>NC_090934.1:880443835-881703210 GCF_040938575.1 Ambystoma mexicanum
CATTTGTGATGTCTTGTGGCATTTTCGCCCAAAACAAAAGTCAAAAGAAAAAACCAGCTGGACTCTTACAACCTTTAGACATTCCGCCTACACCATGGCACACCTTATCCTTAGACTTTATTACCGATTTACCTCCTTGTAATGGGTTTAACACCATTCTAGTTATTGTGGATCTTTTTTCCAAGATGGCCCACTTTATTCCTTTAAAAGGACTACCTTCAGCCTCAATCCTGGCCAAAGAATTCCTCAAAAACATTGTTCGCATACATGGATTTCCGTCCGTGTTGGTCTCTGACCGGGGCAGTCAATTCATTTCACATATTTGGAAGAAATGTTGTCAATTGGTGCAAATCGACGTGAGATTATCGACCAGTCACCACCCCCAGACCGATGGTCAAACAGAGAGGACCAACCACACTCTTGAACAATACCTGCGTTGTATGTTACATCAGACTGAGAGTAATTGGAAGGACATTCTTTGGATCGCCGAATGTGCATACAATAATTCAGTACATTCTGGAACTGGACAAAGCCCCTTTTATACCCTATATGGGCACCACCCTCGAACCTCAGACCTTGACTCACCCCAACACTTAGAAATGCCTGCAGTGGACCATCTACATGCTACCATTACACAAGCCTTTAAGGGAGCAACTGCACATTTAAAACAGGCGAAGGAGAAATATAAGAAAGATGCTGATCGGCATAGAAATGATACTCCACAGTACCAGATAGGGGACCAAGTATGGTTGGCCACAAAACACATACCTCTCAAGGGAACGTGGACCTTTAACCCTAGATATTTGGGACCTTACTCTATTAAGGCCATTATCAACCCGGTGGCCGTCAAGTTGGACTTACCTGCTAATATGCGAATTCACCCCGTTTTTCATGTGTCACTTTTGAAGCCAGTGCAACCAGGGACAAGACTAACCAAGCCACCAGACCCCATCCTTATAGACGGGGAACCCGAATTTGAAGTTAAGAACATCCTGGACTCCAACATGGTGAAGTCAAAACTTTTTTATTTAATCGACTGGAAAGGTTACGGATCACAGGAAAGGTCTTGGGAAACTAGTGACCAAGTTCATGCACCTCGATTGGTGAAAAGATTCCACCGAAATTTCCCAGACAAACCAAAACCACGGGGAAGAACGACTTTAGGAGGGGCCTGGGGGGGCAGTGCTGTCAGGATGCCTACCCCCGGGGAACCAGACCAGGTCCAGCAACCCCGGAAGCAGGCATCAAGTTATTTTGAGCAAGCCCAAAAACCCCTGCTAAGGTCTGTTTGGGTGCGGTCCTGGCGCCTAAGGTGCCAGGCTCATATGGAGAGTCAGTCCTGGCACCATAGGCACCAGGCTCATAGAGTAGAACTTACCTGATGCAGACCATGCTGCAAGCTTACCTGATGCAGACCATGCTGCAGAGCTCCAATCCAAAGGAGGCTTGAAAGGGACTATTTTACCTAGGGACTATTTTTTTACTCGGGTGGGGCTGGGGAGGAATACTTACCTGGGACTACTTTGGAGGCTATTTAAACCACGCCCGAAGAGCAGCACACGCTTCCCATTATTCTGCATCCAGCAGCGTAACGCTCACCGTGTCTGCAAGCCTGCATCCAGTCTACTGCCATGCCTGCCTCGAGTCTGCAGCTCCTAGAAAAAGGGAGGAACAGAAGGAGAAGAGGTTAGAATAAGAGAAAAACCTTCGATCCTTACCTGAATTCCGGATCCACCGCGCCTTCGAGCTGGATGAAAGAAGCATTTTACGCGCGCCACCTCGCCCGCCGCACTCTGGCATCTAAGGGGAACACAAGAACATCAAGGTGAGCCAAGGGAATAAACAGAGGCAATAGTAACTACCCCCATAGACTTAACCTGATTACCGCTGGGGGTACTGTTCCTCTTCACGGGTCTCTTCATGCAGTCTCCATTGCATCCTCGCCGTACCCCGGCCCCTAAGGGGACCAAAAGGGCAATAAGGTGAGACGAAAGGACAAACAAGGGGAACTCTTCTCACCACAATAGACTTACCTAATTTTACCGCCGGAGGCATTATTCCCCGAACTTCATATTTTCTCTCCACACCTGAATAAGGGAGCAAGCCACAGGTTACATTCTGGCCTTATTTTATTGAACTGTGTAGGATAAGCCAAATCCTCACCTGAACTTCGTCAGCTACCATGAGGAACTCTTCGCTGGGGTCAAGCTGCAAACTGCAAGGAATCGGACGAGAGTGAAAGTCAGACATGTGAACTCTTACGAACTACATACTTTTCGGAGTCAATATTGTTCTGGAACTCTCCAATTCCTTCGAGCCAGTGAAGCAATTGGTTATAAACGCGCCCCTGCGCTCAATGCAGGACGGAGAGCTCATCTTTTCAAACCATCAGGTGAGACTATAAGAGGGGACATCAAAGGTGATCTGTGGGGAGAACAGTGGGGGTGGGGGGTTTTACGCTCAACTCCACGGGTGGTTAATTCCTTTTCTCCATTTGCAGAAGAATATTCCTACGGGCCAAGCAAACGAAGCTAGGTGGGCTAGTCCAGTCCATCATCTCGGCCCTACGCGTCACATTGGTGGAGACCGCAGCTGTCCAGTTCAGATCGATGCCTCTGTGGGAGCCAGTGAGCGTAACAGTGGATCCCCAACTTCTCGTTAACGATTAAACCAATGTTGGCTTTGACCAAGAAGGGCATTTCTTCGCCATTGCCGTGGAACTTGGAACACCAGCAAGCGTTTGATCTGCTCAAGACTGCACTGTGCTCGGCACCAGGTTTGGGCACACCAAGTTAAAAAAAGGCCTTTGTGTTGTATGTGCATGAACGTGATGGATGTGCTCTGGCTGTATTAAGGCAGGAACATGGAGGGAAGAATAGGCTGTGCGGCTACTTTTCTTCCGCCCTTGATCCTGTTGCATGTGATTTTTCGAGATGTTTGAGAGCTGTTGCTCCTGCTGCGTCCGTAAAACAGAGCAAGGGAATGGTCCTAGGCCATGCTTTAACCCTGATGGTACCTCACTCTGTACATGTTCTATTAAACAGAACACAAACGCAACACCTCACCTCCGCACGATTAATGAGATACAAATTGATCTTGTTTGCTCCGCACATTACAATCCAGAGGTGTTGTGTTCTGAATCCGGCTGAACTTTTACCTTTCCCGCAAGGTACTGCTTGTAGTGAGGAAGAGTCACATGACTGCCTTTATACCACAGAGCAAGAGACACAAGGCAGAATCGATCTAAAAGATACTCCTTTGAACAATCCACAAGGGAACTGTTTTGTGATGGCTCCTGTTTCAAACTTCCGGATAGTACATCCACGGCTGCTCATGCAATCACCACATTGAGCATGGTTGTGGAGACCAAAAGAATTACGCATAACTCTGCGCAGACCGCAGAGAATATAGCATTGGCTCGAGCTTGTGAACTTTCCGAAGGGCTTATCGTAAATATATATACTGACAGTCAATATGCTTTTGGGGTGTTCACAACTTCGGAGGACTTTGGGCAGAACAAGGTTTTTTGACCTCACATGGCACTAAAATCCAGTATGGCTCCTTGATAATACGGTTACTCTCAGTGCTTGCACTCCCCACTCAGCAATCATGAAATATGCAGCGCATCAGAAGATCATAGATAATGTGGGAAAAGGGAATGCTTTCGCTGACCAGATAGCCAAACAGACTGCCAATGATCTCTCTTCAGAAATGTATACTTCAAGGGAAGCCACAAATGTCTGTACTTTGGATGAGGGTATTGAAAATGTGAAAAGTATTCAAGCTGATGCCACTTTAGAGGAATCTGAAAAATGGGCTGAGGGTTTTGCAAAATTGGATGATGACGGGTGTTGGGTGGACAAGGTAGAAGGGAAATGGTTGTTGCCAGATGCATACATTACAATGATGGTCGCTATGGCTCATGGTCCCACCCATATCTGTGCACGGAAAGTTACCAAAATGTTGCAAAATGTCTGGGTGAATGATAAAATCTCCAAAGTAGTTGAACGTTTTGTTCAGAGTTGCATGATTTGTTTGCAGCATAATATGGATAAGGGTACATCGACTCCTAGGTGTAGTTTTGGTCCACCTTCTGTCCCCTTCGAGGTGATACATTTTTATTTCATTGAAATGGAGCATTGCAATAACTACAAATATGTACTAGTGGTTCTCTGCGCTTTTAGTAAATGGGTTGAAGCCTTTCCCATCAAAGATGCTGCAGCAATGACAACAGCGAAGACCATGCTGAAGGAATATTTTCCTAGGTTTGGTTTGCCAAGAGTCATCTGGTCGGACAATGGTCCACATTTTATCGCTGCTGTAATTCTGCAGATATGCCTGGGATTACAGATTGATAAACGGTTCCATTCAGCTAGACACGCTCAGAGTGCTGGTTTGGTAGAAAGACACAATGGCATAATCAAGAACAAGCTCGCTAAGACGTGTGCCGGCACCAAACTGAAATGGCCGGACGCCTTACCGATCGTGTTATTATCGAGGAGGATGACCCCTCAAACTAAGACTGGGCTCTCTCCATTTGAGGTGGTCATGCGTAGGCCAGCTAACATTTGGAACCTGCCCAAACCCCGATCTTTGCGTGACATTGAACATGTACTTCTTTCCGATTACTGTGGCCAATTAACTAAAATTCTGTATTTGATTTACCAACAGGTGCGAGAAACCCTCCCTGCAAAGTACGAGGGCCCAGGTCACAGCATCCGACCTGGGGAGTGGGTGCTTGTTAAAGCATTCGAAAGAGCATCCTGTCTCGCACCTCGTTGGCGGGGCCCACATCAAGTTCTCTTGGTCACAGTGCGAGTGGCGGGGTGGAAGCATTGGCTCCATGCATCACACATCAAGAGGATTCCCTTCCCTTTGCCACACGATACAGAAAACACAGATTCCCCTACCTGTGCTGCAACCAACGATCACGGAGCATCAAACAGCATCGAGAGTGCGTCGGAGACTCTCCCTGAGCCCGTGGGGCCTGAGGAAACAGCCGCTTTATCTCCACACTCTTCAACAGATCCTTTTGCACCATTGTCAAATCCTGTTTTGAATTCACCACTTCCATCAGGAAGCAACGACACATTGTTTGCAGATCACACAGTACCAGGAGTCACAAGGTACGATCTGCGTCCAAGGAATTAGACTTACTGCATGGTTCGGCTGTGCCATTAGAAAAAATCACCAGAGGGCTTGTCTTTTTTGGACCGTTCTTTTGCACGTAAGGGAATTCTGTTGGCTAGGGTTTGGGAAGGACTAAGAAAATGCATGATCTGGGGATCGCCAGCAAACTGACTTTGGCGTATTCGTCTGAACAAACAATACCTGCAATCGCTCCCACTCGTACGGAACAGATAAGAGACTGTATGACCAACCATAGTAATGAACAATCGAATGCGTGGGCCCTGAAAACGTATTGTTGTCTTGTGATTATGTTAATTGGTTTCACAATAGTAATTGCCTTAGGGTAATGGTATTTGGAGGAAGTACATCCGTTTGAAATTTTGTTACCCAATGAAAATGTACCTACTGTTTCTACACCCTTCGTGCATCTGCACACTCTATCTCCTAGAGACTCTCAGCACAGACAGAGTTACCATAACAATACTCTATTACTCATTATGAATGCCACACATGCCATTTTTAACAAATCTAATTGTTGGGTCTGCTCGCATTTACCAGAACAAATGGATAATGGGCTGGTCTGGTATATTAACCCTTTACCTTTGACTACTGCATGCTATGCATCTTTAAGGGCACTATTCTTTGGCCGATGGAACGATAGCATCTCAGGGAACTTAGATGGAACTAATTTGAATGACTTTGAGAAACAAGTTCTAACGCCCCTGGGATGCTCCCTCTTTGCGAATAGGAGCAACCCTAATGTTGCTTCTATTAGGTCTTCTGATCGACTGTCCCATCCTTTTTAATCTTTGATCTCTTTTAAGATGGCTCCTATAGGCAATAGGGATGCCATGCCACCTTCCTATACTGTTAACCACAGCCCGATTGAGTTTCTTTCTGCATACAGCGGAATGGGACTCAGTCAATGGCGATTTCAAGGGCTGCGCCAACGTTGAAAACTTGACTAGTGAGGACAGACCTTTATATGTAGGCGAACCTGTCTACTTTGTTTGCGGTTATGAAGCTTTCCCATGGTTACCTAGGGATTGGCAGGGAACCTGTTATTTAGGGATTCTGTTACCCGGGGAATTTATAGCAAGCACTATAGAAATCTCAAAGGCTCGTCCAAGGCGGGACGAGAATGGCAATACTTCAGCACAAGTTCTGGGTGATGTAGCTAAATCCTTCGTACCAGTTTGGGGGCAAATATTGAACTCTGAAGATATCAGAAGACTAGTGAGAGTACTGGAGAGGACCATCAACTGGACCACCGACATACTCTAAAACATGACTT
Source organism: Ambystoma mexicanum (assembly GCF_040938575.1). Lineage (NCBI taxonomy): Eukaryota > Metazoa > Chordata > Amphibia > Caudata > Ambystomatidae > Ambystoma > Ambystoma mexicanum. Next base: position 880,450,260 of record NC_090934.1, read on the forward strand.
TAGAACAAAAAGTGATAAGGTTAGTGGTACTTCAGAACCGGGTGGCATTAGACGTCATCCTGCCTGAGCATGGTGGGGTATGTAAATTAGTGGGGTCCGCTTGTTGCGTTTTCGCCCAGATTCCTCCCCAACTATCTTTAAGGCAATACAAAATCTTAGTTCAGAAGTGCATGTTCCAGAGGGAAACTGGGATCTTAGCGCTTGGTTGTGGGACTTCTTGCAATCTTGGGGATGGAAGCTTCTTTCAGTCTTGATGATCATTTTAGGTATTCTGTTGTTTTTCTGTTGTTGTATCCAGTGCCTTCCTGGCATATGTTGGGTGTTAGGGGGATGTTGTGCACAGGCAATGGGTACATTAGGACACAAGGTATGCGCCCCTGAGAAAATGACCAACGAATTTGTGTTGAAAGAAATCTCAGCATCTGACCTCATGGTGATCGATATCTCTGATAGTGATTCAGGGTGTATGGACATTGAGAAGTGGAGTTACTCGTAAAGTGACTAGAAGCAGCTTAGCGCTTGGCTTAGGCCAAAAGGAGGGTTTGTTAAACGTGATATCATATCGTGCCTCCTTTCTTGTATATATTGGCCTAAGCCCAGTCACTCTACAAAGAAAACCGCGTTGCAAAGTTCCGATTTTAGATCAACTTCACCGCCATTTTAGGTTCATCCGCCATTTTGATTTCTGTTTAAAAGTAACTCTGTTTCTAAAATGGTGGACAGTGTTTTCCGCTTGTAACTGTGCCTTCCTGAGCTCTGCACTATAGTTAATAATTAGACTGTCCGTTGGCCGAATGTTTGGGTTGAGAAAGAGATCTTGTTCCATGTCTGACTTGTAGTCTAAGGATTGTCTGCGCTAATAAGTCTGATCCACGGACATACATCGACCACAATGTTAAACAAATATCAAACGTGGACCCTGGCTGAACTGCATTGTAAAGGACATGTGCTAAGGCTTATTGTTAAGTCCAAGAATACACTGTTGCCATTGTAACCAGTTTGTATGTAAACTGAGGATGATCCATGTGCATATTGTCGTACAAACCATAAGTGAACTTGGCACGAACTCTAGACCATGGATTATTAACTTGCAGAGGGGCTGGACATTATTACGGAAAATGTATAAAATGCACAACTGTTTAGACGTTCAGTACCTCTCACTTCTCACACTGAATGGCTGGTATTCGCTGTGATGTACTGAGGGCCAGATAGCTATCTGTATCTCTTTTGTTTCTTTGTAACTGCGCAGCAATAGAATAAAGATCTATGAATCTTTATAAACCCGTGTTTGGTGTATTTCCTTTTGTGGTACTCAGGCTCGATATTTCCTTGCTTTTATAATTTCAGAAAATAGACATCACACTTTTTTCTTTTTGTTTTTTACAACTTCCTTCTTAACATTTCTGATGAATATCAATGAAGCTTCTTACCTGTTATAAGTTTCCATCCAGGGTTTTCATACTCACCTCTCATTCCTCAGATGGTTCCTCAGCACAACTTTCATTGGGCTCTTCATATCAGTCGTAAAGCTTGCCTGGGATGACAGCTTTTCAACTGATTGATGTGGACCCAATTCTCTTCCATCTCTTCTCTTTTTGGGATGAAGATCTTTTAGACGACAGGTGATATTTTATACACAATTTCGAAGCTCCCATGCCAAGATGGAATAAATGTCCATTCCTTGGTCTGATTCCTTTGAAAATTGCACAGGTAAACCTTGTTACCTACATCGTCCTCCTTCTTTATGGTCTTTAGCTCATAATAGGTTTTCATTCCTTCAGCTGACTTTTCTAAATTGTGCTGAGCATAAGCAAAAGCATTCTGGAGGTGTGTCCTCAAATTATTAATGTGCCCATGATTGGTGGACAAATTTATCAGTGTCTGCTCCTGAGTACTATAGAGCAGATGTTGAGGTAATACCATTTTTCGTCCGGTCATAAGCTCAAAGGAAGACATTTTTGTTGCAGAAGATGCTGTAGACCTAATAACCATAAAGACAAGTGGCAATCAAATGTCCCAACTGGATCCAGAGTCTGTCACAAACTTCTTTAAGATGCTGACAATTATAGTTTTCCTTTTCCCCCTAGGATCTCCCACATCTTTGCCATCAACTCACTGGTAAAATCACACCCTCGATCTGACTCAATCCTTTGTGGGAGGCCGAAACAAGAGAAGATGTGCTTGATCATTAGTGCAGCAGCTGTCTCCTTACAATCCAGGGCAGGAAGACATTCTACCTACTTTGTAAAAAAGCATGTTAAAGTCAACATGTACCTGTTTCCTCTAGAGGAGCCAATCACTGGCCTGCTGAAACAGACTTGCAAATCTGACCATGGCATTGTCATTCCCCTTTTATGTAGGGGAGATCTGTGTGTGAGTGAACTGGGTTGGAATTGAGTTTACACAAGACACCCCTGTAGGTAAATGTGGAGGTCCTGGCCAATATGTGGCCAATGGGCAGCCCTGAGCAATATTTCCAATGTAATATGAAACCCCCTAAAACCGACAGTGGCTGTGACATTGGCGTGGTTCAACATCAGGCTTCAGAATGAGGTATGTACCATCCACTGGTCACATCCAGATAAGGCGCTCCATACCAACAAACCGTCTTGGATCTGGAACATCCTGGAAAACTTCATCAACACCCAGAGATGCTCTTTACTGGCATAATCCAATTCTGTTAAAGGAAAACTTGCAGGGTCTTCAATGTATTGATAATATTTTCCAATCATCGGGTCCTCTTTCTGTGCTGTGATTAAATCTGCATCTTGGGTACCTTTACTCTACTCGGCAGTCAAGAGTTCACTGTTGGCATGAGTTCGCCACCTGGTGACAGCTGCAACTTGGATTTCACCCAGCAGGGAGTCCGTTTCTATTAAATCCCCCTGCATAGCTCCAGTTTTTGCCAACTGGTCAGCCAGGTGATTCCCACTATCATCTGGCCCCTCTCTTTTGAAATGACCTCTTATTTTCTTCCAATAGATGGCCATCTCAGCGGTCACCAGATTATCAATTGACTGGATCAACTTGCCATGCTTTAAGGGTTTGTGGTTGGCACAAGGCATGCCTCGATTCTTCCTGTTAATCAGGTGCTCCATGAATCCCTTCATGACATAATCATAGTTAGTGATTATGTCCAGTTCTTTGAGTTGGTGGTGCACTGCAGTGAGAAATGGCCATCAATTCTGCCACCTGACTGCTTCTGACAGTTTCATCCTTGGCACAGTTTTCTTGATCATAATCATGCAAGTCCACCATCCCCTGCACTAGGGAACTCATCTTGTTTTGGCCATATCTGACCTACACAGGAAAGCCTTGCATGGACAGAATCCAGGAAGTAATTCTGAAGCTACTAAGATTCCCCGCACAGATTCTGTCACTCTGTAGATATTGCAAGGGTTGGTGAAGAGTCTCGACGATGATGTGCTCTTCCTGGATAAATGGGCAGTAATTTTTCAATGCCCACACTGTTGCCAGGAGTGCCTTTTCACAGTCATTGGATTATTCCTCGACAAAGGACAACATTTTACTCACGTACGAGAGTACTTTGTTGAATTTACCGTGCTTTTAGTTCAACACCACTGTTAGACAGGTATCTGAGCAACTTCTATCCATGAAGCCAAACAAGGTACTTGGGAAAGGCTTCTTTTCAGTTGGTTCACTGCTTTGGATTGTTCCAGACCCCACTCCTACTTGACTTTGGCTTTGATAAATGGGCTATGGGTCGAGTGACTTCTGAGTATTCTTCAAGAAACTTCATTCTATTATTAGTGAGTCCAAGAAGCTGTCTTAATTCTCTCAGAGTAGTAGGGCATTTTAATGTTAATAAGGCTTCCACCTTATTTGCCTGGGGTTATTTCGTGCCCTAAGTAGTTCACTTGGGATCTACACCACTGTGCCTTCTGAAAGGACAGTTTTGCTGTAGCTTTCTGCAACTGGGTCAGAGCATATATGTTGCTCTACAGTTGAGCTCCTGATCTGATCATCATCTACATAGGCCAGGTTACACCTTTTGCCCAAATTGGGAATGGCCTTATGCAGAAAGATGTTTAACTCATTGCCGGAGATAATGCATCCAAAGGGGGTTCAAGTTCACGTTTACTGCTGCACGCTGAAGGTAAAGGCCATCTTGTATTGGTCTTCCCTACTCACGTGAACTGTCGAGTAGCCGTTGGTCAAGTCAATGATGGTGTACACCTTTGACTGGTGGATCTGCGCCAGCCCTTGTTCGATGTAGGGAAGTGGCCATCTTGACATGTGGACCCGTTTGTTCACCTCCCTCAGGTTTGCGCATAGTCTCCATTGGCCAATTTGGTTTTAGTATCCCCAGTACCAGGTTGTTAAAGGTACTGTGGATCGGACAAACTATCCCAGTGGATTCTACATTTTTAATATTCTCTGTGAGTGACTCCATGGATACGAGAGGTAACTGGTGTTAGGAAAGATTTCATTTACGTGCAATTTTCCCTCCATTTATGGACCCCCCCAAACCATTTGTTTTTGTTTGGCTATCCTCGCCTGACTTTTACCAGTGGAGCCCAGCCTTCAGCTGAACCTCCTGGGCTTTTGCTCACTTGTTATGGGGAAACTGACACGTCCTTCATAATGTCAGTACTGGGAAACAATGTTTCCCTTAGTCTTTGACTATGTTGCCATTTCTTGGTAACTTTTTAACAGTGCACAATGTACCTTCCAGTACTGTGCACTGGGGTCCCTTTTTGTTTTATGGCCCTAGACACAATTGAGGTATTTTTAGGTGATTGTACGAGTGTGACTGGGATGAACTAGTAGGAGCAGTTACTTTTCATAATGTTTTAATTCTTTTTCCTGGGTCAAACTACGTTTACTGCATTTGGCTCAAGACTGTGGCCAGGTCTGAAAATGGCCGAGCCACAAAGTCTTTTGTTCTGTCCCATGGCCATTTTGTCTCTTGCCTTCATCCAGGTCGAGCAACCTGGGTTTTCCTTATTTGGGCATGGAGCCTCCCGTGAAAACGATTTCTTTCGCTGGCTTCTGCCTGTCACGTGTGTGAGACCAGGAAGAGGGCTGGGGCTGTCTGGTCCCAATCCACACTAGTGGTGCGAGGATCTCTAGAGTGCCTGAATGACTGAGACCACAGTGGATTGGTCCATGTCTGGGATGCCTGCAAGGGAGCAGATCTTCTACTGAAGTCCTTGATTTTGGCGCAAAGCTGATCTTTGATAAGAGAAGGATCTCTGCATCCATTCCAGGATGATCACCTGTGTTCTCACTGTACTACAGAAGGACCCACGCCTTCTGCATGAAGAGACAGATTTGTGAAACCACCAGAGACGCTTTGAAAGGTTTTGGCACCCTTTGCCCTCTTCTGTCCTGTCAGAACCCTTCTTTCTTCTTCCATCAAGAAGGCTTACCAAGGTGCTTTGCCCCTGTGCAGTATTGTGAACAACTACTTTCGGTGCCCCCTGCTTACCCACTGAATGAGCCCCTTTGGAAGTGTTCCTGGGCAATCCAGTGAACTGACCCGCTCTACCTCAGGGTAACCCGCAGCACTGCCACCATCTAAAGTGCAAACCGAAGACTTGGGTCTTCACTTGCTTGTGGTCCCGTGCTTTCTCCCACATATTTTCGCAGGACTTGCTCCTCTGGGTCCCGAATTAGGAGATTGCATAACACTGCTGCATCCACAATTCTCGGGTCACTACCGGGTGGTGACAGTTGCTATAGATCCCTTTCTGTTCTGCTCTCCTGTGCTCTGAAGCCTGCAGTACTGTAATTCTCTTCATACCTCCTTCAGAAGCAGAGAAAAGGCAACTGTCCCATCACGGATGATCGTTCTCCACCGCAGCGATTGAGAGCCGGAGCGCCACAAAACTGCAGGACTCGAACCTACTAGCAACCTTGACAAAACTGCCAAAGTTTGGTCCACACTGTACCGAGGGTCAGTGAGTACTTGCATCACTTACCGGTGCCTCCGTGGCACAACTAATACCTTTTATGCATGAGCACCCCTTAACGGTACTCAAAGTTAGCTGGGTTAGCCTGCGCTCTCTAACTATTCCGGCCATTTGAACATTGCTTTGACGCCAAGGACATGGCCTACTTGAAGAGTGGGAACCAATTCTTCATCACCTCAAACCCCTTCCTGACTTGCTTCAGTCCTTCCAAGAAGACCCGCGTTTTGGTTCACTTGCGTGATCGTGCGTTTTTACGCACAACTGTGCTGTTGAGTACAAGGCTCCACTCTTCTTAGGGTTGAACTCGAAAGTTAGGGAACATCTGCAAAGAATTGCCTAATGCCATTGATGTGTTAACTCAAACCCACTCTTTGCAGGTTATTGCTGTGTTTTTCCGCTGTATAGCATTAAGAAAAGTAATGTATATATATTGTATAATATGAGGATTTGTGTGATAACTGTTTTTCTCATTGCCAAAGTTACTTGTGTCTATATGGTCTGGCCAACAAAAAATACATAGATATTTTTCATATACACTTGTCTAAGAGTAATATGTGGTTTGTTGCTGTGTGTGCTCATTGTGGGCTTCTGATCACTGTTACCCCTCCTGAGACTTAGGGCCTCATTACGAGCATGACGGTAGCCGTGCCTGTATGGCAGGCCCGGCTACCGCCATGCTCGCTACTAGCCCCGCCACCCACGACTGGGCAATATCCGGCCCATTATGAGTTGAATGAGCCAGTAATTGCCCATTCGCGGGTAGCTGTATTGCTGGGCTCCCGATCCGCATTTTGTCCCATAGGGCAGAATGGGAGTGGGGAGCATGGTTGCACCGGCACCGTTGATAATGGGGCCGGTGCAATCACGGGTTCTGCTCGCAGGTGCCGCATAGCCCGCCAGATAAGACCTGGCGGATGTCAGGAACCCGCCAGCAGAACTCTTAATGTGGCAGGACGGTATGAATGGTGCAGGTGCCTTACCGGCACCATTCATGCCATCACCGCCAGGGTTGTAATGAGGCCCTTAGTCTGACCACCTGCCAAGCTACCTAGATTGGTCTGACTTGTCCAGAACATTCCTCTGTTTCACTAAACCGAGGGTGGTCGCCTAAACTTCTGCCCACCAGGTCAGAGTTTAGAAAGAGACAGAGTGTTCTTAGGTTAAAGTTAACTGTAAGCCGCCTGCCTTTACTTATAATAATGAAGCAATTACAGACATTGTTATGAGTGCCTCTAGATTTGAGACTCTAAGAAAGATTTGGACCGAAAGTGGCCTTTCAACCACTGGTGCTAAATCCAAAATGATTTAAAGAATCACAGATTGGCAAGAAATGCGAATTGTGGCTTTGCCTTCTTATGATAGAGCAGAAGGTACTGGGGCTATCCCAAGTACCAGTAATGTGTTAACTAGTGCTAGCATAGAAAGAAGCCAGGATAATGATGTGTCCTCTGTTCCACTGACCGACTATGGGGCTGAGGCTATCCTGGAATTCAAGAAGCAAGAGCTGCTGTTTAAGCAGAAGGAGCTAGAATTCTGCATGGCTAAGCTGGATTTGGAGAGGTCAGAGAAGCAGAAGGACAGGGACTATGAAATGGAGCTTGCTAGACTGCAGAGCACCAATGGTTCCACTAGAGGGTCTGCTAATGGTTGTGGCCCCTCCTCTCATCCAAGATTTCCGAAAGATCTGCTTAGTGTGTATGATGACAAGAATGAAATCATGGACTGGTTGACAGCATTTGAGCATGCATGTGAGGTACAGAGGTAGTGGATGCTGATAAGATTGCATGGTTGCTCAGTCGACTACCCCATTCTGGCTGCAGTGCAAACATGGATATGTCAAAGGATGACAGAAAAGACTTTGAAAAACTGAAGCAAACTGGTTTTAAAGTTTGGGAAGACTCCCTGCACAAAAAGTTTAAAAAGGGAAAGTCACCTGAGAACAGTCAGAGTAGTAGGCGTAACCCTCCCTAGCATAGCTCAGGTTACAGTAACCCCCCTATGTGCACAGACCCAGTGGATCTTGTGTGACATGTGGAACAAGTGACCATGTGGAGAGGGACCCCAGATGTAAGGTCAAAACCTTGGGGATCCACTCTGTGAGTCTGGCCTTCGCCTTCTATGAGGAGGAAGAAAGTATCACTGGGGCATCCTTCTCCTCAGATTCCTTCCCCAGGGAGATATAATCTGGGGTAGTCTTAGTTTCCCTGGGTTCCTGGGAGCCAAGAGTTTCAGAGGCTTATGCTAGGATACCTGACAACAGCAAGCACTACTTTAAAGACAGTTGGCCTCATTACGAGGTATGCCGGTAGCCATGCCGCTACTGGCGGCATGGCTGCCGGCAAAACCGCATCCGTGTCCGTGTCCTCGGAATGAGGACTTACCGGACCATTCCGAGTTCAGATGGCCCGGTAATTCCTCACTCGAGGACACGGACACGGTCCATCCCCTTTCCCATTTCAGCCCCCATAGGGCTGAATGGGAATGGGAGAGGGAGTAAAGAACGGGCCATTACGAGATGGCCCGTTGTTTGCTCCCTCTTCCCCTCGCGGGACCCGGTATGCATGCCTGGTTTTCCCAGGCGTGCTTAACGTGTCCCGCGAGGGGACCTTGTAATGTGGCGGAACGGGTTGAACGGCGCCGCAGCCTTTTACGGCGCCATTTAACCTGTTCCGCCAGGGTCGTAATGAGGCCCAGTGTGCTTATCAAAGGAGTAGACACTCCTGCCCTCAGGGATAGTGGAGCCAGCAGAACTGTAGTGGATGCCATGCTGGTCAACCAGGAGGAGCTTGCCAGAGCTCCCTTGATGCCCATCAAATTAGCTGAAGGCCTCCCTCTCAAGTTCCCAGTAATGCCTCTAAAACTGACTATTAAATGGTACAGTAGTAAGGATTCCTGGGAGTGTACAGAGCCAAGTCCCTGGAAAAATCCTGCTGGGAAATGACTTCGGAGACTTAGGTCTTGTGGGGGATACAGCAGAAAGACCATGCAAGGGGTCACAAACAAGAGCTGCCCTGGTCAATCCAAGGTTAAGCTAAAGCCAAAGGGGTAACCCAAGGCTAAGGGAGTCATAAAATCAAAAAGAGGGAATGAGAATATTCCCCCAAACTCACCTACCACTTAGGTGGAGGTAGTTGGCCAAGTACCTGAACCTGACAAGGAAGAGGTGTTGCCTGAAATACTCAACCCACATGACCATCCTGAACTCCAAAGTTTATTGGTTGAAGGTGGTCCTGAAAGGGGAAGTGTTCAGTAAGGTCCAACATGAGTGGCCATCTTTGGAAGGCCTAAGGAGACAGGCCCGCTGCCAGCTTGAGGGTGAACCTCCTGAGGAGCATATGATTTCTTGTGAAGGTGGGCACCTGTACAGTGAGCCCACATAGTCTACGGAAGGAGACCATAGGAGGTTGGTGGTCCCCCTTCAAGTCAGACCCTTCCTCCTGCAACTGGCACATGAAGTCCCCCTTGCTGGTCACCTTGAGATCAAGAGAACCAAGCATAGGTTATCCATGCTCTTCTACTAGCCCAAGATGGGAGTGCAAGTCATTGCAGGAGTTGTGCCACTTGCCAGATCTCTGGGAAGAGTGTCTCAACAATCCAGGCTCCATTGGTGCCACTCCCTGTGGTGGTAGTGCCATTTCAGAGGGTAGTGAATGACATTGTCAGTCCCCTTGACCCTCAGACATCCTCTGGCAATAGGTTTATCTTGGTGCTGGTTGACCATGCCACCATATATCCTGAAGCCATTCCATTGAAGACAGTGACTGCCACATTTATATCACAGTATATGTAAGCCATGTGGAAGGAGTGTGGGGTCACTTATAAGTTTTCATCAGCTTATCATCCACAAACAAATGGCTTAGTTGAGAGTTTTAATAGAACGCTCAAAAGCATGCTTCAGGCTCTGGAAGAACCTCAAAGGAGAAAAAAGAATCTCTTGTTACCATGCTTACTCCTTGCTTACAGAGAGGTACCTCAAGAGAGGGTTGGCTTCAGCCCCTTCGAGTTTCTTTTTGGTCACCCTGTAAGAAGACCACTGGTCATAGTCAAGGAAGGATGGGAGCTCCCCACTCCTCCTGTCACTACCAATGTAGTGGACTATGTGATGGGTTTAAGGAAGAGAATGGTCCTCCTGATGGCTCAGGCCAGTGACAAGCTGAAGGCTGGTCAAGCATTGGTCAAACATTGGTATGACCAGAAAGCTTCACTTGTTCACAACATCTCAAATCAAGAAGTCCTGATTATGAATCCCATAAGGCCTCAGACCCTACAAGATAAATGGTCAGGCCCTTACACAGTTGTGGAGCAACTAGCTGAGTTCCACTATTTGGTGGACCTTAGAAGGCCTGGACAGGCCCCAAATGTTTCACATAAATATGCTGAAGGCTTTCATCCCTATGGTGGAAATAGCTGGACTGCTACTGGGATCAGATATGGAAGAGAAGAAATCAGGACCTCTACCTGACGTATTCCAGAATGGTCATTCAGATGGCTCCATTGAGGGTGTCCATGTGACCCCTCACCTGACTTCTGACCAACAAGTGAAAGTAAGAACTTTTCTGAGGCAATTCTCCTTCTTGTTCTCACTGACCCCAGGTTTGACACATTGGTGCAAACACGAGATTGACACTGGAGATAGTGTACCTACCAAATGTAGGGGATACAGAATGTCAGATAAGTTAGAATCCTACATCAAGGCTGAGGTCAACACGATGTTGGTTCTGGAAGTGATTGGGCCTTCCTGTAGTCCCTGGTCAAGCCCTGTGGTTTTAGTGCCAAAAGCTGTTACCTCTGAACTTAGGTTCTGTGTGGATTATAGGGCTCTGAATGCTGTCACCAGGACAGATGCTCAACCGCTACCAAGAAATGATGAGCTGGTGGACACCTTGGGTGCCTTCAAGTACCTCAGCATATTTGACCTCACAGCTGGCTATTGGCAAATAGTCTTAGTAGACCATGCCAAGGAGAAGACAGCATATTCAAATCCTGATGGGCTTTACCAGTACGGGTAATGCAATTTGGAGTTAAAAAAGCACTTGCCACTGTTCAGAGGCATGCGAACCATGTTTTAAATAGGATGGATGAATTCTGCTTAGCATATCACGATGATATAGCAGTCTTCAGTGCAACCTGGGAGGAACACGAGGAGCACCTTAGAATTGTGTAACAGGCTCTTCAGAAGGCCCATTTGACCATAAAGGCCAGCAAGGGCCTGACTGGTCAATGATCAATGGTGTACCCTGGGCATGACGTAGGTGGAGGTAGGATACAGCCTCTACCCAGTAAAGTACAAGCAGTACAAGACTGGCCTACCCCCACAACACAAGCACAAGTGAGAGCTTTCTTAGGACTCACTGAGAACTACCAAGATTGTATGGTAGTGTATGGCACCATAGCTGCTGCTCTGACTGCTCTCACCACTAAAAAAAGCCTAAGAAGGTCTCTTGGTCTGAGTAGTGTGAGAAGGCATTTCATGGCATAAAAGACCCCCTGTGCCAGGCCCCTGTCCTCAGTGCCCCTGACTACAAATGTGTTTTTATTGTGCAGACAGATGCCTCTGACACTGGGATAGGTGCTGTACTATCACAGAAAGATGAGAAAGGCAAGGAACACCCGATTGGATTAATTAGTCGCCAGTTTAAGGACAGAGAGCTCAAGTGGTCCACTGTGGAGAAATAATGTTTCTCTGTTGTGTGTGCCCTAAGGTAGCTGTGGCCTTACCTCTATCAGACCCACTTCCCTGTGCAAACTGACCATAAGCCCCTAAAGTGGCTAGTGAACATGAAGGGCAAGAATCCAAAGTTGCTTAGGTGGTCCATAAACCTGCAAGGGTTTGACTTCACCATTGAGCACAGGCCAGGTGTCCAACATAGCAATGCTGATGGGTTGTCCAGAATGTTTAACCAAACTCAACATGAGGCCTGTACAGCTGTGGATTAGTTCCCCATGCCCTTAGTCTAGGAGGAGCGAGTGTTAGGAAAGATTTCATTTATGTTCAATTTGCCCTCCATTTATGGACCCCCCCCCCCAAACCTTTTGCTTTTGTTTAGCTATCCTAACCAGACTTTTTCCAGCTGAACTCCCTTTGCTCACTTGTTATGTGGAAACTGACATGTCCTTCAGACTGTCAGTACTGGGAAACTATGTTTCTGTTAGTCTTTGACTGTGTTGCCGTTTCTTGGTAACTTTTTAAAAGTGAACAATGTACCTTCCAGTACCGTGCGCTGGGGCCCTTTTATGTTTTATGGCGCCCTAGACAGCCTCAAAGCATTTTTAGTTGATTGTACAAGTGGGCCTGGGACAACCCGGTAGCAGCAGTTACTTTTCACAATGTTTTACTTCTTTTTACTGGGTCAAATCGCGTTTACCCCGTTTGCCTCAATACTGTGGCCAGATCCGAAAATGGCCGAGCCACAAAGTCTTTTGTTCTGTCTCATGGCCATTTTGTCAGGTTTTCCTTATTCGGGCATGCAGCCTCCCACGAAAAATTGATCTGTTTCGGGGCTTATGGCTGCCAAGTGTGTGTGCCCAGGAAGCGGGCTGGGACTGTCTGGTTCCAATCCACACTACTGGTGCCAGGATGTCTGCAGTGCCTATATGACTGAGACCACCGTGGACCGTGATTAGTCCACATCTGGGATGCCTGCAAGAGAGCAGACCTTCTATTGAAAGTCCTCAATTTTGGCGCAAAGCTAATCTTGAAAAAAACAAGGGGCTCTGCATGCAGTCCAGGTCAATCACTTGTTTTCTCACCGAACTACAGAAGGGGTCAAGCCCCCTGAATGAAGAAACAGACTTGTGAAACCGCCGTAGATGCTTTGGAAGGTTTTGGCACCCTAAGCCCTCTGCTCTCCCATCTGACATCTGCCTTCTTCTTCGCTCAAGAAGGCCTGCCAATGCGCTTTGCCCCTTTGGAGTAATGGGGACAACTACTCTCAGTGCCCCCTGCTTACCCACCAAACAAGCCCCTTTGGAAGTGTTCCTGGGACATCCAGTGAACTGAGCAGCTCTACCTCAGGCTAACCGGCAGCACTGCCACTGTCTCGAGTGCAAACCCGAGACTTGGGACATTGCTTGCTTGTGGTCCTATGCATTCTCCCCCCTAGCTCCTATGGGTCCCAAATTGGGAGAGTGTGTTACGCTGCCTGCATCCATGATTCCCACATCATTACCTGGTGCTGACGGTCACTATAGATCCCTTGCTGTTCTGCTTGCCTGTGCCCTGAAGCCTGCTGCACCAGAATTTTCTTCATACCTCCATTCAGAAGTGGTGAAAAGGCAACTGTCCTGTCACAGACAATCATTCTCCACTGCAGCTGCTGAGAGACAGAGCACAGCCAAATTGCAGGACTCGAACCTACTGGCCACCTTGACTAAACTGGCAAAGTTTGGTCTGGACTGCGCCGAGGGTCAGTGTGTACTTGACTCACTTACCGGTGACCCCCTGGCCCAATCAATCCCTTTTACACACAAGGACACCATAAGGGTATTCAAAATTAGCTGGGTTAGCCTGTGCTCCCTAGCTATTCAAGCCACTTGAGCACTGCTTTGCTGCCATGGGCAGGGCCTACTTGAATAGTGGAAACCAATTCATCGGTCAAGCCCCTTCCTGACTTGCTACAGCCCTTCCAAGAAGACCCACTTTTTGATCCACCTGCGCGATCGTGCAGTTTTATGCACAACTGTACTGTTGAGCACAAGGCTCCATTCTTCTTAGAGTTGAACTCAAAAGTTAGGGAATGACTGCAAAGAATTGCGAAATGCCATGATGTGTTAACTCAACCCCTCTATTAACAGCATGTGGCTGTGTCTTTCCGCTGTATAGCATCTTCTCTTTAAAAGGGGATTATCTTGAGCTCCTCCACAAAGCAGGTTCTTCTTTGGCCTCCCAAACTTACCCTTTGCTCTTTGGGTTCTAACTTTCCGGGAGTACACAAGTCCCTCTCAGGCTGAGAGGTATCCAGGGGTTTGGTCTAGGTGAGAAAGGGAGCTTTCTTTAGGGTTTGGCATCCTCTCCTCAAGAACCTGTGGCTTGTCGGACGTTTCCTACCATCATTTCCCCCCCCCCAGGTCATCAGAACTTGATGTTGGGGATTTCTGGGAAGCAGGGTTAGGTTGAGGGTTAGACTGAACCCTCAGCATGCACCCCAGATCATCCATTAGTTGCTGGACCTGTCACGCCAGCTGTGAGACATGTTCTGGGTTGTAGGGAAGTCTTGAGTCATACCTCGGTTGCTCCCGAAACAGGAAACTGTCCTTCTCCTGGGGTAGCTTGGGTACTGGAATTGTTCCCCATATTTTCCATCCTGAATCTCCGTTCTTCCAGGTTTAGGGGTCTATTGTCCTGGCACCGGGGAGAGAAAGGAGGATTATTTTTGAAGTTCTGGTTCGGAGGGTATATGGGGAAAAAGTTCAATTCGGGAGGAGGATTTATACTACTCTAATGAGAGAAGTTTGGAGGGACATTTCTCGGGACAGTACTTACCTGTTGGGTCACCCCCCTGGGCCGGGGGTGTGTATACATACCCCCGGAATTGGTTTGATACCCTTGTACGTAGGGCTTACATAGGTGGCAGGGTCAGAGGGGTCATTGTTCTGAATCCCTGCCGGACTACTAGTTGATATGACCGTTGCACAGGGTCCCTTCTGCCTTCCATTTTGCTTGTTGGCATGAGGAGTATTTTTAGGCCCCCCTGTCTTTAGGTACAAAGGAGGGGTAGCTCTTTCTGCCACCTTAGCAGCAGCAGGTGTGTTAGATGGTTTGGAGTTTTTGTGGGTGTTTTGACTCTGTGGGCTTCTGGACCTCATAGATCCTAGAGGCTTGTTCAATTACCCAATCCAGTGTCCTGTGCTCATGAAAATCATGCACCAACTGGGTCATAATGTATTTGGGGAGCGCATGGAAATAGGGGGTCATAAACTCCCTACTATTGGTGTTCACCCGCAGGGAAGTCTGAGCAAATGCACGCTTTAACTCCTGCACAAGCTCCCTGGGCACCTGATCCTCCCCAAATTGCAAATTATATGTAGCCTTGCATCCCTTTTGTGGGTTTCTGTGTGCGGAGAAGTGCTTCAAAATGACCCCCTTTATATTGATCCTAGTCATCCAGTCCTGCAAAGAAACTGGAGTACTCAGATGAGAATGTCCATTTAGCAAATGCTATTCAATTCACATCATCTCTGATCTGAAATGTTGACATCATCTAATCTTAAAGTTCCAAGTGCTCCCACACTGAATACTTGGCATTCTTATGGTTTGTGGTCAGGAAGCTCTTTATGGCTTTGATCTTTCTGATTGGGTCTTTAACAAAGCCTTTTCCCTGTTTCGCTGTCTTTTTCTTCCTCTGCACCTGAGTCCATTCATTTTCTGACTCAGAGCTGCTATTTGTACTCCATTCCCTGTCCTCTAGGCACTCCCTATCTCTGTAAGATTGGGAATATCTCGCAGACCCAAAGGACCTGGACTCCTCGCACCTGGACTGCTTTGAACTCTTAGGACCACTTTCCCTGTGATCACTTTTAGGCCCAGGATAAAACTGTTTCTTTATCCCTCCTTCAGGGAGTATGGGGAAATCCCCTTTCCCCTGAATGTATGGAAGTTTTTAGTATGCTCTTCCTAGGCTAAAGCTCTGGCTTTTCTCCTCCAGCAAAGTGGGCTAGGTGGTCCCTTTGTCATCTCACCTTCAATCAATCAAACTTCCTGATTTTCTCATCATAGGAGTTTTCACGGTCTGAAGTACTCACACTATTCTTCTTAGTCTCCCAGGACAAGCTGGTCTGTGTGATGGAGATGAATACTCATCAATATCAGACAAGTAATGGTCTTCTGGATCAGTCTGGCTAAGCCCGGGTAAGTCCAACTACCTCAAGTTCCCCTTTTCTTTATCAGTGGTATGCATGAGGACAGTTCCTATTTGTGCATGGGAAATGGTGGATATCTGGCTTGATGTCCCTGGTTGAACGGGCATCTCTCCTTAATCAAAAGGTCCAATACCATACCCTGATTGGTCAGGGCACCTCCAGGCGTGTTCATATTTTTCAATTTAATTTATAAGATTCTCAAACCTACTTCTCTCTCTCCTTATTTTCAGTTGGTGTTCAAAGAGCTGGCTTTTTAATTCTGACACCAAGGCCTAAATAGTCTCGAGCACCCTGCTCTGCCACTAATCGACCCTTCATTTCCCTTACTTCCTCTTGAGATGTTTCATTTTCTCTTTGAGAGTCCTGCATTATGGTGTGTAGTCCAGGTGCTTGTCTTTCAAGAAAATAATCTCTTTCTCTAACGCGCCCATACAATTTGCTGCATGTGATAAGTCAGCTTCTGCTTGCTTCACACGCTCCACAAGCTCCATGTTTCTTCCCTTATTCTAGTCATTTCCTGAGAATATGTCTGACCGTTTTCTGCATCCCTTTTCAATTTTGATGCATCTTGGTCTTTACTTAGTTGTACATTCTGTTGCTTCAGAATATTTAAATCCAGAAGCAATTTCACAAACTCTTGTTTTGAGTCTATCTCTCTGACGATGAACTTATTGCTTTCCCTTTCCAATTCCCCGATTTGTTGTTTGAGGAACATAATGTCATCTACCAGCCCTCTATTGGGACCAAGCTGGTCATTCAATTTGCATTGGAGGTGGCTCACAGTTTCTGCACTCTTTTCACATATGTCTTCCAGCACAGCCAACTCTGTCTCTTGCTCTGCAGTGCCCTGTAGGTTGGTTTTTGCCTCAGTTTGTAATATTTCAATGAGGTTTTGTTGTTTTACTTCAGAAATGTGGCTCTGTACTGCTTTATCTACTAACTGTTTGATTTCTTCCTGGGCATCTTTCAAAATCTCAGTCTGATTCAGCACGGAGGTCTCCCTATTTTGCACTTACTATTCCACTAACTGCAAGTGGAAATATAAATGCACTGTGAGCTAAGCCATTTTGATCAGTTCTTCACAAGCATTCAGCGTCATGTAACATGCCTCTAATGCTTTGTGTAATATCCCACCTTCAAACCAATTGTCAGTGCTCACTGAGGTAACCTCCTGGACCCTTCTAGTTTGCTGGCTCCTGGCTTCGCCCTCACTCCATTCTCCTTAAATGAATAGCTTAACCAAGTGATGCTTCCTGGCATCACTCACTTCTATGGTAGTCAATTCAAAAGGTTTATGTTGCAGCTTTGTAAAACTTTCTTTGCACAGGGACAAAATCACACTGTTCCTGCTTGATTTCCACACACAAAGCCAAATACAAATTCTATTCTAATCAATCTGCTTCTTGCATTGGTACTGTACACAATCTGATTTTTATACACTTAAACACCTCCCTGGAACAGGTTAAGTCCTGGTGGTACTTTAACAGAGCAAATACAACTTTCTATCCACCTCAATGCGATTACACCAGAATAAATAGACTGTCACAATGCACTTGTCATGAGTCAAAAGAAAGTAGCGAAACCCCAGCATGAGCCCCCACCTATTAATGATATATTGGGAGACTATGCTTAACTATGCCCCAATTAAATGAGACCACAATAGACATTTACTTGTTTCGATTCGTTAAGGACTATCTATGACTCATATAGAGCCATGTGGATCATTCCCCCTTTTCCAACTATGAGTCAGAACCAGGCATGGGTATATATTTATTTAAAGTATATGTTCAATGGATATTTTCAGGGTTACACACGACACCTTCGCTGTATCCCAAAACAAAGCTTTAACACACAGTGAACCTTCCTTGTAATACACAGGCAAATATAACTTGATACAATTTTGAGTGACAACAAAGCACAGTTTTGACTGGAGAGCATGCTACACATTGTACATGCAGTCCTTTGTTTAATTTCTTGCACAATTAAAAATGCTTGCAGTTTTGAAAACACAGATTTGTGAAAATACGTGTGGCAAATAGCACCCTGTTTCCATTTCACCCAAAAGCAATGCAAAATCATTATGGTATTAGGGTCACTTACTCACTCTCAGAACAGAGTGCCTATTGCTCAATGGAAATTACACTAGTTTCACTATGCAAAGCACTTCTCCCCCAGCACCAGAAATTCAGGCATCAGTGATATGCAGCGCCCTATGTTTAAATGCCAGGTCTAGGGAGTGGGGACAATTTAGGAATGTCTTTCTTTAAATACAGGGTTTAAGTAGTGGTAACAATTTTCTTTTGTGGCAATAACATCTTTAATTGAAAGGCAGGGTTTTGCAAAGTGGTATCAGTTGAGAATTTTGTGACCAGCACCTTTCGGTTTTAAAGGCAAGGTTTGAGAAGAGTGTATGTTGGGAATTTTGTTTTGCAACCAGCACCTTTCTGTTTCAAAGGAAAGGTTTGAGAATGGTGTGAGCTGGGAATTTAATTTTGTGGCACCCCTGTTCATTAGAGAAATCTGGGGTAGACAGGAATAATGAAGGTACCCAATTACATTACATGACTATAACCTAAGTCCCGCTAGGAAAGAGGGTTGAAGTTTTGAAGTCTTTACAGCTCCCTCCTGCATCAATCTATTGGTGAGTTTATTAAATTAATATTCAGTCAAATATGTAAAGCGTCTACACAATTTGCCCCCCCCGCCCACTATGAAGGGATGATATTGATGCAGACAGATCCCCCACACACTTGGTATCAAAAGGATCAATTCTATTTATATTGGACCTGTGTTTTGGGGTGCTAACCAAAGACAGCCAGGCTTCTCTGGGAAATCTGCTTGGGTCTGGTCACAGGCTACTGTCAAGGATAGTCCCAGCATCCATCCCTCAGTTGGCTCTCCTTGAAAAGAAGGGCCCTGTCCACTGTTGAATTCCCCAGTTTCTCTCCCACACAAAGTTTAAGGCCTCTCAAAGTTTAGGCCTCTCAACCCATGATGGTTTTAGGCCGCTGTCTCAGGATTCACCCAGGTGGATTATAGGCAAGTCCTTGAAGATGTTTAGCAACTTTCCTTTTTCTCCTTCTCCCTCTTTCCTGACTGCCTTTGTCCATAGAGCAAGTCCTTTTTAACCTAAGTCCCTCCCACAAAATATTAAGATCAGGGGGGTGTCAACTTATTAGCCCCGAAATTCTCATTGGACCTCTCTGCAGTTCTCTCCCCTCCCAGGGTTCCATGCCTGTCTGTCTACAGGCCCAGGAACTTCCATGATTGAAGTGAAGTGCAGAGGTACACACCTTGTATTATTTACATTTCTCTAGTTGTCAGGTGTTCCACTCAAAGGTCACAACATGGCAAATGTTCACAATGTACAAATAAACATCATAATATAGATATACTTGTGTTCCCCTAATCATTCCGAATCTGTAGAGCTTACTTTTATTTCACACTTGTGTATAGGTGCATTATAAATGCCATATCATATCAGGCTGTTATTTCATGGGCACATTATGTTTTTTGCCCTTTATTCAATGACTTACATAGTAATATTTTTGGGGGAGCTAGGAACACCTTTGTGTTGTAACTAAAATTCCCCCAAATCGCACTTGAATGAAATTCACATTACACAAGCGCCTGAAAATTGTCTTTAAAATGAGATCTGCCACAACTCTATAAGTATTAATATCTCAAAGTTATTAAATAAAATGACATTGTAATGTAAGTTAATAACCATGTATTTAAACAGATAAGTAACAGTTTCAGTTTTGGTTCTTGGTCTCATTTCCCTGAAAACAGGTTCAGACGCCTCTCCCATCGCTGGGCTGAATGTTGTTTTAAGGCTGGGGTAAAAGCATTAGCCTTTTGTTCTGTGAAAGTTGATTGGCGTAGGAGATTCTTATCATGTAGCAGATGGCCCACCTCTGCTGTCTGACATGATGACCTGCTGGCCTCTGCCATTCTTTCTTGTAATCTTGCAGTGACTGCCCTACAGATCTAAGTATATTAAAAAAAGATATATATGAGTGAAGCTCGCCCGTCGAAAAAACCTAGCATGCAAGAGCATCAAAGACATCTCCCTTCTAGATAAGAAGACCACCAGATATGTCATGGGGGAAGACACACACCAAATGCATATCACTAGTTTTCTTACACTTCTGAAAAATAAAACACAAGACATATTTCCAAAAACATGCTTTCAGGTCCTTGCTAATGCTCGTTGCTAATGCTCGTTGTGCATGCTAGTTGTGCATGTTTGTTGCAATCTAGTCCACCACTGGTCCCTCATGGTCATGGCCAGTAGCCAGATTGTCCAGGTAATTGCCTTAGGCCATGCTCCAGACAATTTGGCCAGTGCCCATGGTCACAGGCTATAGCTCAGTCACCAAAGGTATATCACTATTTTTTGTGCCTACATTATGACACTTTAAAAAAAATAAAACACAGACACATTTGCAAAACCATGCTTTCAGGTACTTGCCAATGCTCCTTAAATGAGTTTGCTGCAAATCCGCCCATTTTTAATTTTTTCATAAGTGTCAAAATGTACGTACATACAATAGTCATATAACTTAGCCCCCACTTCACAAAATCCAGACTTTGCACAAACATTCAAGGTAGGGTCTATGATCTGCTTGAAAAACCTTTTGTCCACATTCGTCAAACGCCAACAAAGTTATAAGCCATCTAAAAATGTCAAGACCCCCCCTCTGATTTTGCCCCCGCTTGACAAAATCCCACCAAACTTTGAAGAAAAATTAATATCTAGGTCTACAATCCTGTTGCAAACTCATGTGCAGATTTGTCAAATGGCACCACATTTATAAGTCTTTAAAATTTTGGGACCCCCCTCTAATTCTGTTCCCTCTTCACAAAAGAGCTCCACACTTTGCAGAACCATTCAGAGTCAGGTCTGGAATGAAATTCAAGAATTATAAGCAGTTTCTTTGAGTGGCACCAAAGTTATAAGCCACCCAAAAACTGCTTTTCACCAACCCTATAATGCATAAATAGGCATAGATGTCCCCGAACATCTCAGATGTTCGTGAGTATCACCGGACTGCCTTGGACATCCGGACTGTTCGTGGACATCATAGATGAAAAAACACTAGCTTTTTGGGCGTTTTAAGGCCGTATCTCATCCCATCCTCATCACCCCTCACCTCTCCAGAGATTGTTTCATTAGCTTGACAAGTGCAATGTTGTGTTTTTTAATATGTTTTCACCGTGGTTTTTTTGTGGACACTGGCAGCTGTCCGCGAATCCAACATGGTGGGTGTTTCCATGACACACTTCACGCATCACTTCAACCAATCAGTGAACACGTCATGTGTCTGCAGACATGACGCAAGCCGATTATCCAATGGGTGTCCTGTCCACGGAGCGAACAGGGAAGTGTGTCTGCGCAGTGGACGTAGATATCACTCATTTTTTGAGACCCACTTTTGGTTATTTTTTTAAAAAGTACTGGACGGATTTTCACTAAATTTACAAAAGCACGCTTTCGGGACCAAGCCGCCACTCCTGCCGCAAATTTGGTGAAAATCCATCACGGGCATTATGGTTAAGTTGAACTAATTCAACTAAAAACTAATTCAACTAAAAACCTTTGAAATTCAATGAGAAAACTTTGTAAAAGGGATGTTATGGTTAAGTTGGACTAATAAAAACTTATGAAATTCAATGAAAAAACTTTGTTAAAGGAATATTATGATTAAGTTGCACTTATAAAAACCTATGAAATTCAATGAAAAAACTTTGTTAAGTGGAAGTTATGGTTAGGTTGCACTGATAAAAACCTATGAAATTCACTGAAAAAACTTTGTTAAAGGGACATTATGGTTAAGTTGGACTAATAAAAACCTATGAAATTCATTGAAAAAACTTTGGTAAAGGGACGTTATGGTTAAGTTGCACTAATAAAAACCTATGAAATTCAATGAAAAACCTTTGTTAAAGGGACATTATAATTACAAGTAAAACCGAAAAACCCCAGAAATTCGCCAGTTATGGTAAGCTAAGCAACCATAACTCGCGCCACCACCGTGCACTGCTAAGACTAACACCCAGGACATCAAAGATGACATCACAAATGTCATTGTAAAGTGCATAGTGCTTAGCAGCATACATCAGGAGAAAGTTCTCGGTGCTGTTGATAACCAATGCTAAGAAAAATATCGCACAGCATAAAAGAATGACCAATGTGGAGTGGTCCCTAAGGAAGTAACATTATATATAAAGAACGGAGGATAGCACAGGGGCAATGTGCTGGTCTTGTGAACAAGACCACGAAGAGCAACAGAGGCTTGAATCCAGGATCCATGCCTAGAAACCGCACTCAGGTACGGTATTAGGTGCATCATAAAAAAACAATAACTAAATTAAGTGCTAAGTGCTTAAAAGCATTGATCACTCCTAGCTTGCTAAGAATTGTACATCTAGCCTAAAGTCTGCCGGGAGTTACAGATATAAAGTGCTTGGTGCCTAGCAGCATGATCAACGGAAAACTGCCTGGTGCTGTCGACAATGAGGATAATGAGTGATGGGAAGTTTCTCACACAGCACAGTAGACCGAACTAGATGGGGTGGTGTGTGAGTAAATAACATTATAAAGTGCTTAAAGCTTAATAGCCTGGAAAACTCATCGGGCCTCATTATGACATTGGTGGTAGACGTGCCTGTAATACAGGCACAGCTGCTGCCAGTGTCATTTTTTTTGGTGCCCGCAAATGGGCAATTACTGGGTCATTACGGCCCTGCCTGACCCGATAATTGCCCATTTGTGGGCGCCGGAAAAAAGATGCTCCCCATTCCCATTCGGCCCCATAGGGCTGAATGGGAATGGGGAGGTTGGATGTACCGGCACCGTTTATAACAGTGCCGGTGCATCCGACATGCTGTGCTCGTGGGTGCCGCTCAGCCCGCCAGGCCCAACCTGGCGGGCAGAAAGGCATCCGCGAGCACAACTCGTAGTTTGCCAGTCCAGTAAAAACAGTACCGGCAAGCTTACCAGCATCGAAAGTTCCCAGACCGGCAAACTTAAAATGAGGCCCATTGTCCTGAATATAAAGTAAATTGCTACAAGCCTCTCTACAGCTACAAATATGCAGTGCTTAGAAAAACAACCAGGCTAGAAAAAATTAAACATAAAACACTCAGATGTCTGTCCTTTCAACTAAAAATATAATACTGTGATAGTTACCAAATGAATCACCTAACTTCTAATAAAGTATAGAAAGAAGAGTAAGGAAAAAGGAAACAAAGGAAAAGAAAAAGAAATATTATGGAAACAATAATATAAAAATAACATTAAAAATGGAGAGTATCTTTTAGGAGGTATTCTGAAGATGTTTCTGATAAGGTCAAAAGCAAAAGACAAGTGACAACATCTCAATTGTGACATGTTAGCTTTACATTACTGTCCTAAACATGTATACAGTTCCTCATCGATGTTATGTCCGAGGGGGTTTTTGCTTTGGAAATCTATAATGCATCGTGAATGCTGCTGCCTGAGTAGACGTTCTCTGTCTCCTCCACAAGGCTCCATTTCAATCCTATAGATGCCGAAAAAAGTGAAACCCTCCAGCTTTCCTTCATGAAACTCTGCAAAATGTTTGGCCATTGGATAGTTTGTATTTTTGTTTAGAATGGCTCGTACATGTTGTTCAATGTGGACTTTCCGCGTACATTTTGTGCTCCCAATGTACCATTTATTGCATATACATCTCAAAACATAGACTACATAATCTAATTTACAGGTTATTTTTATTAGCTATGGTGATGGATTGACCTAATATGGGATGTCTGAATGAGGTACAACTTTGTGCATATTTTCAGATCTTGCATCTTTTACATTTGAAGAAACTTTTCCCTCGGTTAGTGAGCCACATACTAGATGCGTTACGTTTCATAAACTGCTGACCAACGAGCCGTTCCTGCGAAAACTGATATCTGTATTTTTGTACAATATATTGGATAAATCACCATCGGCCAGAAGAATCCTCCAATGTTTCTTGAGAACACATCGAATAGATTGTGATTGGGTGCCAAAAGTGAGAATGAGTCATGTGGTATCTTTGTCTATATCAGTCTTCCTGCTTTGATCTAACCTGCTAGAAGACTATGGGCCTCATTACGAGCACGGTGGTCAGGGAACTATGGTACTGGTAAGCATGCCGATACCGTAGATCCCGGACCGTCATACTACATGCTCTGTCTCTTTCCAAATGTATGGAAGTGACGATACAAAGGGAAAAAAGACTTTGTCAATATATATCCAACAGCAAGAATCTAAGTCCTCAAACATCCAGATGAATTGCGTGGTAGTTGAAAAATAAAAAGACCCGGAACTCAAATTTAGTAAAAGTGCAAAAAACATAGTTTCTTGTTCCATTAATAGATAATCACCATTAAATATCGACAGAAACAAGTAAGAATACCTGTAGAAAATGGCTAAAAAAAGTCACGCATTCCGTCCTATCAAAGACTTCCCCAGGCTATTTATTAAAAACAGTAACTCAGCCTCTGGTAGTTGAATAGTGAGCATCGCACAATCAAATAAATCACGTGATACTCACATGATGTAATCTCAAGAGCTTAAGCTCTAAAAACATTAGAACCTGGTGGCCAGTTTAGCCAAGTTGAGTATAATGCTGAACGGACTCCAAATACAGTGCCCATATTATTAAAAACATAGTATTAATTCTGATTCCCAGACCCCCCTTTGTTTGCATACATTAACTTTGGGATTCACCCTAAGTTAACAGGGCAATCCAGACGTGGACCCCTTGCTCACTGTTCTTAGAGAGGCAACAGTTTCACCTCACTGATGATGCCCAACAAGGCTGAAACACGTGTATGGGGTTACTGATGGTACTCTTGTTCAGAGGAGAATTGCCAAGCATTTCGGCGCTGGACTGCCCCTGGGCAGGACAAAGGCTGATATGCGGGGAAATTTCTTCACTGTGAAAAAGACAGTGAGCTAAAGACTTGGTAGAGTCTCTCCCAGGGGTTATTCACCCAAGAACAGGTCATTGGGCTGTGTTCGTGCTGGTAGAGAGATTCCCAGACCCCCCTTTGTTTGCATACATTAACTTTGGGATTCACCCTAAGTTAACAGGGCAATCCAGACGTGGACCCCTTGCTCACTGTTCTTAGAGAGGCAACAGTTTCACCTCACTGATGATGCCCAACAAGGCTGAAACACGTGTATGGGGTTACTGATGGTACTCTTGTTCAGAGGAGAATTGCCTAGCATTTCGGCGCTGGACTGCCCCTGGGCAGGACAAAGGCTGATACGCGGGGAAATTTCTTCACTGTGAAAAGGACAGTGAGCTAAAGACTTGGTAGAGTCTCTCCCAGGGGTTATTCACCCAAGAACAGGTCATTGGGCTGTGTTCGTGCTGGTAGAGAGATTCCCAGACCCCCCTTTGTTTGCATACATTAACTTTGGGATTCACCCTAAGTTAACAGGGCAATCCAGACGTGGACCCCTTGCTCACTGTTCTTAGAGAGGCAACAGTTTCACCTCACTGATGATGCCCAACAAGGCTGAAACACGTGTATGGGGTTACTGATGGTACTCTTGTTCAGAGGAGAATTGCCTAGCATTTCGGCGCTGGACTGCCCCTGGGCAGGACAAAGGCTGATATGCGGGGAAATTTTTTCACTGTGAAAAGGACAGTGAGCTAAAGACTTGGTAGAGTCTCTCCCAGGGGTTATTCACCCAAGAACAGGTCATTGGGCTGTGTTCGTGCTGGTAGAGAGATTCCCAGACCCCCCTTTGTTTGCATACATTAACTTTGGGATTCACCCTAAGTTAACAGGGCAATCCAGACGTGGACCCCTTGCTCACTGTTCTTAGAGAGGCAACAGTTTCACCTCACTGATGATGCCCAACAAGGCTGAAACACGTGTATGGGGTTACTGATGGTACTCTTGTTCGAAGAGAATTGCCTAGCATTTCGGCGCTGGACTGCCCCTGGGCAGGACAAAGGCTGATATGCGGGGAAATTTCTTCACTGTGAAAAGGACAGTGAGCTAAAGACTTGGTAGAGTCTCTCCCAGGGGTTATTCACCCAAGAACAGGTCATTGGGCTGTGTTCGTGCTGGTAGAGAGATTCCCAGACCCCCCTTTGTTTGCATACATTAACTTTGGGATTCACCCTAAGTTAACAGGGCAATCCAGACGTGGACCCCTTGCTCACTGTTCTTAGAGAGGCAACAGTTTCACCTCACTGATGATGCCCAACAAGGCTGAAACACGTGTATGGGGTTACTGATGGTACTCTTGTTCAGAGGAGAATTGCCTAGCATTTCGGCGCTGGACTGCCCCTGGGCAGGACAAAGGCTGATATGCGGGGAAATTTCTTCACTGTGAAAAGGACAGTGAGCTAAAGACTTGGTAGAGTCTCTCCCAGGGGTTATTCACCCAAGAACAGGTCATTGGGCTGTGTTCGTGCTGGTAGAGAGATTCCCAGACCCCCCTTTGTTTTAATTCTTTTTAAATACATGATTATCAGGTATGATGTGCAAGGACAAGCTTAAGCAGCAAATGTAGGTGCTGTGCCAAGGCGCAATTCATTCCAAAGCTTCATGGAATTAACATGCGCTGAAAATTTCCGTGCAAGCGGGCGAATCGCAGCGCAAGTGCGAAAATCGCAGCGAAACCCGCGTACATCGATTCATGGAAGTCCGTGCGCATGTAAATCCATGGATGTGCGCTAAAATCCTGCGTGGTGCACGCGGGCACACACGTCATCAAACAGCGTGCGCTACGTGCAGCAGCGAAAGCGCACATAGCGCGGCGCACACAACAAAAGTAGGTGGACACGGGGTGTAACACGCGGAATGGGGAACAACGTGTGAAAATGTGGGCGTTACGGGGGATGTACAGGAGGCAAATGCACAGAACGCCCACATGCGCGCCTACAACACGTATTCATGGAATCGAACGGGGCTAACGCGTGCCCCAAATAAGACACGCTCATCCGGAAACACGTACGCCAGCAGGAAGCAGATGTACGCAGACCCGCGCAGCATAAAAGTGCACGCAAACAACAAACAAGCTCAGACGCTAAGATGAATATACCGTTCCTCGCAGCAGTGGTCGTGGGATACTGCAGGAGGAGGAGGAGGAGGATAGTCAGGGCCAGAATTTTTACACCCAGGACCAGCCTTTCTGGGATGCCTGATGACCAGGTGTATGGGAGGTACAGGTTTCCACCTCACATAATACTCGACCTGGTGAGTGAGTGGGACGATGACCTCACATCACCCACCCTGTGCTCCCAAGCACTGAGCCCCTTGGAAAAGGTGCTCAATGTACTGCACTTCTTGGCCACTGGTTCATTCAGCGGACAAGTGCCACAGTGGGGGGGGTGTCACAGGCCACGCAGTCACACCGCCTACACCAGGTCTTGGCCATCATGACTGCACGACCATTAGTCCGCAGGCACATATACCTGTCCAGAACAACTGCAGAACGGCAGGCTGCCGTCCAGGATTTCTATGGGGTGGCACACTTCCCCAAAGTGCTAGGTGCCATTGATTGCACCGATGTGGCTCTACGTCCTCCCAGGGCATCTGAGCACATCTATAGAAACCGCAAGCACTGGCATTCCATCAACGTGCAGGCAGTATGTGATGCCAAGGGAATAATCAACTCAGTATATGCCAACTATCCAGGGTCCACCCATGACAGTTTTCATTTACAAAATGTCAACCCTAAACCGGGACCTAGAAGCTGGGCGGCATGGCGATACATGGCTGCTTGGTGAGTACAAATGCCACTGCACATGCATGCATCTCACATACTAAGTAATGTCACAACCCCACTAATGATACCCATCATCACCTCCCCAGGGGACAGTGCCTACCCTCTGAGCACCCACATGATGATGCCAATTCGGAACCCCACCACAGCACCCGAGGTAAGATACAACACAGCCCATATTGCAACCCGGGGCATAGTGGAACGCACATTCGGAGTGCTCAAGTCACGCTTTCGCTCCCTTGACCGCTCTGGTGGGCAGCTGCCATACGCTCCCCCAGTAGTGTGCAGGATCATAGTGGCAGCATGTGTCCTGCACAACGTTGCAACACGCCAGGGCCTGCCGGTGGACATGGTGGTGCCCCCACATTCCCAACCACATGCCCGGCCGCTGCGCATGGGAGGTGAAAGGGCACGTGATGAGGCAGCCCGTACGCAACTGGTGGTTAATTACTTCACCTAAAACCACACCCCTGTGGAGTGCACACAGCCCTGGCACATACCAGCTGACAATCAATGATGATAACGTAAGGGACAGTCAACTGTCACAACCATACCAGCCTGAGATTGGTCACCTGGAAGTGTTACATTGTGTGCATCCCTACCTACTGAAAGACAACCAATGCTGTGTCACTAAAAGACACACATTTATGCTGCATGACTGACTACCCCCTTGCAAAATACTACATGAAAATAGCGCCATGTCACCCAACCCCTCCCCATCTCGGCCACCCAACACACCATGGCATGTCATGCAATTTCAAAGCAAACAAAGGAATGCACAACACCTGACGCAAGTGTCACAAAGTGCACTGTCCCTAAAGGAAACAGGCCACAGACAATATGCTCCCAGTAATCAATAACAAACAGCACACATGACCAAATACTTACCAGCAACACAAAATATGACAGTACAAAGTCAAAGTAGTGCAAGTCTTACAACCTGAACAAGCCAGCACATCGACCCCTTCCAACTGCAGAGTGTTGCTGTCACGCAAATGTGTCAGTGTACTGCATACAACATGAACTGCATCTGCAAAGGAGACGTCCATGTGAAGACATGAAGAAGGTACCTGCGAATAAGGATGAAGACATGGATGCCCAAGCACATATCAATACACCATGCAGTGTTCAATACAACAATACCCACTAGGGATGTCCACACAGTATTGACTACAGACTGCCCACACAACTCATGGAGTCCAATGTCACTGTGTAAGTTACTGTCACTTGGTCACACCCATGGAACCGCCTTTGGTCCCAGCGTACCCCATTGGGCCCCTGAGACTGTGGCGTGTACCCCACTACCTACCCCACCTCTACCTCTCTTCACTTCCGGCATTGCTGCAGAGTGCAATTAACCACACTCAAACAGGCGCTAATGCCTGCACTTTTGCCCAAACACTCACTCCCTGCTGTCCACCTCGCATTACTGAAGCATGCTATCATAACGGTCCTACCGCCCCATAGTGGCCCTTAGGACCACCTGTGAACTAGCAACGTGCCCTCTCCATGCAGCTGTACAGACCCTCCTCTACCAATATTTCTGTGTAAAACTTACTGCTTGTTGATCTTGCTCCGATCGTTTGCCGAATGTTGTATATACAGATCCACACTCTATTGCATGGGCAGTAATTTAAGCCATTAAAGTGATAAGTGGAATGCATTAACATTACACGAACATAACATTAGATTTCACATTTTAATGTGCTCCTGGGAAATCTGGCGAAACGTACAGAGATAATGTTTTTGCAGCCCAATTTCACATTATGAAAAACGTCTTTGAATGATTTTTGCTGCCCGGTGCCCCTGCATTCCAAGAAAGCATCACTGCCACAGTGTTTTATGCAGTGAACCCTTGGAATCTCTGATAACTTTAAGAAAAAAAACAGCGTTTATCTTCTTTTGTGAATTATTGAAGCATGCTGATGGCATGTGTCTCCCATTGGTAGCTGTGATATATTTTTTTAACACGTTTTCCAAAAAGGCAGTGAAGTACAAGTGATTATTACATAGATTTGAAACTTCAAGTTCAAGCCTAGCCTGCAACAATTCACAGTGTATCAAATACTTTCATATAGAAAGCGCATTCCTGAAATTCGGAAAGGATGTCGTTGTCTCTTTGTCTGTGTTTATTACACATATAGCAGCGATTTCAGAACCCATAGTTCAGAAGAATGCTGTCCTAATATAACAGAATGGCAATTCATGGCAAGTGCAGCATTTCCTTGAATTATAGATTTCAATCAGTCAGTGACACGTTGGAAGGCGCGCGCAAATGTCAACCTGGTACACACAGAACCAAGCAAGTCAAACAAATCTCAGAGGGTCCCTGGCTTATTTTCTACTTGCGTGGTTCTGAGAAGTGTGCAGTCCACCACATTCACAAAGGGGACCTGCTTATTAGACGGCTGACGCGCATCATGTGCAAGTGGGCCTCTTTGAACACACCGTTGTCAGGAGCAATGTTGTTCCGTTCTTTTAAAAATGCATACAGTCGTCAGAAATTAGACTTCTATGCACTGCACACCCAGGGACAGTTTTTGGGGCCAAGGGCACAAACAGCCTTAGCCCTCCCCACCATCTCCCCTCCCCAGAAACCCATGTCCCCCTCCCAGATTCAACAGATGCTTGTCTAGGCTTTGAATTAATTATCTAGTTGTTCAAAAAATATAAACATTACACATCACTGTGACCTAACTTTTAAAGGGCAATGATAAGAAATTAGTGTGGTCTTGTGGCTAAGTGTCTGGCCTTGCGGCCACCTGACCTGTGTATGAATCCTGGCCTTCAAACTGTTTACTTCATCTAAGTGGGTGCAGCAAAAAAAGTTTAATTCCTCAAAAACACATCAAGGGAACTGCGTCTGCCATCTGAAAAAAGTGGGTGGATGCCTGCCACCCACCTCTCTTCCATCAACTTGCACAAGTTAGAAAATCATATCTCACATTGAGAAAAATATTAGGGCAGTCTTGAATTTAGAGGGGGGCACATTTCTTTTAGTTTTGACTATTAAGTGGTGCATTGGAGCACCCGTAAGCCCAGACTACTGGCCTAGGAGTAGGGATAGGAGGGCTGGTGAGATGTGAGGAGAGACACACCCTTGGGTCCTTGGGTGTCTGTCTTTTTAACCACCCAATGACCGCCCATAGACCTGCCATTCCAACCAACTACCTACCCACCCGCCCAACTTGCACCCTCTCCTGGGATCTCTTGTGGCTATCTCAACCATGCACTGACATCAAGCTGTTGGCTTTTATGGGGATGCATTTGTTATTTCCAGGCCGTCTTCAGAAAGGTAATGGATTCAATTATGCAGCTGTAAAACTGGTGTAAGAAAACGTTCTTATCTGGGTGTCCCTTCAGCCACTTGATTTATAAGCAATATCAGTGTCCCTTCATCCATTCCTTGCAGTAATATTAAAACTCGCAGTTGCAAATATAACAGTTTTGGCTCTGGTATAGACATTAGATAGGCACTTGCTAAGCATTGCCGTCATATGCCCAGGTACTCAAAACATGTACCGGCTGTTAACATCTTATAACCTGGTAGCACCATTATGGTAGACTCTGGCACTTGCCTATCCCATGCCTACACAAAAATCAACTATGGGATTTGCCAATATAAGTTTGATTTAGAATTTGTGTCTGGTATGAGTGGCTTGTAGCCACTATGAGTGTACACATTTGTCTCAAGAGATTGCTATGCCAGCTTCCACACCGGAAATGTGAAAATATTAGCGCCCACCTGTCACTTTAGGCACAAAGGCAGAAAGCACCACCAAGTAAACAACAATTGCACCAGTTGGACGTGCAGGTGCTGAGGCAGTCAGATAATGGACGCCACACAGTTTTACTTGGAAAGCAGAAGGGAGAGCACTTGGCATGTAGCAAGAGAAAATGACATCTTACATAAATCAATTGAAAGTTGTAAGGTAAAATGACAAAATGTGCACCAACACATCCTTTAAAGTGACTAACCCTTATGTTATTGTTGAAAAATCGATTGATGTACAAAGCCAACCTGTGCCACTGAAGCCTGTGTCAAGCTTATTGACTCATTTTTGGTTCACGCAGAATCTGCTGTTAAATTTTACAACTGTCAGTCTGGCTCTTTCTGGGTCAGTCCAGTCCTTCTGTGCATTCGGGGTGCACTGGTAGAGTTGTTAAATGCATTTCTGAACACTTTACCTGGGCTTTCAACCCACATTGTGTGAACAGTCAGGTCAAGCAGAAAAAAAAGACATCTTTCTCTGCATTAGGCACCGGGCAATCAGGTGGCCAGGAAAATGGGTGGAATCCACCAGGAACAGCTCCTGTTTTCTCCTGAACACTGCAGCCTCCCTTGTGGGCATGTCATTCTTTTTGTCCTGCCATTGCCACAGTCCATATTTCCTTTTTGCCCACACACCCCTCGACACCAGTCAGTGTCCTGGGCAACTCTCCCCCACCAGAATCCTACACTGCTACTTCCAGAGCTATAATTAGCTTCTCTTGTCTGTCTCCTCGTGTCACTCCCCCATCATCCCAGACACAGGTATTGTATATATTAGAGATTTTCCTGATGGTGCTATCATTTTGATACCTGTTCATAGATGACAACAGCTGGAAAATGGTGTTAGTACTTGAGCATATTAAGGCAGATCCTGGGAAATGTCTTATCTAATGCCTAGTCAGGAGCCACAAGTATTGGTTTTGTCAATGATTGTTTTAATGGGAATTCAGTGCAGGGAACACATGGAATAACATATACTGCTTACAAATCGAGTGGCTGAAGATAAAGTGGATTAATCATGTTTATTGCACGAGGAGCTGTTTACAGCTGTGATTAAGCCATTACCTGTCAGAAGACTGCTTAGAAATGACAATGGTGACCTCTAAAAAACAGCTAATTCAAAGCGATCCCAGTGAAGGGAGTGTTTTGTGTATGGCAGCTCAGGAGTGCTTGCCCATTGCCATAGGGACTAGCATGACCATGGGCATTCAGTGGTTATGGAACATGACCAATGAGACCCACAAGCTGTGTGTCTCTCATCACATCCCATCTGTCTTGCATGTCCACTTGCAATCCCAATAGTTTTGGTTTATGGGCAGTGCATACATCACCACCTAATATCCTTAGTTCTTTGACTAAAAAACAATAAATAAATAAAGAAAAGTCCCAAGGTGTCCCCTGTCCCCCCCCCAGATTTTATGGGTCTCCTACGCCTCTGTTTGGAATCCCTGTTGGTCCTATCGGATGCAATGGGTCATGTTTCAGTGCTTGGCTAAAGAATGGCTTCAGATCTTCCCTGGATATACACAAATTCTTTGCTGGATGCTACCTCAACACACCAATCAAAGGTTTTTACGACCGTCCAATCCCGGATGCCAAGCTAAACACCATTTGTGATACCACTTGTAAGTGACTTCAATCCAGCAATCCAACTAAGTCAATGCTTAGGATGGGATGCCCAATGGAAGCCCTTATTTATATATTTTTATGTCAAAGTTCTTAAATATGGATGATGAACCCTTATATAACGCCCCTCTCGTTGAATCCCCCTGACCTCACTGAGCCAAGAAGTAGGTTTGTTTTGCAAATTAAAAGATTTATTTGAAGAATTAAAAAATATATATATCACACTTTTATGAATAAAATAATATTTGAATAGCACACTTATGAATATGGACGGTAATCAACAATGGGTAATATTACAGAAGTGTCACTCTCTTTAATCACTTAGGAGTATGAATATGGAAGATACTGTAGCAGAGAATACTTATGTGCTTCAAGGAAATGCAATAATGGGAAAGAATGCAACACAGAAATAGACTTGATACGATTTCAATCAAAAAATAATATAGTCACTTTTTCCCCTGTGACTACTCACTCTCCCCCCCCCCTATGCAATAGGAAGAGATGGAAATGAGGGCACACAGGTTTCAAGAATACAATAAATAATGTCGTACGATTCCAGTTCCCCCCAGCAAGCTTAGAGAAAACAGGTATGATTTTAAAACACAGGTCAAAATACTTTTGAATGTAATTGCAAAGGATAGGAAAATATACTAAAATGCTTTTAATTCACTAAGGGATATTCAGGATATGTGAGAGTTACTTTGAATTAGTTAAGGTCAACACTAGCAATGATTCATGAGTGATTACCAGGTTGAAAACGAATCTAAGCAGTTGAAAGCAAGAAGCAGCTATTTTAACATGTGATGAAATTGAGCTAAATTGTGATTACGGAAAAACTATAAGGAATTGGAATGTCGTTTTAGGTGTGGATCTTAGCTTTAAAATGACAGTTAAATTTCCTTCTAGGACATGCGGTTCAAAAGATACGGACGTTTATGTGAAGGTAGATTTTAGAAATAAAGTCAAGATTTCAGAAATGACAGATGCGCTTTATGGACACAAAATCCTAAATGCAGTTCTGGACAGGTTGAAATGGATGGGATAAGATTACTTTAGACTAGAGATGACTATGCACAGTTCTAGATTAGATACTCACTCCTAGTTTTTGGAATGGAATGCGCCTCGTCAAAGATCTGGTCAAGGGTTTAACTTCATTCACCACCGGACAGGTCTCAGGCCCTCTGGGTTCTGTGTTCAGCACTGCACGGCGGTCTGCGGACTCTGGAACTTGATCTGACGGGTCTTGGATTACAGCACTGCTTTCTGGGTCTGGACCTCGGTCCTAGCACAGGGTTCTTGGCTAGAATAGCAAAACAGCTCAGCCCGGCTGTTGAGAATCAGGTTGCAAATGTTCTGAGGCCTGCTGAGAAGGATTCAGCTTGTGAATTAGGCCTTTGCTTCAAAGTTCTGGATTCTGGAGTTTAGTTCTAGAGTTCTGGTCTCTGGATCTATCTCGAGTATGGAGTCTTCCGGCAGATTTCTGCGCCAAGAATCGGTTGAAGTGGAAAAGTGAGTGTCCTTGCCTGTCCTAAGCAGTCTCTTTTTATGTGTTTTCAAAGTGAGTGGGAAGGCTGATTCTACATGCCCAACCCCCTAAGGATTTGAAAGGTTAGAGGATTCCATGTGGCCTGACTGGAGAAGGGAGTAGTGTGTCATTCTGTGTCTTCAGGAGTCATGTTCATGGCGTAAGGAAAGGACACTCCCCTTTGCTTTTACTTAGAAAATCCATTTTTCCCAAAAACATATTTCCCAGATACACAAGTGGTTGAGAATACATATACACCTCACAGATGAATTAAGGCAGGTCTCTATTCAAGCCCGTGTTCCTACGATCTTGGGTTCAGAAATGATGACTTGTTTTCGTTTTTGGTAAATTTTCCAATATGGGTTCTGCACCAAATTTTACACAGACATACACCCCCTCTCTGAGCATATTACTGTAAGTTTTTATGTTTCTAGCATAAACACCATATTTACGATATTAATAAATCCCGGAGTTTGGTCTCAGAACATCCCATGGCGTCCAGCTTAATCTTGAACTGTGAGTGAATTTGTCATTTTAAGAATCTCAAAGTTTCATATTTTTGTCGGCTCTGTAAAATTTGTTATACGCAATTTTATAAAACATACATTTGGTCTCAATTGAATTCACATCTCAGTCTAGTCCGCCCCCCCAGAGCTGGGTGAGTAAGCTGTCACATGGCCTGTCTCCCCCAGAGCAGTTGTTTGACCAGTTACACCCAAATCAGCATATTCCTATTCATCCCCAAAGCCCCCATTGTTTCTTCCTCCGGGCTGCAGGGAAAATATCCTCCCTCCGATTAACATGTCCATGCGACCTTCTCTCCTGTTGGTGAGAAGGCCCCAGGTGTGAAGGATTCTCAGGGAAGCAAGTCTTTTGAAGTCTTATCTGCATCAGGTTACTTTCTGATCAATTGCACAGAGTTCCTTGTGAAGAAAAACATACATTTATAAACTTAAAATGAGCAATATATCTTTAAATCAATTCTTTTTGAGAATTAAATCACTGTGTGGCACCTTATATGGCATTTTGATGGAATTCCCTTCTTTGGTATATTTAGCTTCTGCAACACACCTCTCCTGTCAGAAATTTAAATCGCCAGCACCTGACAGAGGCGAGTAACGGTACTACACCCATTTTGACAGCTGTGTATCTTTAAAAGGGGATTTAGCTTGATAGCATATGATTCTTGCTGACATTGTACTGATGTGGATTCTTGCGGTAGAGTCATGTGGAACACCCAAAAAGAATGTTGGATCTTTTTGGTGATTTGTGAGCCATGATTTTAGCACATTTTTGACAATCAAGAAACAGATTCCCACACAGCTCTGTGTTGCTTTTGGCAATCAGCATTGCTTTTTCCAAGTGGTTTCAGGCTACTGTGTGGGTA
Organism: Ambystoma mexicanum; assembly: GCF_040938575.1. Lineage (NCBI taxonomy): Eukaryota > Metazoa > Chordata > Amphibia > Caudata > Ambystomatidae > Ambystoma > Ambystoma mexicanum. Next base: position 880,486,131 of record NC_090934.1, read on the forward strand.
TCCCAATGGTGGTTTTTGGCAGTGGTCTCCTGTGCTCACTAATATAGGCAAAAGTGGATGGCAGATTTTCAGATTTTTACTGCGCATTTTTGGCCGGTTTTGAGCGAGCAGCATGCTTTCCAGTGGCCATTCTGATGTTTCTGCTGCCAGCAATGCACAGTGATGTTGCAGGGCTTGGATGAGTGGGTTAAAACATCCCACAAGCCCCCCTCTTGCGATGGCGTTGATTTTCCATCAATGGAACTCGCAAGACTGGGTTGTTAGCCTCATCTTCTTCGGATTCCAAAATGGCAAAGTTCAGTATCTTTTCCTCCATCAGGGGTTGATCGATCGGTTCTCCTCGCCAGTCCTGATGGGAGTATTGAGCTATACCCCGGCCCCTCAGATCTTTGCTCCCGGTCCCCGGGTCTTCCTCCTTGGTTGGTCTCCGTGGTTTATCTCTCATAGGATGACAACGCAAAGCGGCAGAAACATATTTGTAGACATTTCCCCACCACTATTAATGTAGTGGGGTGGGCATATACATTTTATAAATCAGGAGACATTTGCATTCTTATTATTATATTTTATAGCCTATATATGGAATATTTTAGGGTTGGGATTTATTTTATGGATCTGGAGTGGCCCCCTCTGGGGTTCCAGAGGACTGCTCCAGTTGCTGCAGAGTGTGCCTAGGGTGGCAACACTTTAGCTGATTAATATGGACTCACTTGTCTTCCCCCTCTGCCAAACTACCTTTGGGGATGCAGATCTTGTAGGCGACTGGTGAGATCTTGTCTATAATTTCAAAAGGTCCCTTCTAAGTAGGCAGAAATTTTGGCTCTTTGGCCTGGTTCCTTTGGAAATTGTATAGATATATCCGGTCTCCTACATTGTATTCTTTCCTGGTAGTCTTCAACTCATAGTGGGTCTTCATGCTATCGGCTGATCTTTCTAGATTTCACTGAGCATAGGCAAAAGCATGTTGAAGGTGTTTTCTTACATTTTCAATATACTCATGAGTTGTGGAGGCATTGATCAATGTCTGCTCTTGGGTTCGGTAAAGCAGATGCTGGGGAAGCACCATCCTGCGTCCAGTCATCAACTCAAACGGTGACATTTTAGTTGCAGATGAAGGGGTAGATCTGATGGCCATTAGGACAAGAGGTAACCGAATATCCCAACTTGGCCCAGAATCTGCCACAAACTTTTTTAAGATGCTCACAATGGTTCTGTTGTAACGTTCTACTGAACCACTAGAGGCTGGCCGGTAAGCAATATGTAGCTTCCTTTTAACCCCAAGTATCTCCCACATCTTTGTCATTACTTCGCTGGTGAAATGGCTACCTCTGTCTGACTCAATCCTTTGGGGTAGTCCAAAACGCGAAGAGATGTGATTGATCATCAGGGCAGCTGCTGTTTCTGCCTTGCAGTTTAGGGCCGGGAGACATTCCACCCATTTAGTAAACAAGCATGTCACTGTCAACATGTACTTATTGCCCCTAGAGGAGCAAATCACGGGCCCTATGAAGTCGACTTGCAAATCTGACCATGACAGTGTCATCCCCTTCTTTTGGAGAGGCGCACTGTGTGTGGGGAATGTTGGCTGAAATTGTGCACACACAAGACACCCCTTCAAGTATTGTTTGGGGTCCTGCCGCATGTGTGGCCAGTATGCAACCTCTCTTCAGATTTCAAGTGTTGTATGAAACCCCCTATGACCGGCTGTGGCCGCATCATGGGCGTGACTTAACATCAGGCTTCGGAATGAGGTAGGAACCACCCACTGATCATGACCAGCATGGGATTTCCTTACCAACAAACTGTCTTGGATTCGTAAAGTTTTTGGACATTTCATCAACACTCTGAGGCCCTCTTTCCCAATGTAATCGGTATCCGTCAGGGGAAAGTTCTCAGGGTCCTCAATATGTTGATAAAACTTACCAATTATTGGATCCCCTTTTTGAGCCGTAATCAAATCAGCATCCGGGGTCTCCTTACTCCTTTGTGCAGTTGAAAGATCATTGTGAGCATTTGTCTGGGACCTAGTGATAGCAGTGACCTGGATTTCATCCAACAGGGACTTGATCTCTATTAGATCCCCTTGGATGGCCCCGGTTTTGGCCAGCTGATCAGCTAAGTCATTTCCAGTTTTGTCTGGTCCGTCTACTTTGGAATGACCCTTGATCTTTTTCCAGTAAATGGTCATCCCATTCGAGGTGACCAGATCGTCAATATTTTGAATTAACTTCCCATGTTTCAAGGGCTTGTTATTAGCACATAGCATGCCTCTGGTTTTCCAATTAACCAGGTGCTCCACGAACCCGTTCCGTACATAATCCGAATCCGTGATTATGACCAGTTCGTGGAGTTGATGTTGGACAGCAGTGAGGATGGCTTGATGCACAACCATCAACTCTGCCACTTGACTACTTCGGGAACCAATCTTGTACCCAGCGGAGGGTTCTGGGGACTCACCTACGCCGGCCACAAGTTCTTTTTCCCCGTTGTTGTCAACATGGTAAGAGCATCCATCAATATAGACAGTGGGCATTCCCTCACACTTGTCTTCTTCAAAGACTTTGTGCGGGGACTTGAGGTATGCCTCCATGTTATCCTTGATTTTTAGACTTTCGTCCTCGAGACAGTTTTCTCTGGCACAATGATGCAAGTCAGCCAGACCTGGCGCGGGCGGACTCTTCTTGTTTTGGTCATATCTGACCTCCACAGGAAAGCGTTGAATTGACAGAATCCAGGAAGTTATTCGGGAATTACTCACATTTCCGGCCTGGATTCTGTCACTTTGGAGATATTGCAGAGGCTGGTGTGGAGTCTCCACTATGATGTGTTCCCCCTGGATAAACGGGCGGTAATTCTTCAATGCCCACACAGTTGCCAGGAGTGCCTTCTCACAGTCGTTGAATTTTTCCTCCACAGAGGATAAAGTTTTACTCGCATAAGAGATTACTTTATTGACCTTGTCATGCTTTTGGTATAATACTGCAGTCAAGCATGTATTAGAGAACCCTGTCTCCAAGAAAAACTCCTTGTTTCTGACAGGGTAAGCTAGGCAAGGCGCTTGTGAGAGGCTTCTTTTGAGCTATCTTACTGCCTCCGATTGTTCTCGACCCCATTCCCACTTGACACCCCTTCAAGAGATGAATCAGGGGTCTGGTGATCTCTGTGAAGCCCTCAATGAACTTTCTGCTGTAATTAGTCAGTCCAAGGAGGCTCCTTAGTTCCCGCAGAGTTGTGGAGTCCTTCAGTTTCTGAAGTGCTTCCACTTTCTTTTCCTGGGGACAGAGACCCTGAGGAGTAATCTCATGCCCCAAGAAATTAACACAGGTTCTACACCACTGTGCTTTTTGAAAGGAAAGTTTTGCTCCAGCGGCCCTCAACTGTGTCAGAACATAACGGATCTCCGCTATGGGTTCCTCAACAGTTGAGCTCTTGATGAGGACATCATCTACATAAGCCAGGTTACCCCTCTCACCCAGGTCGGGCATGGCCTTATGTAGGAAAATGTTGAACTCATTGCTGGAGTTGAGGTATCTGAAGGGAGTCCGGGCCCATGTGTACTGCTGGCCCCCAAAGGTAAAAGCCAGTTTGTATTGGTCCTCCCTACTGACAGGTACAGTCCAGTAACCACTGGTCAGGTCTATTGCAGTGAATACCTGTGACCCCTGGATCTGGGCCAGCCCTTGGTCAATGTAGGGACGAGGCCATCGGGAAGTATGGACCCGTTTGTTGAGCTCCCTAAGGTCAGCGCATAATCTCCACTGGCTGTTTGGCTTCAATATCCCCAGCACCGGATTATTGAAGGTGCTGTGGACTGGACGGATGATCCCGCGGGACTCAAGGTTCTTAATTATTTCAGTAAGGGACTCCATTGATGCGAGAGGCAAGCAATATTGCTTCACAAACACTGGAGTCATGCCCGGGTCCGTGGGAATTGTTGTTGTGTGGATGTTGGTGCGACCACAGTCATATGAGTCCACTGCAAAGAGATCTTGAAAATCCAAGAAAACTTGTTTCAGCTTTTGCTTCTGCTCCAGAGTCACACAGGCATTAGCTAGGTTGACTCTCTCTCCAACCATCTGCCTGAAACCTGGAAAGACTTCTGGTTTTGCTATCTCAGCGTCCTCCTCCAGCTGGGTGGAGAAGTCCATGGTCAGAGTGCTGATTTGGACTGGTGGCTTCAGGTGGGAAAGGCAGCCCTCATGGACCTGAAAAATCACCTCATCCCTCCTGAAGTCACAAGTCACATCTTCTTTACCATAAGGGCAGGAAGTGTACACCAGGAAGTCCCCCCCATGCCGGGTAAAGATCCTGTCTGGTGTTGTATTGTCATCACTGTCAAAACAGTCTTTGGGGATTGGTCCTGACAGTTCATTTCCTAAATCAATGGAAAAATGTCGGTCATCAACCGCCATTCCAATAATGGTGCCTGCGGCTAAAGTGATACTCTTTAAGTCACTGTTATCCACCTCTATTGGAATGGTGGCATGTTCTATATTGACTAATGGTGTTGGGTTTACCCCCAACCCTTGCTGTTGGAGAGATGGATTTAGATGAATATAAGCATCAGGGTTTTTCAATTTCTGTCCTCTTTTAACTTTCACTCCCAGGTAGAATTGTCGGGTCCTTTCTAGGATGGTGACTTCCTCTCCAATCTGAATTTCAACTGCATAACGCAGCAATTGAGCTGACCTAAATGCTTTTTCTGGATCATCAAAGCCCATGGGATTATCCATTAATCAGGGCCAAGCTTTGAAGTTTATTAGGTCAAAACTAATGGAAAAGCGATTGAGAATGTCACTGCCTAAGTAAAAGGAGGCAGTGGCGACTCGCACGACCCAACAATTATGGACTATGCTCTTCTTGCCAATGGAGATTTTGAGCATACACCTGCTTTGCAGGAGATGTTTGGAATTGGGTGCTTCCAGATCCATTTCCCATTTGTCTATGAGTTTGAATGTGGGAATGGCTGAATCTTTTGGGAGTTGATGGAACATGGCTTCGCTGATGAAGCTCTTACCGTTGTTCACATACAATAGGGCGAGAATAGAGTCCTTCTCTTCATTTAACTGAACAGGGATGAAAAACTGATCTCCAATTTGCTGAATATCAGTCAGGCTCTGAGCTGATTTCACATCTTTCTGGACTATTGGAGTGGGAATGTCTGATTGTGGATTGGTAAAGAATTTCAGAGTGTTTACTTCAAGTGTGGAATATCTCCTTAAATGGGAAGGAAGGTTGATTTTCAGAAATAGAGAGGACCCCCTATCACCAGTCTGTTTTCCTACTGCTATTACTGTCACATCTGGAATTTGGTTGTTCTGGCAGTGAAATTCTACTTGATCAAATTTTTGTTCAACCATGTGGCATGGTTGACACTCTGTTTTTAACTTTATTGGTCGGCTAGTCTGGGTCCAGAGGACCTTGTTTACGCAATCTATTAGGGGTGACAACCTTCTCAGGAGGTCATTCCCTAGTAAACAAGGGGTGCCCTCTGGAGTCACTACAATGACCGGGTGTTTCACCTTGTGTTGCCCAATTTTAATGTCCAAATGAGCAGTCCCCTCGATGGGAATTTCCTTCCCGTCAAAGTTCTGAAGTTGTCCAGGAAGAGAGGTGAGAGGAATTTGGTAATTCTCCCCCCCTTACTGAATTTAGTTCATCAAAGGCTTTTTTGGACAGGAGGGTAGCTTGGGATCCAGTGTCCACCAGTGCCAAAATTGTACCCTGCCCCTGTACTTGTACCAGGGCATAGTATCTTCCCTCCTTCTCCACAAGGGGGCACAGATAATGCACATTTTTTGGACAACTGGTGGCCTAATTTTCTGGTTTTGGACATGGATAGAGAAGAGATTTGGGCAGGGTTCTGTGGAGAGTCTTGGGAATCTGAAAGAAAAAGTTGGCAACTGGAGATAGGAGATGTTTTGAGTTCCCCTGGTTCCGGTTCTGGGCCGCCACCCCCTCCCCCTTTTTGGGGGCAGTCACCAGAATGGGTTTGAACCAGGGGATTTTGATGTTGTTGGTTCTGGGATGGGATGATGGCCGGCGCTAGCTCAGTCCCCACATCTACCCAGTCTGGATTGAAATCCTTTGGGACACATTTTTCTTTGGGAGGAGTTCCCCCATCTCTGAAGGAGAAGATTCTTTTCCCAGGATCCTCTGAGGATCCCTCTCCTTCAAATTGGAAGATCTGTACCTCCTCCTCAAAGTTGGTCTGTTTGGGTCCTTTGTTTCTCCTACCTCCTCTATGCTCCTTGGGTGGCAGACTGTCAGGGGTAGGAGATTGTGTTTCCGGTTCCTGGGTTTCCAGGGGCTCTTTACAAGTGGGGAAGGAAGCTTCCTCCAAGGCTTTACACCACCCTTTCCCTTGTGCCTCCTCCCTGGGAACCGGTGGGTTGTCGGGGTGCTGCCCCCGTCTTTGTTCTGGAGCACCAGGTCCAGAGTTTGGGGCATTCTGTGCTGGCATGGTCATCTGAGGGTTCTGCTGAGACCTCAGCATGCGACCCAGATCCTGTGCCATATTTTGGACCTGGCGCTCTAACTGTGAAACCTGCTCAGGCTGATACGGGGTTCTGTTTTCTCCCCTGGGCTGATCCCGGGAAGGGTAGCTATCCCTTCTCTGGTAGTACCCTGGGTTGGGAAGATTTAGGTACCCCTCCACCCTTGGCCTCCTCTCTCCCGGATTAGGTGGTTTGGATTCAGGGAATTGGGGAAAGAAGGATGGATGATTTTGGGGTTGGAAGTTGGGTGGATACCTGGGGAAAAAGTTATGCCCAGGGTTTGGTGAATTTCTGCCCTCCTGGGGGAAGTTAGGAGGGAAGTTCCCTGGGTTAGGTGCTTGGTTGGATCCACCCCCTTGGGCTGGAGGAGTCCACACATATCCCAGGATGGGCTGGTTTCCCTTGTAGCGGGGACTTACATAGTCAGGGGAGTGAGGGACCCCATTTGTGGGACTACCTCCTTGGCTCCCTGTCTGTGACTGGCCCGAGGGCCTTCTGGGCTTGGAATTATTCGGTGCAGGCAGGTTTTTAGGCCCCCATCTCCAAATCTAAAATGGGGGCAACCTTTACCTCTGCCACTTTGGCAGCAGCAGCGGTGCTGGTCGGTTTGGGGCTTTTCTGAGCATTACTTTTATTTTCTATGGGCTTCTGCACCTCATAGATTCGGGTGGCCTGTTCAATGACCCAGTCTAGTGACGTTTTCTCATGAAAATTTCTCACTAGCTGGGTCATGATGTATTTGGGTAAGGCATGGAAAAACGCATTTACAAATTCTTTACTGTCCGTGCGCACCCTTTTGGTAGTCTGCGCAAAGGCACGCTTCAACTCCTGCACAAATTCCTGTGGGCCCTGATCCTCTTTACATTACAAATTGCAGGCTGCCTTGCGCGCCTCTTGGGGATTTCGGTGAACAGAAAAGTGTTTCAAGATGGCCACCCTATATGTGGACCATCTTGAATGATTTTGGTCCTCCAGCCCGCAAAGAAACTGGAGTATTCTGGGGAGAATGTCCATTTTACATACTGAATGCAGCTACTGCTGTCCTTCAAATGGAAAGTCTCCATCATTTGCTCAAAGAGCTCCAAGTGTTCCCAAACAGAATACTTGGAGTTCTTATGGTAAGGAGTGATGACGCTCCTTATTGCTTTGATCTGTTTTAAGGGGTCCTTAAGCAAGGCCCTTTTTGCCTTATTGGCCTTCTTGGTTCGGATAACCTTGGTCCATTTATCCTCTGACTCAGAAGCACTGCTCCCAGAGGTGCCCATCTGATCTTCCAGGGTTTCCTGGATTCTGCGAGCCTGGGAATGGCTGGCAGAATGTAGGGACCTAGTCTCCTTTGTCCTGGGACGCTCATAGGAATCTTCTGATTCCTACTTGCTCCCAGGATTTGATGGGTACCCCCCCCCACTGACCTAAATGGGCAGAGGGTTTCAGGATGCTCTTAGTGTGCCTACTCTCCTGGGGTTCCCCACTAAACTTCACAGCACTTGGGTGTCCATGCCCAGATGCCCGCCCATCCATTCCTGAGAGGTACTGGCCTATGAGCCCCATACTTCTGGCTGGATAGTGATCTGTCATCCCCGTGGCCCTGGGCTCATGTGCGCCAGGGGACATGGGGGTGGCAGAGTCCGGGAACTGGGAGAGATGAAGGCCTCTGGTACTAGGGCTCCTGAGGTTATGCTCAGGTGTTTCCCTTTCCCAGCGAACCTCATCTCTATCAGCCCCTGCTCTGTGTTGCCCTGTCAGAGCCTGTGCTTTCAGTTCCTCAATCAAGGCCTTACTAGACTCTATCAGTCTCTCTTGCATGGCTACCTGTTGCTGGAGCCTATCATTGAGAGAACCTAATTTTCCCTCTGTGCTTCCTGGTTGGTCCTCGAGTACTCGGTCAGTCTTTGCTGCAGGAGGGTTACACCTCCTGAGTCCCATCCCTACTGGCCTGCTCCTTTCTTGCCAGAGCATCTTCCACCCTCCTGGTGTGCTCCAACTTTTGATGCTCTTTTTGGAGATCACCCAGTCCCTGGAGGGCCAGGTGATTTTCTTCCATTTTCGCTTTTAAGTGGCAGACTTCCTGGCCTAAGGTGTCCCTTTCCTGAGCAAGAGCCTGCCTCTGTGCCACCAGGTCCTCCCTCTGCCTTTGAAGGGCACCAGCGCTCTTCATCAAACTCTGCCTGGGTATCCAGGTCTTTCAAAATAAATGTATTGCTCTCCTCTTTTTCTTTATCCAATTGGCTTTGCAGGGTGGCAACCTGCTTTGTGCATGCCCTGTTGAAATCTATCTGTTGCTCCAGCTTTTTCTGGCTCTGCAGTAGGGAGTCCAAACCTTCTTAATACTCATTCTGCAAGGCCAGAATTCTGGTATCCTGGTCTGCCCTGTCCTGTTGCAGGATACCCATATCCTCTTTTATTTTAATTATATACTGCCTACTATCATTTTCTGACTTCTGGCTCCTCTGCAGCCTCTGCTCAGAAGAGTCCAGATCAGATTGGGCCTTCTCTAATGCCAACAGTTGCCTACTTGCCAGATCTTGGCCTTCAGCACATTTGTCCTGTATGGCTTCCATATATAAATATAAAAATGCCGCTATCCTGACAATCTTGCTGTGCTCATCTTTGGCTTTCGGGGCCATATATAGTTCACTAAGGGCCACATGCAAGGGACCCTGATCTCTCCAGATATCTAACCCAGTTGCAGTGACCTGTTGTGTGATCGCCTGCAACCACACATTCTGATCCTGCTCGGTCCACTCACCTCTCACAAATAACTTATGTAAATGTGTTCTCTATCTATCTTGATGTCTACCAATGTTGCCATTCTGGAAATTGATTTCCTTCTTGACTTACAGAAGTTTGTTATTTTATTTTGCAAAACAGACCGTTTCCTGAGAGCGTTCCTTTTTGAGGGGTGCTTTTACAGCGTAACACAGCGTGGAAGCCCAACAGGATTTATGTATCCTATTAGTTAGCACACTGTATTAATCTGCAAAAGTGGTAGATCTAATCCAGAAGTCCCGCAACGAGCCACCAATCTGTAAATTGACTTCAATCCAGCAATCCAACTAAGTCAATGCTTAGGATGGGATGCCCAACAGAAGCCCTTATTTATATATTTTTATGTCAAAGTTCTTAAATCTGGATGATGAACCCTTATATAACGCTCCTCTCTTTGAATCCCCCTGACCTCACTGAGCCAAGAAGTAGGTTTGTTTTGCAAATTAAAAGATGTATTTAAAGAATTAAACAATATATATATATCACACTTTTATGAATAAAATAATATTTGAATAGCACACTTATGAATATGGACGTTAATCAACAATGGGTAATATTACACAATTGACACTCTCTTTAATCACTTAGGAGTATGAATGTGGAAGATACTGTAGCAGAGAATACTTATGTGATTCAAGGAAATGCAATAATGGGAAAGAATGCAACACAGAAATAGACTTGATATGATTTCAATCAAAAAATAATATGGTCACTTTTTCCCCTGTGACTACTCACTCCCCCCCTATGCAATAGGAAGAGATGGAAATGAAGGCACACAGGTTTCAAGAATACAATCAATAATGTAGTTCAATTCCAGTTCCCCCCAGCAAGCTTAGAGAAAACAGGTATGATTTTAAAACACAGGTCAAAATGCTTTTGAATGTAATTGCAAAGGATGGGAAAATATACTAAAATGCTTTTAATTCACTAAGGGATATTCAGGATAAGTGAGAGCTACTTTGGATTAGTTCAGGTCAACACTAGCAATGATCATTAATGATTACCAGGTTGAAAATTAATCTAAGCAGTTGAAAGCAAGAAGCAGCTATTTTAACATGTGGTGAAATTGAGCTAAATTGCAATACGCTGCACTTTTTCCGTGTGCGTAAATCGTGATTATGGAACAACTATAAGGAATTAGAATGTCGTTTTAGGTGTGGATCTTAGCTTTAAAATGACAGTTAAATTACGCTTCCAGGACATGTGGTTCAAAAGATACGGACGTTTTTGTGAATTTAGAAATAAAGTCAAGATTTCAGAAATGACAGATGCGCTTTACAGATTTGGAATCACAGGATGGACACAAAATTCTAAATGCAGTTCTGGACAGGTAGAAATGGATGGGATAGGATTACTTTAGACTAGAGATGACTATGTGCAGTTCTAGACTAGATACTCACTCCTAGTTTTTGGAATGGAATGTGCCTCATCAAAGATCTGGTCAAAGGTTTAACTTCACTCGCCACCGGACAGGTCACAGGCCCTCTGGGTTCTGCGTTCAGCACTGCCCGGCGGTCTGCGGCCTCTGGAATTGGATCTGGTGGGTCTTGGATTACAGCACTGCTTTCTGGGTCTGAACCTCGGTCCTAGCACAGGGTTCTTGGCTAGAATAGCAAAACAGCTGAGCCCGGTTGTTGAGAATCAGGTTGCAAAAGTTCTGAGGCCTGCTGAGAAGGATTCAGCTTGTGAATTAGGCCTTTGCTTCATTCAAAGTTCTGGATAGTGGAGTTGGTTCTAGAGTTCGGATCTCTGAATCTAGCTGGAGTCTGGAGTCTTCCGGCAGATTTCTGCGCCAAGAATCGGTTGAAGTGGAAAAGTGAGTGTCCTTGCCTGTCCTAAGCAGTCTCTTTGTATGTGTTTTCAAAGTGGGTGGGAAGGCTGATTCTACATGCCCAACCCCCTAAGGATTTGATAGGTTAGAGGATTCCCTGTGGCCTTACTGGAAAAGGGAGTGTGTGTAATCCTGTGTCATCAGGTGTCATGTTTATGGCTTAAGGAAAGAACACTCCCCTTTGCTTTTACTTAGAAAATCAATTTTTCCCGAAAACATATTTCCCAGATACACAAGTGGTTCAGAATACATATACACCTCACAGATGAATTAAGGCAGGCCTCTGTTCAAGCCCCATGTTCCTCCGAGCTTGGGTTCAGAAATGACAACTTATTTTCATTTTTGGTGAATTTCCCAATATGGGTTCTGTACCAAATTTTACACAGGCATACACCCCCTCTCTGAGCATATTACTCTAAGTTTTTATGTTTCTAGCATAAACACTGCATCTACGATATTAATAAATCCCAGAGTTTGGTCTCAGAACATCCCACAGCATCCAGCTTAGTCTTGAACTGTGAGTGAATTTGTCATTTTAAGAATCTCAAAGTTTCATATTTTTGTCAGCTCGGTAAAATTTGTTATACGCAATTTTATAGAACATACATTTGCTCTCAATTGAATTCACATCTCAGTCTGGTCCGCCCCCCCAGAGCTGGGTGAGTCAGATGTCACATGGCCCGCCTCTCCCAGAGCAGTTGTTTGACCTGTTAAACCCAAATCAGCATATTCCTATTCATCCCCAAAGCCCCCATGGTTCCTTCCTCCGGGCTGCAGGGAAAATCTCCTCCCTCCGATTAACATGTCCATGCGACCTCCTCTCCTGTTGGTGAGAAGGCCCCAGGTGTGAAGGGTTCTCAGGGAAGCAGTCTTTTGAAGTCTTAGCTGCCTCAGGATACTTTCTGATCAATTGCACAATCAATTGCACACAGTTCCTTATGAAGAAAAACATACATTTATAAACTTAAAATGAGCAATATATCTTTAAATCGAGTCTTTTTCAGAATTAAATCACTGTGTGGCACCTCATATGGCATTTTGATGGAATTCTCTTCTTTGGCATATTTAGCTTCTGCAACACAGCTCTCCTGTCAGAATTTTAAATCGCCGGCACCTGACAGAGGCGAGTAACGGTACTACACCCATTTTGACAGCTGTCTATCTTTAAAAGGGGATTTAGCTTGATAGCATATGATTCTTGCTGACCTTGTACTGGTGTAGATTCTTGCGGTAGAGCCATGTGGAACACCCAACAAGAAGGTTGGATCTTTTTGGTAATTTGTGAGCCATGATTTTAGCACATTTTTGACAATCAAGAAACAGATTCCTACACAGCTCTGTGTTGCTTTTGGCAATCAGCATTGCTTTTTCCAAGTGGTTTCAGGCTACTGTGTGGGTAGCCCAATGGTAGTTTTTGGCAGTGGTCTCCTGTGCCCACTAATATAGGCAAAAGTGGATGGCAGCCTATCTTTCAGATGTTTACTGCACATTTTTGGCTGGTTTTGAGCGAGCAGCATGCTTTCCAGTGGCCTTTCTGATGTTTCTGCTGCCAGCAATGCAAAGTGATGTTGCAGGGCTTGGATGAGTGGGTTAAACATCCCACACACTCAGGAAGTGAATGTGTATTAGGGAGTTTGAGATCTCCTACCCAGCCAAACATCATTCCCATTTACAGAGCTCCGCTTAATAAGCTCTGCTCAGAGACTGCCAAAGGAAGGATACAAAATAAGCACATCCCTACAGCCAAATAGAAGATATATGGCCAACAAAGCCAGTGATCCGAAAAGGCAGGGCTTAAAACAACAAGGTGGCCATATTGAATGTTATTGAAATGTATGGCAACCTTCTGTTAAAAAAGAAAGGTGCACTGAAACAACTGCGCATTGCCAAAAACGTGTGTGGAACTTGCTGCTTGAGTGAGAAACTTGGGGATATGTTCCCTTTTTTCTGGCAGCCTTAGGGATTACCAATACTACCCAAAATCAGAATAATGCACAATGTCACCCGCCACTGACTTCATAAGGACGGGCCAGCGCTGACCAAAGCAAATTATTTGCATTGGGAAGCGAGAATGAAAAAGAGTCTCAACAAGGGGTTAGGCATACAAAAGCTGTCAGGTTGGGGATCTTACTGAATGAAGCTAAAAAGCAGCAAAAAGGAAAAACTGTCTAACGCAGCGTGCTACAAATCTCCTCCTTGTCAAGAGACCCAAAAATCAAACCTTAAAATCAAACAGCGCAAAGAATTGCTAAAGGTGTGAGTGTCCCTTTGCTAACGGGTAGGGTTACAGCCTCAGGAGGCTGCCTACTCCAGGGGGTCTACACAATGCGTCATGTAGATCCCTGCAATGAGGGCAATCCAGCATCAACATGTCAAGCAGTTCCCCTGTGCACATGTGTTTCCGCCTTTTTCAGCATCACCCATGAGATGCAGCATCTCCCTCTCAGTAAGCACGAGGCCACTTTCCGCGTGACTAACTGCGCCACGTCTCTAAGGGTAGCTGTCTCCATGAACTCACTAGCACTCCTTTTATCATCATCCATCTGGTTGACATCCCTCCTCGCCCACCCTTTGCTTTCCCCCGCCCTTTACCTCCTTCCTGCAGACTTTAAAGTCATTTTCTCGAAGTTTTTATTCCGAAGAAGTAACTAAGAAGCGGCTCAAACATCTCCAGAAGAATGTGCGCGGTTCTTAAGGAAGATTTGGGCAGATTCAGGCTGTAATGCAGGAGCCCCTGGAGCACCTTTGGGCAGACCTACTCAGGCCTGTCTGGAGTGTGACCTAGGGTGGCCAACTGTCCCGGATTTCGCAAGATTGTCCCGCAATCAGGGACTCCGTCCCGCCGTTTGCAGAGTGGCTGTGCGGGACGCAGGTTGTCCCGACTTTCTTCAGGACAACCTGCCTCCAGCACAGCCCCCTCTGCAAACTGAAGTGGCCAGGGACACAGCACGGCGCTCCCGCCTGCTGCTTTCTTTCTCTGGGCGGCTCTGCAGCCCTGGCTCCTTTTGAGCCTCCAGGTCGAGCTGTAACGCTTTGACACCTGGCTTAATTGAAATGCTAATGCTTTGTTCCTGGGTGCCTGATAGTCATGTTTGCAGTTAAAAAACGTGACCATCACCCCCCAAGGACAAAACTTTTGCATTTCAATTAAGCCAGGAGTTAAGAGCCATTAAAAAAAAATACATTAAAAAAGGGGCGGGCCAAATGTGAATGACATGATGTCATCACTGCCTTGTGGGCAAGTGTCCCGGGAAAGACTATCAGAGAGTTGGCCACCCTAGTGTGACCGCCTCACGTAAGAAGGCCTTCGTGTGAGAGCAGCAGTCGCCAAATGTAGAGTCCGTGATATGTGCTGGGAGATATGAACCCTTTATTTTCTTTGTCCTTTGCAGCTCTATTGGGGGATTCGCTTTTAGTGTTGTTATGGCATGTATTGGGAGGCAAATCGTCTATTTCCAGAGATGCCATCCTATGTATGTATGTGTGTATGTATGTGTTTATTTATTTATTGTAAAGATTATACAAGGCGCCACACGCCAGGAGGGCTCAGAGCGCCCAGACAAACACAAGTAGGAGACAACACATACGACAAAAAGAAGACCAAGTTAAACGCAGAGGCACTAAGAACATCCCCTCGAGTGCTAGAGACGTGTCTTCACTTATTCACTTATCACGGAATAAAACTACAAGGAAGGTTGCTCTTCCAGCAATACTTTGTATACGTCGGCCGGTCATATATTTCACTCTATCGCTCACTCTACCCCTCGCACGCTTTTTTGAGCATCCCACCCCAGTGGGTACAGAGGCGTGTGTACACTTTGCAGGGGGGTTCAACTTCCAACGCTTCTTTGTATGTGCCGGGCATGTATTTCGGATGCTTTTCCACCCGCACCCCCTCCCTCTATCCCTGCTGCTGCTTTGTTTTGGGTAAACCCCCGCCTAACCCCCCATCATGGGTCAGAAAGATTAAACAGTCCCCTTTTTTATCGCAGACGAGTGCGCGTGACACAGGCCTCTGGCGTGCCTTGCCTGTGCTTTGTAATGTTGGGTTCTCTAATCGTTGTCAGTTCTAGAGTTATGATTACAGCAATTTGGTTGTTAATTTAAGAGAATTTGTTTTCTCTTCCACCGAGCTCGTGGGGGGAGGAGAGGGAGCGGGAGGAGGAGGAGGGTGCGTGAATAAATGACCTTTAAGACTTGTTTATAGCAATCAACTCCAAGCGCGGGGGATTCCAAGAAACCCCAGACATCCCAGGAATGGGAAGGGATGGGGGATGTGGGGAGAGAGAGACGGTCAGGAGTTCACAGACTGCGTAGGAGAGCAAACAGGAGGAAGAGCGAGAAAGAAAGAAAGAAAGAAAGAAAGAGAGAAAGAAAGAAAGAAAGAAAGAAAGAAAGAAAGAAAGAAAGAAAGAAAGAAAGAAAGAAAGAAAGAAAGAAAGAAAGAAAGAAAGAAAGAAAGAAAGAAAGAAAGAGAAAGAAAGGGAGAGAGAGAGAGAGAGAGAAAGAAAGAAAGAAAGAAAGAAAGAAAGAAAGAAAGAAAGAAAGAAAGAAAGAAAGAAAGAAAGAAAGAAAGAAAGAAAGATAGATAACTGGAAATAGGATGGAAGGATGGGCTAAAGCACTAAAGAAGACAGAAAAGCCAAGGTTTTCCCACCCCTCTTTGCATACCTACCCTTCCCCACTTTCGTCCTGCCTTTATTTCTCTGCAACCATGCTTTCTGCTTGTCTTAAGCAGTCATTCTCTTCCATCTACTCTTGCCATTTTTCCACACCTCTCCAATGCATTTCCATTCAGAGTTCCCGGATGAGCGTGATAAAGAACGGCGGACCTCCAAAGGCATGTTGTATAACTTCATCTGCATATACCCCATGCTAAGTGTGCAGGACTCACTATTCGGTACAATACAGAGCACAAGGCAGGCCTGTTTATTGGGATAGCGCGGGACCGGATCGCACTGGGCGAGGGCGCAGAGCTGAGTGTTTTGTAGGGAAGGAGGAAGGGTGAGAGGGCGCAGAAGTAGGGATGCATTTAATCGGGGAGACATGCGCTTGTGGAGGAAAGGATAATGTAGATGGCAATTATTAGATCCTTATAGGATGCTAATAGAAATATTTGAACTGTTAGGAACTCAAATGTAAACGATTGTATATGCCTATTTTTTTTTATTTCAATCTGCTTTTCAGTTTGTTTTATTCAATTTCTCTATGATGAATTTGTATCTGCTTAAAATGTGTATATTGTGTTTATAAAAGTGCTGATATAGTAAAAAAAAAAGTTTCATTTGTTAAACCAACTCCCTAATAAATACAACAATGTAGGTGAGATGTGTGTGCTTTTGAGGGGAGTAGGGGAAAGTGTGAGGTCATAGGCGCAGTGTGCATAGGGGTAATGGCAATAATGGCCGCCTTATAGATATTCATCCGACATGGGGAAGATGGTATGTTGACCCCCACACTTAAACAAGCAATGGCACAGCAATCATGTTTGGCTCTTGTGTAGACATGGGATATCCATTTGTCAGGGGCTGCCGGCTCAAAACAAGGCAACAGCTGGAAAACTGTGAGATTACCAGCTACGGTGAGATTACCTGCTCCGGTGAGATTAGCTGCTCCTGTTAGATTACCTGCTCCGGTGAGATTACCTGCTCCGGTGAGATAAACTGCTCCTGTTAGATTACCTGCTCCGGTGAGATAACCTGCTCCTGTTAGATTACCTGCTCCGGTGAGATTACCTGCTCCTGTGAGATTACCTGCTCCAGTGAGATTACCTGCACCTGTTAGATTACATGCTCCAATGAGATAACCTGCTCCGATGAGATAACCTGCTCCTGTGAGATTACCTGCTCTGGTGAGATAACCTGCTACTGTTAGATTACCTGCTCCTGTGATATTACCTGCTCCAGCGAGATCACCTGCTCCTGTGAGATAACCTGCTCCTTTTAAATTATCTGCTCCAGTGAGATAACCTGCTCCTGTTAGATTACCTGCTCCTGTGAGATTATCTGCTCCGGTGAGATTACCTGCTCCGGTGAGATTGCACGCTCCTGTGGTACATTCATTTTCTTTGCCAGAAGAGAGGAAGTGGATGAAGTGGGTATCTCCCTACATTTCGCTCCATGCTGGAACTCTGGTTCAGAAAGACACAGATGAGTAAAATGACTCAGAGTCGGCAGGTTTTTACTCCTCTGTAATATTTACAATTCTAATAGAAATGAGGCGGTGAATAGTCACGACCGTGCTAAACCGTTTGCAAACCAATCAAGTGTGTTTCAACAAAATGTGTCACTCAAGCAGTGCCAAGTGAAGAAAAAACAACACTGGAAAATGTGCTCCAACTGTTTGGCTCGACCCTTAGCGACTAACAATGGAAGGTTAAAAAAAACATTCAAATACATCTACCAGCAGAGCAATGCCACTTCATCCCTTTTATCGTCCAAATCATTCTCTACATAAGGAAGAGTAAGCCTCAACAAGACACCCATTGTTTCCAAAGGAAGCTCCAAGCATATTGCAAAACGTTGCTTTTACTTAGGCCTCCACTACCAAGCAGAAACAGAAAGCTGCCCCATCCGAGAAGACCATCTATTTGTTTTGTTATGCAGTGAATTGATTCACTTTCCCAAATCAGGTCCTGGCTGGATGCAGGGCTTACGATTCATGTTTTAAAAGCCCTAGGTCCATTATGGATTTGAGTCAAAGTTTTTCTGATGTTGCTGAGGTAGGATGGGGTTGTCTTATGCATGGTTGTCACTGTGCAGCTCCCCACCTCCTCTGACACCTGCTGACTGTGCACTCACATAGGAGAAGACCTAATGCCGGTATTGCTTAACAGGAAGGGGGCACAGCTCCAGTAGTTCCCAAGTAAGAAGGTTCTTTGCCTGCTGAAGGCAAAGCTAGCCAATCCTGGAGAATAAGGCTACGCAGCAGAGTAGTCCAAAATCTATGTTGACCCTATATAAGTGTCTTGGGAATGTGGGTGTCTCTTTTATGAGGTAATAAGCATGGAGAAACAATGGGAAAATAGGTCTTCCAAGAAACAGCACACTGATTCTGTGCCTTCATATGGTGGAGCTACTGAGAGTAAATATCCTAGAGTAGAATACTGACTACTCACACTCACTACGAGAGAACACATCACACCAGCACTACATTGGTTACCAGTAAAAAACAAATCTTCTTCAAAACACTCTGCATAGCATACCGAGCAATCCACAGCCAAGGAGCGGAATCCATGCAGGGTTAAATCTTCATCTACAAACCAACATGAACACTAAGATCCAGCAACAACATTCGCCTCGTTCTGAACCAATACGCAAAACACAAATTCAGGGGATCAGCAGCCTCCTGCATAGCGGCGAGACTTTGGAATTTGCTCTCAAAGGAAATATTAATATAAAAAATGACATTCAGATGATCCTGGAGGAAATTCCTGGAATCCGAACAGACAGAGGAGCCAAATTAGCAGACGTAACAGCAAAAGTGGAGACACTGGAAAAAACGATGGATGGGGTGGAGGCAAACGAAGCCTCCACGGGGGTGCTTGAATCAGAGATGGAGGTTCGTCTCCATGACATTGAGAGGAAGGAGGTGGAATTGGGGGTCAAGGTGGACGATATTGTAAAAAGAGAGAGGCATAATAACCTCTGTTTTTATGGCCAGAAGGAAAAGGAGGGAGAGTCGATGGCTGGCCTTGAGAGGAAAATCCAAGAAATCATAGGGCTGGTCCCAGGAGCAAATGAAGGGGAGTGAGTAGCCTTGGATCGGGTAAACCATGCAGGAGGAGGAAACAGAGGTCCCTGCTCGATACTGGCAAGGCTGCACTATTACTGAGAGAAGGCAGACATCCTGGGGAAGGCAACCCGGATGGGAATTATCGAATACAAGGATTCTAAAGTGGCTATATTCCAGGACCTCTTGGCCCAGACTCTTATGAGGCAGAAAAAGTGTGGCCCCCTTACTAGGTGGCTTCAGGAAAAGGGGGCGAGATACCTGTGGGGCTATTCTTTTTTGCTTGCATTCGAATGGGAGGGAGAGAAATACCACTTGGTATCGGAGGAGGACATTTCACGAGCTACGGAGGATCTTACGTGACTCCAGTCAGACGTCAAGGGTGAAGAAACAGTGCAAGGGGCGCCCGAGAGACAAAAACCTAGTGGCCCGAAGGCAGACTATGGAAGGCGCAAAATACAGGGGGCCAGGAAATTCCAGAAACTTGTCAGCCACCCCCTAGAAAAGAGACCACTTGAAGAAGATAAGGCTGGCTGTCACTAGCTAATTGTTTTACAGGGGTTGTTAAACTACAGGCCTGTGAGCCGGTTGGCAGTGCTGTTAGTTTTTTGGAGAGAGGATAACTTGCAGGGGGGTAAGTGGAGAGCAGTTGCATTTAAAGGGAAAAGATTCCTAGTTTTTGCTGTTCCAGTTTTAAAAGTTTGAGCTTGCAAGAGGGGGGGGAGACCCGACGAATAAGAGGGGGGAAGGAAGGGAACTCAGGGGTGAACCGTGAGAACGGGAGCCCGGAGGGGCATAGCCGGGAGACTACAGATGGGCAGCAAGGGTAAGCAGAGTTAGCGGGATATGGGCAGAGGCCGTTACCCAGGTGGTTTGGCCAAGTTGCCCAAGATTCTTGTTACGGGCGGCTGAAAGCCACGGAAGGGAAGGGGAGGGGAGGAAAGAAGGGTAGGAAATTATCAAGGGGGGAAGGGAATGAAGGGCAGGGGGAGAATACAGGGGGAAAAATAGAAGTGCTTATAATGTTGAGGGTGGGGGGAGCGGAGAGGGGGCATAAAGGTGGTGAGGTTGGGGGACTGCATGCTTTATACTGTCTCAACTGAATATTGGAGTGGGCCAGAACAAGGAATGGCGAACACGGAGGTTACGATGGTGGGGAGATGACTAGCTGGAAGGTAGCAACGCTTAATGTGAAAGGGTTGAATTTCCCGAACAAAAGGTCTCTCACAGTGAATATGCATCGTAAGAGGTGATTAGCAGCACTTTTCTTGCTGACAAACACATTTCAGACAGGGGAGGGAGCACGCGCTGAAAGGGCAGGGGTTGGGCAGACATACTGGGCCTCACATAAGACAAGTAAAAAGGAGGGAGTTAGGATTGTCTTGTCAGATGCCATGCATCTCTGGGAGGACCAGGTGCAGCAAGGTTTTGCCGTTAGGTTTGTGGCAGTGAAGGGACAACTGGAGGGGAAATTGCTTACCATTGCATCTATATATGCGCCAAATGTGAATCGGCTGGTCTTCCTTCGGAAGGTGTTTTTGGTGTGAGAGGAGTGTGGAGAGGACATGATAATGTTAGAGGGAGACTTTCATTTGATTGTAGATCCAGTGGTGGACTGGTGGTCTGCAAAGGGCTATAAGGTCAAGATGAGGGGGAGGGAACATGAAGCATTTGCCAAGCTGCTGCAGGACCAATTTTGGATAGACGTGTGGCAGGCCAGGTTCCCAAATGTGGGAGGGTATACTTTCTTCTCGCCCCCACACCAAACATACAACAGAATTGACCTCTTGTTGGTCCTGGGGGAACAGGAGGCCATGTTACCGAGGTCACAGGTAGTGGTGGTGATGTGGTCGGATCAGGAGATGTCTCGGCGGAATGGTGGATAGAGGGAGGAAGGAAGGGCACCCCACATTGGAGATGTAACAATGGTCTCCTTCGAGACCTTGTATTTCGTGATTTCCTCAGAAAAGAGATCAAACAATATTTTGAAATCAATGACATGGGCGAAGTATACGGGAAGATCATGTGGGAGGCGGCAAATACAATGGTGCGAGGCCTATTGATTGCAGAAGGGGCCCACAAAAAGAGAGAGAAAAAACTGATAGAGGGACGGATCAGGGAGGAGCTGAGGGATATGAGAACAAAACTAACTAGGCCCGGAGTGGATAGAGAGGGGTTATTGGGGGTAATGCGAGACAAAAGGCAGGAACTACATTCACTCTAGATAAGTGAGGTGGCAAAGAGGATGCAGTACGCCAAACAGCGGTTCTATGAGAGAGGGGACAAGGTGGGGACGCTGCTGGCAAATATGATCAGGGAATGCAGGGTGGCGAGGAGGGTTCACCATCCATAGGATGAGCAGGAGGAAGTGATTGGCCCCACAGGAAGCATCCCTGATTGCTTTGCAGAATATTATGAACAATTATATTCCCAGACAGATGCACCAGGAGAGGGGGAGGTGGAATACAACTTGGGAAGGCTAGCTAGTCTGTGGCTGACAAGCGAGGAAAGAATGTTGCTGGAGGCTGACATAACGGGGGAAGAAGTCTGCAGGGCAATAAACCTTCTAAAGCCGGGAAAGGCGCCCGGGGAAGATGGGTATATGGCTGGATTATACAAACAGCTTCAAGATGTCCAGAGGGTGGAGGATATCCCCCCTATATTCCTGGAAGCGCTTATATCAGTGATTCCCAAGCAGGGTAAGGACCATGATGTGCCCCGTATAGGCACATATCGTTGCAAAACATAGTGTGAGAATATTTACAAGGATTTTAGCATCCTGTTTGGAGATATATCTTTCACATCTGGTGCACCCAGATCAGACTGGATTAATCCAAAACAGGCATGGCTCTGACAATCTGAGGAAAACTCTATATATTTTGAATGACCCAGGGATGCGGAGGAAGGGTGCCTTGGTCCCTTCCTGCCTGTACTATTCAATATTTGAAAAGATGTGCAGTTGACTTAGCTATCCAGAGGTGAATCTGTTTGAGAGTAAATCCAAAACTCTTCTTCTCCCACTTCTTTTCCAAGTACAGTGAAACCTGAATAGCCACATTATTGCAATATAGGGGTTTAAATGTTGAACCCCTGACCTCTAATCTTCCACACTGCCAAGATTTAGGAAGGTCAAGAGGTAGTGTCTCCTGTGAGGGTTTGTGACGAAGGGTGGGAACCATTCATAGTCCTCTGATGATGTAGAAGGGGAAACAACGATGTTCGTGCTTTCCACACCATTCCAGGTATTACCATTATCCCCAGAACCAGTGATATCATAAGAAACATGGGAATCAAAGATAGAGGATGGAAGGAGTAGAGAAGGAGGTGCACCCAGGGGACAGAATGGCATCTATTCCAAATGTTCTGACTGCGCATCTCTGTGTGTAACATGCAGAGCTGTGTAACATGCTTTGCACATCACCAAAACAACACATGCGCGTTTCCAGCCAACCCCATAGAATTGAAGACTATACTCTATAACTTGCTGTTCATGAAAAAACATTGCTCCTTTCTCGGCCGCTGTAGGCATTTGGGAAGTGGAAGACTCCTCAAAATCCCCATGCATAGGCTTTGACGTAAAGGTGCCGCTTCCAGAGTCCTGGCGATGCAGGAGGTTGTGCAGAAGGCAAATAATCAGGGGCTAATGGAGACTGAAAATCTCCAATCCTATTAATAAGCCTGTTGGAAGCAGAGGCTAGAATATTGTTTTAATATCGCACAGGGCATTATATATGGACCCCTGAAAAACCGCGTCCAGATATATAGAAGAAGAGTGATGAGGGGCCATAATCCTGTTTCAGTCCCGTCCCACAAGGTAGAGGATGATTTGAAACCACTAGCAGGGTTTTTTCCTAGCCCATAAAAAACAATTGGTAACAGATGGAACTATTCACTCCAGATGCCTAGAAATCCACATTTCTTAGAGGAAAACTATTGCAACTGCCTTACAACATTTAAAGGACTGCTTCCCTTTAAGAGACAAGGAGAGTTTCATAGCGCTATGGCCATGAGAAAGAACCTAAAATGTACACCAAGTAAGCAAACAGGGTGGAGGTCCTCCGAAAACACTTCAAAGCAGGCGTCGGCAATGGCTGTTCCTCAATTTGGAGATGGAGTTAGGTGCATTGAGGCAACTGGAGCTATGATGCAGAGGAGCCTTAAGAACAGGGCCTTAAGTAGGCTCGCTATGCTAGGCTAGGCTAGCTTGGACTCATCCCAGGCAGGCTCCAAATATTGACCTTGAGCAGTGGCTCTGTGGGCTCCCAGAACTGACTTTCCCAATCAGATCTCTTCCTTGCAGTAATGTAAATACAAATCTTAGGGACAATATTGCTCTTTGCCAGTAGAATTGCTCTTTGCCAATAGATGTCACTATCAGACATGTTTATAATTGCAACATCAGTTAAAGACATTTTGAATTAGGTTGTTTTCAAACATGTTTCACTATCGCAACACATTATATTAAAGTATTGTCATTAAAATTATGTTAATTAGTACATTAGAATCACAGATTTATTTCAAAGGATCTGTAGGATTGCATTGGGCAGGGACTTATTTTGATATGAATTTGTATTTCATATATGAATATATATATTTTGGTGCATATTTTTAAGCACCTTCGTTATATTTTATATATATGTTAAAGAAGAATTTCCTCCCTTAAATTGCACATTTGAAAACTCTGAGTCTGTTAGCTCGCTCCTAATTACACAGGACATTGCTTAAAGCATGGGTGCACAACATACGGCCCGTGGGCCAGTTGCGGCCCGCCATGCTGTTTTGTCCGGCCCGAGGTACAAAGACTTTCCTAATGGAGGGTGGCCCGCAAGCAGCATCGGCCGCCCTCCATTAGGAAAGTCTTTGTTGTCTTCTGGGCCGGACAAAACACTGACCGTCATTGGCTCAGCACACACGCACCACGTTGCTCCTACGAGCCACGTAGTGCGTGTGTGCTGCACCAATGGAGGGCCAGCACTACGGCTGGCGTGGCCAATAAGGCTTGATGCCGGGAGGCATTTCAGCCTTGCTTGCCACGCCAGCCGTAGTACCACTCCACTTACCTCGCCAGCGTTCCAGCTAGCCTGCCTTCCAGCACGTCCGGTAAGTGGTCTGTTTGTTTGTGTTTGTGTGTCAGGTCTGTTCTGCTGTATGTTTGTGTTGTGTATGTTGAGATAGGGGGGTGGGGGGGGTGTCGGATGTGCATGAATGTTTGTTTTTGAATGTTTGTGTTGTGTATGTTGAGATGGGGGGTTGGGGGGGTCGGATGGGCATGAATGTTTGTTTTTGAATGTTTGTGTTGTGTATGTTGAGATGGGGGGGTGGGGTGTGTCGGTTATGCATCAATGTTTGTTTTTGAATGTTTGTGTTGTGTATGTTGGGGTGGGGGGTGTCGGATGTGCATGAATGTTTGTTTTTGAATGTTTGTGTTGTGTAGGTTGAGATGGGGGGTGGGGTGTGTCGGTTATGCATCAATGTTTGTTTTTGAATGTTTGTGTTGTGTATGTTGAGATGGGGTGGGGGGGTGTCGGATGCGCATGAATGTTTGTTTTTTAATGTGTTGTGTATGTTGCGATGCGGGGGTGGGGGGTGTCGGATGTGAAGGAATGTTTGTTTCTGAATGTGTTGTGTATGTTGAGATGAGCGGGTGGGGGGTGTCGGATGTGCATGAATGTTTGTTTTTGAATGTTTGTGTTGTGTATGTTGTGGTGGGGGGGTGTCGGATGTGCATGAATGTTTGTTTTTGAATGTTTGTGTTGTGTATGTTGATATGGGGGTGGGGGGTGTCGGATGTGCATGAATGTTTGTTTTTGAATGTTTGTGTTGTGTATGTTGAGATGGGTGGATGGGGGGTGTCGGATGTGCATGAATGTTTGTTTTTGAATGTTTGTGTTGTGTATGTTGAGATGGGGGTGTGGGGGGTGTCGGATGTGCATGAATGTTTGTTTTTGAATGTTTGAGTTGTGTATGTTGAGATGGGGGTGGGGGGTGTCGGATGTGCATGAATGTTTGTTTTTGAATGTTTGTGTTGTGTATGTTGAGATGCAGGGGTGGGGGGGGTGTCGGGTGTGCATGAATGTTTGTTTTTGAATGTCTGTGTTGTGTATGTTGTGGTGGGGGGGTGTCGGATGTGCACGAATGTTTGTTTTTGAATGTTTGTTTTGTGTATGTTGAGATGCAGGGGTGGGGGGGTGTCGGGTGTGCATGAATGTTTGTTTTGGAGTGTAAGTGCAGTTTATGTTGAGATGCAGGGTCTGTATGTGTGCATGCTTGCTAGTTTATATGCTGATTTGGGGGGTGGGGGTTCGGGTCTGTATGGGTGCATGCTTGAGAGTGTGTGTGCTGAGTTGGGGGCTGGGGGGTTCAGGTTTGTATGGGATGGGTGCTTGCTTGAGAGTGTGCATGCTGAGTTGGGGGGTGGGGGGTTCGGGACTGTATGGGTTCATGCTTGAGAGTGTGTGTGCTGAGTTGGGGGGTGGGGGGCTTCGGGTCTGTATGGGTGCATGCTTGAGAGTGTGTGTGCTGAGTTGGGGGGTGGGGGGATTCGGGTCTGTATGGGGCATAGTGTTTGGTTGGGGGTGAGGGGGCCATGGGTCATAGTGTTTGGTTGGGGGTGAGGGACATGGGGCATAGTTTTTGGTTGGGGTTGAGGGTGCCATGGGGCATAGTGTTTGGTTGGGGGTGAGGGTGCCATGGGGCATAGTGTTTGGTTGAGGGGTGCGGACCATGGGGCATAGTGTTTGGTTGGGGATGAGGGACATGGGGCATAGTGTTTGGTTGGGGGTTGAGGGAGCCATGGGGCATAGTGTTTGGTTGAGTGGTGGGGGCCATGGGGCATATTGTTTGGTTGGGGGTGAGGGACATGGGGCCTAGTGTTTGGTTGGGGTTTGAGGGAGCCATGGGGCAGAGTGTTTGGTTGGGGGTGAGGGGGCCATGGGGCATAGTGTTTGGTTGGGTTGGGAGCCATGGGGCATAGTGTTGCACTCCAAGAGTGAACCCAATAATAAAGCTAAAACAGGCACAGTTAAGAGATGTACATCCTTTGCTTTTTGAGGAAGGCCAACTTGGGCAACCCAAACAGCAAACTATAGCAGTCCAAAATAACGGAATGTCCAATCTAGGGTCAATAAAATATTTATAATTTAATTAAACAGACGATATACAATAACTAAATAGAAATAAATTATAACAATGGAAAATGTGTAGTGCAAAATGTAAGTTTGAAATGCAAATAAAAATCGTTACCCCCCAAAAACATATTCTTTTTCCATGTGTTTAATACAAATTGGGGGTTGAAAAAGCCTCATGCCACGTCCCGCCTACCGCTCCGCCCACATTTACTTTTCGGCCCACTAAAGCCCTCATGTAAGGTACTTTCGGCCCTCTGTCAAAATCAGTTGTGCATCCCTGGCTTAAAGGCTTTGGGATTTGAGGGTGTGTCAGACCTTCTTTGGGCCCCACCTCCAAATATTTGCATCACAGTGCAGTAGGACCTCCCCCCTTCGATTTCTTATCCCACTTAAAGCACTGCTGAATAGTGATTATCATTACAACATTGTGACCTCTAAGGGGATGAAAAAATGGCTTGTATATAAAAAGATCATGCGTATCAAGGGTGGAAACACCCTTGAGGGCCAAGTAGCCTTACGTAGTAAAGTTGTTGTTCCAGCTATACTTTATGGACTGGCCATTCTCCCGGAAAATATGATAGTATGGCTTGATAAACTCGAGGATAAAATACTCATATAAATTTTAGAAGTCCCCCAATCTGTTCCGGTGCAAGCCTTAAGATGTATGTTGGGTGTTCAATCGTTGAGAACGTATTGGCTAACACAACAGTGCCAACTCTATATCACTATTTGCCTAGCGGCTGAATCACCAGACTCCCTTTATTATCACCTGGCCCGGTTAGATGGCATAAGCTGTAATAACACATTCCTACAAGAGCTGAGGCAATCTGCAACAGGACATATGGCACTGATAAACCTACCACCGGACGAATTGAGGGACCCACTATAATTGGTTAACAGAATTAAAACAGAGAACCAAACGCCTAGCTGTGTCCAACAATTTGGATTCTTTGGCAGCTAAATCAATGTGTGCGGAATACAGAATACTGCAAACAAGCATTCAGGGGGCTCCATGCTAACAGCTACTTGGTAAAGTACTGCTGATTTTCGATCCGCAAATTCATAACCTATCTTCAATTTAACATACTACCCACACTGCAGCATATGGGGAGGTAGAAAAAGATCCCACCAGAAAAAAGATTGTGTTGTATGTGTGGAAGTGAAATCGAGATGGCCCGTCATGTCTTAACTCAGTGCGCAAACATGTCTAATTGTTATGATAAAGGGATACACTCAGTTTCTCGCTAACCCTCAACAAAGGGAGACCAATTCTGGAGTACCTTTATGGGCGCAGAATCTGTTGTAATTATGGCCACTGTGTTTTACATATGGAAATGTACTAATCATTTTTGATTGACCTTACCTGATCGTTGTGCTTCTATGTATTCTTTGTTTATGTAACAAGTGTATATTTTTTATGATTTTAAAACAAATGTGGGCTAGTATACAGCAATTAATCTTAATTTTAACTAGAGGTATTTTCCTGTATTTATATTGTATTCTGTATTTTGTATTTTAACATATGCATTTTAGATCTTTTCAATAATGTTTATTAATAAATGTGTTTGTTGTTTATTTCAACCAATAAAGCACAATCATTTATTTTTTTAAAACACTGTCTAATGAGCTCCACACTCACACACCAAATTCTAGTTTAATCGCAGAGATGTACTGGAAGAACTAATATGAATGATCCACTGTCGACTAAAATGCAGCGTTTGGTGTGAGTCCTGGAATCACCATGGGAGAACGGGCTGGCGCCATGGCCACTGGAAAATGGGCAGACACCGAGGCGCAGTACTTGGCCCAAAGTATTGCACCATTGTCAAGATGCTTAAGAAGTATCAAATCAACATAAAGTGAACCATGAAACTTTTAAACTGACAAAATGCAATATTATAAGTATCAGCTTAGAGAAACAGTCAACACATGTGAACTAAACTCATGGAAGCTAGCAGCTAGCAGCAAAGACGAGGATGAAGTGATATTACTGGGCTCATTACATGGCCTGCAGTAGCGGCCATCAAGTTAAGTTGCTAAACCCATTGGAAGAGCACTTTATGGGTGGTTTATAACTTCGCTCCCCCTGGACGAATTCTCGCCAACCTTTGCAAAAGTAGTATATGGCCCACTCTGAATATTTTTGCAAAGTTTGGTGAGGTTTGATCAATGGGGGGGGCAAAGTTATAGGGGGGTCCCAAAATTTCTTTTTTTCCCATAGACTGAATGGAGAAAAAAGTTTGTGCACATCTACAGCCTAAACCGTAGGATGGATTTTCACCAAATTTGCGGCAGGAGCGGCGGCTTGGTCCCGAAAGCGTGCTTTTGTAAATTTGGTGAAAATCCATCCAGTACTTTTTTTTAAAACGACAAAAACGTAGTGTCAAAAAAGCTCAGCGGACACACCTCCCTGTTCGCTCCGCGGAAAGGCCACCGATTGGATAATGGGCTTGTGTCGTGTTCGCGGACATATGATGTGTTTGCTGATTGGTTGGGGTGAAGCGTGAGGTGCGTCACATTCTTTCGATGCACCCTTGCCATATTGCATCCGCGGACATCTGTGGACAGCGCAGCGTGGAAGTAAGCATAAATCCAATTTTGGTGAATGTGTTGGTGTGTAGAAGTGCTTGGAGAGGGTGGGGAAGTAATAGATGGGTCAAATGATGTATTTGTTTAGGTGGGAGAGGGCTGTGATGTGTTTGTGGTGTCCGCAGTCACCGTGGTTGTCCGCGGACATACTAACCACTGGGAACGCTACTGGCTATTTTATTTTACTATGATGTTGGATTTGGGTCGTTAGTTGAGCATTGGGTGATGAGGGTATGTATTGAAGAGTTTGTGCGTTGGCTGTAATTATTATTTTAGAATATTAATTGAAGTGGAAAGGTTTTGAGGTGGATGTGTTTGGGGTGTGTTCATTTGGTAGGTGTTTGCTTATATGGGTGTGTTATGCTGCGGTGGTTGTGGCCAGGGCATAGAGTCATAGGCCATGCACCCAAGACTCTAGGACCTGGCCGCAACCACCGCAGCATAACGCTACAATGCTACCAAATATTTTGATTGTGGTATGTGGGCTGCTTAGGGGATATGTTTTCAAAAATGTGAGTGCTGATTGGCAGTAGCATAATAGTGTTTATAGGATAGTGAGATGATGTGTGTTAGTTTGTTTGTTGGATTGTGTTCAGATTGTTGGTATTGAAGACTGTAGGCATTTTGGGTTGTATTTATTGGTGAGGTGTTCATTTTCATGGCTGTGCTATGTTGCAGTGTTTGTGAGTCTAATTATTATATACTTAATGTTTCCTTTGTTGAGGTTGTATGTTGCGTTTTGGCCAGGCTATGCAGTCAAGATTGTAGTGTTTGGCAACAAGCACTGCAGCATAAGATAACCATGGAAGCAAACATTTTGGATTGTGGTCTACGGTCAAGTGTTTGCTTGAATGGGTGTGTTATGCTGTGCTGTTTGTGAGTCCAATCATTATATACTTACTGTTTCACTTTTTGTGGTTGCATGCTGTTTTTTTCATGACATGGGTAGTTGAAGCAGACTTTTTTCAATCACTGTGATAAAATAAAAAATACATGTTAGTGTAGGTAGTTTATAATGAGTATTGCATTCCATAGAAGACATTTCTGTATTTTGTCGACCCTCATAGTTAGTACTTTAGAAGTACTATAGTTTAAACCAGTGTACTGTGTGTAAGAGGATTCAATTCAACACTACAGCTAAGTCAACGCCTAGTCTATAATACTGAATGAAAACCCTTATTGATATATCTTTAGGTCCAGTTCATGCGTTCTGGATGACTACCCCTATATAACACCCCTCTCTTGGAATCCCCCTGACCCCACTGAGCCAAGAAGTAGTGCTGTTTTGCAAGTTAAAAGGGTTTATTTGATACTTTAAACAATAGATATATATCACACTTTATAATAAGTTAATAATTGAATAGCACACTTAATCTGATATGATAAAGATCAACAACGGAGAATCTGGCACTAGCACACTTCTTATAATCACTAATGAGTTGACATGAATGGATAAGGTAACACACTGGTAAATAGGAACAAAAGTATATTGGGGTAGAGGATGCTTTATGTAAGCTCAGGTAGATGCAATATTCAATGAATGCAGTACTGAAAATACTCAATATGATTTCAACCAAACAATGTAATCACTTTTCTCTGGCTATTCACTCCCCCCCTCTTTATGCAATGCAAGGGAATGGGAGGAAAGCACACAGTTCTCAGAAATGCAATCAATGTAATCAGTTCAATCCAGCAAGCTTAGACAACAGAAAACAGATAGGAGTTTTGAAATCACAGGCCCAAATGCTTTGATATGTGCTAGCAATGGATGAGAAATATGCTGGAAACGCTTTTAATTCCCTTTCAGAGGTTCAGGGTGAGTGGTATCTAGTTAATATTAGTCCAGGCTCACACTAGCAATGATGCAGGGATAGTTAGCAGGTTAAACGAATTTCTGGCAAATGGAAAGCAAACAGCAGCAGTTTTTACATGTGAAGAAATTGCAAATCGCGGTAAAATTCGCGGATGCGTGTTCCGCGATTGCGGTAAAACTATAAGGGGTAGGAATGCGGTTCTGGATGCGATTCAAAGCTACGATTCTAAGTTTTCAAATGAAAGTTACTGCAAGTCTCTAGCCCAAATGGTCGCGGAGATATGAGCGATTTAATAAAGGTCGTTTTTGGGTTTGCAAATTTCAAAAGCTCAAAATGACAAGTGCAGCTTGCAACTAGAAATGACAGGTGACAGCTAGGAGGCAGTTCTACTTAGGTTAAATAGATTGAATTAGATGAATTTAAACTAAGAGATTGGTTCTACACAGTTCTGCGGGGTACTCACACTATATTTTTGAATTAACTGGGCCTCATCACGGATCTGGTCAGGGTTTTAGACTGGACTCTGGTCTGGTCTGGTCTGGTCTGGCCTCTGCACTTCACAGTGATCTGGGTCAGCTCTCTCTGCTGGTCTGGGTCTCTCTGGGTACAGCACTGCTTTCTCTCTGGTTCTCTTAGTTCTGGATAGATTGAAGTCTCTAGTTTGGCTTTCTGGAGGTTGATGGAGGTAAGTATGGATTTTTCCGGCAGAGCGTCCCGCTGCAGATGGATTTGGAAAGGTCCCTACCTGTCCTGTCTGTCTGCTTTTATGTGTTTAGAATGTGGGTGTGTTCTAGCATCACTGACCCTACCTCTCTCTCAGCTTCTAATTGGTCAAACTTCCATTTATCATTTGATTGGGGAATGAACTGTGAGTCAGAGTGATGTCATTTTACAGCCTGCAGAAAGTCCACTCCTCCTGTCAACTTACACACAAATCTAGATTTGAAACAAATACATATTTGCAGAGGTACATATTGTTTTAAAATCATATGCACCCATCATGCATTACAGGAGGTATACCCTGTTCAAACTCTGCTCTTCCTGGGAGCTTGCATTCAGAAATGGCACATATTTCACTTTTTAACTGATTTTGCAATTTCTGACATTGACCCAACTTAACATACATGTGTGCAGGGAGTAGGGACATTAACTGATGAAGTTTCAGATTTTTAACATGCATACATTTAGAGTAATATCCATTTTTCCGCTAAAACCCCCCTGAACATGCCACCGGGTCGAAAAACCTCTTAAAATGTGGGCAGAAAAATCACAAGAATTATGGTGTCATTTATAAAATTTTCACATGTCCGCTGTATGAGTTATTCATCTTTTTAAAGTTATGTTCTGGCTCCAAAGGGGTGTGGTTTCCCAGGTCACATGGTATAGAAACCAGTCTTTCCAGTTTCTGCCAAG
Source organism: Ambystoma mexicanum (assembly GCF_040938575.1). Taxonomy (NCBI): domain Eukaryota; kingdom Metazoa; phylum Chordata; class Amphibia; order Caudata; family Ambystomatidae; genus Ambystoma; species Ambystoma mexicanum. Next base: position 880,517,902 of record NC_090934.1, read on the forward strand.
CCAGCTTGCTCTCACAGGCAGTGCCCCTCCCAGCTCTTGCCAAGAGGAAGCTACATTTTACGACTGCGGTAATAAAAACCTTTGCCTGAGTGAAGAGGGCTTTGTTCACTCTCCTGCAGAGCACAGATAATTCAATTATCAGATAGATGGCATATCCTTAGTGTGGGCAGCAAAAGGAAGGTTGGCCTGGGAACACAGTGGTGACTCAAGTTTCCCTCCTGATGGGGGTAGTTGCCAGGCAGAATTCAGTTCCTTAAGCCGGGTTTCAGATAAAATGTCACTTTTTGTTCCCCAGTTTCTGCATTCAAATAAAACTAAACATTTTTACATATGCAGCTAGAAGGCTGATTCTAAGTTTAAAACTATGACATTTAAACAGTTGCAACCTATGTGACACTCAAAAGTAGGTCACTCAGTCAATTTAAACATTTTCGATTTTAGTGTCTTTAAATCCAGTGCAACTTAAACTGCTGCAATCCACAGCGCAGCCAGTCTTGTTATAAGCATTTTTCTGGGCTCTTCATTTCCCAGATTTTGTAGGCACACAAAACTCCATTCTACCAAATGTCTGCTGGTGTTCAGTGAATATTTTGCACATATTGCAATGTTTGAAATAGGCACTTTGGCTTGCCTTCAGAGAAACACAGGGTGGTTTTAAAACGCCGGCTTTTGGATAGTGGTGAGTACTGGTACTGCACCCATTTTTGGGATTTAAGAAATGAATTCCCCACAATTCTAGGTTGCATTTGGCAATCAGCATTGCCATTCCCAATGGTTTCAGACTACTGTGCGGGTAGTCCAATGGTGGTTTTAGGCAGTTTCCTTCTGTGCCCATAACATCGGCAAAAATGAATGGCAGCCTATTCTTCATGCATTTCCCTGTGCATTTTCTGGGAAGCTCTGGCCATCATGATGTTTTCCATGTCAGTACTGCACAGTTTTGAGGTATGGCTCGGATGCATGGGTAAATACATCCCACAAGCCCCCCTCTTGCGATGGCCATTCTATTTCACGAATGGGACTCGCAAGACCTGGGATGTTTCCTCATCTTCTTCCAATAGATGGCACAGTTCAGCATCTTCTTCTCCATCCGGTACTGATCGATCGGTTCTCCTCGCCGGTCCTGATGGGAAGATTGGGCGGTACCCCGAGCCTGTTGCGTCTCGTTCCCGGTCTCCGGATCGTCCTCCTTGGCCCGTCTCAAGGTTTTCTTTCTCCTAGGACGACAAAGGAAGAGCGGCAATACCTACTCATAGACGTTTTTCCACCACTGTTGAGATGGTGGGACAGCATATGCATTTCATCATGACGAAACCTTACATTCTTACTTTGATAAAAAAAAACAGTATAACTAAGAGACAGTTTCATGCAAATCACAATATTTTAGAGACTAGATGTGGTATGTTTTATGGTTAGAACTGAATTAGTCTGAGACAGTACCCGCTAGGATTCCAGAGGATTCCTCCAGTTGTTGCAGAGTGTGCCTGGGATGGCAACACTTTAGCTGGTTAATGTGGACCCACTTGTCTTCCCCCTCTGCCGAAGGACCTTTGGGGATGTGGATTTTGTAGGCCACAGGGGAGATCTTATCGACGATCTCAAAGGGTCCCTTCCATGTAGGCAAAAATTTGCGCTGCTTGGCCTGGTTCCTTTGGAAGTTGTATAGATAGACCCGGTCTCCCACCTGATATTCCTTCCTGGAAGTTTTCAGGTCATAGTGGGTCTTCATGCTATCAGCTGATCTTTCTAGATTCCGCTGAGCATAAGCAAAAGCATGTTGGAGGTGTTTCCTTAAATTCTCTACATACTCATGAGTAGTGGAGGCATTTATCAGTGTCTGCTCTTGGGTCCTATAGAGCAAATGCTGAGGAAGCACCATCTTGCGCCCAGTCATCATTTCAAATGGTGACATTTTGGTTGCAGATGAAGGGGTAGATCTGATAGCCATTAGGACCAGAGGTAATCGGATATCCCAACTTGGCCCAGAATCTGCCACAAACTTCTTTAATATGCTCACAATGGTTCGGTTATATCTCTCTACTGCCCCCGAAGAAGCTGGCCGATAAGCAATATGCAACTTCCTTTTGACCCCCAGTATCTCCCACATCTTTGTCATTACTTCACTGGTGAAGTGGCTACCTCTGTCTGACTCAATCCTTTGAGGTAGACCAAAACGGGAAAAGATGTGGTTAATCATCAAGGCAGCTGCAGTTTCTGCCTTGCAATTTGGGGCTGGGAGACATTCCACCCACTTGGTAAACAAGCATGTCACAGTCAACATGTACTTATTCCCCCTAGCCGAGCGAATCACAGGGCCTACAAAGTCGATTTGTAAATCTGACCATGGCAGTGTCATTCCCCTCTTTTGTAAAGGCGCCCGGTGTGTGAGGGATGTCGGCTGAAATTGTGCACACACAAGACAACCCTTCAAATATTGGTTGAGGTCCTGGCCCATGTGTGGCCAGTATGCAACCTCTCTTAAGATTTCCAATGTTGTGTGAAACCCCCTATGACCGGCGGTGGCCGCATCATGGGCGTGACTTAACATCAGGCTTCGGAATGAGGTAGGAACCACCCACTGATCGTGGCCAGCTTTGGATTTCCTTACCAGCAAACCGTCTTGGATTCGGAACATTTTTGGACATTTCATCAACACTCTTAGGTCCTCTTTCCCAATGTAATCGGTATCCGTCAGGGGAAAGTTCTCAGGGTCCTCAAGGTGCTGGTAAAATTTACCAATAATTGGATCCCCCTTCTGAGCGGTAATCAAATCAGCATCAGGGGTCTCCTTACTCCATTGTGCAATTGAAAGGTCGTTGTGAGCATTGGTCTGGGACCTAGTGATAGCAGTGACCTGGATTTCCCCCAATAGGGACTCAATCTCAATTAGATCCCCTTGGATGGCCCCGGTTTTGGCCAGCTGATCAGCTAAGTCATTTCCAGTTTTGTCTGGTCCCTCTACTTTGGAATGACCCTTGATCTTTTTCCAATAGATGGTCATCCCATTCGATGTGACCAGATCATCAATGTTTTGGATCAACTTCCCATGTTTCAAGGGTTTGTTGTTAGTACATAACATGCCTCTGGTTTTCCAATTAACCAGGTGCTCCACGAACCCGTTCCGTACATAATCCGAATCTGTGATTATGACCAGTTCGTGGAGTTGATGCTGGACAGCAGTGAGGATGGCCTGATGCACAGCCATCAATTCTGCCACCTGACTACTTCGGGGACCAATTTTGTATCCAGCGGAGGGTTCTGGGGACTCATTCACCCATGCATTCCCTACGCCGGCCACCAGTTCTTTCTCCCCGTTGTTGTCAACATGGTAAGAGCACCCATCCACATACACAGTGGGCATTCCCTCACACTTGTCTTCTTCAAAGACTTTGTGGGGGGAATTAAGGTATGCCTCCATGTTGTCCTTTATTTTTAGACTTTCGTCCTCGAGACAGTTTTCTCTGGCACAATCATGCAAGTCAGCCAGACCTTGCGCGAGGGGACTCTTCTTGTTTTGGCCATATCTGACCTCCACAGGAAAGCCTTGCATTGACAGAATCCAGGAAGTAATTCGGGAATTACTCACATTTCCGGCCCGGATTCTGTCACTTTGGAGATATTGCAGAGGCTGGTGTGGAGTCTCCACTATGATGTGTTCCCCCTGGATAAACGGGCGGTAATTCTTCAATGCCCACACCGTTGCCAGGAGTGCCTTCTCACAATCGTTGAATTTTTCCTCCACAGAGGATAAAGTTTTGCTCGCATAGGAGATTACTTTATTGACCTTGTCATGCTTTTGGTATAATACTGCCGTCAAGCACGTATTAGAGAACCCTGTCTCCAGGAAGAACTCCTTGTTTCTGACAGGGTAAGCTAGGCAGGGCGCTTGTGAGAGGCTTCTTTTGAGTTGTCTTACTGCCTCGGCTTGTTCTGGACCCCATTCCCACTTGACCCCCCCCTTCAGGAGATGAATCAGGGGTCTGGTGATCTCTGCGTAGCCCTCAATGAACTTTCTGCTGTAATTAGTCAGTCCAAGGAGGCTCCTTAGTTCCCGCAGAGTTGTGGGGTCTTTCAGTTTCTGAAGTGCTTCCACTTTCTTTTCCTGGGGACAGAGACCCTGAGGAGTAATCTCATGCCCCAAGAAATTAACACGGGTTCTACACCACTGTGCTTTCTGAAAGGAAAGTTTTGCTCCGGCGGCCCTCAACTGTGTCAGAATATAACGGATCTCCGCTATGTGTTCCTCAACAGTTGAGCTTTTGATGAGGACATCATCTACATAAGCCAGGTTACCCCTTGCACCCAAGTCGGGCATGGCCTTGTGTAGAAAAATATTGAATTCATTGCCGGAGTTGAGGTATCCGAAGGGAGTCCGGGTCCATGTGTACTGCTGGCCCCCAAAGGTAAAAGCCAGCTTGTATTGGTCCTCCCTACTGACAGGCACAGTCCAGTATCCATTGGTCAGGTCTATTGCAGTGAATACCTGTGACCCCTGGATCTGGGCCAGCCCTTGGTCAATGTAGGGCAGAGGCCATCGGGAAGTATGGACCCGTTTGTTGAGCTCCCTGAGGTCGGCGCAGAGTCTCCACTGGCCGTTTGGCTTCAATATTCCCAGCACCGGATTATTGAAGGTGCTGTGGACTGGACGGATTATTCCCCGGGACTCAAGGTTCTTAATTATTTCAGTAAGGGACTCCATTGATGCGAGAGGCAAGCGATATTGCTTCACAAACACAGGAGTCATGCCAGGGTCCGTGGGGATTGTTGTTGTGTGGATGTCAGTGCGACCACAGTCATATGACTCTACCGCAAAGAGATCTTGGAAATCCAAGAAAACTTGTTTCAACTTTTGCTTTTGTTCCAGAGTCACACAGGCATCAGCTAGGTTGACTCTCTCTTCCACCATCTGCCTGAAGCCTGGAAAGACTTCTGGTTTGGCTATTTCAGCGGCCTCCTCCAGCTGGGTGGAGAAGTCCCTGGTCAGAGTGCTGATCTGGACCGGAGGCTTCAGGTGGGAAAGGCAGCCCTCATGGACCTGGAAAATCACCTCATCCCTCCTGAAGTCGCAAGTCACATCTTCCTTACCATAGGGGCAGGAAGTGTACACCAGGAAGTTCCCCCCATGCCGGGTAAAAATCCTGTCTGGTGTTGCGTGGTCCTCACTGTCACTGTCAACGCAGTCCTTGGGGATTGGTCCTAACAGTTCATTTCTAAGATCAATGGAGAAATGTCGGTCATCAACCGCCATTCCAATAATGGTGCCTGCGGCTAGAGTAATACTCTTTAAGTCGCTGTTATCCACCTCTATTGGAATGGTGTCATGTTCTATGTTGACTAATGGTGTTGGGTTTACCCCCAACCCTTGCTGTTGGAGAGAAGCATTTAGATGTATGTAAGCATCAGGGTTTTTCAACTCGTGTCCCCTTTTAACTTTCACTTCCAGGGAGAATTGTCGGGTCCTTTCTGGGATGGTGACTTCCTCTTTAACCTGAATTTCAACTGCATAAGGTAGCAATTGAGCTGACCTAAATGCTTTTTCTGGATCATCAAAGCCCATGGGATTATCCGCTAATCGGGACCAAGCTTTGAAGTTTATTAGGTCCAAACTAATGGCAAAGCGATTGAGAATGTCACTGCCTAAGTAAAAGGCGGCAGTGACGTCTCGCACGACCCAACAATTATGGACTATGCTCTTGTTGCCAATGGAGATTTTGAGCATACACATGCTTGGCAGGAGATGTTTTGAATTGGGTGCTTCCAGGTCCATTTCCCATTTGTCTATCAGTTTGAAGGTGGGAATGGCTGGATCTTTTGGGAGTTGGCGAAACATGGCTTCGCTGATGAAGCTCTTACCATTGTTCACGCACACTCGAGCGAGAACAGAGTCCTTCCCATCATTTAACTGAACAGGGATGAACAACTGCTCTCCAATTTGCTGAATATCAGCCAGGCTTTGAGCTGATTTCACATCTTTCTGGACTATAGGAGTGGGAGTTTCAGATTGTGGATTGGTATAGAATTTCAAAGTGTTTCCTTCCAGCGTGGAATACCACTTTAGACTGGAAGGAAGGTTGATTTTCAGAAATAGAGAGGACCCCCCATCACCAGTCTGTTGTCCTACTGCTATGACTGTCACGTCTGGAATTTGGCTATTCTGGAAGTGAAATTCTACTTGGTCAGATTTTTGTTCAACCATGTGGCAGGTGCCGTTCAAACTAACATGGTTGACACTCTGTTTTAATTTTATTGGTCGGCTAGTCTGGGTCCAGAGGACCTTGTTTACACAATCTATTAGGGGTGACAACCTTCTCAGGAGGTCATTCCCTAGTAAACAAGGGGTGCCCTCCGGGGTCACAACTATGACCGGGTGTTTCAACTTATGTCGCCCGATCTTAATGTCCAAGTCTGCCGTCCCCTCGACGGGAATTTCCTTCCCGTCAAAGTTCTGCAGTTGTCCAGGAAGTGAGGTGAGAGGAATTTGGTAATTCTCTCCCCTTCCTGCATTCAGTTCATCAAAGGCCCTTCTGGACAGAAGGGTAGCTTGAGATCCAGTGTCCACCAGTGCCGAGATTGTACCCTGCCCCTGTACTTGTACCGGGGCATAATATCTTCCCTCCTTCTCCTCAAGGGGGCACAGATAATGTACATTTTTGGACAACTGGTGGGCTAACTTTCTGGTTTTGGACATCGCGAGAGAAGAGATTTGGGCAGAATTCTGTGGAGAGTCTTGGGAATCTGAAAGAAAAAGTTGGCAACTGGAGATCAGAGCCATTGTGGGTTCCCCTGGTTCCGGTTCTGGGCCGCCCCCCCCTTTTTGGAGGCAGTCCCCAGGATGGGTTTGAACCAGGGGATTTTCTTGCTGTTGGTTCTGGGATGAGATGGTGGGCGGCGGTAGCTCAGTCTCCACATCTCCCCAGTCTGGATTTGCATCCCTAGGGACCCATTTTTCTTTGGGAGGAGTTCCCCCCTCTCTGAAGGAGAAGATCCTTTCCCCAGGATCCTCTGAGGATCCCTCTCCCTCAAATTGGAAGATCTGTACCTTCTCCTCAAACTGAGTCTGTTTGGGTCTTTTGTTTCTCCTACCCCCTCTCTGCTCCTTAGGAGGCAGACTTTCAGGGGCAAGAGATTTTGTTTCCGGTTCCTGGGTTTCTAGGGGCTGTTTACAAGTGAGGAAGGAAGCTTCCTCCAAGGCTTTACACCCCCCTTCCCCTTGTGCCTCCTCCCTGGGAACCGGTGAGTTATCGGGGTGCTGCCCCCGTCATTGTTCTGGAGCACCAGGTCCAGAGTTGGGGGCGTTCTGCGCCGGCATGCTGATCTGAGGGTTCTGCTGAGCCCTCAGTATGTGACCCATATCCCGCGCCATGTTTTGAACCTGGCGCTCTAACTGGGAAACCCGCTCAGGCTGATACGGGGCCCTGTTTTCTCCCCTGGGCTGATCCCGGGAAGGGTAGCTGTCCCTTCTCTGGTAATACCCCGGGTTGGGAAGATTTGGGTACCCCTCCACCCTTGGCCTCCCCTCTCCCGGATTCAGTGGTCTGGGCTCAGGGAATTGGGGAAAGAAGGATGGATGGTTTTGTGGCTGAAAGTCGGGTGGATATCTGGGGAAAAAGTTCTGCCCAGGGTTTGGTAAATTTCTGCCCTCCTGTGGGAAGTTTGGAGGGAAGTTCCCTGGGTTAGGTGCTTGTCTGGATCCCCCCCCTTGGGCTGGAGGAGTCCACACATAACCCAGGATGGGTCGATTTCCCTTGTAACGGGGACTTACATAATCAGGAGAGCGAGGGACCCCATTTGTGGGGCTGCCTCCTTGGCTCCCTGTCTGTGACTGGCCCGAGGATCTTCTGGGCCTAGCATTATTAGGTGCAGGTAGGTTTTTAGGCCCCCCCATCTCCAGATCCAAAACGGGGGTGACCTTTACCTCTGCCACCTTGACAGCAGCAGGGGTGCTGTTGGCTTTGGGGTTTTTCTGGGCATTGCTTTTATTTTCTATGGGCTTCTGCACCTCATAGATCCGGGTAGCCTGTTCAATGACCCAGTCTAAAGATCTTTTCTCGTGAAAATCCCTCACGAGCTGGGTCATGATATATTTGGGCAAGGCATGAAAAAATGTATTAACGAATTCTCGACTGTCTGTGCGCACCCTTCTTGTGGTCTGTGCGAAAGCACGCTTTAACTCCTGCACAAATTCTTGTGGGGCCTGATCCTCCCCACATTGCAAATTGTAGGCTGCCTTGCGAGCCTCTTGAGGATTTCTGTGAACAGAAAAATGTTTCAGGATGGCCGCCTTATATGTGGACCATCTTAAATGATTTTGATCCTCCAGCCCCGCAAAGAAACTGGAGTATTCCGGGGAGAATGTCCACTTTACATATTGAATACAGCTTTGGCTGTCCTTCAAATGGAAAGTCTCCATCATTTGTTCAAACAACTCTAAGTGCTCCCAAACAGAATACTTAGCGTTCTTATGGTAAGGCGTGATGACGCTCCTGATCGCCTTAATCTGCTTTAAGGGGTCCTTAAGCAAGGCCCTTTTTGCCTTATTGGCCTTTTTGGTTCGGGTAACCCTTGTCCATTCTTCCTCGGACTCAGAGGCACTGCTCCCCGAGGTTCCCATCTGTTCTTCCAGGTTTTCCCGGATTCTGCGAGCCTGGGAATGGCTGGCAGAATGTGGGGACCTGGTCTCCTGTGCCCTGCGCAGTTCAGAGGAGTCTTCAGATTCCTCCTTGCGGGCAGGATTTGATGGGTACCCCCTCCACTGACCTAACTGGGCAGAGGTTTTCAGGATGCCCTTAATGGGCCTACTCTCCTGGGGTTCCCCATTGAACTGTACTGTACTTGGGTGCCCATACCCGGATGCCCACCCCTCCATTCCTGAGTGGTTCTGGCCTATGAGCCCCATACTCTTAGCTGGATAGTAATCTGCCATCCCTGTGGCCCTGTGCTCATGTGCGCCAGGGAACATGGGGGTGGCAGAGTCCAGGGACTGAGAGGTATGAGGGCCTCTGGTACTAGGGCTCCTGAGGTTATGCTCCGGAGTTCCCCTTTCCCAGCGAACCTCATCTCTATCCGCCCCTGCTCCCTGTTGCAATGCAAGAGCCTGCATTTGTGCCTTCAGTTCTTCAGTTAAGGCCTTACTGGACTCTATCAGTCTCTCCTGCATCGCTACCTGTTGTTGGAGCCTATCATTGTGTTCACAGAGGGCCTCGTTTTCCCTCTGTGCTTCCTGGTTGGTCCTGGAGAACTGGGCCAGTCTTTGCTGCAGGAGGGTTACCTCCTGAGCTGTGTCCCTATTGGCCTGCTCCTTTCTTGCTAGAGCATCCTCCACCCTCCTGGTGTGCTCTAACAAGTTCTGGTGTTCTTTTTGGAGATCACCCAGTCCCTGGTGGGCCAGGTGATTTTCTTCCATTTTTCTTTTTAAATGGCAGACTTCCTGGCCTAAGGCGTCTCTTTCCTGACTAAGATCCTGCATTTGTGCCGCCAGGTCGTCCCTTTGCCGTTGAAGGGCACCAGCTTTTTGGCGCTCCTCATCAAACTCTGCCTGGGTATCCAGGTCTTTCAAGATCAGCTTGTTGCTCTCTACCTTCACTCTATCTAGATGACTTTGCAGGGTGGCTACCTGCTCCGTGCATGCCCTGTTAAAGTCTAATTGTTGCTCCAGCTTTTTCTGGCTCTGCAGTAAGGAGTCCAAACTGTCTTGGTGCTCCTTCTGCAGGGCCAGAAATCTGGTATCCTGTTCTGACTTTTCCTTTTGCAGCACATCCATATCCTCCTTCATTTTAGTGATGTACAGTCTGCTGTCATTTTCTGACTCCTGGCTCCTCTGCAGCCTCTGCTCAGAAGAGACCAGGTCAGATTGGACCTTCTGTAATGCCAGCAGTTGCCTACTCGCCAGATCTTGGCCTTCAGCACATTTGTCCTGCACGGCTCCCATATGTAAATATAAATACGCCGCTACCCTGGCAATCTTATTGTGTTCATCTTTGGCTTTAGGAGCCATATATAGTTCACTCAGGGCCACATGTAAGGGACCCTGATCTCTATATATATCTGACCCTGTTTCAGTGACCTGTTGTGTGATTGCCTGCAACCACGCATCCTGGCCCTGTTCGGTCCATTCACCTCTCACAAATAGCTTATGCAAGAGGTGCTCTCTGGCCATTTTCATGTCTACTAAGGTCGTCATTCTAGAGATTGGTCTCTGTCCTGACTTACAGAAGTTTGTATTTTATTTTTGCAGAACAGAACTTTTCTTGGAGTGTCCCTTTTGAGGAATGCTTCACAGCGTAATGCAGCGTGGTGATCCGACCGGATGTATGTATCCCGTCAGTTAGCACACTGTATTAAGCTGCACAAGTGGTAAATCTAACCCAACGTCTCGGCTCGAGCCCCCAATTTTGTAAGAGGATTCAATTCAACACTACAGCTAAGTCAACGCCTAGTCTATAATACTGAATGAAAACCCTTATTGATATATCTTTAGGTCCAGTTCATGCGTTCTGGATGACTACCCCTATATAACACCCCTCTCTTGGAATCCCCCTGACCCCACTGAGCCAAGAAGTAGTGCTGTTTTGCAAGTTAAAAGGGTTTATTTGATACTTTAAACAATAGATATATATCACACTTTATAATAAGTTAATAATTGAATAGCACACTTAATCTGATATGATAAAGATCAACAACGGAGAATCTGGCACTAGCACACTTCTTATAATCACTAATGAGTTGACATGAATGGATAAGGTAACACACTGGTAAATAGGAACAAAAGTATAATGGGGTAGAGGATGCTTTATGTAAGCTCAGGTAGATGCAATATTCAATGAATGCAGTACAGAAAATACTCAATATGATTTCAACCAAACAATGTAATCACTTTTCTCTGGCTATTCACTCCCCCCCTCTTTATGCAATGCAAGGGAATGGGAGGAAAGCACACAGTTCTCTTCAACAGAAAACAGATAGGAGTTTTGAAATCACAGGCCCAAATGCTTTGATATGTGCTAGCAATGGATGAGAAATATGCTGGAAACGCTTTTAATTCCCTTTCAGAGGTTCAGGGTGAGTGGTATCTAGTTAATATTAGTCCAGGCTCACACTAGCAATGATGCAGGGATAGTTAGCAGGTTAAACGAATTTCTGGCAAATGGAAAGCAAACAGCAGCAGTTTTTACATGTGAAGAAATTGCAAATCGCGGTAAAATTCGCGGATGCGTGTTCCGCGATTGCGGTAAAACTATAAGGGGTAGGAATGCGGTTCTTGATGCGATTCAAAGCTACGATTCTAAGTTTTCAAATGAAAGTTACTGCAAGTCTCTAGCCCAAACGGTCGCGGAGATATGAGCGATTTAATAAAGGTCGTTTTTGGGTTTGCAAATTTCAAAAGCTCAAAATGACAAGTGCAGCTTGCAACTAGAAATGACAGGTGACAGCTAGGAGGCAGTTCTACTTAGGTTAAATAGATTGAATTAGATGAATTTAAACTAAGAGATTGGTTCTACACAGTTCTGCGGGGTACTCACACTATATTTTTGAATTAACTGGGCCTCATCACGGATCTGGTCAGGGTTTTAGACTGGACTCTGGTCTGGTCTGGTCTGGCCTCTGCACTTCACAGTGATCTGGGTCAGCTCTCTCTGCTGGTCTGGGTCTCTCTGGGTACAGCACTGCTTTCTCTCTGGTTCTCTTAGTTCTGGATAGATTGAAGTCTCTAGTTTGGCTTTCTGGAGGTTGATGGAGGTAAGTATGGATTTTTCCGGCAGAGCGTCCCGCTGCAGATGGATTTGGAAAGGTCCCTACCTGTCCTGTCTGTCTGCTTTTATGTGTTTAGAATGTGGGTGTGTTCTAGCATCACTGACCCTACCTCTCTCTCAGCTTCTAATTGGTCAAACTTCCATTTATCATTTGATTGGGGAATGAACTGTGAGTCAGAGTGATGTCATTTTACAGCCTGCAGAAAGTCCACTCCTCCTGTCAACTTACACACAAATCTAGATTTGAAACAAATACATATTTGCAGAGGTACATATTGTTTTAAAATCATATGCACCCATCATGCATTACAGGAGGTATACCCTGTTCAAACTCTGCTCTTCCTGGGAGCTTGCATTCAGAAATGGCACATATTTCACTTTTTAACTGATTTTGCAATTTCTGACATTGACCCAACTTTACATACATGTGTGCAGGGAGTAGGGACATTAACTGATGAAGTTTCAGATTTTTAACATGCATACATTTAGAGTAATATCCATTTTTCCGCTAAAACCCCCCTGAACATGCCACCGGGTCGAAAAACCTCTTAAAATGTGGGCAGAAAAATCACAAGAATTATGGTGTCATTTATAAAATTTTCACATGTCCGCTCTATGAGTTATTCATCTTTTTAAAGTTATGTTCTGGCTCCAAAGGGGTGTGGTTTCCCAGGTCACATGGTATAGAAACCAGTCTTTCCAGTTTCTGCCAAGCCAGCTTGCTCTCACAGGCAGTGCCCCTCCCAGCTCTTGCCAAGAGGAAGCTACATTTTACGACTGCGGTAATAAAAACCTTTGCCTGAGTGAAGAGGGCTTTGTTCACTCTCCTGCAGAGCACAGATAATTCAATTATCAGATAGATGGCATATCCTTAGTGTGGGCAGCAAAAGGAAGGTTGGCCTGGGAACACAGTGGTGACTCAAGTTTCCCTCCTGATGGGGGTAGTTGCCAGGCAGAATTCAGTTCCTTAAGCCGGGTTTCAGATAAAATGTCACTTTTTGTTCCCCAGTTTCTGCATTCAAATAAAACTAAACATTTTTACATATGCAGCTAGAAGGCTGATTCTAAGTTTAAAACTATGACATTTAAACAGTTGCAACCTATGTGACACTCAAAAGTAGGTCACTCAGTCAATTTAAACATTTTCGATTTTAGTGTCTTTAAATCCAGTGCAACTTAAACTGCTGCAATCCACAGCGCAGCCAGTCTTGTTATAAGCATTTTTCTGGGCTCTTCATTTCCCAGATTTTGTAGGCACACAAAACTCCATTCTACCAAATGTCTGCTGGTGTTCAGTGAATATTTTGCACATATTGCAATGTTTGAAATAGGCACTTTGGCTTGCCTTCAGAGAAACACAGGGTGGTTTTAAAACGCCGGCTTTTGGATAGTGGTGAGTACTGGTACTGCACCCATTTTTGGGATTTAAGAAATGAATTCCCCACAATTCTAGGTTGCATTTGGCAATCAGCATTGCCATTCCCAATGGTTTCAGACTACTGTGCGGGTAGTCCAATGGTGGTTTTAGGCAGTTTCCTTCTGTGCCCATAACATCGGCAAAAATGAATGGCAGCCTATTCTTCATGCATTTCCCTGTGCATTTTCTGGGAAGCTCTGGCCATCATGATGTTTTCCATGTCAGTACTGCACAGTTTTGAGGTATGGCTCGGATGCATGGGTAAATACATCCCACATGTGCAATTTGCTCAGTTCCTGTATTTGTTCGTTAAATCATTGGGTCTGTGGGAAGAAAATCCATGCTGGATTAAAAAAAACCTTTCTACGTTGTGGTACAATATATTTCTTTCATTGATTTCTGTAGGAGGAATTGAACAAGTGTATGGTTTTTGATTTGGAAGTGGTGGTAGTATTGTTGCAATTAGATAGCAGTTTGGGTATTCTATTTGTTTTTTTTCTTTTTCTATTTTAGTGGTATTTATCTATCTGTTGGATTGTTGCAGATTTTTGGGGCAGTTAGATACCTGTTGGCATATTCCAACTGTTTGCTTCTTGTTTTATTTTAGTGCTATTCATTTATCTGTTTGCTTGTCGTAGAATCTTGGGGCAGTTAGATAGCTGTTGGCATATTCTAATTGTTTATTTCTTGTTTCATTTTAGTGGTATTCATTTATCTGTTTGCTTGTTGACTAATCTTGGGGCAGTTAGATACCTGTTGGCGTATTCTAATTGTGCATAGTTTTGAAGTTGAAGTTTTCTTTATGTTCATACACAGATTACGTATTCAACTTTGGTTTTAAAAATGTTTAGTAAGCGTTTACAAGATTTGCTGGTAATCTCTGTTTTAGAGTAATGGTAGTCTCATTACATTTGAATCATCCACAATTCCTTTTTATATATGCAGTGTAGGGACCTGCATTGGTTGCGGCTCCTGCGTGGTAGATTATACCTATTGTTGTGAAGGTTTTCTCACCAAGCGATACTTTACCATGTGTGAATCCAGTCAACTTACATGTGTCTGTATTTGTAAGGTAGAGCGATTATCTATGGTTTGTATTTTGTACAAGTTACTGAAATGGAATGGATTCACAGTTAGGTATGGATACATATACAAGGCGTTCATTAGGAACTTCTTCTTGTGCAACATGGCTGCAAAGAGTGGAAGATTTCATTTATAGGTATGTTTTTGTTTTCTAGTACTTGTAGTAAGTACAGTAGAAATTCTTGTGGATCTTCCTGTCTGTTTCTAGTGAATTTGAACATTCCAGCCAGCACAGTAGTCCATTTCCTGCCTTATTACAGAAACACCGGAAGTTTTGTCAGGGTCGTTGGTTGCATTTCTATGAAGGACTAACATTTGCAAACACAATTGGTCTGTGCCGCGTAAGTAAATGTTGTCAATAATTGGTGGCAATTGGAAAAGAATATTGATTGCTACATTTATGTAGCAATTTACACCAGTTGTATTTGAAAATTTGAATGGACCTGACAGTTCTGTGTCCAAGCGATTTGTTCAGAGTACGTGTTCTTTCTTTGAAGAGGTAGTTGACTTTGTTTGTGCAGTACATTCTTCTTTGGTTGTGGTTCTTGATGAAGTAGTAGCTCCTTTTAATTTCTTTGCAGTAATTGCTGTGAGATCCTGCATAATTTGAGAGTGAAGTAGTTTTCTTTTACAAAGTTTTGCTTTTGGCGGAACAGGATAGGTATTTAGATGGGGGTGTAGAGTGAACGTAGTCTATTGTATTCTAGAATTCAAGGATTATCAGCATTTACTTTACTTGCATCAAAGTTGATTAGAAATAGTCTGTCAAGTGTAAGTAAGCGTGATAGTGCTACATAGCTCATGCCTTCTTTAAACACTCTGCTACCAATATCTATCAATGCTTTATCTAGGTTAAGACCTTGTGATTTGTGAATGGTGACGGCGTATGCTAGAGTTAGAGAAAATTGTTCTCTGTGCACATACATGTCTTTCCAAAGAAGGAAGCGGGCTGTTGAGCGTTTTATCCTTTTAACTTCTGATGGTTTGTCTGATGGTTTGTCAAAGAGAATATTGAAAACTGAATGTTGTTGTCACATGGGTATGTTCGAAAGCCAACAACTGTACCAAGTGCTCCATTAACTAATCCTTGGTCCACGTCAATGTTACGTTTAAGCATTACTCTACAGTTTAAAGATAATTTTAATATTTTCTCCAAACCAGCTGTATTAGAGTTTTCTAAGGTATTTAGTTTTGTTGTGGCTTGTTGACACATGGGTAGTGTCATACCATGTATGTCCACTTTGTCTGTGGAGCAAATTTCAAGTATTGGTTGCATTTCTTTTTTTAATATTGTTTCATTAGATTTTGAACAGGTTGAAAGGGTTGGCATCAAGGACATACAGTTTACATTTTTGTGTACTAATTGTTCCATGACATCAGGAGCACATGAATTATGGCCATAGAGTGCATGCATGTGCCTGGTTTTCAATATAAATTGTGCTTCTTGAGATAGTACACCAACTCTAATACTTTTCAAAATGTTGGTGTATGTGAGGTCTGCAGACTGAAGCATGTTTTCAGTTAATTCTCTGTATTGGAAATGTTGCCAAGGGTTGACATTTCCTATGCTGGAGCATTGTTTTACAGCATAGTTTGTGCCCTAAGGTTTTAAAAATAGGTTGACCTTTAACTGATGTTAATTGAAGAAGATCTACGAAAACTATCATGTGTTTTCCTCCAAAGAGTTCTTCATAATCTGTTTTCAGGTTCTCTTGTAATCTAAGGTGAATGAAGGCTAACATTAGATTGGAAACCATGCTTACTTCATCTATTAGCAGCATTTTCATTTGTTTGAAAACTCTGTTTGAAAAGTTCCATTGCAGCTTCTGGAGAAAGTTTGCAACAGTCTATTTTGTTTTGGTGTTCTACTGGAAGGAGTAGTAATTGGTGTAAAGTGACACTGCCTATGTTGTAGACAGCTAAACCTGAGGGGGCAGTTACAACAGCTGACAGTTTGTTATTTGTCAATGTTTGGAGGAACTTGCTGATGATTTTGATTAAGAACGTTTTGCCTGAACCAGCTTGACCACTTACTTATAGGAGTATAGGTTTGTAGTCTTTGCAGGTACAATTTTTAGTTTCATGCTGCACACCATGTTCACTTTGTTTTGTTATTTCTTGGAAAATGCTACGCTGCTCATTGTTTAGTTGGGATTTTAGCACAGCAAAGTCTTCTGTCGATTGCTAATATAGACACATGGTATTTTCTACTTCTGTCATCATTCTGCCTCATTTTCTATTAGTGGCTGTCCAAGTGGTTCTTGGCTTCCTGTTACAGAAGGTTGACTACTGTCAGGAGTGTCCACATCTAGTTGCGCCTGAAGTTTTTCTTCTTGTTGCTGTTCATTGTGCAGCATTGTTTTGTACTGTGCAAAGTTTATGTCTGTTATAGTGCTTTCATTTGCTTTGAAAGCGTCTCCATAGGAGTCATAGGTATCTAGTAAATTTTCTACTTTTCTCCATGGTTTAAAAAGTTGTAGCACGGACATGCAATACAGTTCTTTATGTTGAGGAGTTTTTAATGACAATTTGATATGATTAATTAAGCTTTGTTTGGTAAGTTTCACTAAGCTGCCTTTACAGTTCTCCACTCTGTATCTACCTTTCTTCTCATCTAGTTTAATATTATTTTTGTATGTGACGTTTTGTGCTATGTAGTAGAGACACATGGTTTCCAAAGTGGTACTCCTGTTTGGGTAGTATGTGGCTAGTAAATTGTTTTTCAAAATGTCTTGGCTGTTGGGATAATTTTTGGCTATTGTTTCTATGTCTTGATATGATTTCAGAACTCTTTTTCTATATTTAGCAGGACCAAGGCTTAGCCATACTATATTTTCAGATTTTCTATACAAGGCAGTACCGGTTAAACGGTCTGCTGCTTCATAGCAGCCATATTCTCCATGGGAGCGCATTTTTATGCCTAAGCTGTATAATTTCTGTGATGGTGTTTTGTCAGATGATATGTCATCCGAGAGGTCTTGGAGCTCTGTTTTGTCTGCTTTGATTAAGTAGGCTGTGACATATCGTGCAACTGCAGTGGAATTGTTTGCAATGTACTGCACATCTATATGTGTATTCCATAGGAGGGCGCAATTATTGCATTGTAATCATTGATGTACTTGGATCCTTCTGTTTTTTTAATTTAATATGTGTTTTTAGGTGATTTACCTTTGACACTGTGTCTAACTGAAGACATGAAATTGTTTATTTGACCTGTTGCTGAAACTTGTCTAGGGAAACCAAAGACCAGTGTTGGTGCATTTGATGCAGTATTTCACTTTGATTTTATATTTGCGAGGACAATACTTCCCACATTTGTGTCTTTAAAATTGTAAAATGTGTGCATGAAGGTCACCATGTGTCGTTTGTGAAGGGATTTCACAAGTGACATATTTTTGGATGAACTGCAAAACAGTGGCATCACTGTCCTCACCAAATTTAGGAGCATCTTTCATCCACAAAAGCATGTGGATGTGTGGTGCTCCTCTGACTTGGTATTCTTTTCTCCAAAATAAGTGTTGCACTTCTCCAAGGGGAGGAACAGTTTTATTACAAATGAAGTGTAGCATAGCAATGAAGCGATGATGGAAATATCTAGATACATTTACAGGATCTAAAGAGCAGAGTTCTCCTATTGTTTTTATATCTATATTTGTTTTGTTTTTGTTTGCTATGCATAGGAAATCGTGAAAATCTTCCTATGCATATTCTGCACAACTGAATGTCACAAACCAAGTGGGTGGGCCAAGGTTTCTTATCATACAGCGTACCTCTCTGTGACGTCGGAACCAGTATTCTTTTGTACCACGCATGTTTGCTAAAAGATTTGTAATGCTTGACTGTAAACCTCATCTTTTTGTTGCACTTTTTGTAGTAATTGCGTAGCTGACATATTTTGGAAATTGGTACCTGATTTCAATGTGTGTGCAACTCCGTAGCATAGAGTTGCTAGTTCACTTTCAAAGAGAAGGTGGAATATGTATTCCACGTTTTGTCTGAATCTGGGGTCTTCAGCAGTATTCTGATGCTATTATTTGTGTGGGTCTATCATCATAACTTCCTCCTTTTTCAGTAGGAAAGAGTAGAGGAAAGGCACATGCTTCTATACTTTCTTCCCATAGGCTGATTGGAGATCCATTGGCTTGTCACAGTTGGTACGTTTCCAGTGCATCATCTATGGTGTTGTTAGAGTGTAATGGGTGAATTGTATAATGGTCTAAAATATTGGATTCTGCAGCAGGATCTAGACGTTGGATTTGACCAGTTTCTGATGAGTCTTGAATTATTTCAATGGTTTCCATCAGGTTTTCTTCAATATTTATTTCTTTGTAGTATTCATTATTGTCTTTTAGATATTGCAGGGCTTGTCTAACTTTATGTAAGACCACGAGTTGTTGTCAATTTTTTTTGTCTTTTGTAGGTAAGCCATTTACTAAGATAATTAAAAGTTGATGCATTGGACGTTGCACTCCCAGAGTGTGTACATTTTCTTTGAGATCTAATGGCAAATAAACTACTTTGCCATGTATGCCTTTCAGTAATTCAGAATTCAGAAGGAGGTAGTTTTGCTGTTTTTGGATGAAGGCGTATTATTGCTTGAAATGGGTGCACTGTTTGAATTATGATGCTCTCATACAAGTTAAGTTGTTGCAGGGGTTTTGGTAGTGGGAATAATTCCAAGTTATTTGTGATAGCATGTGAAGGTATTTGGTTGTTGTCAAGGTATGCAGTGCAATAACTGCAAAGTATTAAGGCGTCAGTAATTTCGTATTTGTTTTCAGCTATATGATAGAGAGCTAATTGGAACCACTTGGAATCGTCATTGTCTTCTATTTTGTACATTATATCTACAGTGTTTGTGCTATTCTTATAAAAAGTCCTGCGGCAACACACACACACATGGTTTGGTACTTCAGCAGATGTACTTTTAAACTTTAGTATTTCTTTTTTTTTGTGTGTAGTAGAAGGTTGCCATTTGTAAAGATGTTGGTAGTCTGTTCTAAAGCAATTGTATTTTGTAAGTGGCTTTCACTTGCAAAATATTTTCACTGGATATACTCTATTTATTCGAGTAATTCTTTGGCTGTACCATGTAGAAGTATGTTATTTAAATTGGCTAGTCTTAAAGCAGGACTTTTGGCATCGTACAGTTTATGAACCAAAGGTCTTATAGTTGTTTAGTGTGTTGATATCATTTTGATATGGTGGAAGGTGCTTTTGCAAATAGGTCCAGAAATGCACGCTAATGAATGTCCTTGTAGTCCTGTGTATTTGCGCACTGGACAGGAGTCCATACTTTGTAATAGTTTTATTTTCAATTTCTCTTTGCCATTCACATATTGATTGAGGAACTGGGGTAAAGATTTGAAAGATTCATTGATGTGCATGGCCATTTGTATACTGGACACACTGGTTCAGTGGAATGGAGAGTTGATACTAAGTTTTCTGGGGATATTTTTGTTAGCAGGGTTTCTTGTTCCAAAATGGTATTCTTAAGTTTTTCTTACCCTCTTCCACTGCTATGTATGGCAATTGGGATTATTTGCATTTGTTTGTATGCTTCTTCATTGAAATATGCTGGTGGTGTGAGTCCATTAACCTCCGCAGATGTTTGCGAAGTTATGTTTGTTGATATTCTGTTTATTGAGAAGTCTTTTTTGTAGTTTAGTACATAGTTTTGTTAGTGGTTTCATTATGTTTAAAACTAAAATAAATCATTTCCTTTTGAGAAGAATTGCCCTGTCTATGAGAGCTTCTAGGATTAATTTTCTACGGTAGGTTTTAAGGCTTGTGAGTGATTTCTTTCCTGTTTTTATGAAGTTCTGAAGGACTCTGTGGCAGAACATTTTTTGTAAAATAATTTTTTTGGCATGCTTACTTGTGGCTACATTGAGATTTATAGGTGCAGTGTTAGCACTAGTGGTAGCTGCAGTCCTGTTAATCACTTTCTGTTTTGTTTTACATTTTGAAAGAGGAGGCAAAGTTTGTGTACTGGAAGCTGTTTTTGTTTTGCTTACTGACTGTATTAGCTGTTTTGTTTGAACTTTTGGTACAAATTCTGCTAGAGGTGGATGCTTACTTTGGACACTTTTATTTTGATTTTGTCTACTTTTCAGTTGCTTTCTACCCAGTTGATTTTTGGTAGGCATTCTTTGGGGTCTAATGGAGAAAAAAGAAAATGTGGGTTGGGATGTTGTGCAATGTATGTTTGCTTTGTGCATGAGTGTCTGAGTATGATGGTAAGCATGCATGTAGAGGTGTGTGATTGTGCAATGGGCTGTTACTTCAGGTTTGGAAGGCTATTCTCGTATTTGTGTGTTACTATACTGGTGTTCAGATGACAATACAAAGTATGCAGCTGCTGAGGGGCACACAGTAATACTGAATCTAATGCTGCAGGGTTAATACAATTGTTTCTTCTACAATACTAGAATTTTATAGTGTTTGAGTAACGGTACATTATGGCAGTATTGACTTACTTTTTAGAATGGAAAAAGTAGGTTTCTTCTGTTTCGTACTTTAGACGCTGCTGGTTTTCAGGAGAGTGGTCTTCACTGCAATTGTGAAAGAAAGAAGTTAGTAAATATGTGTGTTAATAGCACTGTTGGTAATGTAGACATGATATTGTTTGTTTAGCAGTAGCAGTGCTTTCTGATAACTCTGCATAGCATGTAGATGCACTTTCCTTTGTCTATGTGCATTCTGTATATTTTACTTAGAATCTGTCAGTTGAACGTGCTTTAGAAATTATTACAATAGTAAGCACACAGAGCACACTTGGCTTTTTAAGAAGATGTTATTGGATGTTAGGAGATAGGAGAAATAACTGTATGCTTTTCTTGCTATTTATACAGGGTAAATGGCAGGAACTGTCTGGAAAAGCATGCAATGTATGCATTTGTGAAGGTGTGGGAAATAAAGTAGCAGGATCTGATGGGTTCAGCAGCTTATAACTCTCCAGGATAGTTGGAGGGAAGAAGGATAAAATAAGAAAACCTGGAAAAGTGGCAATGGTACAAAGCACGTTTACCTGACTGTAGGTGATTATCAAACTACTGGGTGATCCTGTGGTGCTTGGAGATGGGAGAGTCTGAAATAAAGTAAGGGTTGCAATGAAGCGTGTGGTGCTTGCGTTGCAGACTGAAGGGAAGGGCGGAGATGTTGTATGTGTTGGTTTACTACATTGTTTGTACATAGTTGTACATGATGTGATAGACATGACTGCGTGTATAGTTGAATGTTGTGGTAAATTCTGAAATGGAATGAGCAACCAGCTGGAATGAGAGAGCTGTGAAGATTGGAAGAATAGTTGTAGATGCAGTGGTGTTGTTTCAGCTCAGAGCTTTTCAAATGATATTGGCTATCTGTGTGCATGAATAAAGATGCATGTACTCATCCTGGCTGTGTGTCATTTTATAACACACTACAAAGCCTTCTCCCACAATTATACTGTTATTTCACACATTTTTTAACATGAAATGCCAATTTGTTAGATAGGTGTGTGTGCTGTGTCTGATTACTATTATAATCATTTGTAAAGGAGGTTTAAATGATAGATTGTGTAAAATATCCAGATTGTACAGAAAGGAAATTGTATGCACATCCTATGCACAATAATGCATTAAATGCTATTATAGTTGAAATGTAGATAAATAGGTGGCAGTGGTTACACAAATGACAGAATGAATGAAGAGAAAAACAGTTTGCACATTACAGTTAGCAATATAGATAAATACAAATCTGGAGAGCAGACAGCTTTGGAAGTGACACTTGATCACAGCAGATGGGAGGAATGACAGCAAGCTTTTTTTACAGGTTATAATAGCTCTCAACTTACCCACATTTGGCAGGTGTTACCCGCCTTGCAAGCAGTTGAATCACCCACCAAGTCCCTCATACGCCCATTCACTTCTATGGCCTCTCACCCGCCAAAAAGAAAATCGGTTGTTTCACCTGCCTTGGTGACGCAAAAGGTTGGGAGCTATGGGTTATAAAGGGTAAGTGGCATTTACCCCATTTATATGCATTTATACAAGAGCTGTACATGTACTATGCAAAAAAATATTTTTACCTGTAGTTTGTGTTCAGTCATGTGGGTGTGGATGAATCTGGAAGCAGAAATCAAGGAGAGTTTTGCAATAGTTGTTGATGTACATGTTTTGCAATCACAGCCCAATTGTACTCAGAGTGATCAACTGTACATCTAAAGTGCTGAACTGTGATGATGGAGTTAGATGTAGAGTTCTTGGATGTGATTGGTAGATGGTTGTGTGAATGCTTAACAGTAGCCAATGAGGGAATGGTGCAGAGAGTGAAGCGGAAAGGGTAGAAGGGCTACCCCAGTGTTACTTACGCACTCGGAAGACACCACAGTTATTCGCGGAAGGGCATGCCACATCCAGGGCTTCTGAATATGAAATGGGAGTGTATTTTGGGGATTAGCCAATCAGGTGTTGAGTTTCTGCTTCGTATTGAGAGAGGCTTTGTGTAATGAAGATGGCAGAGGTGGAGAAAGCCATTGCACTCTTGTGTTGGTGCTTGGAGATATGTTTGTGAATGGTTTGGAGCAGTATGCTGAATCTAGGAATGTGGCTAACAATTTTGACGTAAAAGGAGTGGAGGTGGTGTGGATCACTGTGCCTGGTTTCAATTTGCAGGCAATGCTAGAAGTTTGTCAGGATATGGCTATGTTTAATAGTGCACATCTAGTTGTCCTACACTGTGGTGCTTTGCATTTGGGCTATATCAGTGCCCCTACTTTGTTGCAAGATCTGGAAAACTTGGTTCAAGCATTCATGAAAGTACTTCCAAACGCCAGGGTTATTTGTTCTGCTTTGGTACCTAGAGCAGTATGGGACAATAGTTCTGTTTTTTGTCCTCAGCAAAATGTTGCTAGGTGTTTAATTAACCAAGGCATGTTTGCTTTTATGATTAGAGCTGGCATGTTCTTTTGCAATAATGACAACATTGATTCTGGTAATGTTGTTTATTTTAAAGAAGATGGCATGTTTTTATCTTTTATGGGAAATGCCATGCTGTTTTGGAACATAAGGATTGCTTTGGAGAAGCTAATGTGAAGATATTTGGAGGAAAATAAGGAGAAAAAAAATAAATGTACAAAATGAAAGGTGTTTCGGGACCATCTTAAAAAAAACACAAAAAAGGCTCTTTTCAGAGCCAACCTCAAAGAGAAAATGGGGCACACAATTTAAATTTTTGTCCCCCACTCTCGGATTGCCCGATTTGTCCACGGACAGTGTGTATTACATATGGAGATTTTGAGGCCGAGAGGCATGCAAATGAGACTTAGCAGGGCAAGGGATTGGTCAATAAGGTTTACTAGGTGTGATGTGTAAGGAGAGACTTTGTCAGAAAGTATTTTTCCTGAGAGGAGAGCAGATAGTATTGCTGTATCTTTCAGAAGGCAGATTGTCTGGATTTTGGGAGACTCGTGGATAAATTGGTTGGAGGTGCATGCAGATCGCTGTGGAGTGGCTGCACATCTTGGATTCCCTCATGTGTAAGTGCACTGGCATGGAGTGCATAGAATGAAATGGCTGGATTTGGTACCTCTTTGTGCTACTTTGGTGACACAGCGTCATCCAGACATTATTATTATTCATTAAGGGGGGAACAATTTAGGACATGTGTCTGGAATCTCTTTGCAATTTGCAATGAAAGAAGGACTTGGGAAAGTCATAGACATGTTTCCAAAGTCCTGAGTAATTCTTTCTCGTATTGCGCAGAGACAAATGTGGCTGTGTTCTTCTTCATTTGGTTCACAAATGGAGAAAGCAAGACGCAATGTCAACAAGGCCGTTTGTGCCTTTTTGAGAGATGTTGGTATGTCTTCTTTTCACAATGAAAATATTATGTTTCGTAGTACAAACATTTTTCGTAGAGATGGAGTACATCTTACTTATGCTGGCAATCAGATTTTTCTGCGAAATATAGAAAATGCATTGCAACCCTTTTTGGATTTATAGCAATCCTTTTTCCAGTAGGTGTTGACCATTTGAAGTTTTGAAACACAAATAAACACCAGCAAAAGGCTCTTTTCAGAGCCACCACATCGTCCCGGAGAAGAGTGCAATGGTTTTGATAGGGCAGATCCCCAAAAATGTCAATGTCCGCGAACTGTCTGCTGACTTCTAAAATAAATACACAGGGCCCTGCAGCATTTCATTGGCACTTCTATTTTTGAACTGTGAAAGGCGGCTCTGAAAAGAGCCTTTTTATTTGTTGTTTTGTATTTTATTTGTATTTTTCAGACATGACACATAGGAAAGGAAGAGAAGGAAGGGTAAGGATTGGGCACCAACCACGGGGATAAGAAAGGGCAGGTGGAGAGAGGAAGATGTAGGGTGGGCCTTAATCCGGTAGTTGGCAGTCCTTCTCATGCTCCCGGACCGCAGCCTCGAAAGCACTTCTAAGGGTCTCCCCACTGCAGTACTTTGCAGTACATACATATTACTGTGACCCTCGAAAGGTAAGGTCTCCAGAATCACATATGGCCTGCGAGGCAGCTGGAGGGATGCGCTGCCCCACAGGAGTGTCTCTTGTGGTGGCAGGAGCAGAAATGGAGGATGCTGCAGAGGAACTCAACATACTACTTTTATCACAAGGTACAACCTTATGAATAGCCACACTGTGGAATGACTTTAGGTGTCGCTTCATTGAGGTAGTACCGTAGCTGTACAAACTTGATTTGCCGCGACTCAGCACCAACTGGCATTGAGTGCAGCACACCTTGTTTGCTCGAGCTTTGGTTACTCCGTCAAGAGTGGTAAACAACCTCCACACCCAAGACTCATGGTGAGTGCTAGTAGTAGGGACTTCCACTACCTCATCCTCATCATCCTCTTCATTCTCCTCTGTATCCTAATGCCTGTTCCCCTCTGCAGGCCCTTGGGGAGGTGGTGACTGGTGGAGGGGTTTCGGGTGATGCTGAGACAGAAGTAGCACTAGCAGCAGCCATGGATGTCACCAGGACAGCTGGCAGGAATTTTCCAAAAGGAATTAATGCAGTAGCAAAAGCAGGTCCACAAAGGATCAATGTCCAGCAATGGTCTGTCTTGCTTGGAAATCCAAAAGCAGAATGAGGATCAGCCCTGGGGTGTGGTCTTTTAAAAGGGTGCTGGGGCGCGCTTTGCGGACACCTGTGCTGCCTGCAAACACTTCGAACACCAAAAAAGGGCTAAAAAATGTCCAAAAAGTATGTAGATCGCTAGGGACATTGTCTGGGGCATGTGCAAGGCTGAACTTTTCCAGGAAAAGTCTTTGGATTGCTAAAAGAAGCACTGTTTTAATGTCCGGGGGCCCGGACGGTGTTAGTGAACAAGGACCCACGCTTAGTATGGGTGCGGTCACATGATGAAGTCGTGGACACATTTGTGAATGGGATGAGTGTCCTTAGGACACCGAATGCACGGGGCCGGGTGTACACATGCGTGCGGGTGTTCTACGGATAGTCTTTGTGTCCCCGAACTAATTAAAAGTGTGACACACGTGCAGCAGACAGTTACGGACAGGTGCGATGTTCGTAGGACCCAAGGGTGTAATACACATGCGTGTGGGTGTTCTACGGACAGAGTTGAGGTCCCCGATCAAATTGAATGTGCGTCACAACTTTGCAGACAGGCGGACGGGCTATGTTTTCTACTGACATATTTATTGTAGTTGTGAACAACGCAAACAGAGGGTATGTTCTAAGGACACTTCATTGTGAATAGTTGCGGAAATGCAGACGAATTTAGTGTCCTGCGGACACCTCAATTTTAATTGTGAACAGGTATAGTGTCCTTATGACACCCCCATTTTGGTTAATTGTGGACGTGCAGACATCTTGTGTGTCCTAAGGACACCTCCATTTTGATTGTGAGAACAGTGCGAACAGGCATAGTGTCCTTAGGATACCCCCATTTTGATTAATTACAGACATCCTGTCACCCGTGCTGTCCGCGTACACCCTAACTGCCTTTTTAAAAAAAATAAGAGACAAAGGAATATAGTAACAGCACACATAATATTTTATTATTGTATACAAATATAAAAATTATGAAAGAGACGGGAAAGAAGAAACTGATACAAATACAGGGGAATTTGGGTTGTGTACATGTTGGGTGGTAGGGGAGGAAGGGATTGAAGTCTCATCATAACGTTTTTCTTGCTGGGGAGTTTTTGGGGATGGTTGGCTGGGACATGGAGAAAGGGTACAGGTACATGTGGGACAGTGATATTACATTTTTTCCTTTATATGGTCCTCTACAAAGTTTTTTAAAAGATTGAAATTTGTCATTAATAGATCCATTTTTTCCTCTACACGCTGCAGATGATTTTTTAAGGTGTCTGTTTCTGTATTGTTCTTATTGTCTGTATGGTCTGTTAAAATATATATATATATGTTAAGTACACATAAAATAATGGTTATTAATTTATTTATTTACAGAAGTGTAGTGTTTACCATTACTATCACTGTTGTCACTCATTTCGTCCCGAGGAACATGTTCTTCTAGCCATTCCAAAGTACTAGACATTTCTGTGTGCAGTTTCTGTGAGATAATTCTGCTGGAGGGATGTGTTATTTTCTTTTGGTATGTTCCATTATGTTTCATATGCTATGTAATTGGACTGTTGGTGTCTTACATATACAGTTTGAACTTTTTATTTCTTTTTTAATGTAATTTATTTATATACTGGTGTTTGAGCATGTTTAGTGTATTTATTGCATGATACAACAATGTAAGATACCCCCTGTGTTTTTGGATAGTGTTGATGTTGGCCGAGTCCATCCACGGACATGCGCTCAGTCTGCAGACCTCAGAAGCACTAGCGTGGGGCAGGGGGTTCAATATGTTCTATGTTACATGTACATAAACTAAGGGAACTCTACTAAACACCGATCAAATTCATGCTATCTATATCTATATTCAGTCAAAAAACTTTGTTAAAGGGACGTTATGGTTCAGTTGAGCTACTAAAAACCTATGAAATTCAGTGAAAAAACTTTGTTAAAGGGACATTATGGTTAAGTTGCGCTACTAAAAACCTATGAAATTCAGTGAAAAAAACATTGTTAAAGGAACGTTATGGTTACAAGTAAAACCGAAAAAAACCCAGAAATTCACCAGTTATGGTAAGCGAAGCAACCATAACTTGTGCCACCACCGTGCACTGCTAAGAGTAACGGCCAGGACATTAAAGATGACATCACAAATATCATTGATGTCATCACTAATAACATCACATGTGCATTTACTTTTCATGAAAAGTCTGTAGGAGGTATTCTTATTATAATGTTGACAAAAAAGTGCCAAGGATCATTGGAATAATTAACATGAGCTTTGTAGTGCATTAAGCAACCCATTGATATAAATAGCATTCTATTATGAAGTTCTTTCCAGTAAGCTACTCATGTAGAAAAACAGGCATTGTGTGCAGCATTTATGCTGGAAGTGCAATATTCGTAATCTTGCCGTGTTGAATAGTGAAATGATAAATGCTTTCTTATTAGAGTTTTGCGTACTGTGAAACATGTAATAAGCAGCCAATACAACCCACTTACTACATAATTGCATTATTACAGACAAACCACAAAGGGACAACAACATATACACATATAAGCATATTCAGTAAAAAAACTTTGTTAAAGGGACGTTATGGTTAAGTTGCGCTACTAAAAACCTATGAAATTCAGTGAAAAAACTTTGTTAAAGGGACGTTATGGTTCCAAGTAAAACCGAAAAACCCTTGAAATTCGCCAGTTATGGTAAGCTAAGCAACCATAACTTGCGCCACCACTGTGCACTGCTAAGACTAACACCCAGGACATCAAAGATGACATCACAAATGTCACTGATGACATCACTGATGACATTACATGTCTGGCTCCCTCTTATTTCCTTTACTGACATATCTAGGCCACATGGTTTTCTTCAGTAACAGTCAGGAACTAAAAATTGTAAACATACTATATTTGTAGACTTATCCTTCAAGTAGGTTCTTACAGTAATTCCCTTAGAGTCCAGTCACATCATATGAAACATATACATAGGGGAAGACACAAGCTTGAAAGACAGCAATCCTTTCTGTGCATGAAGATATTCAACAGCCTTATCAGCACTTTCTGATAGTTCTGTTGTTTTTTTATGGCTGTACTTTCCCTGTATATGCTCATATTTGTATACATTGTACTCACACTACTTTCCTTAGGGTTCAGTCACATCATGTGATACATATACACATAGGGTAAACAGCAGCTTTGAAACAGAGCAATCATTTATTTGCATGAAAATAATCAGTTAGGTTATGAATTGTTTCTGCTACTACTTCTGCTTTTTTGCTTACTTCACTTTCTTGTCTCTTTGTGTTTTGTCTGTAGTAATGCAATTATGTAATACATGGGTTTTATTAGCTACTTATTACATATTTCACAGTACACAAAACTCTAATAAGAAAACATTTATCATTTCATTATTCAACATATCAACATTATGAATATTATACCTTCATCATGTATGCTGCACACAATGCTATGTTTCTGCATGAGTAGCTTAGCATACTAGACAGAACCTCATAATAGAATGCTATTTATATCAATGCATTATTTAATGCACTAATTAGCTTATGATATTTATTGCAATGATCCTTGACACTTTTTTCTCAACATTATATTAAGAATCCCTTGTTCAGAAATTTCATGAAAAGTAAATACTCGTGTGATGTCATCAGTGATGTCATCAATGACATTTGTGATGTCATCTTTGATGTCCTGGGTGTTAGTCTTAGCACTGCAGGGTGGTGGCGTGAGTTATGGTTGCTTAGTTTACCATAACTGGCGAATTTCAGGGGTTTTTCGGTTTTACTTGGAACCATAACGTCCCTTTAACAAAGCTTTTTCACTGAATTTCATAGGTTTTTAGTAGCGCAACTTAACCATAACGTCCCTTTAACAAAGTTTTTTTACTGAATTTCATAGGTTTTTAGTTGCGCAACTTAACCATATAACTTCGCTTTAACAAACCTTTTTCATTAGCACGTAGACAATATACAAAGATGGAGTGTAAAAAGCAACTTCTCAGGGATGGCTTTACACAGAATGTTGCAAAGTAAGAATTTATGCTCGTTCACAGTGAAGGTCAGCTGCTTCCATTTTTTGCTCGCGGGCCGGAGTGGCCCACGACTCGCACTATAAGGTTCTATTGTTTTTTGACCTTGACAGACAGGGATCGTGCCAAAAGACTTCTTTTGAAGTAGGGGTGCAGTAACGTAAGAGACGATAAGGATGACATTTCTGAAACGAAACCGCTTTTATATATTATATCACTATGAGAAAGATCGTTGGCACAGACGGAGTCGTATTTAGGGACTGCATTACGCGTAGACAATGGAAAATGCCAATATAATGTAAGTAACCCTTTAGATTATTTTATACCGGAATATAATAACAATAGCGTGGTGTTAAAGCCCGGTTAAGTTGTACTTGTTAGTTCAATGTGGCATATTGTTTTGTACCGCGCACTATCACCGCCGAAGTGGTCCCCTGGAGTTCAGACGGCTCTGAAAAAGGCAGAGGAGAGAGGGTGGGTTAGTGGGAATAAGTTAACAAACTCCGTTGCACTATCCTCGCTAGCAAATAGTTTCACGCCCTAATAAATAAAATAAATATTTTTAATGAAGATCGGCTGGTGAGACTAATTTATGTTTTTAAAACAGGTACATCCTTCCCTACTGTCAATGCCAAGATTTTCAGACCCCGGCCGACAGATTTTTTAACTGCAAGGTGCAGCTCCTAGTAAACAACTTCATGACCCTCACCATTTTATGGACAATCGCCAAGGACCAATATGCCTTTACGCGGTACTAGCGGCTAGAAGCAACATACCAACCGTTATCCGATTATCAGTGCGACCACAGTCCTTCTTTTATCATAAACCAACACCCTGTGTAGCTCAAAGGAACAGCACGTGACTCAAGATGAACTTTTGCGGATCGACAGCAAAGACAAATGCAAATCGCTGAATATTCTCTAAACATTTGATGTCAAATAAATGTACTTTACGAAATGTACAATCTTGCTGTTTGCTTTTAAATCACAGTTTCATATTCCGAATTGTGGCGCGCTGTGTTGTGAGATGATGTGTGTTGTTTTCTGGGTTCTGTGTAAAATCGCGTAGGACTGGAGACGACTGGGCGCATTTGGCTACGCACCCTGTAACGTCACGGAGAGAGACGGGGAATATGAATGCTTTGATAATGTCATGCTTAGGGGCGGGAAATATGATTTAGTATCGCAAAAGCAGGTCAGCCAGGTCGATGGGGCAAGTGATAGGATTATTACATAATGTCGGCGCACAGCAGCCTGATTTATCGTTTGTTTAGTGGACAAAAAGTCGGGTAAGGCCCATAGGAAATTGTAATGTCAGCGGACATAAGGAGGGTTCTTAGAACACTTTCAACCTGACAACGAACAATACGAACAGCGTTCTCAGAACACCGCAATTTTGTTTAATTGCAAACATTTCAGGACACCGCGAGTGTTCTTAGAACACATTCAACTTGCCAGAGTACAATACGGACAGCGTCCTCAGGACACCCCCATTTTGTTTATGTACGAACATTTTAGGACACGTGAGTGTTCTTAGCTCAATTTTAGCTTGCTTGCGAACAAAACGGACACATACTCCGTCCTCAGAACACCCCACCATTTAGTTTATATAGAAAATTTCAGAACAGCCGTGTTGTCCGCAGACAAATCGAACACAACAAAAGCATCTAGCACATAAAAAAAACAGAACATTGAACCTATCTCATACTCCCCCACCCTCCCCAAACACTCTTACACACCAACACACTCCACTAAATACAATTTTTAATCCAGGTTTCACCGCGCTGTCCGCGGTCGGCGGCGAATGCAAGATGGCGGGCGGCACAAAAAATCTGACGCGCTTCACGCACCACGCCGTCCAATCAGCGAACACGTTGCATGTCCACGGACATCACGCAAGCCGCTTGGCCAATTGGGGCGCTGTCCGCGGAGCAAACAGGGAAGTCCTTCCGCAGAGCGAACAGAGATATCACTAATTTTTTTGCCTTACATTTTGGTCATTTAAAAGAAAACTACTGGACGGATTTACACCAAATTTGCAAAAGCACACTTTTGGGACCAAGCCCCCACTCCTGCCGCAAATTTGGTGTAAATCTGTCCAGCGGTTTGGGCTGTAGGCATGCACAAAGTTCTTTCCCATTATGTCTATGGGAAAAAACAAAAGTTTTGGGACCCCCCCTATAACTTTGCCCCCCCTGGACCAAACCTCTCCAAACTTTGCAAAATTCAGAATGGGCCATATACGTTTTTTCCAAAGTTTGGTGAGGATTCGTCCAGAGGGAGCGAAGTTATAAGCCACCCAAAAAATGTTCTTCCTATGGAAACACCAACTTAACCATAACTACATGGACGCTACTGCGTCCATGTAATACAGGGAACGTGAAGTAAGCAAAAAAGCAGCAGTACTACCTGAAAGTGTTCACAACGTATCACTGATTATCTTCATGCACAGAAATGATTGCTCTGTTTCAAAGCTGCTACTTCCTCTATGTATATGTATCACATGCTGTCACTGGACCCTAGGAAATGTAGTGTGAGTACAATGTATACAAATATGAGAATATACAGGGAAAGTACAGCAATGAAAAAACAGCAGAACTATCAGAAAGTGCTGATAACTTCACTGATTATCTTCATGCACAGAAAGGATTGCGCGTTTCTTTCCCTATGCATATGTTTCATATGATGTGACTGGACCCTAAGGGAATTACTGTAAGAACATATTTGAAGGATAAGTCTACAAATATAGTACCTTTTCAATTTTTAATTCCTGACTGTTACTTAAGAAAACCATGTGGCCTAGATATGTCATTAAAGGAAAAAAGAGGGAGCCATACATGTGATGTCATCAGTGGTGTCATCAATGACAATGTGTGAAGTCATCTTTAATGTCCGGGTGTTACTCTTAGCAGTGCACGGTGTTGTCGCGAGTTTTGGTTGCTAAGCTTAACATAACTGGTGAATTCCTGGGTTTTTTCAGTTTTACTTGTAACCATAACGTCCCTTTAACAAAGCTTTTTCACTGAATACATATATATAGCCTAACTGCCTGATGGTACCAAGGTTTAAACTCACCAAAGATGGAGGGGGTAGCTTTCCAGTCAAAGCTGCACAGCTGTGGAACTCCCTACCCTAGTCCCTGACGGCTGACCAAACATATCCGCACTTCAGACACAGCATCATTAACTGGATTAAAGAAAACGACAGCTAAAATGTAGGGCAGCGCCCACCGGCTCTGCATTTTATATTATGCTTATGTATATAAGTGCTTCTTGCAATATCCTCTTTTATAGTTGTATCCCTATTTTCTCCTGTATATAATATCTAAATGCTTTTCGCAATACTCTGCTACTAATTGTAGCCCTATTTCTGCCTGTATATAATATCTAAATGTATTTGACCTACTGACTGTACAGAACATGTTGACTCATTCCTTGTTTATATATTTTTTTTAATTTATTTATTACATTTGTTACACGCCCAAAACCTAGGGTATCACGGCGAGGTTACAGACAGCAACTGCATACATATTCAATTGAAAAAAAAGAACAAATAACATAATATACATAATATTCTGATTCCTATGACGCAGTAAGGCTAATAGGTAAGCACGAATGACACTTTGAGGGTAATCGGCTAGAGAACAGTACAATTTCATTGGTGATGTGTTTTAATCAAATTGGTCAAAGAGCCAGGTTTTGAGAGCCTTTTTGAATCTCATAAAGGATTCCTCTTTTCTGACGCCGAGGGGGAGGGAGTTCCAATGTTTAGGAGCTAGGTATTGGAAGCTGCTACCCCCTGCTCTTGCATTTTTGTAATGAGGTGTAGTGAGGAGTAGGAGGCCATTGGATCTTAGGGCTCTGGAGGGTTGTTTACTTTTTAATGCATCATTAAGGTAGGAGGGTGATTTTTCCTGGTGACATTTAAAGGTGATACATAGGGTTTTGTAGATAACTCTATCTGTGACAGGCAGCCAGTGGTGTTCTCCCCTGGTCTTGGTGATGTGGTCGGATTTTCTGATTCCTAGTGCTGCTCGTAGGGCTTAGTTTTGTATCAGTTGGAGCTTTTTTAGATTGGTGGTAGATGTGCCTAGTAGCAGGACATTACAATAGTCTAGTCTTGAGAGAATTAGGGCTCTGGCCAGAGTAATGCAGTTGGTGGGAGACAGGAATTTCCGGCTGAGAGTGATGAGTTTGGCAGTGTACGAGGTGGATGATGAAAGGCTATTGATATGCTTGGTCATTGATAGGTTTGCATCCAAGTAGACTCCTAATGTTTTTACTTGCTTTAGGATAGGTATTGGTGTGCCTTCAATGTTAATGGATGAGTAGTCAGGATGAAGGGCATTTATTTTGGATTTTGACCCCACGATGAGAATCTCAGTCTTCTCATCGTTGAGGCAGAGACTGTTGAGTGCAATCCAATTTTGGCTGATGGCATAGATCATATTGATAGTCGAAGTGTCTTGGGAGTAGTATCATGTGAGTGGGATGAGGATCTGAGTGTCGTCTGCAAAGTTGGTGTAGATGATACCCATATTGTCCAGGGCTGAGAAAAGGAGCTTTGTGTAGGCGTTGTATAGGATTGGTGATGGACAGGACCCTTCGGGTACTCCTATGGATACTGGGATGGGGTCTGGCCCTTCTTTGCCTATAGCAACTCTGGATGTTCGTTCATTTAAGAAAGACTTGATCCACATAGTGGCATTGGTAGAGAAATTAAAGTCTTTAGCCAGGGTGGAGCAGAGTTTGTTGTGGTCGACAAGGTTGAACGCTGCGGATAGATCTAGCAAGAGGAGAATACATAGCTTCCCTGAATCCCTAAGAGTATCCATCTGCATTTTAAGATCTAGTAGGGCTGTTTCGGTGCTGTGATTGGGTCTACAACCGGATTGTCTAGTGCCAAGGAGTTGCAATTCGAGCCGTTGAGCTTGGAGATGGTGTCTAGAACTAAGTCTTGGGAGACTGGGGTGAAGGAGAAAAGTGGCAGGTAGTCACAATAGGATCTGCAATATGATTATCACTGGATGGGTTGGCGGCTAGATGTTTTTTTTGGTGGTAATTTTGGATTGTAAAAGATACATTTTTGTGGCTAGGTCATCTTGTATAGTGGTGCACCATTCTTTACTAGAGTTGGAGGTATTAGTATTAGGTGTAGGGTTTTCCAGTTCCCTGAGGATGGAAAACAGTTCTTTGGAATCGGATGATGCTTCACTTATCCGGGTGTTATCGGCATCGGCTTTGAAATTAATGATGGCTGATTTATATTTTTTATTAGCCAGAAGTAGGGTGTTTTCAGACTCTGCTGTTGGATGTTTTCTGTGGGCATGTTCGAGGGCACGTTTCTTTCTTCTGAGGATGACTAGGTTGTCATTAAACCAGAAGCATGATCATTTGTTCATACATTTAGTTTTGGTAGTTAGTGAGGCTACAGCATTGATGGTAGAGGTGAGACAGTTATGGTAAGTGTCTGCTAGGATGCAGGGGTTGTCACTGGCAATTGAAGGTGAGTCTAGTAATTTGCTGAACAATGGGTTGAGAAGTTCTGGAGTGAGTTTACAAGCATTTCTGGCTTCGTAGGTGTTAGCTACATCGGATCTGATACGGGAGGGCCCATCAGAGATGATGGGGAATTGGATGTAGTGGTGGTCTGTCCAGTTTAGAGGGGAGATGGCATCAATGGTTAGTGTGGTATTCAGGGAGAGGATCCAGTCCGGTGTTCTTCCCTTGGTATGGGTAGGTTTGTTGACTAGTTGTGTGAAACTCATGTTCTTGAGTGCGGAGTGTAAAGCTTCTGCTTTGGAGTCTGAACTGTCGTTGAATCCTAAATTGATATCACCTAGGATGATGCATCTGGTGTTAGGTTTGATAAATGGGGCTAAAATGAGAGGGATGTCTGTGTCTGGGTGGCTGTTAGAATTTGGTGTTTTGTAAATGACTAAGAGGTTAATAGTGTTTTTTTCATTCATGGGTAGTTTGGCTAGAAGGAGTTCATAACCTAAGATGCTTTTAGTGGAACAGGTTCTTAATTATAGGTTGGTTTTGGCTATGATGGCTACTCCTCCACCATGCGCGTGTGGTCTGTCGGATCTGAAAATGGTGTAGTCTGGTGGTAAAGCTAGTGACAGGAGAGGTCCTGAGGCTTGGAGAAGACAAGATTTGGTAACTACTAGTAGATCTAGTTGGAGTTCTGTGATTAGGTCATGTATTTCGACAGCGTGACCTCCTAGTGAGTGGGCATTAATGAGGGCGCCTGGGAGGTTAACTGAAGTTTTCTGCTTGGGTGGTACTGTTCGTGTGGGAGTCACTTTGCGTGTGTTAGCCTGCTTAGATTTGGGAGTGACTATGGGTTTGAGGTGAGGCTGGGGCACCATTGGCGGTGTGGGATCGGATGCTGTGGGGTCTGGTATGCTGGTTTGAGCTCAGTGTAGGGTACGTGATCTTAGGCGAAAGCATCTGGTCCTGCCTACTATGGGTCGTGTGAGGGAGTCCCCTATGTTGATGCATTTGTAATGGTGCTCAGGAGTGTGTGTGTGCGTGATGGCATTAGGGCTGGTAGTGGGAGGGAGGGTGGTGGTGGGCGGAAAGGGTGAACAGGAGGGTAGGAAGGGTATGGAGCAAGGGATGGGGTGGTGGCGGGGGAAGGCTGTCTTGGAGAGGCCATTCCTATAACCATTATAGTGGTTCCCGAGGCAGGGAACGCTTTCGGGGATACTACAGAATGGAAACATGAGGAGGGTTAGAAATCTGCTTGGCATGACTGGTAGTGGTCGCAGTGGGAGTGTGGCGTAGGTGGGCCTGGGTTAATTCCGAGTGGTGGAAATCGCCTGTTAGTCTAATATGGACTGCGGTTGGCACTGCTCAGTATAGTGTTAAGAAATTCTCTAAAGCAATATATTGTACTGGAGGTAATACAAAGTGGGTAATAATGGTAAAGGGACTGATTGAATGCCTATGTAGATCTAGACAAGCATAGAAATCAGTGTAGCATATACAATTTTTGAAGGGGTGGAGCTTTTAGGCAATACAGGCATGAATCAAGGAGAGAGACCACATTATGCTAGATCCGTAGTGGCCGTGGCAAAGCAAGCCTATTCCCGCCCTATGTTGAGCGAATGGATGCGCTAAGCAAGGCTGTCACAAGATTACCGGTCACAAGAGTGGTAAACAAAGCATTTGCATGATTGTCGGTAAGTCAGGGAAAACAACATGCAACAAAAACAGGCAGATACTACTGGTCTTTGCACCAATTAAGCAGGTCACAAAACTGTAAGCACGTAAGTTGTGTAAATGGTATGCAGCTATGTGCCGATGAAAGACAAGTAAATAAAATTTGCTAGGACGGTTGTATATGTATATAGACCGTGACCCAGAGTTAATCGATAAGGACAAAGAGTTGTGAACACGTAGAGCCACCGGAGCTAGGCTTCGAGATGAGGATGGAGGTACAGCGTAGAGAAAGGTTCCAAAAGGGGCATGTAGACTTAATGCTGGAGGAAGGGAGTCACTTACTAGCAGAAAGTATATGCGCATGCGTCTTGTGTCCTGACGTATACAGACGCAGACAGGCCCTTAGATCGCAGTCCTTGGTGGGAGCGGCTTCCGCCTCCGGTTCCGATCGTCTGTGATTGTGCTATCCCATAGCCAATCAGGATGCAGGCGGTGTGGGACTCGTAGTTCGTCTGCTACACCACTGTAGATAATTCCTTCGGCCATTTTGGAATAGCACGATGTTTGGCCAGATACTTCTCCGAAAATGCTTTTCTTTTGCAATAGCGTAGCAGAATTTCAGCGCTGATATTATGGCTGTTGTATATACTTGTACAGCTCTGTAACCCAAGCTGAAAATATTCATGTATCTGTCTGTGCCCTGAACCCTTCGGTCTAGTGCACATTATAAATAATAAAACAAACAAACATGGGTTCCCATTTCCTAATATGGCGGCATTACCTAGCACTGCATGCTGGATTTGCATTTGTTTCTCTTATTGGTTGCGAAAGAAAGAAGTCTTTGTATGATAAAAACATTTATTCTCTTTGCTGCTAGCTGTTAGTAGTAAAGAAGTTAATGCATGATAAGGCCCCTCCAGTCTTGACATACAATGAAAGGGGGAACAGCCACTGCTGAAGTGTCCTCATTAATACATAATTTAACAATGTAAAAGAGCATGCTATGACAGAATGCAGCTGCTCATAGTTTGAGTATGTTACTGAAAGAGAGGAGTGTGGCTTTCCCCAGGCAGCCCCACCCATGGTGTCCTCTTCAGTCCTGCACTCAGAAATCAGAGTTGCATGTGGTCAGTGAAACTGAGTGCCTTACATAACTAAAGGTGCTGTCTGCTAAAAAAGCCTGTAAGCATATCCCGATCACCATGGCACAAAATTATATTCTGTTTGGGGTACCATATTGCTGGGGATCCGTTCCTTCTTTTTTTCAGGTATTAATATTATTATTATTTTTAAGTGTATTAAGTGTGTTTCAGTTCTATTGGACTTTTCACACATTACATTAATTTCGTATACATCTATAAATGCTTCATATCAATAGCTTACATCCAAATAAATCTAACCATTCATTTTCAATAAAATATCAGTACATCCATACACAACACAATCACAGTTTTCCATATTATTAATATTATTGTCACTATTATTATTATTATTATTAATATTATTATTAATTTCAGCAGGGACATAATTTGGGGGTTGATAGGGGTCGCAGCTGCGACCCCTGGTGTCTCCATTATGACCTCTGCCACTGCCTCTGCGACCCCTGGACCAGGGATCAAAGAAGTAGTGCCAAACCAAAAGTAAAGAGGGAACTTTTGAGCCCTGTTTACATTCGGCAATAATTTCCTTCCCTTCTCCCTCCTCAGAGCCTGAGCAGCCATACTGGGTTCCCCATAGCCCCCGAAGTGTGGAGGGGGGCCAGTCCCTCAGACTTCAAAAAGTAATCATTTATTTTTGAAGTCACAGCGTCTTCAGACAGAAATTGTTTCCATTATGTTTTTCTGTACTGGAAAATATTTCTTATTGAAGTCAGAGGGCCCCTCCACAGGACATGGATGGAGGCCTCTTGCTCCTCTGCTCTGTGCATGATAGGAACAATGTTCCTCATGCGTGGGGCACAGAGAGGTGTAGACCTGCCAGCTGCCTACAGAAGAGTTCCTTGGATCAACGGTTCACCTGAAAAGCTAAGAACATTGTATTCAATTGTAAATATGCGTGCGTGCGTGCATGCATGCAAGTGTATGCGCATATGTATATCATGTAATGTGTGTGAATGAGTAAGTATGTGATATATGGGTGGATGGGTGTGCGTGTGTGAGTGTATGGTGAGTGGGTGCACGTGTAAATGAGCGAAAAAATGATGTGTAACTGTGTGTGTGCTTGTGTTTAAGGCTGGGCTGAGGAGCTGACTTTGGGAGTGAGGAAGGGGTGGGAGGGAGAGGGAATGTGTGGGGGCATATG
The DNA here is from genome assembly GCF_040938575.1 of Ambystoma mexicanum. Lineage (NCBI taxonomy): Eukaryota > Metazoa > Chordata > Amphibia > Caudata > Ambystomatidae > Ambystoma > Ambystoma mexicanum. The sequence goes on from NC_090934.1 coordinate 880,556,728, forward strand.
TATATTATGTAATGTGTGTGAGTGCATGTATGACGTATGGCTAGTTGGGTGTGTGTGAGTGTATGTTGAATGGGTGCTCATAAAAATGGGCGAGTGAATGGTGGGTGAATGTGTATGTGCTTGTGTTTAATGCTGGGCTGAGGAGATGATTTTCGGATTTGGAAAGGGGGTGGCATGTAGAGGGGATGTGTGGGGGCATATGTATATTATGTAATGTGTGAGAATGAATGGGTTTATGATGTATGAGTAGATGGTTGTACGTTTGTGTGAATGTATGGTTAATGGGGTCATGTGTAAATGAGCGAGTAATTGGTGTGTGTGCTTGTGCTTAATGCTGGCTGAGATGCTAATTTTGGGGTTTTGGGGAGAGGAGTGGGAGGGAGGGGTGATGTGTGGTGGGGTGGGGATGCGCTAAAACATAATTTTAATGGGTATCCATGATAAAGCAGGCATGATATGTGCTATTAGTAGCGAGACTGGTATTTACGTGCAGCCAGTCTAGTCACTTCTTACTGTGGCATGACATTCTTTACTGACCATCTATGATAAACCAAGCATTGTATCTGTTATTACTTGGCTAGACTGGCATGTTGGGACAGCCAGTATATCCCTTTCTTACTATAACATGGCATTTTGTACTGGGCATCTATGATTAACCATGGACATGCTTTTTTTCTTATGGCATCCCATTTTGAATGGCAAAGCCAACAGGAGTATGTGTTACGCTCACCTGGCTCCCACAGGGGCGTCGATCTAAACTGGACAGCTGCGGCCTCCACCAATATGACGCATAGTGCCGAGATGACAGACTGGACTGGCCCACCTAGCTTCGTTTGCTTGGCCCGTAGGAATATTTTTCTGATGGTTTGGAAAGATGAGCTCTCCATCCTGCATTGAGCGCAGGGGCACGTTGATAACCAGTTGCTTCACTGGCTTGAAGGAATTGGTGAGTTCCAGAACAATATTGACACCGAGATTCCCAGCAAGACGCCATAAGTATGTAGTTCGTAAGAGTTCAAATGTTTGACTTTCACTCTTGTCCGATTCCTTGCAGGTTGCAGCTTGACCCTAGCGAAGAGTTCCTCGTGGCAACCGGTAATATTCAGGTAAGGATTTGTATTATCCAACACAGTTCGATAAAATAATGTCAATATGTAACCTGTTGCTTTCTCCCTTATTCAGGCGCTGAGAGAAAATATGAAGTCTCGGGGAATAATGCCTCGGCCGGTAAAATCAGGTAAGTCTATTGTGGTGAGGAGGTTTCCCCTTGTTTGTCCCTTTGTTTCACCTTGCTGTCCTTTTGTTTCCCCTTAGGGGCCGGAGTTCGGCGAGGATGCAGTGGAAGCTGCGCCGACCCGTGAAGAGGAATAGTACCCCCGGTGGTAAATAAGGTAAGTCTATGGGGGGTAAATAATATTGCCTCTGTGCATTCCCTTGGCTCACCGTGCTGTTCTCGTCTTCCCCTTAGGTGCCGGAGTGAGGCGGGAGCATGCAGAAGGATGCAGTGGAATGTGAAGATGCTGCGAAGGCCGGTGAGTTCAGCGCGGCGCTGCTGCAGGTGAGGCGACACGCATAAAATAGCTTCTTTCTTCCAGCTCGAAGGCGCGATGGATCGGGAATTCAGGTAAGGATCAAAGGTATTGCTCTTGTTCTAACCTTTTCTCCTTCTCTCCCCTTTTTCTAGGAGCTCCGGACTCGAGGCAGGCGTGGCAGAAGACTGGATGCAGACTTGCAGGCACGTGAGCGTTACGCTGCTGGATGCAGAATAACGCGAAGCGTGTGCTGCTCTTCGGGCGTGGTTTAAATAGCCTCCAAAGTAGTCCCAGGTAAGTATTCCTCCCCAGCCCCACCCGAGTAAAAAATAGTCCCTTAGGTAAAGTAGTCCCTTCCAAGCCTCCTTTGGCTTGGAGATCTTGCAGCATGGTCTGCATCAGGTGAGTTTGCAGCATGGTCTGCATCAGGTACATTTTAATCTATGAGCCTGGCGCCTATGGCGCCAGGACTGACTCTCCATATGAGCCTGGCGCCATAGGTGCCAGGACTGCACCCAAATAGCCCCTAGCAGGGGTTGTTGGGTTTGCTTAGTATAACTTGATGCCTGATTCTGGGGTTGCTGGACTTGGTCTGGGTCCCCGGGAGTAGGCATCATGACAGCATGTCCTTACGTGGGTGCACGGCCAATATTGGCAAAGCTAGTCTGGACATGTTTTCTCACAGTATCATTACTGGCATTATACACAAAGGAAACATGAGTATGTTCTCACATGGGAATACTGGCTTATATAGGTGCTGCCATCAATGCCAATGCCATGTAGGGGCATAACCAGCATGAAAGTGTTTTTATACTGGCATACTGTCTGGCTTTTTAAGTTTGCAAAGGTGATTGTTTTTTTACAAGCCTTTACAAAGCCCTGCAGGTGAAACTCGTGCCTATTATGTCAGCAGTTTTTCTTCACGTTATAATTAAAAGGGACTCTTTTTATATTGAGACTTTACATTAAGACTGAAAAGAAGTGTATTTGAATCTTTATACATATAATGAATGTAAGAACAATATTCTAATAGCAATAATAGGTGCACACACATAGGAAGGGCATCACAATTCTCATACATAGTTCTAAAAGGCATAAGGGTTATATGCCAAATCCTTCTAAGTGTACAGCAGACCCAATCGTGAATGACAATACCACATTTGTTCATTTATTTATTTATTCGGATTTGTATAGCACGCAACAGCTCATGAGCATCGTGGTGCTTGTTACAGTGAGGGGTGACAACTTAGTTACATAGACAGCATAACAGAGAGGTCACAACTTAGTTACATAGATAGCAAAACAGGCCAACATAATGTGCTCGTAGTAGTACAGTTAGTTTGTAGCACAGCATGAGAAGGGTGAGAGATGAGACAGGAGGGATACAGCGAGAGTTTAATTTAAGAGAGAAGTTTTCAGATTTTTACGAAATACATGGAGAGAGGTTTCTGCTCTCAGAGCAGAGGGGGGCGCATTCCATAGCTTAGGGGCAAGATATGGGATACCTATTCCTCCAGCTTTAGCTTTGTAGATGCGCGGGTTGGTGAGTTGGTTGGTGTAGTATGTTCATCTGGGCCTAGTTGAGGTGGATCTAGATAGCGTGTCTGAGAGGTAGGAGGGTGCAGTGAGGTTGATGCATTTTTGTGTGGTGGTAAGAATTTTAAAAGTGATGCGGTCTTTGACTGGGAGCCGGTGAACAGATTTTCTTGCTAGAGAGATGTGATTTCTTTTTGGTATACGTGGGCTGCTCTTAGTGTGTTATATTGAGTGATTTGGAGTCTGTTTATGTTTTTTATGGATGTACCAGCAAGCAGTGCATTACAATAATCAAGCGTGGCCCCTATGATAGCTCTAGCTATAGAGAGACAGTTGTCCTTTGTTAAAAAGGGTTTGATGGCGTTGATGAGTTTGGTGCTTAGGGCGGAGGCCGAGACAATAGGTCTGACTCATAAAGCACACCACCCCCACCAACTATCACCCCATTACCACTGTTCCATATCTCCTCAAAATCTGGACCTCAAGGCCTTTTCACAACTGTAATTACATCTGGAAAGCCATAACCTCCTAGTTACCTACCAATCAGGCTTTAGATCTAGCCATAGCACTGAATCTGCCCTCCTTGATCTTAAGATTCAGCTGGACCTCATCAGGGATAATGACAAACTCGCTGTCCTCCTACTTCTAGACCTCTCTGCAGCTTTCAACCTCGTAGATTACGAAATCCTGTGCAACCACCTCACCACCACCTTCCAACTTGCCCCAGAGGCCACCCTCTGCATCCAATCCTTTCTATCTGGCCAATCCATAAACCCACTGACCCCATAGCTGTCACCTATAGTGTCCCTCAAGGCTCGTGCCTCTCCCCCATTCTCTACAACATGTTCACCAAACCCTCTTTGACCACCTTGACAGCCTCCACATCCCATATACCAACTTTGCCGATGATACACAAGTCCTCCTCAAAATTATGGGCAACCATACCCTTGACTCAACCAACATAAATCACGTCTTCAGCATCATACAGGCCGGGATGGCTACCCATAATCTCTGCCTGAACGATGGTAAAACTGATCTCCTCATTGTAGGCTCCCCAGACTGCCACAAACTCCTCAGCCCTGCCTTCTCTTCCTTTTGCATAGATGGTAACAGCATTCCTATGTCTGACCATGTTAAAACACTAGGCGTTTACTTGGACGCTGAACTTAACATGCAAAAACATGTCAAAGCTACCGCATCTTCGGGAGCCTACTCTACCAAACTCATTAACATCTCAAGGAAATTCCTCACCTCTAACAAAAGGCTCACCCTAGAGAGAGCCATCATAGGTAGCAAACTTGATTATTGCAATGCTATCCTAGAAGGGACCTCCACCAAAAACATCAATACTCTTCCACTGCTCCAGAATAGCGCCCTCAGAGCTGTCTGGGGCCTAAAGCGCTGCAACCACATCTCTCACATCAGACGGGATTCACATTGGCTACCCATCAAAGCCTGCATCGACTTTAAACTCCATGCGCAACCTCCGCTCTTCCACCACCTCTGCCTTGAACATACCTAGATTCGCCAGAAAGAGAGCTGGGGGATCCTGCTTCACCACCATCGCTCCCACACTCTGAAATGCTCTCCCGCAGCACCTCCAAGACGAACCTGCCTATGCTCTCTTCCGCAAGAAAGTTAAAACTGCACTGTTTAACAAATATCTGTAAGTAGATGGTTGCTCTATCTGCTCTTAACATGACTCACTATTTACAATGTAACAATGTAACGCAACTACCCATGTCCTCATGTCTCACCTTCTATAATGTATGCTTATACCTTACTGTAACCGTCGAGTCTTAACACTGTATGATAGCACCATGATACCTCCAGGTCTGAGCGCTACCAAAAAATGCAATAAATAAATAATAAATACAATAAACACTCCACAGACACAAGGGGAGTTTGGTGGAACAGAGATAAAAACGGATAACCCACATGGTTCACTACCATGATTATCATGGACATTGAGCATGTGTGGTGGTCCATGCCTGCCTGGAGTGTGGCGCTGCCTGTGCTTTGTTGCTGAGATTGTGGGGGGTCTCAACATGATTCCCCGGGTGCCCCCCTCATTTTGTGTTATGCCACTGTAAGCAGGCTGCTAATGAGTTCGGATGGACAGGGGGTGGGAATTCCTGTTCCCTACAGCATGCAGAAAGTGCCCATGGAAAAGCAGAAACGCAATTCTGATGAGGGTCCCGAGAGCCAGGAGGTGAAGGAGAGGAAGGGGGTCAGGGCAATTTAGAGCCAGAGCTGTTGTGAAGGTAAATGCGAGGTAGCAGGCGGCGTAGGTGGTTTAGCCAGGAAAAAGAGTGATTTGGTGGTTTCGAAGCCAGGTCTCAAGAGCGAAGAGCATGTTTAACTGTTCTGAGCTGTCACAAGAGAACAAGTATATACTATTTTTATGTGCTCCTTTTGTACCTGTCACTAATGGCTCATGCACTAAGAAGAACCTGAGCCAGCCACTCTGATGGCTGGGGATGGAGAGAGACAAATGTATATGCTGGCCTGGTCACGTAAAAAACTAGCGGTCATTATCCGGGTTTCATGGTTTATTATTAGATTCCGGGCCTTAGCTTCAGGGTGCTTCTGGATGTGGCTTATCAGGATATTTGGGGCAGTGGCCAGATTGTTCGTAATCAACTCCACAGGTGGCTTTTCACCATGAGATACAGTGACATGCCAAATGACTGAGGCTAAACCTGTGATCACACTATCCGCCTGCTGTTTATTTTCACTTGCTGAAGTACTAGTTTGCTCTGCTAACGAGGGGGTGCAGTCAAGGCAGAACAGGGAGGGAGGGGAGTGGAGCTAACAGAAGAACAACCTGCAAGTTTGAGCGGTTAGTTCATGTGAGCAAGATTCATTTAGTAGGTGGCCTTCCCTCGGAATCTCAGTGAGGAAGTTCTCCAGCATTTCAGGATTCCTTGCCTTTCCAGCCTGATCTGCACCAGATATTATGAGCAAACATGCCCCATTCCATTCAGAGGATGCTAGTCCAGTCCTGGTTTTAATTTTGTATTCTGTGGCTTTTAGTGCCAGACTTCCCCATTATTTGGATATCACGGCGTAGGTTACAAGGATACTTAGATACTTAGGGCCCTATTCTCATCCAGGTGTTAAGTACCGAAAAGGACGTTAAAAGGCTTAACAACCTTTTCGGTACTTAAGACCTATTCTGAAGGTGGCGCATTCTTCCGAAGTCGGAAGGAATGCGCCACTTTTGGAATACATGTGGCGGTTGCTAGGATGGGTTGGAAACCAACCTAGCAACCGCCACATTCGTAAACTGGCTTTTTGGAAGTCTATTCTTGTGGCACTCCTCCAGTTTAATATGTGCGCTAAACTAGCACACATTTACGGTACCCTTTTGGTGCCGTTAAACTGGAGGAGTGCCGCAAGAAGCCTTGTTTGGTGTAAATGGAAGTGTCCATACACCCGTGTTGTATATGGACACTTTCATGTACACCAAAGCATGCAGCTTCAACGTTGCTGCAACGTCGAAGCTGCTTGCTTTGGTGTACAAGAAAGTGTTCATATACAACACACGGGTGTATATGAACACTTTCATTTACACCAAAGCAAGCAGCTTCAACGTTGCAGGATGCAACGTTGAAGCTGCTCGCTTCAAATGAAAGTGTTCATATACACCACACGGGTGAAAGTAAGCAGCTTCAACAGCCTGCAATGTTGAAGGTGCTCACTTTGGTGTATAGGAGCAGTGTTCTCGGCAGCATTTTTGTAAAATAACGAATATGTCGTTATTGTACAAAAATGCTGCCGAGATTGGATTGCGCCTGTAACACCTTAGAACAGGTGCAATCCACACAGAGCACTGTCGTGCTCTACGAGGAGGCCCAGGCCCACTTGAGAATAGGAGTGGAGCATGGGCGTCCTCTTTTGGCGCAGTGAATCGTGCTTTTTGGCACCTTCACTGCGCCAAGTTGAGAATAGGCCCCTTAGTCTTTACAGGTTAGCTTACTTGCAGGCATGAAGAATTGTTCTTCAGAGCAGATACAGAGGATTGCAAGAAAAGAAAGGCTTGAACAGTTGTAGCATTAAACGGTTACATGGTGGTACAGTGTGTCATAAACCCTGAATTACAAGTTACAGAATGCAAAGTTAAAACCAGCGCTCACTAGCATCTCCCGACTTGAATGGGGAATGTTGGCATATACAGCAGTCCTCTCTCGGTATCTCAGGTTGAACTGTTCCATTTACTGCCATAAGAATGTGGCAGTGTTCTACGTTGAGCCTGAGCCAACTGCTTCCGTTGGATGATTTAATTCATGATGATCAGATGTGTGTGATCCACAGCTTTAGTTTCTTTAAAATTGTTAAAATGTGTAAATATCTTGCAGATTGACCCAGAATGCTATCTATTGTAAACAGTTCGACAATGTGATTATGTTAAGGTCCTAAGACCCTTACATGTACGTCAGTTTCAAACTTTGTGTGCTTTCTCCTTGCACTTGCTGAGTATTTTATCTGTAAATATGCTTTGCAGATATGAAGATAAACTGTTCTCAGTTTTTGTGCATTGGCTGATCTGAACAAAAAAGAAGGAAACTGATAGGTTCTCTGCCCTCATCTAGAGTAAAGTAGTTGGCTTTCCAAGAAATCCCTTCTGCCCCTCTCATGGTTGTTTCCAGCCCTTCTCACAAAATTAACACCACATTGCCATGGCGTCTGCTTGTTTGACATACAAGTGTTTGCTTTAAGTGTACCTCAACATTTGCATGTCAAGCATAATAACAAGTGACATCTTTGGTCAGACAATGACTATGAGCAGGTTACCTTACCTCAGATGATATTCTTGTGTCTAAATCTTGGTAGATTTGCAAAATCCTCAGGACATTTTTAAAGCACACATTACTTTGCATTCGGATACTTACAGGCTTCCATTCAAAATGGAGAAAATTCAGCTACAAACATACACGTTTTGCATGCCATCCATATATAAGGAATGTATAGACAAACCATGTCATATCCATGCTTTCCATGTGTTTTCTTTCTGCTTGTATACTGGACTACATGTATGTATATAACTTGTATGTATATAATTTCCCTTGTCTGTAACTAAACTGCATTTTGTATGTGATTATTATAATGTGTAACTACGATGTGAGTGACCTTATGCAATGCACCCTGTTACCTACTGGTCTGGAGCGCAATACACGTAATAAAACAAACAAACAAGCTGTACCGTGCTTATCAAATGCTGATTTTGTGATCTATTTCTCATTCTCTCCCTCTGTTTCTCTTTATTTATCTCTGTCGCTCTTTACATCGCTGCCACTTTGTATGTGGAGCAGAGTCGTATAGTCATGTACATATTCGCGAGAGCCACCCCATTCGTTGCTGACAGCTGTGTGACCGGATTAAAGAAATAGATAAATTAAGGGGTAGCTGTGAATATTTTACAAAATCCTCCCGAATGTTGTTATTAAAAGGATTTCCAAGCGTAGAAACATCTCACATCACCATTTATCTTGCCTGTGTGTCTGCTTTGTGGTGCATTTGCTTCTGTTTCACATCCATTCTCTCCACTTTGGATGGCTGGCTGACTGCTGAGGGGGCCCTATGCGCTAAACTTTGGGTGCAACTGGTGTTCAAGTTTGTTGGCTTGTGAACTAAAAGCTTCCATCCCTGCCCCACAGCTCTGTGAGATGGCCTTACTGTGACATATAGTGCTATACAGAGCATGCCATAGCCTCTGGTAACAGTTACATTATTGTAACATAAAAAAGAAGGGCATCTGTCTGTCAATGCATACAGAAGGACAGACATCTGGCCCATCTTTCTGTATGTACCCTGTTTGGTCGCCAGGTACCTCTACCTTTTATATAGTCTAATGAACAGATCCTGCATAGGGCACTCAGAATATATTTTCCCACTATGATAGGCTAGATATTACTATCATTTGCTAGCCCACTTCAAAGTAAGACACCACCATGTCTCATTGTGAATTAAAATGAATTCTAGCATGACACGGAATAAACTCTTAATAATAACATATTTGACATCAGGGTATCAGGCCTTTTTGGATTGGCCACTCTATTCCCTTTCCTTCTCTCACCAGCGACATTCACTTTAATGCACAGTCTATTCTTGACTACACCACTCTTGGCTCCTGTAATCACACAATTAACATTCTGAAATGTATCCTGAGTTACAAAGTATGGAGATGTCAAGGGAAATAAGGCACCAATCTTCCATGATTGCCCGAGCACACTCTCGAGCCACTCATGCATCCAATATTACATTGTGTACTAACTTAAAATTATCCATATCTTCCTTGGAAACACAACCCAATTATCAAATCACTTTAGGACATGTCCGCTTCCCTGCATTTGCAGAACTATTGTCCACCTAAAAGGATTGACATTCGCCCAGGTATTTCTAAAACACAATATTCTTTTTGCTCTTGAAAGATAAAAATTTGAAAATATCTTTATCAAATGTACCTAAATTGCAAACTGGGATCAAATCCCATCTTGTCCCTTTGGCCGAAGTGTGTGATCCTGGTCAAATCTTTTAATCTCACTGTGACCTCTATGCCAACATTGGGAGCCCCTGTATGTAATTCAATGCACTGTGTACTCTAGTCAAAACAAGCATTCATAGAGCCACTGCTTTTATCTTGTATATAGGCATTGTTTTATTATGTGTGGGTGGATCCATATGCTTAATCGAAGGCGTTGTGTGCATGTTGTGGTTCTATGTGCAGTATAAACCTGCTTTGGTAGATGATGGAGCATGTACAATGTTGCATAGCCTTGCAGGTGCTGCTATTCATTTTCCAAGCTCAGGTCAAATGCAACATGAAGTGTAAAATGCCCTAACAATGCTATACCATGCTTTGTAAATCACCAAATACAGGAGATGAGCTGATCTGCATGGGCTATCTTACTGTTCTGGATCAGACCACTTGGGGGGAAAACATGTCCTACCATATTAGATAATTTACCAGCCGCCACTGCTGCTGCTTGTGTTTAGAGTCCTGCAGGTTTTCAGACTAGCATCCAAATTGCACAACTATCTTCTCAATCTGTCCCCTTCCAAGAGTGCAGCACCATGTTGCATTATTCTTAGCTTTTCTTCTGTCACCTCATGGTTCAGACTGTAGATTGTGTTTTGGACAAAACTGCAATGATTTCAGCTTAGGCAGGCATCTCCCTATCCCGAGTCTTCTGATGAAACACAATATATTTTCACCATGTTTGTGGCACTCCAAATGGTGATTGCATGAACATTTAAAACATTCTTTTACGATGTTTCCTAAGCCCCCAAATATGGTTGGCTGGCTCAGTCCAATTCCATCACCAGATCACAATTTAAATGGTGCCACTCTTTTTGATTTGCAGACTATTCCATTGAATATTCACACAGCCAGCCATTCCCTTACTCAGCTTGGTTTTGACTATCAGAACTCTGCCTAAGAATGTTCGGCTCCCCACCACTTCGATAAGATGTCTTCAATGAACAAAAACTGAAACTTGCATGTGGTGGTTATGCACAGTACACCGGAGGCACGGACCAACATTACAATGCATCTTTAGGACAGTTGAAGCTGCTTTTGGCATATTATGACATCAAATAGCCGTAAACGGGGAATCAATACCTATGGTGACTTTTACTATACATGTCAGGCCTTAATCGCACTGGGTGGCATATTTGGGGAATTTGAAGCTTTGATGATTGAATTATGGTGGCAGAAATTACATGATACCATCCACTTGAGTCATTAATTGGCACTGAAGACCAATACTAGGTATTTGAGTCTACATTTGACTTATGATGACAGCAATTTGATCTTTGAGGTGGAACGATACATATGGCGACTTATAACATTTATATAAGGACATAAGGACATGTTGTGGCAATGGAGGCTTCCCTTGGCATATTATAAAAGCAATTACTCACAGGAGGTTGAACACTGCGTATGGTCCCTTATATCATTTATACGAGACATTCATTGGCATTGAATGTCATTAAGTTATTTGTAGCTGTATAAAGATGTGTAGAGTCTGAATTGAAAAAATGACTCATAGGCACTCTCTTTGGACTCAATTAACAATGTTCAATAAATCAATATAAGTTTCCTTTTTCAGGAACACAATTTGTATTTGTTTTTGTAGGTTATTACTTCATGAGCAAAACATAAATAAAGATTCATTGACCATAATTTGACTACCTCTTTGGTCATTCACTTTCATACTCCAAAATTGTTCATAATTGCCTTAGATTTCTGCTTCACGTCTTCACGTGTTTTACCATCCTTTGGTGTATCTACAGAAGGATTTATAAATTAATTTGTAAAGCAGGTAATATGATCTATCTTAATGGTAACATCACTCACTAGGGAGCTAAAGGAAATTGTCAGAATCCTTATTTTAAATAGTTACTGGATCTGATAATACATTTACTTCCATGTTACTGCATGGTTCTTATTTGTAGCTGTGATAGCAGCAATTATATATGTTAGGCTGTACAATACATGTGGTGACTTTAAACATACATATTAGGAGCTCCTGATGGCATTATTCGGGCATTTGAAGACCCAAAGACATGAACACCTGTGATTGAGGCACCCGAGTCTGAAGACATTCCTGGAGGTCTATTGGTGCAATGCACCCCACCCTTTGACACAGGAAGTGGGCTGAAAAGGTAATTTTCTCGATCACCAACCTCTCTCCCATCCATCCTTCTGCCTGGTGGTATGGAGATAACTCCAGTTCCCCAACGCCAATCTGTGGCTCAAGCAACAATCATCCAGAGTTGCATCCCAGAATTTGACATGCAGCAACTGAACTTCCGTGGCTCATCCTACCTGACAGGAAAAAAAAACAGCATGAGAAACTAATGCTATGGGTTGAGGTTTTTTTGCCTCGATACCGGTGAAGCACTTAGAGTGGAGGTCCGCATCAAGCTGAATAACAATACTCCATTCATGGAAAGATCAAGGAGGCTCAGCTCAGCTGATGTGGAAGATATAAGAACCCACTTGAAGGAGCTGATGCATACTTGAATAATATTATTGATATTATTGAAAATATATGATTAATACTATATTGATAATATATTTTATGTTGTTACCTTAACGGTATTATTTCCAACTAGCTGTTCGCAGCATAAAACATACACTGTTCAAGCATATCTTGAAGCTCAATATCGGTCGGTAATGCACAGGGTCACTTCTGTCCCCCTTCTTAAATATCGGAATTACCACTGATCGCTTCCAGTAAGGGGGCGTAGTTCCCTGTGACTTATTAATGGTCATTGAAAAGGCTAAATGTATCAGATGGAATGAGAGGTGTGCGTGGTATAAGAAAAGTATCTAAGTTCCATCGATCACACAGGCCTCTATGATGTGAATTTGTACACGCGTAATTGTCAACCTTGCTCCATGGCAGAGTCCCTGTGATGCCATAAGATTACGTAGAAGCATAATAACAGCACCTACTTTCAGTTTTAGCTTGTGAGGAGGCATTAGACAGCTCGTGAGGAGGCATTCATCCTAAGGTGTTTCGCTCTGTTTGTTGAAAAAGTACCTGTTGTTGAAGTGGGTGAACTTTGCCATTTAAACAGCAGAGGGCAACCTAACATTGATAAATTGCATCAGCTGAGCAGAGAAACATACCTAAGTTTTTGTTGGTAGTACCTAACTCTTTTGTAAAATGTTTTAATGTACTATTACATTTAGCAAATTATCATTTTTGTATAATGTATTTAATTGACATATATGCATGTTTGTTCTAATAGTGTTTTTTATTTAGTTGTGTAAATTTAAATTATTCATGCTCGTGAAAATGTAAACATAATGTTCTTGACATCCTCCACATCACCCCTTAAAGCAGTCCCTTACCTTCAATGTTAATAAGAACCTTTGAAAAAGAGTCCAAATCAAAATACCACATTTTAAATTAGAAAAATTCCAATTAGATTTTATGTATGTATTAAAGCTTTTTGAAAAATACCAATTCAATTTTCTTCAAGTTATAACATCAATACTTTTATGTACATGTTCAATTATTTCTGGGTATCATAGGAAAATCGTGAGAAATTGAGGATTTATGTAAAAGTAGACTTGCATGTTATTAATATTAAAATAATATATGTTGTGAATGTATATGTAAAATGTTTTAAATTACTATTTTACTTAGAAAATGAATATATGTTATAAAGTATTAAATAGAAATATATGAATGATTGTGGTAATTGTCTGTTGTATGTAGTTGTGTAAAATTGAAATTTGTATTTTTGTGAAAATATCAATATAATTTTTGTGACAGCCTCCACATCACCCTTTAAATATGTCCCTTACCTCCAATTTTAACAAGAACTTTTGAAAAGGGGTCCAATTGAAAATAGCAAATTTGAAATTTAAAGAATTCCAATTACATTTTATGTATGTATAATAACCTTTTGAAAAATACCTATTAAAGGTTCTCCAAGTTATAATATAAAGATATCTTTTTTGAACTTTCATTTTGTTTTATTGATGTTTGTAGTTGTACATGTTTTTAATTAGTAAACAACATTTAATGTTAGTATGTTTCGTACACCATGAAGCTACATTTTAAATTACACTATGTGTTGCATGCATGTTTTATAAAAGTAGATTGAAAATGTATATGAAATGTATTTGGTTTTGTTGTTTTTTTGTTCCAGGATTTATAATCATTAAAAAAATATATAATTTGATTTGGAAATATACAAATATTGTATTGTAATACATTTATTATTGTTAACATAATCATATTTTCTTATAATGCACTGATTATGGCCCTACCACCCCTAAAGTAGATTAGCATTAGGTGTTAATTAATGTCCTGTCTTTCCTTTACAGTAAAGAGGAGGTGACTGTGGAGGAACCGGCCTTCCAATTTAAAAATGAAATAGCTATGCAAGAAAGCACAGCTTTTGAGAAGTGACAGAACGAAAAGCTCCTGAAGAAAGTTCACCAATAAGGGTTAATGAACTGAAACATGTCAAGCAGAAAGAGAGGGGGGACCGCCTATTAATTTAACTCTCCCAATCCTATCTTACGACTTATATTTAACTGTGGATAGGAAACTGAATTAGTGACTCAAGTTTTTTAAGGTGTTTAGGGGTGCTGTAATTTATGATTTACCTCCACACAGATAGATTCTAAGTGAACAGGTCCTAAACCCTCATAGTTACAATAAAGAAAATATGCACCAGAGTCCTACCTCAGGTTTGTTTGTAATTTAGCCCATCTAGGTATAGGTTGGATGTTACACACATCTACATTAGAGATTGTGATCCGGAAGTCTCTTTTTTGTTAATTGATACATTGTGGCTGTTGGGTCACAGAGACGGTTTTTTCACATGATTTCTGGCACACAATAAGTGTAGTATTAATCAATGGAAAGAGCTCGCCGTTCATCCCACATAATGACTGAAGAAAAACTTGTAGAATGTAGTGATGACTATGCAGCAGCACTCATGACAGCAATCTCTATTTTAGCAGAAAGTGACCTCAGGATTGAGGGGGAAACACCCAATGATTGGTGTGAAGTGGTACAGCTGAGAAAAAGAATGATACGTACAGAATTGCATGGAGCGATAATGCTTGAGTACCTCAAGAATAAATCCCTCCCCCAAGGGCTCCAAGTTAAAAACAAACCAAGACGGTTTTTCGACAATGAAAAGTTTAAAATATAATGGAGCTATATAGCCAATCGATGTGGGAGAGACTGGTTGATAATAATCATTGACACTGTAAAAAGAAACAGCACAGAAAATTGAGCTAGACCTTAGAAGAAATTAACAAAATCACATCTCTAGATGGATATAAAAACTAATTGAAGAGATTGAGCAAGAGATGAAAGACTTTAAACAAAACAGCACTTTTGAAAGAATAAAAAGACTTAAAAAAGATTTAACCAACTACAGCCATGAGAAATCATTCCCTTACATAAAAACTGCATGACGAAATGAAACACTGGGACAGAGCCAGGGCACATGGAATAATATGTTGTACAGTACAAGTGGAGACACTAGTGAGACAGAAGATCCTGGTGAGGCGACATCTAGTTCCTGAGCACCCTCTAATAGAGGCAGGGGACAGTGCAACAGATAGAGGGGAAGAAGAAACAGGAGGAATGGTAACCGTCCTTTTTTCAACAAGACCACTACTGAGACCAATGGGTGGACAAGAGGGTGAACTGAAGCGGGGCACTCTCGTAGTCAATATATCAGACTAAATCCAGGATAATACAGAACAAGAAGTACTTAACAAAGATTTAGGATTTGTCCTTACGAAAGTGCATGATCCCTTTGAAATTCATGGAGAATTCATGAAATTCATGAGAAAAATGCACCTCAGGAGTTTTTTGCTGAGAATGTATGCATGTCAGCAGAAAATGCGACTGGGCTGAAAAAAAACATCCAACTTCACGCCCCCCGTACACACCCAATCCCCAGAATCTAAAGTGTTTGAAAAGAAGGTGCTTGCCGAAATAGAAAAATTAGAAATGAAGACTACCTCGGTGTTCCATAATCTAAGCCCCAGAGAACTGAAGGCAGCCAATTCCCTGAGGAAAAATGAATCCATCATAATCAAATAAGCAGATAAAAAGAGAGGGATTGTCATACAAAAGTGACTATGTTAAAGAATGTCACAGACAGCTGGCTGATGCTAACAGTTACCTAGTGCTAAACAGTGACCCAAAAGAGGGGTTGAGGAGAAACATAGAAACTAAGGTAACGAAGACATTGGAACATAAATGATCGGAAAACAAGAGGCAGAATTCCTATGCAAAGAAGAGCCAGCCATCCCAACCTTTTACTGCCTCCCCAAAATACATAAGACATTAATTAACCCACATGAATGTCCCATTGTTTCAGGTATTAACTTGGTTCTATAACCGTTATCACAATTTTTGGATCATTACCTAAAGGGGTTTTGTGACCAATATGAGATCATACTTAAGGGACACAACTAGTGCAATAAAAAGATTTGAAAATTTTGAATTTGACCCCACTAAACACCTGCTGATTGGATTGGATGTTGTGTTGCTCTATACCAACATACCACATCGAGCAACTCTAGAAGTTATAGCAGAGGTCGTATGGGGTAGGATGGACCCAGATCTGGTTCCTAACTCGTTTTTTATGTGGTGTGCTGAACTAGCACCAACTAAAAATTATTTTGAGTTTGCAGGTACAATTTACCAACAAATTGAGGGGACTGCGATGGGAGCTACCATGGACCCAGCTTCGCCAATCTATACGGGAAGAACATTGAAAAAGCAGTTATCTGCACAGATACTAAACCATTTAGGGATCACACCAGAGAGTGGACTAGATACATCAATGATGTACTCATGGTATGGGAAGGATCCATAGAAAAAGCTAATCAATTTTTTGAATGGATGAATACTAAAAACCAACACCTTAAATTCACTATGGCACAGAGCAACCAGGAGATAAACTTTCTGGATATTACGATCTATCATGAAGAAGGGACACTATTGGTCAAATCGTATCATAAACCAACAGATAAAAACTCCTTGTTACTGTATACCAGCCATCAGATAAAACATCTGAGTGATAACCTGCCCTTTGGACAGTTTTTACCTTGAAAACATAATAGCAGCAGGAAGGCATCCTTTGAACAGGAGGTGGGGGACCTCTCTCCAAGAAATTGAGAGAGAGGGGATACCCCAAGAAAGTGGTTAAAAAAGCAGCAAAGCTGGCCTATAACATCCATTGTGAGGCTTTATGGGAAAAAAACATAAAAAATTCCTGTTGAGAACAAATTGGTGTATGTTTCTACATACACTAACTTAAGCTTCAAAATATGGAATATAATGCACAAACACTGGCGAGTGTTCAATAAAAAGGGAATCAAAGGAGAACGACCGCTATTTGCCTATCGAAAAAGGGCCTCCATTGGGAACTTAGTCAGTAAAAGCAGGTCAGAAAATGCTAAGGAGAATGTCAACACCGTACAAAGAGCCTGGAGGATGAACCACATAAAAGGCCACTTCCCATGCAGGACTTGTGGGGCATGTAAACATACTAAGAAATCCAAAACAGTGGAGATTGGACTGAACAAACCCTGGGTACAGATGGCTTTATGAACTGTAACTCTGATTATGTATTCTACATGATCACTTGGACATGTGAACTTAACTATATAAGGAAGACCAATAGAAAAGTTAAAGTAAAAATAATGGAACATCAAAGCTGTTTGAAAAATAAAATTGAGCTGGCACCGATGGTGAAGCATTTCATGTGAAAAAACATAAATGGGATGATTTTCCCTGGACTGTTTTGCATAAAATTCACAGATCCAATGTGAGATTAAAAGAAAAGATCTTAATCCGAAGGGGACAAGAATGTATCTTTCTAACAAAGAGCGACAGTAGAGGCCTCACCGAGGGGGTCAAGTGGCACACAATTTAAATTCATCTACTTAAAAAGAAGAGCTCCAGGCATCCAATAAATGTGAGTATTCTTTTGGTCAAATAGATTTAAAGCTAGTACTAAGTGGTTAACAAGGTGTATAGAGAGAACCCATAAGTGATGTTACTAGACTGTACAATTAATAAAAGTAACACAGGGTTTTATAGACCAAAAGTGGTGGACATTAGAAATCCCTTTTGCCCATTCAAAATGACTGTGGATCAATGTAACAGAAAACCATAGAGCAGACTAGCGTGAGTGCTGCACAAGACATTACTCTATAGCCCAATTTAATATGGCTGTGTAAGAAACACTATTGTCCCATCCAATATGACCATGGAAAAAGGCATTAGGATGATAAACACCTTCTAAATATCTACACATGTTTTCTGTTCCCAGATAGATGGAAGAAGCGGACCAAGTGTTAGAGAAGTTTGGATACTCCAATTCTGATGACTCCAACACTAATATTAGACCCAGTAGAATTGTGCCTGCACTCTGTCTAAAAAAGAGTTATGTCTGCACCAGCTTTTAGGGTTTTGGAAGATGAAGAGCAATGTGGGAGTGAGTAGTTGACACATTGAGATTACGCAACTTTAGATTTATACAGACCATATGCTTACCCATGGTTTCGTATTGTAGGTGGACTAGCAGTGGGAGCTCTGACAGAGATTGTTATACCCACCCCACCAGTGACTGCCAGAAATCCCCCAGAGGTAAATACACTGAATGGGAAGTGAATTGCATGGCAGGTTAAGGCCCTGCCACTCCTAAAATAGATTAACATTAGGTGCTAATTAGTGTCCTGTCTTTCCTTTACAGTAAAGAGGAGGTGGCTGAGGAGGAACAGACCTTCAAATTTAAAAATGAAATAGCAATGCAAGAAAGCACGGCTTTTTGAGGAGTGACAGAACGAAAAGCTCCTGAAGAAAATTCACCACTAAGGGTTAATGAACTGAAACATGTTGAGCAGAAAGAGAGGGGGGACAGCCTATTAATTGAACTCTCCCTACCCTTTCCAATGACTTAGATTTAACTGGGGACAGGAAATTGAATTAGTCACTTTAGTTTTTTAAGGTGTTTTACATTTGCTACAAGTTTTCATGATGTGTGTAGAATGAATTGTGACTATATTGTGTGTAATTATTGAATAATATTGCAGATCCTATTGTGTATTTTCTTTGAATAAAATGTAAACTTGAACTTTTTAAACACACTAAGGGGGCTGTAATTTATGATGCACCGCTACACCGATAGATTCTAAGTGGACAGGTTCAAAACCCCTCTAGTTACAATAAAGAAAAGACGGATCTGAGTCCTAACTCAGGTTTGTTTGTAATATAGCCCATCTGGGTATAGGTCAGACGTTACACACCTCCACATTAGAGGTTGTGATCCGGAGTCTCTTTTTTGTTAAATGATAAGATTGCGTAATAGCATAATTACAGCACCTATTTTAAGTTTTAGCTCGCCAGGAGGCATTAGACAGCTTGTGAGGAGGCATTCGTCCTACAGAGTTTCGCTCTGTTTTTTGAATCGGTAGCTGTTGTTGAAGTGGGTGAACTTTACCATTTGGACAGCAGAGGGCAACCTAACACTGATAAATTTCATCCACTGAGTACAGAAATATAAACATATTTTCTTATACTACACAGATTATTATTAAATAGCAATGGCTCACATTTATAAATATGCACTAAAGCACAAATTTTAATTTGCAAGTAATCATTTTAATATGTATACTGTATTGTAAAAAAGAACTTGTTTGAATAAATATTACTTTTTAAAAGCAAGTATTAATTGATGATACTTACATTTTTGCAGACGAGTAGCAGCATTTTTTTCTTCAACTGCAATTATTGTTCAACATTTTAAGCAACCTAAAAAAGAATACTAGCCTTCTATTTGCTGACTTCATGTTAGAAGAGCTGGTCCAGACTCCATATAAAAGCAGAATAACATTGGCTCATCATGTTTGGATTTTAAATAGAGAGTGCCTTATGAAATGTCAATTATTTAATCATGCACAAATGTAAGAAAAAGCTTTTAAAGTCATATCACATTATCTGCTTCAATATTTTTCTTATGAATTGAGAAATAATTGTATGAGGTTGAAGCTGAATTTGTTCCTAAGTAGCGAAGTGCAATGTGCTAGGGAAACGGTGGCACATGAGAATAGACTATTTCAGTTTATTAAAGAAACGATGGAGTCACTTAAACATTTGGTTGTAGAGTGTGATGCCTTATCAACTATTAGAAACTGTTGGTTAAGCAAATTTGTGTACAATGAATCTAGATTGCAGACTGACCAATTTTGGTGTAGAATTCTGGTGGCCCAGCAGTTATCGTTATCACTAGCTGTGTTAGCATTTGTGAACGAAACAAATATTAAGTGTGAAAGAGATTACTGTTTTAAGGTTTCTGATTTGAAAAATGTGGAAGGTTATTGCATTTTATGTAATTAATAATTTTGTATGTGAAAACTGCGAATATTTTTGTAAACTAAATCACAATAAAAAAAAAGAATAAGCATACTCTGGATCAATCATTTTCATTTTCTGCAGTTACAGTTACTATATGTTGTCTTTTAGTATTTTGTTTTTTGTTGTACTAACTACAGTGGAACTGTTTTTTTTAATTGAAGTTTGTTCGGTACTTTCATTTTTAAAAACATTTCTAAAATATACCTGCTCATGCTTATTTTGCATATGTGCTAACATTACTGAATTTCCAAAATTATATTTTTGAGAGTTAGCCCTTTATATTTTTGATTTGCAGATGGTATAATTTAGTTCAGTTAAATTTTACACATCATCTGGTTCAGGAGTTTCAATGTAGTCCCAAATCCAAGATGTGAATTTGCCAAATGAAATTGTTCCAGAGGTAGTTACATTTTTGTTATGTTGCTTTTTGTTTTTGCTAATAATAGCCCTTTAAATGCGTTTACTACTGTCAGTGCTAACAACAGACTTTTTTGTGATATTTCTTCAGTTGTTGAACTTTCCGATATATAAGTTAAAGGATTAGTAGTAATAGGTAAACTATCTTTTTTTCTCTTGTGGGCCACGCTAGTTTTACTTGTTAGAATACTAGTACTACAAAAAAATGAAGAAGTTTAAGTTGTTTTTTTGTTGATGTTATAGGAGTTGACATTGTCACATCAATTGTTTTACTTTTAGGTATATGCAAAGTTTTAGTTTTTAAATAGAAGTAGTCGAAGTGCTAAAATGTAGTTGTTTTTTTGGGCTGAATAAAAGTAATTTGCACTGTTGAAATGGTACTAGTAGCAGTAATAGATAATGTGTTTGTGGTATTTATTGGGATTTGTGGATTTTGAACTTTTGGAATAGTATTACGTTTATTATTAGGTGATGTCTGTTTTGTCTTATGTGGTGTAACTGCACTTTCAATTATTAAAGCAGTGCTAGAACTAGTTAGACAATGTAGGTGTATTTGTATTTCAATAGGAGAAGTTTGTATTGTAGAAATACATTCAAATTTAAACTGAGTGCTTTTCATGAATTTTTGTTAACTTTAGATGTTTCACATGGTGAATGTAATTCATGAGGTGTGGTACAGGTAGCCTCCTTGATAACATTGGAAGTATTCATATGGTCAATTGTTTCTTTTAAATGTTTGAAAGGACTTGTGGCTACAGATGGTAATACTTCAACCAGTGCAATAAATGTTGTTGTTTCTTTTGGAAGTTGGTATTTAAAAAAATATACATTTGACTACTTCTTCTGTGACATTACCAATAGTTGCTATAGTTGTAATGTCATTAGTGTTTAATTTGTGAAATTATGCATATTGTACGTTAGGCATGCGTACACATATGTTGTTTTGTATATAATGTAAATTATTGTAGTTTACCTATCACATGCTCTTCTCCATATTTGTATGACCATATCTATTATTAGGCATGCACTTCTATATGTATTCTTTTAGTAGATTACAGTTCATATGCTTCACTTGTCTGTAATTTACATCCACTCATATATGTATTTTGCATGTGGTTATTTAAACCATTTTATTTCAAATGTAGGGAAAACATTGTTATTTGTTGGTGATTCCTGGTTGTATTGGCTGGAGAATTACACACATAGAGTGCTAACTGTTTCACCATTTGGTTATCGGAAGGTAGAATGGCATGGCTATCGAGGTGGCGAATGGCAAGAAATTCTTGACAAACATTTTGTTTATTGTGACTCTGCTGGGAAACCGCCGGTTTTTATTTTAATCCACGCTGGTGGGAAAGATCTTGGCTACAAAGAAGAACAGACATTTCTTGTAACATTAAATCTGATTTGCTGTGGCTAACAGGATTATTTCCCAAAACTAAAATTATGTTTTAGTGTTTGTCAGCATGTAAAATGTGGATGCGCAGAAGTGCAAATCATTGAAATATCAATGGAGAATGCTTAACCGTAAATAGATGTATACATACATTTTCAATTGAACATGGCCCACATTTTTTTTCACCGTAACATTAAGAGTCAATCTGACAGTGTTTTTAGGGTGGATGGTGTACATTGGACTAATGAGCGGAATAGGTTATTTTAGGGAATATTGTTAAAGGACTATGTTATGTTTTACAGTAACGTGCTACTTTACTTTTGTTTTTTCATATAGCATATTGTTTTTTGTTAATAAATTATGTATTTCCTTTCCTGAATTATGTATGTGCTTGCTTAAGTATATGTTCTGATGTGTATGCAGTGATGGGGAGCGTGTTTGTTGTGTGTGGCCATGGTAATGTTGGCTGAATATTGTTGCTGGAATTATGTATTTTCTTGCTTGAGTGTATGATGGAATGTGTACTCCGTGGGGGTGAGTGCGTATGTTGTGTGTGGTCATGATAATGCTGGCTGCATACCATTGCTGAATTATGTATTTCCCTGCTTCACTGTATGTTGTAACGTGCACAAACACAGTAGGTGCAAGTGTATATGCAGAGATTAGTTATGGCTGATGTGCACATGGGTGGTGTGCTTGTTGTTGGATTATGCATGTCCTTGCTTCACTTTATGTTGGAATTTATACAACACAATGGGGTAAGTGTGTATGTCGGTTGTGCTTATAGGTGCTGTGCATATAGTGGGTGTGTATTTTTAACTTATTTAGTAATTTTCACAGGAAAACGTGGTTGCCAGTGTGGACGCATCG
Source organism: Ambystoma mexicanum (assembly GCF_040938575.1). Classification (NCBI taxonomy): domain Eukaryota; kingdom Metazoa; phylum Chordata; class Amphibia; order Caudata; family Ambystomatidae; genus Ambystoma; species Ambystoma mexicanum. The sequence continues at coordinate 880,579,401 of NC_090934.1, forward strand.
TATATAGATACATTTTTCAAAATTGGCAAAGTCGATTTTCCATTTTTTTTCGTGCAATAATCCCAGCTAATCTCTAGGCGCCTGCCAAAAATTGGGAAACTCAAAGCAGAAATTTTGAGATATTTTCCCCACATTTGTTTCCCCTATGAGAAAACACCATGTTAAAAATTGTACAATCAAAGTAAAATAAAATGTAAACTATATAAAGCCGTCAATGTAGAAATCTGAACGCTTGCATGTGCAGGCGGGCGGCCGCCTTGAAATATTACTGTGGAATATTTTAAAATCTGTTCATGCAAGCGTTCCAAAGTTATTAAAAGAAGTCATTTTCTGAAATGCCATAGACACGTTGTCTTAACCTTTACTATGCCTTACACTAACAAGGAAGCATAATGTATACACACACACCCACCACCCCTTTTCTCCATTTTTTCCATTTCATACTTCTGTTCCTCACCCTCCCAAACCTCTAGTTTCATTCTTTTACTCTCCTTTGCCTCCCTCTGCTCGACCATCTGCTCCCTGTCATTGTTGTGAATCCCTTTACACTCCTAACTTAATCCATCCCTCCTTCCCGCATCCCTTGTACTGTAGGTCAGGTTTCTTTGCCACGGCAAAGGCCCGATTGACTTAAGGCCAGTTACAACTTCCTTCAAATGAACACTCTGTACAGATGCTGTGTGTTTACTACGATATTCCCAGCATTGAATTAAAACGGAATTCTGTGGCCTGGTTAAAGGGAAAAGGAAGTTTTACAAGTAAGCAGCTTTTGTTCAGTGTGTGCATGGTGACTTACCATCCCAATTAAACTCGAAATCAACGCCGGGAGTTGGAATAATCTAGCGATGCAATCTCTTTAGAGGCATATGTAGAACTGAGGCCGCCAATTGTGTTGCCTTTTTGGCAGCTTGCACAACTGACTTACTATTGGTGAGAAAAATATTCAGTTTCATAGAAATCCGATTTCCCAAATAGATAAGCACAATGTGGCAATTGCTCTTGTACAATCAGGAGTACGAGTAAGTGTGATTTCTCAGCCACAGATGCATTCAAACAGTGCCACAAATGCACACCTTTCCCAGGATTCTCGTTGGTCATTTGGCCGATCTCCCTATAGGCCAGTCCACCACTGACTGATATGCTCCTGATGCTATATAATTTTCACAGGTCACTCACTTGCCGTGCTAAGGAGGTCCAACTAGTGCATACGAATTGTTCCGTACACAGTCCTCCCATTCCAAATTGCTGAGCTGCAACTCCTGTTGTGATTAACAAGGATGTATCCCACAGAAAGGTCTCTCTGTTAGTGCTAGCGGTATGAAGGTACAGGGGGCCTTTGTTTTGGACAAACAGCCTCATTTTACACCTGGCGGAACGAGAAATGGACCTGTAAAAGGGTGGCGTAATGCTTTTTCACCTCCATTTTCCACTTTACCCATTTTGCTGCAGTGGTGGAGGGGAACACAGCGGAGATAGGAACTCTGCAGTGGTGAACTCCTCCTTTTTGCATGTGTGTTTCGTTTTATACCTGCATGAGATTTATATGCATACATAAAAAAAGGAATTCATATGAAATCCATGGGCCTCATAACAAGTATGGAGGTAGCCATGCCGCTAGTAGCGTCATGGCTACCCGCATACCGGGTATCGGGTCCGGGTTCTCGGAATGGGGAAGTACCTGCCCATTCTGACCTTGGAGGGCCTGGTAATTTCCCTTCCCGGGAAGCCGGACCTGGTACATCCACATTCCCATTGAGACCCTATAGGCTCAATGGGAATGGGGAGGATGCAAACAACGGGCCAGTTAATGAAGAACCTGTTGTTTGCATCCAGGTCTGCTCGCGGGACCCGCCAAGGACGCCTGGTAACACCAGGCGTCCTTGGCGGGTCCCGCGAGGAGACCTCGTAATGGGGCAGTAGAGGGATAACGGGGCCGGCATCTCTACCGGCCCCGTTATCCCTCTACCGCATACCTCGTAATGAGGGCCCATGTCTGTTTAGGCAGTTTCTGTAGGAATCCATTAGGAAAATCCATCTGAAAACCGTTATTTGCAGACAGCGGGCCTCATTATAAGTATGGAGGTAGCCATGCCGCATTTAGTGGCATGGCTACCCACATACCGGGTACCTGGTCCGGGTTCCTTGAATGGAGAAATACCGGGCCATTCCGACTTTGGAGGGCCCTGTATTTCCCCATTCAAGGAACCCGGACCCGGTACATCCCCATTCCCATTTGAGCCCCCATAGGGCACAATGGGAACGGGGAGGATGCTAACAACGAGCCTGTTAATGACGGGCCCATTGTTAGCATCCTGGGGCCAGATTACAGAAACTTTGCACCGGTGCAAGTGCAAAGTTTGCACAGTATTAGCACTAGGGCAAAGTTTACCCTATTTTTAAAAAACACTCGGACATGTTAGAAAACTATTGCACCATGACAAGTGCAGTGTGGCACATTAAAAGCACCAGGGAAAAAATTGCACCTGTGCAAAAAATATACATTTTCGATGCATTTTTCCACCAGGGCAAAGTTTGCCCTAGTGCTAGTACCATTCCATATTAACAATAGGGCAAACTTTGACCTGTTGCAATAATGCAGTGAAAATGTATCTTTTTTGCCCAAGGGCAATTTTTGCCCTGGTGCTTACACCATGCCAAACTGCACTTGTCATGGTGCAATAGTTTTCTAAGGTGTTCCATTGTTTTAAAAAATAGAGCAAACTTTGCCCTACTGCTAATACCATGCAAACTTTGCACTAGCACCGGTGCAACGTTTCTGTAATCTGGCCCCTGGTCTGCTCGCGGGTGCCGCTAAGGACGCCTGGCTTTACCAGGCGTCCTTAGCGGGTCCCGCAAGCAGACCTCGTAATGAGGCGGTAGAGGGTTAACGGGGCCGGCAGCTCAACCAGCGCCGTTAACCCTCTACCGCCTTCCTTGTAATGAGGCCCAGTATATACTTTTTACAAGACGGAGTAAAATGAAAGTGCAAAAGTGAGTTTGCCTAGTTTTACTCTTTCCTCCCCCGTCCACCTGAATGATGAGAAATGCATGCAGAGGACGCAACAGCATGTACGTGCAATCGTTAGTGGTCCCCTGCATGCTATTTACATTTCATAAAAAATAACCCCCTAAGTGGGACCTATTAAAACATTTGGGTCCACTGTGCATTTCCTATGATGTCAGCGATACAGTGGGCACCGGGGAGCAGGTCCTGGACACTGTTTCCCTGGGTTTCCTTGTGTTCACCTGTTAAGAGCGGGCATCGTCTTTCAGCACCTGTGTGTGCTTGTCTCAGGGAAAGGCTACTGTATTTCCATCACCTGGCATTTCTTGGTTAGGTGAAGGCCTCAGTGTTGTTCTCACACACTTAAGAATCTCACTACCAAGGGATGTAATCAGAAACACATCTGTGCCCCAAAAGCAGGAAGTACTTCCTGCGGGAATGGTCCGGAGCACAGAAGCTTGTAGGAGAACATCAAGGGGAGTTCTAACTGCAAATGCTTGGCATGGGATGAGGGTTTAGAGGAGAGGGAAGGGTGACTGTAAAAGGGATAGAAATGAAACAACATTAACAGGCACACATTTTCACCAGTGAGCAAAAATTCACATTAATGCTAGTTGTCTCCATTTTAATGCAGAAACAGCTAGCAAGCAATTTATAGTTGGATATAAATAAAAGACTATCTATAGAGCGCTCAACAAATTTTAAAAGGTATTTAGGCATTTGACTAATAAGTATTAATAACGCAAAACGTAATGCTGCTCATCAAATTAGCCATAAACTGAAGAAAGGATGGGTTGGGCCAGTTTTCAAACATGTGACCTGCAGGCCACTAAACAGGCAACTTTCCAGCTGAGCCCTTGTTCCAGCCTAGCCCATTAGCTGGTGCTAATAGGAAATCCCATGAAGCAAGTTGCTCTGTGACATGATACCTCTGAGCAAACTGGTTATGGGCAAGTTGCTTGGGGAGCAATTGGTCATGGTCAAGATTGAAATGACCAATTTACCAATGGGCTTTGTAACCGGGAGCAACACATACAATGGATAAACAGCGACTGAATGCTCACTCTAGTAAGAAGTGGGTTTAAATATGTTTGTTGGACTGATTAGCATTCTTGTGTATGTTACTTTCGGGTCCATGTTCCATTTTCTTTTAGTTCTTAGTGCTACCTTTCTTTTTGGAATATTTCAAAATTGGAATGCCAAGAAGTGATTTATTTCATTTTTCACACTATGTGGATAAGTCGTCTGGTGTGTGCCTTGACTCATAGTTGTTTGTGTTTTGTCTGCATTTCCACAGCTTGGTGTACAATCACTGCAGTGAGGCTGTAACGCTGGTCACCTGACAGCTCTGCAGCATGTATGGGATGCTTGTGAGCACTGGTGACACACAGAACAATGACTACAATCAAGCCCATCTGTGGCCATCTGCAATCGGCCATGGAAGGGCAGGGTCAAGACTTTGCACCAAAATGTATCAAGCATGGATCCATTATTTAAATGAGGCAAATTGGAAGAGTGATAGGCGGTGGGAGTGAGAAACAGGTGGTGTGAGGTAGGCAATGGAGATAGATGAGGTTAGAGACCCTGGGAGAATGGGAGCATTATGTTTGAGGGGTGAAAGAATTAGGGAGAGGAAGGAGATAGAGAGGGGGACAGTGAGGCAGATGTTCGACCAAGTTGATGCTCAAGGCTGTGAAAGAAGGGAAGGAGAAGAGTGAGAGAAGGAGGAAAAGAGTGAAGTCAATGTGCACGATGGAGGGTAAAAGTAGGCAAGTGAAAACAGAGTGCATCTCAAGCGGGTGAGTGCATGTGCGTGAGCGGAAAGGGAAAGGGGAATGGTTCGCTGTGAAGATGCAGGTATAAGTTTTGAGTTGGGCTAGGATGGGCCTATAGGTTATTTATTTATTGGGTATTTATAATGCACCTATACAGCAAAGTGTTTCAAGACGCAAAAGACCAAAAGACAATTAACAGGTCCACAAATAGAGGTAATAAAAGCTCTGCTGAGAATGGATAGCCAATGGATGGAAGAATCCCTAAGTGTGGAAGCAGTAGTCAGGCAAAGGGTGAGAGCACAGAAGATTTGGCATGAGCATAGGCTTTGGAATAGAAATACATTCTTAGATGCACACCATGTTCATGGAAGGTAGAGTAGCTTATGAATGTGTAAATATTGAAATAAGTGCAGGTACTGGGGAGAAAGAACAACCCTGGCTAAAAGGCTGTAAATTAACTTAGAGCAAGTAAGTATCCTATAGTTAAGAAGTATACTCTTGTGCCCTGCACACTATCAAGCTGAATACAACCAAATATTAGGAGACTCACTTATTCTCTGAATAGTTCAAAGTGTAAATAACAGGAATAAAGTATGTAATACATTCAAGAAAGACACTTTAGAAGAGTTTTACTAAAGTATATTAATAACAATTAAGTAGTGCAAATTATCAGATTTACAGGGTAATTCATAGAATTTTGCACAAAAGTGGCACACGCGGCTGGCACACAGTGTGCGCGTGCGAATGTCTGCGCCAGCCGCGTGCGCTAAAATCGATTTCCGCGTACAGCGTATTCATGGATTTTCGCCTCCAAAACCAGCCGTGGCGCAGAGTGGCGCAGCGACCCTGCAGCAGCGCCAGTTACACCCCCAAGAACGCCCCTAGAGCAGGGAAAAGCCATCAAAATCCCCAATCCAGCGCAAAGGGTTGCGCTAACCCTGGACCAGTTTACAGGGCTGCCAAACAGCAAACGCCAAGCGGGGAACATGTATTACTGGGGTTCGCGTGAAGTTTCACACGCGAAAGGGCCTGTGCGAGTGGGGTACGTGTATAACTGGGGTTCGCGGGAAGTTTCACGTGCGATTTCAGCAGGGCACGTGTATTACGGGGGTTCGTGTGAAGTTTCACACGCAAAAGGGCCTGTGCGAGTGGGGTACGTGTATAACTGGGGTTCGCGGGAAGTTTCACACGCTATTTCAGCAGGGTATGTGTATTACAGGGTTTCGCGGGAAGTTTCACACGCGAAAGGGCCTGTGCGAGTGGGGTACGTGTATAACTGGGGTTCGCGGGAAGTTTCACACGCGATTTCAGCAGGGTACGTGTATTACGGGGGTTCGTGTGAAGTTTCACACGCGGAAGGGCCTGTGCGAGTGGGGTACGTGTATACCTGGGGTTCGCAGGAAGTTTCACATGCGATTTCAGCAGGGTACGTGTATTACGGGGGTTTGCGTGAAGTTTCACACGTGAAAGGGCCTGTGCGAGTGGGGTACGTGTATAACTGGGGTTCGGGGGAAGTTTCACACGTAATTTCAGCAGGGTACGGGTATAACTGGGGTTCGGGGGAAGTTTCACACGCGATTTCAGCAGGGTACATGTATTTATGGGGTTCGTGAGAAGTTTCACACGCGATTTTGCAGTCAGAGCAGGGTACGTGAATTTCAGGGGTGCGTGGTGAGTCCTACACGTGAATTGGCAGTGTGGGTCCTCCCAGGTGTTCCCTCTACACCCCCCACGGCACCTGCAGGCAGCCCACACCACAGGGGACTACCCCCCACCCCTGGTCATGTCCCGCAGGCAGCCCATCCACCATGGGCATGCCCCCCAGCCAAGCCACATGTCAGCTTGCACCCACACCCCCCAGCAGTCAGGGGCACCTGCCAGCAGGCCCTCACTCATGTCCCACACATGTCCCCCTGCACCCCCACCCCCCAGCAGTCAGGGGCACCTGCCAGCAGGCCCCCACACATGTGCCCCTGCACCCCCACCCCACAGCAGTCAGGGGCACCTGCCAGCAGGCCCCCACACATGTCCCCCTGCACCCCCACCCCCAGCAGTCAAGGGCACCTGCCAGCAGGCCCCCACCCATGTCCCACACATGTCCCCCTGCACCCTCACCCACCAGCAGTCAGGAGCACCTGCCAGCAGGCCCCCACACATGTCCCCCTGCACCCGCACCCCCCAGAAGTCAGGGGTACCTGCCAGCAGGCCCCCACTCATGTCCCACACATGTCCCCCTGCACCCCCACCCCCAGCAGTCAGGGGCACCTGCCAGCAGGCCCCCACCCATGTCCCACACATGTCCCCCTCCACCCCCACCCCACAGCAGTCAGTGGCACCTGCCAGCAGGCCCCCACACATGTCCCCCTGCACCCCCAGCCCCCAGAAGTCAGGGGCACCTGCCAGCAGGCCCCCACTCATGTCCCACACATGTCCCCCTGCACCCCCACCCCACAGCAGTCAGGGGCACCTGCCAGCAGGCCCCCACACATGTCCCCCTGCACCCCCACCCCCCAGCAGTCAGGGGCACCTGCCAGCAGGCCCCCACTCATGTCCCACACATGTCCCCCTGCACCCCCACCCCACAGCAGTCAGGGGCACCTGCCAGCAGGCCCCCACACATGTCCCCCTGCACCCCCACCCCCCAGCAGTCAGGGGCACCTGCCAGCAGGCCCCCACACATGTCCCCCTGCACCACCATCCTCCAGCAGTCAGGGGCACCTGCCAGCAGGCCCCCACACATGTCCCCCCCGACAGGTCATCACACTCCAGACCCATGCCCCTCATGGCCACCCAAATCCCACCCCAGTCCAAACACCCCAGCAGTCAGGGGCACCTGCCAGCAGGCCCCCACACATGTCCCCCTGCACCCACACCCCCCAGAAGTCAGGGGCACCTGCCAGCAGGCCCCCACTCATGTCCCACACATGTCCCCCTGCACCCCCACCCCCCAGCAGTCAGGGGCACCTGCCAGCAGGCCCCAACACATGTCCCCCTGCACCCCCACCCCCCAGCAGTCAGTGGAACCTGCCAGCAGGCCCCCACGCATGTCCCACACATGTCCCCCTGCACCCGCACCCCACAGCAGTCAGGGGCACCTGCCAGCAGGCCCCCACACATGTCCCCCTGCACCCCCACACCCCAGCAGTCAGGGGCACCTGCCAGCAGGCCCCCACACAGTTCCCGCTGCACCCCCATCCCCCAGCAGTCAGGGGCACCTGCCAGCAGGCCCCCACACATGTCCCCCCCGACAGGTCATCACACTCCAGACCCATGCCCCTCATGGCCACCCAAATCCCACCCCAGTCCAAACACCCCACATTGAATTCCCAAAGTCATGATAGAAAATACATAACCAGCATGGCCATGAATCAATGTCCCTCAGACCCACGCAATGGTGACACATGACTGTGAAAGATCAACATTGTGACATGCACAAAACAAATGAGATAAGACCACATCAGTAAAGTATATAATAAATGTGTATTCAATAATTAACCAAATGAATAAAAAAAAATCACACAATAATGGAAATAATGAAGAAAAAGCTGCATGTCCAAAATATTCAAAATAAATGTGTGAAAGCAGAATCCAAATCAATCCAAAAGCAAATGGGTCCAAAGAGTCTGTCCGTCCAACCAAATCGAAAGTGTAAAAATAAGACACATCCATTGATCCATGGTAAAAAAGAAACTTAAATGAAGTGAAATCCAGTGTAGAACTATATACAAAGTACAAATCCAGGGTCCATGAGCCCAGCCATTGAAAGGAAACCTAAAAAAACCCTACCTAATGAACAACTATATACAAAAAGGTGGGGCATTGTCCAAGCGCCCCAAATGAAATGAAAACCAAAAGGAAACCTAACACTAATTAACTATATACAATGGTGGCGGGCTAGTCCGACGGCTCACTTCCTGATTTCCCGGGCCAGGGCATCATCGAACTCCTGCTCGATGTCCCAGAGGCGGTCCTCTTCTAAGGCCCCGAGGGTTCGCAGGGACGATGACATCCGGACCTCCAGGTCCCTGCGAATTTCCTCGAGGCACTCGGCCCGCCTCAGAGCCCTTTGCATGGAGTTCTCCGCCCTGACCATCGTGAGCCGGGCCTCTTCCACTCGCTGCCGCTCCGCATCTATAGCATGGCCTAAACGCTGCCACACGGAAGACACTTCCCGTCCTGGGTCCTCCTGCCCTCCGGCCGATGCCTGCCCCTCTGATGTCGAAGGCCCCGAGCCATCATGGCTCCCACCTTGTTGCTGCTGCTGCTGTGCCTGTGCCCTGGCTCCTGCTGCCTGCACATCCTCCTCCAGCTGGGGTGCAGTTGTTGAGGTGGCCACCCCTGCTGGACGTCCAACTCCCGACTGTGGCAGGGATGTGTCCTCCACCAGCCTGGCCGCACGGTCAGAGGCAGCTCCACAGGGTACCCAGGTGATACATGGGTGGGAAGATGGCACGGAGGACGACTGGCGCATAGGGGGTTCAGGTGAGGAGGGGGTCGAAGCATGGTTCAGCAAACGGAGGAATCTGGCCTGGGTGACCTGTCCCAGTAGGCTGACGTGGTCAACGAGCCATTCGAGATGACGTGCAGTCTCCCCATGAAAAGACTGCAGGTCACCTTGCATGTCCCATTGACACAACGCCACCCCACACAGGACAGGCTCAACCCGGTCCCGGATAGCCACGTCCGCAGGGAGAGGAAGGCCAGTTGTTGTAAGCGGATCCCCTCCCTGAAAACGGGTCTGGAAGTAGGCATCCCTGCTGGTGCAGGATGGTGCAGTCACAGGATCGGGGACAGGATTACACACAGGCACCTCTGCGATGGCCTGTGCTGCCTCCTATCCCTGCCCCTGCACTGCACCACTGGCACCAGTGGAATCCCCACCTCCAGACCCTGTCTCTGTCCCTTCCGCGGCCTCCTCCTCCACCAAACCCCCCACCAACCTGGATGACTCCATGCCATCTTCCTTTGTCGGACCCTGTGGGGTCTCAGCTGCCCCTTCTGCTGCCGAGGAGTCCATATCCGACCTCCGCCTCTTGGACCTACCCTCGGCAGCTGCGGCCTGGGACGCGGCACCGGACTCCTCACTCCCTGACGAGATCACAACCTGGGAGGGGAGCCGGGCCTTGCGTCTCCGGCTGGTGGTGTGATCCCCGCCGCTGTGCTCCACAGCACCCTCTCCGCCCTCCTCCTCAGTTGACGCTGCAGATAGGGAGAGATAGGAGACAGGCATCAGGACACTGTACAATGGACTGATACACACATGCCAGTTGCACATGAGTGGCAGTTCAAACTTCAGACATGGCATCACAATCCCCAACACACATGGCATGTCAACTCACACACACGAGCAATTCCACAGCCATATGGCAACAGCCAGCACCATCCATACACATAGAACAGCATGAGCAGCCAAAGGTGAGCCAGACATCACATGAAACACAGGGAGTGCACTAGACATGCACACACGCCACCACACTTACATGCATGTGTACACCTCCACCAACTGTCACAGTGATGAGATCGGCATCCATGTCACATCTGGCAATCAGTCTTCTACATATCAGTGTCCCAAGCATCCATGTTACATCACTGTTGCACCCTTGTGAAATACACACACATGCACATGTACATAGTGCAGATACATGCAGCTGGAACCGAGATCCATGTGTGACACCACAACCATGCCAACTTACATACACAGTCATTAAAACATGTGTGCTCACACATCTGCATTTGGCATGCAAGCTTACACACACATGCACCATCCATGTGTCTCACACATGAGAGGACTCGCATGTGTTAGCCTCACGGCCCTGTACATACACATCCATACATGGCCCTACAAAACCACATGTGCAACCTGCACACTACTGGCACACCACCACACGCACAGCTTACGATCAGTATGCATGTACACTTACCGCTCGACTCCAGACAGGTCTGCCTCTCAAGGACCTGGACGTGGAGCGCTGGGGATATGCGTTCCAGGACCCTCATTTGATTTTTCGACAGGTGGCCCCGGCGCCCCTTATCATCCGCTGCCTTCAAGAGACACCGGGCCTTGTTGAGGATCCTGGACCTGAAGTCCTCCCAGCGCTTCTTGACATGTTTGAATTTTCGGACTGCCACCCCCTCTGCGTTGATGGCAGTCACGATGTCAGTCCAGATCCTGGTCCGTCCTTCCTTGTCGGTGCGCGAACATCCGAAGAGGGCATCATACTGCCCCAGGACTTGCTCTACCAGGACACCAACTTCGGTGACAATGAAGCTGGTGGCCCTCTGCCTCTCTGGCTGTGGGTTGCCAGTGGTCTCAGATGGTGGTGTGCCAGACATGGCAACCCCAGAGGCAGGTGTGGGTGTGCAATTGGGTCCTGGGACTGGGCTGTGGAGCGATGGTATCCCAGTCGGTAGTCTTCAGTTCCAGCAGGGGTGGTTGCAGCAACAGCACCCCTGGGTGATGTGCAGGCAGCAAATAGCAGGGCACGTGGGCAGCAGGCAGGCAGGCAGCAGCAGATGGCAGGTGGGAGCGTGCTCGGGGCTCTTGGGGGCAGGAAAATGGCCTGCAGGGCAGGAGCGTGGTCTTCCGTGTGTTTTTGCGTGGCCAGCTTGATACGGAGTGATTTGGCACGTCAAAAAATTGCACGTCAGCGTGTAATTCGAGGAAAGGCCCTTAGCGCGTGAGCACGTCAGCGCACGCACGCGATTCCATTGGACCAAAGGCCCTTAGAGCGTAAGCGCATCTGTGACGTATCGCGCACGGGTGTTGCCCTGGCAGGGCTTGAAGATCCCACATGGATTTCTATTGCTCTGTACGTGTGTTTTCTAGGCGTTTGGGTTCACACACTATTACTTCACAGCGGGTGCGTGTTGGCTATGCGTTCTTCTACACGCAAGGCAGACGGTGAGTGGTAGCCCGCTCGCCCAGGCACAATCGCATGTAAAACTTCCTGCGCACCCCTGAAATACACGTACCCTGCTGAAATCGCGTGTAAAACTTCCTGCGCATCCCGTAATACACGTACCCTGTTGAAATCACGTGTAAAACTTCCCGCGCACCCCATAATACACGTACCCTGCTGAAATGGCGTGTGAGACTTCCTGTGCACCCCAGGAATATTGCCTCTGTGCGAGCTGGGTACGTGTATTTCAGGGGTGCGCGGGAAGTTTTACACGCGATTTCAGCAGGGTACGTGTATTTCAGGGGTGCACAGGAAGTTCTACACGTGATTTCAGAAGGGTACGTGTATTTCAGGGGTGCGCGGGAAGTTTTACACGCAATTTCAGCAGGGTACGTGTATTTCAGGGGTGCAGGGGAGTCCTACACGTGATTTGGCAGTGTGGGTCCTCCCAGGTGTTCCCTCTACACCCTACACAGACCCTGCAGGCAGCCCACACCACAGGGGACTACCCCCCACCCCCGGTCATGTCCCGCAGGCAGCCCATCCATCATTGGCATGCCCCCCAGCCAAGCCACATGTCACCTTGCACTACTGATCAACAGCGCATGACCCCTGTACCCCCAACCCCCCAGCAGTGCAGGGCACCTGCCAGCAGGCCCCCACTCATGTCCCACTCATGACCCCCTGCACCCCCACCCCCCAGCTGTGCAGGGCACCTGCCAGCAGGCCCCCATTCATGTCCCACTCATGACCCCCTGCACCCCCACCCCCACATCATTGACAGGCACCTGCCAGCAGGCCCCGACACATGTCCCCCAGCCAACACGTCATCACAATCCAGATCCCTGGCTCTTATGGCCACACAAATCCCACCCCACAGCACCCCAGTCCACACACCCAACCAAGCTTTACATCCACTCCAAATTGAAATCACCATTACATGATAGATCACAAATAAGCAGTATGCGCATGAGTACAAGTCTGTCAGACCCACACAATGGCAACACATGACTGAGAAAACCCACATTGTGACATGCATGAAACCAATGAGAGAAGACCACACATTGAAGTAAGAAAAAAAAATGTATTCAAGTCAAAATGAAGGGAATTAAATAAAAACACACAATAATGCCAATAATAATCAAAATGCAGCATGTTCCAAAAAATGATAAATAAAAAAATGAGAATCCAAATTAATTCAAATGAAAATGTGTCCAAAGTCACCGTCCAACAAAGCAAATCCAATGGGAAAGAAAAGCGTAATATCCATTGCTCCATGGTGAAGAAAAATAAAGATGAAGGAGAAAAATCCACTGTAAAACTATGTACAAATAGCAAATCCAGGGTCCATGAGCCCAACGACATAAATGAAACCTACAATGAAACCTACCTAATTACTAACTATATACAAAAATGTGGGGCATAGTCCATGCGCCCCAAATGAAAGAAAAAAGAAACGAAACTTAACACTAATGAACTATACACAATGGCGGCGGGCAAGTCCAACGGCTCACTTGTTGATGTCATGGGCCAGGGCATCATCGAACTCCTGTTCAAAGGCTTGGAGGCGGGCCTGTTCTCTGGCCCCGAGGTCTCGCAGGGATAACGTCATGTCCACCTCCAACTCCCTGCGAATGCCCTCGAGGCACTCACCCCGCCTCAGCGCCCTGCGCATGGAGTTCTCCGCCCTGACCATTGTGAGCCGTGCCTCCTCCGCCCGCCGCCGCTCCGCACCTATCAAAGGCCCAACCGCTGCCACACGGAAGACACTCCCATTCCAGGGTCCTCCTGCCCTCCGGCCGATGCCTGCCCCTCTGATGTAGCTGGCCCCGAGCCATGATGCCTCCCACGTTGAGCCTGCCGCTGCCTCCGATGCAACTGCCTCTGCCAGCATGACGGCATCCAGGCTGATGGAATCCACCGACGCCGTCGTGCACGTGCCCTGCTCGATGATGCCGGCACATCCTCCATCTGCTGGGGTCCAGGTGCTGTGGTGTCCACCCCTGCTGGACCTCCGACTCCCGACTGTGGCAGGGATGGGATCCCAACCGAGCTGGCTGCGTTGGTCAGGGCAGGTCCACAGTGCGCAACGCAACACCAATCAGGACATTCTCCATACGGCCAGGGTCCCCTCGTCCGCAGGTAGAGGAGTGTCAGATGACATGGACATCCCCCTACCTGCGGACGGGCCTGGGATGGGGCATCCCTGCTGGTGCATGGTGGTGTAGTCACAGGGTCAGGGACAGCGACATGCACAAGCCCCTCCGCGGTGACCTGTGCAGCCTCCTGCCCCTGGACTGCACCACTTGCACCAGTGGTACCACTCCCACCAGGACCCATGTGCGGCTCAGTAGCGGCCTCCTCCTCCTCTGTGGAAACCACCAATCTGGATGGCTCCACACCGTCTTCCACGTTGCAAGCCCTTGTGGGGGCTCACCCACCCCTTCCGCTGCAGCCGTTGTGGCAGACGCAGCACCAGTCCCCTCACTCCCGGATGATGGTAAATTCTGGGAGGGTGACTGGGCCTTGCGTCGCCGGCCGGTGGGGACATCCCCGCCGCTTTGCTCCACAGAGCCATCTCCGCCCTCTTCATCACGTGGCGCTGTGTAGAGGGAGACATAGAACACAAGCATCAGGGTACTGTACAATGGTCCCCTAGACAGGAAGCAATAGCAGATGAGTGGCACTGTCAAACATCACTTCCATCATGTCCCTCCACAACACATGGGTCAGTGCAGGCAAAACACATGCAGTAACAGGCATGGCGCATGCTGTGAACATTAGCATACATGTCCAAGGGACTCTTGAAACATACAATGCTGGTTTGAAACTCACATGCATCATGGGTCATGCCTATCACATGCACAGACTTCACCGTAGTTTCATCCATCTGGCCTCGTACACCCCAGACACAGTGGATACAAGGATGAGTAGGCTGCATCAGTAAATCTGAACATTGTCACAGACATGTGTCATGCATCCATGGCATTTACAAGTCACAGACACGCAAGTCAGACACAGACATGGACACCATACATGTCCATGACAGCAGCACCCATCTCTCACACCCCATCCATGTCCAATAACAGAGACAGGCATGCATTAATGTGTGCATTCACCATGCAGCTCCGTATATTGCATTGTAACACATGCACCAACCATGTGGTTCACACATTACTGGTCTCACATGCATGACCATGATGTTCCTGCACACACACATCCATACATGGCCTATGTCACACATACAGGCAAGTATCAGACAACCAGCACCCTGCAACATGCCCTGTCTCACACAGCAATGCTTGGCCACTTACCACTCAACTCCGGACAGGTCTGCCTCCGAAGGATCTGGGCGTGGAGCGCTGGGCCTACGCGTTCCAGAACCCTCATCTGGATGGTACTCATACTGCGCCGGCCCCCCTCCACGAGGCGCCGGGCCTTGTTGAGGGTCCTGGACCTCAAGTCCTCCCAGCGCTTCTTGACTTGCTTGATGTTGCGGGTTGCCACCCCCTCTGCGTTGATGGCAACCACAAAGTCGTCCCAGATCCTATCCAGTCCTTCCTTGTTGGCGCGTGATGTTCCGAATAGGGCATCATAATGCCCCAGGACATGCTCCACCAGGACACCAACTTCCTTCTGACTGAAGCTGGTGGCCCTCTGCCCCTCTGGCTGGGGGTCACCAGTGGTCTCAGATGGTGTTTGCCCCGACATGGTGACCCCCGAGGCAGGCGTGGATGGGCAACTGGGTCCTGGGGCTGGGCTGTGGAGCGATGGTATCCCAGTCGGGAATCTTCAGTTCCAGCAGGGTGGACACAGCAACTGGACCCCTGCAGATGGCTGATGTGCAGGCACCAAATAGCAGGGCACGTGGGCAGCAGGCAGTCAGGCAGCAGCAGATGGCAGGTGGGAGCGTGCTCGGGGATCTGGGGGGCAGGAAAATGGCCTTCAGGGCAGGAGCGTGGTCTTCCGTGTGTTTTTGCGTGGCCAGCTTGATACTGAGTGATTTGGCATGTGAAAATCTTGCACGTCAGCGTGTAATTCGAGGAAAGGGCCTTAGCGCGTAAGCGCGTCAACACACGCACGCGATTCCATTGGACCAAAGGCCCTTAGCGCGTAGGTGCGTAAGTTACATTACGCGCGCGGGCGTTTCCCTCATAGCACATGATGACAGAGCACACGTTGAAAAACTGCACGTCCAAGTGTCATTGCGTGTAATTGGATGAAAGTGCCCGCGTACACGCGTCTCTGACGTGTACGTGTGGGCCGGTTTAAAAGCTGCGTGTAGGACGCCATTTCCTTGTACGTGTTTTTCGTGGAGAGCGAGTGGGTGAAATCTGAACTTCTTGTCGGTTCACACGCGATTACTTCACAGCATTTCTAGTTTGTACTCCCTGTTACCTCTGACAGCTCTTTTCTGATTTTTTTTTAGTCCTGTTTCTTCAAACAGAATTCACTTCTCCTTTTGTCCTGTCTCCTCAGACAGCGTACAATTCTTCTTTTGGCGGGGGTGTTGCCAACGCGCACACGCGCGTATTTTTCACGTTCTTTTTCCAGGCTGACGGTGAGTTACGCACATACTTAGCAACTGTGCTTGCCCCGTGTGTCGCATTCCCCTTCAGAGGTCATTGTAGGCTGTGTGTATTACGCGTATGCTTATTTTTGTGTTTCTGGGTGCCACAGCGTAGTGCGAGTTCATTTTTTCACGCACATGGTCTATGAGGGGTTGCGTGCACATTTATTTTTGATTTTGGGCTGCCTGTGCGTTGTGTGACCCGTCATCTTCCCCCAGGGGTCACAGACAGCCTTGTTAGAGCACTAGGGTACGATTTCCATCTGGTATCCTACCCCTTTGACCCCCAATTGCCCAGGACAATAGTTTACTGTAACTCCCATATGCACAACAACAACAGTGCCATGGCTGGGAGGCGACCAAGCTGTAAGGGAGGCAAAGGTGGCCGGCCCTCAAAAGGTGGGCATTGTGGGCGCGGTAGGGGACGTGGATTTGCAGGGTGCCCCTATGCCCCCAGGTGTGGAGGAACAATCAGGGACACCCATGCCCCCCCCATGGTTGAGGGAAACGTGGCTGACACCATCCAAGCTCAGCCCCTGTTGGACCAGCCCATTGTGGCACCTGACCTGGCACAGGATGACTCCCTGGCTGACTTCCAGGTCAGCAAGTCTAGGCCACGTGTGGCGGTGCAAGTTGTTGTCACCAATCCACGTGGATCTGGGGCAGCTATGTCATCTGCTGCCCCAAGTATGCAGGGTGGGGAGGCTGCAGGGGCAGCTGCAGCTCCATCCGCCCCAGCTCTGACTCTCCCAGCCAGGACAGTGTCAGTCCCAGTCCATCAAACTGACGTTCCCCCTGCCAACATTACCCTGCAACCAATGCCTGCATCAAGAACTATGGTCATTTTGCATTCCCACACTCCTACTACCCAGTCCACCGGTGATTCTGCCCCTACTGACCAGAGCGGCGTAAAACACTCTGGCTCTGCTCCACCTTTAAAGAAGAGGAAGAAGGGTGCTCTGGCATGACAGGCTGAGACCCCAGACACGGCTACACACTCCGGTACCTCAAGGAAGCCTTGCTTCAATGAGATGGAACTTGATGCACTTGTGGGCTATGTGTCGGCACATAGTTACGAAATGGTGGTGACTGTAGGGTGCAAGACCACACCTGGTCAACATAAGGCACACTGGCAGACCATCGCCGACCACATAAGTGCCCTTGGATTTGTGAGGCGCTCAGCTGATGATTGCTACAAGCGGTGGAATGACCTGAAACGCAGAGCAAAGAACAAGCTGGCCTCAAATTATTCCGCTACTCTGGTGACTGGAGGTGGGTCTCCACAAGAGGACAACAAACTCACTGAACATGAGTCTGTTGCTGGGGCCTTCTTCACAGAGGAACAGATCCAAGGTGTGGGAGGACTACCTGATTATGAAGCATTGTCCGGTGAGTGCCCATGCATGTGTGTGTAATGCATGTGTATGTTGTTTGGGTGACGGGTTCTGATTGAGTGCCAGGTGAAGGTGTGTGTGCCTGAGTGGTATGGGTCACCCATGTGCTTCATCCAAAACATTCAGCGGCCTTGGATTTGGGTGTGACAGTATCCCTTCTGCCCAAAGTAGTAATTTAGTGCAGCATTACGGCAGTTGCCCTTGAAGTGGCATCTTGCAACAACATTGTTTGTATTTTTCAGTGTTCGTTCAAGCTGATTGTTTCAATTCTCCCACTTTGGCTACGCATTCCTCAGCCCTATTGTCACATTTGTGACATGCTTCTGTCATTGATGAACCCCACATTGGACCACATGTGTTACCTTGTTAGATGAATGATTTGACCATTCAGGCTAATTGAGTATTGGCCTGATCACAGGAATTTATGGGGCCTGTTTGAATGTGGAACTTGATAGTTGTTTCCTGTCATGTTGAAATGACAAACCATTGATGTGTACATCGGCCTGGAATCACTGTATTTTTGTACACTGAATGTGTTGCAGTGTGTGGCACATGCCTATGTTGTCACACTATGTAAAATGTTTCATCTCATCATGTCCATCTCACATGGATGGCTGACAGTATTCATTCACTGACATGTGGAATTTACCATGGCTATGGTACATGCCATCTGTGTGATGGCATGTGTCATGTATGTGTATTGGACATGCCACTCATAGGCCAATGTGTGATGGCAGTGCTACCCAGCAAGCAGCAAATGTGGTGCTCTTCCATGTAGGAGTCACCAGTGTCTGCCTTTTGGGTCCCCTTCAAACTCAGTGACAGTACATGCATGGGAGGGTTATAGTCATGTGGGACATGTGTAAATCGTGTAAATCATGTACTGGTTGTGTAGCTTGTCAGGCCTATTTGTGTGCTATGGTGCTAATGCCTGTTTCCATTTTTTGTCTTTCATGTTTTTGCAGGGGATGACGCACTTGATGTTGTTGAGGTTGAGGAGATGGTGCAGACCCAAGAGGAATCTCAGGCACGACCAGGCACCAGTGGGGGACGTGGTGGGGTGGTGGGTGAGAACCCAATCTTGCTGCAGCACATTCTGTCGAGGGGTGCCTCTGGGTGCACCTCCCCAGACCTCCATTCAGGTGCTGATTCGGATGATGAGACCTATGTGCTGTCGCAGGTTTTTGGCAGGGATTTTGTTCTGTCCAACCCACCTGTACAAGGGGTAGAACCCTCTATGGGGATGTCAGTGTTGGTAAGTCCGCCTTTGGCAGTTACGGATGCAGGGTCACACTCCATCTGATCCTGTTCCTGGGCCAGCAGATCAGAGGGGGAATGCAGTCCTGCAGCCTCAGGCAGTGCTGGCACAGCAAGGCGCAGATAGCTTTGCCCCAAACAGGTGTGGTGCCCGCCGACGCAGTGGCCGTACGCCACCAGGCAATACCACATGGGAACAATCCATTTATGGTATGGCAACCCAACAGGCAGCATCAGTTGAGATGATGGCTCAAGCAATGGAGAAGGCGGCCACTTCCATTGTCCCCCCTGAAAGGCAGATGGAGCTACTACAGCAGGCAACAGACGCCATTTGCCAATCACACAGGGAGGACATGTTGGCGTCCAACAGGGACAGACGGGCGGCACTGGAGACTCTACACCAATCGATATCAATAGAGTCCCAGGGCAACAGGGAAGCCGTAAGGGTAGAACTCCATCACCTCAGGGAGACTCTTGTTGACCTTTAGGCTTCCACTAACTTGAGGACAGAACATCAGCTGGAGCGGCTCACACGTTCGCTCTCAGCTGAGATGCAGGCAACTCGGGAGGAGATCCGTGCATCAGGTCAGGTGCTGCATGGGGATCTCTGCACTTTAATCCTCCGTAAACGAGACCTTCCACACCTGCATGCTTGCTGCCATGGAGGACCATAACAGGGCTTTGCATGGGCTGCCTCCCATTGCACCACCACCTCCTGTGGCAGCACCACCTCCTGTGGCAGCAGCAGAGGGTGATGATAGCGACAGCAGCAGTTCTCCCACATTGGCATAGCCGTGCAGGCCATGAGCCCATGGAGGTGTTTTTTTTTTCCCCAACATCCACACAGGTGGGTGATGGTGCGCACCCTGTCCTCGGACCTCCTGGGTGGCCTCCCCCTCTGGCCCCCACATGACCATTTTTGATTTTTTTTTTTTGCAGTGTGTTGCCTTGTGTGGCTCCCATGGGCATCCATCGTATTCCGGCTGGGCACATGCAGGCTTGTCCTGAGTTTGGGTTAGATGCTTGGGTTCGTGAGACACACACCCCTCCTGCTTCCCGTTTCCATGGGCTTGCAAAGGGTGTGCCCAAGTGACATTGATTTACACAGTGACGTAGGACTCCCATGAGCTGTGTGGGCAGTCTGTAGTCAATACTGTGTATACATTCCTAGTGGATATTGTTGTTGAATTGTACACTGCATGGTGTATTGCTATGTGCTTGTGCATCCATGTCTTTCGCCTAATTTGCAGGTTAATTCCTCATGTCTTCACAAGGCCGTCTACTTTGGAGATGGAGTTCATGTTGTAAGCAGTGCACTTGGACATTTGCGTGGCAGCAGCACTGTACAGTTGGAAGTGGCCGATGTGCTGGCATGATCAGGTTGTAAAACTACCACTACTTTAACTTAGTACTGTCATGTTTATGCTATGTTTGAGGTTGTGTAGCTGCATTGTATTGTTGGTAAGTATTTGGTCATGTGTGTTGTTAGTTCTACTTTACTGGGAGCATATTGTGTGTGGGCAGTTTCCATTGAGGACACTGTACTTTGACACCTGTGTGATGTTTTGGGGATTGCTTTGTTTGCTCTCACATAGCATGACATGCCATGGTGTGTTGGGTGTCGGTGCTGGGGAGGGGTTGGGTGACATGGCACTGTTGTCATGTTGTATTTTGCAAGGGGGTAATGATTTTTTCAGCATAGAAGTATGTCTTTTGATGACACAGCATTTGTGGTGTTTGTGTAGGTAGGGCACACAATGTAACACTTCCAGGTGACCAATCTCAGGCTGGTATGGTTGTGACAGTTGACTGTCCCTTATGTCATCATCATTGATTGTAAGCTGGCATGTGCCAGGACTGTGTGCACTCCACAGGGGTGTGATTTTAGGTGAAGTAATTATCCACCAGCTGTGTACGGGCTGCCTCACCCCGTGCCCTTTTCCCTCCCATGCGCACCGGCCGTGCTTGTGGTTGGGGATATGAGGGCACCACCATGTCCACGGGCAGGCCCCAGCATGTTGCAACGTTGTGCAGGTCACATGCTGCCACTATGATCCTGCACACTACTGGGGGAGCGTATAACAGCTGCCCACAGAACGGTCAAGGGAGCGAAAGCGTGACTTGAGTACTCTGAATGTGCGCTCCACTACGCCCCGGGTTGCAATGTGGGCTGTGCTGTATCTTACCTCGGGTGGCGTGGTGGGGTTCCAAATTGGTGTCATCATGTGGGTGCTCAGAGGGTAGGCACTGTCACCCTGGGGAGGTAGTGATGGGTATCATTAGTGGGGCTGTGACATTGCTCAGTATCTGACATGCATGCATGTGCTGTGCCATTTATACTCACCGAGCAGCCATGTATCGCCATGGCCCCCAGCTTCTAGGTCCCGGTTTAGGGTTGACATTCGGTAAATAAAACTGTCGTGGGTGGACCCTGGATAGTTGCCATATACTGAGGTGATGATTCCCTTGGCATCACATACTACCTGGACGTTGATGGAATGCCAGTGCTTGCAGTTTCTGTAGATGTGCTCTGATGCCCTGGGGGGACGTAGAGCCACATGGGTGCAGTCAATGGCACCTAGCACTTTGGGGAAGTGTGCCACCCCGTAAAAATCCTGGACGACAGCCTGCCTTTCTGCAGGTGTTCTGGGCAGGTATATGTGCCTGCGGACTGATGGGCATGCAGTCATGATGGCCAAGACCTGGTGTAGGCAGCGTGACTTCATGGCCTGTGACACCACCCCCACTATGGCACTTGTCCGCTGAAATGATCCAGTGGCCAAGAAGTGCAGTACATTGAGGACCTTATGCAGGGGGCTGAGTGCTTGGGAGCACAGGGTGGGTGATGTGAGGTCATCCTCCCACTCACTGACCAGGTCGAGTATTATGTGAGGTGGAAACCTGTACCTCCCATACACCTGGTCATCAGGCATCCCAAAAAGGCTGGTTCTGGATGTAAAAATTCTGGACCTGACTATCCTCCTCCTCCTCCTCCTGCGG
This sequence comes from Ambystoma mexicanum, assembly GCF_040938575.1. NCBI lineage: Eukaryota > Metazoa > Chordata > Amphibia > Caudata > Ambystomatidae > Ambystoma > Ambystoma mexicanum. The sequence goes on from NC_090934.1 coordinate 880,601,300, forward strand.
TATCCCACGACCACTGCTGCTAGGAACGGTATATTCATCCTGGCGTCTGTGCTTGTTTGTTGTTTGCGCGCACTTTTATGCTGCGCGGGTCCACGTACGCCTGCTTCCTGCTGCCGTACGTGTTTCCGGATTAGTGCGTCTTTTTTGGCGCACGCGTTAGCCCTGTTCGATTCCATGAATATGTGTTTTGAACATGCGTGTGAGCGTTCCGCGCACTTGCCTCCTGTACTTCCCCCGTGATGCCCACATTTTCACGAGTTGTTCCCCATTCCGCGTGTCACGCCCCCTGTTCCTCCTACTTTTGTTGTGTGCGCCGCGCTATGTGTGATTTCGCTGTGCGCTTAGCGCACGCTGTTTGGAGACATGTGCGCCAGCGTGTGCCACGCAGAATTTTGGCGCACATTAATTCCATGAATCAGCTCGATAATCTGTCCCAAAAATTCTTTTTAGAGAAAAAATCCAATCGATTGTTAGATGAAAAAATACAATCCCTTTTTTCAATTTCATACATTTTTTAAATCCACAGCTCAACACATTTCGGTTCAATTAAATCCCTTAATCATGAGCTAAATAAGTGCACTCACTGCCAGAAAACCAGTCTGAAGGTACCCTGTTCAATGAAAGCACAGCTCACTCTGCATTCACCCTGCCCTCAGGGATCTGTCCACCTTCTTTTCTCTGTTCACTGCAAGTTCAAAGGGACTAATGGAGTGCAGCAGTAATCATCTATCCCCCTCTTAAGTGCCAGCCTGTGTGGGAGTACTAGGATTTTTTTTTTCTTTTTCAAATAATTGAAAACCAGAAGTAATTGGGATGATGCTTTTCTTGAGCTAACCCTATCATGTCTGGCGAAGATCAGCATGTGTTAACTTTATTTTTTTTTAAAGAAAGTCATGCAATTCCATTCCTAAAATCTTAAGTTGTTCCATAATGCATAATTACAGTATTCCTACTGTAAAACACAGTATGGTCCATGCTTTACAGTAAAGTTTAGGCTAGTGTATCTATATTGCATAGAGCCAAATATATTCAACTTGTTTGGGGTCGGATGCATCACATTGATGAGTGAACACATTTGAAAATGTACATGATCACACATCCAAATGCTTTTGATGGCAACCCTAGTTCTGTGACCTACTCGTTGCATCCATCAGTGCAAGTGGTGTCCAACCCATGAGTTGATCCCATACTCCTTGACATTCTATCTACCCTGTTGTTTAGACAAGGTACACTGAAAGTGAGATGGCAGCCAACTGTAATACTCCTCCTAGTTTGCCCAGTTCTCTGACTGCTACACCATCTACTCTGCTTAGTCTCTTACTTTCTTTCCTCTTACATAAAGAATACACAAAGCTAAATAGAGGTGTATGCAAAGTAGTGATCAATAGTTCTGTCCAGTCTGTACATCTGAAGATCTACTGTAAAACCATTGATTGTATTTGGCCACCCGAGCTCGTTTTGCTCCGATTATGATTGCATTATATTTTTGCATCTGCAGCAGAGAGCTGTCCAAATTTTTTTCAGCGTTTTTATCATATCTATTTATTTTCATTCATGCAGATAACCTTTTACATATTACAGACACTCATCCAGGGCTTGCAAAATCTACTCGCCCACTTGCATAGTCGAGTAGATTTTATGAAGGGGCGAGTACCATTTGCAAGGGATTTTTGAAACTTTTATGTTGCATTTACTTTGTAGTAAATGTCAAATACAAGTTTCACTGTGCATAGCTGGCCTCTGGGTGGCTGGCCTTTAGTGGCAGCAGTGTGCCAAACAAAGTGTTGGTGTGGTGGAATGTACCACTTTACAGAAAGCACATTTACATTTTTTACCATCCATTGCCTTGGGTTCAGTGCATTTCTCATTGATCGAGTAGGTAAATTAAGTTACTCGATCTGGAGGTCCAGCGGGATTTTAAAGCATTTGCAAGACTGCACTCTTCTCACTAATGTCTTCAGCGGTACACAATAATGGTGTATTGATGGACATTTTCTGTCTTTGGTACAAATACTCTCTGGTGACATTACAAATATTAGCACAACATTGCTAATCAAATGGGTTTGTTTGCTAATCAAGAATATTTTAATTAGCAAATTCTGCTAATCAATTTTTGAAAACGAATCTATGCCTTGTACACAGACAAAACAATGCATAAACCATCTAATCAAAAACACGGATCAGATTAATCCAGCCAGTCCTTCTCAATTTGTCTCATTAAGGAGCACACAAGTGATCAGAATTATGTTCTAATCTGATTTTTAAAGTCTGTAGAGTGTCACTCTTTTTAATATGGATAGGTAGTGTATTCAATAGTCAGCATCCTGCGACACGCAAAAGTCTTTTTCTGTATGACATTTATTGGGATTTTCCTATAACGAGTAAATCTTGTGCACTTGATCTGAGAAGGAGTGATGCAGTGTATTGTTGAGCAATATAGGCTAAGTACTCTGGTGATGCCCCATTCAATATTTTCCAGAATAATGTGAGGACTCTAATCTGAACCAGTTCTTTAATCCTGAGCTACCCCAATTCCTTGCGTCAATTAAGCAATATGCCCCGAGCGGCGGGGGCATTACCGACTCAGGTAATGCCCGGGGTCCATAGTTATAGGCCCGAGCCTATAGGTCCATCACCGGGGATGAAGGAGCAAGTGAGGTGGGGAGGGCAGGGAGGAGGGAGAAAATGGAAGAAAACCCCCCCAAAAAAAAGCCTTACCCGATTCCCCGGCGGGGGTCGAAGGCAGCCTCTCAGCCGTGGGTAGGCTCAGAGCGGGATGGCCCCGCTTAGAGCCTCCTCATTGGCTGAGGGGTGGCCACACCCCCCGCTGAGGACATGGCAGCTGGAATCCCAGCTGAGAATCGAAGGATTCTCGGCAGGGTAACAACCCGTTGAGAGCCAATCAGAATGCTTGTTGCATCTGCTCGACTCTCGCCGGGTACTAATGATATGATATGATTGTTTATTTATATAGCGCCTATACGCAATGTGTTTCAAAGCGCTTCAAGGCAAGGGAGGGAACAAGGGAAAATACAACCACATTCTTACAGGCCATGAACAGTAAGGATGTGAAATTAACTATCGTACTCGGCCTGACGACATTTCAGATAGTGCAAGAGCTAAGACATACATAAGGAAGGGAGGGGGAAGAGTGGGAAGGAAATGGAAACAGACAGGCGACTACCGTACTAGGCCTGACGACATTTCTGGTAGAGTCAGAGAAAAACAAAAGGTGAGGGAGAGGGGTGCAGAAAGGGAGGGGAGGAACAAAACAAGCGACTATCATACTAGGCCTGACAATATTTCAGATAGTGCTGGAGGGGTTGTGGGGAGGAAAAAAACAGTAATGGGAGGGTGGAGGAAACAGACGAGGTTGCTATCATATTAGGCCCAGGGACAATTCTGATAGAGTAAGTGCATAGAAGAAAGTAAGGGGAGGAGATAGGAAAAGGGAGAAGGGAAAGGAGGAGAGAAAAGAGATTAAGCAGTCAACAAGAGTGGAGAAGCAAGCGTGGAGAGCGAATACAATTGCAGAAGTCAGAAGTAACGCATAATGTTGCAAGCCAGGATACAAGATGAAGATGGTAACAGCATGATTCAGGGTCAGCATGAGTACAAGATGCAAAGGAAGTCCAGCATGAGAGTTGAGAAAGAGTGACGCACCGTGAATGAATGAAGTCCATGAAAGTCAAATCCAGCATTGGCCACAAGACAGTGATGGTGAAGGAAGGCACCAGGTGGGCGGGGCTTGCTAAGTGGTGAAAAAGAGCATCACGCAGGAAGGTAGCAGGTGGGCGGGGATTAGGCCAGGTGACCTAGATCCACTTGCACCTGCTCCCCATCTGCAAAGGAAAAGAAGCTGGAGGGCTCCTTAAGTAGGGAAACAGAGCGGCAAGCAGGAAGGCACCAGGTGGGTGTGTCTTGCTAAGTGGTGAAAAAGACCGGGAAGCAGGAAGGCACCTGGTGGGTGGGCTTGCTAAGTGGTGAAAAAGAGCAGCAGGCAGGAAGGCACCAGGTGGGCGGGGCTTGCTAAGTGGTGAAAAAGAGCAGCAGGCAGGAAGGCACCAGGTGGGCGGGGCTTGCTAAGTGGTGAAAAAAAGCGGCAAGCAGGAAGGTACCAGGTGGGCGGGGCTTGCTAAGTGGTGAAAAAGAGCAGCAGGCAGGAAGGCACCAGGTGGGCGGGGCTTGCTAAGTGGTGAAAAAGAGCAGCAGGCAGGAAGGCACCAGGTGGGCGGGGCTTACTAAGTGGTGAAAAAGAGCGGCAAGCAGGAAGGTACCAGGTGGGCGGGGCTTGCTAAGTGGTGAAAAAGAGCGGCAAGCAGGAAGGTACCAGGTGGGCGGGGCTTGCTAAGTGGTGAAAAAGAGCAGCAGGCAGAAGGCACCAGGTGGGCGGGGCTTGCTAAGTGGTGAAAAAGAGCAGCAGGCAGGAAGGCACCAGGTGGGCGGGGCTTGCTAAGTGGTGAAAAAGAGCGGCAAGCAGGAAGGTACCAGGTGGGCGGGGCTTGCTAAGTGGTGAAAAAGAGCAGCAAGCAGGAAGGTACCAGGTGGGCGGGGCTTGCTAAGTGGTGAAAAAGAGCAGCAGGCAGGAAGGCACCAGGTGGGCGGGGCTTGCTAAGTGGTGAAAAAGAGCGGGAAGCATGAAGGCACCAGGTGGGCGGGGCTTGCTAAGTGGTGAAAAAGAGCGGCAGGCAGGAAGGCACCAGGTGGGTGGGGCTTAGGCCAGGTGACCTAGATCCACTTGCACCTGCACCCCATCCAGAGAAATATGGGCCAATTTACTTAAGCCATAGACTGCTCTAATAGCACAGTTTTGTACAGCTTAAAGTTTTAATAATTGTTTTTGAAAGGCCTAAAATTGCTGAAAGGCAATAGTGCAATCTAGAAACTACCACTGCTGAATTAAACTTTTAAAATGATCCTTATCTAAAATGTTGTTTAACCAGTTGATGTGGAAAGGTGGAAATGTGCATCTGTAACTACTGCATTAATTTGTGGTGAAAATGTAAGTTGGTTAGCAAAAAGTACACCCAGGTTCCGAGACACTGTCACTCAGACTGGAGCATGCCCAAAGCTAGAAGGCCAGGGCAATGGAAGAGGAGGTTCAGTAGTGCAGCCAACAAAGAGAATGTCTGCTTTGCCTCCATTCAGACATAAGCAACTATCTTGCATCCAGCGCTGGACTGCTCTCAGACACTTTGCCCCCAATGTGTCTCCATTTGCTCCTCCATGGAGATCTATCAGTATCTGAGTATTGCCTGTGTACTGTTGACACTGCAGACCCCACTTCTCTATAACCTGCACCAGTGGGTACAAATATAAATTAAAGAGAAGGGGACGGGGGTACCAGGCTGACCCCTGTGTTACTCTGCAGGAATGATTCCAGACTTGCCAGAGCAGACCTAACAATGTTCAACACTGTCTACAGGCACTGGACTAGGATCTTATGGTCAACGTTGGGGAAGGCTGCTGTTAGATCTAAAAGGATCAGCACTGCTGGTCTTCCCTCATCATGCAGTTCCAAAGGTTTCTCCTGGATGAGGAATATGGTTGTCTCCGTGTTATACCAGTTTAAGAAACAGCCAAGTACCCACCCGTTTCAAGATGCTCAGATAGTTAACAAGTCACTTCCACTTCCAAAATTTTAGTAAGGAAGGTGAGGTTTGAAATGTGTCTAAACTTAACTGACTTAGCTGGGTCCAGATGTGCCTTTTCTAGTAAAGGGGTAACTTGTGCTGCTTTTAGTTGCACTGGCATATTGCCTCACTGATGTATTAGAATACATAAATCTTCAGCTAACAGACCAATATCATCTTTGAGGAACTTAGGAGGGATAATCTATAATGAGGATCCTGTTGCTTCCACCCCCTGAACTCGTTTAAGTATGTCTGAACTAGATACAAGATCAAACATTTTGAACTGGATAGTGGTTTTTGGGGGCACATATGGGATATTTTCCAATACTCCGGTTCAGCTCCTATGGGTTCTTGTAACTTAGCAATTTTAGCAATAAAAAAGGAAGCTAGTTCTTAACAGAGTTTTTGTAAATGGTTAAAATTGCTGTTAGGGTCATAAGCTGTGTTTAATTCTTAATATTCTTTTTAAAACCTCTGATTTGCTAAAATGGGCTACTGAAATACTTTCAGAATAATATCTTTTATTGGCCTGTTGAATTGCCTTTTTATATTGTAGGCGGTGCTGCCTGCAGGCATTTTCATCAATATGTATAGGGGCAGAGTGCCACTATCTTTCCAGGTGCCGCTCTATTCTTTTAATTTCTGCTAGCTCTGGGGCGAACCAGTGATTATTAAGATAGATTTTATTTCGTTTCTCAATCAATGGGGCTAGAACATCAAGCCAGCCCAAAATGTTTTCATAAAAACCAAAAAATAAAGTATCTACAGATGTCGGTCGATAAGTTAAAGCCTGGATAATCATGGTAAAGTGTATGTAATTCCTCGGATTTAATAAACTGCTATTTATGAGCGTGATTTTTAGGTAGTTTAGAGGGACATCTTATTTCTGAATCTCTGCTTCTTCCCTAAATCACAAAAGAATGAAATGAATGCATGGTCTGACCAAGAAATGGGGTAGTCTTGTTTTTTAGAGTAATATTAAAATCAAATACCAAATCTTATGGTGTCTTAAAAAATGATTTCAGCTGGCTGATCATTGTGTAAAACCCAATAAATTGAGTACATTGATAAAATCCTGAGCTGATATTGCATCTAAACGATCAAAATGCAAATTAAAATCACCAACAACAATACATTTTGAAGATAACATTTGAAGTTCTTCACACAAAGCTTGAAAATGAGATAAAAGCACAATCATATTTAGGGGCTCTGTATAAGACTATAAACAGTATTGACAAGTCTCCACAGTTGTTACACTGATCAGCACATGGTCAAAAGAGGAGCAGGTCTGCGTCTGCATTGTTGTAACCCTGAATTGATTAAAGAGGATAATACCAATTCACCCACCTCTTTTATTTTCTCGATGTGTACAGTAAATCTATTCTTGCAATGTCATTTCATTAAATAGTATAGGACAGTCCAGCACTTGCCAAGTTTCTGTCATAGCAAGGACATGTAGGGTGTCTTACAATATAAGATCCTGGATCTCAATGTAATGTTTAACAGCTGATCTAACATTAAGGAGACACATTTCAGCGAGTAGTGAGAGACGGTTCCCATAAACCCTATATGTCTCCGTGGAGTTTCTGGTTACTGGTGGGTCAGAAAAGTTAGCCTCCATGTAATGTATCAGGAGTTTATCAGTCAGCTCATATGTTCTACTACCTCCTCTAAAACTATTCCCACCTCCTCCTTACATACCTTGCCCAACCTCCTCTGTCAATTCCCTTCCACCCTCCTCCTTCTGTCCAGATGGTAAACCTTCTTCCAATCCTTCTGTTCCTCTGACCTCCATCAACTCTGTGGCTGTTAAGGCATCCTCCACTCATTCTCTTTCTTTAACCGTCTACTTTCAACTCAGCACCAGCTCTCTCTCAAGCTCCTTCTCCCCCTCTGAGATGTTACCATTTCTCCACGCACCTTCATCCACAAGCCTCCTTTGATCCTTCTTCAACATTCTCCAAACACCATCTGCATTCTTCTCCAGCAACTCACAAACTGTCTGGGTTTGGATCTGCCTTTTTAGGTTCTCGGCTCAACCTCTGGTCTGTTCTCCAAAGCAGCAGGTTAGAGTTGCAACTGTTGGGGTGGGCTCCTTTGTACTTGGCTGCAGCGAATGCCTTCCTGAAACTCCCCTGTGGGTGAGCCTAATGAGATAGAGTCTGTGAGAGGTGGTGCAACCATCTTGGTTTTCACCAGTCTGCTCTTCTTCTCTCTGTCTGACTGCTTCCTGCAGCTCTCACTCCCTGTCTGTTGCTGAAAGGTTCTCTCCCTGTGAAGCTGCTTTTTGCCTTCTCCGGTATTCCTCAGGTCACTCCTAACATTGTAAGCTCCTTTGGAAGGAGATGGAGATTGTAGTAGCGGGCTCCCCCTTTAGTTTTAAAAAGAGGAGGGGGTGTACTTTCTTCCCTCTAATGGGCAAGGAGTATGGGTTCCCCAGTGCTATCTTCCAGAGGTTTGTTATGCACCTCTGTGAGTTGGCCCAATCTCTCCACAGTTCTTCTGTCCCTGTAACAACGAAGATGGTTTCCTGGTCTGGTCCAGATTTTTCTTCTGAAAACCTGGGGCTCCTGGTTTATAAAGTGTTATTTTCAAATATGCCCAATGACCTGACTAATTTAGTGTGTTTTTTTCTGTGGAGTGGTTGCTTTCACATAAGCTTGTGACTGTCCCCTGCTATAAAGAGAGGATGCTGCAATGGTCACCTGGAAGGTTTTAGGATTACCCTGCTAGGCACCCCAGAATCCCCGTTGTGGACCATGCCACAACACTTAATCCTAGGTTTTTATTATCCCTCTCCTGATGGGCTGTGTATCTGTAGTCCAAGGTAGGCCTTCTGGGGACTAAGGTAAGTCTCTGTGTTGGATCTTTATTTTAGTTGACAGAAGGAGGACTATTTGGATGGCGTTTAACAAAATGCCTTCTCTGCCTGTCAGTATCCTTAACAGCATAGTGTCGTTCTTTAGCGACCTCTGTCTGTGAGTCCAACTGAGAATTACTCGTCACCTCATTTCTAGGCACAGTGGAATTTGCCCTTCATAGATTTGTGTAGCATGTGTTATAGTCAACTCTCATGACATTGTGTCATCATGATCTCTGACTGAGTCCCCACCTATTCTGGAAGGGGATGAAATAAAGTAGTTTGAAGACTTGACTAGCAGTATCGACATGCCAACAAATCACCATTTGCGAAGTCGACATGCCAATATATCGTAGGGACTTTTATTTAAATTAAAGTGTATACAGAGCACCCACTCTAATAAACTCACTATTAATTTGTGAAATTCACTGTGTGCTTAATATCCTACCGAAGTCTCTAGGATACAATTTATTGTACACAAAGATCACTATGTGCAAATTCAGGATACTTGGGGGTTTGTATTAGTTGAAACCTATTTTAGGATCACTGATTTTTAAGAGGACCATTAACTGTGGTTTTGGTCTTCCAGCAGAGCAAAGTAAATAGAAAACATAGGGGGGGTTGGGGCCCATTTTATGAATTGACTTGCCCTCCTTGGGATTCTGATGGTCACTCCTGGTTTCCCAGGTAGAAAGTGCTTTTTAGAATACCTTTACTAGGCTGTGTCCCATGTCTCTCAAGTTTAGCAAGGTGAGTGAAGTGGTGCCTCTGCTCTGCTGAATATGTGTCATAACTCTTGCTCCCTTAACTCATTTTGGTACATGTATTCACTAATTCTCTGTTATAGAATATTCTAATTTCCCCTGACTTGTACCAGGCACACCAGATCCATTTGTATTACTCAGGAAATATCTAGGGTGTGTAGAGGGAATATGAGGTACAGCGGAAATGTCTCCTGTTCTAGAACGGCCTTTGTTTTTTAGCTTTTGAGTGAAGGTAACCTCTTTTCTTTCCTCTCCCGTCTTACTTTGGCATTGTGATCCTTTTCAGTAATAATGTGTTGCTCACATTGAACATGTTTCTGTCTACATTCAATAAGTCTGGGATGGTTACATTCAAATGCTTTATTTCTAGAGGCCAGTAATTCTAATTTGTTTTTTAACTCCCTCTCTAGATTGGTAAGAGTCATTGAAGCTATAACCATTTCGTTGTCCATGAAAGACCTGTAATCATCAAAACTCTTTGTTTTGCCAATGCTTGTTATGTCATACATTTTTATATGATTGATTTGTCCAAGTAAATTAAGATATGACCATTTGTCAATAAACAAGTACAAACAGCAAATGTTTTGACATTGGCAATACTTTTAGTTTTGTACATATTTACTGGAGTGATTGGATGTACTAATTTAAGCTACAGCCGTGTTTGTAAATGAACAAGTACAAACAGGTATGTGCCACCTGTTAGATTAAATATCCTATTTTACTCTCACATTTCCAAAATAAGTTTTCTTATTTAATATCCCTCGATAGCACTCATAGTGTTTTGTTTTGTCAACATACCCCATTCTCCAATCACAAGCTTTCAGACTGCACCACAATGAAGATCTCTCTTTTTTTTAATTTAATTTGATTTAGTTACATATAGTAACTTTTCAAATATTTACAAAGGCACAATAAACATTTGCACAAAGCATTTAAAACCTAAAAATATTTTACACAAATAATAAAACCAATCACATATGTACACTCTGGTAAGACAATACATTAGAATAGATACAGATTCATTAACCATCCCACATACACAGCATACACAGAGGGTGAACAAGAAAAACACAGTAATTCAGACTAACATTAACCAAATCTATGACGCACTCATCCAGTTATACTTGGAGTGGATGTTAATACCTCATACGGGGTTAGCTTCAATTACATTGACTCTTGGTAACACCATTTGTAGGAACAGCACCACTGCTATTTGGACTCGCACTCGGGCATTTGAAAATATTAGTTGCCATATTTCATCACTTTCCATATCATTGTGCAATTGAATCACCCTATCGAAACACCTTATTCTAGGCTCCCTCAGGGCTCTACATTCTAACACTAAGTGCTGTAATATTTTGCTTTGGGCACGAACCCTGCAATACCTACAGTAGTTGTTTTCAACCGTCATGGTTTTCATTCTACACAGTATTTCCCGTGTAGGCCAAATATTCAATCTAAACCTTCAGAAATCCATACAAATATTTGGGCATGGACATTTCAGCAGGTAAGATTCCATAAACCCCACTTTTTTTGTACCAAAAAACAAATGATTAAAGTCTTTGTATTTTGCACACCTTTCTTCCTTCAAGGCCCAATCGCCTAAGAAGATCTTCGCTTTGGCACAATCAGGGTTTGATAACAATAGTTCAATGGTTACAACACAATCACACAGCTTATCAATTACATGATTCCTCCAAGCACTAGGGAAAGCGCATTCCTGATTTAATTAAATAATAAGCAGTAACTGCTAGAATAGTTGCACTTTCTAAACTCAATAAGCATTTGCAGTAGAATGCACATTGTTTCCATAAAAGACAAGCATACAAGGACAATAGTCCAAATTCGTGATGAATAATCGCCATATGCACACTAGGAGGAAGAGACAGTATCTGTTTCCAGTACATTGATTCTAATGAATCCCAATACTCTTGTTTTTGCGGGAGGCTTCCCTCCACAATGTATGTGATTATTGGGACTACCTTAATTTTATAGAATAGTACCACATGTTGCAGGGACAATTTGCCGTATTTGTTCATTAGGATCCGAGACTGGGAGACTAAGTGCCGCATTTTAATCCTGGCTATTACCTCTTCATCTCTCAATCTCTCTCGCTGCTCAATCAATACCCCTAGGTATTTATACTGGGACACGCTTGCCAATTGAATGTCTTGGAGTGACCATGAAGGGGTCTTACCCTTAGTCACAGGGGTGGGAGTGCACCTTATTATTTGCGATTTCTCAGTGTTAATGACTAGATTGTTTATCTGTACATAGTCTCCTAGTTGCTGCAGCATTCGTTGGAGACCCTACAGGGTTTGCGAGAGTAAAACAAGGTCATCTGCGTATAGGAGATAAGGGATTTTCTGGGCCCCAGGTTTCGGCACATCTCCATTACAGCTTTCAAATTCATTACCTAAATCTATGATAAAATAAATTAAACAAGAATGCGGCCAATGTGCACCCCTGCTTTAATCCCCTTTTGGTCACGATTTCTGGGGATAATTTCCTATCAAGGCTTATGCATACTCGCGTTGATGTATTTGTGTGGAAAAGTATTATTATTGAAATCAGCGAGTGCGGGCAGCCATACAGTATTAATTTCTTATATAACCGTGTTCTATCCACAGAATCAAAGGCTGCTTTGAAGTCAATAAACCCCATATACAGGGAAGTCTTCGTTCGGCTTGCTGGGCTTTAATCATCTTCAATGTGATCATGTTTGTGATGGTACCAAGACCCTTAACAAAACCTGACTGCAGTGGATCCACCAAGTTCTTACTTCTTACCCATGATTGTAATTTGTCCAAGACTAAGCGGCAATAAAGTTTCCCTGGTACATCTAGCAGCGAGATGGGTCTATAGCTGCTTGGGTTCCCTCTGTCCCCTTTTTTGTAAATAGGGATCGTTATTGCCTCAGTCCATGACTTAGGTAGGGTCTGTGACGTTTTCACTAGCAAGAAGATTTGAAACAAGATTGAGCCCCAGAGGTCAGGATATTTTTTAAGACCGTAATTAGATAGCCCATCAGGTCCTTTTGCCTTAGAGTTACTTGCCGTGGTAATCAGATGTTGTATATCTGCTAAGTAAAACTCTACATGAAAAGCAATCAGGAATTTCAGTTGTTCACTTGTGGCGATGGTCTTAATTGGAGCTTAAAGATTAGTGAAATATTCAATCCAAGTATGCACATGGACTAATGACATTTGGAGAGCCAATTGTGGGGCCACTGCCACTTGGTTTATCACAGACCACATTTTTAAATATTTTTACTTGCTAAGGTTTCCAGCATAGTCGCACTATCCAATTGAAACAGTGCCGCCCGATGACCTTTAATCCATTTTCGATACCTTGTTTTTAACCTACTGGACAGGTGCTTTCTAACTTCTTTGGGCATGCTGCTTAAACCTCTCAAGTCTGCACGTAGCTGTTTTTTTTTCTCTTTAACCACCATATCAAAGACATGAAGATGGCACTTAGCAGCCTTTGTTTCAAACTTAGGTTGGGGAAAAACTTGGAATAGGTCAGAGTATATACATCACACCTCATCCAAAGGGTTATTCTTATTGGATAGGCCCAATCATAGCAATATTTCCAATTGTATAACTTCGCTCTCCGCCCATCATAGCCGATTCCCAACAGCATTCACTATACATGAGCCTTTCACCACAGTTTGGTCAGGTCCATTACGGATTTCACCTATCTCCCACTTGGCCATGAGCATATTATGATCACTTGCTCTGGATTTGATCACCTCAAAGTTTGACATACTCGGCCACAATACCTGATTAATATATGTATAGTCAATAATTGACTTACTTTCTCCCTTCTGCCATGTCGTCATTGGAGGAATATCAGAGCCAAATGCACCGTTAAGCATGATCAAACCCCTGGCCCGCACCATTGAGGACCATTTTTGGTATCTTGTCTTGTTTCTATTATCAGATTCCACTAGGCAATTTAAATTCAAGTCACCCGCCACCACTACTGCACTAACAGTCTGTTCTTCCACTACCAGATCTAAAAGGCAATTTAAATGCTGAAGAAAAGTATCATCCGACATGGCAATAGGGTTCCAGTAGACGTTTAATATAGCATATCCGGCATTCCCCACCATGGCTTTGACCATCAGCATATATTTATTAGGTGCAGCCCAAAATTCCGAGGACAGTCCTTTCTTCATTTTAACCACAGTTATAATGCCTGAACTTGGACGGCCTGTTGGGGGTTTTAAAGCTGGATTTAAATGTAGTTCATTGTTGTCCCATATGGGTATTGCTGTCAGCCAGGTCTCCTGCAGCAGCACTATATCCCATTTGTTCATACCACTTTCATCATTATTGATCAGATGCTTGAAACCCCCTGGTGTTCCAACTTACAAGTGTTAGGCGGGCCCCCTCAACTTCCTTCTCACATTAATTCTTAGTACAAGAACAACAACCCAGACCTAAGGGGTTAGTAGGACGCTGGTTCATTGTTCCTTAACTTTCCCTCCCTGACCCATTCTGACTAGAACCCTGTTCCTTTAGGGGCCTTTGACGGGATGTAGATCTCCCTTCCACACTAAGCGTAAATCCCGGGCTATACAAATCATTTTTAGCTTGCCAGAGTAAATTGTTCACTACCCTAGATTTCACCCAGAGTCTTATTGAATTTAACTGGTGTTTGACTGTAAATTCTACTAAGGCTATATCCGAGGACACAATGTCCACCAATTGGGGGATTTGGAAAAATATAGCCATTGCCACCCTTCTATTTAGATCGTACTGCGTGGAGGGAGCGTTCCTGAACGCTACGACTAGGGTGTAAGGGGCAGGGGATATTCTATGGGGGAGCTTTTGCTTTTTGTCTTCGAATGTTTGGGATTTCACTGGCGCTGTTGCTTGCGGTCTTTGTTGGATCTTATTTTGCATTTGACTTAAGGCACCCTCTATTAAAGTCATAATGGCACCGGACATCTCAGCTGGGAGACCAGCATTGCTTTTTTGAGATGGCAGCTCCTGGTAAAGTCTCTCCGATACCAAAGTGGGTGCAATAAAAGGCTGTACTTAGCGCGTCGGGGTCTCAAGTGCCTTTGGCCCTAGAGTTACTACCTCGACTTCCCCCAACGAAGCCTCTTTCTTTTGCTCCATCTCACTGCTCACTATAGGGGCAACATCAGCCAGTGGTTGTTTAGTTGGGATCAGTGGTATACTGTTAAGACTGATTTCTGAACTCTGTCCTAGTGGCGCAGAAGTTCAGAAGGCCAACCTAATTACTTGGAACAGGGTAACCTCTGGACGAGCCAGACCAATCAAGGTAGCGATCGCGGCGGTCAAGACTAGGTCTCAAGAGGGGTGAGGGTGACTGAAAGCCCGCAATGAGCACACAAAGCAAGATCACTTACAAACTACTCCAAACAGTTGTTATATTAAAAATATATACACATTTATTCCAAGGCCTTTAAAACAATGACCGTAGCGAGAAAATCACAATATAACGATAGTAAACCAACACATACCATATCAACACAATATATATACAAATACGACAGTCTCAAGCGTTAGATGCACGAAATGGGTAGTCCACCTAAAAGGGAAGGAAGACAGGCAGTGCGAAATAATGCTTAGACCCAGTTCGCCTTCAGAGGCACCTAACTGGATGGAAGTCCGAGCCCTGCGAAGAGTGGAGCCTTGTGCTCAAAAGTACCTGCACGCGCTGGTGCCAACGGGCAAAAGGAGAAGCTCTTCGAGGGAAATCAGGCAGTTCAGTTTAGTGCACAAAAGAAGAAGAACAAGTTCCGCGACTCAAGCGCAGCCTCCACAGTGGGCAGAAGCAGAGCGCGAGTACAGAAAAGGGTGCTGTTTTGACACAGTGGGGAAAAGCAATGGGCTCCTGCAGGAGGGCGACCAGATCCTAGCTATGCTACTCACCGGGCCCCGATGCAAGCAGACCCAGGCTTCTCCGCGTCAGTTTCAGCAGCTGGCAGGTTCAGAAGAGCAGGGAACGCCTCGTCGTCGTGTTGAGTAAAAAGATGTCCCAATCGAAGAAACCCGCACAGTTTGTTACCACAGCAGGGCAACAGAGCGGCCGTGTGTATCTGAGCCAAATGTACACTACTCACTTCAGACCTGGGAACGCCAAGTGTACGAAGCGTGTGAGAGTGACAAGGACTCGAAATACTACACAACCTGGTGGCGGTTACAGAGCAAGACTCCCGTGTAAGCTGGTCAGTCAGCTGGATGACCCAGAGACGCTTCCGAAGGCTTACTGGCAGGAGATGGTGAAGATGCCGAGAATAGCTGTTCCCGCTATTCCAAGGGTCGAAGTACCAGTACAGGCCTTCTGGTTCGATCAAAGGTGAAAAGGGTTTCACAAGACGACAGCAGTGCAGAGGAGAAGTCCTTCAGCTGGTCACCAACGATTCCTCGGTTCAGCCTCTTGGTTGCAGGATACTTGGCTCCTGTATTCCTTCGTTCGTGAGAACTCAGGAGATCGACATGGTAGTGGTGTTTCCAGCCCCCTCTTATCCACGGTTCCCTTCGCGCCAAAACGGAGGGGACCCAATGGGAGATCCGCTCATCAACACTCACACCATTCGTGGACCAATCACGGACCACGGTGGTCCCAGGCATTCACACCACCCTAGACTCTCTGGCACCCAGGATGTGTATTGGGACCAGACATCCCAGCCCACATCCTGGAGGCACACACAAGACATGTAGAAGCTCGCGAAAGCATACGTGTTTCGCGGGAAAGTACATGCCCAAATAAGGAAGGCCCCGGGTCGGCTCGACCTGGGGAAGGTGAAGGGAGCAAGACGGTCAGCGGACAGGACAAAGGAGCCTCGTGGTCTGGCCATTTTGGGAGCCAGGCCACCATTTTGGGTTAAGCGCGAGAAACGCGCTTAGAACGCCAAAAGGAGCTCAAAACACAAGAAACGATCGCTGCCACCATTCCCGTCCCTGAATCACTTGCACCAATCAGATACAATCCTAAACGAGTATCTAGGGCCTGTAGAAGGCTAGAGACCCAAGAGAGCTGTAACTTAGCTTACAGTGCCCTCTTGTGTCATGTTGCACGAAAGCCGCAACATGATAAAAGAAACTACGGGAAACAGCGTTCCCCGGTACTGACTGTCTTAAGGGCATGTCAGTTTCCCCGTAAGAAAGGAGCGAAACCCCAGAGGAGTGTGGCAGAAGGCTGCACTTCTCTGGCAAAGTCAAGAACAAGGTGAAAAACAACAGCAAAAAGTTTAGGGGTTGCCACATGGAAGGAAAATTACCTACAATTACGAAATCTTTCTTAACATATACCTGAAGGGATGTGTGCTCTTGTCATATAGGCATCCACTGCTCTATGGATTTCCAATCTCTGGGCAGCCTGGGCTAAAACCACTGCTGCTTGATCATCAGTCACAAGACGGCTCACTTCTCTAGGCATCACATTCGAATAATTTGTGTTTCTGTCTTCCTTGCTGTTGCTGGTGTTTAATACCTCCATCAGATGATCGAATGGGGGGGTACCCCATTGCCTGAGCAGCACTGAGGTCGAGAACACCGGATTTCCTAGCTTGGGCATGGAGCTGACATTTTTGCTTTATGGCTTGGGAGGTGAACTGTGAACGGATGCACTCTTTGTCTGCTCTCAGCAAGGATAAGAAGCAACCTCTTTGTGTTCTACGAGAATAATTGATCAAGGAAATTGGTAAGACTGCACTTTTCTCTGTAAAACTACAGTTTCAAAAATATGAGTGGTACCTGAAATTAATCCCTGGTTCTTCAGGCAAAGATACAGAAAATATAACACAATGGCCCAGTGGATCGAGGCTGACAATGTACTCTTACTCACTTATTCGCTCAAAAACATTATTTTATTATAAATACATAAAATTGATATATTTCATCTATTTCATATATATAACCATTTTCTGCTCACAATCAATTATCCCATCATACACTAATACTCATACTCCCATACTGACAATCTATCTTGACTCCACAACATGGTAACATCAACTTTATCACCATCTTAAATAGTGTTTAACACAGTGTTTCTCCCTTTCTTTAATACAGGTGAATCTATCTGTGTATCGAAATTCCAACAAATGTATAGGTCGACACGTGTTTCGGTTGTGTAAAGAAGGCAACACAGATCGTGCCCCTTTGTTGATGCAACCTTCATCGGGACAAATGTCTTGCTTCTGATAAGCTGGGGGGAGCCACATTATCTCCACATTTGGTTAAAGGAGGAGGTACAGATGTTCTGGACAAATCCCTCATAGGCTCACAGATTCAAACATATTTTCTTCTGTCTTGGCTCTCGAATTGATAGATGACTGTATTTACTTTAGGATCTCCTCTCACATTCTATTCTGCTTGCAAACAGATGTTCTTTATCAAGATGAGGGGTAAATCCTCTTTGCTCACTGGTTCAGTTGAGGATATTTCAGGAAATCTGATTGCATGCAGAATAGAAAACTACAGCCAGCACCTCATGGAACTCAATTGACCGTACCTGCTTGCTATCCTGTGAAAGTGCACGCTTTTGGACTTATGTAAATAGCCTTTTATTTGTCACGTGATAGTTTGTTGCTGCTTAAATTGCAGGTAACTCTGCAGCGCTGTCTTACACAACACGTTTAGCCTTTGTGCTCACTGATACAATAACTGGTGAAACCCTTTTGTCCGACGGATAACCACACTAATTACCTTCATTCTGAGATTGACTGAGCTTGGTAATTAATATATCAGAGTGTGTTTTACAAAATGCCTGGCAAATTAAGAAGCTGAGCAAAGAACTATAATCTCTGGGAAAACGCACCATATAAAAGAGATCAGGCTGCTACAGTCACTCGCTCTAAATGTCACAAGACCAACCTACAAACGACTAGCTCCTCACCTCAGCCTTTAGTTAAAAGCGGTGGAGCGGCCCCGTTACGTCTTTTCTTTTTAGTGGAAGTTAACACACAACCCAAGTATACTCAACAATTGCTGGGAAAGGATCTTGAGAACAATAATCCCCGTAAATATAACGGATCCCTTTTATGCCAGCTATTGTCAATAATAATGTGCTGCTCGCACTGTGCTATATATTACGGGATACTCTGGGAGCTATATTCACAGAAACAACTGACATTGGCACATCGTGTGACCCCTCTGCCACTGCACCTGAAGCTGCACATGTGGGGCCTTCTCTCCCACTTAGCATCATTGGCACACAGAGACTGTCAGCTTCCCCTAACATGTGTCCAGTCACAGAAGTATCATGCATGGTAAATTCTACATCTTAAGTGTCTAACTCTCAGAATGAAATGCAGGCCCAACTTGTGGCGCTGCAGTTCGCTGGGAAAGTTCTGGGTGACACGTCTAGCTTCCCCTCACCCTGACCAAGTAGTCCCGAAAGAACTGGATGACTTGATTGCGGCAGCTGTAATGCAAGAACATAATCCAGCCTCCCCTCAGGGAAACGAACCCACCACGACCCCAAATCACAGGGAAGTAAATGCTGCACAAAATGAATCGGGCGAGGCAGTTTGTGAAGTTTCAGCAATATATCTTACTAGGAAACAAGGGCGACAGACAAAAGCGTCAGAAATGCCTAAAGAATGATGGCTCCTTGTTACAGGAAATGTCCGGTTTTGGAGAAAAAAAAACGTCATCCCGAGAGAATCATGAACAAGGAGAGCAGCAAGAAAATTCCTAAAAAGAAAAAAACAGTGCACAAAATCCAAAGGCGTTCTGACAAGCTGCTTGATACAAAATGTAAGTAATAATGATATGGCTGAAGACTCCATGCTAGATGTTACAGACCATTTAAACAAGGAACACATTAGGAATGCAGCTCTGGCATTGGCTGTTACCCAGAAATCCATCGAAGAGAAGATGATTTAAAAAGAACGGTCTGCACTCATACAGCCGAGGTCCCTGAGACAGAGACGAGTTGAACCTATATTCACGATCAAACGAACAACTCAAGGCACAACAAAACCCAAGTCGCATATTAATCGACTTGACTTCCTGAGCCTACTTCGTCAAATTCTTCCTTTCCGAATTCTAGATAGGAAGGATTTTGACTTCATTCAACCAATAAAAAATGTAAAGTTACCTACTAGCAGAATGCACTGCTTGTCTATTGAAACAACTGATATGATAAAGATACATAAGAACAGGATCTTTGAATTAGGCTATGAGTTGGACGCGGCTATTGTGAAAGAGCCTTTCAAAGAATGCCTGACCATGGACATAGGGAACTGTTTAGAAAGGGCGAAATCTGTCAGGCTCCATGGCGGAGGGAAAGGCAGTACCCTTTTGATGCATTGCATTCTTTGTGATCCTTTTTATATACATTCCTGGCACCCCTGCCTATTGCTCTGCAGTTGGGCCCTCCTCATCTTCTAGGCCTCCTAGGGTCTGGCCAGGATTGTGCAGTGCATCTCCCCCATTTCCTCTTTACATCTGCAGTCACTTCACTCTCTCTGTGCCTAGTGTGCCTTTCCTTGCCACCCCCCTCCACTCCTACTACACGTCTCTTGCACTTATCACTATCAGAAACGCTGTCATGCACGTATGATGGGCTCAATGTCCTGTTCGTCTTACCCTACCCTCACCCCACCCCTCTCTCCTCTTTTATGTATAGCGCTTGCATTATTGAAACGACCATCAGGCACATACAATAAATATGTCAGATGCTGTAATCAATGTGTATTCCTCTTTGCTCTATGTTGTGACTCCAAATACATAGCACTTGCCCATTCTGAATGTTCCGATGCCTGTTATGAATGTCAATTCTGTTGCTTATCTACTCTCCCTCCCTGCGTTGGAGCATTTTGAAACGCTAGTTAAGTGTATAGGTGCTTTACAAATGACCAATAAATAAATCAATAAGTACCATGCATGAGAATGTACTTGGGATTTTGAATTGACTAAGAACAATGTCCCCGTAAAAGAATTGATATTGGAAAATATGTATCTGGAATACACGTGGCTGTACCCACCTTTTGAATGTGGATGGATCTCTAAAAATGCTGCTACAGAATGATGTCATTCTTTTACAGGCCAGCTGGCTACTCACAGAGTTCAGCATGGACGGTTTCCAAACCTTCCAAATCATGGCAAAAAAGGGCACTCAGGGTCACCCATATGGCGGTCTCATAATCGGGGTGAAAAATCATATAAAGCTGTTAGAATTCTTCCTACCATCGAAGATTCATCCATGTTGGCCGTGAAAGCCTGCCTTCCAAATACTAATTTCTATCTTCTAATCGTAAACATCTCTGATGCTGGGTATTCAGTTTCGAAAATTCATCGATGTTGGCTGTGAAAGCCTGCCTTCCAAATACTAATTTCTATCTTCTAATCGTAAACATCTCTGATGCTGGGTATTCAGTTTCGAAAATTCATCGATGTTGGCTGTGAAAGCCTGCCTTCCAAATACTAATTTCTATCTTCTAATCGTAAACATCTCTGATGCTGGGTATTCAATCTACTGAGGCTATTATGGAGTCAGTCTTAGAAATAATTGGTGATATAAAGGTACCTGGAGTACTTGATCTAATACTCCTAGGGGGCGATTTTAATTCCCATTGTTGCTGTACAAACAAGTTAAATGAACGGGATCATCTAAAGAGTATTTCAATGATGGAAGCCAACAATGCTAATAAATCAGGCGCTGCCTGGATTGAGACGTTGTCATACTATGGCTGTTTTATTCTGAATGGTCATAATATGGCTGTTTTATTCTGAATGGACAGGTGGTTGATGATATATCGGGAAACATACCTGGAAAAGTGGAACTAAAACAGCCACTTTAGATTACTTTTTTTGTAATGAGCCAGTCTTGTCTCATGTTAGAAATGTAACCGTAATGAGAAACAAGTTCAGCGACCATACTGCCACTACTCTGACTTTGGCTGGCTGGGATATAAGTATGCAGCAAATGCAGGTTGCTGATTTGGAAATCAACTCGAGTGGCAACATAATAAACTGGACTGAGAAAAATCTGGAAAGAGCCAGTAATTTTATTGCCACTAATGCAGAGACGTTTCTGTTTTTTTTTAAAGACCAGACTGCCGATGATATCAAGCTGCGGATCTCTGACACCATGTTCAGGATAAAAATACAAAAACGATACTATTCACACATGACTGGTATCCAGAGGAGACAATACCCGGATAGGGCTTTCAGAGATGCTAAAAGGTCCATGTAGCAGGAGATACAGTGAATTAAAAGCCTGTAATTAACCATCTATGATATTCTTAAAGCTATACGTTTAACAAAAAACAGGTATAGGAGATGG
Organism: Ambystoma mexicanum; assembly: GCF_040938575.1. Lineage (NCBI taxonomy): Eukaryota > Metazoa > Chordata > Amphibia > Caudata > Ambystomatidae > Ambystoma > Ambystoma mexicanum. Next base: position 880,622,833 of record NC_090934.1, read on the forward strand.
GTTAAAGGCTGGAAATAGTAATATCTTAATATCCAATGGAAACATCTGATGAATATTGCTAAAAGTAAGAATCCCAGAAAAATATGGCATTCACTTGGCAAATTTAAGTCCAATAAAACAAATTTTGTGGCCTGCAGTATAGGGGAACATCAATGGGCCATCCATATCCATTAGCGAGAGAAAAGAGACCTAGGTTAATGAGCCATAGGTGTGGGCCGCACATCCTAATCCCATAGAAGGGTTAATCTTCTTCAGATGTAAGTTAGATTCTTCTTATTTACTTTATTTATCATTCAAGTTACTTCGATTTCCAAGAAAAACTCCCAATCTCGTTTATTCAGTTATACTGACGTTTAATCTCAGTAAGCGTACCACTCCTAGGTACTTGTTTTTTAGCAAAGGGCCGGTAAGTCCTATGCATTTCAGACTGAGTCCTTCATCGGAGCCCCATGCCCATGCTTTTCACACACAATCTAAATAACATATATTAATAAACAATAGATTTAAATGCCATCATTTAGAGCATTGCAACGTTATCACATTCCAAAGCACATATATTTTCCACATGGGTAACATTAGATAACAGTGCACCAACACATAACAGCACGTATTAGCAAATACAATAAAAGACATGATAGAGAGCAGGTGAATACTGTTAGGAACATTTTCCATGTTTTGTGACCATTTGGTCTTTGCGCAGTCAATAGTTGTTTTAAGAATTGCATTCTATAACTTATCCTCCACCCAATTCTACACGTATGCCATTTGTTGCCATCCCTGTGTGGTGGAAAAACATCAGCTAGTCCTTATAGTTAGTGTTTATTAAATTTGTGAAATACGGTGTAAGATTAACATGCTTAAAATAATGTTGTGATTAGTGCTGCTAAATCTACTCTTGTGACTGTAAATCATTACTCCACAGTGCCGTAAAACACTAACCTTCATGCGCGTTCGCACAAAAAAGTAGCTGCAAGACCGCGTGTAACTCCTGTAAAAAGTAACGTGATTATAAATCTCATCGTCGGATTCCTTAGCGTTAGGGCTGTTGTTTAAATTGTATAGCTTTTTTTACGCTTACCATCATCACGGTACTGAGAAACCGTGCCGCTGTACTTGGCCTTACAAATGTTATTTGGTTTTCATGGCAATCATGACACAAAAGATGTCTACAAGATGTTCTCCGCACTGCTACAGCAGCGGCCATCTTAGAAAGTGGAAGTTAGTAGGATTGCTATGTCGTGCAGACTAGATAACTTACCATTTCGTTCAGGCGGCATTATTGATTCTGTGTATTTGTATTATCTTAACGCGTTATATTTTCTATATGTTCGCGAAGATAAAAATACGCTGTGCTGCAAAAAGATGTTTTTATAATAAAGAAGTGATTATATGACGTCTGGGCTAACTTTTTATTGACATATGCTCAAACCTGATGTATTTCATTCTCTTGTTTGGATATGTGGGTGTGAAGAATTCAATATCTTTGCCTGGTGTCTGCATGGATATTTTTGCTAATACTGGTATTGGATGCTCTCACCCACATAAATCACCATACATTTGATAGCTTGAATAAGTCCAATATAGTGAAAACATCAAAGAATGAGAGTTTTCAAATTCTCTTTGATCTGGACGATTTTCAAACCAAAATTCATAAGCTTAAAGATTCGAGCTCCTGGTCCAAATGGTCTCTCAAATACTGTTTTGAAAAGATCTCCCGAATTTTGTTCTAGGATATTTTACCTTCCCTATACCAGGGTTTGTAATGAGGGTACCATAACTGCCTCTTGGCGTAGATCTTATCTGGTACCCTTCTATAAAAAAAGGTAAACAATCCACACCAGAACATTTTAGAATATTGGCAATACTCAACATTACTGGAAAAATATTTGCATCCTTGCTTCTGGACGATTTGGAAAAAATGGTCCCATTCTATTAACCAGCTGGATACATTTCAAATGGGGTTCAGGGCAGGTTCTGGCACTACGCATTGCCTCTGGTTTATGGACTGTCTATGTAGGGAGACTAAGACTAGGGGTAATCCCTATTTGCATGTTGCTATGATTGATTTCCGGGCAGCCTTTGACATGGTTAATAGAGATAGACTGTGGTCGAAAATGTAAACATTTGGCTGCCCGGATAATCTTTGTGGGCCATGAGTGAGCTGCACGAGAAAACAACAGTGCAGGTGAGATTGGACTGAAGGGAACCCGTCACGCGCCCCCTGATGACCCAGATGGGAATCAAACAGGATTGCGTATTGACTCCCTTGCTTTTCAATATCTATTTGGCAGACTTGCCCGGATGCTTGAGGAGAGTTAATAATTGTGCCCCCGCTATATCTGAGGAGAAAGTGGGATGCTTGTCCTTTGCAGACGATCTTTTGTTATGTGACCATACTTTTATGTGCCTTAAAAGATCGCTTGCAGAACTGCATGGATTTGCATATATAAATGGCCTCAAAATAAACTATGAGAAAACTAAGCTGATGCAGTTTACCCACAGGCATGAGTCAATACCTTGTAGTTTGTGGCGGGAAACTACATTGAACAAGTCAAGTGTTTTAAATATCTTGGCTTGGAATTAACAACTAAGTGTGAGTACTCAGCTATTATAACCGAGAAGAAAAGGAAAGCTATTATACTCACCTCAATGATCGCTAGAAGTGTCAGAGAATTCTCTGGTTATAGTTTGTTTGGCATATTGACCCTCTATTTATTTATTGTGCATTTGAAAGGTGGTTATACATCAAGAAAATGGGCCTCATTATGAGTATGGAGGCAGCCATGCCGCTTTGAGCGGCATGGCTACTCCCATACCGGGTAGCGGGTCTGGATTCCTGGAATGGGGAAATACTGGGCAATTCTGACCTTGGAAGGCCTGGTATTTACCCATTCCAGGAACCCAGACCTGGTACATCCCCATTCACATTTGAGCACCCATAGGGCTCAATGGGAATGTGGCAGATGCTAACAACAGGCCCGTTTATGACTGGCCCGTTGTTAGCATCCTGGTTTGCTAGTGGGTCCCGCTAAGGACGCCTGGTTTTACCAGACGTCCTTAGCGGCACACACCAGCAGACCTCGTAATGGGGCGGTAGAGAGATAACGGGCCGGCAGCCCTAGCACCTTTATCCCTCTACCGCATTCCTCGCAATGAGGCCCATTGTGTTATAAAGTGCCCACAGGGCAAAGGGGAGGGAACAAGGGAGCAAAACTGGACCACGGAATAAAGTAACAACGATGAACAAAAGGCAGAGGCGGTCCTACTAGGCCTTGTGAACATTCAGACCATGCAATTGTAGAGAGAGAGAGGGGACAAGGGCAGTGGAGCAAGGTAAGTGCTAGAAGTTCCACAGAGGGTGAAGTGCAAGAGAGTCGGTTGTAGGACAACTGGTAAGCACAGTGAGGTGACCACTTGGTAGGAGAGTGGTCACCTGTAAGTACAATAGATGCTGACCTGTGAGACAACCCAGGCCAGTGGGTGCCCAAAGGCAAGTGCGTATGGAGGGGGGGGGCAGAGGCTGTGGGCGATTGGACAGAGGCTAGGTCCTCGAAGGACACATAAGGCCCAGGCCACCAATCTCAGTTACTTGGGCTAGCAGGGGGCGAGAGGGGGAAGGAGGAGATGACGAAGAACGTCTTGAGGAGCTTGCAGAATTTTAAGAGATCCGGCTCAAGACTGAGAGCAAGGGAGAAGGCTGTTCCAAAGGAGGGAGCCAACTAAGGAAAGGGACCGGCCACCCACTCGCTGCTTGGAGAAGTGCTTGACAAGCAGAGAGTTGCAGCCAGAAGATCAGAGAGATCTGGAGGGAGAGCATTGGGTGAGAGCAGGCTGTAGATAGCGTGGTCTCAGGCCCCAACAGCCTTATGGATGATGCAGAGGGATTTGAATTTGATCCTTGCAGCAACCAGGAGCCAGTGGAGAGATTTTAGGGCTAGAGAGATGTTGGCCCTGGGCTTTAGGCCAAGGATAAGTCCCAAAGCCCTATTCTGGATTAGTTGGAGAAGGCATAGAGAAGAAGAGGGTAGATCAAGGAAGAGGCTGTTGCAATAGTCCAGCCTAGAGAGTACCAGAGCTCTAGCGACACTGAGTTTCTGGGAAAAAATGAGGAAAGGGAGGGTACCTCTGAGGAGGTGTAGTTGGAATTGGGCCTTCTTGGCAAGGTCCAGGGTGTGTGGAAGGAAGGAGAGAGAGGAGTCTAAGATGACACCAAGGTTTCTGACTTGAGATGAAGGAGAGGGGGAGAGCCCATAGAGGGTGGCCACAGTGAAAAGGGGGAAAGAAGGAACAGTAGTCCCAATAGGAAGGATCTCAGGATTTAGGCAAAGGTCATTAGAGGCACATCAGGACTTGATAGCAGACAAGCAGTCAGGGATGAGAGGAAGTGAGAAGAGATTCAAAGGGAAGTTTGAAACAGAGTTGTGTGTCATTTGCATAACTCTGGAAGTGAAAGAGAAAGTGGAGATAAGGCGAGCAAGTGGGACGAGATAGATGTTAAAGAACGAAGGTGAGAGGAAGCGCCTTGGGAAACGCCACAAGTGGAGATAGAGGTGGGGGAATAAAGAACCCAGGATAACCTGGGAGGGGCAGTCAGTGAGGAAGGAGGTCAGCCAGTCGAGTGCTCGCTCTGAGATACCCAGTGTATCATGGAGCCACTTTATGAGGATAGAGTGTTTGACCATATCGAAAGCAGAGGAGAGATTGCGTAGAATGAGAACAATGGGTGAGTTAGACTCAAGATATGCAAGCAGCTCCTCACGGATGGTTAGGAGAGCAGTTTCTGTGCCTCTGGATGCTCAGATTCCAGATTGATGGTCATGTAGACAGCCAAAAATCTCAGTGTGCTAAATTAGTTGGGGAAGACCAACTTCTCCAGAGGTTTCCCAAGGAAGAGAGTGATAGAGATGGGGCAGTAGTTAGCTAGAGAGGAGGGGTCAGCAGAGGACTTTTTCAGGAGATGGTGCACATGGGAGTGCTTGCAGGAAGAGGGGAAAGACCTGGTAGCAAGAGAGTGATTACAGAAATCAGAAAGTACAGGGGCAAGGGAGCCTATGTTGTCCTTAATAGTTCTGGAAGAACAGGGGGAGACCTGTTTGGAGGAGACCCTCATAGAGCACATAGAGCAGACAACTCTAGTGACCTCTTCGGGTGTGATAGGAGAGAAGAAGGAGAGAGAGGACGAGGGCGGACAAGAGGCCAGGGATGGCTGGGAGATGGGAGGAGGGAAGGGGGAAAGGGAAGAAGAAAGAGTACTCACGATATCCGGAGTTTTTGCAGTGAAGTGGGTCGCCAGTGCAGTGCAGAGGGCCAGGGAGGGAAGTGGCAAGGTGGAGACTGCAGAAGGATTGGCTAGTTCCTTGCAGATTTTAAAGAGTTCAGCCGTGTTGTTGGATGCTCCAGAGATGTGAGCCTGGATGTGAGTCCTCTTTTTGAAGTGAATGTGGAGACAATATTGCATTTGGAGAAGGCGACAGGTCAGTATGTCAGAGGATGAGCTCGAAGTCTACCACTTCCGTTCAGCAGGTCTGAGTCGTACCAAGTGTTACGCTTGGTGGCAGGTTTCATATGGATCCTCATGACAGGGGCAAGAATGTCAAGAGTGTTGTTAATGGCGAGATGGAGTTTGTTAAGAGCCGAGTCAGAGTTAGAGTCATCAGTGGAAGGAGAGGGGGGTAAAGGTGGAGGCGAAGGCAGCAGCTCACACTCGTTTCATCGGACAAATGTCGTGAACGAAGATAGCAGAGCTGGGAGAGGTGCGGTCAGAGGACCAAGAGGACCCAGGTGGGAGGAGAGGAGGGAGTGGTCTGACCAGGAGAGATGAGTGGAGAGTAGAGCAGAGAGCAAGGGATCAGTGTGGATGAAGGCATCGAGATTGTGTCCAGCTGAGTGGGTAGGACCAGAGGGGAGAATAGAGAGGGAGAGAGAGGTGCAGAGGTCACAGAAGAGAGTGGGAGCCATGTATAAGGAGTCAAGGTGGATGTTGAAGTCACCCAGGGGGAGGAGATTAGAGGTAGATGACAGGAGAGAGGAAGAGACATCAGCCCATTCTGAGGGGAACGGGGAGATAGGGCCAGGTGGCTTGTAAATAGTGGCAATGGTCAGGGAGGAAGCAGGAGAGATGCCAAGCTTGCAGACAAGACTTTTGAAGAAGGAATAGGGCTGTGAGAGAAGAAGATACCCACTCAGAGAAGATCAAGGCAACCCCACCTCCTACACGGTAAGGGTGGGTCTTAGAAATGATCTTGTAGCCATCAGGGAGAAGGGAGTCAAAAGCAGTGACAGAGCTGGCATTGAACCACATCTCAGTGAGAGCGAGGACTTTGAGATCAAAGTCTTCAAGGAGGACGCAGATGTCTGAAGAATGTTTGATTACAGAGTGAGCATTAAGCATGGCTAAGTGCAGCCAGTCATCAATTCTGAAGGTTTTCCGAGGTGGAGTACGGGGGGCAGAGGGTGGTACACCAGTCGGAGGTGGTGAAGGAGGTGCCGAGAGAGAGAGGAAGGTGGGGAAGCAATAGTGGGAAGCAAGTTGATGAGAGATGGCAAGCGCCGGTCAAAGAGGAGGAGGTTGGGTTGAGGACCCTGAGCCATAATAGGGCCATTGCGATATATATTAATGACGCACCTGGAGGATGAGAAGCCGGCTAAGAGTACTTCCCATCTAGTGCCACCATTAATGGGTGAGGAAGAGAAAGAGGAGAGAGTGGAGATCAGATCTGGAGTACATAGATCTGGCGAGGGGACAGCAAAGAGATATCAGAGACAATCTCTTTGCACTAGGCAGCTAGGCAGTTACTTGTTTATTGTTTGGCAGTGCCAAGTGTCCCATGTATATGTTGTCAGTCTTGCCTGTTATTAGTTGTGTCTCTATGTTGCGCCCCGATGCTTGCGAGCTTTCGTGCATTACAAATAAATAAAAACAAATCTGTCTGGGAGGAGCGCTGACATAGGTGTCTGTAATGGGTAAGCCATGATTAAAAGAAAGTAGATCCTTCATTACAAATAAATAAATAAATAAATCTGTCTGAGAGGAGCACTGACATAGGTGTCTGTAATGGGTAAGCCATGATTACAAGAAAGGAGATCCTTCATTACAAATAAATAAATAAATAAATCTGTCTGGGAAGAGCGCTGACATAGGTGTCTGCAATGGGTAAGCCATGATTACAAGAAAGGAGATCCTTTTTGAACATTTTCCTTTAAGACTTTGTGCAAGAGGGAGGGTAGGTGATAGAATAGCAGTTGGAGTAAATAGGAGAGATGGCGTGAGCAATAGAGGTTGTAGTGGGGGGAGTAAAGGGATAGGCGTAGATACTGGACAGGCACGGGACAACTCACCAGGAGGTCTTGCAGCAGAAAGTAGACGATTTAAAAATCACACAGAGATTTACATTTGCCAGAGTGTACTAAAATAGCACAAAATAGAGGATGCAGCCATTTTAAAAAGCACAGCAAGATTGAAATTTGCCAATGAGTACTAAAATAGCACAACATGGAGGATGCAACAATTTAAAAAGCACACATAGAGCAACAGTGCAGCATAAAAAGAGGGTAAAGATGATTAGGTGCTCTGGGGGGGAAATGAGTTAGGCACAAGTAGGTAGCTGAGGGAGGCTGTGTATGAGATGCACAGAGAGTCGCGTGGGAGGGGAAGCAGTTAGCAGTAAGGCTGTGAGACAGGGGCGACAAGAGTCAACAGGCGACTAGATGGAGAGTTTCAGTCAAGGCAGATGATCAGGCGTGTTTAACTGTGAAGAGTGATGGCACACTGTTCATGGTCCTGAGATTAGGAATGCAGTTAGTTTGTTCAGTTAGTAGCGAGGTCTGGGAGGGTTGCAGGTACAGTGGCATTGTGGGGGGCTCCCTCGAGCGCAGGAATGTGGGCGGCTCTCATGACTGACGGCTCGCCAATGGCCTTGAAGTGTTGTGGGCAGCCAATCACGGACCACAATGAGAGTAATGAAGAAGAGGAACTTAGGTGCCTGGTGTGACGTCGGTGGGGGCAGCCATATGAGAAGAAGGCCTCAGAAGAAATGGCCCGGCAATGGACCATGAGGCCAAAATACACACGCAGCAGTAACTGCGAGCATTTACATGAGGGAGTGATGTAAAACCGCTTTCAAAGATTTTTGCCAGAAATGCTGATGAAATGCATGCGGAGCGCGCACAAGTTGAAGTTACACTGGGAAAAGCCCTCAAAGCTTACCCAGTGTAGCACTGCTCGTCGGGTGTTCCTGCCGCCTCAGGATCCAGTAGGGGCAGAGAGCCCATGCAGTGCAGGCAGTGCAGTGAAGAAGGGAAAGGATTATGTGCAACTGTACTATATGGCTTAGAGGCCCTATGTATGGATGACCTAACCTGCCTTAAATCCATAGAGGGGACATTTTGGAGAAGAATCATAGTATTGGGCCCCAAGTGTCCCAATAGAAATGATCAGATTAGAACTGGGACTAACCTCTCTTGTGGCATTGGTGTTAAAAAGGAGATGTTTGTTATGCTTAAAGTCAAGAATGTCACCTAATGTCCTTTACTGCATATGTTGGGGGGAAGAAATCAGCGCAAACTCTAAAAGTAAATACACGAGAATGGTAGAAAAGACCTCTGAAATAACGGACTGGAGCCCTAATTGGTATGAAGATCTTTATGTCTTGCAAAAGAAATGTACCATAAAGTTAGAACGGTGGGATTGGATTGTAAACTATACTCACCTGTCAGCTTTTAAGACCTATAAATTTGAAATTAAAAATGTAATACATAAATGGAAAGAACCCTATGAGTATCGTAAACTATGTCCATCTCCTGCTTTGTGCAGATTTCTTCTAAACACGCCTCCATTGTTGTCCGTCATTGGGCCTGAATTCACTATGGCTCAAGAAGCTCGGATATGTCACTTATGTGGCATGTTGGGTCAAGAAGAAACGTCCGGTCATGTTTTGACAGAGTGTTGCAGGTATGGTCCACTTTATATGAAATTGCTGGGCCCCTTCGTAGCTAATTATGACTGTATTAAAAGTGACTCGGTCTGGTCTATTGCTTAAATACGAACAATAAACCTGTGCATATAGCGCGGTATCCTACTTGGATCAGCATGAAGTCCTCAGGTAAACTTGAGAAACCTAATATACCTACTGGAGTGTAAGACTGTCAATGTTAAAGGAATGGTGCTATATTAATTGACTAGGTTTCTACTATTTTATAAACTAATGTGTGTTTGTATTCGTGTTTACATGGGTATTTAAGGGTACATGAACTTATAATGTTGATATTTTATTAATGAACCGTTTTGTATCAGTGCTTTGTGTTAAGTACTCTGCAGCAGTGCATCTATATGCATTTGTTTTTTATTTATTTGTATGTATTTAATGTACGTTTTCTCTTTTGAAAGTTCATGAGAACTAAACACATCATAAATAAAAAATAAAAAATAAGCGGCATTGGGCACTCGGATATTGTGATTTTATGTTATGCACCCAACAGTTTCTCCATTCATCCATTGTTCTTTTCATTATCTGTGTTTTCATATGTTTCATCCCAGCAATGACACCCACCAATCTTTCCTACTGGCCATCCTATCTCTTACACATTCATCCATTCATGGATAATGCCAGTTATCCACTCCCTACTTACCCATCCCTCTGTCTGTGTCACCACCACCCTCACGCATCTCTCTTTCTCTTGTCCTTTCATTCTGACTTGATTTCCACTCTTGCCCTTTCTCCCTCTCCACCTCGTTCTATGTGTCTGTCTCCATGGCTTTTTTATTGCATGGATCAAAAACAAGTCCTCCCCCCCAATTCCCAAGACAGTAGAATTATTTAGTGTTCAGCCATCCTAGGTTCCTTGATCCACCCTCCTGAACCTAAGTTCTCCTGATCCTCATTAAGGATCATAGCAAACAAAAAGGAAAACTATGGATGCAAAGGGCTCAAAGCTCATAGAGCAGATAGAACTAGGTCTAATGTGTTTGTAGTAATCCCAAAAAACCTATGAAGAGTACTCACAGTTTTCCCATTCGTCTCATATAGTTAAAGATAAACTAGCATTAGGCGCCTTTAAAATGAGGGGGCAGGAAAAGGAGTGAAAAACCTGTGTCTAGTCAGTCTCAAACATTGTAGCAATCAAGGAAGTACCGCCATAATTCTTGATTCTTTGCCTGGAGTGTGACTCGTTCCATGGTCGTCATTTGCGCAAATCTGTCAGCCCTAAAATGTAGGAGTTCTCTGGAAAGCTGACAAGGGTGGGAAAGGAAGTCACCACTTTGGAAATTAGGGTAATGCTTTTGGGGGTGGAAAACAAGGGGAATAATGGGACTTGGTTATCCTTTGGTACTTTCCAGCGGGATGCAGCTGATTCCTTTATGTATATGAAGAACAGGTTTGAAATGCTTGGGAATAGATAGAGTGGGAGGTGGCAACCTACGGATCATGGGGATACCCCCATGAAATCTAAGGAGAATATCTGAAGGGTTTGTCCAGAAGTTTCTACTGTATGAGTTTAGCATGGTTTCCCCGACACACCAAGTGAGCTAGTGAAAACATTCAAACTGCCTTCTAACAACCCAGAGGGATGTGCCCAGGTGTGTCGGCATAGTAGTAACTGCACTGACTGATGTGGAAATGAGGAATAAGTACCTTGTGGCTGCAGCTAATAAGTAATCTATAGTATAGAAGGACAAAAAGATTCTTATTTTTTCATACTCAGGATTCTCTGCAGTGTAGGCGAGAACTGCTTGTAATGTGGATGAAACAAGTCCTTATGGGGGAATCAGGCCTCTGTTCTCCATCACTCAAAGCTTAAAGTTTTAGATAAGGGGAAGACGTTTAAATTTGGACAGAAAGATGCTCTGAAGTTTCTCCCGGGGAGCAGAAATGGTACAAATAATTGAGATTTCTTGCTGCATTGGATGTTGATGACATTTCTTGGGTTCCTGGTTGTGGGTTCACTTTGAGATGTTGGGTTTCTGTCTGTTTTTCTTCATATACTTAAACATCAGAGGATTTGGACATGGATGGACATGACCTGGGATAACTGCTCATCTCACTGGGTATCTTTCTGATAACGGTAACAGTCATTTTTCCCCTACCCCCACAAACTTCCACTCTCATTCAATGGGTGGGAGATCGTTAAGTGGAACTACGCTTTTGGTGTCCTTTGAAGATTAAACATAATTATTACATTTTTAGGGTGCTTCTAATGCTCATCTAACCAGGTATCTCTCTGATAACAGTTATGGTCATTTTCCCCGTGACGCCACAACCTTCCACTCTCATTCAATGGGTGGGGGATCATTAAGTGGAACAAAGCTTTTGGTGTCCTTTGAAGATTAAATGTAATTTAAAAATGTTTAGGATGCTTCTAAATGACTGCCATTATTAGATTTGAAGTAATTTGTTGATAGGTAATATGCATTTGTACGATCTGTGTTAATGTAACTACTTCAGAAAATCTCAATAAATAGATCTATACATATAATTGTGGAGAAAAGAATAGCATAAAAGAGAGCATCGTAAATTGCATGAACCTCCGATTGCCAAGGAGATTGGGAGCCTGGCTGGAAAGGCTTGCGACAGCGGGACAGTTATACTGATATTTGAACATTTTCTGACACCAGAATTTGCACCTAGAAAGACAGATTGACCAATGAAAATCTTTCTTTCCGGGGCGCGATGCTCTAATTACAGCCCGCACCGCAGCCATTAAAATAGAATAGGCACTAAGTCATTTTTTGGATGATGGTGACCATTTTGGAACATGTTTCTTAAGGCGGCCGTCATCCAAAAAGGGACCTAGTTCCTTTTCCATTTTAATGGTGGTTGCCATTTTTTCCATTTATTTTTTCTCTGACGGAGAGCGCTGAGCTGATCTCCCATCGGACAAATAAAAGAAAACTATCCACAGCCCAATAAATCCTGGGATGCAAATAGGTTTCATGCCCCAACAGGGGAGGAGCAGGCATGGGCTTTAACTGCCACTAGCCCATGCTGAGGGCTTCAAGGCCCACTGGAAAAATTACCTGCCAGCCTTCAAAAACTTCCACACTTAAAATGGGCCTATTAATGCAAACTGTGTGTGTTTGTACAAGTAGCACAAGGAAGAGCTATGTGAATGACCAAGCATTGAAAATTGTAAGGCCCATCTTTCATTACCAAAGGAAAGGTAGAACTGAAAAGCAGCCTTTAGCCAGATGTCAGCATGGCCTTTATGGCATCACAGGGCAGAGGTGAATTGCCTGCTGTATGATAAGGATCTTCTCAGCCTGCTAACTTTCAAACAACAAATAGGCTATCAGCTTTTACATTTAGTCAAGGAGCTTCTGGTCACATGCTTGCAAGAAACTAACATTTGCATACATGTGAACATTTCCCATTAGTTTAAATGGACTACTGTAACTAGTGATTTTCTGAGCAGCAACAAGTCACACTGTGTCCGTTCATAGGTCATTTTAAAGCTAGTATTGAGCTGGTTATTCTGATGTAAATTTGGTCCGCATGCGATTTTTGGAAATCATTTTAGCACCCCAATTCTGTTTCTGGCTGCCCCCAAAAATTCTGAATTGTAAGAATTGGCAAGCTGATGGATGTAAAATTAGATATCTGGAGAGTAAACTGCATGTTTATAACTATTATAGTTTTTGTATAAATGGTGAAAAATTGCAGTGCGCCCTTGCAACATGGTGTGAACACAACAGAAGTTTTATCAAAACCCCATGATTAGCTGAATTGGAATATTATATATATATATATACAAGTTGGTGTTTCCATAGGAAGAGCACTTTTTGGGCGGCTTATAACTTTGCTCCCCCTGGACGAATCCTCACCAAACTTTGCAAAAAAAGTATATGGCCCACTCTGAATTTTTTTCAAAGTTTGCTGAGGATTCGTCCAGGGGGGGAAAAGTTATAGGGGCGTCCCAAAACTTTTTTTTTTCCCATAGACTGAATGGGAAAAAACTTTGCGCACGGCTACAGCCCGAACTGCTGGATGATTTACACCAAATTTGCGGCAGGAGCGGCGGCCTGTTCCCAAAAGTGTGCTTTTGCAAATTTGGTGTAAATCCGTTCAGTAGTTTTTTTAAAAATTACCAAAATGTAAGGCAAAAAAATTAGTGATATCTGTGTTCGCTTCGCGGATGGACTTCCCTGTTCGCTCCGCGGACAGCACCCCGATTGGCCCATGGCCTTGCGTCATGTCCGCGGACATGTGACGTGTTCGCTGATTGGACGGCAAGGGGCGTGGAGCGCGTCAGATTTTCTGTGGCGCCCGCCATCTTGTATTCGCCGTCGACCGCGTACAGCGCCGTGAAACATGGATAAAAAATTGTATTTAATGCTCTGTGTTGGTGTGTAAGAGTGTTTGGGGAGGGTGGGGGAGTATGAGATAGGTTCAATGTTTTGTTTTTTCATGTGCTAGATGTTTTTGTTGCGTTCGATTTGTCCGCGGAGAACACGGCTGTTCTGACATTTTGTAAATAAACTAAATGGTGGTTTGTTTAGAGGACGGAGTATGTGTAATTTTTGTTAGCAAGGAAGGTAAAAATGAGCTATGAACACTCGGGGTGTACTTCATTGTTCGTAAATACACAAACTGGGGGTGTCCTCAGGACGCTGTCCGTATTGTAATCTGTCTAGTTGAATGTGTTCTAAGAACACTCGCGGTGTCCCGAAATGGTTGCAATTACACAAAATGGGGGTGTTCTGAGAACGTTGTTTGTATTGTTCGTTTTCAGGATGAAAGTGTTTTAAGACCACTCCTTTTGTCTGCTAATAGTACAATTTCCTATGGGCGTCAACCGAGTTTTTGTCCACTAAAGAAACGATAAATCCGGCTGGTGTGTGCCGACATTATGTGATAATCCTATGACTGGCGCTATTGACCTGGCTGACTTGCTTTTGCAACACTAAATCATATCTCCCGCCCCTAAGCCTGATATTATCAAAGCATTCATATTCCCTGCCTCTCTCCTTGACGTTACAGGGTGCGTCATCAAACGCGCCCAGTCCTCTCCAGTCCTAAGTGACTTTACACAGAACCCGGAAGACAACACATATTATGTCACAACACAGCGCGCCACAATTCGGAATATGAAACAGTGATTTAAAAGCAAACAGCAAGATTGTAAATTTTGTAAAGTACATTTATTTGACATCAAATGTTTAGAGAATATTCAGCAATTTGCATTTGTCTTTTTTGTCGATCCGCAAAAGTTCATGTTGAGGCACGCGATGTTCCTTTGCGGTACAGAGGGTGTTAGATCAGCTTACAACTCAGTGCGCCACAATTCGGAATATGAAACTGTGGTTTAAAAGTAAACAGCAGGATTGTACATTTGGTAAAGTACATTTATTTCACATGAAATGTTTAGTGAATATTCAGCGATTTGCTATTGTCTCTGCTGTCGATCAGCAAAAGTTTATTTGGAGCCACGCGTTGTTCCTTTGCGGTAGATAGGCTGTTGGTTTATGATAAAAGCAGTAAATGGTCGCTCTGATAATCGGAAGGTTGCTCCAAAAACGAGCCATTAGACCACCCTATTGGTTGGTATGTTGTTTGTAGCCGCTAGTACTGCATAAGGGCATATTGGTCCTTGGCGATTGTCCCATAAAACGGTGAGGGTCATGAAGTTGCATATTTGGACCTGCACCTGGCAGTTGAAGACCCCATCCGCTGGAGTCTGTAAATCGTGACATAGGCAAAATGGGGCCACATACCTGTTTTAAAAAACATAAATTAGTCTCACCAGCCGATTTTCAATAAAAATCATCATTTTATTTATTAGGGCATGAAACTATTTGCTATCGAAGATAGTGCAACGGAGTATGTTAATAATAAAATAATAATATTTTCCCATTCCTATAGCGCTAAGAACCGTGAGGTATCTAAGCGGTGCTTATTATTAACCACGGTGTGTGGTGCTCATTTAACGACCACGGAAGGATGAAAGGCTGAGTTTGGCCTTGCCGGATTCAAACTTGCGTTAGCAAGCTGTGCACGGATGTCAAAGCGAGCGTTGTACTCGCTGTGCCATTTGACAGGCTACAGTGAAGTGGCACAGCGAGTAGAGCGCTTGACCGCCTATAGACTAGTTAAATTATTTCTATTAACCCACCCTGTGTCGTCTGCCTTTTTCAGAGCCCTCTAAACAACAGGGGATCAATTCGGCGGTGATAGTGCGCGGTAGAAAACATTATGCCACTTTCAACGAACAAGTTCAACTTGAGCGGTCTTTAATGCTACGCTATTGTAATTATATTTGGTATAAAATAATCTAAAGGGTTACTTACAGTACAATTGCAATTTCCATTGTCTACGAGTATTGCAGCCCCAAAATACGACTCTGCGTGTGCCAACGATCTTTCGCATAGTGATATAATATATAAAAGTGGTTTCGTTTCATAAATTTCATCCTTATCTTCTCTTACGTTTTAGCAACACTCCTTCAAGAGAAGTCTTTCATCACAATCTCTGTCTGTCAAGGTCAAAACACAATACAACCTTATAGTCCGCTTCGTGAGCCTCTCCGGGGACCGAAAAAAAAATGGAAGCAGCTCACCTTCACTGTGAACGAGCATAAATTCTTACTTTGCAACATTCTGTGTAAAGCCATCTGTAGAAGTTGGTTTTTGCACACCATGTTTGTATATTTTTTGCGTGATATTAAAAAAAGTTTGTTTAATGGACGTTATGGTTTTAAGTACAGCCGGAAGACCCCTGAAAATCGCAAGTTATGGTAAGCTATGAAAAATAACTCGCGCCACCACCGTGCACTGCTAAGACTAACACCCAGGACATCAAAGATGACATCGCAAATGTCATTGATGAAATCACTGATGACATCACATGTGTATGTACTTTTCATGGAATTTGTGTACTAGGGATTTTTATTATAATGTTGCGAAAAAAGTGTCAAGGATATTGCAATAAATATCATACCATTATTAGTGCTTTGAACGATGCATTGATATAAACAGCATTGTATTATGGGATTCTATCTAGTTTACTGAGCTACTAATGGAGAAACATAGCATTGTGTGCAGAGTACAAGATGAAAGTATAATATTTGTAATGTTAATATGTTGAATAATGAAATGATAATTGTCCTGAAATGTTCGAAAATTCACAAAATGGGGGTGTTCTGAGGACGTTATTCGTATTGTGTGATTGCTTAGCTGTATGCAATGAGGGAATGGCACAATGAGTCAAGTGGACGCCGTCCGCGGACACCGCGGCTGTTCGTGGACAGGGCGTGCTACATCTGGGTTTTTCCAGGAAATCCAACATGGAAAGAAGACTTTACGGATCAGCCAATCAGATGTCGAGGTTGTGGATTTGTGTTGAAAGAGACTGTGTGTGGTGAAGATGGCAGAAGTGGAGAAAGTCAGGGTGTTGGTGCTCGGAGGTATGTTTGTGCATGGTTTACAGCAGTACGCTGAATGCAGGCATGTTGCAAAGAACTTTGATGTGAAAGGAGTGGAGGTGGTGTGGAGCACCGTGCCTGATTGCAATGTACAGGGAATTGTACAAGTTTGTGAGGATATGGCCACGATGAACAGTCCGCATGTGGTAGTTTTGCACTATGGTGCTTTCCATTTGGGCAACGTCAGTGCCCCTACTTTGTTGGCTGATTTGGAACGCTTGGTTCAAGCCGTAATGAAGATCCTTCCAAATGCGAAAGTAATTTTTTCTGGATTACTACCTAGGGCAATATGGGACAATAGTTCTGTTTTTTGTCCTCAGCAAAACATTGTTAGGTGTGTCATCAACCGAGGCATGTGTGCCTTCATGCTTAGAGCTGGTATGTTCTTCTGTAACAATGAGAATATTGATGCCAGTAATGCTGTTAATTTTAAAGAAGATGGCATTTCTTTATCTTTTACGGGAAATGCCTTTCTATTTTGGAATGTAAGGGTTGCTTTGGAGAAGGTTATGTAAAGATTTTAGGAGTAAAGTAAGAAAAAAAAACAAGAAAAAAAATACAAAATAACAGGTGTCTGTCAAGCATCTGTAAAAAAAAAAAACGGCTCTTTTCAGAGCCAACTTCAAAGGGGAAATGGGGCACAATATTTAAATTTACATTCACTACGCTCAGATTTTCGATATGTCCACGGACATGGCGGTAGTCCGCGGACATGAAAATCACTACGAGGGGGTTAGTATGTTCTATGTTACATGTATATGAAGTCAGGGATATTATGGTTAAGTTGTGCTACTAAAAACCTATGAAATTCAGTGAAAAAACTTTGTTAAAGGGACGTTATCGTTAAGTTGCGCTACTAAAAAGCTATGAAATTCAGTAAAAAAAACTTTGTTAAAGGGACGTTATGGTTAAGTTGCGCTACTAAAAACCAATGAAATTCAGTGAAAAAACTTTGTTAAAGGGACGTTATGGTTCAAAGTAAAACCGAAAAACCCCTGAAATTCGGCAGTTATGGTAAGATAAGCAACCATAACTCGCGCCGCCACCGTGCACTGCTAACACTAACACCCAGGACATCAAAGATGACATCACAAATGTCATTGATGACATCACTGATGACATCACATGTGCATTTACCTTTCATGAAAAGTCTGTACAAGGGATTCTTAGTGTAATGTTAATTAAAAAAGTGTCAAAGATTATTGGAATAAATATCAAGTGCTAATCAGTGCATTAAGCTATGCATTGATATAAATAGCATTATATTATTAACTTCAATCCAGTATACTAAGGTACTCATGTAGAAACATAGGCATTGTGTGCAGCATACATGATGGAGGTGCAATATTCATAAGCTTGCCATGTTGAATATTGAAATGATAACTGTTTTCATATTAGAGTTTTGCGTACAGTGAAACTTGTGATAAGTAGGTAATAAAACCCACTTACTACATAATTGCATTATTATACACAAATCACAAAGAGACAGCACCACATACAAATATGAATATATACAAGGGAATTGAAGTAGGAAAAAGAAACAGCAATAGTAGCAGAAAGTGTTCATAACCTAACTGATTACCTTTAAGGAGAGAAATGATTGCTCTGTTTCAAAGCTGTTACTTACCCTATCTATATATATCACATGATGTGTCTGGACCCTAAGGAAAATAGTGTGAGTACAACATATATATAAATATGAGCATATACAGGGAAAGTACAGTAATAAAAAAACATCAAAAGTATCGGAAAGTGCTGATAAATCTACAGATAATTTTAATGCACAAAAAGGATTGTTGTCTTTCAAGGTTGTGACTTCTCCTATGTATATGTTTCATATGATATGACTGGACCATAAGGGAATTATTCTAAGAACATACTTGAAGGATAAGTCTACAAATATAGTAATTTACAATTTTTAGTTCCTGACTGTTACTGAAGAAAATCATGTGGCTTACATATGTCAGGAAAGGAAAAAAAGTGAGAGCCAGCCATGTGATGTCATCAGTGATGTCATCAATGACATTTGTGATGTCATCTTTGATGTCCTGGGTGTTAGTGTTAGCAGTGCACGGTGGCGGCGCGAGTTGTGGTTGCTTATCTTACCATAACTGCTGAATTTCAGGGGTTTTTCGGTTTTACTTTGAACCATAACGTCCCTTTAACAAAGTTTTTTCACTGAATTTCATAGGTTTTTAGTAGCGCAACTTAACCATAACGTCCCTTTAACAAAGTTTTTATTACTGAATTTCACAGCTTTTTAGTAGCGCAACTTAACCATAATGTCCCTTTAACAAAGTTTTTTCACTGAATATATATATATCACGGCCACGGTAATGGCCATGTACTTGTGATTAAGTTGCTGTTTCCATAGGAAGAGCACTTTTTGGGTGGCTTATAACTTTGCTCCCCCTGGACGAATCCTCACCAAACTTTGCAAAAAAAGTATATGGGCCACACTAAAAGTTTGGAGATGTTTGGTCCAGGGGGGGCAAAAGTTATAGGGGGGGGGTCCCAAAATGTCTTTTTTTCCCATAGACTGAATGGGGGAAAAACTTTGAGCACGGCTACAGTTCAAACCGCTGGATGGATTTTCACGAAATCTGCGGCAGGTACAGGGGCTTGGTCCAGAAAGCACGCTTTTGTAAATTTGGTGACCTTCCGTGCAGTACTTTTCTTTAAAATTATCAAAAAGTAGGTCTGAAAAAATTAGTGATATCTATGTCCGCTTCGTGGTCACACTTCCCTGTTCGGTCCACGGACAAGATACCGATTGGCTAAGGGGATGGCGTCATGACCGCGGACACACAATGTCTCTGTCCATTGGCTGCTGCGAGACGTGTTCTGCGTCAGATTGTTTGGATGCGCCCGACATCTTGGATCCGCCGAAAGCTGAGCAACAGCCAGCGTACATATGCTCTATTTATAAAACTCTTTTGCTGTCTCACAGACCGTTGGGAAAGGTTCAGACAGTAAGACATGGGTGATAAATGCATTTGTTCTGGAGGTCGGTCTTCATGATGTACTTTCCATGGACAGCTTGTACGCACAGAAAATGAGGGGTGCAAAAACGATAGTACTTCAGTCCATGCAGTGGACAGGAAACTTCTAACTGTTGAAAGCACACGAGTAGTGGTAGCCAACATTGAAATTGACAACATGCCGTGACTGCATTACTTTTCCCGATGGCTATTATTATATTCATTAGTACGCTGCCATGGGTGTCACATGCTAAAGTGGTTGTGGCCAGGGCCTAGAGTCTTGGATGCAGGGCCGTCGGCCGGAGGCCGTAGACCTTACTTCCAAGACTGTAGGCCCTGGCCACAACCACCGCAGCATGTCACACCCATGGATAGACCCGTAGTATTACGTTTCGATTGGCAAGTTGTGGGGAGTGCGTGCAGACTTGGGTGCATGGCCAAAGGCCATGCACCCAAGAATTAAGTTACAAGTACTAGACGTGGAAGCCACTGCACACCCATCCCACGTAAGATCTATGGACATACAGCTAGGAGTTAAGCCTCTGGCCAGAAGCACTATTACCACACCTATAGAAAAACCCCCACTACCACACATCACTGAGGTGGTTGTGGAGAGACCCTGCACTCTTGGGTGCTTGTGGCCAGGGCCTAGAGTCTTGGATGCATGGCCGTCGGCCGAAAGCCGAAGGCCTTACTTACAAAACTCTATGCCCTGGCCACCAACACTTCAGCATGTCACACCCATGGATACCTCCTTACTAATGCGTAGCGATTGCCTGGTTGTGGGGAGTGTGTGTACTCTTGGGTGCAAGGCTGAAGGCCATGCCCCCAACAACAAAGCTATCACCTCTTCAATTACAAGCCCACATGAGTTTCATGTAGTGCGGTGGTTATGGACAAGATGGGTACTTTTGTGGGCATGGTTGCAGGCTGTATGCCATACACCCAAGCATGCACCCGACAGGAAACTTGTAAGCACTGGAGTTATAAGACACTTCACAACCATATATTGAAATGTATGGCCATACACCTACAATTTTAGGCCCTGTGCACAAACAGTGCAGCATTTCAGAACTACAGAGACACCCCTAGTATTGAACATCAGTCAGGTGGCTGTGGGGAGAGTCTGCAGTCCTGAGTGCATGGCCGCAGGCCATGCACCCAAGAGCACAGTTATATGTAGTGTACTTACAAGGCACAATGCGTACGATATGGTGTGGTAGTGCATAACTCTGGTGGCTGTGGGGAGGGGCTGCAATCATGGGTGCATGGCCTAAGGCCATGCCCCCAAAAGTACATTTGTTCGTAGTGTACTTATATGCCACAATGGATGTCATATGGGGTGGTAGTAGTGTCCAGGATGCAGAGTATTTGAACAAAGTAATAAGCACGGCAGTTGTAAGTAACTATGCATTTTAAATACTGTATACCCAGACATTCATAATGCTATGGCCTCAAACTCACCTCTGTAGCCTGTGGCTACAAACTACTGCACCATATCACCCAAAACCAAGTTTGTACATAGTAAAATGACAAGGCACAATGGTTCCGATATGCTGTGGTGTTTCTAGCCAGGACCCAGACTCTTGACTGCATGCCCAAAGGCCATGCACCCAAGACTGAAGTCATAAGCAGTGGAGTTACAAGTGATTATGGGTGTGGTGTAATGCGCTAGTTGTGTGGACGCCCTAGTGTCTTGCCTGCATGGCTGCAGACGATGGTCTGAAAAGTAAATTTATAAGTAGCTAATTTACAAGGACCATGGTTTTGATATGCAGCGATGGTTGTGGCTAGGCCCTATACTCCTTGTACCTTGGTCATAAGGCGTAGATGGTAGGTTACACACCGAAGATGCAAGGGCCAGCCTACAGGCGCTGCAGCATATTAGTACCATAGATTAGACGTGTAGATTTGCATGTGTAGAAAATGACTGCCAATATACTTACTCCTTACTTTGTTCAGAATCAACAAACCATTTTTAAATGGTTATCGTACTTTTGCGGAAGTATCCCTTTTTCCATTTCTGTGATAAAAGAAACAGGTATGTTAGTCTTTGCATTTTTTGAAAATTTACGACATTGCTTAATAGACAGTTTACCTTTTTTACCCTCATATTTAGTTTACATACCAGTGTACTGTGCATTGCGCTCAATTTCTGTGTTTGCTTTTCTAATTCTTGGTTCTGGGAAAAAACAATCCTTGTCGGATTAAAAAAAAACTTCATTTATTATGGTACTAACTACTTTCTTGTTTCCTTTGAGTGTTTCCTTCATCTTTCTGATTAATGTTATGTCTGTTGCCTTCCTGCTGATTTTTACCAACACTTAGATCCCTGTAGGCGTATTCTAACTGTGCATTTGTTCCTACAGCTTTGTGATATTCATTCGTTGTTATATCCTGTTTCCTTCATCTTTCCCATTAATGTTATGTTTGTTGCCTTCCTGCCGATTTTTAACAACAGTGAGATACCTATAGGTGCATTCTACCTGTGCATTTGTTCCCAACGATCTGTGATATTCATTTAATTGTATCATTCTTACATCCTCTTGGGTAGTTAGATACCTGTTGGCGTATTCTAACTGTTTGTAGTCTTTCACATATTTTTTTTTAAAAACCTTGAAGTACACATTATTTTGTAAATGTTGGTTTTAAAACATTAAATATGCATTTGTAAGATTAGCTGGCAATCTCTGCTTTAGAGTAATGGTGCTATCATTACATTTGAACCATCCACAATTCTTTTTAATGTATGCAGTGTAGTGACCTGCATTGGTTATAGCTCCTGCATGGTAGATTATACCTACTGTTGTAAAGGTTTTCTTTCCAAGTAACACTTGACCGTGTATGAATCCAGTCAGTTTGCAGTTGTTTTTGGTGCCATCTGCACTATAACGTAAAAGCATAAGTATTATGTAGGCACTACATGATTGTATCAGTAAGGTGGAGTGATCGTCTGAAATGCAAATAGTACATTATCTGCCATGGTTTGCATTTTGTACAAGTTGCTGAAATGGAATGCTCTCACAATTTGGTATGGAAACATACACAAATCGATCATTTGGGATTTCTTACTGTATCACTTTGCTACATAGAGTGCATGTATGTTTCCACATGTGCGAAATCTGGAAGATTTCATTTACAGGTATGCTTTTGTTTTCCAATACTAATAGTACGTACATTAGAAATTCTTGCGGATCTTCTTGTGAGTTCATAGTGAATCTCACCATTCCAGCACAGTCGTCCAATTGTTGCCTTACTCCATGAACACTGTATGTGTTGTCAGGATTGCTTGTTGCATTTCTATGCAGCACTAACATTTGCAAACACAATTGATCTGTACTGTGCAGGTAAATATTGTTAACAATTGGTGGCAATTGAAATAGAATATTCATTGCTAAATTTGCATAGCAACTTACCCCACTTTCATTTGCAAATTTGAATGGTCCAGCAAGTTCTATATCTGAGTGCATTTTTCGGAATTTCTGTTGCTTCTTTGCTGACGTCCCTGGTTTACATTCCCTAAAAGGTTCTTCTATGTTTGCGGTAATTGACGAAACTTTAGCTTCTTTTCTTTTCTTTCCGGAATTTGCTGTTGGATTCTGTTGCATTTCTGTTTCATTTAGTTTTCTTTTACCACGTTTTAATTTATCTGGAACAGGGTATTGTTTCAGATGAGGGGTGTACAGTGAACGCAATCTATTGTATTCTAGAATGCAAGGAATATCAGCTTTGACTTTACTTGCATCAAAGTTCATTAGCAATAGACCGTCAAGAGTACAAAGGAGTGATAATGCTACGTAGCTCATGCCTTCCTTAAAGACTGCGTTTCCTATATCTATCAATGCTTTGTCTAGGGTAATACCTTGGGATTTATGAATGGTAACTGCATATGCAAGAGTTAGAGAAAATTGCTCTCTACGTACATACATGTCTTTGAAGAGAAGGAATCGAGCAATTGAGCGCCCTATCCTTTACACTTCAAAGCGAATATTGACAAACTGAATGTTGCTATCACGTGGGTATGATTGAAAGCCAACAACTGTGCCCAGTTCTCCATTACCTAGCCCTTGCTCTACGTCAAGGTTACGTTTAAGCATTACTCTACAATTTAAGTATAATTTCAATATTTTTTCCAACCCAGCTGTGTTGGAGATTGAATTTTCTAAACTATTTAGTCTTGTTGTGGCTTGCTCACACATGGGTACTGTCATACCATGTACGTCTAGTTTGACTGTGGCGCTAATTTCTATTATTGGATGCATTTCTTTCTTTAACATTGTTTCATTGAATTTGAAACAGCCCACACGAGTTGGCATTAAGGTCATACAATTGACATTTTTGTGCACTATTTGTTCCATAACATCAGTTGCACATGCATTGTCGCCATAAAGTGCATGTATGTGCCGGTTTTTCAATACAACTTGTGCTTCTTGCGATAATACACCAATACTTTTTAAGATGTTGGCATAAGTGAGATCTGCAGATTGCTGCATGTTCTCGATTAATTCTCTATATTGGAAATGTTGCCAAAGGTTAACATTACCTATGCTACCAACAGTTTTCCAGCAGAGTTTGTGGCCTAAGGTTTTAAAAATCGGTTATGATATGATATGATATGGCATTTGTAACGCACCTATACACAAGTGTTTGAAGGCGCGTAACACTTGTGTTTCAAGGCACGAAACACCAGTGAAAGGTTCACCTTTCACTGGTGTCAATTGTAGAAGATCTCTCCGAAAACGATAATGTGTTTCCCTGCAAAGAGTTCTTCGTTGTTACTTTTAAGTACTTCTTGCAATCTGAGATGAATCAAAGCCAACATTAGGTTGGAGACCACACTCACTTCATCTATTAGTAGCATTTTCATTTGTTTCAATACTCTGCGTAATTCCATTGCAGCTTCTGCAGAAAGTTTGTAGTAGTCTAATTTATTTTGATGCTCTACTGGAAGCAGTAGTAATCGGTGTAAAGTGACACCACCTATGTTGTAGGAAGCTAAACCTGTGGGGGCCATTACAACAGCTGACAGTTTGTTGTTTGTCAATTGTTGAAGGAACTTGCTGATGATTTTGATTAAGAATGTTTTCCCTGATCCAGCTTCACCACTGACGTACAGCAGTATAGGTTTGTAATTTTGGCAGGTACATTCTTTATTTTTGTGTTGTACACCATGTACAATTTGTTTTGTTACTTCTTCAAAAATGGTGCACTGATCGTTGTTAAGTTTTTCTTGTTGTACAGTTAAGTCTTCTGTATCTTCTTGATACTGATACATGGTGTTTTCTACTTCTGCCATATCTACTTCAGCAACATTTTCTATTAGTGGTTGTCATAATGGTTCTTGACTTCCTGTTACAGAAGGTTGACTACTGTCGGAAGAGTCCTTATCTAGTTGGGCCTGAAGTTCTTCTTCCTGTTGCTGCTCATTGTGTAACATTGTTTTGTACTGTGTAAAGTTCACATCGGTGATAGCGCTTTCATCTGTTTTGAAAGCATCTTCATAGCAGTCATAGTTATCTAGTATGTCTACCTCTTTTCTCCATGGTCTGAAAAGTTGTAATATAGTTCTTTCTGTTGAGGAGTTTTTGATGACAATTTTATATGATTAATTAAGCTTCGTTTTTTCACTAAGCTCCCTTCACAATCGGTCACTCTATATCTATGTTTGCTTTCATCGGGTTTTACATTATTTTTGTATGCAAAGTTTTGAGCTATGTGGTATAGACACATGCTTTCCAGAGTGCTACTCCTGTTCGGATAGTATGTGTCCAGTAAATTGTTTTTTAGAATGTCTTGGCTGTTGGGATCATTTCTGGCAATTGTTTCTATGTCCTCATATGATTTTAGCACTCTTTTTCTAGATTTTGCAGGACCAAGACTGAGCCATACTATGTTGTCTGATTTTCCATGCAAAGCAATGCCGGTTAAACGATCTACTGCTTCATAGGCACCACATTCTCCTTGAGAGAGCGTTTTTATGCCTAGGCTGTATAATTTCTGTGATGATGTTTTGTCTGATGCTAGGTCATCCCAGAGGTCTTGAAGCTCTGCTTTTTCTGCTTTTGTTAAGTAGGCTATACCATATCATGCAACAGCAGTTGAATTGTCTGCAATGTACTGCACATCTATGTTTGCATTCCATAAGAGGGCAATGATTGCATTGGAATCATTGATATATTTTGATTCTTCCCTTATTTTTATGTAATACGTGTTCTTAGGTGATTTACCTTTAACACTATGTCGAACTGAAGACATGAAGTTGTTTACTTCACCTGTTTCTGTAACTGGTCTAGGGAAACCAAAGTGGCATTTTGTGTAGTATTTACCTTTGTTTTTGTATTTGCGGCGACAATATTTGCCACATTTGTGTCTTTGAAAATCTGCCCATGCAGCTCACTATGTGTCTGTTGAGAAGGGATTTCACAAGTGACATATTTTTGGATAAACTGCAAAACAGTGCTGTCACTGTCATGACCAAATTTCGGTGTACCTTTGATCCATAACAGCATGTGAATATGGTGTTCTCCTCTCGCTTGATATTCTTTTCTCCAAAAGAAGTATTGCACTTCTCCAAGGGGAGGAACAGTTTTATTGCAAATAAAGTGTAGCATGGCAATGAAACGATGATGGAAATATCTTGACACATTAACTGGATCTAGAGAGCAAAGTTCTCCAGGTGTTAATATATCTATGTTGATTTTGTTGCTGTTTGCTATGCGTAGGAACTCATGTAAATCTTCCCATGCATATTCGGCACAACTTAGCGTAACAAACCAAGTCGGTGGTCCAAGGTTTCTGATCATACAACGCACGTCTCCATGCCATCGGAACCAGTATTCCTTTGTACCAAGCATGTTTGCAAACAAAGTTGTTATACTTGATTGTAAAACCTCATCTTTTTCCTGTACTTTTTGTATTAACTGCATAGCTGACATATTTTGAAAGTGGGTACCAGATTTAAGAATGTGTGCAACTCCGTAATATAGTGTTGCTAATTCACTTTCATAGAGTAGGTGGAATATGTATTCCACATTTTGTCTAAATCTGGGATCTTGCGAATACATTCGTAATGAATGGTATTCTGATGCCCCAATCTGAGTGGGTCTATCATCGTATCTTCCACCTTTGCCAGTAGGAAATAGCAGTGGAAAAGCAGTGCTTCTAAACTTTTTTCCCATATACTCATTGGTGACCCTTTGGTTTGTCGCATTTGGTAAGTTTCTAGTGCATCATCTATGATTTCATTGGAATGCAATGGATGAATTGTGTAATGGTCCAAAAGAATGGATAGTGTAGCAGGATCCAGAGGTTCAAATTGTCCAGTTTCTGATGGCTCTTGAATTATTTCAGTTGTTTCCCTTAAGCTTTCATCAATATTTATTTCCTTGTAGTACTCATTATTGTCTTTTAGATATTGCAATGCTTGTCTAACGTTGTGTAAGTCCACTAATTGTTGCCAATTTTTTTTTGTCCTTTGTTGATACTCCATTTACCAAGACTATTAAAGAATGCTCTACTGAATGTTCCTCTCCTAGACACATACATTTTCCGTTAGATCTAATGGCAAATAAACTACTTTGCCACAAATGCCTTTCACCAATTCAGAGGAAGGTAATTTTGCTGTTTTTGGATGAAGGCGTGTAATTGCTTGAAATGGGTGAACTGTTTGAATTATTATGCTCTCATACAAATTGAGCTGTTGCAGGATTTTTGGTAATGGAAACAATTCCAAATTATTTGAAATAGCACATGAAGGAGTGTGGTTGTTGTCTAATTTTGTAGTACAGTAACTGCAACATATTAGGCGTTCAGTTAGTTCATATTTGTTTTCTGCTAAAAGGTAGAGAGCTAATTCAAACCATTGACAGGCCGATTCATGGAATAAATAGCGCGGCGCAAGTGGGCAAAAACGTGCGAATCGCAGTGGAATTGCGAAAATCGCAGTGCAATTGCGAAAATCGCACGAAAAGCAGCGCACATCGATTCATGGAAGGGCGTGCGCAAAAAAAACATCTGATGTGCGCTAAAAAAGTGCGCGGCGCACGTTGGCGCACAGGCCATCTAACGGCGTGCGCCAGGTCACAGCGAAAATCGCACAGGCCACAGCGAAAATCGCACATAGCGCGGCGCACGCTACAAAAGTAGGCGGAACACGGGGCGTAACACTCGGAATGGGGAACAACTTGCCAAAATGTGGGCGTCACGGGGGAAGTACAGGGTGCAAGTGCGCGGAACGCCCACACGCTCGCCTACAACACGTATTCATGGAATCGAATAGGGCAAAACAGCGCACGGTCAAACCAGCGCACAGGCACAAACACGACCGCCACAAGAAAGCAGGCGGTAGCGTCCCTGCGCCTGTAAAAAATGTGCGCCAAAAGGTGCGCCAGCAAATAGCACCTATATACAGCTGTGATGAATGTCCAATACTGTGGCCCTCCAGGACAAATGATGTGCAAAAGGGTACCCACAAACACGGACACCCGCTGACTGAAAAATAACGCGATTTGGCTGTGTACGTGGATTTCAGGGGTGCGCGGGAAGTTCCACACGCGATTTGGCCTGGTACGTGTATTTCAGGGGTGCGCGGGAAGTTAAACACGCGAATTGGCTGGGTACGTGGATTTCAGGGGTGCGCGCGAAGTTCACACGCGATTTGGCCGGGTACGTGGATTTCAGGGGTGCGCGGGAAGTTCAACATGCGATTTGGCTGGGTACGTGGATTCCAGGGGTGCGCAGGAAGTTTCACACGCGATTTGGCTGGGTACGTGTATTTCGGTGTTGCAGGGGAATGCTACACGTGATATGGCCATGTGGGTCCCCCCAGGTGTTCCCTCTACACCCTCCACGGCCCCTGCAGGCAGCCCACACCACAGGGTACTACCCTGCACCCCTGCTCATGTCCCACAGGCAACCCATCCACCATGGCCATGCCCACCAGCCAACCCACATGTCACCTTGCACCACTGATGACCAACACATGTCTCCCACCACCCCCACCCCCCAGCCACCAGGGGCAGCCTCCACCAGGCCCCCACTCATGTCCCCTATTACCCCCACCCCCCCGCAGTGCAGGGGCACCCTCCACCAGGCACCCACTCATGTCTCCCACCACCCCCACCCCCCAGCAGTGCAGGGGCAGCCTCCACCAGGCCCCCACTCATGTCCCCCTGCACCCCCACCCCACAGCCACCAGGGGCAGCCTCCACCAGGCCCCCACTCATGTCCCCCTGCACCCCCACCCCCCAGCCACCAGGGGCAGCCTCCACCAGGCCCCCACCCATGTCTACCACCACCCCCACCCCCCAGCAGTGCAGGGGCAGCCTCCAACAGGCCCCCACCCATGTCTAGCACCACCCCACCCCCCAGCCACCAGGGGCAGCCTCCACCAGGCCCCCACCCATGTCTCCCACCACCCCCACCCCCCAGCAGTGCAGGGGCAGCCTACACCAGGCCCCCACCCATGTCTCCCACCACCCGAACCCCCCAGCCACCAGGGGCAGCCTCCACCAGGCCCCCACTCATGTCCCCTACTACCCCCACCCCCCCGCAGTGCAGGGGCACCCTCCACCAGGGACCCACTCATGTCTCCCACCACCCCCACCCCCCAGCAGTGCAGGGGCAGCCTCCACCAGGCAACCCACACATGTCCCCCTGCACCCCCACCCCCCAGCCACCAGGGGCAGCCTTCACCAGGCCCCCACTCATGTCCCCCTGCACCCCCATCCCCCAGCCACCAGGGGCAGCCTCCACCAGGCCCCAACCCATGTCTACCACCACCCCCACCCCCCAGCAGTGCAGGGGCAGCCTCCACCAGGCCCCCACCCATGTCTCCCACCACCCCCACCCCCCAGCAGTGCAGGGGCAGCCTCCACAGGCCCCCACTCATGTCCCCCTGCACCCCCACCCCCCAGCCACCAGGGGCAGCCTTCACCAGGCCCCCACTCATGTCCCCCTGCACCCCCACCCCCCAGCCACCAGGGGCAGCCTCCACCAGGCCCCAACCCATGTCTACCACCACCCCCACCCCCCAGCAGTGCAGGGGCAGCCTCCACCAGGCCCCCACCCATGTCTACCACCACCCCCACCCCCCAGCCACCAGGGGCAGCCTCCACCAGGCCCCCACTCATGTCTCCCACCACCCCCACCCCCCAGCAGTGCAGGGGCAGCCTCCACCAGGCTTCTTTCATGTCTCCCACCACCCCCACCCCCCAGCAGTGCAGGGGCAGCCTCCAACAGGCCCCCACTCATGTCTCCCACCACCCCCACCCCCCAGCAGTGCAGGGGCAGCCTCCACCAGGCCCCCACCCATGTCTACCACCACCCCCACCCCCCAGCCACCAGGGGCAGCCTCCACCAGGCCCCCACTCATGTCCCCCTGCACCCCCACCCCCCAGCCACCAGGGGCAGCCTCCACCAGGCCCGCACTCATGTCCCCCTGCACCCCCACCCCCCAGCCACCAGGGGCAGCCTCCACCAGGCCCCCACCCATGTCTACCACCACCCCCACCCCCCAGCAGTGCAGGGGCAGCCTCCACCAGGCCCCCACCCATGTCTACCACCACCCCCACCCCCCAGCCACCAGGGGCAGCCTCCACCAGGCCCCCACTCATGTCTCCCACCACCCCCACCCCCAGCAGTGCAGGGGCAGCCTCCACCAGGCCCCCACTCATGTCTCCCACCACCCCTACCCCCCAGCAGTGCAGGGGCAGCCTCCAACAGGCCCCCACTCATGTCTCCCACCACCCCCACCCCCCAGCAGTGCAGGGGCAGCCTCCACCAGGCCCCCACCCATGTCTACCACCACCCCCACCCCCCAGCCACCAGGGGCAGCTTCCACCAGGCCCCCACTCATGTCTCCCACCACCCCCACCCCCTAGCAGTGCAGGGGCAGCCTCCACCAGGCCCCCACCCATGTCTACCACCACCCTCACCCCCTAGCCACAATGGGCAGCCTCCACCAGGCCCCCACTCATGTCTCCCACCACCCCCACCCCCCGCAGTGCAGGGGCACCCTCCAACAGGCCCCCACTCATGTCTCCCACCACCCCCACCCCCCAGCAGTGCAGGGGCAGCCTCCACCAGGCCCCCACCCATGTCTACCACCACCCCCACCCCCCGGCCACCAGGGGCAGCCTCCACCAGGCCCCCACTCATGTCCCCTATTACCCCCCCCCCCCGCAGTGCAGGGGCACCCTCCACCAGGCCCCCACCCATGTCTACCACCACCCCCACCCCCCAGCAGTGCAGGGGCAGCCTCCACCAGGCCCCCACCCATGTCTACCACCACCCCAACCCCCCAGCCACCAGGGGCAGCCTCCACCAGGCCCCCACTCATGTCTCCCGCCACCCCCACCCCCCAGCAGTGCAGGGGCAGCCTCCACCAGGCCCCCTTTCATGTCTCCCACCACCCCCACCCCCCAGCAGTGCAGGGGCAGCCTCCAACAGGCCCCCACTCATGTCTCCCACCACCCCCACCCCCCAGCAGTGCAGGGGCAGCCTCCACCAGGCCCCCACCCATGTCTACCACCACCCCCACCCCCCAGCCACCAGGGGCAGCCTCCACCAGGCCCCCACTCATGTCCCCCTGCACCCCCACCCCCCAGCCACCAGGGGCAGCCTCCACCAGGCCCGCACTCATGTCCCCCTGCACCCCCAACCCCCAGACACCAGGGGCAGCCTCCACCAGGCCCCCACCCATGTCTACCACCACCCCCACCCCCCAGCAGTGCAGGGGCAGCCTCCACCAGGCCCCCACCCATGTCTACCACCACCCCCACCCCCCAGCCACCAGGGGCAGCCTCCACCAGGCCCCCACTCATGTCTCCCACCACCCCCCACCCCCAGCAGTGCAGGGGCAGCCTCCACCAGGCCCCCACTCATGTCTCCCACCACCCCTACCCCCCAGCAGTGCAGGGGCAGCCTCCAACAGGCCCCCACTCATGTCTCCCACCACCCCCACCCCCCAGCAGTGCAGGGGCAGCCTCCACCAGGCCCCCACCCATGTCTACCACCACCCCCACCCCCCCGCCACCAGGGGCAGCCTCCACCAGGCCCCCACTCATGTCTCCCACCACCCCCACCCCCTAGCAGTGCAGGGGCAGCCTCCACCAGGCCCCCACCCATGTCTACCACCACCCTCACCCCCTAGCCACCAGGGGCAGCCTCCACCAGGCCCCCACTCATGTCTCCCACCACCCCCACCCCCCCGCAGTGCAGGGGCACCCTCCAACAGGCCCCCACTCATGTCTCCCACCACCCCCACCCCCCAGCAGTGCAGGGGCAGCCTCCACCAGGCCCCCACCCATGTCTACCACCACCCCCACCCCCCGGCCACCAGGGGCAGCCTCCACCAGGCCCCCACTCATGTCCCCTATTACCCCCACCCCCCCCGCAGTGCAGGGGCACCCTTCACCAGGCCCCCACCCATGTCTACCACCAGCCCCACCCCCCAGCAGTGCAGGGGCAGCCTCCACCAGGCCCCCACCCATGTCTACCACCACCCCCACCCCCCAGCCACCAGGGGCAGCCTCCACCAGGCCCCCATCCATGTCTCCCACCACCCCCACCCCACAGCAGTGCAGGGGCAGCCTCCACCAGGCCCCCACCCATGTCTCCCACCACCCCCACCCCCCAGCCACCAGGGGCAGCCTCCACCAGGCCCCCACTCATGTCCCCTAGTACCCCCACCCCCCGCAGTGCAGGGGCACCCTCCACCAGACACCCACTCATGTCTCCCACCACCCCCACCCCCCAGCAGTGCTGGGGCAGCCTCCACCAGGCCCCCACTCATGTCCCCCTGCACCCCACCCCCCAGCCACCAGGGGCAGCCTCCACCATGCCCCCACTCATGTTACCCTGCACCCCCACCACCCAGCCACCAGGGGCAGCCTCCACCAGGCCCCCACTCATGTCCCCCTGCACCCCCACCCCCCAGCCACCAGGGGCAGCCTCCACCAGGCCCCCACCCATGTCTACCACCACCACCACCCCCCAGCAGTGCAGGGGCAGCCTCCACCAGGCCCCCACCCATGTCTACCACCACCCCCATCCCCACCCCCCAGCCACCAGGGGCAGCCTCCACCAGGCCCCCACTCATGTCTCCCACCACCCCCACCCCACAGCAGTGCAGGGGCAGCCTCCACCAGGCCCCCACTCATGTCTCCCACCCCCCCACCCCCCAGCAGTGCAGGGGCAGTCTCCAACAGGCCCCCACTCATGTCTCCCACCACCCCCACCCCCCAGCAGTGCAGGGGCAGCCTCCACCAGGCCCCCACTCATGTCCCCCTGCACCCCCACCCCCCAGCCACCAGGGGCAGCCTCCACCAGGCCCGCACTCATGTCCCCCTGCACCCCCACCCCCCAGCCACCAGGGGCAGCCTCCACCAGGCCCCCACCCATGTCTACCACCACCCCCACCCCCCAGCAGTGCAGGGGCAGCCTCCACCAGGCCCCCACCCATGTCTACCACCACCCCCACCCCCCAGCCACCAGGGGCAGCCTCCACCAGGCCCCCACCCATGTCTCCCACCACCCCCACCCCCCAGCAGTGCAGGGGCAGCCTCCACCAGGCCCCCACTCATGTCCCCTATTACCCCCACCCCACGCAGTGCAGGGGCACCCTCCACCAGGCACCCACTCATGTCTCCCACCACCCCCACCCCCCAGCAGTGCAGGGGTAGCCTCCACCAGGCCCCCACTCATGTCCCCCTGCACCCCCACCCCGCAGCTACCAGGGGCAGCCTCCACCAGGCCCCCACTCATGTCCCCCTGCACCCCCACCCCCCAGCCACCAGGGGTAGCCTCCACCAGGCCCCCACCCATGTCTACCACCACCCCCACCCCCCAGCAGTGCAGGGGCAGCCTCCACCAGGCCCCCACCCATGTCTACCACCACCCCCACCCCCAGCCACCAGGGGCAGCCTCCACCAGGCCCCCACTCATGTCTCCCACCACCCCCACCCCCCAGCAGTGCAGGGGCAGCCTCCACCAGGTCCTCACTCATGTCTCCCACCACCCCCACCCCCCAGCAGTGCAGGGGCAGCCTCCAACAGGCCCCCACTCATGTCTCCCACCACCCCCACCCCCCAGCCACCAGGGGCAGCCTCCACCAGGCCCCCACCCATGTCTACCACCACCCCCACCCCCAGCCACCAGGGGCAGCCTCCACCAGGCCCCCACTCATGTCCCCCTGCACCCCCACCCCCCAGCCACCAGGGGCTGCCTCCACCAGGCCCCGGCTCATGACCCCCTGCACCCCCACCCCCCAGCCACCAGGGTCAGCCTCCACCAGGCCCCCACCCATGTCTACCACCACCCCCACCCCCCAGCAGTGCAGGGGCAGCCTCCACCAGGCCCCCACCCATGTCTACCACCACCCCCACCCCCCAGCCACCAGGGGCAGCCTCCACCAGGCCCCCACCCATGTCTCCCACCACCCCCACCCCCCAGCAGTGCAGGGGCAGCCTCCACCAGGCCCCCACTCATGTCTCCCACCACCCCCACCCCCCAGCAGTGCAGGGGCAGCCTCCAACAGGCCCCCACTCATGTCTCCTACTACCCCCACCCCCCAGCAGTGCAGGGGCAGCCTCCACCAGGCCCCCACCCATGTCTACCACCACCCCCACCCCCCAGCCACCAGGGGCAGCCTCCACCAGGCCCCCACTCATGTCTCCCACCACCCCCACCCCCCAGCAGTGCAGGGGCAGCCTCCACCAGGCCCCCACCCATGTCTACCACCACCCCCACCCCCCAGCCACCAGGGGCAGCCTCCACCAGGCCCCCACTCATGTCTACCACCACCCCCACCCCCCAGCAGTGCAGGGGCAGCCTCCACCAGGCCCCCACCCATGTCTACCACCACCCCCACCCCCCAGCCACCAGGGGCAGCCTCCACCAGGCCCCGCCTCATGTCTCCCACCACCCCCACCCCCCAGCAGTGCAGGTGCAGCCTCCACCAGGCCCCCACTCATGTTCCCCTGCACCCCCACCCCCCAGCCACCAGGGGCAGCCTCCACCAGGCCCCCACTCATGTCCCCCTGCACCCCCACACCCCAGCCACCAGGGGCAGCCTCCACCAGGCCCCCACCCATGTCTACCACCACCCCCACCCCCCAGCCACCAGGGGCAGCCTCCACCAGGCCCCCACTCATGTCTCCCACCACCCCCACCCCCCAGCAGTGCAGGGGCAGCCTCCACCAGGCCCCCACTCATGTCCCCCTGCACCCCCACCCCCCAGCCACCAGGGGCAGCCTCCACCAGGCCCCCACTCATGTCCCCCTGCACCCCCACCCCCCAGCCACCAGGGGCAGCCTCCACCAGGCCCCCACTCATGACCCCCTGCACCCCCACCCCCCAGCCACCAGGGTCAGCATCCACCAGGCCCACACCCATGTCTACCACCACCCCCACCCCCCAGCAGTGCAGGGGCAGCCTCCACCAGGCCCCCACCCATGTCTACCACCACCCCCACCCCCCAGCCACCAGGGGCAGCCTCCACCAGGCCCCCACCCTTGTCTCCCACCACCCCCACCCCCCAGCAGTGCAGGGGCAGCCTCCACCAGGCCCCCACTCATGTCTCCCACCATCCCCACCCCCCAGCAGTGCAGGGGCAGCCTCCAACAGGCCCCCACTCATGTCTCCCACCACCCCCACCCGCCAGCAGTGCAGGGGCAGCCTCCACCAGGCCCCCACCCATGTCTACCACCACCCCCACCCCCCAGCCACCAGGGGCAGCCTCCACCAGGCCCCCACTCATGTCTCCCACCACCCCCACCCCCCAGCAGTGCAGGGGCAGCCTCCACCAGGCCCCCACCCATGTCTACCACCACCCCCACCCCCCAGCCACCAGGGGCAGCCTCCACCAGGCCCCCACTCATGTCTACCACCACCCCCACCCCCCAGCAGTGCAGGGGCAGCCTCCACCAGGCCCCCACCCATGTCTACCACCACCCCCACCCCCAGCCACCAGGGGCAGCCTCCACCAGGCCCCCACTCATGTCTCCCACCACCCCCACCCCCCAGCAGTGCAGGTGCAGCCTCCACCAGGCCCCCACTCATGTTCCCCTGCACCCCCACCCCCCAGCCACCAGGGGCAGCCTCCACCAGGCCCCCACTCATGTCCCCCTGCACCCCCACACCCCAGCCACCAGGGGCAGCCTCCACCAGGCCCCCACCCATGTCTACCACCACCCCCACCCCCCAGCCACCAGGGGCAGCCTCCACCAGGCCCCCACTCATGTCTCCCACCACCCCCACCCCCCAGCAGTGCAGGGGCAGCCTCCACCAGGCCCCCACTCATGTCCCCCTGCACCCCCACCCCCCAGCCACCAGGGGCAGCCTCCACCAGGCCCCCACTCATGTCCCCCTGCACCCCCACCCCCCAGCCACCAGGGGCAGCCTCCACCAGGCCCCCACCCATGTCTACCACCACCACCACCCCCCAGCAGTGCAGGGGCAGCCTCCACCAGGCCCCCACCCATGTCTACCACCACCCCCACCCCCCAGCCACCAGGGGCAGCCTCCACCAGGCCCCCACTAGTGTCTCCCACCACCCCCACCCCCCAGCAGTGCAGGGGCAGCCTCCACCAGGCCCCCACTCATGTCCCCTATTACCGCCCCAGCAGTGCAGGGGCAGCCTCCACCAGGCACCCACTCATGTCTCCCACCACCCCCACCCCCCAGCCACCAGGGGCAGCCTCCACCAGGCCCCCACTCATGTCTCCCACCACCCCCACCCCCCAGCAGTGCAGGGGCAGCCTCCACCAGGCCCCCACCCATGTCTACCACCACCCCCACCCCCCAGTCACCAGGGGCAGCCTCCACCAGGCCCCCACCCATGTCTCCCACCACCCCCACCTCCCAGCCGTGCAATTTGCCTGGGTACGTGTACTTCGTGGTGCGCGTGAAGTTCCACACGCGATTGTACGTGTACTTCGGGGTGCACGTGTACTTCCACACTTGATTTGCCTGGGTACGTGTATTACTGTGGGTGCGCGTGTACTTCCACAAGCGATTGGGCATGTGAGAGTGGGTCACATGTATTCCAGGGGTGGGCGGGAATATTTACCCGCGACTGTGCCTGTGAGAGCGTGCTACGTGTATTCCTGGTGTGGGCGGGAAGATTCACACGTTCACCTACGACGTGCCGAAAAAGTGTCCAATCCTGACACACGTACGCCAGCATGAAGCAGGCGTACATCGACCCGCGCAGCATAAAAGTGCGCGAAAACCACAAACAAGCTCATACGCCAGGATGAATATACCATTCCTAGCAGCAGTGGCCGTGGGTTACCAAAGGAGGAGGAGGAGGATAGTGAGGGCCCGAATTTTCACTCCCAGAACCAGCCTTTTTGGGATGCCTGATGACCAGGTGTATGGGAGGTACAGGTTTCCCCCACACATGATACTTGACCTGGTCAGTGAGTGGGAGGATGACCTCACATCACCCACCCTGTGCTCCCAAGCACTCAGTCCCCTGGAGAAGGTCCTCAATGTACTGCACTTCTTGGCCACGGGATAATTTCAGCGGACAAGTGCCATAGTGGGTGATGTGTCACAGGCCACGCAGTCATGCTGCCTACACCAGGTCTTGAACATCATCACTGCACGCCCATCAGTCCGTAGGCACATATACCTGCCCAGGACACCTGCAGAAAGGCAGGCTGCCACCCTCGATTTCTACGGTGTGGCTCAATTTCCAAAAGAGCTAGGTGCCATTGACTGCACCCATGTGGCACTACGTCCCCCCAGGGCATCTGAGCACATCTATAGGAACCGCAAGCACTGGCATTCCATCAACGTGCAGGTAGTATGTAATGCTAAGGGAAGCATCACCTCAGTATATGCAAACTATCCAGGGTCCACCCACGACAGCTTCATTTACCGAATGTCTACCCTAAGCCGGGACCTCGAAGCTGGGCGGCATGGTGATACATGGCTGCTTGGTGAGTATGAATGCCACTGCACATGCATGCATGTCAGATGCAGAGTAATGTCACTACCCCACTAATGATACCCATCACCTCCTCACCCGGGGACAGTGCCTACCCTCTGAGCACCCACATGATGACGCCAATTCGGAACCCCATCACGCCTCCAGAGGTAAGATACAACACAGCCCATATAGCAACCCGGGGCATAGTGGAGCGCACATTCGGAGTGCTCAAGTCACGCTTTCGCTCCCTTGACCGGTCTGGCGGGCAGCTGTTATATGCGCCTCCAGTAGTGTGCAGGATCATAGTGGCAGCATGTGTCCTGCACAATGTTGCAACACGCCGGGGCCTGGCCGTGGACATGGTGGTGCCCCCACATCCCCAACCACATGCACGCCCGCTGCGCATGGGAGGGGAGAGGGCACGGGGTGAGGCAGCCCGTACGCAGCTGGTGGCTAATTACTTCACATAGAAATCACACCCCAGTGGAGTGCACACAGGCCTGGCACATACCATCTGATTAGCAATGATGACTCGGCCTGACAATTAAGACGAACAAAGGGACTGTCAACTGTCAGAACCATAGCAGCTGAGATTGTTCATGTGGAAGTGTCACAATGTGTGCATCCCTACCTACACAAACACCACCAATGCAGTGTCATGAAAATACACTTCCATGCTGCATAAATGAATACCCACTTGCAAAATACTACATGAAAACAGTGCCATGTCACCCACCCCCTCCACGGCACGGCCACACAACACACCATGGCATGTCATGCAATGTGAGAGGAAAGAAATGAATCCCCACAACATGCCCCAAGTGTCAGCAGCTACAGTGTCCCTAATGGAAACCTGTCCACACATGAAATGCTCACAGTAATGCAGGACCTACAGCCCACATTACCAAATACTTACCAATAATACCAATCACCTACACAACCTCCAACCCACCTTAAACATGACATTACAGACTTAAAAATTAGCTAGCCTCACCACCTGGTGATGACAGCCCTCCGAACACTTGCAAGTATACAGTGTTGGCGCCACGCAAGAGTGTAGGTGCACTGCTTACAACATGGACTCCAGTTCCAAGGTGGACCGCATTGTGAAGACATGAGGAATGGACCTGCAAATATGGAGGATGAGATGGATGCAGAGGCACATATGAATACACCACGCAGTGTACAATACAACAACAATATGCACTATGAATGTATATACAGTATTGACTACAGACTGCCCACACAGCTCATGGGAGTCCAATGAAGCAGGAGGGGTGTGTGTGACAAAAACCCAAGCATCTAAACCAAATCCATGACAGGCCTGCATGTGCCCAGCCACAATGCAGCGTATGCCCACGGGAGCCACACAAGGCAACACACTGGCCCTCATTACGACCCTGGCGGAATTCGGAAAACGATGGCGGAAATGCAATACCGCCATCGAATAGCGCTCGGTGCGACTATGACCCGTCACCGCAAAGTACGATGCCATTAGCGACACCGTAGTGAACGCCAACGCTAACTGCACCAAGCACGCGCGCGCGCGCCATGCCAAACCGTAAACACCACCATGGCGCAAGGGTACGCCAATTCCGACCCTAGCGGACATGTACCTAATGCCATCAAGCATGGCGGAATGCACCATTCCGCCATGGTGAGAAGTACGGCATCGCGAATCAACCGTAAACGGCCCCACTGAGTGCCCGTACACCGCTCCCTGCCCACAAAGTACAACTCCCCGTAGGTGCAATGAAGTCACAATGCAACCAGTGAAATGTACAAGTCACCCATGCATGCCAACGAACAAAAGAAACACAACAGGGGCCAATGGGAGCTGCAGGGCACAGATGGCACGAATACAGAAGCCATCCCAATGGACATGACCACAGTCCCCCACCAAGAAACGCACGCAAACACAGTGTCGGGGGGGATTCTGCCGGGGTCGGCCGGGCCGTCCGCAGACCTCCGGGCAGGGAGGCCCCAACTCCTCCCGTGTATATCTCGGATCGAGACAGAGTATGAGGCACACACAAGGAGCAAGGCAACTTCTGTCGTTTATTATGCAAACGGCAGGGATGGGTCAAGGAGCGTACGCGTTCGTCCTGACACACACACAATAGTGGGGCTCGCAGGCCCTTTTTACTACATTATGACGCGCTACTTGCGTCATTCCAAAAAGTTACCAAAAGAACCTATCGCCACTCTTGATTGGTTGCTCGAGTGGTGGGGTTAGTATAGTACGCATATAGAGAATGATATTAGTGGTTAAGATGTAGTCAGGTGGTATATCTGGGTTGTCCCTACAATTAGATACATAAGAATTGTTACATGAAGACCCCTGAGGATTGGCTAACGTTACTGACGTCTGAGATAAGAACCTCATGTTCTGATTGGTGCATCCGTGAGCTCCCCAGCCTGGGACCACCGTTGTTCCCAGCACACGGTGCACCTGTGGTTGCAACAGTGTTTCAGTATGGGTACGTGCAGGCAATGTGAGGATTTATTCATAGGTGGGAGACTGACCGTTCCCACTGTAGCAGGTGTCCATTGAGCCTTTCAAGTGTGTCGGCCTGCGTCTCGTAGCGAGGTACCCAGACGCCTTTTCTCTCCTGGGTTTTGGCATCTCGTCAGGTTCGGCTTGGTCACGTGGGGAGGGACCGTGTTTGAGGCATAATTCTGCACAATTAATATTGTTTTTCCACTGTATGTCTGGTTTAATTTGCAGATATGATTTTAACATTGGTACGTGGAGTGCGAGGTTGCAACATCGTGCCTTTGAAGATTTGTTTCTTGACTGTGGGTTTGCAACATTACGACCTTGGCTGGTTGCTCCACTGGGTTCTTTCTGCAGGCTCAGCAACCTGACTTTTGCTTTGTTAATGTCCACGGGAACTCTTGCTTGGGGCCTACTTGGGCCTGGTGCACGAGTAATCCATTTAGTGCATGGATGCTTTAGGTTATAGTGGCATACAGTTTCATGGCCAGTATCGTGTTTCCATTATATCTCTCATGATGGTAACGGGTTTCAAGAGAAGCGTGAGCAAGCGTTATAAATGAGCTCATGGTGCGTCTTGCGTTTCTGCATTCTGAAAGCCTATGTAAAAATAATAAAGATGCACGTCCGTGAATAAGCCTGTCGCCTACGTCAGAGCACTGAGTATGTTCTTCGTGTAGATTGGTGTGGAAATGTTCAGTGTGTATAATAGTTCAGCGGTGCTTCCCGTTATCTAGGTCGTCATGGCATCTCTAACGATGTGTAGATTTCAGTCTAGTTGGTCCGTGCCGCAGGTGTCGGCATGGCCAGTGCGGGCTGTTGGGCAGGCAGATGGACACATCCGTATGTTTCTGTACCAGGGTATTTGGTCATCTGGTAAATGGGCAAACTCTTCTCGTGGCGGGTGTCTGGGCCGCGACCCTCTAGGCCAAGCGCGAGAGGTGAAGGACGGGAGTCTGGTTTTCCATTCTCCCACTTCAGTCCCCCCTCTGGTCGACTTGTCGACCACAAACATATCCTTCTCGTTATCTCCTCTTACTCTCCATATCTTGGTTATCCCTCCGAGATGTCCATAATGGTTTACGTGATCTTCAAATGACCAATACATGTATTCGCATGTTCCTCCAGGAGTACAGTACACCCATCTTCCTATGTAGCTCCTAGGGTTCCTTGGGTTCTCGATCTTCACTGATGGTGGGTCTAGATGATTGGCGATGATTTGGGTGCGCAACTTCTCCCTTTCGTGTATTATCACACCTGTGTGCTGGCCGTCATCCGCTGGCATCAAGGGGTGCATTCCCACCATTTCCAGCAACTCATCAGTTGAGCGCGCCTTCCGGGCTTTCCAAAATCTAATTATTATCAGTGCAGCTCCAGCCAAAATAGCACATCCCACTATTATTTTCAGTCCATCTGACAGCCAAGATGGCATCCATGACCATAATAGTGAAAACCAGCTTTTATCCTTGTTTACGCCGTTACTTTCGTCCATCATTTTGGAGTGCATCTGGGCCAATTGTGAAACTGCTTCTGTTAGTGTACCATTGTCGGCATCGTTGGCAGGTATGAACGTGCAGCATGATTGTCCTATCTTTGCACAAACTCCTCCTTCCATTGCTGTGAGAAGGTCCAATACATATCTGTTCTGTAGTGCTACCATCCTTACAGCTCGCAGCTCCTCTTTAATTGCGTTAAACCCATTTACTGTCGAATTTATGGTCATCATTAGTTCCCATCTGGTTATTTGCAGCCATTTTGCGTTTGCGTATGCCTGCAGTCCCGGATGTATTATTGAGGAGAAGAACATTGCTGCTCTGCTGAATAGTCTGTGTTCTGGCGGTATTGAGGTTAGTTCCGTTTCCGACCTTCCCCACAGATAATTTCCTGTTAATGGCTCTCCTTGTCTTTTTCTCCTGTTTAGGACAGTATCATTGCTGTTGGTCCTGTTTTCTTGCTCCTTCTGGAGTGGTGCAGATCTCTTTCTTCTCCTGTCTCCTTCATCCATTTTCGGAAATTTCGCCACATCGACATGCTTCTTAGGTACCACTAGTGATGGTACATTGACGTGTACCATTGTGCACACACCACTCCACAGGGGAGGCAGTGTATGATATGCCTTTTCTCCGCAGGCCCAATAATGGTCCATTATTACTGCTGTTCCCGCTCCCCCCTCAGGTAACTCCATCACACTTGCACAATTGGTGTTATATCCCACGTCCACCTCTCCTTTATGCTGGTAACATACTTTGGGCGCAGTCAATGGTAATATAGTTATCGGGTCTTCATCTTCTTCTACCCACGTGAGCATTG
Organism: Ambystoma mexicanum; assembly: GCF_040938575.1. Lineage (NCBI taxonomy): Eukaryota > Metazoa > Chordata > Amphibia > Caudata > Ambystomatidae > Ambystoma > Ambystoma mexicanum. The sequence goes on from NC_090934.1 coordinate 880,664,969, forward strand.
GTACGTACTTGATCCATGTCGTCCAACATCGATGATTGTGTGTCTCGATGGTTGAGATAGTTTCTTTTGTTACCATGTTGCTGCCAACCACTCCTATCTCCCAGCTGGTACCCAGGAACACCTTTCCTGTTATCGTCAGTAATGGCCTCTCCCAGCATCCTTGTTTACCCGGAACTTCCGTGGCGTACCAATCACATGGTAGATACTGCAGTGTTACCTTCTTTGTTTCTCCTTTTTCAGGGCCACTTGTTATGTATCTGAATGCTTCAGCATGTAAACTGGTCTTGTGATAACTCAGATAGGTCTTGAGGAAGTTGTTTTCATATGGGTATGAGTCTCGTGTTTTCCATGTCATGTGCACTACTGTTCCTTGGAATCTTCCTTTCGTTTGGAACAGGGCCAAATATATTATGCACTGTGCTGTTTTTTCATCTATTTCTGTGGCAACAAATGTTCGTGAAGCGCTCATGGCGTATGGTATTAATGAGCAAACGTAACAGCTATCCTCAGTTGTCTGCTTACCAATGCGGGTCATGTGCTGGTACCATATGTTGTTTGTGACGTGTGCTGAATCTTGTACATAATTATCAATACCTTTATTGTCTGAGTATGTGCTGCGTTTAACTTTATTTCGCTTTTGTTCATTGTTACTGTTACCACCTGACGTAACACCTGTTGCAGCAGGGAGGTGGGGTACATTAGGTTTGGGTGCAGCAAAAAAACTCATAGCATAGCTGTACTGCCATACAGAGGCAGCCAAAACTCCGGTGATCATAAAAATCCCTATTATTTTTATTACATATGCTAACCTCACCGACATTTTTGCTCTTACCTTGCTGCAGTCCTGGCAGCGTATTCTTGCGACGTTAAAGTTGCCCGCCTAAAAATTCTCAAAAAGTGCTTGTTATTAAATGTTAGTTTTGTTTCATTAAGCTCTCCCTATCAAATAGTCATTCAGTGCCCAGGTGAAGAGTTGCTCCCACGCTACTCTAAGTGATCGGTCTCTCAAGACCGGCAAGTATGGGCGGAGGTGGGGCATGTAATTTTCTATGGCCAGGAGGAAGGCCGTGTAGTATACACGTACCCTTTTCTTTTTTAAGTATGTTGGCCTTTTTATTTCGTATACAAATTGGTGTGACAATTCTTCTGGGTAACTATCGTCTGGCAGCACCATCTACGCCTGCACACTGAATTTGTTAGATAACTTTTCTTAACAATACAATATTACGCAGCTCCTGTATGTGCGAGAGAAAAAGAGAACATTCACGTGTTTACATGTGTATTGGTGCAAGCGAAGTCCTTAGTTTTTATTACAATTGTATTTAGTAGTCAATGGGGGGGGGGTTTGCTCAGATGGCGGGAGCAGTTTTACTCTTTGAACGTGTGACCATGGGGTGGGCAGTGTGGGGATCGCCCCCTTCTTCGTCCGTTATTCTCTCCGAGGGAACAATTGGGTCGTTGTCTGTGGTTGTGTTTTCTTCCGCTGCCGGGGATGTTGTTGGCGTTTTTCCAATGGACCTGTCGTTGGCGCTGGGGCGGGTCTGCAGTTTGTAGATTTTTACATCATGCAGGTGGTTCCACGCACGCTTATCCTTTAGTTTTACTGCTCTTGTTGATACGTCCTCTACTAAATGGGGGCCAGTGAACCTCTGCTGGTTCCACCTTCTATTAAAATTTCGAAGTAGTACGTGGTCACCTTTGGCAAGTTGGCACAAGTTCTCCTTTTCCAATTCTGTATTTTCGTCTATTTCTTGGTTGCTGGTGGACCCGCCCCGTGTGCGCTCGAGCTGTTGAGACACAAACACAACGCTAGTAATCAAAGAAGACACATATTGATACATTTCATCACCTAACACATTCGCAGAACTTTCTTGGTCGGTGAATGCCCTTGACGTTGGTGTTAGGGGAAGGCGCATTTGGCGTCCAGTAACCACTTCGTGTGGGGTGAGGTGGTGGTCGGACCCTGGCCTGTTTCTAAGTTCGAACAGTGCTAACGGAAGGCAATACAACCAACTTTTCTTTGTTGTTTGCTGTATTTTAGCAATTGCCTCCTTCAATAGGCCATTCAGGCGTTCACATACACCATTGGCCTGTGGGTGGTACGCACATGCAAATTTGTGTTTAATGTTCAGTAGGGATGTGATATGCTGGAACATTTCATTTGCGAAATGGGGTCCGTTGTCTGATCTTAACACCTCGCACACTCCCCACCTGGGGAATACCTCCCTTACTATAAATTTGGCTGCTCTAAACGCATCAGGGTGTGAACAGGGCCCTGCTTCGATCCACCTAGAAAATGGGCATACTACTACTATCATGTATCTATTGCCTTGACAAATGTTGATCATATCAACATAGTCAATGTGGAGGTGCCGAAAAGGTCCTTCTGGTCGGGGTATGGTACCTCTTATCACCTTTAAAGTATGACCGGCCGTGAACTGTTGACATGTAAGGCAATTGCTGATAAAATTTGACACATGGGATGTTAACTCGGGACAGAACCAATCTTCTCTAATTCGTGCTGCTATTATTTCTTTGCCTGTATGGGCAGGGTGATGTAATTGGTTCAAGGCGGTATTTAACAATGCCAATGGTATTACAACTTTCCCAGTGCCACCCTGGCGCCATAGTGCGTCGGTTGGTGACATTGTGCATCCTCTTTTCACCCATACTTCTTTTTCGGCCATTGGTGCAGCCGCTTGTAACTCCATAATCTGGGTGGCTGGGAGATGGGTGTACCCTTCTTTTATTAACATCTCCCTCGCTATTCCCCTCCCTCTCCCTCTCTGTGAGTCTGTGGGGTTCCATATCTCACCAAAATATGCAGCATATTTTGCATGTGCGTCTGCTGCTGCATTTCCTTTTGATATATAGTCTTCTCCATTGGTGTGTGCTGTGCATTTTACTAGGGCTAGTTCTTGGGGATCGTTTATTACTTCAATTAGTTCAGCCAACAAGAGGGCATGTTGTACTGGAGTGCCGTCAGCTCTCCTAAACCCTCTTCTTCTCCACTTTGATAGCCCTGAGTGGACAGTGGATGTAACATATGCACTGTCGGAATATATAGTAACTTTTTTATCAAAACTTTCCTTTAGTGCCAATATGAGTGCAACCAGTTCCGCCGCTTGAGCAGAGTAATGCTGTGGTAATTGTACACACTTAATAGCCACACACACTGGCGCTTCCATCATTTGTACTACTGCTGCCCCAGTCCTCCTTATCCCGTCTCCTTGATCAATAGTTGATGACCCATCAATAAACAAAAGCTCACCTCCCTCTAGTGCGTTTTCTTCAACTTTCCTAGTACATGAGTACATCTCAGTTACTTGGGTGCAGTCGTGGGCGTAATCTCCCTCTTCAATTACTTCTGCTAGGAACCTTGCAGGGTTAACCGTGCTACATCTAACAATTGCCAGTTCAGCTTTGGACAAAATAATCTCATAACCTGTTGCCCTCTGTGTCGTCAGTGTGGACTTAGGTTTATTCAATATCGCAAATAGTGCATGTTCTACAAATAGTGTAGTTGGACACCCCATAGTTATTGATGATGCTTTTTCTACTGCAAATGCAGCTGCAGCAAGACCTTGTTCGCAAGAGAATTGTCCTAACATTATTGGATCTAAGTGACCGCTGTAAAATGCTACTGGTTTATAGCCCATGCTAGTCTTTTGGGCCAATACTGCTTTCATTACTGCTGAGTCGCAATGTGAAAATATAAAAAATCGTCGCTCATAGTCTGGGGATGCTAGTACTGGAGCAGTTGATATTGCTTCTTTTAATTCATCAAATGCCTCCTTCATTTCCATAGTCCATCCCAACTTTTTCTCCCCTTTATTTGCTTCCTTCAAACCCTCAAGCAGGGGTCCTATGTAAGAGCTGTAATCAAATACCCATGCTCTACAGTAGTTGCACAGTCCCAGAAATTGCTGCAGTTCTCTTACAGTCTGTGGCACGGGAGTGCCTGATATTGCCTGTGCTCTTTGTGGTGCAATCCTTCTTCCATATTGTGATATCAGTTGGCCAATGTAAAGTACCTGTTCCTGACAGTATTGTATCTTTTCCATGTCTACCTTGTACCCCTTTTCAGCCAATATCGTCAACATTTTTAATGAGTCCTCTCTACATTTATCTTCATTTGTACTGCAAATTATTATGTCATCCACATACTGTAACACTGTGCTTTCCAACTCAACGTTACCCAAATCCATCTGTATTACCCTATTGAAAATTGAAGGTGATTCACAATATCCCTGTGGTAATCTGGTATGTTTCCACTTCCTATTTCGGTAAGTGAAGCTTGTCAAGTCTTGTGAGTCTGGGTGTAATGGTATTGAGAAAAAAGCATTTTTAAGGTCAATCACTGTAAACCGTGATGCTTCTGCTGGAATGCCACACAAAATTGTGGCCGGGTTTGCTGTTACTGGATACTCTGCTTCTACTATGTTGTTCAACGGTCTGAGGTCCTGTATGAACCGCCAAGACCCTCCTTTAGCCTTGCGCACCGGGTACACAGCTGTGTTGCATGGGGATTCTGAGGGGACCAATATGCCATTGTTTATAAGGGCTGTTATGGTTTCGTATATGCCCTCATCTGCCTCTCTTGACAATGGGTATTGTTTCACTCTTGGTAGTATGGCACCCTTTTTTAATTTTATCTTTACACCCCCTATGCTTTTAATGCATCCTACATCATAAGGGCTAATAGTCCATAATGATTTTGGCACCTTTGACATATCTTCTTTAAAAAATGGGACTGGTGTGCCAGCGGGTGCCTCAAGTGCCATTGCAATTTTCTGTGCCACTTGTTTGTGAGCCACTGTTAGCCACATTTCTACACTCATCATGAACACCATTTCATTTTCCTCCTTTTCTTCTGAAAACAACTCTTCATCTGACACCTGGGTCAGCCTACATCCTTCTGCTAGTGCTATCACCGCCCTCCATGCTCTCCCTTCTTTATCTTGGGCGTGCACAGCAACATAATCAGCTGTTGCAATAATGCTCTCAATGTCCACTGCAATGACCTTCCCTTCCAGTTCATTAGCTGGTGTTTCTGGTCGGAATAGATAGGCTGCTGGTCTCCTCCATATTTTCCCTCCTATCCCTGGCATCCATGCAAATGCCATGTCTGTTCCGTACTGGAATAGCTCGCCGTCTACCGGCTCCGCCCTGATCGCTATCTGTCCACAGTATGCTTGCAAAATCTGTCGTGCTGCAAGCATGTTAATCCCTGGAGTAGAGCAAATTATGCCATCCTCTGTAAAGGAGATCGTCATATTTAATCTGTTCATTATGTCCCTCCCCAGTATGTTTACTGGTGAGGCACTATAATACAAAAGTGGTACTGACAGATCGTAATCTCCAATAGATAGCGGAACGTTATCAGTAAATGGAACCAACCCTTTAGCCCCAGAAAACCCTTGTGTGTTCATGGCTTCGCCTGACATCTTAAACTTACCTTCCCTTATGCAAGACCGGGTTGCCCCGGTGTCAACAAGGAATGATAATTTTTTGTCACCTATCGTTACCTCTATGCGTGGCTCCTCCGCACTATTAGGTGTTACTGACAGGATGGGACACACCAAGGCCGTCTGTGGGCTGTCCTATTGGGGGTACAATGACTGGCCATTCCCTGTGTAAGGGTTGTGCCCCAACACCGTCACCCCACCCAATTGCGTTCGTTCAGGTTGTGGTGGTGGTTGTATTAACGCTGCACCAGTTACTTGTGGCAGGTATTGTTTTATTTGTTGTTGTGGTAGGGAATAGTGTTGGTCACTCCCTTGTGGTGACATCTGCTGTGGTTGTATGCCCTGCTGTTCTTGTGATGTCCTATGTTGTGCTTGTTCGTTCCATGCTGGTGTTCCTGGCCTGACCCTGCATGTACGTGACATGTGTCCTAATAGTCCGCAGCTCCAACACACGGGTGGTTCCCTGTTTTGCCATGGGAAGTTCCCTGTGTTGTCCTGGTATACTGGTTGCCCTGTCTGGTAGTTATTTCTGAGTCCCCCAGCCTGTTGTTGGGTATTATATCCGTATCCTCTTCCCCTCATAAACCCTCCTCTCCCTCTATTATAATTATAATACCCAGCTCCTTGCATTGGGTACCCTCCTCCCATGTTCTGTGCGTGTGATTGCAGAGGCAGCACTTGCTCTATTACCTCTTGTGGAGGCGCTATTTGAGCTGGATTTTGTGCAGCCACTACTTGCGTTGGGCTTTGGGCCATTGGTGTTGGCGCAGTTATTAGTGCCCCTTCCATGGTATATTTAGTAAGTTTTTTCTGTACTAATTTGGCCTCTTCTGTTTTCCTGTCCTCTTCCTTTTGTTTCATTTTTCCTTGCCATGTTCTACAGTGATGTACTATAGTCAGTTGTATTTCCGGCCATGGTTTTGCTTCCATCCCCACTACTTTCTTTAATTGTCTCTGAACTCCTTCTGGGAGCCCTTGTACTAGTATATGATAAAATATGGCTGGTGTTTTGTCCCATTGTTCTCTAGTTTCCATGCGCCACTTCTCTTGAATATCCTGGATATAATCAACAGGATCCTCGTTCTCACCCATCTTACGGGAAGTAATGGCTCCTATGTCTGATGTGTCTGGGTACTGCACTCTTAGTGCCTGCCATAGCGCATGTCTGCAGTTTGCAAATGGTGCCCCATCATGCGATGTGTTTGTTATTGTTACCCCATGGAATCCCGCTCTTTTCCAAATGTCATCCGCTCTATCCCCTAATATTGATATTAACAGGCCCTTAACATCTCCCACTGCTAGTTTCTGTACTGCGGTGTGTTTTTCCATTTCATATATCCATTTACCCGCACCTCCACTTAATGATGGGAGCCTACATTTTATGTTTTCCTTATCCGTATGTTTCCAAGGTACATATTGTGGTCTAACCCCTCCTCTCTCCAGCAGCGGCATTACATTCTGTCTTGTGTCATCCTTTATGCTCCATGATGTTAACTCTTCACACCCCTCCTCTTCCCCCATTCCTTTTACTACTTCAAATCCTTCCTTACTACCTCTTCTCCTACCTCCCTCTTCTTCCTTTCCCCTTTTTTCATCCTTTCCTGTGTTCAATATTGTCACGTCTGTTTGCCTGTCTTGCCTGCGACTAGGGAGGTCCCTAAGCCGACATGCATAAGGTGTAACTTCGTCCATGAAGGGTGCGAGCTTTATTCTGTGCAGAGAGCGTGCAGTTGTTGAACATGTGGGGTGTGGCGTTAGAGAGCGTGATGGTGATGTGGGCGGCGTGTGTTGGTTGGTGAGCGTCGGTGGCGTGTGTTCGTTAGTTTGTGTTTCTCCCATTCTTTTCACTTCCTCCTTACTTCTCTCCAGCTCCTCCCATCTTCTACTCACCCATGGCGAATCTATGTTTGTTCTAGTGAGGTATAGCTTATCTAAGCTTTCCCTTTCACTCTTCCTTCCATCCTCACTACAAAAATCATTCATAAATTGCGCCCCCCACTCTGCCTTTTTTCCTTTTATTGTTACAGTTTTTAAGTCTATTAGGTCTCCCTCTTCCTTTCCGTTGTTACCACCTGTTCCCCTTAGTGCTGACGTTGTTGCTACCTCTCTATTTTTATATACTTCTCCCCATCTTTCACTCTCCCTCTTACTCTCCTCTCTCTCCCCTTCACTCCTCTCCTCCATCTCCCTACTATTTTCCTCTCTTTTCCTTTTTAATTCCTCCATTACTTCGTTGCTCATCTCTTCCAATATCCTTTCATCCTCTCTCCTCCTTTCCCATTTCACCCTTTCTCTTTCTACTATACTCTCTATTACCTTCCCCTCTTCATATTTTTTAGCTGTCTCTGATATTATCCTCCTCCTCCATATTTCCATTTCTTTTTCATTTTCTTCTTCTTCCTTCTTCTTCTCCCTCATCACTACTCTTGATACCCTTTCTGCTGCTGCTTTTACCCTTACAGCTTCCCTCTTTCTCTCCTCACTTTGCTCCCTTAATTTTTCCAATTCGTCCTTACCTTCTTTCCTTTTCCTCACTCTCTCTCTTTCCTCCCCCTCAAGTTGTTTTATCAGTTCATTCTGCTCATCCCTTAGTTTAGCTAATCTTTCCTCCAAAATCTCTTCCTTCTGCCGTAACAGCTCCTCTCCCCTCATTTCACTCTCTCTTTCACTATCCTCGTTTGTTCTCTTTACCGCCTCCCTTTCCTCTCCAGTTAGTGATCCTCGTAATTTCAACAATATCTGTGCAGCTACCCACTCATCGTTTCCTATCTCTACAGTCTGCTCTTCTCTCCTCCCGTCCCCCATTGGTATCTTTCCATGAGCCACATATGGTGGAGGGCTGTATGCCGGGTTTGAGTATCCTTCAGCCGCCCTTAACTGTCCTTTTATTTCTCCTAATTCTCTTAAAGGGTACAACCCTCCTCCCTCTGTTTTCACTCCCGGTGTTAAGGGTATCTCATTGCTCGGTTCCTGTTTTATGTCAGCTAATTTATCAACCTTTCCTCCACCCAGTTTTTCATTCCCCATATTCTTTGTTCCTTCACTCTCCTTTTCCCCATCCGTTCCTTCTTTCTTAATCTCCTTTTCTTCCGGTGTTTCCCCCATAGTGAACATTCCATTTGGTCCTGGTCTAGACCCCTGGAACATCCTCCATAAGTTAAACACCTCCACATGGTTTGCCAACTTCTTCCCCTTGTATGTATTGTGCAGATGGTTTAATAGTGAATGTTGGGCATATGGGTCAAAGCTACCATTAGGCGGCCATGGTGTCAACATTTTGTTGTCCGTCCCCTGGGTCCACTCTATGCTGTACTTAATTAACTTCTCCCTATGTGGTGGCAGTGTGGTGCATATATGTTGTAGTGGGGTAGTGAGGGTATTCCCCCACCCTCCCAACCCTCTCCCGTATGACATACTAGCGCACCCTTTCTTACCCTTCCCCTTGCTACCAGTTTGCAACATACAACCTTTTATTGCTTACCTTGCCCCGCAAGTGTGGGGACTTACGACAATCCTTTGACAAATTATGCAATGATAATAATCACAAAAAAAAAAATTATAAAACAAATATATTTATGATGTTATATTATATTCCTTCCCCTACGGCCCCCTGCGGCCGAAGCGCACGCAGCCCCCTGCAGCTGCGTACCCCTTACGACGATCTTACACAGTCGTCCTTTTTCCCCGTTCTCCTCCCACCTTTACACTTGCCGTGGCCGGCGTTCTCCGTGCGCAGCCACGCCCCCTTCCCCTTCTCCTCTTTGATCCACTCGTTTATCGTTTATCTCCGTGTCCGCTCCTTTATCATGTTTCTCTTCCCCACCAATGTCAAACCCAAAGCTTCTTGTGTTCACGATATCTTACTAAATCCCTACTGGTGACGTCACCTATTTCTTCGAACTACTGGTATATTCGTGTTATGTTCTTTAAATTCAAAATACACTTGCAATCTACCCCGCTAACCCTACAGCTGTCTTCCTGTCTCTCCTGGAACAAGGTAATCTCATCAATACTATAACCGGACTGCGCACGCTGCGTCGCCTCGCGTGTGATACGCCCCTCAACAGGAGGGCTTAACCAGCCAATTATCTTCCGTTTTGGGCAACTACGTAACTAGCCACCGCCCACAGGGAAACGTCATCTACCTATCGAGTTTCTTGCTCGAACAATAGGGAACCTCATCTACCTATCGAGTTTCTTGCTCGAACAATAGGGAACCTCATCTACTCATTGAATGATAAATGTCAAATCGTAGGAAACCACACACACCCACCCTCACACGTAGTCGCGATTTAGGCCAATCAGTGTCTTTCGAGCGGCTGCACGTGATGTTTTCGTGCCCCGCCCCCCTCTTTCGCGTAACGTTAGCTTTTTGTTGCGAGCGTCTGCACGTGTTGTTCTCGTGCCCTGCCCCCCTCTTTCGCGTAACGTTAGCCGCCTTCTCTCGCACTCAATTCACTACCATTCATTCCATTATCATCACTCAATTAAACCTTCACCCCACCTTTTTACAATACCTCCCTCCTCCCTTATTTACTTCCGCCCCCTCCCTCACAATTTCGCATTGCTTGTTGTGCGTGTCATGCTCACCAAGTTCCCTCGATGCAGGGCCGCTCGACTGCGTGCACCCCTCCAAGCGGCTCGCCACCTCCCCTCGTCTGGACCACGTCTGGACACTCGCCGACCGCGGGCGGGATACTTCTCAACCGGCTCCCGAGGGCCAATATCCGGATTGCGCTGTCCGGTCCTCTCGCAGCTCCGCGATGGTCCTGTAGTCCTCAGAAGGGGGCAACGGCAGAGGGGGCCGCGCCGCCGGGCCTCCCCGCAACGGGAGTGCCTGGAAAAATAAAAAATAAAAGTCGATCTTAAACAGATCTCAGCAGTGCCTCCAACTTGTCGGGGGGGATTCTGCCGGGGTCGGCCGGGCCGTCCGCAGACCTCCGGGCAGGGAGGCCCCAACTCCTCCCGTGTATATCTCGGATCGAGACAGAGTATGAGGCACACACAAGGAGCAAGGCAACTTCTGTCGTTTATTATGCAAACGGCAGGGATGGGTCAAGGAGCGTACGCGTTCGTCCTGACACACACACAATAGTGGGGCTCGCAGGCCCTTTTTACTACATTATGACGCGCTACTTGCGTCATTCCAAAAAGTTACCAAAAGAACCTATCGCCACTCTTGATTGGTTGCTCGAGTGGTGGGGTTAGTATAGTACGCATATAGAGAATGATATTAGTGGTTAAGATGTAGTCAGGTGGTATATCTGGGTTGTCCCTACAATTAGATACATAAGAATTGTTACATGAAGACCCCTGAGGATTGGCTAACGTTACTGACGTCTGAGATAAGAACCTCATGTTCTGATTGGTGCATCCGTGAGCTCCCCAGCCTGGGACCACCGTTGTTCCCAGCACACGGTGCACCTGTGGTTGCAACAGTGTTTCAGTATGGGTACGTGCAGGCAATGTGAGGATTTATTCATAGGTGGGAGACTGACCGTTCCCACTGTAGCAGGTGTCCATTGAGCCTTTCAAGTGTGTCGGCCTGCGTCTCGTAGCGAGGTACCCAGACGCCTTTTCTCTCCTGGGTTTTGGCATCTCGTCAGGTTCGGCTTGGTCACGTGGGGAGGGACCGTGTTTGAGGCATAATTCTGCACAATTAATATTGTTTTTCCACTGTATGTCTGGTTTAATTTGCAGATATGATTTTAACATTGGTACGTGGAGTGCGAGGTTGCAACATCGTGCCTTTGAAGATTTGTTTCTTGACTGTGGGTTTGCAACATTACGACCTTGGCTGGTTGCTCCACTGGGTTCTTTCTGCAGGCTCAGCAACCTGACTTTTGCTTTGTTAATGTCCACGGGAACTCTTGCTTGGGGCCTACTTGGGCCTGGTGCACGAGTAATCCATTTAGTGCATGGATGCTTTAGGTTATAGTGGCATACAGTTTCATGGCCAGTATCGTGTTTCCATTATATCTCTCATGATGGTAACGGGTTTCAAGAGAAGCGTGAGCAAGCGTTATAAATGAGCTCATGGTGCGTCTTGCGTTTCTGCATTCTGAAAGCCTATGTAAAAATAATAAAGATGCACGTCCGTGAATAAGCCTGTCGCCTACGTCAGAGCACTGAGTATGTTCTTCGTGTAGATTGGTGTGGAAATGTTCAGTGTGTATAATAGTTCAGCGGTGCTTCCCGTTATCTAGGTCGTCATGGCATCTCTAACGATGTGTAGATTTCAGTCTAGTTGGTCCGTGCCGCAGGTGTCGGCATGGCCAGTGCGGGCTGTTGGGCAGGCAGATGGACACATCCGTATGTTTCTGTACCAGGGTATTTGGTCATCTGGTAAATGGGCAAACTCTTCTCGTGGCGGGTGTCTGGGCCGCGACCCTCTAGGCCAAGCGCGAGAGGTGAAGGACGGGAGTCTGGTTTTCCATTCTCCCACTTCAACAGGCACCTGTGACCAGCAATATTCCGAAAATCACATCATTCCACCAGTCCACCTGGCTGACCGGCATCTGTTACACAAAACCCAATCCCCCGCCCCTGAGCATGACAACATTCAAACTGTCATATTGGCAGCCCCCATCCCTGACCTCACGGGCTTCGTAGGCAAACGCGCCCAGTACAGTACCACGCAACTAAACTCCGAAGCTGGAACCCAGTGCAGATCTCCTCACAATACATCGCCCCCCAAATAGGCATATGCCACATCACTTGCAAAGAAGAACGCTACACGGGCCAAATCAGAATAGAAATTTAATGCACATCAAAATCACCAAGCCCATACAGCCATCAGGCCATGAACTCCAAAACACATTTCACCATTGTGGGCTGCATCCGCAAGAAATGACCAGCCACTACTTGTGTGACGCCCTGTTCCCTCATGGTACACAGAGCCACATTCACGTACGAAAAGGCAACATGGAAGCGCACAGAACCGCAGGGCCGTCCCAATGGGGAGGCACTAGTCCAGCTGAAAGGCCGAAATGTTGCTCCGAGCCACCAGTACTGCGTAAGGGCATGTGGCCCATTGGCGATCGTCCCATAAGATCGTAATGCTGCTCCACTGATTAACACGAAGCAGCAGGTGTCGGGAGTAAAACCCATCTGCAGGAGTGGCATACAGATGGCAGTGGCAAAAGGGGAGGAGATACCTGTCAACCAAAAGAAAAGAAAAAGAACAGAATGGCCATCAGTACTACATTCCAACAACTCACTGCAATGATCACACTAAATCCACAGCCACATGCATGCTAGCCCACTCCAAAGGTCCATCACCACCCAAAAACCACTTGCGACTCACCATCACAAACGAGTGTACCTGTGCATGCGCCTGTGAAAACAGAATCCATCTGATGGGATTGGTAACGTGCATGGACACAAGTGTCTGAGGGCGCGTCGAGACAGGGAGGGCTCAACAAGGCCAGATAGACGATGGTCCCACTATGGCAGCCCTGCATCACATAGCGTAGGGGAGGCGGATAGATCCCAAGAAGCCCTGTACATGGCAAACTCTGTATCAAATCACCTGCCCATGCATCCATTCATCATTCCCTCATCCCGGGATTAAAACGCCTGAATATTTACTCACATAACATTAGAAATATCCATTGAGTCTGTGCGTTATGCAGCCTGCAAAATCCACAGTGCCCCAGCCCGTAATTCCAGTGTAGTGAAGTAACATGTATTTGGGAAGGTCCGGACTCATCGCCCACGTCGCTATTGCGCATCCCAAACCATTCATATCAATCATTGCATTCTCGCCATGGCCCCTGTCCCAAGGACATTGAACAATAGAACGTTATATTTGCAGTCAGACCTGTGGGCATCTCCTCGCCGCTAGCTGAAAACCGAAAGCGCCGCCCTTCGAATTCCTCATTTGCAACATCACGTCGAAGAGGCATCTGTGGCCGTTTGAATACACTAATTAATCCATCGAGTGCGGCTGTGTGTGAAAATGGCAACTGCCTTCACCCACGAATGGGACGCCCCGCCCGTCGTTGCAACTCGGTACAGTGATGAATGAGGGCCCACCGTTACTCGAGTACTACGTTCCACTGACCCTTCACAACTCTGTTCGCGACTGCACAGATAGTATGTGAAACAATGGGACCACAGCAGAATGAACATATCAACCAATGTTACACGGCCATCGGGTACAAATACATGATTGCAATAGCAAGATGCCATTCCACGAATTGCAGCGTTGTGCGCGGGACGTGCTCGGCCAAAGGGGAGAGCAGTTTGCACAGGTGGAATGAATCAGCACAGGTGGAGGCCATTCAGCCTGAAAACACATACATTGCACAGCCAGTCTCCTCCCACAACCACACCGAAATGCTACCGGCAGGACTCGCGATGTTGGCCCTGGGGGACCTGATAGCACTGCAAGAACTCCAAGAAGAAGACGAACACCAACTACAACCGGCCGCACGGAGGAGACGCAGGAGGAGGAGGAGGCCAAGGCAGGGCCAGCAAGGGCCGCCAGCACAGCCACTACCACCACGCAGGCAGCCCGCAATCCCACGCCTCCGAGCACATCCATTCAACCTCACTGATGAGCAGATCCACACCCTCTACCGTCTGGACCGGGACACCATAGCCGCCATTGTGGACATGACACAGGCTGACCTTGTCAGCATGATAGATAGCCCAACCGCCATCCCACCCCTACTGAAGGTGATGTCTGTACTCCACTTCCTGGCCACAGGCACCTACCAGCACACAGTCGGACAGTTGCATGGCATTTCTCAGCCACTGTTCTCACGGACACTATTGCAAGTGCTCGATGCCCTCCTGCAGCACGCAGACGACTACATCTCCCTACCACGCTCGGAGCAGGAAATTACCAACACAAAAGTGGGATTCCATGCACTTGCCGGCATACCGGGTTGCATTGGTGCCATCGACTGCACCCATGTGGAATTGGTCGTCCCACATGCCATGGAGGCCCAGTACCGCAACCGAAAACAATTTCATTCTCTGAATGTACAAATGGTGTGTGACTCCAACAGGATCATTACACATTGTTGTGCCCGATTCCCTGGATCAACCCATGATTCTATGGTCTTGAGGAACTCTACAATACCACGCTACATGGAGCGACACGCAGGGAACAGATCCTGGCTACTCGGTGAGTCTCATTTCATGCATGATAATGTGGGGTATGTGATTCGGCAATGACCTGGCAGGAAGGGGGGGGGGGGGTGTGCGTACGTAGCAATGGCATTCCACATCATACGTTTCTCGTCCACATACAGGTGATGCTGGATATCCACTGAAGAGATGGCTCCTCACACCAGTCCGGAACCCACGGGACCAGCATGAGGAGGACTACAACCATGCCCACTCACGTACCCGTGTAGTCATTGAACAGGCATTCGGCCTACTGAAGGGTCGTTTCCGCTGCCTCAGCAGGTCTGGCGGGGCACTCCTGTACCGCCATGAGAAGGTTGCAAAGATGGTGATGGCATGTGTCATGCTCCACAACATGTGCGTACGTAGAAATGTGCCCATGCCCCCTGACGCAGAACTGCAAGCACCTGATGATGGTCATGATGAGGGTGGGGATGTGGCAGCACCTCAAGGAGTCTGCGAGGCACCGGAGGGCCGTGACATTCGTCAGCATCTCATTGATGTATGCTTCTAGCACTCACGCCTGGTGGCTGATACATGGACACGGGACTCGTGGCACTGTGTGTGTCTGGGACATGCACAATATGGACTGTACACCTATGATGGCCTAGTACACAAAGATCAATGTCCACACATCTCATTGGTTGATCGTGCACTTTTTATGGCATATGTGATATCATGTTGTACACCCTATCGACCCGCCACCCAAATGAGCCCAACACACCCCCTCCACCCTCCTACCTCCCCCCCGAACACCAGTGTCCAAAGATGCTCATTGTCAGTGGGCAGTCGCTATTGCAAGCCCCCTCTGCGGGTATCAGGGGCACCCCTGCCTGTGGAGTGCAGGTTCCTCCCAGATCTACGTTGGGGGCTGCCCTGGGCGGAACTTGCAACGGATGATGTCTCTGCCTGCTCACGTCCATGCATGTCCCTAAGGGTTTGCGAGAGCTCAGTGAGCACACGGCGCACTGCGGCAAGTTTGGCACATACGTCCTTGGACGTCGCATGCAGTTCCCCCCTCAGGCTCTCGGTGCTTCTCTCCATTTGTGCCCTTAGTGTCTCTGTACCTCTCTCCATTTCTGCCCTAAGTGTCTCAGTTGATGTTTCTATGTCTGCCTTAGTGCCCCCACATTCATCGGCATGGTCCTTGAGGAGCGTGGCCAGTTGCTGCTGTTGCACGATTAACTGGTCGAGGGACTGTTGCCTCTGCTGGGCCATGGCCATTTGCGGGGGTGTCACAGAGGGGCTGTTGTCCTCATGTTGCCTTGCCACAGGGCTTGTGGGGGATGGCCAGTCGTCGTCTTGTGGGTGCCCCTGCGTGGTATCCTCATGTTGTACGGGATGGGACAGACAGGGGGATTGGGACAGGTCATGGATGGATCTGACTTCGACATCCCCGTCTTCTGTGTCGGAGCATGCTGCCATCAATGGGGTGTCACCTATGGTGCTGCTGCCACCGGAGGCAGTGCCTTCTGTGGCATCCGTTGGGGGGACCTGTGGTGGTGGTGTTGTGGGCATGCTGGCTGCTGGGGTGCCTGTTGATGTTCCCTCCTCTGTGCTGCCACCTGATTTGTGCTGCTGCCGTGTCTTGATGCGTGCAGCTGAGGTGGAGGGTCTTTGGCCGTTGGTCTTGGCCCTCTTTGCAGGTGTGCTGGTAGGGGTGTCCTGAAGCTCGTCGTTTGGATCGGACCCTGTGGTGGAGTAAAGGAGGGCGAGGGTTATTGATGGGTCTGTGGGAATTGGAATGGCATTGTATCACATGCATTGGGGTGGTACCTGAGGGTGATTTGGGTCGGGGCCTTGGAGGTGCTTTCATTTGTGTGTGGAGTGAGGGTGCAGTTGTTTGGCAGCCTGCAGTTAGGGTGTGCCTGCTGCACGTGTAGTGCGTGTTTTAGGGGTTTTTAATTATTTATGTATTTATTGTGGGTTTTAACGTGCGCTATCAGGCCGATGTGTGTGGACGTTCTCCTGGACATGTGTTTCTGTTGCACTATGTGGACGCATGGTACTTCACATGGATGGACTTTGTGGATTTGGCATTGTTTTATTTGGGCCACCTACCTGAATCTTCGGATGTCTGCACTCCTTTCTCCATCCCTCCGACTCCCTCTATGCTCTCCATTCCGATGGTGGAGGCACAGATTTCTTCCCAGGGGGTCAACTTGATGGGTGATTCAGGACCTCCCCCGGTGGCTGTGGCAATGTTGCGGTTGGCAGAGAGTATGCTGCGGACGCGTATCCGCAGGTCGTCCCATCGCTTACGGCATTGCTGTGGGGTGCGGGGTGCGGTCCCCACCGCACTTACCCGCTGTGCCACCAGAGCCCATATGGCCTTCTTGTTTGCAAGTGCCGTCCTGGTCATTTGCGTGCAGAAGACGACGGCAGCATTCTCCTGGAGGGTCTCTGTTAGCACGGTGAGTTCCTCACGGGAGAAGTGGACCTGCCGCTTGCGGTCGCACGCTTTCTTCGCTACTTTTCCCATTTTTCTTGGTTTCGCTAGGGTGGATGACGGGTTGGGGTGTGTCTCAGGGTAGTGATTTTAGTGGTTGTGTGGTTTTAGTGGTTTTATAGGTGTACGGCGGGATGTTTCCCGTTCCGGGCCCATGTTTTAACTTCCGTTTCCGTATATTTCCGGTCACCGTACTTTCCGTTAGGCGCACACTGCGGTGTCCGCTGTGATGGGTGGCGGTATTGCACCTAGGGCGCCGTACGGCGGCGGTGTGGGCCGTTTTGGGGTCATTTCCGCCATCGCGGACTTTGCACTTCCGCCATGCCGTGGTGCTCGTGCCCGATGGGTCGGAATGGGCCGCACTTTGCTCCTTCGTGCAATGGCGGAAACGCTATTTACGCTGTGGCGGTCCGGTCAGTCACTTTCCGCCAGGGTCGTAATGAGGGCCATTGTCCCAAAAAAAAAAAAAAAAAATGCCCATGTCAGGGTGCACACCAAAACCCACCTGTGTGGATCTTGCGAAAAAAAAACACCTCCATGGGCTCATGGCCCACACGGCTACCCTATTGTGGGAGTATCACTGCTGTCGCTATTCTCACCCTGTGCAGCTGCATCCGGAGGTGGTGGCATTATGGGAGGCAGCCCACGCAAGGCCCTAGTCTGTTCCTCCATGGCTGCAAGCATGCGGGTGTGGTAGGTCTCGTTCTGGAGGATGAGTGTGCGGAGGTCCCCATGCAACAACTCACGGGATGCCTGGACCTCCCCCCTAGTTGCCTGCATCTCAGCTGAGAGCGTACGGGTGAGACGCTCCAGCTGCTGTTCTGTCCTTCGGTCTGTTGAAGCCTCAAGCTCAACAAGAGTCGTCCTGAGGTGAAGGAGTTCCAGCCTCAGGGCTTCCCTGTGGCCCTGGGACTCTATGGAGATGGCTTGCTGCAGAGTCGCCAGTGCCGCCCGCCTGTCCCTGTTGGACGCCAACATGTCCTCCCTGTGTGACTGGCAGATGGAGTCGGTTGCCTGCTGTAGTCGCTCCATCAGCCTTTCGGGGGGGACAATGGAAGTGGCCACCCTATCCATGGCCTGAGCCATCATCTCTGATGATGCTGCCTGTTGGGTTGCCATACCGTAAATGGATTGCACAGATGCGGAATTGCCAGGTGGCGTACGGCCACCATGTCGGCGGGCACCACACCTGTCTGGGGCAAGGCGAACTGCGCCTTGCTGTGCTGGCACTGCCTGAGGCTGCAGGACTGCATTCCCCCTCTGATCTGCTGGCCCAGGAACAGGATCAGATGTCACGGAGTGTGACCCTGCATCCGTAACCACCAAAGGCGTACCTGCCAACACTGACATCCCCATTGAGGGTTCTAACCCTGGTGCAGGTGGGTCGGACAGAACAGAATCCCTCCCAGGAACACTCACCTGCGGCGGCACGTAGGTCTCATCATCCGAATCAACACCTGAGTACAGCTCGGGGGAGGTGCAGCCAGAGACACCCCTTGAGAGCACAACCTGCAACAGTTGTGGGTTCTCACCCACCACCACACCACGTCCCTCACTGGTGGTCGGTCGGCCCTCAGACCCCCCCTGGGTCTGCACCATCTCCACAACCCCAGCAGTATCAGGTGCGTCTTCCCCTGCAAAGACATAAAAGAAAACAAATGGAAACAGGCATTAGCACCATGGCACACAATGAGGGCTGAGAGGCTACAGAAACAGTACTTGATTGACACATGTCCCACATGACTAAAACACTCCCATGCATGCACCCTCACTGCGTGTGAGGGGGAGGCAGATGCCACACATTGATGACACCAAGATGGAAGATGAACACATTTGCTGCATGCTGCCTAGCAGTGCCATCACACATTGGCCAGTGATTGGCAGGTCAAATACACATGCCATCACACAGATGGCATGTACCCTAGCCATGAAGAGAAGAGGGAGAGGAGGTCACCAATTGTTCATTCAGTCCAGTTTGTTGATATGATTGATCATTTTCATTGTAATGGTTCTAATGTTTAACATGCAGCTGCTAGTCAAAAATGGTCCTATAGCACAGGGACATGTCCAAACTAATCATGTCCACGAAACTGAGCCAGTCCACTGTACCATAGCCATGTCAGACATGTGACAATAGGACTGAGAAATCCCGAGTAAAAGTGGTTGTATGCAAACAATCTGCCTGAATAATCAGAGGTAAATAAGCAACAGTGTAGTGGCACGCCAGTGGGCAACTGGCGTGGTGTTGGGCTGGATGTCTAATGTTGGCCGAAGGGAATGCTGCTATACCCAAATGCTGGTGCAAAGAATGTTTTGGAAGAGGCACATGGGTGAGCCGAACCACTCAGGCACACACACCCTCCCCTGGCACCCAAACAGAAGCCCTCCCACACACAACATGCACATGGATGACACACACATGCATGTGCACTCACCGGACAATGCCTCGTAATCTGCCACTACTCCCACGTCTTGGAACTGTTCCTCCGTGACGTAGGTCCCAGCAACCTGCTCATGTGGAGTGAGTTCTTTGTCGTCTGCTGGAGACCCACCTCCAGTCACTAGAGTTGCGGCATGACTTGAGGCCAGCTTATTCTTTGCCCTGCGCTTCAGGCCATTCCAGCGCTTGTAGCAATCATTAGCTGTGCGCCTCACGATTCCAAGGGCACTTATGATGTCCGCAATGGTCTGCCAGTGTGCCCGACGTTGTGCAGGTGTGGTCTTGGATCCTGCAACAATCACCATTTCGCGGTCATGTGCGGACACATACTCTACAAGTGCATTCAGTTCGGCCTCATTGAAGCTGGGCTTCCTTGACGGGCCGGACTGTGTAGCCGTGTCTGGGGCATCAGCCTCTACTGGACGAGCACTCTTCCTCTTCCGCTTGGAAGGTGGTGGGGATCCGGAGTGTCCTGCGCCGCTCTGGACACTAGGGGCAGGAGCGTGGGATTGCACACTCAGCATGGGAGTTGGTGCAGGCATTATCTCAAGTGTGATGGTGTCAGGGGGAATGTCAGCATGATGGACTTGGACCGACACTGTCCTGGCTGGGTGTGTGAGAGGTGGGGTGGATGGAGCCGCAGCTGCCCCTGCAGCCTCCCCAGCCTGCCTACGCGGGTCAGCAGATGACCTAGCTGCCCCTGATCCACGTGGCCTGATGACACCAACTTTCACCGGCTCACGTGGCCTAGACCTGCTGACCTGGAAGTCAGCCATGGAGTCACCCTGTGCCAGGTCTGGTTCCACAGTGGGCTGGTCCAACAAGGGCTGAGCATGGATGGTGTCAGCCACGGTAACCTCAACCAGGGGGGGGGGCATGGGTGTCCCTGACTGCTCCTCCACACATGGGGGGCTAGGGGCACCCTGCAAGTCACGGCCACGTCCCCTACCGGATCCACCACGGCCACCACTTGGGGCTCGGCCACCTTTGCCACCCTTACGGCTTGTTCGCCTCCCAGCCATGGCACTGATGTTATTGTGCGTATGGGAGTTGATGTGAACTATTGTCCTGGGCTATTGGGGGTCAAAGGGCTTGGGTACCAGATGGTAATCGTACCCTAGTGCTCTAGCAAGGCAGTATGTCACCCCTGGGGAAAGATGACGGGTCACGCAACGCACAGGCAGCCCAAAAAAGGGAAGTAAGGTGCACGCAACCCCTCCTAGACCACGTGCGTGGAAAAAAAAACCTGCACTACGCTGTGGCACCCAGGAACACAAGAATGAACGTATGCGTGTCACACGCAGCCTAGAATGACCTCTGAAGGGGTACGCGACACACGGGGCAAGCACAGATGTTAGATACGTGCGCGACTCACCGTCTGCCAGGAACAAAAGCGTGAAAAATATGCACGTGTGCGCGTTGGCAAAACCCCCGCCAAAAGAAAAATTGTACGCTGTCTGAGGAGACAGGACAACAGTAGTAGGGGAGCTGTTTGAGGAAACAGGCCCAGGGAAAAGAGAAAAAACTGTCAGAGGTAACAGGGAGTACGAACTGGAAACGCCGTGAAGTAAATTGCGTGTGAACCGACAAGAAGTACAGATTTCACCCACTCGCTCTCCACGAAAAGCACGTACAAGGAAATGGCGTCCTACACGTACCTTTTATACACACGTCACAGACGCGCATACGCGATGAGGCCATTTCCACCAATTACGCGCTTTGACACTCGGACGTGTATCTCTTCATTTTTACACGCGCCATTCTCTACGGCCATGCGCGTGACGTCACAGCTGCGCATGGTGGCCTTTGGGCCAATGAAATGAAACTGCACATCTGAGTGTCATCGCGTGTAATCGGAGCGAAGTGAGCGTACACACGATTGGCCTGGGTACGTGTATTTCTGGGGTGCGCAGGAAGTTCCACACGCGATTGGTGGAAATCCACGTGTGCTCTGTCATCACATGTAATGAGGGAAACACCCGCGCGCCTCACGTCACAGACGCGCTCACGCGCTAAGGGCCTTTGGTCCAATGAAATCGCATATGCGTGCTGACGTGCATACGCGCTAAGGGCCTTTCCTCGATTTACACGCAGACGTGCAGGATTTTCACGTGCCAAATCACTCCGTATCAAGCTGGCCACGCATAAGCACACGGAAGACCACGCTCCTGCCCAAAAGGCTGAATTACTGCCCCCCAGAGCCCTGAGCAGCCTCCCACGAGCCATCTGCTGCTGCCTGCCTATCTGCCTGCTGCCACCGTGCCCTGCCATTTGGTGCCTGCACATCAGCCATCTGCAGGGGTCCATTTGCTGTGTCCACCCCTGCTGGAACAGAGTACTCCCGACTGGGATACCATCGCTCCACAGCCCAGCCCCAGGACCCAGTTGCCCACCCACTCCTGCCTCTGGGGTTGCCATGTCGGGCACTGCTACATCTGGCACCACTGGCAACCCCCAGCCAGAGAGGCAGAGGGGCACCAGCTTCAGTGCCACCGAAGTTGGTGTCCTGGTGGAGCAAGTCCTGGGGCAGTATGATGCCCTCTTCGGAAGTAAGCGCGCCAACAAGGAAGGACGGACTCGGATCTGGACGGACATCGTGAGGGGGTGGCAGTCCGCTACTACCAACATGTCAAGAAGCGCTGGGATGACTGCAGGTCCAGGACCCTCTTGAAGGCCCGGCGCCTCGTGGAGGGGGGCCGGGGCTGCATGAGTACCATCCAGATGAGGGTCCTGGAACGCGTAGGCCCAGCGCTCCACGGCCAGATCCTTGAGAGGCAGACCCATCTGGAGTTGAGCGGTAAGTGGCCAAGCATTGCTGTGTGAGACAGGGCATGTCGCAGTGTGCTGGTTGTCTGATACCTGCCTGTATGTGTGACATAGCCCATGTATGCATGTGTGTGTGCAGGGACATCATGCATGTGAGACCAGTAATGTGTGAACCACACGGTTGGTGCATGTGTTCAAATGCAACATGGGTTGCCCTATGCAGAATGGCCACATGAAAGCATGCCAGTCTCTGTTCCTGGACATGGGTGAGGGATGGGTGCTGATGCCATGTACATATATGCTGTCCATGTCTGTGTGTCTGACCAGCGTGTCTGTGACTTGTGAATGCCTGGGATGCATGACACATGTCTGTGGCAATGTTCCGGTTCACTGATGCAGCCTAGTCATCCTTGTATCCACTGTGTCTGTGGTGTACGAGGCCAGATGGATGAAACTAGGGTGAAGGGTGTGCATGTGATAGGCATGGCACATGATGCATGTGAGTTCCAAAACAACAGTGTATGTTTAAAGAATAACTTGGACATGTATGCTAATGTCCATAGCATGCCCCATGCCTGTTACTGCATGTGTTTTACCTGCACTGAGCCATGTGTTGTGGAGGGACATGATGGAAGTGATCTTTGACAGTGCCACGCATCTGCTATTGCTTCATGTCTAGGGGACCATTGTACAGTACCCTGATGCTTGTGTTCTATGTCTCCCTCTACACAGCGCCACGTGAAGAAGAGGGCGGAGATGGCTCTGTGGAGCAAAGCGGCGGGGATGCCCCCACGGCTGCAGCGGAAGGTGTGGGTGAGCCCCCACAGGGGCTTGCAATGGCGGAAGACGGGGTGGAGCCATCCAGGTTGGTAGTTTCCACAGAGGAGGAGGAGGCCGCTACTGAGGCGCACATGGGGCCTGGTGGGGGCATCCCTGCTGGTGCAAGTGTTGCAGTCCAGGGGCAGGGGCAGGAGGCAGCACCGGTCGCCGTGGAGGGGCCTGTGCATGTCACTGTCCCTGACACTGTGACTGCACCACCATGCACCAGCAGGGATGCCCCATCCCAGGCCCGTCCGCAGGTAGGGGGGATGTCCATGTCATCTGACTCCCCTCCACCTGCGTACGAGGGGACCCCTAGCCGTATGGAGAAGGTCCTGATTGGTGTCGCGTTGCGCACAGGTGCAATTCGTGATGAGGTGCGTGCTTCCCAGGAGGAGCATGCACGTCATCACAGAGAGCACCGTGCCGACGTGGCCCAGTTGGGAACGGCTATGGTCGGGGGTTTCCTACATGTGTCGGCCAATCTGGCGACCCTCTCCTCCTCTGTGGAGACTATGCACCAGTCGTTCTCCATGCCGTCTTCCGGCCCAGATGCCACCGGGGCCCCCTGTGGACCTGCCCCGACCAATGCAGCTGGCTCGGTGGGGATCCCATCCCTGCCACAGTCGGGAGTCGGAGGTCCAGCAGGGGTGGACACACCAGCAACTGGACCCCAGCAGATGGAGGATGTGACGGCATCATCGGGCAGGGCACGTGCACGACGGCGTCAGTGGATACCATCAGCCTGGATGCCGTCGTGCTGGCACAGGCAGTTGCGTCGGAGGCAGCGGCAGGCTCGACGTGGGAGGCATCATGGCTCGGGGCCATCAACATCAGGGGTGCAGGCATCGGCCGGTGGGCAGGAGAACCCTGGAATGGGAGTGGCTTCTGTGTGGGAGCGGTTGGGCCAGCGGATAGGTGCGGAGCGGCAGCGGGCAGAGGAGGAACGGCTCACAATGGTCAGGGCGGAGAACTCCATGCGGAGGGCGCTGAGGCGGGCTGAGTGCCTCGAGGGTCTTCGCAGGGAGTTGGAGCTGGACACTGCTTTATCCCTGCGAGACCTCGGAGCCAGGGAACATGCCCGCCTCCAAGCCATTGAACAGGAGTTCGATGATGCCCTGGCCCATGACAACATCCAGTGAGCCGTTGGACTAGCCCGCTGCCCATGTAAATAGTTATGTAGTTAGTGTTAGGTTTCCTTTGTTTTTGCTTTTTCTTTGGACCTTTTGGACAATGGGCCACATTTTTGTATATAGTTATTTTTTATTAGGTAGTGTTGTTAGATAGGTTTCATTTCTTTTGTTGGGATCATGGACCCTGGCTTGTTCACCTGTACATAGTTATCTGTTGGATTTTCGTTTCATTTTACCATTTACCCATGGAGCAATGGCTTTCTATTATAATTTCACATTGGATTTTCTTTTCTGGACTGTGACTTTGGACACCATTCCTTTTGATTCTGATTTTTGGTTTAGCATTTTTTCATGGACATGCTTCTTTTTACTTTTTTTAAATTCCCATTTCTGTTAGTTTATTTTTGATTCAATTCTTGTGTTCTTTAATACATATTTCTAGATCAAACTTCAATGTGTAGTATCATCTCATTGGTTTCATGCATATCATGATACGGGTTTGGAGATTCACTGACACCCATTGGGTGTATGTGAGGGACATGTCCCACTGCCGGGGGCTGGGGGTGGTGGGAGACATGAGTGGGGGCCAGGTGGAGGCTGCCCCTGGTGGCTGGGGGGTGGGGGTGGTGGGAGACATGAGTGGGGGCCTGGTGGAGGCTGCCCCTGGTGTCTGGGGGGTGGGGGTGGTGGTAGACATGAGTGGGGGCCTTGTGGAATCTGCCCCTGGTGGCTGGGGGGTGGGGGTGGTTGTAGACATGGGTGGGGGCCTGGTGGAGGCTGCCCCTGCACTGCTGGGGGGTGGGGGTAATAGGGGACATGAGTGGGGGCCTGTTGGAGGCTGCCCCTGCACTGCTGGGGGGTGGGGGTAATAGGGGACATGAGTGGGGGCCTGTTGGAGGCTGCCCCTGCACTGCTGGGGGGTGGGGGTAATAGGGGACATGAGTGGGGGCCTGGTGGAGGCTGCCCCTGCACTGCTGGGGGGTGGGGGTGGTGGGAGACATGAGTGGGGGCCTGGTGGAGGCTGCCCCTGCACTGCCGGGGGGTGGGGGTGGTGGGAGACATGAGTGGGGGCCTGGTGGAGGCTGCCCCTGGTGGCTGGGGGGTGGGGGTGGTGGGAGACATGAGTGGGGGCCTGGTGGAGGCTGCCCCTGGTGTCTGGGGGGTGGGGGTGGTGGTAGACATGAGTGGGGGCCTGGTGGAATCTGCCCCTGGTGGCTGGGGGGTGGGGTGGTGGTAGACATGGGTGGGGGCCTGGTGGAGGCTGCCCCTGCACTGCTGGGGGGTGGGGGTAATAGGGGACATGAGTGGGGGCCTGTTGGAGGCTGCCCCTGCACTGCTGGGGGGTGGGGGTAATAGGGGACATGAGTGGGGGCCTGTTGGAGGCTGCCCCTGCACTGCTGGTGGGTGGGGGTAATAGGGGACATGAGTGGGGGCCTGTTGGAGGCTGCCCCTGCACTGCTGGGGGGTGGGGGTGGTGGGAGACATGAGTGGGGGCCTGGTGGAGGCTGCCCCTGATGGCTGGGGGGTGGGGGTGGTGGTAGACATGGGTGGGGGCCTGGTGGAGGCTGCCCCTGCACTGCTGGGGGGTGGGGGTGGTGGGAGACATGAGTGGGGGCCTGGTGGAGGCTGCCCCTGGTGGCTGGGGTAGGGGTGGTGGTAGACATGGGTGGGGGCCTGGTGGAGGCTGCCCCTGCACTGCTGGGGGGTGGGGGTGGTGGGAGACATGAGTGGGGGCCTGATGGAGGCTGCCCCTGGTGGCTGGGGGGTGGGGGTGGTGGTAGACATGGGTGGGGGCCTGGTGGAGGCTGCCCCTGCACTGCTGGGGGGTGGGGGTGGTGGGAGACATGAGTGGGGGCCTGATGGTATCTGCCCCTGGTGGCTTGGGGGTGGGGGTGGTGGGAGACATGAGTGGGGGCCTGGTGGAGGCTGCCCCTGCACTGCTGGGGGGTGGGGGTAATAGGGGACATGAGTGGGGGACTGGTGGAGGCTGCCCCTGCACTGCTGGGGGGTGGGGGTGGTGGGAGACATGAGTGGGGGCCTGGTGGAGGCTGCCCCTGCACTGCTGGGGGATGGGGGTGGTGGGAGACATGAGTGGGGGCCTGGTGGTATCTGCCCCTGGTGGCTGGGGGGTGGGGGTGGTGGGAGACATGAGTGGGGGCCTAATGGTATCTGCCCCAGGTGGCTGGGGGGTGGGGGTGGTGGGAGACATGAGTGGGGGCCTGGTGGAATCTGCCCCTGGTGGCTGGGGGTGGGGGTGGTGGGAGACATGAGTGGGGGCCTGGTGGAGGCTGCCCCTGCACTGCTGGGGGGTGGGGGTGGTGGGAGACATGAGTGGGGGCCTGGTGGAGGCTGCCCCTGGTGGCTGGGGGGTGGGGGTGGTGGTAGACATGGGAGGGGGCCTGGTGAAGGCTGCCCCTGGTGGCTGGGGGGTGGGGGTGGTGGGAGACATGAGTGGGGTCCTGTTGGAGGCTGCCCCTGCACTGCTGGGGGGTGGGGGTGGTGGGTGACATGAGTGGGGGCCTGGTGGAGGCTGCCTCTGCACTGCTGGGGGGTGGGGGTGGTGGGAGACATGAGTGGGGGCCTGGTGGAGGCTGCCCCTGCACTGCTGGGGGGTGGGGGTGGTGGGAGACATGAGTGGGGGCCTGGTGGAGGCTGCCCCTGGTGGCTGGGGGGTGGGGGTGGTGGTAGACATGGGTGGGGGCCTGGTGGAGGCTGCCCCTGCACTGCTGGGGGGTGGGGGTGGTGGGAGACATGAGTGGGGGCCTGGTGGAGGCTGCCCCTGCACTGCTGGGGGGTAGGGGTGGTGGGAGACATGAGTGGGGGCCTGGTGGAGGCTGCCCCTGGTGGCTGGGGGGTGGGGGTGGTGGTAGACATGGGTGGGGCCTGGTGGAGGTTGCCGCTGCACTGCTGGGGGGTGGGGGTGGTGGGAGACATGAGTGGGGGCCTGGTGGAGGCTGCCCCTGCACTGCTGGGGGGTGGGGTGGTGGGAGACATGAGTGGGGGCCTGGTGGAGGCTGCCCCTGCACTGCTGGGGGGTGGGGTGGTGGTAGACATGAGTGGGGGCCTGGTGGAATCTGCCCCTGGTGGCTGGGGGGTGGGGGTGGTGGTAGACATGGGTGGGGGCCTGGTGGAGGCTGCCCCTGCACTGCTGGGGGGTGGGGGTGGTGGGAGACATGAGTGGGGGCCTGATGGTATCTGCCCCTGGTGGCTGGGGGGTGGGGGTGGTGGGAGACATGAGTGGGGGCCTGGTGGAGGCTGCCCCTGGTGGCTGGGGGGTGGGGGTGGTGGTAGACATGAGTGGGGGCCTGGTGGAATCTGCCCCTGGTGGCTGGGGGGTGGGGGTGGTGGTAGACATGGGTGGGGGCCTTGTGGAGGCTGCCCCTGCACTGCTGGGGGGTGGGGGTAATAGGGGACATGAGTGGGGGCCTGTTGGAGGCTGCCCCTGCACTGCTGGGGGGTGGGGGTAATAGGGGACATGAGTGGGGGACTGTTGGAGGCTGCCCCTGCACTGCTGGTGTTTGGGGGTAATAGGGGACATGAGTGGGGGCCTGTTGGAGGCTGCCCCTGCACTGCTGGGGGGTGGGGGTGGTGGGAGACATGAGTGGGGGCCTGGTGGAGGCTGCCCCTGGTGGCTGGGGGGTGGGGGTGGTGGTAGACATGAGTGGGGGCCTGGTGGAGGCTGCCCCTGGTTGCTGGGGGGTGGGGGTGGTGGTAGACATGGGTGGGGGCCTGGTGGAGGCTGCCCCTGCACTGCTGGGCAGTGGGGGTGGTGGGAGACATGAGTGGGGGCCTGGTGGAGGCTGCCCCTGGTGGCTGGGGGGTGGGGGTGGTGGTAGACATGGGTGGGGGCCTGGTGGAGGCTGCCCCTGCACTGCTGGGGGGTGGGGGTGGTGGGAGACATGAGTGGGGGCCTGATGGTATCTGCCCCTGGTGGCTGGGGGTATTGGTAGACATGAGTGGGGGCCTGGTGGAGGCTGCCCCTGGTGGCTGGGGGGTGGGGGTGGTGGGAGACATGAGTGGGGGCCTGGTGGAATCTGCCCCTGGTGGCTGGGGGTGGGGGTGGTGGTAGACATGGGTGGGGGCCTGGTGGAGGCTGCCCCTGCACTGCTGGGGGTGGGGGTAATAGGGGACATGAGCGTGGGCCTGTTGGAGGCTGCCCCTGCACTGCTGGGGGGTGGGGGTAATAGGGGACATGAGTGGGGGCCTGTTGGAGGCTGCCCCTGCACTGCTGGTGGGTGGGGGTAATAGGGGACATGAGTGGGGGCCTGTTGGAGGCTGCCCCTGCACTGCTGGGGGGTGGGGGTGGTGGGAGACATGAGTGGGGGCCTGGTGGAGGCTGCCCCTGGTGGCTGGGGGGTGGGGGTGGTGTTAGACATGAGTGGGGGCCTGGTGGAGGCTGCCCCTGGTGGCCGGGGGGTGGGGGTGGTGGGAGACATGAGTGGGGGCCTGTTGGAGGCTGCCCCTGCACTGCTGGGGGGTGGGGGTGGTGGGAGACATGAGTGGGGGCCTGGTGGAGGCTGCCCCTGCACTGCTGGGGGGTGGGGGTGGTGGGAGACATGAGTGGGGGCCTGATGGTATCTGCCCCTGGTGGCTGGGGGGTGGGGGTGGTGGGAGACATGAGTGGGGGCCTGGTGGAGGCTGCCCCTGGTGGCTGGGGGGTGGGGGTGGTGGTAGACATGAGTGGGGGCCTGGTGGAATCTGCCCCTGGTGGCTGGGGGGTGGGGGTGGTGGTAGACATGGGTGGGGGCCTGGTGGAGGCTGCCCCTGCACTGCTGGGGGTTGGGGGTGGTGGGAGACATGAGTGGGGGCCTGGTGGAGGCTGCCCCTGGTGGCTGGGGGGTGGGGGTGGTGGTAGACATGAGTGGGGGCCTGGTGGAATCTGCCCCTGGTGGCTGGGGGGTGGGGGTGGGGGTGGTGGTGGACATGGGTGGGGGCCTGGTGGTGGCTGCCCCTGCACTGCTGGGGGGTGGGGGTGGTGGGAGACATGCATTGTTGTTCAGTAGTGCAAGGTGACATGTGGGTTGGATGGGGGGCATGCCCATGGTGGATGGGCTGCGTGCGGGACATGAGCATGGGTGCAGGGTAGTCCCCCGTGGTGTGGGCTGCCTGCAGGGGCCATGGAGGTTGTAGAGCGAACACCTGGGAGGACACACATGGCCAATTCATGTGCAGTACTCCCCAGAACCCCTGAAATACACGTACCCTGCTGAAATCGCGTGTGGAACTTCCCGCGCACCCCTGAAATACACGTACCCTGCTCGCACGGGGACAATCGCGTGTGGAACTTCCCGCGCACCCCTGAAATACACGTACCCTGCTCGCACGGGGCCAATCGCGTGTGGATCTTCCCTCGCTCCCCTGAAATACATGTACCCTGCTGTAATCGCATGTGGAACTTCCCGCGCACCCCTGGAATACACGTACCCTGCTCGCACGGGGCCAATCGCGTGTGGAACTTCCCGCGCACCCATGAAATACACATGCCCTGCTGAAATCGCGTGTGTAACTTCCCGCGCACCCCTGGAATACACGTACCCTGCTCGCACGGGGCCAATCGCGTGTGGAACTTCCCGCGCACCCCTGAAATACACATACCCTGCTGAAATCGCGTGTGGAACTTCCCGCGCACCCCTGAAATACACGTACCCTGCTGGAATCGCGTGTGATACTTCCCACGAACCCCTGTTATACACGTTCCCCGCTTGGCGTTTGCTGTTTGCCAGCCCTGTGAACTGGTCCAGTGTTAGCGCAGCCCTTTGCGATTATTTGGGGATTTTGAAGGCTTTTCCTTGCGCGAGGGCGTTCTTGGGGGCATAACTGGCGCTGCTGCAGGGTCGCTGCGCCACGGCTGGTTTTGGATGCGAAAATCCATGAATACGCTGTGCGCGGAAATCGATTTTAGCGCACGCGGCTGCCGCAGACATTCGCACGGGCATGCTGTGCGCCAGTCGCGTGCGCCACTTTTGTGCGATTTTCTATGAATTACCCTAGAATCTTCATTGTCTTCTATTTTGTATGCTATGTCCACATTTTTTGTGTTCCTTATGTAAAACGTTCTGCGGCAACACACACACACATGGTTTGGTACTTCAGCCGATGACCTTTTAAATTTTACTATTTCTTTTCTGTATGTGTGTAATAGAAGGTTGCTATATGCAGATTTGTTGCTACTATGTTCTAAAACTGTTGCATTTTGTAAGTGGCTCTCACTTCCAAAATACTTTCTCTGAATACGGTCAATTTCTTCTTGTAAGTAATTGGGTGTACCATGCAGAAGAGTGGTATTTAAGTTGCCTAATTCTGAAGCTGGACTTTTTGCATGATATATTTTATACACTAGATTTCTTACATTGGAATGATGTATTGATATCCTTTTGATATCATGGAAGGTGCTTTCGCAAATAGGCCCAGAAATGCAGGCTAATGAATGTCCTTTTAGTCCTGTGTATTTCCGCACTGGACAAATATCCATATTTTGCAGCACTTTCATTTTACTTTTGTCTTTACCTTTTACATTTGATTGAGGAACTGACGTAAAGATTTGAATGGTTTGTTTGGAATGGTACACATTGATGTGCACGGCCATTTGTATACTGGACGGTGTGGTTCTGCTGAATCGAGAGGTAATTCTGAGTTTTCAGGGAATACATTTGTAAGCAGTGTTTCTTGTTCCATGATGGTAGTATTGATTTTCTCATACCCTCGTCCACTGCTATGGATGGCAATTGTGTTTGTTTGATTTTGTTTGTTTGCTTCTTCATTAAAATATGGTTCTGTGGTTGTTGTGTGACTCCATTCCCCACCACAAACATGTAAGAAATTATTTTTGTTCATATTCCGTTTATTGCTGAGTTTCTTTTGTAGTTTAGTACTTAGTTTTGTTAGTGCTTTCATCCTATTTAACACTAATATAAACAACTTCCCTTTGAGAAGGATTGCACTGTCCACGAGAGCTTGTAGGATTAACTTTCTACGGTAGGTTTTAAGGGGTGAGGATGATTTCGGTCCTCTTCTTAGTAGATTCTGAAGGACTCTGTGACGAAACATTTTTGATAAAATACTTTTTTTACTATGCATTCTTGTTACACTATCAGGATTATTAGGAGCTTTGTTAGCTGTACTAGTAGTCGTTTTTGACAACATTTTTGTGATTTGTGACACATTTTGATGGAGGAGGTAAAGTTTTGGTAGTTGAGACTTCCTTTATTTTGCTAACCAACTGCATTAGCTGGTTTGTTCCAACATTCTCTACAAACTCTACAACAGGTGGATGCTTACATTGGGCACTTTTATTTTTATTTGCTCTACTTTTGCGTTCCTTTCTACTGAGTTGCTTTTTGGTAGGCATTCTTTGGTGTCTGTTGAAAAAAAAGGTATACTTTGGTCTGTTGTCCAACGTCTGTGTGCTGTGTGCATGTGTGCATGAGTCTGATGGGGAAGCTCTTTGTCATGGTGTGTCGATGTGCATTGGACTCTTGCAATGATTTGGTAAGGCTACTTTATTGTTTGTATACTACTACGATGTGCTTTAGATGAGAGTACAAAGTGGGATACTTGTGACGAGAACCATTATTAATAAACAAAATGCCATAAACTTGCAACAGCAACTTCTTTTCTAAATCTAACCTTCTAAGGATTACGTATGTTATTTGAGTTCCAAACACACAGGGATTCGTGAGCCATTCTGCCTCTTATTCTTTGTTCAATAAATGGATATTTGTAGGTAGAATGGTTTAGAAATCAATGTTTGCTTTGGTGCCCAAAATAAACAAATAACCCACACAGCCTCTTTGAGGAGTATTTACAATATAAAGGTAGGACTGTACTTACTTTTTTTCAAAATAACCAGGTTTCTTCGGATATGTCGCCTGCAGTGTAGATGCTGTTAATTCTCAGGAGAGTAGTCTT
The DNA here is from genome assembly GCF_040938575.1 of Ambystoma mexicanum. Taxonomy (NCBI): domain Eukaryota; kingdom Metazoa; phylum Chordata; class Amphibia; order Caudata; family Ambystomatidae; genus Ambystoma; species Ambystoma mexicanum. The sequence goes on from NC_090934.1 coordinate 880,697,090, forward strand.
CACTGCGGTGCAAAAAAACAAATTACTTTGTGTGTTTACAGCTGTGATGATACTGCACACATTAATTGTGCTTCTTTCGTCACAGCATTCTACTTTCATATTTCAACCCAGTGCATGTGTGCATTTCACTTCACTCTGTGCAGTCTTTGCATGGTATTTGCAATATGGTACTTGAAAGACCTTCAAAATTGCTAACAAATTTAAGTTTATGGAAATGCCTTGTTTTTTACACGGTGTACTATGTATAGGAGAGAGGTTTGTAAGCGATAGGACACAGTAGTAGATGGGGAAAAATATTCTACTTGCAAATTAAAAGCACGATGCCGAGAAATCGGGAGACCCTCAGAGGGAGAAGTCACCACAGCAATCGGGAGCGCTTACTTTTCTCATACGATTACATTGCAAGTAGCATTACTGTAGCCCGTACGCAGTACACAACTCCGACATTTTCACATACAAAATTGAGTTCTGCCCTAAATAGCCATGCTTGCAACGTATGTATAGGTTATGCGGAAGACAGTAAGCAGTCGTGCGGTTTGTCAATGATAAATCGGACATCTTGCACTTAAAAGGGGGAGCGTTGGTATGTATTGCCTATGCACATTTAGCGGCATTAATTTGTCTAAATTAAATCATAAGGGTTGCACATGTTCTCTGATTACAATATACATACATGTATTCTATACTCATGCATGTGCGCATGCATGGAGCTGTATGTAGAAATTGGCAATACTTGCACAGTAGCTTGTGAAGTAGGTGCTTTGCAATGATATGCGACTTCCATTCAGAATCATCAACAGTAATTTTGAAGTGCGCAATGTTGATGACTGAGTTAGAATTAGCGATGTTGAATGTGATTGGGGGATGGTTGTGTGACTTCTTAGTTGTGTCCAATGAGGGACTTGACTTGCTACCGTTGTGGAAAGGCTGGAAGGACTGGGTAAGACTTACGCGCCGCATGTATGCAACGCTTGTCCGCAGGTAGGGCGTGTCACATACGGGTTTCTACAGCAAATCCTGCATGGAAAGGGGACTGTAGGCATCAGCCAATCAGATGTTCACATTACTCTTTTGTGTCGAAAGACAGTGCATACACTGAAGATGGCAGAGGTGGAGAGGGTCAGGGTTTTGGTGCTTGGAGACATTTTTGTGCATGGCTTACAACACTATGCCGAGAGAAGGCATGTGGCACACCATTTCAATGTGAAAGGAGTGGAGTGGAGCGCTGACACTGATGCCAATGCTGCGGCAATTCTGCAAGTTTGCAGAGACATGCGTACAATGACCACTCCTCATGTGGTAATTTTGCACTACAGTGCTTCCCATTTGGGATACGTGAGTTCACATACTTTGTTGGCAGATTTGGCACAGTTGGTTGAAGCACTCATGACCATCTTCCCCACAACAAAAGTCATTTTTTCTGCTTTACACACTAGAGTAAAATGGGACAACAATTCTGTTTTCTGTCCAGATCAAAGTATTGGGAGGTGTATCATCAATCGCGGCATGCATGCATTCATGTTACGAGCTGGTATGTTTTTCTGCAGCCACGATAACATTGCTTCAAGCAATGCAGATTATTTTGAAGCAGATGGTGTTGCGCTATCTTCTTTGGGAAATGCAATGTTCTTTTGGAACGTAAGGCTTGCTTTAGAGAAGGTTCTGTAATGGTTGTAGGATTAAAGCAAGGACAAAAAATACAAAAAAATTAATTAAAAAAAAGATGTCTGTATGGTATCTAGCCAAAAATAAAAAGATGGCTCTTTTCAGAGCCCACCTTAAAGGGGAAAAAGGGGAATAACACTTTAATGTACCGTCGTCACGCTCTGATCCTATACATGTCTGCGAACATGGCGGTACTTTGCAGCCAGCGCATCTCACCAACGGGGATTCAGGGGTGGAGACGCATGCAAATGAGAATGAGTGGAGCTAGGGATTGGTCCATAAAGTTCAGTAGGTGTGTTCTGAATGGCGCACTTTAGTAAGACCGTCTTCTCCCTGACAGAAGACCACACAGCCATGGCTTTCCATGCTCGAAAACAGATTATCTGGATTTTGGGAGACTCATGGATACATTGGTTGAAGGTGCATGCAGAAAGCTGCAGTTTATCTGCAGATCTCGGATTTCCTCATGTGGAAGTGCACTGGCAGGGCGTGCGGGGCATGAGGTGGCTGGACTTGGTACCTCTCTGTGTTACTTTACTGACAGAGTGTCCTCCAGATATACTTATCATTCATTGCGGAGGAAACAGTTTAGGGCATGTCTCTGGAATTTCTTTGCAATTTGCAATGAAGGAAGGACTTGCGAAACTCATGGACATGTTTCCAAATTGTCAAATACTTTTTTCCCGTATTGCACAAAGACAAATATGGCTGCGTTCTTCTGCTTTTGGTCCACAAATGGAGAAAGCGAGACGCAATGTGAATAAGGCTGTTTGTGCCTTTTTAAGAGATGTTGGCATGTCCTCCTTCCACAATGAAAACATTTTGTTTTGCAGCTCTTTCATTTTCCGCAGAGATGGAGTCCACCTCACATATGCTGGCAATCAGATTTTTCTTCGCAATGTACAAAATGCATTGCAACCTCTTTTGAATTCACACTAACCTATCTGACAATCTGTTTTCTCCAATCCACAGTTTTTGACCCACACAACACACCACCAAAAGGCTCTTTTCAGAGCCACCACTTACTCCCAGCATACACTTCATTGTGTTTGCTCCGCTTGCACCCTCCCTTTTTTCCCCTACGACTGTCCGTGAACTTTTCCACCACTCCACGGGGGTCTACGACCATCACTTTATAGTTCTATCTTTAAACTGAGAAAGGCTGTTCTGAAAAGAGCCTTTTCTGTAATTTTTGTTGTTTTCACGTTTATTGCTTCAGAGCACACGACACACTAGGAGAAGAGGCCAAAGGAGGGTAAGGAAGGGACACCAGCCACGGAGATAAGAAAGGGCAAGTGAACAGAGAAAGATATAGGGTGAGCTTTATTTAGGTAAGGAGCAGATCTTCTGGTGCTCTGTGACCGTAGCCTCAAAAGCACTTAGAAAACTCTCCCCCCTGCAGAGTACTGCGTCACAATACTTACACACTATTGACACCTTTGAAAGGTAAGGGTCAACAGCATTGCGAATGGCTTGTGAGGCAGCTGGAGGGAGGCACTCCCCCACAGGAGTGTCTCTTGTGGTGGGAGGATCGGACAAAGAGGATGCTGCTTCACATGGCACCACCTTGCGAATGTCCGCAGTGTGGAATGAAGTGAGGTGTCGCTTCATGGTTGTCGTACCAAAGCTGTACGAACCAAGTCTCCTGCGACTCAGCACCACCTCGCACTGGTTACACTTCACCAGGTTCGCACGTGCTTTTGCTACATTCCCATAAACGTAAAACAACCGCCACACCCACGACTCCCGGCGAGTGCTCCTAGTGCCGAGTTCCACCATTTCATTCTCTTCCTCCGCTTCTTCCTCGCTCTCTACATCCTCACCCATATATCTCGCTGCAGGCCTTTGGGGAGGTGGTGGTGGTGGTGGGTTTGGGGGTGGTGCAGAGGCTAATGAACCAACAGCAGCCATGGAAGCCATACCGATTAGTTCCCTTTTGGTCACTACATCAGTAAAGGGAGTACACCTCAATCTGCTATAGCTAGAAGGACAATGAAGATGCGCTTGGGGGTGTGGACATTTGTAGGGGTGGAGGGGTGTGCCTTGTGACCGTCTTCATCACTGCAAAGCAGAACAAACATTTTACACACCAAGTCCTCAGGTCAGCTATTGTCTGGGATATGTGAAATTATATTTTTACACTCTACAATACTTTGCCTTGTGTCTCCAAGTTCTTTTGGACTGTTGCGGAAGCACACAAACTGTGCAAATTAGTCCACACGCTCAGCGTGGGTGCGGTCACATGATGACGTCCTGAACACATCCGCGCCAGAAATGGGAGTCCGCTGGACAGCAAATGCAGAGTACCAAACGTGCGCATGCGCGCAAGTGTCCTACGGACAGTGTTTGGGTTCTCAAACTAATTCAAAGTGCAACACAAGTGAGATGGACAGTTAGGGACAGGCGCGATGTTCGCTATACTTACGGCTGTACTGCGCATGCGCATAAATGATATGTTCACTGTACGGACAGTTCCAGTGTCCTTAGGACAACTCCATTTTGTTTGCCTACGAACTTGCCGGCCACCGCGCCTGTTCTATGGACGGCACCATTTTGGCTGCACCCGATACGGACAGGTATAATGTCCTTCACACACTCCCATTTTGCTCATTTACAGCCATCCCGGACATCTCGTGTGTTCTACGAACATGTTTCATCTCGTTTACAAGCGGTACGGCGAGGTATCATGCCCTTAGGACGCTCCTTTCTGTTTATGTACGCACAACTTTAACAGATTGTGCGGTCAAACATCAAGTCCATCTTACTTGACATTAGTAAGGGTAGGCGTACTGCCTTTACCGCACACACTTTCCATTCCTTACGGATATGTCGAACAGGCGCGCTGTTTGTAAACATTTTACGTCTTTTTAAAAAAAAAATGTTTTACTCACACTCTTTAACTACAACTACTGTACAAAAACATTCCGAACACACACACACACACACACACACACACACACACACACACTTCACTCTAAAGAAATAGCGGGGGAAGCGGACACTGACACAAATATGGGGGAATTAGGATTCAACACTGGCTGGTTATGAGAAGATTTGTGAGGGGAAGAAAGGATGGATATTTCGTCAAAACATCTATTTTTCTCCTGAAGGTTTGGGGAAGGTTCACTACGGAATGGAGAAGCGGGGCAGGCACAGGTGGGGCAATGGTAACAAACTTTTCCTCTCACACAGTCCTCCACAAACTCCCGTAAACTTTTAAAATTCTCATTCAATATGTCCAGTTTCTGCTCAATCCCTTTTATCCTATCTTCTTCTGTCTCGTTTGTTGCCCTTTCTTCTTTTCTTTCCTGGTCTGTTCAAAAAAAATATACATATGTTAAATGCCTATAAAATACTGGTCATTATTTTGCATATGCAGAGCAATGTGTACCATTATTGTGGCTGTCTTCAGACATTTCCTCATGCGGAAAATACTCCTCCAGCCACCCCAAAGTACTAGCCATTTCTGAGTCAAAACAACATAAAGAAATTATTATTTCTGCACCACATACCAAAAAAGATGACCTCCACTCACTCTTTTGATTTAATCTCCCTTCTTCCTACTGCGTCCATCCACTGTCGTTCCAGGCTGCCGAGTTTCTGTGAAGTGATCACGATGGAGGCATCCTTTTTTTTTATGGTACCATCCACTTCATTCTACATGCTTATTAAATGTGTCCTTTTCTTTTCACATCTTCAGGTTTCCATATTTACTTATTACTACTTATAATATCGTTATGTCCTTCTTCTACATTGTACAATTTTTGTGTAAGAAAATAGTACATTTTCAGAAACCCCCCCGCCTCTTTGGGTAATGTTGATCCTGTCCGCCCCTGTCCGCAAACAGGTGCTCAGTCCGTCCCTTTCTATTATCAATAGGGAGGGGATTCTGTATGTTCTTTGTTAAATGTATGTCAAGTACGTAGATTATACTACATATCTCCCAAAATTACATCATCACAGTGTATATTCCACACAACACCTTCATTGACACACTGTCATGATTAAGTTCCCCTTCCAAAAACCTATACAATTCACTACAAAAAAAACAGTGTTGAGTGGACGTTATGGTTAAATTGCCCTCCCAAAAACCTGTACAATTCACTACAAAGTTTTTTTACTGAATGTACATATATATATATATATGGCAGGGAACGAAAACAAAGTGACTAAACATGTGATGTCATCAGTGACATTTGAGATGACATCTTTCATGGTCTGGGTGTTAGTGTTAGCAGTGCACAGGGGCGGTGGCAGGTTTGGGGGCTTAGGTTACCATAACTGTCTAATTTCAGGGGGTTTTCGGTTTTAATTTGAACCATAAAGGGGAGGTTGAAATTATTTTTTTTGTGAACTGCACAGGTTTTTGGTAGAGCAACTTAACCAAAACGTCCCCTCAACAAAGTTTTTTTTGTAGTGGATATATATATATATCATGGCATTTATTAGTAAATTACAAACCTTTGCCATGTAGGTACTTTTTGGCAAATAGTTGACATGGAAAAAAATGGGAATTTCAAATGGGAGTTGCTAAATTTTGGTTCTAGACTCCTCAACCAATCCTTAGAGAGAGCCTGGACCTGGGGGTGGAGAGTAACGTAAAAGTCCAATCCTGTTTGTGGGATCATACAATTGCACCGCCTAATGTTCATTTTCCTTGGGAGGGGCTTAGAGAGTAAAAAGTTCTTGAACTATGAAAAAAGGGGAGAGCGGCAAAAAAATTACCAACAGACAGCTGCCAAAGGAGATCTGCTATAATTGCATCTAGGGGAAATATTGGAAGAGGGCTGGAGTGGTCTATTGCTGAGGGGACTAGAAAACAGTGGCTGTGAGTCTTCCCTAGAACCATGGAAGAAAGGTTGTTGTGGAATTCCATTGAATGAAGTGCTGGCCAGAATCTTATTTCTCTCTAAGGGCAAAGGTTTGTTCAGTCTTCATAAGTGCAGAGGCCAGAGATTTTCAAAAGAACGTAGATTGTCCAACCAAATCGCAGGGTGATGATCTATTTAATTAACCCATTCCCTTTCATAGTGGGTTCTCTTCCGTTAGTGGGTGGGGTACACATGTGTAGACCCTTAGCATATTTGACTGTATATTAATTTAATTAACTTCCAAAAAGTTTGACACAGGGTGGAGCTTGGAACACTTCAAAACTCTCACCCTCCTTCCTAGCAGGAAGATGCAAGATAGTCATTTAAAGTAATTGGGGTGCCTTGATTTTCCTGTTCAACCCTGATTTCTCTAATGAGAAGGGGTGTCCCTTCGTAAAACGAAAATTCCCAACTGAACCCCTTACCAAAACTTGCTTTTAAACAAAAGATATACTTGCCACCAAAACTAAATTGATAATTATCACCATGCCCAAACCTTGTTTTTCAAACCAATCGATATTGTCCCTAAAATGAAAATTCCGAACAGAACCCCATTCACAAAAACCTGATTTTAAATAAAAGGTATTATTATCTCAAAAACTAAATTCCCAGTTGTCATCACTCTTTCAACATTGTATTTAACCACAGGGCACTCCTGGCTCCAAAAGAGAAAATTCTAAACTGCACAACTTCCGCAACACAGGCCTTTAAGTAAAGGGGGTCTGCAAAAACCAAAATGTATAATCATCCTCATTTTACTGTCCAACTGTCAGACTGTTTGGGTCAAGGGACTCAGACTGAGGCAGGTGATGGGTCTCTTTCACCATAGACGATAGAGCCTTCTTGCCCTTTTGACAAATTGGGGTCTTTTCTCCCGAGAGGGCAGCTTGCACGGTACAAAAACCTATCAGGCCATGGGCTCAGGCAATAAGGCAGGAGCACACAGCAGAGCTAGAGGGAAAAAAGAACATTAAGTACAAACCATAAGAAACTGTTGCAATCTTGACTATTTTGCGCTGCCCACAGACCCCTTCCCACAGTCCCCAACTCTTAACTGTTTTCCTGCTAGACAAGAAGATGAACCTACTAGCAGTGCAGCCCACAGTTGTTATCGTAGGCAGTGAACTGGGCTGTCTTTCAGATGAAAACAAGGACAATAGAACAAAGTTCCAAGGGTGGTGTGACTCACCAGGGAAGACCCTGACCCATACGGGACGAGAACGAATCTATGGTTGGGGCCGTCTTCAATGTTCACACCAATCTCCAAGAAAACTCCTGTAGGGGTGAGGGATCCTGCTTGAAGTGAAGACGGAGTAAGATCAGAAAGCAACCAGCAGAACATCCATGAAAGAACACAGGGCAACGTGAAGAGAAACACAGGGCCCCCTCACCTGTGCAGCAGAGCATCCCAGAGGGCGAGGAGGCGGGTTGGTCCACAAAAGTCCATATAAAAGGTGAGGCTACAAAATCCAGGGAAACACAGCAGAAACAAGCCACAAACTGCGAGGCTCCTCATTATTCAGCAGAGCGTCCCATATAGTGAGGAGGAGGGCTGGCGGAGGAAAGTGGAATGAGGGAGAAATGTAGGCAAGGTCAAGCGAGGTGAGCAGGGTTGAGGCAACTGACATAAACAGGGAGGAAGGCAATGACAGAGTCCGTACAACGTTTATCCGAGTCTCAATGCAGCCAGGGGAAGCAGTCCGAGGGGAGCCATAAGCTGGGAGCCAAACTGGGATGAAGCAAAGGCGTAGTCCGAAGTGAAAGCACAGTTCAGGATCAAGGAACCAATAAAGCAGAACGAGGTTGCAGAAACACAAAGCAGCTTAACCTTGCAAAAGCATTAACGGTTTAGGAGCACTGAGTCAGTGTGGGCAAGCGCCTAAGTACTGTGCTTCCGGATGAGCCATGGAACGCAGAAGACACAGTGTTCCACGCAAGTCAACGGACACCAAGAGTCATGGGGGATGTAGTTTGTGGTATACGCCGAGCATGGCATTGTACCAATCGCCATGGCAACCTCCACTCTATGCTTTTTCGAAAACGGGTATGAGCCGGGAGACATTACAGTACCCCCCCGCAAAGGATGGCATCCCCAGAAGGAGCGAGCTCTGGAGAGATGGAAAGCCCGTAACAACCGAGGAGCATGGATGTTTGTAACGGGCTACCAGGTCCGATCTTCGGGACCATAGCCCTTCCAATCGATCAGATAGTAACATAACCACCCAAGTGACACGGATATCCAAAATGGCCTGTACCTCATATTGGCTTTCCCAACGCACATCGACGGGAGTGGGTACATAGGGACTCCTAGTGCCCGTACGTAGGGTTGCAGCAGTGAAACGTGAAAAACAGGGTGAATCCACCAACGAGAAGGCATAGCCAAGCGGCATTGATACATTTGGCGACCAGGTAAGGACCCATACAGCGAGAAAGCAACTTGCATTTCCCTAGAAGACAAAGATGTTTGGTGTAGAGCCAAACTAGGTCACCGACATGGTACTCCGGGTCCGGGGACCGATGCTTATCTGCTTGCATCTTGGTGCACTTCTGGGCAGCTCGTAGATGCTGAAGCACAGCTGAACAGTGACAGGGGTTTGTGTAGCCATATCGGCAGCCATAATGCGGGTTAAAGAGGGGATAACCGGAGGCAGGACCCTGGGATGCTGTCCGTATAGGGCGTATAAAGGGGAACAGCCCACTGAGGAGTGGCGTGAGTTGTTATACGCAAACTCGGCAGCGCCAAATACCGACAGCCAATCCAACTGGTACTGTAAGCAGAGTCAGCGTAAATACTGCTCCATGGTGGCATTTAACCGTTCCATCTCTGGTCGTCGATTTGTGGATGGTAAGAAGAGGATAAACGGATGTTCATGCCCAATACCTTAGTCAGTGACAGCCAGAAGCGGGAGGTAAACTGGGAGCTCTGATCAGAGACAAGAACGGTGGGGAGGCCGAAGAAATTGCCAATTTTATCAAAGAACAGGGAAGCCAGAGTGGAAGCCGATGGGACCGCCCGACATGAGACAAAGTGAGTCATTTTCACGAACGCATCTACCACAACAAGAATAGTTGAAATGCCTTGAACAGCAACTCAACCACGAAATCCAGGGAAACCATATACCAGGGCAGATGGGGGATTGGCAATCTCTGGTGTGGCCCCGCTGGTTTTCCCGGTGGTGTTTTGCACTGAGTGCAAACGGAACATCTTGCTATGCACTCTTGCATGTCTTGCTTCATACGTGGCCAGCAACACCACCGGTGGAGTAAATCGAACGTCTTTGATTGGCCAGGGTGAGCAGCTAAGTGGACATCATGAGACCATTCCAGAGCCTGGAGTCTGGATCAGGCATCAGGTAGAGGAGACCTTGCACATATGGCAAACCGGAAACAAGACAGGCATTAAGGGTAAGGAGGTCAGTGGGATGGTCCCGCGCCCAGCGCTGAATGCTGTCCAATAAGGAGACAGGGGCCGAACAAACACAGATTACGGTATCTTTGGACAGAATGGGTGTGGTGGTTCTGGTGCTGTGGTGATCTCTTGCAATTCGTGACAGGGCATCAGCCTTGCTGTGAAGGGGCCTGGGCGATAGCTGATCACAAAGTTGAACAATGCGAAGAACAGATGCCAACTGAACTGCCTAGAATTGGTGCACTTGGCATGCAACAGAGCCTGTAAATTGCAGTGGTCAGGATAAACTGTTAAGGAAAACTTCACCCCCAAGAGATGGTTCCTCCATTCTTTGTAAGCAGCCTGGATGGCTAACAGCTCTTTTTCCTTTATGGTGTAGTTCATTTTTGGGAGGCGTCATAGTCCTGGAATAGTAAGTAACCAGGTGCAGATGTTGCATGGAAGGGCACTTCTACGAGAGTATCGCCCCTACTGCCACAGAAGAGGCATCGCCTCTACGACAAATGGCAAAGAAGGGTCCGAATGCTGCAACATGGGTGCCATGGTAAAAGCCTCCTTCAAGGCCTGGAAATCCAGTTGTGCCTCTGTGTCCCAACGAAAAGGAATCAAAGGACTGGTGAGGCGAGTGAGGGGTGCCACAATGGTCGAGAAGGAAATGATAAACTGCCTATAAAAATGAGCGAACCCCAGGAATGATTGTAGGGCCTGTAGAGAGGCACAGAACAGTAGGTCCAAATTTGCTTGCACTTTGGCATTACTTATATGAACACCTTGTGACGATATGATGAACCCCAGGAACTCCACAGATGTGGCGTGAAAGACGCACTTCTCAAACTTGGCATGCAAGGCATGCTTCCCGAGACATTGCAGAATGGTGCGCACATACTGGCCATGTTGTTCCTCTGTTTCGGAAAAGATAGGTATATCGTCCAGGTACACCACAACATAACAGTCCAAGATGTCTCGGAACACATCATTTACAAAATGCTGGAAAGTGCTGGGGCATTACATAGGCCAAACGGCATAATGAGGTACTCGAAGAGTGCATATTTGGTTTTAAACAATGTTTTCCATTTGTAACCTTGTCTCATTCTCACAAGGTTATATGCACCCCTTTGGTCAAGTTTCGTAAAAATATGCGAAGCCGTTAGGCGATCAAGCAACTCTGTGATCAATGGCAAGAGGTATTGGTTCTTGACGGTCACTGAATTCAGCGACCTGTAGTCCACACAAGGGCATAGCTCACCGTCCTTCTTGGGAACAAAGAAGATGGGCGAAGCTGCGGGCTATTTGGAAGGACAGATGTGCCCCAGTCGTAATGATTTATCGATATAGGCCTTTAGTTGTTCTTCCTCCTGTTGCGTAAGAGAATAGATACTCCTGTGGGGTACCTTAGCCCCTGGAATGAGATCAATCGGGAAATCATAACTCTGATGCGGGGGAAGACGCTCTGATAGTCCCTTGTCGAAGACATCCAAGAAGTCCTGATAGGCCAGAGGTAAGTCGGGTGTGAGTGCTTGTGTGGTTGCACTGATAGAGGGCATGCTAGGCAATAAGGCCAAACACAGGGAGGATATTGCTCCCCCCTGAGCAAGAAGACATTCCCCTGTGCAGAAGCTAGAAGAGAAACATACAGTCTGTTTCACCCAATCGATAACAGGATTGTGCTTCTGTAACCATGGGAGACCCAGTGTGATCCCAAACTGGGGTGAAATAAGATCAAAAGCCAGCCATTCCGAATGACCCTCTGGGGTAGACATCAAGATAGGACAAGTTTGTTCCGTCACTTGACCAGAAACAAGACATGAGCCATCCACATCTGGAATCTGTTTGGGAAGGAGAGGCAAGCCGTGTTTTTTGGCCAATTGAGTTTGTAATTCCCATCTATGTAATTGCCAGTTGCGCCTGAGTCTATCATAACCGGGCTGGTGAAACCCACAGAGGCGGGGGAGGTGAACGACATGAGCAAGTAGACATGAGTAGCAGCAGTAAGACCGTCCGAGTCACCAGAAAACAGACCCGCCATTGTGACTCGTTCCAAGTCGGGTCTTGCCGTTTCCCGCAGATTTGGCAGGGCGTTTGGGGCATACTCAAATAAAGTGACCGGTCTGACCTCAATAAAGGCAGAGATTGTTTGTCATACGTCTTTCACGTTCTGCATTTGTAAAGGGTCCCCGTGCAGCCCCTATCTACATGAGTTCAGTCTCCCCTCCCGAGGAGTGGGAAGGTGGATCTTGTTTGATGTTCTGCAATTTGGGGACCCGTTATTCACCCGGTCTCTGCTGGAGGTGAGCATCCACTTGCAGTACTAAGTGCAGTAGATCCAGGAAGAATGAAGGGATAGACGGGACAACAGACAGTGTGTCCTTCAATTCCTTAGAGAGGCCCTTGTAGAACACTGCAGCTTTTTTTTGTTCCGGCCAAGTGGTCTCGGCCAGCAGTTGATAGAAACGGGTGAGATACGACAACAGGCTCTGCTTTCCTTGGGCCAGGAACTCTAAGTCGGATGCCTGCGCTTTGTAGCGCACATCGAAACCAAGATTCATGGCATTCAGTACCGTGTCAAAGTCATACAAGGCTGGCTCATTAGACTACAGCAAGGGGTTGGCCCAGGCGGCACCAGTCCCCCCCAAATGGGACAACACAAAAGCTGCCTTTGTTGTAGAATTTGGGAAGGCCAAAGGATGGCACAGGAAGTGCAGGTGGCATTGATTGATAAACGTTCTGTATGTTTTAGGATCTCCCGTGAATCATTCTGGAGGGGCTAACAGAAAGGGCACAGGCAAAACAACAGGGGCCAGGCCCGGTTGAGGTGGAACAGGGGGTGGCGCAGCAGCACCGTCCCTGAATTCCTTGTCCATGGGCAACGGGTGCACTAGACTCTGTATTACATCCACATGCTGATGTAATGCAGCATGGACTGATGTCATGTCTGTGCGAAGAGCCGCAAAGGCCTGCAATACCGCAGCCATGGGATCCGCCACGGGATCCGCCACGGGATCCATTACAGACTGGCATAAAATTGGCTTCTAAATCTGTCAGACTGCGTGGGTCAAGGGACTCAGGCAGGTGACGGGTCTCTTTCGCTGTAGGCGATATAGTCTTCTTGCACTTTCAATGAATTGGGGTCTTTTCTCCCGAGAGCACAGCTTGCAGGGTACAAAAACCTGTCAGGCCACGGGCTCAGGCAAAAAGGCAGGAGCACACAGCAGAGCTAGAAGGAAAAAATAACACAAGTACATACCATATGAAATGGTTGCAATCTTGACTGGTTTGCGTTACCTGCAGACCCATCCCCAAAATCCCCAACTCTTACCTGTTTCCTGCTAGATGAGAAGACGAATCTACTAGCAGTGCAGCCCACAGTTGTTATGATAGGCCATGAACTGGGCTGTCTTTCAGATGAAAACAAGGACAATAGAACAAAGTTCCAAGGTGTGGGATATTTTGACCCATTCCGATATGCCCCATTGCATTAATTTACAAATGGGTAAAGAAACAGCCAAAAATGGATGCGCTAACCCCTGTGTGTGCAAAAATCTGCGAACAGCGTGTGGGTCGCAATCCAAAAAGGCTACACATCCATGCCACACACAGTCAAAGTGGGGGTAATAGCAGAATTCTCACTGCAGAAGCATGCCAGTGAGTTCTGTCACATTCAACCATGGAGCAAGGCAGCAAAATTGGGCTAAAAACCGAAAATGCCTTTTAAAATGCAGCTGTGCAACCTTCAAAGTGCTGTTTTGCTGCTAGATAATTTTTTTTTTGCCCAGTGAACCACTGAAATTCAAAGGGTCACAGATCTTCCAGTGGCTCAGAGGAGCCGGTCCTCACTGACTAACAGTAGCTAAGAAATGTATCTCATGAAAAAGGCAGCCAGCAACATTGTTTTCAGTTCCACGGGAAAAATGTGGCTAAAATGGCAGCATGTAACAATTTCATCTGAGCAGAAAGAACTCCAAGCAAAGGCTGGATATATATTCCCAGACTGCAAAACATATCCCAGCAATTAAGGAAAGAACTGTAGTTGAATAAAATGTGTGTGCTGCAGAGGAATATCTGATGTAAAGGACTCAGTTTAAATGTGCTTTTTCCCTGCCGAAAGTGCAAAGTCGCCTGTTTAAAAGCATGTTTTGTTGAACAAATTCTGTCAGAAATGTCAAAAGGATTGCTAAAATGTCATAATCCACCTACAAACTGTGTTCAAGTTATATGGTGTATTGAAAGATGTAGGTAACTTAAAGTTAAACCAAGTCTGGAGCTAATCAACTATTTAATTCTGATCTGACAGCCTCAGCCTGGGAATGGGTAACACCTCCATGCTGGCAGGAAATGCTTGATTGCTGTGGGGAGGTTTTGCATAATCAGAACAAAGGACCTCATCAGACTTTTGTCTGTGGCTCAAGTAAAGACAATGGCAAGCCTTGAACACTCACCTCCACAGGGGAGAGGCAGGAAACTTCCCTCTGGACCCCCACTCTGATTAAAGGAATTTGACAGCTGTTTCCAACTGTAAGAAAAGTAAAAACAAAAACTGCTGAAGGACTTTTGGTGTTTAAATGACTTTTTGTAATTAAGCTTTAAATATATTTAACTTTGCCACATGAAGGAGGATAAATCTCAAAGTTGGTGGTTATAAATCTAATGTTATGCTCTTTCTAGATGTGATTGAACCCTGTGCTGTATAAGGACCCAAGGTTACACAAAAACATTAACTGCACCAATACTATTAATGCTGCAAGTCTAATATTGCATATCTGTGTTCTAGGGGTGATTGCACAGATATGTACTGAATTAGGAATTGTTAGGCCAAAGCTTTATGATTAAAATTAACAAAATTCCACAGAAAGACAAAGCCAGCTCTCACTGACGTCGGAGTTGGAGGTAAATGTAACCCATAAAATATGTAATGCATGTGTCTGATTTTATTAGAGGGCATAATTATAGAAATGTGTATTTGTGGAAAAGTTAAGTTTTGGTCCAAATCACTGTGCGAGTTCCCAAATCACATCATAAAATATGACAGCTCTTTCTGACTTCCAATTAGAAAAAGGCAAGTGCCTTTGACCAATCACAGCCGTGTGGGTGTGGTTTGAAATTCTGCCCCTACCATAAACTGAGTGATGTCACTTGACATGATAAATATGGGAACTTTACCACACACAGGCAGACTGATTCCTGACTACATCCTGATTTCCGCGCAGCGCTTTGTTCCTGACTTCTTCATCCTGTTCCAGAACTTTTCATCTTGTCCTGATTCCAGACTACTTTGCAAAACCAAGGCCCAGCATTTTGCTGAACATTTCTTCAACTAGGCCCAAATCCTGAAACCATCCCAAAGAACTTCAGGGAAATAATTCTGATCCAGTTTGGCTTGCTAACATTAAGGCTTGCCTGCTGAAACGCACCATCCAGCTAATCTACTGTGTCCAGTGACCAGAAGGGCCAATCCAATCCAATCTGAGGTGCAGTCCAATTGACCAGATCCGCCCAGCTGACCATCCCACCAGAAGAGCCCTGCTGCCGGTAGAACCGATCCGTGATGACCAGAACCTGACGGTCCAATCTTAATTTACAGTGGACTGTAAGTATAAACAGGAATCATAGTCACCCATAGTATATTTGCCTTGTCCTACCCCAGTCTCAAACCATCCTCTCTTAACCTAAGAACTTGTCATAGTGTCACACCAGTTTTGAAACCTTGCTTTGGTTTCTTGTGCTAGTAATAATTTCTCTAAATCCTGTTGTCTTGTGAAAATCCCAAAACCTTAAAATCATCCCACGGGTAATCCGACTGAGTTCTCCAAGGCAGACACGGAGGTGCTGGGGTTGGATTCCGCGGAGCACTCTGGGGCTTACTGTATTTCAAACTGGTAACCAGCCTGAATACCCTAGTTTAGGGTATAATTATCATTGTAAAAATGGATTTCTGTTTTAATTTTCACGCCTTTATTTTCAAAAACACCTCTCATTCAAACTTACGTAACTTCTTCAATTTTATAGCTAGATATTTAATTTCAAATCTCAGTTAAACCTAAGGCCTGTAGCTACATCCACAACCAATAACCGCATTAGTGAAATTTAGGTGCAAATTTGCATTTTTGCAAAAGTTTTACACGTGTCTTTCCCATTCTCTATTGCTTATCTTGTAGCTCATGTTAATTAGAATCTGTTTAGTGTTACTCTCATAGGAATTTCTATCAATTTAAGGATTTTGCACACTTTTCATTGTTTCACAAAGCCATTTTCAACTGTCATTCTAAAAAGTGTAAAATTTCCAAAAATGCTTTTGTCTCTTGGGGAGGATTGCATTCAAACAATATACACTGTTCTTTATTCCCAAATACCTGCTGCTTACTTACATCTGTGCAGAATTTCTCATGTGTGAATTAAGAACTTTGCAGGGGGGATCTTAACTTAAACGCTATCTTTTCACAAGCCAAAACTGGTCTTTTTCCTTTGTTTTATCTTCTATATTGCTATAAGTGAATTCAATTGCTTTACTTACTTTCCAAATTGTTTTGTCACCACATTGGTGATTGCTGCCCAATATATATATATATATATATATATATATTAAAATGTGTGTTGATTTGAATTTTAAATAAATAAATAAATATTTACCCTTACCAATCAGCCTGATTCCTGGTCCACTGTGACCTGGGGGGAGGTATTTTGAGAAGGGTGTGATATGAGTGGTATATCACTCAGAATATTGAACCTATAGACACAGTAAATAAATATTTCATCTGTGCATTACAGGCTAGGCAAGACCTAGGTGTATTGCCTGATTGAAATCCTTAGCAAAGGGTGGTGGGAGTCACCAGGGAGGACCCTGACCCGTACGGAACGAGGACGAATCTATGGTTAGGGCACTCTTCAATGTTCACACAAATGTCCAAGAAAACTCCTGTAGAGGTGAGGGATCATGCTTGAAGTGAAGATGGAGGAAGATCAGAAAGTAACCAGCAGAGCGTCCATGAAAGAACACAGGGCAACGTGAAGAGAAACACAGGGCCCCCTCACCTGTGCAACAGAGCATCCCAGAGGATGAGGAGGCAGGTTGGTCCACAAAAATCCATCTAAAAGGTGAGGTTACAAAATCCAGGGAATCACAGCAGAAACAAGCTGCAAACTACGAGGCTCCTCACTATTCAGCAGAGCGTCCCGTATAGTGAAGTGGAGGGCTGGCAGAGGAAAGCTGGACAAGGGAGAAATGTAGGAAATGTCAAGGCGGGGTGAGCAGGGTTGAGGCAACTGACATAAATAGGAAGGAAGGCAATGACATAGTCCGTACAACATTTAGCTGAGTCTCAATGCAGCCAGGGGAAGCAGTCCGAGGGGAGCCGTACGTCGGGAGCCAAACAGCGATGAAGCAAAGACATAAAGCATAGGTCAGGATCAAGGAACCAAGGAAGCAGATCAAGGTTACAGAAACACAAGGCAGCTTAACCTTGCAAAAGCATTAACAGTTTAGGAGCACCGAGTGAGTGCGGGCAAGCACCTAAGTACCATGCTTCCGGATGAGGTGTGGAACCCAGAAGACACAGCATTCCACTCAAGTCAATGGGCATCGAGAGTCATGGGGGATGTAGTTTGTGGTTTAGGCCAAGCACGGCGTTGTACCAATCACCATAGCAACTTCCACTCTATGCCTTTTCGAAAACGGGTACGAGCCGGGAGGCCACGAGACATGACACCAACTTCCCTAACATAGGCCAGTTAAGGGGGTCTGAAAAAACAAACTTCTTTATTGCCCCCACTTCCTAGACCTGGTCTTTGAACAGAAGGGTGCTGCATGTCATTGATGCTTGAGTTTTTGGGGCCGGGGTGAGAAGTGCTTTGCAAAAGCAAGACCTCATGTATCCAACATTGAAATTATGATGTATGTCTTGCTTTTAAATCAACCCTATGTCTATTCTTCAGCTAATTTTGGTTTAATATTTGCCACAGGCATTTTTATAAATCTGTAATTTCAACTGCTAGTCTTTTGACTGGGCAGGGAATTCCATATAGAAAGCCGTGAAGGTGAACTAGTTTCCACAAAATGAAAACATTGTGCTTATGTTTTTAAACTAAATCTCTCCACCAGAGACCCCCCCTTACACCACATATATATGGGGGGGTATAGAATATAATATTAATATAGGGGGGGTGCGGGGGTCTCCCCCTGAATATATATGTGGTGTAAAGGGGTTTTTCAAAAAAAGTCGGCATTTTCGGCCATCGCAATAATCACATAGATCCTAAAAGTAGTGTTGAAGATTATGTTGTAGCATTGTTCCATATTATTATAATTGAAATTCGACATACAACGGGATTCATGGGAAAAGAGTTTTGACCAGTTTATTTAGCCTGTGTTCCATCTTTTTGAGACAAAAGTAAATGTAGAAAAAGTGTGTTATGTAATTGAACCTGTGTTTTCTGCCACAAAGAAGGTGGTGGATGTGATTGAACAAAATTATTATTCATTGAGCTTATAATTAAAATAAATATATATACTTTTTGTACCCTGGCCTGGATCGTGGCTCATGTGGGTAGATTTATGTGGCTCTATATGAGTCTTCAATAAGGCCAGCGGTAAAAGAAAATGTAAGCAAAGTATAGTAGGGCTCCCTGATTGGGGGTGGGGGACTCCCAGGTTATGAGTGTATGATGATGGAAATGCATTGGAGGGACAGGGCCTCCACATCCTTGTCCTTTACTGCCTTTTATTGTGTGTTCTGTCATGTTTTCTGGGTAGGAGTTTATGTGAGACTCCTGGCGGTGCTGCTCTCTCTTTTGGTTTTGGTGAACAGAACCATGGGATACCCTTATGGCACCCATGGGTGGGGGTACAACCCTGTGCCCCTAGTGTATGCTTTTGGGCACCTGGGTGTGGCCCACAGAGCAGGGTATGGGCTGGTGGCAGCTCCATGCAGAATTTGACAGATGCTCTGAGTATCCTCGATTTTGGGATACCCAGGCCCTGCCATTGGAATCAGTTGATTCCTGATAGGTAACAAGATGGCCCCTGTGGCCTCTTGCTTTCTATTGCCTGTCACCTTGTTTTCCAAAAGTCCTGGGAAGCCCTGACTCTGTCCCTTCCCCCTGACTGGCTGTTAGGTGGAAGTTCCATATATGGTGTTGTGACTGAATTTTGTGGGTACACCGTGTGGGTGGGACGTGGGTGAATGGAGTGTGTGACGAATACGCATTCTGTGTTGTGGATGTCTAGTATCTGGTGTTTGACACAATGACTGAGACAGCCCTGCCCGAAACTGGTATGAATGCAGTGTGGAGTGTTAAATGGCTGGGTACTTGTCCCAATACACATAACTTGTTGTGAGTGTCTGGAGAGAAGTGAATGGCCTGAATGCACTATGCACCTGATTGGCTGCCTGCCTGCATGAATGCCCGTCTGACCGATTGGTTGCCTGAGTGTGACCCAGCAGAATGAATGGGAGACCAACTAGTATATCTGGGGGCCTCTCACTGCTAGAATTCGTGTTCAGAAGCTAAAGAGTAACTGGAGTGAAACTGAAGCTTAACCTTGAAGCCCTGCTGGACGAGAAAAATTGCTGTTGCTCTTCTTCATCAATCAGAAAGCTGCTGTGTCTCCAAGGACTGACCCAGAGAGGACCTGGTAAGGCGCCCTCTTCCCGAGCTACGAGGGACCATCGTGCACCAGCTGATCTTTGCCAAAGCTACCTGGTAGACAGACCTATGACAGGCTGCCGACCGGAGACGGGGACTGCATCGGAATCCCAAAGAGAAGGGCCCGGACTGTTGTCCACTTTTTCCCGCCGGAGAAAGTCGAGGCCATCAACATGCCGAGGAATGTCCACCGGTGGGTTTTTCGCCACCCAAAGACCACAGAGATGCCGATGACTCGACGCCCTTGCTGGGCCACAGTTCTTTAAACTCTTTGCGGTCCAGAACTATCAACATTGAGGTGCAACACGTTTACGATTCCCCGTCGATGAGCACCACTAGGAACGAAGCTGCCACTTCACCTCCGTAGTTCACCATGTCCTCCACCGGACATTCGACGACCCGTGACTCCTGCCTTAAAGGGAGGGCACTCAAGAAGGGCCGTCGATTTCCCAACGAGGAATGCTACAACGCCAGGTACTTTGGGGTTGCAGAACAATTGGAAAGTCTCGTGTGAACAGTATATGGACTGGGGTTGTGATATATCTTTATTCTACAGGTTTCCTGACACTCATCTGACCCTCTGACTCCTTATACAGTTTTACGGTCTGCTCTGCACTCTCGGGGTTTGGGTCAGGAGTGATAAGGTTTTTGATTTGGATGAATAAGGTAGGCCACGATTCCCAGCCAGGGAACTGAGTCAGCACATTCAACATGTTAGGGACCCTGCTGACTTTGTCAAAGTCTGCACGAGACACCTTTTCTACTGCCGACAAGTGCACCTCTGGGCCCGGGCCAGTGTAATGATGTCAGGGAGACCATCTAACTTCCTAGAGAGTAGTTTACTTGTGCTAATAGCAGCTCTAAAGTTACATTGAGCCCCTTTTAGAGGTCCACATTCCCTTAGGTCCCCACCTAACCCGAGACAGGGCAATCTGCTTCCATCCTGTTCCTCCCCTGTTCACTTGGAGATTCCTTGCTGCCAAATGGCCCACCCTTCCCCTCCCAAGTTATTAACTGCTGCTTGCTCCCTTATCCCTTGTGATCCGCTTCCCTCACCATGTACATCCGCTTATGACTTGGAAAGTGCTCTGCTGCTTCTTGAAGCTAGGTCCGTACTTAATAAATACCATCATAATAATGAGGGTGTAATGGACACATGGCATATTTTGGCGGCACCAGCAGAATGGAGATTGGGATGTAAAGTGCTTTCCTAAGGAACTTAAGTGAACAGATGCCTGTGCACTAGAATGAGCCTCACACCTGCCTGTTTCTGAGGTAGCGCCCAATGGCACACCGTTGCCTCCCTGAATAGCTCCTGAGTCAATCGTTCGCTAATCGTATCTGTGTGGTTTGATAACATTCAAGGGGCCTCATAATGAGTGTGCCGATGTGGTAATAACATGCTGGTATTACGCACCGGCACACTCTGAGTTCGGAGGTGGGGTCGCTGGATTTACCTGCCGCTTTGAGCTGCCGGTAATTACGGCACCGCACCACCAAAAAATGCTGGTATTACCAGTGCCGGTTATCCGGGACTCCATCGAATGGGGAGTAACTAACTTTACTGGCCCTTGGAATCTGCCGCTAATTCTGGCAGACCAAGTGCCAGTAACGGTAGATCAGTTTGGGGGAATTTTGCTGGATTTACCACCGAAATACCACCAAACTTGTAATGAGGCCCGAGGACATTAAACATCCCAAACAAACTTCCCCCTCTGCTTGGTGTTACCATTCTACTTGTTGGTGTTAGCCATTCCCTTGCCTAGATAAGTTCAATATGTTTTGGTATTGATTTCTCTAATTTGTGTGCCTTTGGCCATTTGTTGGAAGTGCCTAGAATAATGGAGAGGGTATCACGTGTTCCCACGGTTGTCCACCATGCGATCCATGTATGTCCTCATATTCTTAACTCATCCACACATCAGTGTGGAGTATTCTGGGCCATGCCTACATGGTGGGTTGGAGATGAATTGCACCCATTCTTTATGCATGCTAGTTACACGAGATTTGGCAGCAGTGTAAGAGCGCAAGGAAGGGTTGGGTGGAGGGACACGAATCGTCACCATGCAGAGGCCCAATGCTCCAGTCTGGATCACCAGTGGTTATTCTTTGGCTCAAGACACCGACTTGAGGATGCTGTAAAAATAAATGTGCATTAATATTTCAAAACCCCTGAATTACATTTACTCTCCAACGTCACAATACTGACAAACAAAACATTAGAATCATATACTAGAGTCACTCACTTGATTAAAATAAAATAAAACCACAAAATGTAGTTAATCTCGATTAATCTAAAATATACAACCTTTTTTTAATCAAAGGTAATTAAGGAAAAATACGGAAGCTGAAGAGTGCTGTTAATTTTGAAATCGCCCAAATAATTAGCATCAGTGGAAATAAAGAGGATACTGTTGAGTGAAGTCTGCTCCGGCAAAGTAAGTATTGTGTCTGCTTCAGAAATAACACGGTAAATCCATGGTTCCAACAATGAGAGAAAACGATTGTTTTTTCCTATTTCTTGTCTAAAGGGCTGAGCTCATCAGAAAAAGGAAACAACACGAATTAGACAATTTTGCAGTGAAAGATTCTTTTTAATTCTCACAGCAGGCCCCGAAAGCACTTATTTATATCAAAGACAATGCCATGTTGGTTTTAATCCCTTTGATTGGTTAAGGCACCTCCCTCTGTGCCTTGCTTTTGAGTGAGGTCTCCATCAAGTCTTGGGCAGGCCAACAGTTCACAAAACGCGTGAACTATGCACTGTGGCCAGTTCTCATCATTTGAATAGTCGGTGGGTAGCCCTTGAGTTGGGGCGCAGTCAAGATTTGAGTGAATATATGAATGGCTAAGGTACCTCCAAAAGCGATTGCTGCAGTGTAGCCAGTAATAGGGGCTCACCTTTAAATTACACGAGGAACCATCCCAACCTCTGGTCTTCCCCTCACTCGTTATCTTTCCTCCAGCAGGCTAAGGGTTCCATACCACTGGTGGGGTCGCGTGACGCCACTGGATGAGCAAGCTTTGCAATCTGGCACAGTCTAGGAAGCAAGATAACATAAGATATAATACATAATATAAGACACCAAAGCACACTTTCCCAACATATACTGAAAGATCGCAGTGCATTAACCGACCGCGAACAAGTAATACTTGATTATCTATCCTAAATCACATACCTGCATGGTGCCTGGTCTGACCAGGCGTGCAGAACGGCACCCGCGAGCAGAACTCGGAATGTGGTGGTACAGTGACAACGGCGCCGGCAGCACTACTGGCGCCGTTGTCACTGTACCGCCACAATCGTAATGAGGCCCAATGACTTAACACGCCACTGGTGTAACTAATCGCTTAACAGTCCTGCCTTCAGCCACTCCATTTATGAGCACTCTGCCTGACCTTCACTGAAGTCCTGTTTAAAACAAGGATTGGCAAAGCCAACATTGTGTGGTTGTGCATACGTGGTAAACGTTTGACAGGCGCTACTATTAGATATCCAGGTAATTACACCATTTTACCCCAGCTACTAATAATCGGTAGTTAATAACACTACGGCTGTGTCTGGCAAGTGCCTTTCCCATCCCTATAGAAAAGCCCAAACTGTTGGCATTGCCAGTGTGTGTTTTAAATACTTGGGGGTTGTGCAGCAACACCCATTCAAAGGGTCCAAAGCAATATTCACAAAAACAAAGATGGCCCACTGCTGTCCACAAGGCTCTGTGTTCGTCCTACGGAGACAAATAATTAAATGGCGTGTGTTGGGCTGTGATGCACAAGTTTGGCTTCTAGGTATTGTGGGGCACCAAATATTTATGTGGTGAAGAGATTAGGCACTACAAAGAGAATCCCCATCCCATGCAAAGAAAGGGGTGCTGTTTAACATAGCCTTCTACACAGGAAAGACTCTGCACACTCGCTAACCCTGAAGGGGAGCCTAAGGGCTGTCCAGGGAATGTGCACATATCACTCAGGGTTGTGTGGACTTCTTATAAGGAATATGCATGACTTTGAGAAGGAATCCTGTGAACAAGAGTTGGAGTTTTGTGAATTCTGCAGTAAGGCAACCTGCTGACCGGAGGCTGAGATATTCCATAGGCTCTGCGGGGAAGCAATCTATGCATACTCAAGAGTTTATACAAAAGTTAGGAGTCGTTAAACATAATTACCATAAATATATCCTAGAAATAGTTTTTCATTCTGGATGGCCAACTGCCAATGGGGCTAGCAGATTATATCTGTGCGTGTGGAGTGGAGATCAGTGGGGATTTTATGCTTATAAAGGCAGGGGGCTATGTTGTAATGAGCATGCAAAGTGTATGCATGTAATAGGTATGGGCGGAATCTGATGAGTGCGGAGGTTGTGGAAAGTTGAAGAGTGACAACTATGAGCTCGGTGTTCTTGTCATTCCTATACATTTTAGAATGATTTCGTTTTAAAATGAAGGTGCTGTAAGAAGATGAAACTTCCACTTCACTGAACAGCTTCAGGGACCTGTCACGCTACAGCGACTTTTATGTGAGCTGAGAACTGTTTATTTTTCTGCTTTCAACTTACTGGGGATTCGAACCTGGGATTTGCTTAAGCAGCACCAACCTCACATCACTGTGAGCTATCATAGAACTGCAGGGTCGTTGTTATTTTTTCAGTGGCCTGCTTGCGACAAAGCCGATTCCCAAGGCCCATCATAGCCCTGCTCCCGCAGTAATCAGAATTTGTCTTTTGCATTAAAGCAAATTAACCATGGACATCATTTGGGGGTCGCCAGGGGTCGCACCAGTGACCCCTGAGGTCTCCCTTGCTAACCCTAAAAAAATAAAAATAAAAACATATTTTTTTTATTTTTCTTATTGAAGCTCATGAGCTGTGGCCATGTGGCCATGAGGCTCTTTGTTTGTGGGGTAGCTGGCTTTCCTGTTCAAGCCTCTTAAAAAAAACAGGGGGGTTCACAAGTGTAAGACTGAGCAGTGACTCTAAATAAGAAAGAACAGGAATAACAAATAATTAGTCTTTCTGGAATTCTATACAATAATTGCTAGACTCATTAAAGGTTTATTTCAGGCACACTTCAGATCAAGGGTGAGTCACTGATTAGTCTGTTCTGAAAAACCTCACATTCACAATGCAGACAAAAACTTCCAAAAAGCATTTAGAGTAGAATAAGCATCAATTTTCGGACTTTGTATTTTGCTTTTCGCAAGTTGCAGTTATAGCATGTTTTTTCCTGCCATTGTCTCTGTTATGATCAGACATTACATCTCAGTGTCCTTGGTCACTTGACAGAATCCTTGTTCCTAAAAGCTTGTGTACAGTGTAGAAATGTTTGACCGTAGCACATAAAGAGCCCCTTGATTTCATTGGACCACAATGAATGCTTTGTTTTAATGTTAGAGAAAAGTGAGAGCCCCGGGAACATTTGACTACCGCGCTGAACTCGTACCAATTCAGGTGTTATGTAAAATCAGCTAGTTGCAGGAATCCGATGGGGCAGTACTCATGTACCCCAGGTGAGGGATCAGAAAGTTCTTGTTCGATTCCCACGAAATAGGCGCTCCATATACTGTTTGTTAAAGATTACTGTTATGTCTTCATAATTGTTTCATCACAATTTGTTGAATAAGGAGCACTCTTGCTTCTAATATTTATGCCATTGGGTCTTTGTTGTTACTATAGGTGCCGACACGTGTTTCAACCACACAGGGGTCTTTATCAAGGCAAGTTGAGTTAATTAGAGGGGTAAGGGTGGTTAGGCGAGATGACTTCCCGTTATTCTTAGTATAGTGCACTGGATAGTGCTTATGGGATGTGTGTGTGATCTGCAGTTTGCAGGTTCAAATCCTGGCAAGGCGAACTCAGTCTTTCATCCCTTCTGAGGTTGATAAATGAGAACCAACACAGGTTGGGTGATATTGTATGTATATTTGTTCTGTTTTTTATTCATTTTATTGGCCATTTGTAAGGCGTGTCTACATCAGGAAATTGTGATTCAAAGCGCCCACGGGGCAAAGGGAAGGGAACAGAAAGACAAACGAATATGATAACAGTGAAGAGAAAAATACAATAGCGGTTCTACTAGGCCTTGTGAACATTCGGAACGTGCAAGTGCAGTGAGAGAGGAGAGACAGGGGAGAGGGTAAGTGCTAGAGGTTCCACAGAGAGGGGGGGTGAGTTCCAGAGATAAGTGCAAGGCAGTGATCCCTCGGTGGAAGAGGGGTCACCAACCAATACACTAAGTGCAGGCTTGTGAGACATCACAGGCCAGTTGGTGCGGGAAGATAAGTGCAGGCGGAGGGCGGATGCTGCGGGCAATTGGACAGAAGGCCAAGGCCCATAAGGACACATAAGGACCCAAGGCACCAATTACAGTGAATGTGGGGGTTTAACACAGGAGGGAGAGAGGGAAGGAGGAGAAGAGGAAGGTCTGGATGTGGTTGCAGAACTTGAGGAGCTACTGCTCAAGACAGAGGGAGAGGGAGAGGCTGCAGAGGTGGAGCCAAGTACCCCCACCCAAAGCTCCTCCCCCATGTTGCCTACATGTTGGGAGCCAGAGTGTGAGACACACGCAATGCCAGGGACAATACCTGTACCGAAAAGAATCCTGGAAGTAAGATTCCCATTGAGAAAGCCATACATGCATTTGTGGCAATATGATGGTCATTTGAATGAAATCCCGAAAGAAGTGTGAAAACTGAACAAAAGAGAAGATTGGTGACATCATAAAGAACTGAGCCAACGCACCCAGAAGAGATGCAGAGATGAAAGAATATAAAAACTCTATAGGCACTCTAAGGAGGAGGGCCCAAATGAACAACATTTTGGGCTTGAGGTGACGATGTTCATTCTACAGAAATAATGAAGAAGATATCAAGTCGTTTTACAATTGTACAGATGCAGTAACGCAAGTAGGCAAAGTATTCTTAAAGGCTAGCTATATAGTGAATAGATTGTGGCGATGCGCCAATGTATATGCATAGGAAACTAATGAACTATAGAAGATTCCACAAGGAACTTTAGCAGAGCTGGATCCAGTGAAAAGGAAGGTTTTCAGTGTGTCGCAGTTAGAAATCGGACAAGTTAACCATGGAGGTGAACCAAGGATGGGCTTGGCTGGCTCAGCACCAAGAAGTCAAGGCCACCTTAGGCCTGAATGTTCGCACAGTGGTTACAGAACGTGTGAAATGAACAAAACTCCTGTCTTAAGTGAGGAGTGAGAACATTGAAGACATCAGAGGTTCATCATTTAATAGTATTTTAAATGCAGAAAGACTTGAAAACATGGTCTGCAGTCAGGTGGTCAGATGAGAATAGACACTGGGAAGAGCTCTATCGAAACCGAGAAGACAGAGTATGCCTATAGTCCCTCATATTCTCGAGCTCAGAGAACATTTTCAAGGCAACGTTCAAAGCTTAATTCACTAGCAGACTGCAAGGGTGATAATAGATGAACAGGCTAATTGGTGGGAAGCTATGGTTATAAGCAGCCCACCAGCACCTGGATGTTCACCTACGTGCTGCTTGCATAGGTGGAATATTACAGAGGGGTACAAGTGTGCCAACCAATTATAGAGGGCCACGTAATAGAGAGCCCTATAGTTTGTATAACCAGTGGAATGTCTTGTATTTGATGACATTCGTAGAAACTTGCACTAGATGAGGGCTTAGTTGCCCCACCTGATGTTAGACACCCAATCCACCCAATGGAATGTATACCTAGATGTTCCCGTTAAGCCTATCACTTTCCCAAGTAGGTTTTTGTAGTTTGCAACATAGGCTGACGTCAATGATGACGTGTTTTTAATATAAACTGTTTTTTAATGACACGCATTGAGTGTGAAATTCAAGTGAATTTGTTGATGTTCGTTGTAACTCCCTGTTATAGGTAATTGATATTAAAACAGTTACATTTTGCCAACTTCCTGAGTTAGCTTGATTATTGATGTTTGAGTAAATTGTGCATCTACATCCATTTCAAAGTATTGCTACCTCGTCTTAAAGGGCTGGGTCGGACACCCGAGTTCATGGCTGTTCCAGAGGCAGGAGCCAGCCGAGGAAAGAGAACGGCCGCCCACTCTGTGCTTAGAGAAGCTGTTGACAAGCAGAGAGTTGGAGGCAGATGATCGAAGGGATCTGGAAGGAGAGTATTTGGTGAGAGCAAGTTGTAGATAGCGTGGTCCCCGGCCACAGACAGCCTTATGGATGATGTAGAGGAATTTAAATTTGATCCATGGAGCAGCAGGGAGATAGTGCAGAGATTTTAGGGCTGGAGAGATACGGTCCCTGGGCTTGATGTGAAGGATACATCTTGCAGCCCTACTCTGGATTATCTGGATGGGGCACAGTGAAGAAGCCATATAAAGCGCTTAAGAGTAAGCGCTATATAATAACACATTATCATTTGGCCTTGGACGTCTGCTTGCATTCACAGTAATTTGGTACTATGGGCCTATGCACACTGATATTAACGATACATATGTTGATCCATTCTTGTATGAAATGTATATCACATTACAGTGACAATGTAACCAACATTTTTTCGTAGTGTACTTAGGAACAATGCTATGGGATGCCACTTCCTGTTTTGCCAAGGGGTGAAAGGTTGTGTTTCATCACTTCCCGTAATGTCACTTTCGGGTGAAGTCAAATAACATCACTTCCTGTGATTTCATCAGAGGTCAGGGGTCGTGTGATGTCACTTCCACAACCCCAGGCATTTTGGTGAAATGACGTCCCTGAACTTAACATGGAAATACTGCATGATGTACTTGCAGTTAATGGGTAGGTGAGAGGCTAGGCTTCATTCTTTAGCATGCCCCTTAAGAGGTGCGAGTGGTGGATGATTAGAAAGGGAAGGGTGTCTAAAGCTGCATGCTGTGTGGGAAAATTAATAAAAGTAATGGGGGTCGTTTAAAATGCATTTCACATTTTCTTTCACTGTGTTTCTTTCAGCCTTTACACAGTGGCAGCGGTGGAATGGAGGAAAGGAGGGAGACAAGTATGGGGTTTGTATTATGCATGGGCGGAAGCTTGGCGATGGAGTTTGTGGGGAGTGGGAGCAGGCGGGCATAGAACCTAGGTGAACAGCATCTTTTCGTACACTTGGACCACTGCTCCCAGGTGTTTGCAATATTTGGAGAGACCATATACAGATTTGAGCATGTGTTTTTCCAAATTAACACCTAAAAAGAATAAAAACGAGACATGTCATTAAAAGGAGAGGAGGACAGTGAACTTTAACATGAGATACATTTGAGGAGATTTGTCTGTTTTTGTGAACATACAAACGTAAACGTTGCAGAAATTCCCTGAGAAATGAAAGCTTGGCTTCTGTGAACCATAGTCCGTGGGACCTCGTGTTGGGGTAGTGCACAATGTCCCCTCAGGTATATCTTCTCTAATCTTCAATAGCCTTGCCATGTGCTACTGCACTCACTCTCCACAGGAGCAACACTGCGTTCTTGCCCACAATCGCATAGGCAACTATTACATGACAACCAACCAAACTTAAGCATGCCCTTCTTAGCTATCATTTTGTGGATGGGCTTCAATTTGTAGGCAAACGAGCCGGAAAAATACCAGCGACTCACCAGTTAAAAAAAGGAAACTTTGGGATTCTGCCAGAGTGGTGACCTTTTCGGCACATACTGGTACCTTTCGACGCGGAATCCATGACCTATCCGTCCAACCCCAAACCTTGTCAGCTCATTCGCCACAAATAACATCCCGTTTTTGTAAAGAAACTGATGTCAGATTCCTCTTCCTTCTAAGTGCTGTGTTAATAGAATACCTTGAAATTGGGTATTGATCGCATCCATTTCGACCTCAGAAGGGTGAAGGGATGAGCCAGCTTTTCCGGGATTCGAAATGCAAGAAGGCCACATGTCTGAGACAAGCGTTTAACTCACTGAGCCATCACCATTCCCCATTCTGGCAAACACGGGATACCGCTCAGAATAGGGAACCATTCCTCTTGGCAGTCAGACACATAAGCAAACTAGATATCAAGAAGACATGGAAAACTGTGGGATTGAGGCAATCTGACTCCACAGACCCAAGACCTTGCTAGAAAACCTCTACTGCAACACCGCATCCCCCCCATGACAAACTCACCCAGCTGAGAACTAACAAACTAACCCAGCTGAGAACTGTATAACCAGCCTGCCATTAAAAGCAACTTGCTGGTTGCCACAGCGTGGCACCACTGCTAGGATCTGTTGCTATTCTTCAAATGCACGTTTTCAAAAAAATCTGTAATTCGTTAGAAACAATCCAGTACTCTTGTGTTCCTCCTCGTCCTTCTCAACCCGTCCTTGCCTTCTCCCACACTCACTTCTTTCAATCTAACAGAGAAAGAAATGGTGAAATACTCAAAAACCCCTGGGTATTAAGCGCCCTATAAATAACCTATAATATCATATCATATCATAAATATTCAGTGTGTGTAGCTCTATTGGCGAGAACGGACACATTGTTTATCACATAAACACAGCCTTCCAATACTCTTGCTTTAAAGTCGATTTCTTGAGGTCACGTGGTGCAAGACCAGAGTGATGGAGAAGCTGAAATATAACATGTCTTATTAAACATTCTTCATCTGATTCTCTCCACGCATACCCCCAAGAGGGTACCCCTCCCATGCCCTCGAAACATCCCATAATAAACACTGGCCTTAGAAAAACATAGCAGGCCCTGAAAACCTCACTGCTTTTCAATTTGCAACTCGCCATATGAGAGCAAATCTTTGGAAAGTGAGATCACTAAATACCCTCAAGATTATACTGAATTAGAGAACTTGCTCTATTGTCAGCCAGGTGCCAGAGGGATTGGGGCCTGTTTCCAGACATTCGCTAGAACCTCTACATCTTTTCCAGCGAGGACCAGTAAGCAGTGTTCATGTGCCTTACATTGTCCACTGCCCATCGCACAGATCAAGGGACCCTACCTCTCTAAAACCCTAACATGAATGGGTGAAGGGGCTTTTTAGTCTGCTGGAAAGGATCTAATACTATTTGACAAGTTACAGTCATAGAGAGCGTAAACTTTGGTGTGTCACAGGCAAGCATCCTCCCTGTACAAAGGGCACGTGTACTTCCTAGTCAAGGTTTTCAATCTATGTCACCCCCATTTCTGGAAATTGTCAGGATCCCCCCCCCCCATCTCTAGAATGGAGATTGGGCTTGGGACCAGAGGTAGGGAAGCAGGTATCCACACAATGTCCTTGGCTCGTCTACTGGTAATTAGGGTCCAGCAATATAGACCAAACTGTCAGAGTGGGGTACGATAGGCGAGGTACAAATTAACACAACATCATATTGAAAACAAGCATTGCCAATGCCGACAGTTTGGCCTGTTGTGTAGGCATGAGAAAGGCACTTATCAGACACAGCGTTGGTGGTATTAAATGCCCATTGATAGTAGCAAGTGCAAAATGGTACGAGTACCTGGGCATCGAATAGCAGTGCCTGGTAAAGGCCTAATACCTGTGCCAATGCTTGTTTTCAACAGGACTTCAGTGAAGGACACGCATTGTGCTAATAAATCGAGTGGAAGAAGGCAGCCCTGTTTAAAAGACATTTTTATTACAACAGTAGCCGTTTTACAGCACCAATTAAGCCAACTCTCAGAAGACTACTTTGAAAGAACACTGCCAGGCACTTAGTGGGTCATTATAAGTTTGGTGGTATCCCGGTAGTAAATTCGGCAGGATACCATCAAATGGAATTACCGTTGCCAGCTCTCGGTCTGGCCAGATTCTGGGTGCCAGTAAGGGTAGGTAAATCCCCATTCCATAGAGTCCCTTAGGACACCACGGGGGATTGCCTGTATTACCGGCACCGGTTATACCTGTGCTGGTAATACTGGTGTTTTTTTGCTAATGGGGTGCCTGACAGCTGCGAGCTGGAGGTAAATCAGATGCCCCACCGGCAGTTACGAAAACGTGTTGGTAAACAGAATTACTGGCACATTAATTCCAGACCGGGAAACCTACAATGATGATACCTTTAGAGTGCAACGTTTGATGGTAAGACTTGAATAAAACAAGCTCAAAGAGTCCCCACGAGGAGTTGTTTGGGCGGGGAGGGGCAGGACCTTGGTGGGAATGACCATAGGGATTAGAATGTCCATGGGCAGTCAAAGGGTGGCAAATAACCAAACAACACCTACAAGCTGTGTGTCCCTCCTCATATGCCATTTCCCACAGATGTACTCTAATGCAATAGTTGTGGTGTATAGTCCATCTAGTAGCCCAAACCTAAAAGGGCTGTTCAGATACATATATGCTGTGTATCACTTAGGTTAGGTAGATCAGCATAAATAGTTAGAAATAGTTTTCTTTGGTCAAAATCCCAAGAATCCTGAACTGCTAGGGTTAAAGTCAACTGCTGGGTCACTGTGGAAACAGGGCACACCAGGGTTCAGTAATCCCCTGAATGGTTACTGGGTCACCCCGTTGGGCTCTTATCTATTGGACAACTCTTTTGGGCTACCTTGGTTTGAGTTACTATGCCCAACTATGGCTCACTGCCTTAGCAGGAGGTGCGTCTGATGCTGAGCTGGGTTAACTTTGGAGTTAGTAGCAAGCAATGCTGTCACAATTCCTAGCTCTTACATGAATCAAGGCTGCTTGGTAACCCACAATCCAGTTTTTATTACTTCCCCCAAGAAGAATTTGTTTTCTGTATCAGGATCATGGCCAAACAGTGTTTGGATCGAAAACAGCACAAATATCAGATATACAGATGCTGCCTGGCGGTCCAGTCTTCCCAGTCTCTGGTCCCAGCTGCCAGGTCTTTGGCTTGGTTCTTTAAGGTTGTTTTTCTAAGGTTATTCTTGGCCGGGCGATGCCAATCACTGAGGGAAAACTCGATTTTCAGTCTATGTGAGTGAACCTGGGGGTTCTGTGGTGTCAGGTTCACTGTGGGCAGGGTACTTGGACATTGGACCAGCAAAGGGGCCATGGAGGACTGTCCAATAGAATGGGGTGATTTCCAGACTTGTATCCATTGGTGGTGTACCTGGATGAGTTGTAGGCAACCCCCATTGACATAGAGGTGGCACTGAGGTATGGTACGTTGTTTGGAGGCACTGTGTAGTCAGACATGTCTTGCCCTTGCAGATGCAAGTCTTTGTCTATGTTGTGCACAGTCTCAGCCTTTTCCAAGTGGTGAGGTCACTCCTTTTGGGGCTTATCTTGGCTGGTCTTTCTGAAGGGAGCACCGGTCCTGATCTCTCTGGGAATTGAACATAGGGCTCTTGTAGGTACCAGGCAGATTTTGGACGTTCATTGTCTACGTTTTTTAGCATGTGATATGGAGACCACTATGATTATATTCATACTGCGACCAAAATGGTGACCAAATGAAGGACCGCTAAGCCTGCAATGCTAACTTACCTGGAAACAAGATCACCTGACTCTCATGAGGAAAGAGAGGTTGGATGATACTGTTTGTCTTCCAAAATGAGCAAATAAAGTTCTAACGTTTGAATTTCTGAAGAAGTTGGTTCTTTGTTGCTCTTAATGGCTATATTATCAAATTCAGACGCCTTCTGTTTTCTTGGATTTAGAAGCTTAAGGGATGTACATTGATCAAACGAGGACTAAGCAGTTGGGGTTTCCCATGGTCCTCAATGGTGTGGTGGAGGCCAGTTGTGTCTGGTGACATTTTAAAATGATGGGGAGTAAATACGCTCCTTGAACAGGCCGTAATGAACAAGACAGAACTGACCTTGGGAGGTTTGGTACATTGTCCACCTATTGATGCTTTTTAAAAATAAATAAAGTGGGTTTAAACGGTTAATTTAATGGGTGTTTTGTGAGAAATTAAATAGAGTCATGGGGTTAACATGTATTTCTGTAGCATAACACATGACAGGGAAACACTTGTGTACAGACTTCTCAATTTTCGAAGTTAACTTGCCCCTTGGAAAGTGTAATACCAGTATCACAAAATGCCATCTCAGTGTAGTTGCTGTGACCTGAGCAGTCATGCTGATGAGTACATTATCCCCAGAAATGCAGAGGCCAGTTTCAACAATGCCATACCACTCTTGTCCCAGTAAATACATTTTCATGCTGGTTTCAACATTGCCCTCAGATAATTAAGATACCAAGCCCGATAAACCCATGGCTGTCTAGCCACAGTAAAATACACTATCACACTAGCACAATTCCGTTTTACTGGGGCAACACAAACATAGGGCCTCATTACAAGTGTGGTGGTCAGGAATTAAGGGTGCCGCTAGCAATGTACCTGCACCCATTCCGGACCGCCACACTACAAATCTGCAGGCAGAGGCTATTGCGCCCGGCAGGTCTGACCTACAGTTTGCAACGGCACCTGCCCACAGAGTATTTATGGAAGCAGCAGCACCGTTAGCAACGTTGTCGGTGCTTCCGTCTCCTCACTCCGATGGAGTCCTATGAGGCTCCGTGGGAAAGGGGATTAACATTTACCGGCGCCTGACCTCCCGATCTGCCAGGACTTCTAATGTCCCAGTGGCACCGGGAAGTCAGGCACCGGTAAAGTGGTTCAACAATTGCATCCACGTAGTGCAAAGTATGGCTGAATTTCTCTCTACCTTGGGAACTCAGCTAACAGTCTTTATCATAATAGGAAGTCAGTGTTTCCTCTTTACTTACATGTGTCTTCTATATATCTTTACAGCATTGATGTAATATTGATGCTATTGGAAATTTAGCATTTTTCCTCACTTTGTTTTCAGTAGAAGTATCAATTGGAAGAAAATTATGTTTGAGGCTATATGCACATAGACACAAACCTTGTGCTCAGCAGAACGCCCTGTTTTTCTACATACAGAGGCTGTCTGTTAAGAGATAGCCCACTGATGGTCTAGTCGTGGATATAGTTTGAGATTAATAAATCAACCCTGATATCAAGGTTATTACTATTCATTTTTATCACAAGGAAAATGCTATGAACGTTAGCAGTCATACACAACAGATTTAACTACAGAAGTTCATGTTACTTCACAAACAGGTAAATAAATGATTATTACATTTGTAGGATTAACTAATCTTCCATTGCCTATGTTCTTTCACTTATAAATAATCAACTGCCTGAAACTCATAATTGGTTATCAAATTCAATTTAATGACTGTAGGTGTTGCCGTGGGTAGAATATTTAGGGGAAAACTTTCATCAAGTGTTACACTTGACAGGTGATCTTTATATACATTTTATTGCCTGCCAACATTGTTTATATAAATGTTATATAAAATGATAAAAGCCCCGATATGGGCTATAAATAGATGCTATAATGAACCCCTATAAATGTAATGGACACCAACATTTTAATTGAACCCCAATATTTCTGATATATATTTTATATTGATTTTATATAAATTCTATATAAATTGGATAAGACCACCAGGGTGGTGTATAAATAGATGCAGTGATGAGGCCTATGCATTTGATTGCACCCAACATTTCTTTGTACATTTGAGACAGCTTTTTCAACATATAACATCAAACCTCTACATAAATGCAATATAAAATGGATAAGACCGCCAAGGTAGTGTATAAATAGTTGCCATAATGAGTACTATGCATTTGATGGCACCCAAAAATAACCCTGTAAATTTGAGAGTGTGTTATCAATGCATAACATCAGACTTCTATGTGCATTTGATATAAAATGTATAAGACCACCAGGGTAGTGTATAAATATATTCCATAATGAGGCCTATGCATTTGATTGCACCCAAAAACAACTTCTGTAAATATGAGATTGCTTTATCAACGCATAACATTAGACTTCTATATACATTCGATATAAATTGGACAAGAACACCAGGGTTGTGTATACATAGATGATGTAAGGAGGCCTATGCATTTGATTGCAACCAAAAATAACTTCTGTAAATTTGAGATCTCTTTAGCAGTGCATAAAATCAAACCTCTATATAAATGTGATATACATTGGATAAAAACACACATAAGTGTATACATAGATAGGCATGGGTAGCATAGCCCAATGGCACTGTGCCCATCTTGGAAGCAAGATGATGCAAAGCAACACAGGTTTGAATCCTGGGTCCGCACTTTGAAACCTCTTCAGTATTACACGCGTTATAAAAAAATAATTATACTTATTATAATTATAGATGACATAATGAGGCTTATGCATTTGATTGCACCCAAAAATAAACCTGTACATTCGAGAAAGCTTTTATATGCTGTAATGATGCCTATACATTTGAATGCAACCAAAAATAACCCTATACATTTGAGCTCGCTTGAAGCAGCCCACAGCATGGAACCTTTATAAGCAAAGTGTTTTTCCTGTGCCAGAGGGAAATGCTTGGCCTTTAAGTTACATCCAGACACTTCCATCCCGGCTATGTATTTGAGTGCAAACAAGTTGTGTTTTTAAATAAAATCTTACCTATGAGACTATGACAGTATGGGCCTGATTCACAGGCGTTTTCCAATGGGATTGCACCATTATAAAATGCTTCTGTGAATCAGGCACTTAATTGCTCTGCAGACACTCACTAACACCTAAAAGAATACAACAGGCCCCACCAAAAGTGCCCAAAGCTTAAAGCTTCCACGTCTTAACTCCCCCTGCTCAGACAATGGGCCTCTTTAACCCAGTGTTGATTCAAGCATATCTCAGGAGTGCATACGTGTTCCTTTGTATGCCTGAGATCATGTGAATGCCATCTTGATTTTCCAGCCGAACAATGTCGTACAGCCCCCATTCACAAAAGCATTTAATGGTGGCTGTTTAGCAAGCATGTTGGTGCTAGTAATTCAATTTATCTGGCAGAAAACTCACCATAGCAGTAAAATGTTCGCAACGCGCCAACTCATGGTGTAAAAGGTGAATAAATGAAGCCAGATGTGCATACACATGAAGAAGAATTTTCAAAACTGCCAGTGTCAGCACTATGAAGACCTAGCAGGAAACAACTGTGCGGGGTCGGACATGGAAGGGATGGCTACCTGATGGGCTTAAAATGGGGTGTTGGCCAATTCCCACTTCACACGTGGAGCTGTGAGTTGTATTTATTGCTGCTGCTGAAAGCACGCTAGATTGATGAATAATGGTAACTCCTACTGGGCTATAGCCCCAGCCATGCTGCATGCTGCATGCTGCATGCTGCATGCTGACTTTGGTAGAGCACTGCGGCAACACAGGAATAATTGGATATTCAGGACAGCAGGCGGGAGTGCATACAGAGCCCTCTGGAGATATGCTGATTCCAGGCATGGGCAGGGATTACTGACAGGGATTGTTACACTTCAAACCATTACTTGCAAATATTAAATGTGAGTCAATCTTTACTTTATATTAATCATGTGGATGGAGTCAAGGTGCTAGGGGTTATGTTTTTACAATATAAAATTATAGGGGTTTGTTTATGCTCCTATTACTATAAGGAAGATAGCAAATGTGTTGACATGAGTAAATGTAATTCATGAGTGCATTGTCAATACCACATGGGAAAATAGCAATTTATTCACTGTGTTTGCCGGTGACAGTCCTCTCGAGAGTACCTGCCTGAGGCAATGGCCATCATAGCTTTGCTAGTTAATTGAAACTCTGTGTGGCAGGTTTAAATGTGTAAACATGTTTAAACAGATGCTAAAGGGGGGTGCTTTGAAAAGCCATCATGACGCTCAACCGAGTGGCTGGGAGTTATCTGACATGCATGTGTTTCAATGCCTAGTGGGGTGTTTACTTCCAGTATGTAAATAGCAGTTCTTTTGTGTTTCCTCAGTAAACTATAAAAGGTAGTATTATTGTGGGCCTTCAAATCCAAAACATAGATATTAAAGCTCTGAAAATATGAGGTCAAATTTGCAGAGGGGTTTACATTTTTTTGGTGGCACAGTTTACCCAAAGTGTGAGATCTTGGGTAATCCTACTCTGATTTAAGTGTAAAAAGAAAATGGGGTTCTTATTTCAAATAGTGTGGAAATGTTTGCAAAATTCATGCCTTCCAAGTCTATGGGCCTCATTCCGAGTGCAGCGGTAAGGGGTTAAAGGCGCCGGTAAGGATGCCGGTGCCATTAACCCCTTACCGACGTATTCCGAGGTCCTTTAGCGTGTCTTAGCGGGACCTGCTAAAAGACCAGGGAGCTAATAACGGGCCAATTATCAACGGGCCCATTATTAGCTCCCTCCCAATTCCCATTGAGCCCTATGGGGGCTCGAATGGGAATGGGGATGACTTCCCTGAATGGGGAAATACCGGGTCCTCCAAGGTTGGAATGACCCGGTAAGTCCCCATTCAGGGAACCCGGACCCAGTATACGGGAAGGGGGTAGCCATGGTGCCAATAGCACCATGGCTACCTTCAACCTCGGAATGAAGCCCTATAACTGTACATCCCAGCAGAAAATTGATTTTGTAGCAAAATGTAATCTCTGCAGGGGTGCAAAACCTCCCCAAAGATACATACACACACACATATACACAAACACACAAATGCACACATGCACTCATGCATATATGCACAAATACACACAAACAAACCGACACACACACACAAACACAATATAGCCACAACTCTTTCTCCCTCCA
The DNA here is from genome assembly GCF_040938575.1 of Ambystoma mexicanum. Classification (NCBI taxonomy): domain Eukaryota; kingdom Metazoa; phylum Chordata; class Amphibia; order Caudata; family Ambystomatidae; genus Ambystoma; species Ambystoma mexicanum. The sequence goes on from NC_090934.1 coordinate 880,735,221, forward strand.
TGCTTCTTCTAACTCTTATGGTGCTAATTACTGTAAAATATTTCAAGTGTGCAAATATTTAACAGGGCAGTTGCTTTTGGGCAGCCAGATTTTGTGAAGAAACTCTGATGGATAAATGTGACCAGTGGTAGGCTTATAACCACTAAACATGTGTTGTGAAGCAGGCCCAATACATTATCATAGGGACAAGTGCCAGGGTTTTACATTGGACTTAAGATGCTGGCACTTACTTTGCAATATGCTGTGTATTGGGGAGGATGGAAAAGTGTATTTGAATATTTCAAAGAGGTGATTGACACAGTGTAAAAGCTGGCTTCTTTTAAGTTCCAGTTACTGTTCCAATTAATGTTTTAGTTAGTGTCTGTTTGCATTTTCAAGTGTGGATTACAATTTACATTATTTGTTCGGTTTGAGCAAACCAGTAAAAAGCTTATGCCATTTTTGGGCCTATTTTCTACATGCAAGGGAAGCTCAGAGTGTTAGGACACGTCTTTTACGTGTGGAAGTGTGTGTCTTTTGGTAATGCACAACGTGCTTTTCTGTTAACTTTGAGCTAGAAGTAAGATAGCACATGCTAGTGATTTAAAATACAGTTTTAGCTTCTGCCGTGTCTCACACAATACTGACACACTCATGTGATCATTAGCAAGCACAGCACATTACCAATACTGCCCAAGAGAACTCTGTTTGACCCTGGACAGACTTTCCAGGTGTAGAGCTGGCCCTCAAGAAAATTAGAATAACCATATACGTTGAGACTTTCTTTCACACATGCCATAGTGGTGGATATCACAGGGGATTTATTATTATCGCTCACTTTCAATGCATAGTAAGGAATGTGGAAGGGAGCTGGGGCTTTGTAGGTTTTTTTCAGTACAAAACATTCCAACATGCTGAAACACATCAGTGTTTCCAAACAAAATCTTAGTATAATGCCCACCTATTAATTTATCAACTTTCATTTTGATTCTGCTAGCCTAATGCAGACATCTCTCAAAGGTGCTCATTAATCACAGGCTGATTCCGACCCAATCTGACACCTGGGGTTAGTAAGTATGAAAGATGTTGGGTTTTATGAACTCCCAATTTTGACAGGCTATGCATGGTGGGATTCGAGTCAAAGATCACACATTTTGATAATGCAGTGAAGTTAGGATTCTTTCACACAATTCTTTTATAAAAAATACATTTACAGTGTTTATCAATGATCCAAGGAAAACGTAGCACAGTATCCATTATGGCATTTCAATGTTAACTGGCTATTCATGTTAAGGAAGGCGTACTTATATTTGTTTTAATTGTTCTTTTATAACACGCAAGTGGTCTCTAAGCGCAGGATCATATTTCAAACCCGTGTTGCACTGCGTTGTCTTGCTGCCAAGATAAACACGTTACCCCTGAGCTATCCTTCCTCCCATTAAGTCACAATTACTAACTCACTCTGAGTTTATGGTTGTAAATACTTTGAAATCAATGAAAATACAAATTGATGAACACAACTATTGGATGGTTTCAACTATATATCTTTCAAACCAATTAGACTTTGGGATGCTCTTACACGTAGGGATACCAATCTAGTTCAGTATCTGCTATAGTTTGAAAATGAAAACTCATTTAAAAAATGTATTTGAATATCAAAATGTGGTGAATGGCGCTGTGTAAAATAAGTCCTATTCATATTCTGTATTCTCTTTGTATTTTTTAGAGACACCATGTATTCCAACAGTGGGATTCCGCAACCGGCAGACCTTGAAGAAATGGACTGTGGAGCCTGGCAACCGGCAGGCGCTGGAGATATGGACTTTTCAGCATCTGATGCAACAACCCCAGCTGTTTTGGGGCCCCAAGGATGGGGTCACATGTTTTCTCCTCAATGGTATCATGGGGATACCAATGCTGTTGAGTTGTTCTTCAGATTCAGCAAGGGGCATTTTTGGGTTGTGGACCCCAGTAAGGGTCTCGACAAGCAGGCAGGGGCTTCTGTATGCCATAGCTATCCACAGGCCCGAGGAACCTCAACGGATCCACTGGCTTTGTTATAGCCAGGGGGTATACATCTGGGCAGCGCTGCTATCAAGGCACAAATCATGGAACGCTATAGGTAGTAGTATCGGTCCCCCATCCGGTGCTACAGGATGTGATGGTTGCAACTGCAATTTTAATTATAGAACATTGTTCTGCATGGCCGGGGGTTGGGCAGCCATACGTCGGATGATTCATTACAGCATTTAAAGGCATATCGTGTGTCACATCAAAAGAATATATTCTTGGAATGCCCGTGGTGAGAAGTAGCAGACTCAGGCATGCGGGATGAAGAAAACACTAAAGGGTAGTGCTGCTACCTATGGGCTCAACCCAAATGCTTCCTCAAAGGGAGAGAAGCCTTTTAGTTATATTGGGGAACCTTTCTACTTGAACTCAAGGAATAAATCCCAAAGTTAATTGCCCATGAAATTGTCAAGGAAGAAAAACCACACATATACAGTGGGGACTGTTTCATAGAATATGCTTAATTATATATATCGTGTGTCATGCACAATGTATGGGGGTTTTATACAGCCTTTAAGGGGTGTGTTGTTTAAGAAAATATACAAAGCTGTAACATGTTTTTATTTGCCGCTTCTAGGTAAGCTAGAGACGGCCATGCAGTTTAATTGTAGGTTTCCACGTAGTGTTTAAATGCTGAATAAAGAAGCACAGGCACAGCAGGGTTGGTTGGATCAGCCCCAGAAGGTTGAAAAGCTGACCCTGCAGAGAGTTAATCCCTGCCAGTAAATTCATCTGTAGATTGTGTGTTAACCCCAGTTGCGGCAAGAGTTACTTTATCAGAAAACTTCTAGAAAACTCCCATAACGTGATGAGCTATATGCCCAATAGTATTGTCTGGTTGTAAGCCTCTATATAGAACCTTGCAACACCAGTTCAAGCACCTTCGCTTTGTAGAAGGCATGCCTGACACGTTCATTGAAAATCACATACTGCCGCTGGGCATGGTGTATATGATCTTCATGGACGATTTGATGATGGAGGGTGGCCAGAGCGCTGAACTAGAAAAAGCCTTTACTTAATTCTCCCAACACCACAATCTAAGCATTTGTTATATTGTGCCGAACTTGTTCAACAAGAGCAAGAGCAATAGTTCTATACTGAAAAATGCTAGTTATACAGTGTTATTTAAAACACCCCAGGATGAATAACAACTATCTATGATAGCTTAACAGATGAATCCGTCCATAGCACGTTTTATGTATGGAGACTTTTGAAAATGTGTCCCGAAAGCCCTACGGATATCTGCTAGTTGATTTCAAAACAACCACTGTAGGTGATTATAGATTGCGCACAGATATATTCCCGCCAGGGCTACCCACTATTTATACTCCTAAAAATACATCTAAAAAACACCATTAATCGCAATACCTCATCAGTAGCTGGTCGTGCTTTCACCATGTCGACACACATACACAGAAACATTGCATTGCACAAAATGCTTGTGAACGCCACCCCTCAAAAACACAAGGCCATTCTAGCCACGGCCTATGACGATCTGGTGGCCACTATTTCGGATATCGTCAAGTAAGTGTGTTAAAGAAGAAAAAGGGTGTCATCAACAAACTGATCAATAGGTGTGTATCACTACGGGCTAAAAGAAAAGTGGTCTCTCAGGCTGGCAGATTCATAGGACCTGTCATAGGCATAACCCTAACGCTAATCACCAGCCGGCTCAGGGGTCAGTGATGGAGCATGCCCATTAAATGTATTTGGTAGACAAGCAGCAATTAGAAAGTCTGGCGAATCCCACTCCCACTGCGGATTGAAAATACGGAAGGTTGCCACCATGCGGTTCAACTCAGAAATGAAGGATGTATTAAACAGAACTTATTTAGCATTGCATGATAAAGCAGCCCTATATATACGGATAGTCTGCATAAATACTTCAATCCTGCCAAGCACAGCAATGTACAAAAAATTATAATAACCTTATACAAATGCCGCCCGAAGAATCTAGCGATGTGAAAGTACCAGCGAGGGTACACCCAGTTGTGGCAGATGTGGTGAATACCCTTAGCCAACATTTTAAACCTAGTGCAGAACTATTGCTACATAAGATGGGACTTGGAAAGGATGTGGCCACATGGACCAATGGGGGGGGGGGGGTTTATCTACAGAGGCTGGGTTGTAAGGGACTCAAACCTGTACAATATAGTACAGGGTGTTACAAGTCAATGAGCCTCTTTTATGATAAATGCCCCCATCAGCTGGAACGAGTTAGTGCAAGCAGTTGCTAATTTAAATATCCTGACTTCTGTTGTGGGTATGTCACCCAACAATGCCTTCTTGAGTAGCTAAAAACTGGTAACCCTACTACCCCGTGCCAACAGCACAGCCCTCTAGATCCACCCAGAACTATCATGCATGTAAACAGATCAAATTCGCCCAGTCCCATAGAGGGGTGGAATACCCGATGGTTATCAACCCCCTCACTAATCTACGACACCCATACTCCCACCTGCTTCCTTGTTCAGCCACTTGTCCCCATCCCTAGCACCCCCTACAATACCCCCTCCTACAATACCCCCCACCTGATTGGCTGCTCCTGCCGTTGCACACCATTTTCGCTCGTGTATTGCAGGTGAGCATTTGTTAAGCCTGTTTGTGCAGCCCGACCCCTTTTTGTTTAGGCCCTTTTAACATTTAGCAGGGCCTCTCTGAAATCCAGCACTCCAAACGCTTAACCCGACCCTCCACGCCTGCTTCCTTGTCCAGTCCGTTGTCCCTGACCCCAGCCCCTCCCAACCCTACCCCCCACTTGATTGGCTAGGCGAGCCATTTATATCAAACATCCAGGGCAGCCTCCAGCCCGGGCAGCCCTCGACTAAGGGCCTCAAGGCAAAGCGCAGTTCCCTAAGAAGCAGCTCGAGTCCATGTTTTCCTATGTTCGCCTAGGAAGCCTGCAGCCATCAACCAGCAGCAATTGGTAAGGTAAGTGTGGTGTAGGTAGGGGGTACAGCCACTCCATCTATAATAAATATCTTCTTGCTGTAATTCTGCTCATACCCTTTTGTAAAGACGGCATTGAGTTTCAAGATCCGCACATGATCCCCCTTTTTAAGGGGAGTGTGTGTCTCCTTTTTAAAAAGTCTTTCACTGTACAGTTTTTTCCAGACCTCCAAGGAATTCTAGGGTGTTACACTCACCAAAGTGGTTTAAATAGATCTATGATGCGTGTTGTTATACACATTTATAAATGCGGATAACGCCTTCACATATCTACAGGTGTTTTTAGCTGTGAAGAAATGCCATAGACGTGTTTTCAAAGTTTGTATAAAGCGTTCTACAATAGAAGATTTAACTTCAGAGTGTGTTACGAAATGATGCACCTCATGTTGTTTTAGAAGACTCTCTAGCGGTTTATTTTAAAACTCCTTACCGGCATATGTCGGTAGTTTAACGGGTGCATACCCTTTGTAAAAAATACATTTAAAACCCATCGCCACGCTGTGACCCATCTTGTTTTTTAAAGCCTCAACAGAGGCGTATTTTGATAGACCCTCGATGACAGCTAGAATACACCGGAAACCGTTTTTGTCTGCATGCAACTGGCTCAAATCCATAATATCTGCCTGCTTCTGTTGATCGATATCCTATACCACTGTCATTCGTCATTTAAAACATTTTCCGGATGGTTTGTGTTGTACTTAGGCCTCCTGCTCCGAAGGCGATGTCTTGACAGCACCACTTGACACAGTTTATGACACAGTCATTCAACCCCTCTATAAATACCAGCAGCCCCATCATCTTATTATATTTTTCACAGCTTCACACCGTACATGTTCAACCCTGGACTTAGAAGTGACTAGATTTTATAAACAGCAGATTGTTTTATTAACATTTATAACATCATTTAAACATTTTTTTATTCACATTAAATAGTTTGGGGCATCAGCTGCTGCATGAAGATCAATCAGGTTACAGATAACGTAGTACATGCGTGTTCTTTATAGACACACTGGTCCTCATTATGAGGCTGGCGGTAGCCGTGCCTGTAATACAGGCATGGCTGCCACTGGTATTTTATTTTTTCCGGCACCCAGAAATGGGCAATTACTGGGTCATTACGGCCTTGCTGGTCCCGGTATTTGCCCCTTTCTGGACGCCAGGAAAAATTCTTCCACATTCCCATTTGAATATGGATGCCAGATGGAACAGTGCTGGTGCATCCGACATGCTGTGCTCGCGGGTGCCGCTCTGCCGCCAGGTCCGACCTGGCTGGCAGAAAGGCACCCGCAAGCACAACTCGTAGTTTGCCGGTCCGGAAACTAAAGTACCAGCAAGTTTACCGGTACTGTAGTTCCCGGACCGGCAAACTTGTGATGAGGCCCACTGTCTTCCACCACCTCGATAAGCAAACATGTCCACATTCCATTTGGCATTTATTTTTTTATTTCCTGCATAGAAGCCTAATTAATGTCAAATATCTAAAGTCTCAATCTTCATAGATCAGTTTGGTCTGTACTGAATTAGATATACTTTATCCCCTCCCACTTGTGAACTTTTTTCTCAATGATGCTTCTAACACACAACTGACACATGCGTCTGAACTACTTCATTTTCAAAAGGAGATTATTCGTTGATTGTACAGCTCACAATGTTTTAGACATGCATTGATCAGTCCCTTTCCCAACCCTTAGCCGTGTTAGTGACTATATCAGCCGCATCATTTGTACAAGACGTTTAGGGCTCAACTTATTTCATGTAGCAAATAATCAGCGTAAGATATTTCTAGACATTTGTGAGCATCCTGTTGGGGATCATACATTTTATGTCCTTAGCACCATCTGTAAAAGTGGTGTTTTAAACACGTTCCCATCACTATGGCTATAAAACCCTGTATAGCTCAGATATCAGTGCAGGGGAGAGCTGCTGTGTCTGTATCGGTCTCCATTAGCCAAATTCATTCCTTACACAGGCTGTTATCATGATCCCCAGGTTTTCAATTTGGTTTGAACAGCAAACAAAATAAATACTAAGATTGTCTTTAACGCTTTCGGGGCCTCATTACACGGTAGGCGGTAAGGGTTTACCGGTACCGGTATTTTACCGGTACCGGTAAATCCTTACCGCCTTACTACGAGGTCCCTTTGCGGGTTGGGGAATTTAACACCTGCTTTTTGCAGGCGTTAAAATCCAACCCGCAAAGGGACCAGTGGAGCTAATTACGGTAACGCAATTTGCAGTACCGTAATTAGCGCCTTCCCCCATTCTCATAGAGCCCTATGGGGCAAAAATGGGAATGGGGAAGGGCAATGGTGGAAGGGGGAATTACCGCCCCACCAACCTTGGAACGGGGCGGTAATTCCCCTTTCCACCAAGGCGGTACCAGTATTTTACCGGCATGAACCATGGCGCTAATAGCGCCATGGTTCACCGCCTTCCGTGTAATGAGGCCCTCGGTCTCTATTAGCAAATCACAGTCCTTACATTGGCTATTAGTATGATCCCCTATGTTTTCAAGTTAATTTGAACAGCAAACACAGTAAATATTGGTCTCTGCTACAGCTTGGCTCTCCTTACACCCGCATATTGGCCCCAGTTTCTCCCAATGTCTCATAGGGGTAGGGTCACTCTCTGGCATCATAGCCGCATCCTCCTGCAAAACAATAGATTCACAGTCATTGGGCCTCATTACAACCCTTGCGGTATGGCTGCTCCCGGAGTTGCATTTTTCTGGTGCCCAGAAATGGGCAATTACCGGGTCATTACGGCCTTTCCGGACCCGGTAATTTCCCATTCCTGGGCGCTGGAAATAATTCTTACCCATTCCCATTTGAGTCCCATAGAGAATGGGGAAGCCTGTGCATCCGAAATGCTGTGCTCATGGGTGCCTTTCATTCCGCCAAGTCAGGCCTGGCGGAATGAGAGGCACCTGCGAGCACAACTCGGAGTTTGCCGGTTCGGATACAATGGTACTGGCAAGCTTACCGGTACCGTTGTATCCAGACCAGCAAAATCGTAACGAGGCCCATTGTCTTCAGAGATCACATCGGCTGTGAATGGTCGACCAGACAGCATGACCAGTGGCTGCTCCAGAACCACGTCATCATCGTCCCAGAACTCTTCGGCTTCATAGTCAGCCATCAAATCCTGAGCATCTTACATCCCATCATACACCGTAGGACAATCAGGGGCATAATCATTATCGGGATCCCCAGAAATCCCAGAGGCTGTTTTCCCCTCATCAAAACTGTAGTGGTTCATAATTGCAGTTTCCTGATATCACACTGAATAGCACCAAAAAAGTCCGAAGAGCGCACATGTTTTCCAGGCCTACAACAAAGGCTACATAGCCACATTACAAGCCCATCCCCCAGCGCTGTCATAACCTTAGAATTGCCCCTAGACCTATACCTATTTATAGCCCATTCATTTTATATCAAATTGAAATAAAATGTACATAAAAACGATAAGGGTACTTATCAAAATGATATACAATTCATATCAAGCCTTGGGATTCCTAGCATTGTATATCACAATGTATGTAACATTTATATACAAATAATTGGGGCTCTTATAGTATATGAATGTATATAAAAATGTTGGGGGGCAATAAAATATATATGAAAAATAATGAGTTTCAATCATATTTACAAGGATTCAGGGGGCGTGGTTAGGGGTGGGAAAAGGGGTGGGCCACTTGTCAAATTTAATGCTTGATGAAAGGTATCCCCTATAACTACTGTGGGCTATAGCATCACCATAACATTAACAATTGTTTATAATTTTTGATAAATTATATTTATTAAATATTTTCAGTTGTTACATACAAGTGAAGCACTGAGGAAGATGGCCTGGCCTCATCAACATGTGCCAATCGGCTGAGGCTCCACCAAAACTCATGCTGGTGTTATATCAGGACCATTGCTTTACCTAAAGGATTTTTTAAATACATTTAGAAGATTGTCATTTTCATCACTAGTATGATGAATTAAATATTAGATTTGGCTATTCTATAAACCAAAACGATTGCATTGGAGTACAGCTACAGAGAAGTTGGCATATGAGGAGGGACACAAAGCTGTAAGGTTCTGTTTGGTTATTCACCCACCCATTCACTGCCCATGACCATGCTAATTGCTATTGCCATTCCCAGCAACTACCTGACCCTGCCCGCCCAAAACATATCCTACTGGGATCTCTTTGAGGAAGGTTTATCAAGCCGTACATCCCTAGAAGTGCCTAACAGTATTATTTTAAAGCAGTCTTATGAGAGCTAAGGGCTTAATTGGAGCTATAAACGCACTACTGGTGTAATCAAAATGTCTAAACCAGTTCTGCATCCAGCCACTTGATTTTTAAGCAGCACGCATGCCCTTCACTGAAGCCCTGTTAAAAGAAAGCATTGGCAAAGGCAACAGTTTGTGTATACGTATTAGATGGGCATTTTCCAGGCCCAGGTACACAACTGTTTTTCCACTCCTACCATTAATGCCCAGTTAGTACCATTATTACAGTGATTGTCAAATGCCTTTCCCATGCCTACACAAAAGCCAACACTTGCTTTTATCTTGTTGTGTACTCTGTGTTGTTTTAAACATTTACTTTTACATAATTCGATACATAGTAGTGATCACAAATGAAGAATTATGTTATTTAAATACTTCGTAATTAAGACCTTTTTGTTTTCATAAGGAAGGCTGGCTTGCAAAAAAGTATCTAGTACAAGATTGTGAAATATTTAAATCCCAATTTGATGTTTTCTTTCGTTCGTTGCGTATGATTTTACGCACATGAAACTAATAGTCTGTGATGAAGGCAAAATTGACCTGAACTTCAATGCTGAAGATTTCGATAAACACAGCATTTGAAGTATTTTTATTCTGCGAAATGATCCCCCTTTGTTTGGGAAATAAAGCAGATGTTCATAAAGCTGTTCCTTTTCAGCTTTAACCCTGTCTTTTCGTGCACTGCTAGATGCCTGATATTAGTAAGAGCATGATTTTTAAAACCCTTCTAACTGTGAAGTTGCTTGTTTGAGGTGGGTTTTGTAAACTCCTTTAATTCCGAGGGTTGTGTGTTTCTGATGAGCATTCCTGAATCGGGAGGTAGTTGTGACAAAGTGCCCTGCCCCCCTCTGCCTTTACGGACCACCACTTGGGTGGAAAAGTAGGCCCAGTGCCTCCCCAAGTTAGTGGATGATGCACTCAGAACTGGTCTGGGGAGTATCCTCTGGTGACCCTCTTTATCTTTATGCTAAATCAGGGGACCTTCATATGGTGCCAAATTGGGACAGCGTCTACCAAAAAGGGGCATAGCCCCTACACCTGGGAAGTGGAGCCCAGTTTGGATCAGGGAAATCAGGCCTTCCCAACTTCACAGCACAGTGTTTTTGCTTCCTGTGAAGCTGGCACCTATGTAGCTACTAGCCAGTTAAGGCAATCGAATAACTGCAGAACCGCCATGCTCGTATCCCTTCATGGATGTGCAGGAATTCCCTTTAAATCTATAGAAAGTAAGAGGGTGACAAGAATCAGGATGGGAAACCTAATAACCAACCAGCCTTTCATCATCCAAGGCCTCCACTGTCAAATATTTAAGAAGTTATAGGCAATGGGAGTTGAACAAGGGGCCAGGGTTAGGGCTTGACAACCAGTGAAAAAGGAGGGTTTGCCAGCCTCAACATTCACATCAGAAATGGAAGCCATTGTCAGGGATGCAGCCCAGCAGCCAATCCCCACACCAGATACCTGAAGAGATGCACCTGAGTTCACTTTTTTTTCCAACAAGAGGCTAGAAGGTACAGCTAGCATATGGCAAGCAATGAGAGGACCACCATAACAAGAGAAGGGATAAGCCTGAACACAGGGGGGTCCTTAAATCAGTAACACATCATGCATGTATGGGATGCAGAAGAACTCTTACACCAAATAAGACCGCCTTAGGAATTTGGCAAAAATTCTCTTCCAACTGATTTATTATCAATTGTCTAAAACAGGGAGTTACAACGGACATCAACAGATATTCGCTTAAGTTCTCTCAAACATTTCATTTAGAAAAAAATGCTTTATACAAAAATGTCATATGTGACATCATAATATGTGGAAAATAAGATATGTGGAAAATAAGACAAAAACCTACAGGGGGTTGTGATACGCTTAAAGGGAACATCTAAGTATACTTTCTATATAGGGACGGGTTGTGATTGGGTCTCTACAGTCAGGTGGACAACTTATGGCCACCCCTAGTGCAAGTCATCCTCATCAGTTATTAGTTACACGGTTGGCTCTAAAAATATACAGCCTTTCATTATATAGTTCTCTATAAAAGGTTGGCACACTTGTACCCTTCTGGAACATTCGGCTCACTAGCAGCATATAAGCTGCTACCCCAGGTGCCGGTGGGTGGACTTTCACCATGTCTCCCCATCAAATTAGCCCAACATCTCTCATTGCTCATGCCTTCTGCCATTCAGATTGTCTTTGAACTTGGCCTTGCAAGGTATCCTTGCTCCTGGGAATGAAAGGGAGTACAGGCACACGCTATCTCAAGTCCAGAGCAGCATGCCTACCTTCTATTTCCATCCTTAGCTCATGTGAAAGGAGACCATATTTTGGCCTGTTTTGCAGCATTTAATTGTCTTTGATTAACAAACTTGGGACCCATAATGTTCTTTCTTTGTACCTTAACATGAGAAAATTCAGCGTCTCACATTTACTGTTCCTTTCAGATAGATAACCCGTTTTTGGCTACTTCATCCTTTGACACCAGGCCAGACAGCTCGTCCAGGCCTTTCCATGCTTTTACCTTCATGTTGCTGGGACACAGCTTTTCTGATCCTTCCATCCTTACGGGTCCGAGCTTACTAAACATGTGACACTGATGTCCAGCTTCTATATAATGGCTTTATGTTTACTTAGTCTACTTGCGTTGCTGCATCTGTACAGTTATTGAACGACTTGCATTTTTTGCAGTGCTCTTCACATGTGCAATCTTTGTTCCGCATATGAACGTTTACTCAATTCTTTATTTTGTCATACGATTCCATAAAGTCTATACATCTTCTTCTTTAGCCATTCTTCTGAGTGCATCACGCTTGCTTCTTGTGACATCACCAACTTCTCTTTCTCTCATTTTCATATTCCTTCAGGGATATCCTCCAAGAGATTGTCATCTCTATGGGGATACATCATATAGGGTTTTCTCAATGGATAACTTTTCTCGAAGCCTCTCTGTGGAATAGGCACAATCACTGGTGTCACGCATGTCGTGACTTCTGGCTTCCAGCATACAGGAAGGAAGGGGGTTTCCTGCTGAGGCATTCAGCTGCTCCACTACAAGCCAATCTCAAGTACCACATCAAAGCTGCAAGTCATCTCAGGGATCTTTAAGTCACATCCGTAGTTGGACTGGCCAGTCCATACTGGTGCATGCAAGCTGTTGGACAGAACCAGGAGACCAAAATGAGGAGCCAATAGAACTGGACCTTCTGTTAAGGAGCGAAGGAGGGGTGGCCAAATGCAGTAAAGGTGATCTGGGGGATAGCTGTGCCCAAAGAAGTGAAGACAATAATAAATAGAGAGAAAGATCCTTCAGGCTCCCCTAAGCTCCTCTGCTCTCTCGCTCATACCTGACTGTCTATCCACGATTCAGGAATGGTGTGCCTCCAACTATCTCTGCCTTAATGCAAGTAAGACTGATATCCTTCTCATTGGGACCCCTGCTCCCGCTTTCCTTCTTTCACTCTGGCCACCCACCCTGGGCCCTCTACCCGCTCTTCCTGTGAGGCTAAGAGAGCATCGGGGTCATCTTCGACTCCACCCTCTCCTTTCCTCACAACTCTGACATCTCTAAGAAGTCAAACCATCAGCTGCACCACCTCAGAGGAATTCTTCCTTTTCTCACTTTCCCCCAGAAGCTCACTGTTTTGAGAGCCATGGTTCTCTCTAGGCTGGACTACTGCAAAAGCCTCTTTCTAAATCTGCCTGCCTTCACCCTTCACCATTTGCAGCTAGTAACATACAGGACTGCAAGACTTGTCCTTCGCCTCAAGCCTAGGGATCATATCTCTCCAGCCCTGAAATCTCTCCATTGGCTCCCGGTGACTGCAATGATCAATTTCAAGACCCTCTGCATCGTGCGCAAGGCTCTCTGGTGCCGGCGACCACACAACATACATCACTCTCTTCCTAAGCATCTTCCTTCTCGATCCCTCCGCTCATCCACCTCCAACTCTCTGAGGGTCAGACATTTCTCCAGGCAGAGAATGGGGGTAGATCTCTGTCCTCGGCTGGGGCCTCGCTTTGGAACAGCCTCCCTGCCTCTCTCAAACTTGAGCAGGACCACCTAAGGCTCCGGAAGCAACTCAAGACCTTTCTCTTGGCTTCCGCTTTCTCACTATCTATCCCCTGCTGATGCTCTAGTCTGCTGGGCTAACTGGCTACCTGGACACCCACTGAACCTCACGGGCACCAGGCTCCTGCACAACCAGTAGCTGCTTGCACTGCCTCTGGCCCTCCCACCCACTCAGGGACTGTATCTGCAACCCTACAGTCCCCTGCCTCCCTACACTTACTTGAGTCACCTCCCTGGCAGAACTTACCACGTTTGCACAGTCTGAATGACACAAGGCCTAGTAAGATAATTTCTTTTGTCCTCCCTCTCTCTACCCTGCTTGTCCTGTCGCGCCTAGAAACACTTGTGTACAAGCACGTTATAAATGAGTTATCATATCATATCTAGCAAGCAGTGGCATAACAAAAATGTTGGCACCGTGTTGATGCCCCAACCACACAAGCTCCTCAAAAAAGCAAGGGACACCGCCCACACTCCGGCTCGGCCTGAACCACCATCCATGTGCAATGCCCATGATGATCATGCCCAGCAATAGCACAGATGCACTGAGCTAGGTGAAAGATATAAGAATGTTTTTAATCAAAACTTTGATTTTTCACCTAGCATAGAAACAAGGGGATGATGCTTGGCCCCTTGCACCCAAATATACCAGCCACCAGTAAAGGTTTTAATTGGCACATGTATGTAGGAGTGATCAAGTGTAGTGAAGGAGCCTGAGCCAACGAAAGAGGTTCAGGGGGGTCCTCCCCAAGGACAATTATTTGAAAAATGGTTTAAAATTGTGTGATATACACCACACTTGCTGTGAAAAGTTAGGTAGAAGGTCTGGCAATTCTACAATCAGTGTTGTAGGATAACTCATGAAAAGAATGTAATATATTGAAGTCACCTACAGTGTACAGGAGCATTTAAGAGAGCATCTTCATACCTTTACCCAAAATATATGCCAGTATAAAAAACTGTTTCACGCTGGCTGTGCCCATACATTTCCATGCTAGATGCAACAATACATGCCAGTATTCACAAATAGGACATACTTATTTTTGCTGTGTGCAGAATGCCAGTACTGATACTATAAGAAAACAAGTCTAAGCTGGATATGCCTATATATGCCAGTACACCTGTGGAAGAACATACTCCTGTTGGCTTTCCCATTAAAAATGCCATGCCACAATAAGAACACATGTTCATACCGACTCAAATGTAGGCCACTCTAGAAACATAAGAACACTTATCATACTTGCTTTTTTGTAAATGGCCAGGAATAAATGCCATACCACAGTAAAGAATGGCTGCACCAGAATGCTAGCGTGCTAACGTAATAACACTTACCATGCTTGCTTTATCATAGATGCCCTGTAAAAAATATTGTGCCACATTAAGCAATGGCTAGACCGGATGGCCCAAAATGTCAGTCTGGTCACATAATAACACTCATCAAATTGGCTTTGCTACAAATGGCAGTAAAACATGCCATGTCACTTTAAGGAAATGCCAATAATGTTCCAGTGCCTCCCGGGCTCCCCAGCACCTCACACACACACACACACACACACACACACATAATCACATTCACACCCACCAGTCACTCACCTATACACCGTCTCTCACATTCACTCACCCATAACATTCATACTGCATCCTCCACACTGGCACCCACTCAGAACATTCACCCACACATACATAATTTAATTCATATCCACTCACCCACCAGTCACTCGCCCATACACCTTCCCTCGCATTCTACTCATGGGCACCCACCCAGAACATTCACACACACAAACACTCAAACACACACACAATCACATTTGTGCCCATTCACCCCCCCAGTCCCAAACCCAGACACCTTATCTCACATTCACATTCACCCACACACACACCCAGAACATGCACGCTGCATTCCCTACATGCGCACCCACCCACAGCATGTACGCAAACTGCATTCTCATTCACACAATGACACGTGCACTCACACCCATACATACATACACACCATTCACATGCGCATGTACACAAACATACACATCCACCAGACACATGCATGCATAATTCACAGATACATTAAGCACATTACACATACATAAATAAATAACAACATAGCTCTCTTACCTGTTTCCCGCAGTGATGCTCCATCACTCCAGGCCTCCAGCTCCCATGTTCCATATATGGATACATAAGCCAGGAAACAGGGATAGCTTCCTGGTTCAAGTCTGACATAGGCCAGGGAACCGGAGGCAGAGCGCCCCGCCCCCTTCCTGCGAGGTCTAGGCTGGGGCCTGTTACGCCACTGCTAGCAAGTAGAAAAAGTTGTACCCAAAGTGTTGAAGTCAGTGCTAGAAAGATTTTGCAAGTGGGAAAACTTGTGCCCAAAGGGGTGAAGAAGGTGATGGAAAGAGTGATCTAGCAAATGCAGACAGTTGTGCCCAAAGAAATGAAGAAGCTGGTAGTGTAGAGATCAGGAGAGTGTAGATAGGTTTGTCGAAATGCGTGAAAAAAGGTGATTGATAGAAAAATCTAATAAGTGCAGACAGTTGTACCCACAGGTGTAAAGAACGTGATAGTTGAAGAGATCTGGAGAGTGGAGAAGATTTTGTCAAACTGGATGAAGAAGGCAATAGGGAGAAATATCTAATAAGTGGAAATAGTTGTGCCCAAAGGGGTAAAGAAGGTGGTGGGGAGAATTACCTGCCAGGTAGAGACAGTTGTGCCAAAGAATGTGACGAAGTTGATAGCTGGAGTTATCTGGAGAGTGGAGACAGTTGTGCCCAGGGGGGGGGGGGCGAATGGAGGTCACTGAGAGATCTGGAGGGGCGAAAGATGTTCCCAAAAGGTAACAAAGAAGAGGGAGAAGGTCAAGGCTGTAAGTGGGAGAAGGACGCTGCTCACAGGGTAGAGTGTGATCAAAAGTGGACAGAAGGGAAAGGGAATACACAAATTAGAGGTAGTTAGGAAAGGAGAGAATCCTAGGATAGACGGACTGAGAGTTGGTAGAAAGTGTTCATTGTAGAGATCGGTAGTCAAACAGGGGGATAAGGACAGATGAAGTCGGAGAACCTAGGGGAGGGCTAGCAAACAGGACACTCAAGTTTCAGTACTGATTAATCTAGACTAAGCTAATGGTACTGGGGGCTGCTATCCTAGGCAGATTTGTTGTCCACACTCTGAAGCTGCCAAGTTTCCTTAGGCCACATCCCAGCGACTGTGAAGTGTCTCCTTTAATGCCCAGGCCTTAGCCTCTGGTGAGGGAAAGTGGAAACTTTCCAGGGAGAAGATTAACTTAAAATTCACACCAAAGGATTTTTTGTCAACCCTCACCTTTTGTGGACCAGCAAGGGTAAGGGATGAAGTACAATGAGCAAGAAAGGGGAAAGGCCCCTGTGAAACCAGAGATTACCCCTTCTATTGAGTGTACGAGCAGAAGGCCTATCCTGTACACTGGGAAAAATAGAGACTTTTCTTTTTGTGAAAGAGACTTTTCTTTATGCACTATTTTCACTTAACAGGAGGGGAACCACACTACCACCTGTGACGAAGGGCATTGCATCTTTGTTGGAATAAAATTGACCTATTCTAACATGGTTTAGCTACACTGATTCCCCCTTTTGCATTTTTCCTCCCCACTCGAACAGTGCCCTAACACACCACCTTAAACGTCAGCTGTTTTTGTTTGTCTGGCCATTGATCATGTGTCCTGTGTGATAGGGCCCATATCTGTAGCATGTAACTGGTCATGTGGCTTGCGCGAGCTGTGTTGGTTGTTAAGAGCGCTACTTTAGGAGGAGGTCCAATGGGGTGCTTCATGTAACTGTCTCCTGCCATTTGATGTGAGCCAGGGGAGAGTGACTCAGGGATCATACCAATTTCACTCATGGGCCCATTATCCACATGTTACATTCACATCTTACACTCTCTTGTGAGTAACACCCCATGTGCACTCAACAAGTCAGGGGACTTCGTTACAGTCTCAACATAAAAACAGCTGAGCATCACAACTTGCCTTATCACAGAGTCGTACAAAAAGCCTTGGTGGAGCACAAAATGCCCCTTTCTTTACCCATGAGATCCCAAATGACTTCCGTATATGCCTTAACAACTCTTCCATATTTCCCAAACAATTGATTCCCACTGGATTAAAACTGGCCACAACATGCACTGCTATAGGAATATGTCCACTATGACTAGGCCCGGGAACCCTCCCCTTCTCAATAATGGAGAGCCACCCTCTTTGAGACTAGCGAGGTGAGCCTTCTATATAAAACCCTCCCTAGGAGACAGGCCAAGCGGGATCTCACAGGGGATAACCCCCCTTAGTGGACACGGCATCCCCGCATCCCCAAGCAGAGAGAATAATCTAACTCCCTGTTATACTGACTCCCAAGTGTTTATAGAATACATGGCAATTGGGCAAGGTTATGATGTGCAAGGCACTTGTAATGGGTTTGGGTTGGTTTCTGACTGGCTATTGTTGACATGTCTACCTGCATCTGAGAACCAATGGAATGTCTCCTCCTCTTCCAGGGAGGAACTCAAGAGACTCAGCACCAGAAAGAAACAGGGAAATGTAAGCCAGCCGGAAGAGGGCAGCTGTCTGCATTGGAGCACAGCCGAGGAGTTGCCTCCCTTCGTAGAGCATGGAGGTAGTACCACATGGGGCGTGTGGTGGGCAGAGATCCCACCGAATGCTGCTGATCCCAGGAAGCAAGCAGAGAACCAGGCATCGTCTCTTCAACCCAAAAAGCAGACACTACCACATCAGCAAACCGGTGCCAAACAACCCTGATGAAGAGGTCCTGTGCCGAGGAGACAAAGAACCATGGAAGGAGACCTGATTGCGTGGAAGGTGGTACCACAGAGCCTGAAGATGCCACCTCCACCAACACACACTGCCATCGAAGTACAGGCACAAGGTTGGAAAGAAGGAATTGATAGATGGTGGAGAGGCACTGGAGACAGCAAAGAAGGGCTGAGAACAAGGAAATCCCTAGAGAACGGGAAACTGAAAGGTACCAGAGACAGCCGCCAAGGGCTGAGAGCCCAACATCCCTAGACAAGTGGAAATCGAAAGGCACCAGAGACAGCTGCTAAAGGCTGAGTCCTCTAGCGAAGGGAACAATAGAGGCACCGAAGACAGCCACAAAGTGCTGCAAACAAGAATATCTCTAAATAAGGTGAAGTTGAATTAAGAAAGCTACAAAGATCTGAGACCCGAACATCACTACAGAAGTGGAAACTGAAAGCCACCAGAGAGGGGCCGCCAGAGGCTAAGAACCCCACTAGAGAAGGGGAAACAGGAAGACACCAAAGACAGCTGCCAAGGGGGGAAAGCAGAATATCCCTAGAGAAGGGGAAACCAACTTAAAACAGCCAAAGAGGGCTGAAGTTCAAATCGTCCCAAGAGAGGGAGAAGCTGAAACTAGAAAGCCCTGAGGGGTAAAAGCTGAACATATCCCGAGAAAGGTGTGAGCATGAAGCAGAGAGCAGAAGACTAAGGATGAAGACGGACAGGCGAGGGGCTCTCAGTAAGAGAACCTGAGAGGGGGGTGTACATGAAACCAGGAACAGAAGGTCTGAAGGGCTAGATAACTTACACCAAGTTAAGGAAAGTAAGAACTTCAGTGACTTTGCCATCGATGACCTAGAGCTGGATTGTGTTTATTTCGGGACAACATTGTCCGAAGCAACCACTGCTCTGAAGAGGGAAAGAACTGTTTGATCTTTTAAAATATTTTTCACAGGGGTTCTGAGTAGCCTTTTCCAGGAGCTAAAAGAATCCCTCCTTGCAAAGCATCAAGAGGCCAAGGGCCTGAGAGATACTCAGAACTAACGACAGAAGCGGGTCGGGTGTCAGAAGCCAGCCACCTAAAGCCAATGTATACTGCATCTTAACTACTTCTGGCCATGTTGTATTGTTTAGTTTAGTGGTAGGACAAGCATAGGGTAGAATAGGAATTTTGACAGATGATGTAACTTATGTAAGACATCCTGAAGAGCACCAGTTTTGTTATTTTCCTAGTTCTAGTGATCCATCGTCCGAGAGACAGTGATAATTGAAGTTTCTTTTCTGTTAATAAAGGCCCTTGAATCATGTCTTGTTGTCCGACTCCTATGTGTGACCTACCTCACCACATTGGGTTCAAGTATGTATGTTAATTTGCCCTATACACTTTAACTGTTTCACCTCAGACGAGCCTTAAAGTCATTACTGGCGCCATTACCTTGAATTGAATGGATCTCTTTATTGATGCAGTATGTCTGTGAGTATGGCAACAGTGCCATTAATGTACGTCTTCATGCTGTTTATTTTATCACTTTTTGTCATATGTGCCGAAAACAATATTATTCAAGCCAAGTTATCTTTCTTTACAAGAATCAAACCATGATGTTTCATTTGTAACCTATCATATTTGTCTGTGCAAAGTGGCATTTAAATATGTTCCTACAAATAGATTTTCACTACCCTTGATTACTTTCTCCAACCTCTGTCATGTATGCTTTCTTTTCCTTTCGGTTTGTCATTTGTGTGCGCTTGATACCAATTTTTAAAATTGTATGCATCGACACGTCAATCTTAATGCCGTCTTCGCTACTGTTACTTTTACCACTCCACCTTGCACCACAATACCTTACCCCTTGAAAAAGCTTCCTAGTAGCACGAAACACGTCTCAGCAACCGTATCTCCACTTGTTTGAACCACAAAAATAAAATAGTGCACTCATGGCTATGAGCACACAAACCATAACAAAAACCATTGTGTACTGGTCCTAGTTTTCCTAAGCAGCTTGGTTGTGCTACCATTTGGTATCCTGTTTACTTACACCTGATTGTATTAAGTGTAACGCCTGGTGTTATTGAGAACCTCACATACCGCAATACCAAGTGTTGTCCAAGAATGCTTGCCACAAACTCAGATAGTGCAGCCATTGTCGCTTCCACATGCTGAAGACATGGGCCCTAATTGTAAAAGCTCACAAAGAGAAAAACAAAGGCATAACATATAGGTATGAATGTGTTACACTTTGGTTTTACGCTCCACCGCATAAAACAAACAGTGGTCATAACTGCAATACTTAATGCTTTGCAAGTGAAGCATAAACCTACCTTGGGATTATGCTTCAGTTAACACCTTGATTTTTCACCTCAATTTAACACCTGTAAAAACCTCCTCGTTCAATAATTCAACACCCTGCAACACCATACCACCCACTTTTACACCCTACTATAGCACCTGCTCTTGAGCCAGCAGGTGCTATTCGTTTTAGCAAAAGTGACCATTCACACAGATGGGTCAAATCAGCGCAACAAGCCCTCCACCAAACCGCAACAGGACACACAGAAATAAAATCAGAAATTAGGGGGTTGAAACAGCACACAAAAAGCATATACAGCCAGCTCATTGGAAAGAGCAGGACCCGGAGCAACACAGGTTCGATCCCCGGGTCTGCGCTTAGAAACCCCAGGGATTAAGCGCGTTATAAATAACCTATCATATCATTTGTGCTACACTTCAGCCAGCTAAGAATCATGGGAAAGAAGGCACATCAGCCACAACAGCAGGCAGCCCCTCATTCCTGCACCCCTTTGGGCCGTACACACGAAGAATGTCCCACCTAGACCTCACAGACCAGCAGTCTCTTCCACCTTGACCCGCCACCCCAACTACAGTCTCCATGCAAAATGTGAGCACTACATTGAGTACAACAGGCAAACCAATACATTTATCCACCCTGTTGAAGCTCCTCACAGTTTTCCATTTCTGTGCAATAGGCAATCTTCAGCATAGTGTGACCCTGGTGCATGGCATCACCCAGCCTTGCTTCTCTGTAACCTCTCCACAAGTGTTTTCCACCCTCCCCGGAAGACTTTCAAAAGTGGCAACCTGCTCCACATAGCTACTCTCAACTCTCGCTCTGCTGTCAAAAACTACCCTGACATCTGGCACCTTCTCAAAGACCTTGACCTGAATGTTCTCGCTCTCACTGAGACATGGTTCACGCCCTGCTCTGTCACGGGTTTTGACACTCTCCTCCATGAGAGCTACAAAATGCTCTCCGAGCCCAGGACCAATCGGCCCAGTGGTGGAGTGGCCCTGATCTTTCCTGAGTGGGTCCCTGCCTCTATCATTCCCACTCAGGCCTAATCCACCTTTGAATGTCAGGTCTGCAGGCTTTCTATCTCTCATGGCCTCTCGCTTAATTTGGCCACCATCTACAGGCCACCGGGCCAGGTCGCCCACTTCCTCCCTGAATGGGCTGATCTCACCTCCTCTCTCCTCAACTCTACCTCTCAGCTTCTTTTCCTCAGGGACTTCAATATCTACTTGCACTCCTCTGACCCTACCTCAGAGCTTTTACTCAACCTATGTGACTCTCTCTGACTCTCTATTGTTCCCTCTGGTTTGACACACACTTAGCCAGACACACCTTGGATGTGCTCATCTCCTCACACATCCCCCACTCTAACCCTCTCACTACTCAATTTAGACTGACCACTTTCTGCTTTCCTCTCACCTGAAACTGCCTGTCCCCCTGGCAAAACATTCCCCAGCACTGCCACCTTCCTTCACGGTCATTCGACCTATGAAGTGAGTGTCAGTTGCTGCTTTTGCCTCCACTTTCTCTCCTCCCCCTACCCCTGCGGCTGACTCCCACTCTGACACAGCCCTCTCCAACCTTCATCTGCCTATCTAAACCGCTCTTGATATCCTTGCCCCTGTCTTGAGAATCCATCTGAAACCTGCCTCCAAGTGAACCTCTTGGTGTGGCTCCGACCTGGGAGCTCTGAAACGCAAGTGCAGACCAGCCGAGCGGAAGTGGATGGCTTTGGGCGCATCCCCAGATAACTGGCCTGCAGCCTGCCCCAAAGGTAATACAGGCTCTCTATCTTCTCCAAAAAGAGGGTCCACATTCAAGCCTCCGCCTCTGCAGCCTCTAACAGCACGGCCAAATATTTGAGAGGAGCTGGGCAATCCGACTGCAGTCTCTCCCTCTCCAGTACCTTCCCAGGCCCTCTGTACGGCTCTAGCTTCTCATTTCACCACTAAAACCCTAGACATCCTGTCCTTGCTTTCCTCTTCTCCTCCTCTTTCTCCCTCTACCTCTCTCAGGCCCACACTGGCACCCCTTCCACCTCCTCTCCTCCCTCTCTCCTATAACACCTGATGATGTTTCTAGACAAGACCGATCTGTGAAAATGTTATCTAAACAGGTGCTCCCCTGCTCTTCCAGAACCATTACGGACAACATTATTTCACTCGCTCCAGCCTTGGCCGATTTCTGTAATCATTCCTCTGCCAGTGGATCTTTCCCCTCTCTCCCCAAGCACTCCTTTGTGCACCCTCAGGGATGTCATTTGGGGGTTCCCATGGGTTGCAACTACGATCCTTGAGGTCTCCCTTGCTATCCCTGTGGTCTCCCTTGCTAACCCTAAAAAATATAATTATTTTTTTTTAATGGAAGCACCTGGGCTGTGGACAGTGCCATGTGGCTCTCTGTTTCTGGAGTGTCTTAAAAAAATTGGGTTTCCCAAGAGTAATACTTTGAGCAGTGACCCTAAATAAGATAGAATAGGAATAACAAATAGTCTGTATGGAATTCTATGCAATAATTGCTAGACTCATTAAAGGTTTATTTTAGGCACACTTCACGGGGTGAGTCACTGATTAAGTCTGATTTAGTCTGTTCTTAAACACCTCAAATTCACAATGCAGACAAGTTGCAGTTATAGCATTTATTTTGTGCATTTGTCTCTGTTACGATCATCACAAGACATTCCATCACCGTCTCCTCGGTCACTTGACAAAATCCTTGTGTATAGAAGCTTGTGTGCAGTGTAGAAATGTTTGACCATAGCACATAAAGTTGCCCTTGATTTCATTGTGCCACAATTAATGCTCTGTTGTAATGTTTCTATCTTTCCTATCTCCATGGCAGGCTGTTCATGATGTTTGTTTGCATGTATGAGGTAACGAGTGCCCAGATTGAGGGATGCCGTGTGAGTGCGCTGCTTTCCCTGCGCTTCTCTAAATTCTTTAATACACATTTATGAACCCTCCCAATGGAATGTATTTTGCCAACCTCTGAAGCCTGAAAAGTAGATCCACGCAGCCCTGACATGTGGCCTGCTTTGCAGACCTGCAGCTTAACTGGCCAGCTGTTAAATCTCAATTAACAGTTTATTGGTATCCACTACAGAGTGTAATTTGCTTTCTGACTTTGAGAATATTCAGACATGTAATTGCTCATTTTACTATAGGCGGTAAAATAGCTATAGTTGGTAAGATAGCTCAGTGGGTTGAGCACTTGCTGCTGCGATGTGTGTGTGTGTGATCTGCAGGTTGCAGGTTTGAATCCCGGCAAGAACAACTCAACGTTTAATTGTTCTGAGGTCTATAAATGATTTCCAACACAGGCTGGGTGATATAGTATGTATATTTGTTATATATAAATTGCATAAGCGTAAGTGCTATATAATAACACATCATTATCATTTGGCATTGGATGTCTGCTTGCATTCACAATCATTTGGTAATTTGGGTCTATACACACTCATATTAATGATACATATGGTGATTCATTCTTGTATGAAATGTATATCACATTACAGTGATATAACCATATTTATTGTATTGTACTTATGAACAATGCTATGCCACTTCCTGTTTTGTCAAGCGGTCAAAGGTTATGTTCCATCACTTCCCGTGATGTCACTTTATCACTCCTTTCCTGGGCAAGCTCCTGAAGAAGCTGGCCATCTCTCAGCTAAACATTCACGCTGAATTTGCTAGTTATCTCCATGAGCATCAGTCTGGCCTCAGAGTCGTCGACAGAGGAATGGAAACTGCTGTCCTGAACACCTGTGAAGATCTGCTCTTTAACCTTGACTTCAGCTCTCACATTGTCCTTATCCTCCTTGACCTTTCCTCTGCTTTCGACAGAGTCAATTACGCCATCCTGATCAATCGTCTCAGCTGGCATCATGGGTCAGGCTCTGATGTGGCTGACCTTCATCCTTTTGGACCGACCCTCCCATTTCCAACTGGGGTCCTTCCTCTCCGACACCTCTCTTTCCACATTCATTGTTCTCCAGGGCTCTATCCTCTCACTCTGGCTCAATGTCTATCTGGCCCCCAAAGCCCCTGTGATCTCTACTTCCTCCTCTAACTTTCAGTATTACACGGACGACACACAGCTCTCGTTCTTGCTCCCTTCAGCCTCCTCTCCCTCCTCGCTCATTCCTGTCTATTCGCTATTCAGGGATGGTGTGCCTCCAACGATCACTGCCTTAATGCCAGTAAAACAGAGATTCTTCTCATTGGGCCCCCCATCCCGCTTTCCCTCTCTATCTCTGGCCACCCTTTTGGGGCCCTCCCCTCTCACCCTCCTGTGAGGCAAAAAACCTTGGTGTCATCTTCGACTCTGCTCTCTCCTTCTCTCCTCACATCATGGACCTTGACAAGAAGGTCCACTTCCAGCGGCACCTACTCAGAGGTATTCTACCTTTCCTCACCTTTCCCCAGAAACTCACTGTCTCCACAGCTTTGGTTATCTCCAGGTTGGACTATTGCAACAGCCTCTTTCTCAATCTTCCCAACTCTACTCTTTGCCCTCTTCAACTAATACAGAACAGGACTGCAAGACTTATCCTTGCCCTAAAGCCCAGGGACTGCATCTCTCCAGCTCTGAAAAAATCTCCACTGGCTCCCGGTGACAGCAAGGATCAAGTTGAAGACCCTCTGCATCATCCACAGGGCTTTCTGGGGCAGTGGTCCTCGGATTACCATGAAACGCCCCAAAAAAATACCTAATGAGAAATTACTGCTTTTATTTGGGTCAAATAATGTTTTTATAATGTGGAGGGAGGCCCTCGGAACCCCCCGCTACTTTCCACCACCTTATCCTATACCCTTACCCCACTCCACATCTAAAAATTTACAAAAATACTTAATAAATTCGACATAATAAACGTGGTCATTTCTCATTAGGTATTTTGGATTGGATTATTTCTGCGGATACCGTGCCCCCAATATATCCAACTATCCTTTCCTAAATACCTTCCTTATAGAGGCCTCCGCTCAGCTACCTCCAACTCTCTGCGGGTCAGGCGCTTCTCCAAGCAGAGAGTGGGGGGTAGATCTTTCTCCTCTGCAGGTGCCTCTGTCTGGAATAGCCTCTTTGCCTCTCTCAGACTTGAGCCGGACCACCTGAAGTGCCGAAAGCTGCTCTAGACCTTCCTTTTCTCCTCTTCCTTCTCTCTCCCTTGCTAATCTATCTGTCTGCTCACCCTGACTGGTTGTGTGGTTGCCCTCAGAGTCACACAGGGACCATTTCCAGCCCTCGACCAGTCCCCCTGCACTGCCTCCTGGCCTACCCAGCACTCCCGGTCTGGGACTGTACCCATGTAGTCCTGCCGTCCTTGCACTTACCCAGAGCCCTGCTGTCCTGACTGCACTTCCCCTTTACACCTTCACTCCCCCCTGCACCCTCTCCCCTGCACTTCTCATTTTTACTTGCACGATCTGAATGTCACAAGGCCTAGTAGGATAGGGTTGGCTTGTCATTTCTCTGTTCCGCTCCCGTCTTGTGGCACCTAGAAACATTTGTGTATAGGCGTGGTATAAATACCAAATCAGATCATGTCATGTCATATCATGATGAGATGGATCTGTCACCACATATCCTTCCCCAATGAATAGGTGGCCCTAGAACACATGAAATCCCAGTTCTATGCCATGGCAGGCTTCCCTAATGTGGTTGGGGCTGTGGACTGCATACGTGTGTCCCCTATACAACCTAGGAATGACAGCAGGTCTTCCAAAATAGAGACCTCAGACAACACTTTAATGTAGAGGTTGAATGTGATGCTGACCTGCTCTTTACCCACATGTGTGCCAGATTTCCAATATTCCCAGGCTTAAGCCATGACTATTATCCTGGTTCAAAGTAACTAATCTTACATCATGAAGGAATTACAGAAATTCCGGGCATCACTGTTGGGTAGGTCTAAAAACAAAAATCACCTTCAAAAATCCATGCCATCACACTCCTAACATGCATGTGACCTACCCAGACCCCACTGTGCACGCATCACACACATGCCTCTCCCTGAGTATGTGAACAACATGTTGATCAGTAGAAAGTACTCTAGGAAGTGACAGCATAGTGGAAGCCATTCCTGCTTGGGACACGTTGACTGGAGTGGACACAATGGATGGGTGGACATACGGATTTACACAAATTCCATCCCATGTCAGTGTGATGGATATTAGGGAGACCTGAGTCATCACTCTGGGTCATTGGGGCCTCCTTACAAAGGGAGCTGGGGTTGGGGCCCACAACAGAGAAGTAGACTAGAGGCATTATCGAACACCATTTCACAAAGAGATAAGAGAGGGCTCTGGGACCTTGGGGAAGGGATCTGTCATGCAGCGAGCAGCGCATGACAGAGGAGTGGGAAGAGGATTGGCCATTCTTCATCACCAGGTAAAAACGACATCCAGATGTAGACAAGCGGGTGCAGTGAGGGTAGGCATCAGAAGATATGTGCAAGAGAGAACTAGTAGCGAGGTCAAGAGGGGGGAATCACATATCCAGTGACAGTCATGGCTGCTGGTGGGGTCATGTAGATTCAGATTTATCATGGAGTTGAGATGGGCATGTGCAGGTGGGGCGAAAGGCAGAGTCACTGTTGGAAAAAAAGGTGGTAGGGACAGGCATGGGGAGCATGGCCATAAGGAGTGAGTGAATGCCATGGAGAATGCAATTAATAGCACTAGGGGTATTGAAAGATTTATTTGGAGAACACAAATTGGTGCAGTGGGGAATTGTGAGGCCAGACAGATGTAGCTTAGGTGTAGCATGGGTAGAGTGCACAGGAATGGAGTGGCAATAAAAGAATGCATTGTAGTGGGTCACAATCGGCTATCAAAAAGAAGGACTATGTCAAATAAATGGAGGATTACCAGGTGGGGAACAGAGGGAGCAATGTGCACAGGTCAGTGAGACACAGTATGGGCTGCACAATGCAATAGGGGGCAAATGACCAGCTTGGAGAAGGCTATGGACAGAAATGGGGGCTTGTGCACCTTCAATGGCCTCAGAGTGCAAAGTCCACTTGGCCCAGCCTCATATTCACTTCCCTGTCTGCCCGTGGCCCAGGACACCAGGGACGGAGTGAAAATAGATAGCTCATGACCTGGCTAGTATGACTGAGTCAGGGGCACGACCCTATTATGGAAGAGGGGGCAACTCCCCCAGCCTGGGGTAGGTGGCCTACTAGAGTGCATGCCAGAGCTGATTCTGCCCCAGATCTGGGGTGCTGGAGTTGGAGGCAGGCAGTCCTTAATCCCCTTGAGGGTGTCTTGTATTGTGTGGAGACTGGTACCGCTGTCTGATATATCGTCCGTGCTTGCCCCAAGTTATGTATTTTCTATTTCAGACATCCAGAAGCCAATGCAGCCAATGCCAAAGAGTGACACCGAAGTGTGAGAAGATTGAAGAGGCAGTGATAGGGGAAGGTACTGGAGGGAGTAGTTGGAGGAAGGGAGAGATTGGAAGAATTGAGAGAGAGGAAGAAAGAGGAGAGGAGCATGAAAAGGGAAAGAAAGGAGAGAGAGGAAACGGAGAGAGAGCGAGAGACAGTGTAGAGAGAGAGAGGGGGGGAGAGAGAGAGAGAGAGACAAATCAACCCCCTTAGTTTGACCTTAGTACAGATGTTCATCTGCCAAGCCTTTAAACTTGTAAATAAAACACCTAAACTCCATATATGGTTCCTTGTGTTATTAATGCCATCTTTGAAACTAGATGATCCTGATGCCAGATGGCCTACAATGGCTCCCATCTACTACAATAACAGGCTGGTGATCAAGTATGAACTCTCAGAGGCAGGGGGCAGCTTGACAAACTCAAGACAAGATGTCTGGGAGTGCAAGGTTCTTCAGAGGATAGGAGTGGTGCTGGGTCGTGTTATGTCATGCTTCTCTCGTGTCACACTTGCCATGTAAGTATGCAACTTGCAATCCAGGTACCATTGTCCGCAATCAATGACAAGTACTAGACAGGCATTCTTGTCATGCCACAAGGGGCCCCTCACCACCTCCTCTGTATATTTGTCTGTGGTCGGCACACACAGGGACATGAGCCTTACCTATCCCCCTTCGACTACTGCAGACCGTGGGCACATGCATGTCACATGAAAAGGTTGTTTGACACACACTTCCACATATGGGTAATACTGGCATTAAGCCCTATCAATGGCCATCAATGCACTCGGATCTGCTATACTGGTGATGCATCTGTGCCTGATGACACCTCCTCAGAATCCTGTGAACCCTAGACAGCCCAGCTGCAATGCTAGCCACATCCACAAACGCAATGGTGATTTGTGGTTCCTAGCAACCACTTTCCAACATGTGGTGCATTTATGTATCGACATGAAGAGGCCTGCCTCACTGTGGCCATGTGTTGCAAGTTCCCCAACATTGCCATCAGGTGCAATGTGCTCATGCCTAATGAGGTGGCTTGTGGCATAGTGCTATGGGATGAAGTCATAAAAAACTTCTTCCAATAGAGATGGAGGATCTACGTGATCAGACCGCGGCTGATTTTGCCGCGGCCGAAATGTATGCATGTGAAATGTACAAACCACAAAAGGTTTGTACATTTCCCATGCGAACACACGTTCAAAACCCCTACATACCCACACCCATAACACACCCCTCACCCACACCCTCAACACACCTCCAACATAAAGAAACCCTACGTACTGTCGGGGAGTTTCTCCCGGGGTCGGCTGGGCCTTCCGCGGACCTCCGGGCTGGGAGGCCCCAACTCCTCCCGCGTATCCCAAAAATGAGTATGAGACACACACAAGAAGCAAGGTGGTTCTGCTGTTTATTGAACAACAGCAGGGATGGGTCTAGGATCGTATGCGTCCGTCCAGACTCTCAAAATTCGTGGGGCTCGCAGGCCCCTTTTTGCCTCAGTATGACGCGCTACTTGCGTCACCTGGGAAAGTTAGCAAAAAAAACTATCGCCACTCTGGATTGGTTCGTCGAGTGGTAGGGTTAGTATAGCATACGTATAGGAAACGTTGTTAGTGGTTAAGGGTCAGTCAGGTGGTATACTTGGGTTGTCCCTTCTATTAGATACTTGAAAATTGTTACACGAAGACCCCTAATGATTGGCTAATGTTAGTGGCGTCAGTGATGAGTGCCCCATGTTCTGATTGGTCCACTCGCAAGCCCCCCAGCCTGGGACCATCGTTGTTCCCAGCTCGCAGTGTACCTGTCATTTGCAACAATATGTAACTATGTGTTTGTGCAGACAATGCGTGGATTTGCTCATATGCCTGAGAGCAGACCATTTCCATCGCTGTAGGTGTCCATTGGGTCATTTCATTGTTGCAGCCTGTGTCCCAAATGTGGGACCCAGGCGCCTTCTCCCTCGTGGG
This sequence comes from Ambystoma mexicanum, assembly GCF_040938575.1. Classification (NCBI taxonomy): domain Eukaryota; kingdom Metazoa; phylum Chordata; class Amphibia; order Caudata; family Ambystomatidae; genus Ambystoma; species Ambystoma mexicanum. The sequence goes on from NC_090934.1 coordinate 880,765,015, forward strand.
TCTGGCACCCTGTCAGGTTTGGCTTGGTCACGTGAGGAGAGACCGTGGTTGAGACAGAATTCTGCACATTTAAAGTTGTATTTGCCTCTGCGTGCCTGGTTTTGCTTACAGGTGTGACCTTGGCGTCGGCTGGTAGCATACGAGTTGCAACATCGCTCCCTTGGCTGTCAGTTCTCGCTGGGCTCGTTCTGCAGGGTCAGCAATTGTACTCCTGCACGCCCAGTGTTCATGGAGGCTCTTGCTTGCGGCCTACTTGGGCCTGGTTCATAGGTGGGGATGTGTAATGCACGGCACTTAAGTTGCGGTGTCACATTGCTTCATAGGCAGTATCATGTCTTCGTTGTATTTTCATCACGATGCAAGGGTCGGGAGAAGCATCAGCAAGCATGTAAACGAGTGCTTTGTGCGTCTTGCATTTCTGCATTTCGGAGAACCTATGTGAAAAATAATAAAGATGCGCGTCAGTGGGTGTGTCCGTCACCTACGTCATAGCACTGAGTATGTTCTTCGTGTGGATTGGTGTGGGGGTGTCCAGTGTGCATGGTTGCACGGGTGTTCTGACAGTTGGCTAGGTTGTCATGGCATCTCTAACGATGTAGGTCCTTATTGTTGAAGGGCTTAGTCGAGTTCATCCATGCCGCAGGTGTCAGCTTGAGTAGGGCAGGCTGGCGGGCAGGCTGGTGGGCACATCCGTATGTTCTTGTACCAAGGTATTTGGTCGTCTGGTAGATAGACAAATTCATCTTGTGGCGGGTGTCTGGGCCGCGATCCTCTAGGCCAGTGGCGCGAGGAGATTGGGGGGAGTTTTTTCTCCCATTCTCCCACTTCAGTACCTTTTGTTCAGGCTGTGTCCCTGTGGTGCCAGTTCCCTTTCACTTCCATGATCAGGAACCGGCGCCGCAGGGTCCTTTTCTTTTTCTTTTTTTCGGGAGCTGCACGGGTTTCCCCCGCAACCCCCGCTCACTGTACTGCAAAGTATAGTGAGCGGGGTGTTGCGGGGGACACGCCCGCAGCCCCCGTTTTTTTTTTCTTCATTTTCGGGTGTGCTGCAGGGGTGTCCGCCGCAACACCCCACTCACTATACCACGCAGTATAGTGAGCGGGGTGTTGCGAGGGACACCCCTGCAGCCCCTGCAGTCTTTTTTTATTCTTAACTACAATGCTACCACCAAAGGTTCGAACTTTTGGTGTTCGAACCTTTGGTGGTAGCATTTTTCTGACTTTTTGTACGGTCGGACCTTTTGTTTTCGGTCCAATCATACAATTCAGAGATGGCTGCATCATTGTGAACAATACCATGGCCTTCCTATGCAAACACCCATTCCTCTGTATATATGGCACAAACCAAAATTAATAAATTGCAAAAAAAGTTCAGACGAGAACCCTGAATCACTTATACCAACTGAAAGGAATGACATTTGAAGAAAAAAAAACAATGTAAAGAGTAATAAAAGTGGCCTCTGTGATTGAGAACTAGTATAGGGTGGGCTGATGTAAGGCCTCTAAATAAGACCAAGATATGGACACATGAAATAATGAGATCTGCAAGGAATATCTAAACCAAACGCTAGACTTCTAAAGCTATGAGGTAAAAGAGGAATGCCCATGTTACCTTATGGGCAGTTACCATGGCATTTTTCTTTGAGGCTGTTATTAACATGGGTGCTCAATTGATGTATCTAGTGTTGTTCTAAATTAACAAGACAGTTTGATATGGAATGGTTGTTTACATATGATTGAAGGGTATCTATAATAAGCCACCCTATATCATCCTCGGAATGGGATATATCTACAAAATGGCCCACCAACAGTGTCTGCACAGATTGAGTACAGATTTTGGGTTGATGTTCTGCAATGCGGGTGGTAATGAAATGTGGGTGTCCCTATATAACAGAAGGAACATAAACAAATAATGATGTAGATCACAGTTTGTAAAATGGTTCAGATGCCTGTGAAGCTGCCATAAATGACCTTCGTCCTAATGGTGGTGAATATAGAGGCTGCACAATAGTAGCCCGGGTAAACGCCTTTAACAGGAGAATGTATGGGACAAAGGTAAAAAGTGTCAACTATGTTTTCAGGATGTGTGTGTGTAAAAGACACCTGGACCAGCGTATCCCTGATGCATTTGCCTCTTTTTAGGGTAAATATCAATTAGAACCTTAAAATGTCTATCAGTGGCAGGGAACTCCAGTATCGTCTGACTAATTATTTGAGTTTGGGAACATAACGAGAGAAAGTTGTTATTCAAACAGTTAATTCTTCTCTGGCCTTACTCTTCACAGTGAAGAGTAGAGCTTCCCTACCAGTTTATGAACTATGTTATTCATGCTTTTTAAGAGGGTGAAATCCTCGTTGTGACAAGTTTTCAACTGAGTATAGTTACTTTCCCTGTGTAGTCTGAGTTAAATGTACAATTGCGACGTAGGCATACAAATGAGCTTTTAGGAAGGTTATCCGTCAGAGATTTAAGGTATTAACTGGTGTGATGTAACATAGTGTTGCAGTCAATCTTGTTTCTATAATGTGTAGTGTATAGCCTTCCCTCAGTATGTTTAACCAGTTTGTCCAAGAAAGCAATCTCTTGATTTTTGAAAGTCATTGTGAAAATCAGATGTGGACACTAACTGTTATTCCACTACTGAAATACTTATAACATTGTGGCATACCCATGCCAAATGAGGATAATATCAATGTATCTCTTTCGGGAAACAATGTTGGAAGAAAACTGATGATCTGGAAAAGGTAATTTGTCTCCAAGGCAAGCCTTAAGAGATTGGCAATACTTGGGGCAAATACTAGATATAGGGATGTACCATTGATCTGTAGGTGACATTTATTTTTTAAAAATGAAATAGTTTTTACACAGAACAATCTTCAGTCGTTTCAGGATAAAGTCTGTAGATACTTGATGGGGAACTGGGTGGGATAACACAGTCTGTGATATATCAATTGCCTCTTCCTGAGGAATGTTGCTATATAAAGTGTAATATTCAATGTAACAAGAATTTTACTGGTGATGTCAAAGGTCATCCACTGTTAATGAAATTGCTTCCCTGGTATCTTTTAAATAGGCCCCCCTGCACATAACTGATGGTTGTAAAACGTTCTCTTTATATATTTCTCTATTGGTTCCAGAATAGACCCACATAGAACTATAGGACACCCCAGCAGATCTGTCATGTTCTTAGGTTTTTTGGCAAAGCATAACATTTAGGACTTCTGTCAGGACTCACCAATTCCTTGGTGTGCTTCCCAGGCAAGACGTTAAGAAGCCTTTCTTCCAACATCCCCATCTAGTGTCTATACAGGATTATTGGGTGAAAGGCCAGAGAGGTACACCAGCACCTGTGCTCAGTAGCTGTAAAAAAACAAAGGGACCGGTTAAGACGTACACAGGGCAGTACCCACCAACCCGAACTCACTATCCAATTAAAAGTTGAGAGGTAGAGACAAAATCAGAAAGGAGTAGGAGGGAACATAACAATCGAAATTGACTGAGAACAGTCTTCCGGCAAACACTACTGGAGGAGCTATCCCGGGCAGCACAAGGAATGCCTAGAGGACTCAGGTGATAGCAGTCTGTATCACATAGGTAAGGAAGGAAAGGGAAAGCTCCAACAAAGGCCCAGAAGCAGTCTTCGCTACAGAACATCCAGAGAAATCCAGAAGACATGAAAACACCAAAAGGTCACAACACAATTACAATCCAAGGAATGGTCAAAAAGGAAGTTCAAGGTTGAAATTTCCAAATAATCCACGAAAACCAAAATCAGGAAAGCCAAATTACAATCCAGAAGACTGGTCAAAGCCAGGAATCGGCAGACTTGCATAGCGCACTGGGAGCAGCTGGGCAAACATGATTATGTCAGATTACTGGAGAGACTCAATGAAAGTGGTGACAAGCCTGGGAGGGGCTTGGCCTGGCTGTGTCACGTGGAGGAAAGGAGGGACATGCTAACCTACATCAGAGATGAGTATGGGGGGCGGGGGAGTGGCAAGACTAGAGTGAAATCAACGTAGCCTTTGTTAGATTCTACCAGCAGCTGTATAATGCGGATGGGGGTGGGACTCCCGTGGAAATAGAGGAGACCCTAATGGACATAGCGTTGCCCGGTCTTAAGCAGGAACAGGCAGAGCCACTTGACTCACCACTGACAGAGGAGGAATTGACGCTAATCACACATTCACTACCCACAGGCAAAACGCTGGGGGCGGATGGCCTACAGGCAGAATTGTATAAGGAATATGTGAGAGAGCTTATACTGCATCTCTTAAGGATGCTGGAAGAGGCATTTGGGGATGGCTTACTGCTTGCCAGTTTAGGAGAATCGACTATTGTGCCGATACTCAAACCAGGTAAGTTGTCGGTGGACTGTGGATCATACAGACTGCTCTCCATGATAACCCAGGACTGTAAGATCCTGGCTGCCCTCCTGGCGAACAGACTCTGAGGCGTGATCAGTGCGCTGGTGCATCCAGATCAGACAGCATATGTCCCTGGGTGAAGCACATCTTGCAACCTGTGCAGGCTACATCACATTATAGAGAAAACCGGAGAGGCAGAGGAAGAATATGGGGTGGTCTCGCTAGATGCAATCAAAGCGTTTGATTCAGTGAGGTGGGAATGGCTGCATACGGTACTGCAGCACCTTGGGGTCAGCCCAGGCTTTTTACGGTGGGTACCACCGCTATACAGCAAGTCACTGGCCAGAGTGAAAACAGGGTAGTACATCTTTGAGGCATGGGAACTGGGTAGAGGGACTAAACCGGGGTGTCCGCTCTCTTCATGGCTGTTTATCCTAGTGCTGGAGACCCGGCGGCCCTCTTCAGGGAGGCTTTCAAGGAGGTGGGTATACCAGCAGGTGACAAAGTGCGTGTGATCTCGCTGTATGCCGACGATATGCTCCTAAACATACAGAACCCTAAGACAAACTTACCATACATACTCAAGGGACTGGAGGAATTTGCCAGGTTGTCGGGAATAACCATCTGCAGGGAATAATCAGGGCTTTGCGCCTAGCAGAGCTGAAACAGGAAAGCCTACCGAATCTGGGGCTGCAAAGGGCGGCAGAGACTTTCCGGTATCTGGGAGTGGAAGCTCACTGTGATCCAGAGAAGGAATATGAAATACGCAGAGAGCACTTCAGAGGCAGGAGATATCCATGAAATTCTGGCGGAGGTTGCCACTGTCCATGATGGGCTAAGCTGCAATATTGAAGATGGTGGTACTGCCGTGCCTCCTTTATCACTTTGTTAATATTCCCCATGATATTCCAGTTCTTCCGGAATCTAGATTCAATGGCGAGGGAATTAATTTAGGGAGGTAGGGGATGCAAGATATCATTGAATACACTGTGCAGAGACTACAAGGACAGCGGGATTAGACTGCCGGACTTCGAGGGATATTACCTGGCCGGTCAACTGCACTTTGTCATGAGCTGGCTAGCAGATGTTACTGGAGGGGGAGGCGATATCTTACTATTTGAGAGAGGTGCTCTGGGTGGAAGATGCTGGGCTGCGGGAAACATCAGCGCTCATAACCCTAGGAAAGAGAATTTGGTGCGGATTATGGAAGAGGGTGGGGCAGGGAGACCCGTACTGGACACTTTGTATAACATGGTGGAAGGGGGACACACAATATTGAAGCTCTTCGAGCTGATATGGGATTCTCTTGGGAAGAAAGAGCTCAAGGTGAGAACCAAGTGGGAGCGAGACCTCCAACGGCCCTTCATAGATGGAGAATGGGATAGAGTGCTGGTATATATGGGAACATTGTCAAGGAACACGAGATTTAAGCAAGCACAGCTACATGTTACCCATAGTGCATACATGACTGCAGAGACCATGTCAAAGTTTACGGGAGCGGCAGAGCAGATATGCCCCTGATGCACGAGCAACTCAACAAAGCTGCTGCATATGTTTAGCTTGTGCAGGTGATTAGGGCCTTTAGACAAAACATAGCGGCAGAGTTACGGGAGGAAGGAAAGACATGGGAGTTCTGTCAACCACGGCATGTCTGTTGGGACTAGACCCGCGACGGTGGGATGGGGCACACGTAGCAAAAACGAAAGACCTTGTCTGTATCCTGGCCAAGCAGCAAATAGCACCAGCATGGAAGTCAGCGGAGGACCCCTGCACAGAAGCATGGTGGGAATACATAACAAAATGGGGGCAGAGACATTGGTGTGGCATATGGTGGTATACAGGGTACAACAAGAAGCCAGTGATGATGTGATGGCATGAAAAACACTGGTTCAGGTTTTGTTTGCAACTGAGGACAACGGAACTCCACAGGACCAATCCGGCTGTGACTCAGGGCTAGGCAGGTGAGAAGCTGAGGGGCGGACCGGTGGGTGTTTGGAGGGATGGGGGCAGGGTGGGATGGGAAACATGCACGTTGGGGTTTTAGGATTCAAAGTTAGGGAATGCTATGTTGCTAAGAACAACCGGACAATGGAATGGCAGAGAAGGGGAAGAGGAGGCGAGCGGACAGACGGGGGGAAGGATGCACTCAGCACTGCCCAGACAAGTGGTGGCATAAGGGTCAGACATCAAAAAGTACATAGAATAATACGGGTAGCCTACATTTTGGTTGCCCATGTGGGCTACACCTTCTATCAGAATACACACTGCCTGGTTACCAAAAGTAATGAAGAACAGCTTATTTCACTAGGGGAAGAAGGAGGGGCATAGTATAGAGACAGGGCTTTTGACCCGCGCTGTTGGCGCTTTAAAAAAACATTGGGCCTCACTATAAGTTGGGCGGTGCAGTCAAAATGCAGCAGTAAGAGCGTTACTGCTACATTACTGAGTTGGAGGAGGATCCACCTACAGATCTGAGATGGAGTTTGCTGACGTTCTGCACATTTTCAGCACATTTACTGCGATGCAATTACCATCACAGTAATTGCGCTGAAAATGCCCCACTGAGTCCTATGGATATAAAAAGGGGGATTTACACCTCCACTGCCATTTGGGGAAATACCGCAGGACCATGTGGAGGTAACAGTAATTGTGTTGAGCGGTATTCCGGAAGATTAACTGCCGGGATACTGCCCAACTCCTGATGAGGCCTGTTATCCCTGTACTTACTTCATCACACCTGGGCAAAGCGAGTACATGAATGTGAGGCCGGGGGCTGTGACAGCCATGGTTCTTTAACTCCATAAAGAAATCGAAGCACCATCTCTTGGTTCTACACTTTCAGAGCACTGGAAGCTTCAGAAGAATAACGACTAGCAATCTAATAATGGCCGTAGTGCAGGAGCGAGGTGGGAGCTCCATCTGAAAAGGCAAAAGCTCTCTGTTTCCATAGTGGCGTAGAGGAAAAGAGCTGGCTGAGGGACACACAGGATGAGCAGGGCAGAAAGGGACTAGCAAGAGGTCAGAGGGTATAAGCAGGAAATAGCAAAAGAAGGTGCACTGTGATGGTTGGCCAGCAACCAGTCTGTGCGGAATTCTGAGCCATCTAATTGCCCACACCACCCTTCCCAGGTGCACATTTGCACTGTAAAATAACGTAGTACTGTACACCTACACCCGGACCAGCAGGTACGGTTACCGTAGGTTTATTGGTATAATAGTTGCCAGGAAAGACACCGGCACGTCCCCCAGCGGCAGCTTCAATCTTAAACTGTAACTCTTAGAACCTAGTTCAGATCACAACACCACAAGCACTCTACACTGACATCACAGCATTCCAGTGATAGTGATGTCACCAGCAAGACATACATTACAACACTTCTCCCTCCTTACATTTCTGAAACCAAAAAGGATCAATAGTGATGTCACCAGCAAGACATACATTACAACACTTCTCCTCCTCCTGCTGACCCTATCCCAATCCAATGCGGAGTTCCCCAAGGCTCCTGCATCGCTCCCATACTCTACAACATCTTCACAAAGCTTCTCTTTGACCGTCTTGATGAACTGGGTGTCAGCTACACTAACTATGCTGATGACACCCAGGTCCTCATCACACTCACTGGCTGCTACGAAGAAGATGTTGCAAAGCTTAACGAAATCTACCTAGAAATCCCAGCCTGGATGGCCACACACAGTCTCTGCCTTAATGACGATAAGACAGAACTGCTTATTGTAGGCTCCCAAGCCCGCCTCAATAAATTAGACTCGAGGTACAAATCCTTCACCATTGATGGCAACATCATAAAAGTCTCCAAAGAGGTCAAAACATTAGGTGTGTACCTCGACTCCACCCTATCGCTGAAAAAACAAATAAATGCCACCACCTCATCTACCACATACACCAACAAACTTATCAATGCCTGCAGACCTTTTCTATCATCCTCCAGCTGCCTCACATTATCCAGAGCATTGATTTTGTCTAGATTAGAATATTGTAACACACTCTTTCTAGGCACTACCACCAAGAATCTAGACAGACTCCAGATCCTCCAAAACAATGCCCTAAGATGTGCTCTTAACCTCCCGCGTAAAGCACACATCACCACGGCTAGCAAAGATGTCCACTGGTTCCCAATCCAAGACAGAATCAAATTCAGAACTCTTGTCATTACACACAAGTGCCTGTCACTGACTGCCCCGCGATACCTCTCTGACAAATTTGCTAGACACAGCACTTCTAGACCCACCAGAACGCCCTACTTGCACCAACTCAAGGTCCCTAAATTCAACCCAAAAACAGCAGGAGGTTCCAGCTTCCCGGTTCTTGCAGCTCAATGTTGGAACACCTCCGTCTTGCAATTAGATCGGAAGCATCCTTCTGGCCATTCAGAGCCATGGTGAAATCCTTGCTCTGCCTAACACCGTGCCACCTACTCACGTATTCTAGGCCTTAACTATACCTGGAAACGGACCACATTGTAACCCGGTCCGCTATGTCCTATTATATTACTGTATATATTATTGTATATATTTTTTGCTTATTTCTTACTTCACCATCTGTCTGCACCATTGAATGTATGTACTTTCCCTGCTGTGCGCAACGATATGTAACTATGCTGTCCATACGATTATGCGCCCAGCTACCCGAGGGTTCGGTCGCGCTCTATAAATAAACTAACTAAACTAAACTAAACTTACACCTCTGAAACCAAGAAGGATCATACAACACATCCTCCATCCCTAGAACACACCCTCACAAGTATGTGTGGCCAGCAGTAAATGTACAAATACACCATACCCTAAATGGACACACACACACATACCTGCACAACACTGTCCACCTGGAGTATCGCTCACCACCCCAAAACAGATGCACCAATGACCACCTAAACACAGGATGCCAACCAACACCATGAGAACAACACTAAGAACACTGAGCCACAATAAGCACCAAACCCGCTGCGCAACCATAAACCTACGCAGCACCCCAAGAATCTGCACCCTAATCGTGCCAAAAGATACAAATGGTACAAATGGATCTGCTCCCTAACAGTGCCAAAGAATACCTTCGAGACCTGCACCCTAACTGTGCCAAAGAATACATTCTATTAGAATACATTCTACTCCACTCCATTCCCACAAGACCACAACCAAAGAGGAACCCACCGAAGTAGAATAAGGGCTACACACCTCCCCTCAACCTGAACTGGAAAACACTCGAGGACCAAAAACAAAAAACCACACACTCCACCTGTTTCAAGCTGCCCCTTGAAACCAAGAGCCTGCCACGCCACAAAGTTTCACAAAAGTACATCACACTAACCATCTAAACCCCTCCGTTCACCAACAACCTTCCACCCTGGTCTGCACCTCAGGGCACCAGGGCTGCCACCCCCCAGGCACTATCCCAGCTCAACAAAGAGCAACAACAAGCACACACCCTGACATCAGTCCATAACTACCCACACACAGAAAACCACTCACCCAAACATCAAACCTGAAATACGGTCAACCTCAAGAGTGCCAAACCATATGCCTTGAACAACAACACCAATGCCAACTATACGCCTTGAACAACAACACAGCAAGACCCCAAGTCCCTGCCAAATGTACCAAAGCACACCTACAGCTGCACCTGCAGTACACCACTGCACACCAGGAACCCTAGTCCCTGCCAGAACTGCACCGAAGCACACCTACAGCTGCACCTGTAGTACACCACCACATACCCGGGACCCCCTTGTCCCTGCAAACGTCACCTCAGTACATCTACATCAATACTGCAGTACACCACCAACACAGCCACCGCAGAACCACCAACTACCACATCAGCACCACCAACTGCACAAAAGCACTCCCCCTTGACACCACAGGGCCATACTAAAAACAGTAAGATCACGACCGAACATAAAATTATGGGACCCCCTAGCAAAGCCCAGGCTGCCATGACATTCACAATATTCACCTCCAACACCCTATGGGACCCCCTGCCCCAAAATAAACTATTTAGCTAAACTATTCACATGCACACATGAGACCCTGAGTCCCAGCCACCCCGACAACAAACATTGTCATCAGATACCAAGAATAAGTAGAACCACTACAGTACGTGGCCAGAATCTGTCTGGCCAAAACGCACAAGAACCCACACAGAATTCCGCGCCCCAAACTATGGAAATGTGCACTAAACTGCAACTCAGCATACGCGCACACCCACAAAACACGCAGGAGACGAAAGACAGAAATTCTTTCATAAACTCTGAAACAACACGTAGACAATAAGATCTCATTGGATAATGCAAAACCGCGATCTCTCTGAACGACGAATAGTTCACATTTTGCGAATGAACTGTCCGAAACCTTGGGAAGCACACTGCTGTGTGATTCCATCGAACGACAACAATTCCATTGAATAGTCCTCCGGATAATAGCATTTTACCCACATAACACTAATAAATACGTAGATTAGTCACCCGCAAGTCCAAACCAGCCACGAGTCCAAACCACCCCCAGGTCCAGGTCAACCACTGTTTCAGTCCCACCTGCAAGAAAAGTAAGGTTAACCACAAGAGGACTAAATTCAATTTCCACCATACAACACAGTCCACGGGTCAAACACGCATACCCATACCGCCCCATAACATTGACTCACACACACGCCACACCACTCCAAATTCAAAGGACAGAGACAAGACATCACGCACACAGGCCTTACACAAATTGCTCACTCGTGTTGCGCCAAAATGCAAATAGTTCTCCTCCTATGGCACTGCTTCCAGAAGTCTAGACTCGACCCCTCCATGGCTCCGAATAACACCTTGCAGCACTCGTGAACATCCAGATAAAGACAGACATCCGCCAATCCATTGGAGCACGCTGTCCACAATTCCTTCAAGGACACATACCCCGGACGAAAATCCACACCTCTGCCATGCGTCGGTTCCGGGCCGCTCAGACGCCCCATTGCTGGGATGCACTCCATCCAGCTCCTTCTGACCGCAATGTTCCTGAGCGATCACCTCCGAACATTGCAATCCAACGTCACACAGTCCACAACATGCTGCGTACGCAGCACGTTTAAGATCCTCCTCACCACTCAGGGGCACACGCTGTAACGCCGCCTGATGACTCGAACATGTCATCATTAAGCCAACAGGCAGCATGGAATCCACATCACCGCTGCTCGACCCACAGTGGCCACGATTCAGTAATCCATGGCAACGATTTAACAACCCATGGAACTGCACGGCTCCCAAGACGGTGCCCTCACCACGACTGGCCCAGTGCACACATACGACACAGGGCTCCCGGTCACTGGACATGCCAGCACAACATTATGTGCCACCTCCTTCGCCGAACCCCTTTCAGCACCTGGCCTCTGCTGACCAGCGAAACTCTCCCTGTCCTCCTTCTGCGCTGCCTCACGGGAGCCAGTCTCGCCCAAACTGGCCACAGGCTAAGCGCGACTCAGGACCTATACCACTGCACTCCTGCTTCCCGGAATCTAAACTGTGCGCTCCCAACACAGGACCGAGGAAGACTTCAGTCCCTTCAGCACTACCCGGCCTGCTGAAGAAGAAGTTCAGCACAAATACCAAAACTACTGGGGCTAACACTAGCTGGAACCGACAACATGGAACGTGGGCAATGGAGGGCGATGTCCCTGGCTTAACTGCTGCCCCTCCACGAGAGTATCCCATCCTTGTCGCCAGTGAAATAACGTGGTACCGTACACCAACACCCAGACCAGCAGGTAAGTTTACTGTAGGTTTATTGGTATCATAGTTGCCAGGAAATACACTGGCACTTCCCTCAGCGCCAGCTTCAATCTTAAACTCTAGTTCAGATCACAACACCACAAGCACTCTACACTGACATCACAGTATTCCAGGGATAGTGATGTCACCAGCAAGACATACATTACAACACATTGTCCAGTGGGATTTTTGCTCACTTATGCGTCTTCGATTATGTATCTCCAGGTGCTCACTTTTGCTTGGTAAGAACTTTCATTTCTGACGTTCACAGGGATTGACTGGCCATGTGTTTCTTTTTGACACCTCTAAGTCCTCTCTGGTACCCCACAAGACTGTGCTGCATTCTATAGAACCCTTTGCTTTGGGAGCATATCAGGGCCATCCTCGAGAAGCTATATTGCATGCATTTGGATGCCAATACATGAACTTTGAGACTTCTCGCTTTACCTTCCGGGCAATTCCTTGTCATTTGTCTCCCTTTTCATCTGGCACAACCATTAACTCTTAGGTTATCTCCTAAAAAATAAAAATGATTAGTTGTGCAGTAGATTTTATTTACTGTTGTTTGTTAAATGCTCTGGTTGGTACCATGTTGCATTTCCATTTCAGCCATGTTTTGAGATGGATGCACGCACAGGGGTGCCGGTGGCAGCCCTAGCTGCAGAGTTCTGCAGCAGCTGAAGCCTATTGAGAAGGTAGAGAGGTTAGGCTAAATACAAAGAATTGCAATAGTCTAGCAACCCAAAGATGGAAGATGCTACCACAGGGGCGCAAAGGTGCATAGGCAGAAGAGGAAGAACCTTTGGCAAGATTTTAAATTTTAAATATCCATTTATGCAGAGCATACTGACATGGGCACCTGCAGAAAGAGACGAGATTTTAAAGCCCAGGACCTTCACCACCGCAACCAGGTTCAGACGTGGACCGAGGGAAGAACACCAAAATCCCTGTGTCCAGAAAGAGGTAGATGAAGGAGACCCAACCACCAGAAATGCAGTTTTGTCAGCATTCAGCTTCAGACAGTTATGGGTCTTCCAGCTACCCACGGACTCCAGGCAATCCTGCAGACGAACCGCTGCCTCTGCTGCCACCAGTTCGAGACACACAACAATTTGAGTATCGTTGGTGTAAGTGTAGCAGCAGAACTCGTGGGATGGATGAGCCTGGTCAAAGGCTGAATGTAGACATTAAACAGTATAGGAGAAAGAGCAGAAACCTGGGCAAACCCATATGTGAAAGGAATAGGTTCAGAGTGAAAAGGATGAAGAGAGAGTGACTGTGAGCAGTTACCCAGAAAGGATCTGACCAGAAAAGGACAGGGCCGGAAATCCAAGCACTTGCCAGTCGACAAAGCAAGGTGGGGTGGTTAATGGTATCAATGACCCCACGGCCACCCTGGTCGGACAACCTAGATAGGTTGTCTACAACTGAAACAAGTACAGACTCAGTTCCTTGTCCTGGTCTGAAACCTGATTGAAACGGGTAAAAATTAGAAGTCTTTTCCAGGAAAGAAGAGAGTAAAGCGAATTTCAGTGATTCCAGCAGCTTCATGAGAAACCGTAGTAAAGAGATAGGATGATAGTTAGAAGAAAGAGATGGATCCAAGGTTGGTTTCTTAGAAGTGTAATCACCAGGGCGTGTTTCAGAATAGCAGGAATAACATGAGTTGAAAATGATAGACTGACTGCCCCAGTCACGACAGGAGCAATGGCTGCAATAAAAACTTTCATCATGGAAAGGGCAATAGAGTCAAGGGACGAGGCAGACGTCCCTTTCTGCATAGCATTAATAGTATCCAAAGGAGAAAAAAAGTGGAAAAGCTGTCCATGAAGACATTATATCTCCAATTGGAGGAGGGTCAACTTCAACAGGAGCAACACAGTGGAAGAGGTGATCTCCTGGTGAATAGCCAGAAAGTAAGTAGAGAGTGAGTCTCATAGAGCTTGTGAGGAGGAATGAAAGCATTCTCAGCAGTTGAGGAGAGCAGTGACCTAGCAATGTGGAAAAGCTCCTTGGGCTGATTCAGAGTGGCTTCTACATGATTAGTAAAACAGAAACGTTTTGCCACAAAAATCACTTTGTGGTAGGTTGCGAGCGCTCTGCAAAATAAAACTCTAATTTCAGTGTGCTACCCACCCCTCCATTTCCTTTCTGATTGCCTACAGCGAAGCCTGAGATCAGCTAACTGAGGAATGAACCAGCCCTTGGCTGCGTGAGATCAGGGGCAGGAAGGCCTCAGAGGAGGTAGGTAGTTCGCTGTAGTGGTGAACATTAGAGAAAAGGCTTTCAAGATCCATATTAAGTGAAGACATGCAGGCATTGGAAATCTGACCCAAAATATCAGCCTAGTTAGTTAAGTGCCACTTGCGCCGAGGCAGGCCTTGGAGAAGCCTGCTGGCACAAATTACAGTAGTACTGATAGTAAAAGGCGCCAGAAAGTGGTCAGTCCAAAGAACAGGTAGAGCAGAAAACAAAGTAATCAGTGACGCATCTGAGAAAATTAGGTTAAGCGTTATGAGTGGGCTGGAGAACCAGCTGAGGAATGGTTCAGTCCTCCATTGCTGTTATAAAGCTAATGGCGGAAAGATTAGAAAGGTCATTAGGATACAAATAGTCTCCAGTGATAAGAATATTAGCGAAACAAAATTTGAAATTTACCACACAAAATTGCACTTACCATTGTACAAAGGTGTTCCAATGTGGCACCGTTTTTTTTTGCACTAGGGTAAACTTCGCCCTAGCACTACTACTGTGCAACTTTGCACTTACACCGGTGCACACTTTCTGTAATCTGGCCCCAGAACAATTATCCCAAGAGGCAATTTACATATTTTTGCAGTCGCAATTGTGTTTTCGTCAACAAAAATGCTTTGGGCATTTAATATAAAATGTTAGTACTTCTTCAAATACGTCACTGTATAGATTAAATATTGGTGTTCCAAGAGTAGACTAACAAATCCAGCCACTACTCTGCAAATATGGCGTCTGATGGCCCAGCCTCCACTATAGGGCTCCAATTCTTTCAGTGCATTAGCCCAGGGAACACTAAAATACTCGCCCGTTTACAGTTGCAGGCTGGGTTACCATGAGAGCAGAGGAGATGTTGCATCATTTGGTTGGTCCATGACACATCGGTTTAGACACGGGAGTAAATTGCTTCATTGCGCGACATAGGAAAGTGACCACTTTCAGAAAAGTAGCCGTTTCTGCAATCTTCCATTAGAGGTAAGAAAAACACATTAAATTGGCCCATGGGAAAAAAAATATGTACTAAGAGCGGCTACATGTGTTGCTTATAGGTTAGATGAAATCAAAATGAGAACCTGTATACAGAGTATGGGTACATTTTAGCTCACCTTTCACAGAGGATAAATATCAATTTGCATATGAGTCTGGTCCCACCCACGTAGGCAGTGCAGCACCGAAATGCTAGGCAAGTTTCCTCTGAACAAAAATAGCAACAGCAACCTCAGGCACGTGTTTCGTCCTAGTTGGGCCTCGTCAGTGAGGTGAAGCTGTTCCTCCATGAGCACAGTGGGCAAGGGGTCCACCTCTGGATAACCTGGGGTAATTTACGTAACTATGTTGCAACTGTTTGTAACAGTGTTTGACATACAGTAATAAATGAAAAGTCCTTGAACGTATGACAGCCTGTGCATGGAAATTCCCCCATAGGCTAGCCAAGCTCCTGGATAAAACAAAGCAAAGCTGAAAGTTGGCTACAGGTTAACCGCTTCACTGCTGTTCAATTCTGCCACTGTTTGTAAATTGATGTGTCTGCATCTGAACAAGGCTGTCAAAGAAAAACAATATTTGACCATTGCTAATAGTTTGGAATTTTGCAGTACTTCATTGAATTATGCATTTATAGGCATGCATTTCCGTTGGCAACACAAGAAGTGGCCCAGCTCAAACAACATGCTAACTATTATTACTCGGGCTGTTAGCTACTACTGGCAGATTAAATACTTCTAACATTTGTTTTACACTTCTTGCTATTGAGGCCCATTAAATACGTTTGATCATAACATCCGGCATAGCATCATCAATGATGTTAAAACACAATGGGCCTCATTACGAGTCCGGCGGCAACCAGCCAGTTTTTCCGGCTCGGTTACTGCCGGACTCGTATTACCATTCCGCCCCCGTGACTCCCGGAATTACTAGGGCATTACGACCCTGGTGTCCCGGGAATTCCAGAGGTGGAATTCGGTAAATCCCCATCCCATTGAGTCCCATAGGACTCAATGGGAATGGGGAATTGGAAACACCGGCTCCATCTCGTGATGGTGCTGGTGTTTCCACCTCCTGCCTGCAGGACTCGAGATTGTGCGGTCCGGAAATAACAGTGGCGGTGGGTTTACCGCCACTGTTATTTCCGGACAGCCCGACCCGTAATGAGGCCCAATGTCACACCCCAATTACAAAGGATCGTAAACAATGAAAAACAGAACAGTGTGCCAAGAAGTAGACTATACCCTTTCGAACTAGAATACAGGATATATGTAAGGATGCTATGTACTACTTGCTAACTTCGCTGGCATATGAGAATATTGTGCTGTACCAAGACCAAGCACCAGTTTACCAAACCATGCCAATGGTTAGAGGGCATCAACATTGATGTGGACATGCTAGTTATCACTGATGTAAGGAAGATCCAATATGATGAATGCCACATGCCCACAATGGGCTGAGAAACATTTGAGCAGCATTCATGTCTTACTATTTACCTATGTGAAACCCGAAGCCGCTGTTCCTGGCAATGCTTACCTGTATGTTTCCTGCTTTAACAAAGAACTTAATTTCCATGCACATCTCCAAACCTTCAACCACGCATGACCCCAGTAGTAAAATGTATAAATAGCATGCAAAGATCCAGGTGAAGGTTTATAAGCTGGTTCTTTCTGCATAATGGAGTGACATTCTCATAGATTACAACAGACTTTACGCTTTCAGCATTGATTCCACTTGCAAACTCTCCATGAAACCTTTCACTCTTTGTTTGCATTCTCTTGCACCATTTTCACCCTGACTTGCACCACATTTCTTGGTGTCAGAGAGGGAAAGAGAATAATTTAGGGGAAAATAGAGACAGAGAGATAAAGAGGGACATATGGAGAAGGAAAAGAAGAAAAGATAGGTTAATCGATACAGAGGGGAAGAGCCAGCAAATTTGAGACTGACTAAGAGATGGTGCCTGAGGGACTGTGGCTGTGAGACTGAATAGGCCTAGGCCAGAAATGGGACTGGACTTGAACTAAAATGGAAGACAATGGCCCTCATTACGACCCTGGCGGATTTTTTCCGCCATCGGCGGACTTTTCCGCCATGGCGCAAAGTCCCTTTACGCCATGGCGGATGGCGGACTTACCGCCCCATTCCGAGGTCGGCGGGGCGGTAAGTCCCCATTGACCCATTTACCCTTCCCCATTCCCATTTCGGCCCCATAGGGCTCAATGGGAGTGGGGAAGGAGTTAATTACGCCACCGTAAAGTACGGTGGCGTAATTAACACCAAGGTCCCAGAGCGCCATGGATTTTTCCGCCCGCAAAAAGCGGGCGGAAAAATGACCATGGCGCTCCGGGAACTCGTAGTTGGCGGTAAGGGGTCCGCGCAGCTAACGCTGGCGCAGACCCCTTAGCGCCAGGGTCGTAATGAGGCCCAATGATTAGGATGAAAGACTAGGACTAGAAAGAAAGACTTGGACTAGAACAAAAGACTAGAACTAGGGTTCTTATTAGGAGGATAGACTGTGCCTGAGAAATTGTGACTGAGAAAAACAATACGACTAGAATTGAGACAGGGACTGGGACTTGGACAAAGGTTTTTTTTTAAAAAACAATTTTTATTGCTTTTAAAACCAAAACAACATACAACAGACTTGCATTACTTGGCGCTATGTTACACAATATTTGCATTTATATTTACATGTCCGTTGCCTGTCCCCCCACCCTCCCTCCTATTCGAGCCTATTCCGTTTTTTGTTTAGTATCTGCTCCTACTTCAGGGGTTCTTTGTTCAATGTCCTCGTCTGAGTCCTGGTCACTCGACCAGTCCTGGGTGGGCCCATATAATGTGGCTACTAAGTTCCTCCAGGACGTCAGGGATTCTGCTTCCTCGTCCCCTCCTCTGCTTCCCACTTCCTGCCATACTGATGTTTCGGCTTTGGCCCATTTTTGGAGGTCTTTCCACCAAGCTTCCATTTTAGGTCTATTGCATGCCTTCCATCCCAATTCTACGCTTAGCGAATATATATGCCAGGTCTTTTAATTTGCTCACATGCTTTAGGTGCCGTGGCCTCGGGAATCCTCCTACTAAGCATGCCCACACTGATCCGATATTTAGTTTGATCCCCTTTTCATCTAGTCGGTGGCCTATTTCTTCCCAGAATTTCCCAATTTCCAGGCATGCCCAAAACATGTGTGTCATCCCCACATTCTCTTCCCCACATTTGGGACATGCCTGCCTGTTTGCATTCTTAAATCTGGCAATTTTTTGGGGGGGTCATATATGCCCTGTGTGTTATATACCACTGTATCTGTTGTAAACTTGCGTTTCTGGACACTTTCTTGTGGTATCTTTGGGTCTGCTCCCACATCACGTCACTCATAGGCTTGCCAATTTCTTCCGACCAGTTGTGTCTTAATTGTACCACCTCTTTCCCCACTCTGGACATCAATAGTTCATATAATCTGTATATTTCGTGCCCCCCCTCTGCTATGTTGTATATCGTTTCCATGGTGGAGTCGGGTTGTTCATCTAGCGCTACCTCCGACCATGTGTCTTTAATCCGCCGTACCAATCTATTATATGTGATATATTGTCCTTTATGCAGCCCCGTTTCCTCCGCCAACGCCCCAAATGCCTTTATCTCCCCTTCTTGCCATATGTCTCCTATCGTTACAATACCCGCCGGCTCCCAGTGCCTCCTTATTGTCTGTATCAGTTGCTCATCCCTTCCTGCCAGTGCGACCAGTGGTATCTGTGACAAGCACAGGGTTGGGTTCTCTATGGCCCGACATGCGTTGCGCCATATTTCCCATCCCAGCACCAGCATCTTTGAGCGCTCTTTTGACTCTGATATGGGCAGACATATCATCTCTTTAAGGAAGAACGGGGCACATTCTAATCTCAGCAATCTCGATTCTGTGGTGGGGTCCTCTGATAACCATTTCGCCACACATTGCAGTTGGCTAGCTAGGAAATAGATCTCGTAATATGGCAATTTTATCCCCCCTCTTATCATGTGTATTCTGCAATTTCCAGAGGGCAATTCGATTCCTAGTACCATGCCATAGGAAACCCCTGCATATTCTCTCTAGTTTCATGAAGAATCGCCCCAGTATCAGGTATGGAATGTTTCCAAAATAATGCAGTAGCCTCGGTAACACCACAATTTTCAACAGCGCCCCTCTGCCCATCATTGACAAGGGGAGCTTGGACCAAAACTTCATACTATTCTCTATTTTCTGTACTGCTTTATTAGTGTTGTGCTGATGCTCCACTTCTACGGCGTGATAAATATCTATTCCCAGATATCTAAACGTGTTTGGCCCCCATGGTATTTGTAAAACCGGTAATTCTTTATGTGGGGTCCCTACGTATCTTCCTAATGGAAATATGCATGATTTCCTGGGATTCACTGCTATGCCGGACAACAAAGCAAATCTTTCCATCACCTCCAAGATATATTGGAGGTTTTCCTCGGGGTATCTCAAGTACAATAGCATATCATCTGCGTATAGTGAAAGTAAGTGTGGTTCCCCTTTTATTTTGATTCCTAGTTCCTCATAATGCTGTTGCTGGCATATTGCCAGAGGTTCTCGTGCTAGAATGTAAAGCATTGGGGACCACGGGCATCCCTGTCTAGTCCCCCTTCCCAGCTGCCATTTCGTGGAGATGATAGCTCCCGTTTTTACTCAGGCTATCGGTGCACTATACAGTAACTTGACCCACTTAAGCTACCCTGGTCCTATCCCGTAGTGTGTCAGAGCTGCGATCAGCCAGGGCCATTTGACTGAGTCAAAGGCCTTGACCGCATCTAGTGATACAATAGCCATTTCATCTGGGTCCTCTTTTGTGTATTCTATTACCCGATAGAGTCTTCTAAGGTTATCGGATATGTTCCTACGTGGGACATATCCTGTCTGATCTGGGTGTATTAGTTTGTTGATTATCTGTTTTATTCTATTTGCCAACACCGCTGTGAGTATTTTGCTATCTTGGTTTAGCATCGAGAGCGGCCTGAAGGATCTGCAAATTTTACCTGGTTTGTTGGGTTTGGGCAGTGCGATGATAATTGCTTCTTTCAGGGACTCTGGTAGCCTTCCTATCTCGTAGGCCTCATTTAGCATTGTTAGCAGTGGGGCTAGCACCTCGTTTTTATACGTTTTATAGAATTCACTAGGTAGCCCATCGGTCCCTGGGGTCTTACTTGTGGGTAGCTGCACCACCACTTCTTCTAGCTCTTCTAGTGTGATCGGGGCATCTAGGTCCTCTCGCTCCTCCGTGCTTATTTGCGGCAAGCCCATATTTCCAGTGTATCTGTTATATCCCAGCTATCACACCCTTCATTGTCCTGATATAATTTCCAGTAGTATTCTTGGAACTCCCGATTGATCCCCTCCTGAGTATCTACCCTCTGCCCATCTTGACCTATTATTACTCTGGTCACAGGTCGGGGGGGTCTCACTTTTATACAGCCATGCCAACATCCTACCTGGCTTATCCCCTCCCGCGAGTTGCCTTTCCACTTATTTCTTATAATTCAAATTACATAGGGCCTAATTACACGGTAGGCGGTAAGGGTTTACCGGTACCGGTAAGGGCACCGGTACCGGTAAACCCTTACCGCCTTACTACGAGTTCCCTTTGCGGGCCCCGACCTTAATGGCTGGTTTTACCAGCCGTTAAAGTAGGGTGCCGCAAAGGGACGTTGGTGCTAATTGCGTTACCATAATTAACGCCTTCCCCATTCCCATTATGCCCTATGGGCGCAAAAATGGGAATGGGGAAGTGCCTTGTTGAATGGGGAATTACCGCCCCGCTCACCTTGGAGTAGGGCGGTAATTCCGCCAACCACCAAGGCGGACACAGTAAAATACCAGCAGCAAGCATGGCGCTAATAGCCTACCGTGTAATGAGGCCCATAGTCTTTCCCACTGCTCCACACACTTCTGTTGCAGTTGGCTTATGACTTCAGCATCTTCCTTCGTGTCCCCACCTTTACTCAAGATTATCTCAAGTGCGGTTTCTGCCTGCTGCAGGTCTCTCAGTATGCCTCCTTGTAGCTATCACTATCCCTCTCGTCACTACCTTGAAGGCCTACCACAAAGTGCCGGCTTATTCCATGCTCCCAGTATTGGTCTCAAAATATCTTACAATTTTTTCTCTCAGGTCCTCCCTAAATATCGCATCCTTCAATGCTTCTGCTCTGAGTCGCCAAGTCGGTACCTTGGCTCTTGGGGGGTCTGTATTGCCATGTTAGGATCAGTGGTGAGTGGTCTGATAGGAGCCTTGCCTTATATTCTATCTGCATTGTTTCAGCTATCAGTTCCTGTGTTACAAACATGTAGTCTAATCTTGTATACAAGTTTTGTGGGGCAGAGTAATGCGAATATTGTCTTTCTTGTGGGTGGTGAGCCCTCCATGTGTCTTCTAGGCGGAAATCCGTCAGCAGAGGTTGTAGCGCCTTAGCTGCTGGGGAGGGCCTGTCTTGTTTATTGTCCGAGCGGTCTATCTTCGGGTTCAGCATACAATTAAAGTCTCCTCCCCATATTGCCGTCCCCCCCATATACAGGCTCAATTTACTGTATAGGTTCCTATAGTATGTCACTGTGTCCTGATTTGGGGCGTATGTGTTTATTATGCAAATTTCTTTACAACCAGCCCCCATAACGCCACCATCCTCCCGCCTGACTCCGCTGTGAATTGTAGTAACTGGAATAAGAGTTGCAGTGCCACCCATGTGATGACCCCCCTGGCGTATGCTGAGTATGTGGCCCCAATTACAGTTCCTTTCCATTTCTTTTGGAGCACTTCCAACTTCTCTTTAGTAAGATGTGTCTCCTGTAGGAGAGCTATGTCTATTTTCTGCCTTCTTAAGTACGTCATGACCTTATTCCTTTTCAGGTAACTATTGAGCCCCCTGACGTTCCAAGAGATTACCCTGAGATCCCCCATGTATCAGCCGCATCCCGCTTCCTTGCGGTATCTACCCAGCCCCTGTCCAAAGTTTTTGCAAGTGCGTGTAGGCTCTTTCCCCATCTTGAACTTCCCCTAACTATAAACACTTCAACTCCCCCAGCCTCCCCCCCTTCCCAGCCCCAACATACTTCCCAACTCCCAACGTCCCCCCCTCCCAACTGTAGCCCAGCTCCATCCCTGGATCTCAGGCTCCCCTTCATCTAGTCCTTTTCTCGGCCTCCACCTGTACTCGGGGCACTGCAGGGAAGTGTCGCCCTACTGGCGCCTTCACTACTCTATCTACTGGGGTTATGTCCTCTGCTTACAGTGTCTCCTATGTTGATACCTCCTATTGCGCATTTGTTGCTCTTAGCTTCATTATGCAATTCTATATTCCAGTCCAACACGTCTCCTTATTAAGCATACCAGTTGGTTAATTCGATACTTTACCAATGTCTCCTTCATCATTGTTCCTGTCCTGTGCCCTGGAACCACTCTCGCTCCCCGCAATTTTCGATGTCGTACCGGGTCACTTATCTTGTCTTTCTCCTCCTTGCCCATCCCCAGACTCTGGGAGTCCCTGAGCGTCCAACCAGTCCGTCACCTCTTCCGGGGTATCGAAGAAGTCTGCTTTGCCTTTGTGTAAGACCTTACGTTTCGCGGGATACAGAAGCATGTATTTGAGGCCAGTTGCCCACAGTCTTCTTTTCACCACCACATAGCTGTACCGTTGTCTCTGTACCACCATAGTATAATCCGGGTATGCAGTGACCATCGCCGATGCTTGTGTTATTGTCCCCGCTTTCCGGAAGAATTCCAGGATCTTTTCCCTGGGCCTCATTAGGACTCCGGCAGATTGGACACTTGGTGTTTCAGTATGTGGACCTCCTTAGCGTTGGCGGTGCTGGTCTCTGTGTTGACTTTCACTGCGCTCTCGAGGCCGCTTGTTCTTTCTGCTAGCACTCTTACATCATTTCTGAGCAGGCCTACCTCTATTCCCACTGCGTCTATCTTTGTTTCGAGGGCTGCTTTCAAGTCTGCCATTGCAGCTCCCATGAGGATTTTAGTTCGGTTATGGCTGCCAGGAACTGATGTTCGCTCGTCGGTGCTGTCCCGCCTTCCGATGTGGTAGTCGTTGCTTGCGTGGGCATATTTGGGGTCTGTTGTGATTTAGTAAAAATATCCATTGATCCATTGTTGGTTGCTTGCCTTTTTCCTTTGCCTCCCTTGAGAGCCATTACACCTTGCATACTCGGTGCAACCCGTCCTCAGTTGATGGTTGCGTGTTGTTGGCTGTGTTTAGATTCAGGTTTGGCCTGTAGTTGTATTGTCCATGTGCAGAGCACCTTGTAGTGCTACTGGTTGCTTTCGTTTGTCCTCTAGTGTGGGGGCCGCCCTGTGCATGGCTACAATTCTTGCTCCTCGAGCCTCTCAGGGCTTCACTATCTCTCAACGGTCCAGGCTCTACTCCAGTTCAGCCTGACGGCCTTAGCTTAGTCTCCCCGGGCTCCTCCGTTTATGTCCCACGTGAGCCACTTTTCTCCAGGCTGTAGCCTTTACCACTTATTTGGGTGTGTTTCTACGTTTTCACGGCGCTTGGGTGCCATTCAGGGAAGTAAGGCTAATCTGTCGTTGGTTCTGCTGATTGGGCGCTCTGATATGTAGCTAGTAATATCTAATTGGTGTGCAGCGACCATTCCAGCTTTATGTCATTCTTGCTGTCTTCGCCAGGGGTGTGCTCCCCAATTTCGCCCACCTTGTAGCTTATCTAGTGCAGATGTATGGAGTGTATGCCTCCATTAAATCTTCCCTCCTGTAGCGCAGCTATTGTCTCATGCGCATATCAGTGGGGCTTAGTTACTGCCTTACTTGCGTGGCATTGGCTACATTCTATCCCCGCGCCACGCTTCCTCAGAGCTCCCTTGTCATGCACTCTGTGTTCGTGATTTCACTTCAATGCCCGCACCCTTTAACAGCAGTGTCCTGGTTCCTAGGGCTTAGCATTCACCTCTCTTGTCCCAGTGAATTTTGCTTTGCCATTCTCTCGAGGTCTGGGTGCCCTGTACCATGAATGTCAATGTATCCTTTTTCCTTATTTAGACAAGGTTAGAGGCTTTAGCTTGCAACATGTAGCAGTCTTGTGCAATTAGCGGTACCCGCTTTCCCTTCATTTGCCTTGCACATAGTCCACCGGGGCTACCGTTTTGTCCTCACTGCGGCACATCAATGGAGTGCCGCAGTCACTCGTTTGTCCCATGCGCCCATGCGGATCAATTGTCGGATCTAGGAGCTCCACAGAAGAGCAGCCTAGTCCATGGCTGCCAAGCCACGCCCCCTCCTTGGACAAAGGTTAGGACTAAAATGAAAGACTAGGACTAGACAGGGAGACTAAGACTAGAATGGAGATTAGCAGAATGATGAGAGACTAGCATTAGGAAAATAGACTAGCACTAGGATACAAGACTAAAAAGAGAGGCTAGAATGAGGTGTTAGGATGAAGGACTAGTACAAGGGAATAGGATGAGGGACTGTTAAGAGGACAATGGACTAGGACAACAGGCTAGGAGGGTAATGAGAGATTAGGACAAGGGACTTGGACAAGGGACTAGGATGGGTGACAATGGCGAGACACTAGTACAGGGGACTAAAATGAGGGACTAGGATGAGGTAATATGACTGGGTGAGGGACTAGGATAAGGACATCGCTGAGAGACTAGGATGAGAGACCAGCACTAGGATGAGTCTAGGATGACAGACTAGGAATAGAGACTAGGATGAGGGCCTAGGACAAGGAACTGTGACCAGAGCTAGAAGGGGACACTAGGACAGGGACAACAGTCTAGGGCGAGGGTGGGGAACTAGGATGAGAGATTTAGATGAGAGATTAGCACTAGGACGAGGGACTAGGATGAGTTACTAGGACTGCACCAGGGACTAGTCTGAAGATGCAGGTCTAGGACTACGGATGAGGGGCTTGGCAGAGAGAAAAGGATTAGAGACTAGGGCGAGGAGACTAGGATGAGGGCTAGGATGAGGCACTCGAATGAGGGCTAGGAGGAGAAATTAGGATGCAGGTTTCGCACAAACAACTCAAAAGAGAGGCTAGGATAGGAGACTAGGACGAGAGACTAGGGGCCTCATTACAAAGAAGGCAGTAGGGGGTTAGCAGGGCCGGTAGAGCTGCCAGCTCCGTTAACCCCCTACCGCCTCATTACGAGGTCTCCTTAGCGGGTCCTGCGAGCAGACCAGGATGCAAACAACGGGCCCGTTATTAACAGGCCCGTGGTCTGCATCCTCCCCATTCCCATTGAGCCTTATGGGGGCTCGGATGGGAATGGGGATGTGCCGGGTCCGGGTTCCCTGAAAGGGGAAATACCAGGCCCTCCAGGTCGAAATGGCCCGGTATTTCCCCATTCAGGGAACCCAGACCCGGTACCCGGAATGAGGGTAGCCAATGCCGCAAATAGCGGCTTGGCTACCTCCAATGTCGTAATGAGGCCCTAGGACTCAGATGAGAAACTAGGACTTGGCTGAGATAATAGGATGATGGACCTGGACTAATTTGGGAAACTGAATGTGACCCAGGGTCCATAATTGACAGGACTGGTGCAATGCAGGACACAAAAAATAGCAACATGTGATTCGGCAAGTGCATGTCAATAGCATTGCCACTTCCCATGTCAGCCAAATATTTAATTTTTCAACACCCTTTCCATTTTATCTCCTCGCTGCAGCATTGTTTTAGCCACAAGGTGGTGCTCACACACTATCATATCTTCCAAAACTAATTAAATATTTGACTGAGTATCGGCAAAACAGCTACTGATCTATGCCATCTATGCTGTGTATTGGAGAGGCTCTTCATGGTGGAGTTCTTGGGGGTAGGTGAAAGCAATATGCTATATCTAGGTTTGGGGAACTAGACCGATCAGCCCAAGGGAGCAGGGGGTCAACATAGTAGCCATTGAGACAATACATTGTTAGCTTTGAGACACCATATTTCAATTCTCTTCTAATTTCCATTGTAGTGTTCAAAGAAAAAGAAAAAAACATTCCTAAGATTTGATACATTATCAGCCCCTTATCGTTGTATGCAAGTTTAATATTAAAGTTTGACATGTATTCTCCCCTGTTTCTCCACCCGCTAGTGGCCAGGGTTCTCAGCAAGGACATCTGTTTCTCTCCCTCCAACATCTGGCTTCCAAAGTCACCACACATCTGTATATTTTTGTCACTGATTTCCATCAAAGCATTCGTTATGGGTTGATATCACAGCAGGATTCTGCGTCTTGTATACCTCCTAGCAACAACCAATACTTTCCACTGCGTCCATGCGATGAACGGTTTCCACTTTTCCCCATCTCTTGGGACCATGGATCCAGCTACAGAAATTAGAACAGAGAATGCACATGAGCCTCCTTTTCAAGCAATTAAGAATTCAGTTCTGGAAAGTTGGGCTCAAGCTCTGTGAATGAGGACATTATATTTGAGAGTTATTTGATGGAAAGTAAGGATCAATTTCTTGGAAAAAGTGCTCAATTTCTTAGACACAGTGCTCAATCTGATGTGATTTTTATCACCCCTACCTCCAGAGCCTTGCCCCACCCCTAGGGGAGTGTCCATGACCACCCAAGGGGGGGCTGTGGTAGGTATAGGGGTAGTGAAAAGCATATACCTGTCACTGTGCAACAGAGATGAGAGCAGGCAACAACCCCTGTAGTAGGTGACTGCTCACAATTGCCAACACAGGAGAGGTTTAAAAATGTCACATATATTTATATTGGTAGTCCATTGCTCACACCAACCATTAACACTTGGTGTATTTAAAGACATGTACCTTGTATAAGACATCAGTACACTGTGGTTCAAATAGATGCCCCACACTTAATATTCATGTTCAAAGTCATCTGATAACACTCAGTAATGGACACTCAGTGAATGTGTCTTACAATCTCTTGTAAAAAATAAATCTTTTAATTATGAGAATTGTGTAAAAAATAAACATCTTCATTATTATCATCCCTATACACAACACACTTAAAATGCAATAAACCATTACTGGATAGGCTGAACCATTGTCATTTGCCTCTACCTCAAATCAAGACTAAGACTGATCAACCTTCTCCAAGGTCACCTTAAAAATCAACTACCTGCCTCACCAGGTCGTGATAGGCAACCTCACAGAACATGATATGATACAGCATTTATAATGTGTCTATACACATGTGTTTCAAGGCGCAACAAGGCAAGGGAGGTGGAACAGAGAGAAGACAGAGACAACGATCTTACTAGGCCAGATGACATTGAGATCGCACAAGTGCAGGAGAGGGCGGAAGGGGAAAAGTGCTGGGGGAATGGTGAAGGGGCAGTGCAGTACATAGGATAAACAATAAAATAAATAAAGACAATAAATAATAAGTGCAGCCAGCTGGTGGCAAGTGGAAGGGTAAGTGCAGACAACAGGTGTCAAGTGCTGGTAGGAGGCAGTAGGGATACCGAAACAGTTCCCGACTGCAATGGTTGCCAGGGGGCAGTGCAGGTGTGCAACTGGCGGGGGAGGGGACCTGGACCTGAGATCAGAGGGTAGCCAGGTAACCAGTTTAAGTTTCAGCCAGGAGATCAGCAATGGAGAGGAGGAGAGAAAGCAGAAGCAAAGAGGAAGGTCTTGAGGTGCATCCGGAACTGGAGATGGTTCTCCTCAAGTTTCAGAGAGGAAGGGAGATTGTTCCAGAGAGAGAGGCCCCAGCAGAAGAAAGAGATCTACCACCAACTTGTTGCTTGGAGAAGCAACTGACCCTGAAGGAGTTGGAGGCGAATGAGTGAAGAGCTCGAGAAGGAAGATATTTAGGAAGAGGGAGTTAAAGGTATTGAGGCCCCAGGCACCAGAAGGCCTTGTGGACAATGCAGAGGGTTTTGAACTTAATCCCCGCCGCCACTGGGAGCAAGTGCAGAGATTTCAGTCCTGGAGAGATACGAGGCCAAGGACAAGTCTCGTAGTCTTGTTTTGGATGAGTTGCAGAGGGCGGAGAGTGGAGGCAGGCAGATTTAGAAAGAGGCTGTTGCAGTAGTCCAGCCTAGAGAGGAAGAGACCTCTGGAGACAGTGAGCTTCTGGGGGAAGGAGAGGAAAGGAAATATGCCTCTGGGGAGGTGCAGCTGATGGTTTGACTTCTTAGAGACGTCAGAGATGTGGGGAGAGAAGGAGAGTGTGGAGTCAAAGATGACCCCAAGATTTTTAGCCTCACAGGTGGGAACAGAAAGAGGGCCAAGAGAGGCCAGCCAGAGAGTGACAGGAAAGGAGGGGGCAGGTGTTTCAATGAAGAGAATCTCGGTGTTACTGGCATTAAGGCAGAGATCATTGGTGGCACACCATTCCTGGATAGCAGACAGACAGAAATGAGAGAAGAAGACGTGGCTGAAGGGATCCTGAAAATGAGTTGAGTGTCATCCGCATAGCACTGAAATTGGGGCAGAGAGCGGCAATGCGGTGGGTAAGAAGTGCCAGGTATTGGTTGAACAGCCAGGGAGAGACGTTAGACCCCTTAGGGAACATCACAGGTAAAGATAGAGATAGAGATAGAGGAGAGGAAGGACCCAAGTTAGACCTGGGAGGTTCGATCGGAGAGGAAAGAAGTCAGCCAAGACATGGCCTGATCGGTGATACCCAAGTTCTCACAAAGACGGTGGATCAGGATGGCATGGTTGACTGCGTCAAAGGCAGAGGAGAGATCAAGTAAGATGAGGACACAGGGGGTGTTGGAATCAAGGTTGGAGAGCAGGTCTTCACGGATGTTCAGGAGAGCAGTTTCTGTGCTTCTGGCAGCTCTGAAGCCAGATTGATGGTCATGTAGACAACCAACAGATTCAGTGTGAGGATTAAGCTGGGAGATGGCCAGCCTTTCCAGAAGTTTGCCCAGCAAAAGAGTGATGGAGATTGGGCGATAGTTAGCCGGGCAGGAAGGGTCAGCAGAGGGTTTCTTAAGAAGAGGGCGCACAGGAGAGTGCTTCAGGGAGGAAGGGAAAACTCCAGTGGTGAAGGAGTGGTTGCAGAAGACAGCCAGAGCAGGAGCTAGTGTGTCAATGTGGTCATTGATGGTTTTGGAGGAACAAGGATGAACCTGTTTTGACAAGACTTTCATAGATCGGACTTGTCTAGAAACATTGTCTACAGAGAACAGGGGAACGGCAGAGAAGTAGGGAGGAGAGGTGGCCAAAGAAGGGCCAGAGGAAGAGCAGGGAGTAGAGGGAGGAGGGGGACAGGAAGAGAGAGCGGACAGGATGTCCTGAGTTTTAGAGATGAAAGGAGAAGCCAGAGCCGTGCAGAGGGCCTGGGTGGGGACAGGAGAGGTAGAGACTGCAGCAGGATTGGCTAGCTCCTTGCAGATTTTAAACAGTTTGTCGAGTTGTTAGATGCCTCAGAGATGCGGGCTTGGATTTGGGCTCTCTTCTTGGTGCGGAGAGAGAACCGGTATTGTCTTTGGAGCAGGCGCCAGGCGAGTTTGTG
Source organism: Ambystoma mexicanum (assembly GCF_040938575.1). Lineage (NCBI taxonomy): Eukaryota > Metazoa > Chordata > Amphibia > Caudata > Ambystomatidae > Ambystoma > Ambystoma mexicanum. The sequence goes on from NC_090934.1 coordinate 880,794,827, forward strand.
AGAGGATGTATCAGAAGCACGCCATTTCCTCTCAGCCACCCTGTCCTTGTGTTTAAGGGTGACGAGGTCTGAGTCATACCAAGAGTTGCACTTGGCTTTGGGCTTCAAGCGGATCCTCATGACAGGGGAAAGAACATCTAGTGTATCAGATAAAGCAGAGTGGAGCTGGAGCATGGAAAGGGCTGTGTCAGGGTGCGAGTCAGCCAAGGGGGGAGATGGAGGTGAGAAAGTGGTGGTGAAAGCCTCAACTGACACACACTTCATGGGCCAGAAAACTGAGAAGGTAGGTGGCAGTGCTGGAGTTGGCTTGGCCTGGGGGTAGAAAGGGTGAGCTGGGAAGAATGGAGAAAGTGATCACTCTAGGAGAGAGGAGTGGTGAGAGGGATAGAAAGGGGAAGGTCTGACGAGATCAGAACATGCAGAGTGTGCCCTGCAGAATGAGACGGGCCAGAGGGGAGAATAGAGAGTGAGAGTCACAAAGGTTGTGAAAGAGTCCAGAGGCAGGACAGGAAGCATCCAGGTGGATGTTGAAGTCTCGGAGAAGGAGGAGTTGAGTGGTCGAGACCAGGAGGGCAGAAGGGGAGGTCCGCCCATTCAGAGTGGAAGGAGGAGATCTCACCAGTTGGCCGATAGATAAAAGCCAGAGTAATGGAATGGCCAGGAGAGAGAAAGAGCCTGCAGATGAGGCATTAGAAAGATGAGTAGGCCTGCATAGGAATGACAGAGGCATGAATCCACTCCGGGTAGATCAGGGCTCCACCCCCTCTGGAACGGTTGGATCTGTGCACAGAGAGGATCTTGTAGCCATCAGGGAGGAGAGTGTCAAAGCTCGGGACAGAGCTGGCCATGAACCATTTGTCATGATGCCCACTCCCGGGGAGCCGGTTCAAGCCCTGCGTCCCCGAAAGCAGACATCCAGTCCCCAAGGAAAGACCCAGCAACCCCATATAGGGGCCCTTTGGACAGTGTCCTGGTGCCTATGGCGCCAGGCTCATAAAAGACATCAGTCCTGGCCCATAGGGGCCAGGCTCATTATGGGAGTGCTTGGGTGCACTTAACTGATGCAGACCATGCTGCAGGATCCCGGCCTCCTTGAGGCCTGAAAGGAACTACTTTACCTGTGGGACTAATTTACCATCCGGGCGTGGTCGGGGAAAGATACATACCTGATTGGAGGAAGGATACATACCTGGAACTTCTTTCAAGGCTATTTAAACCCCACCCGAACAGCCACACGTGCTTCGCGTTGTTCTGCATCTAGCAGCTGGACGCTCACCGTGTCTGCTCCTGCATCCTGACTTCTGCCACGCCTGCCAGCATCCTGGATCACCTGCAAAGGAAGAGTACAGAAGAAGGAAAAGTCCTTACCTGCTAAATCTGCATCCCGGAGACATCTCGCCGACAATCTTGAAAAGGAAGACTTTTATTTAAAAGCTCATTGCGTCGATCGCTGCAGCGCCGCATTCCACTCACCTTTACAGGGCGCCTCCATGTTCAGCAGCGATCATCCGGATTCGCAGTCACGCCCCAGCGCCTAGGGAGAAAAAGGCAAGAACAAAAGGTGAGAGAGAGAAGGGAATAAGGAAAGCTAAATCTCCATGTTAAGACTTACCTGTTGATTCATTCCCTCTTCATTTCGGGTCCGCGCCGCATCCTAGCATTTCCGGACCCGGCCCCTAAGGGGATAAAAGGACATCAGCGTTAATGAGCGAATGAAAAGACATTACCAAAAAACGCTCATTAAAGACTTACCTGATTTCTACAAGGATTTCACCTCTCATCTCGGGTCGGTGCCTGTTCCCCGGCATTCCGTACCCCGGCCCCTATGGGGAAAAAGACACTAGCATTAGTACATTAATGCATGGACACAAGGGGGACCTCTTATCAAAAAACTTACCTGGAAGCCAAGCAAGTTTGGTTCTCACCAATCCGAAAATCCAGTGAAGTAACTGGATACCAACGCGCCCCTGCATCAGAAGCAGGATGGAGAGCGCGTCCTTCCAGACCCTAAGGTGAGACGCTACGGGGAATCACAGAAGGGTTTCGAGGAGGGTGAGAGGGGAAAGTGGGAGGCCGATTGCATTACCCCGCAGACAGTTAATCCCCTATTTTCACCTACAGAAGGATACTTCTGCGAGCCAGACAAGCCAGATTTGGGGGCCCAGTCCAGTCCGTCTTCGGAACCCTGCGCATCACCTTAGAAGAGGTCACAGCAGCGCGAACCAGGCCAGTGCCTCCGTGGGAGTCAGGTGAGCGTTATAGAACGCGAAGCCTTCCTACAAATTCCCACCCAGGCGCTATGGAAAGTTCTGAGACTGATCAGTTGGCCCAATTACTGGGGGAATTACGGGCCGAAGTACATGCCGCTCGTCAAGAGACAAATGCCCTCAGGAGGGAATTAATAATATCAAAGGAAAGAACTGATGACCTGGCCAGACAGCTTTTGCAAGGTCAAGCTGGGCAAACTCCTCTACCCGGTTCCAGAGGGAACCCCGCTCCTGTGGTTTCCAGTAACCCTGTGCAGATTAATCTACCCGGAAACATGCCGCTGGCCCCACCTGAACGCTTTGCTGGGGACCCCAAACGATTCGCCGTATTCATGAATCAGTGTTGTTTGCACTTCCTATGCAGACCTGGGGCCTTCCCTAATGATCAGACCAAGGTAGCCATTGTATTGTCATATCTCAGCGGCTGCGCTGCCGATTGGTCAGTTCCACTGGTTACTCAAGATGACCCGATTCTCCGTGATTTTCAAGGGTTTCAAGCAAGCATGGAAAGGTTATTTGCTAGACACTCTCAGGGGCAGGCTCTCGATGACAAACTTCTATCCCTGCGACAGGGCAATCAGGACCTCCTATCCTATATTGCAACCTTTAATAGACTAATTGTGGAAACGGAATGGCCAGAGGATAAAAGAGTCACGTTGTTTTATCGAGGCCTACGCGGAGAACTTAAAGATGTCTTGGCCCAAGTTGTAAATCCGCCCCAAGACTGCACAGAGTATATAGACTTAGTGGTCCAATTGGATCACAGACTTCAAAACAGAAAAGCAGATCGGTCCAGGTTTGAGACCCGGGTGTTGGTCAAGACCCATGCTAATCCCAAGGGAGTTGATGTCTCTGAGCCTATGCAAATTGGAGGGGTTAAAGGACCCTTAACTCAAAAGGAACGTGAAAGGAGGCGGCAGTTAAAATGATGTCTTTATTGTTGGAATTCTGGACACTTTCTACGAGATTGCCTGGCAAAACCGCCCCGAAAGGCGGTAGGAGCCGCTGATAAAAACCATGAAGATTCTGTTTCGGGAAACGACTCCGCCTGACAAGCGTAGGGGTCCGCTTTCCGAGCTTGAAAACTAACTCTCAGACCTCGCATTTCATTGTGCCAATGGTTCTCGTAGATCCAGAACAGCCTAAGCGGTTGCATGCAATAAAGGCATACATCGATAGTGGGGCTATTGGAAACTATGTGGATCGTGAATTGGTCTCTAGGATTAACCTCCCTCTCCGTCCTAAAACCAGCAAAGATGTCATCACCACAGTCGATGGAACTGAAATTGCCTCTGGACCGGTAACACATTCCACTACTGAGGTGACTCTTATTGGTCCCGACGGCCATCGGTAGGGTGTTGTGTTTGATGTAATCAAGGCTCCACAGTTTCAGGTTATTCTTGGAATCCCTTGGTTAGAGACACATAATCCTCGAATTGATTGGCGAGCTAAGAGAATAACCTTCCCGGATTGTACACAAACCTGCTACCCAGAAAACCTCAAGATTAATCTAGCATCTGTAACCTCTGCCTCCATGCAACTACCTCCAGAATACCAAGACTTTCAGGACGTCTTCCAAAAGGAACAGGCCAACACGTTGCCTCCTCACAGATCGTACGATTGCCAAATCGATCTGGTGCCCGGTGCACAACCCCCTTGTAGCAGGATTTATGCCCTTACCGAAGCTGAGAGCCTGCATTTGAGACAATATTTGGATCAATACCTAGCTAATGGTTTTATTCGCCCGTCAAAGTCCCCGGCATCCTCGGCTTTGTTCTTCGTGTCCAAAAAAGAAGGCGACCTTAGAACTTGTATCGATTACCGCGCATTGAACCAGATAACGGTTAAAAATCGTTATCCTCTGCCTCTGATACCTGAACTCCTTGACCAGGTGAAGGACGCTTGCATATACACCAAGTTAGATCTCCGGGGGGCTTATCATCTGGTACGAGTTAAAGAAGGCGACGAATGGAAAACTGCCTTCCGTACTAAATACGGATTATTCGAGTACCAGGTGATGCCTTTCGGATTGTGTAACGCGCCGGCTGCCTTCCAATACTTCATGAATGATGTCCTTCGGGAACTCATCGATGTTTGTGTTGTCGTATATATCGATGACATTCTGGTGTACTCCTCTTCGGAATCTGATCACAGAAAACACATCAGGGCAGTACTTGAAAAACTGCGCCAACACAAACTATTTGCTAAATTGGAGAAATGTGTTTTCCATACCACAGAAGTCGAGTTTCTAGGTTTCATCCTGACACCCAAAGGAATCTGAATGGACTCAAGATAAGTGGATGCCATCCTCAAATGGCCATCACCTAGCTCTGTAAAAGGGGTTCAAAGTATGCTCGGCTTTGCCAATTTCTATCGCAGGTTTATCCCGGAATGTTCACGCGTGGTACAACCTATTACTGCACTCTTGAGGAAAAATAAACGTTTTGAATGGTCTGAAGAAGCCGAGCAGGCCTTTCAGGATTTAAAAGCTAAGTTTACCTCTGCACCTATATTGAAACACCCGCGTCCAGATCTCCCTTATGTTATCGAGACTGACGCATCCAGCCTAGCCATGGGAGCTGTCCTGTCCCAAAGAGATCCCGAAACCAACCAACTGCATCCCGTAGCATTTTGCTCGAGAAAATTCTCGGCACCCGAGGTTAATTATGCAATCACTGACAAAGAACTGTTAGCCATTAAGTCCGCTTTTAAAGCCTGGCGGCATTATCTGCTTGGCGCTCGACATACCATCACAGTGATCACTGATCACCGGAATTTACAGTATTTGAAAACCGCCAAGGCTCAGTCATCACGGCAGCTCCGATGGGCTTTGTTTTTCGCTGAATTTGATTTCGTGATTACCTATCGACCTGGCTGCAAGAATGGCAAAGCAGATGCCTTATCCCGAATTGGAATGGGAGAATCTGATACAAACTCAGAACCAGTACCAATAATTCCCGAACAGAGGATTCTAGGCATGACTTCGTTACAGACGCTAGAAGACATTCAAGCCAGAGTGAAACAACTCCTGGACCCTACAACCTTACAGGATTGGATACAAAAGGGATCAGACTTTACCATAGATAATGGTTTACCTTATTTCCGAGGACGCTTATTCCTGCCACATAAGGAATTACACAAACTAGTTATTTCCGGTTATCATGATACATTAATAGAGGGACACTCCGGTATTGCCAAGACAGAGGAAAAGGTGAAACGACAATTTTGCTGGCCCTCTTGGCGAAAAGATGTTAAATCTTTTGTGATGTCCTGTGGTGTTTGCGCCCAAAATAAAAGTCAAAAGAAAAGACCAGCCGGTCTCCTTCAACCTCTAGACATACCGCCAGCACCCTGGCACACCCTATCAATGGATTTTATTACGGACCTGCCTCCTTGTTCGGGGTACAATACTATTCTGGTAATTGTGGATTTGTTTTCCAAAATGGCCCACTTTATTCCTTTGAAAGGTTTACCTTCAGCTTCTGTCCTAGCCAAAGAATTCCTTGAAAATATTGTTCGGCTACATGGATTCCCATCTATACTAATCTCTGACCGGGGAAGCCAATTCATTTCCCACTCTGGCGCAAATGTTGTCAAATGGCGCAGATCGACGTAAGATTATCGACCAGTCACCACCCTCAGACCGATGGTCAGACCGAGAGGACAAATCAGACCCTTGAGCAGTACTTACGGTGTATGTTACAGCAATCTGAAAGCAACTGGAAAGACATTCTTTGGATAGCCGAATTCGCATATAATAATTCGGTACACTCTGGAACTGGCCACAGTCCTTTTTATGCTTTGTTTGGGCATCACCCTCAAACCTCAAACCTTGACTCACCTCAGAACCTCGGAATGCCTGCAGTAGAACATCTGCATTCTACAATTACCCAAGCCTTCAAAGAGGCAACTACGCATTTACAACAAGCCAAGAGAAAATACAAGGAGAATGCTGATCTACATCGGAGTGAAGCACCTCAGTATCAGATTGGGGATCAAGTGTGGTTAGCTACTAGACATTTACCACTCAAAGGGCCTCGAACTTTTAACCCAAAATATCTGGGACCTTATTCTATTATGGCAATAATTAACCCAGTGGCTGTTAAACTTGATTTACCAGCTAGAATGCGAATTCACCCTGTTTTTCATGTACCACTTCTGAAACCAGTGGTACCCGGAACCCGACTACTCAAACCTCCAGAACCTATTCTAATAGATGGGGAGCCCGAATTCGAAGTGAAGAACATTTTAGACTCAAAAGTGTTTAGGTCAAAACTGTTCTACCTAATTGATTGGAAGGGGTACGGACCTCAGGAGAGGTCGTGGGAACCCAGCGACCATGTGCATGCACCTCGATTAGTCAGGAAATTCCACCGACTCTTCCCAGACAAACCAAAACCCCCGGAGGGAACAACCTTGGGAGGGGCCTTGGGGGGAGTGCTGTCATGATGCCCACTCCTGGGGAGCCGGTTCAAGCCCTGCGTCCACGAAAGCGGACATCCAGTCCCCAAGGAAAGACCCAGCAACCCCATATATGGGCCCTTTGGACAGTGTCCTGGTGCCTATGGTGCCAGGCTCATAAAAGACATCAGTCCTGGCGCCATAGGCGTCAGGCTCATTATGGGAGTGCTTGGGTGCACTTACCTGATGCAGACCATGCTGCAGGATCTCGGCCTCCTTAAGGCCTGAAAGGAACTACTTTACCTGTGGGACTAATTTACCATCCGGGCGTGGTCGGGGAAGGATACATACCTGATTGGAGGAAGGATACATACCTGGAACTTCTTCCAAGGCTATTTAAACCCCACCCGAACAGCCACACGTGCTTCGCGTTGTTCTGCATCTAGCAGCTGGACGCTCACCGTGTCTGCTCCTGCATCCTGACTTCTGCCACGCCTGCCAGCATCCTGGATCACCTGCAAAGGAAGAGAAGAAGAGAACAGAAGAAGGAAAAGTCCTTACCTGCTAAATCCGCATCCCGGAGACATCTCGCCGACAATCTTGAAAAGGAAGACTTTTATTTAAAAGCTCATCGCGTCGTTCGCTGCAGCGCCGCATTCCACTCACCTTTACAGGGCGCCTCCATGTTCAGCAGCGATCATCCGGATTCGCAGTCACGCCCCAGCGCCTAGGGAGAAAAAGGCAAGAACAAAAGGTGAGAGAGAGAAGGGAATAAGGAAAGCTAAATCTCCATGTTAAGACTTACCTGTTGATTCATTCCCTCTTCATTTCGGGTCCACGCCGCATCCTGGCATTTCCGGGCCCCGGCCCCTAAGGGGAAAAAAGGACATCAGCATTAATGAGCGAATGAAAAGACATTACCAAAAAACGCTCATTAAAGACTTACCTGATTTCTACAAGGATTTCACCTCTCATCTCGGGTCGGTGCCTGTTCCCCGGCATTCCGTACCCCGGCCCCTATGGGGAAAAAGCCACTAGCATTAGTACATTAATGCATGGACACAAGGGGAACCTCTTATCAAAAAACTTACCTGGAAGCCAAGCAAGTTTGGTTCTCACCAATCCGAAAATCCAGTGAAGTAACTGGATACCAACGCGCCCCTGCATCAGAAGCAGGATGGAGAGCTCGTCCTTCCAGACCCTAAGGTGAGACGCTACGGGGAATCACAGAAGGGTTTCGAGGAGGGTGAGAGGGGAAAGTGGGAGGCCGATTGCATTACCCCGCAGACAGTTAATCCCCTATTTTCGCCTACAGAAGGATACTTCTGCGAGCCAGACAATCCAGATTTGGGGGCCCGGTCCAGTCCGTCTTCCGAACCCTGCGCATCACCTTAGAAGAGGCCACAGCAGCGCGAACCAGGCCAGCGCCTCCGTGGGAGTCGGGTGAGCGTTACACCATTAACCTCATTATAAGACTGTTGTTCTGGCAATTGCTACAACTTATAGACACTAATCCATCTTCTATAAATGAGCAATTTATATTACTATCCACTTGCCAGAACAACAGTGAAACTAGGATATGGTAAAGTGGATTGTTTTTTGGTCTTTTGCTCTTAACGTGGTTTGAGAGACACAGTTTCGGAGGATTCATATCCGGAACTGTAGCGTTTTTGCCACATGTTTTAGAATTCGGTGTCTGTTGTTCACACACAGCCCCTGGGACAATAAATTGACATATAACCCGGTGGATGTCTGTGCACCTCAGTGCAAACACACCGTTTTTATTTTTATTTTCTGGTACTTGTCTCTTCCTATGCACACATAGAGGAAGAGAGTGGTTGGAGGGTACCTTTGATACAAGGCTGAAAGTTTTTTCAAACATTTAGAAGTTGATAGTGTTTCTTCTTATCCTGTCCCTTTTTGTAGGTGGCACAGCAGCGCTACACAGGCACAGATGAGGTATACAAGGAAGGGCCAATCCAGAATTCAATTCTATCCTTTCCTGTCCTCCCTACACAGCCTTGTCACTGTGGGTGCTAAAACCCACAGATAGCATCTTACCCTCCTGTAAAAATAAAAATAAATGTGCCCTCAACCACAGTGGTTTTTAAGTTAACAAACCGGTGGATCACCTGGGGTGGGAAAACAGACTTGAGTTCGGTTTCTTTCACTAAAATCACAATACAGTTGTTCATTGCCCTACCTGTTTGTGTTAAACCGTTGTTACCGGACCAGCAAACTACAAGTTCTGCTCGCGGTTGCCTTACCGCCTGCCTGGTCTAACTTGGCGGGCGGACCGGCACCCACGAGCAGACCATGTCGGATGCACCGGCACCAATGGTGCCAGTGCCTCCGGCCTCCCCATTCCCATTGAGTCCAATGGGACTCAAGTGGGAATAGGGACTAATATCTTCCGGCGCCCGGGGAATGTGCAATTACCGGGTCCGCCGGGGCTGTAATGCCCCGGTAATTGCCCATTCCTGGGCGCTGGAATGAAAATGACTCTGGCGGCAGCCGTGCCGGTTTTACCGGTACGGCTGCCGCTGGACTCATAATGAAGCCCGATGTCTCAGTGAGACCCAGGACATTGAGGTCAAGTTCCTCCAGGAGGTGCCAGATGTCAGAGGAGTGTTTGACAGCTCAGCGAGAGTTTAGAGTGGCAATATGGAGAAGGTTGCTGACCTTGAAAGACTTCTGGGGAGGGATACAAGTCAGAGGTACGCCCTGCGGAGGTGCAGGAAAAGCCTGGGGGGGGCAGAGGAGGAAGGAGAAGGAGAGGGCAAGGTAGCTAAAGAGGAGACAACAGGGAAAGGCAAGGAAGCTGTGGAGGAAAGAGAGGGGACAGCACGAGAAGAAAGGAAATTGATGAGGCGCGGGAAGCATCTATAAAAAAGGAGAAGGTTGGCTTGAGGGCCTTGGACCAAGACGGTACCATTCAAGTAAACATTAATGATGACCTTAGAGGAGTGGAAGGAATCCAGGAGGGCCTCCCACCGGGTCCCACTGTTAATGGGAGAGGAAGCGAAAGGAGAGAGCACAGAGACCATATGTAGAGTCCATAGGTCTACCGAGGGAACAACAAAGAGGATGTCAGTCAGGTTTTGCTTGGAGGAGTCACTGGTATAGGTATCAGTGACAGGGAGGCCTGGGGTGGAGCCAGGATGTCCTTTTTAAACTTCTTCCTACCAGAGAGACAGAGAGCACCACAGAGTAGGTAGGGAGAGGAGAGAAGAGGAAGGGAGTGAAGAGGGGTGGGGGCGGGGAGAGCACTGAGAGTCATGCTATGAAATCTAGCACCTTGCTCACCAAATCATGAGAGGCAATCTCAGAGAGACATATGCCTTAATGAATAATCCATACCTCAATACATTTCTCAATGTGATATCAAATGTAGGGTAAAAAAGGCCTCATCATACATATTAACTGCAGAAGATACAGAGTTAAAGTGGTCTGGAAAAAGAGTGGGTGCCTGGAAAAAATTCACAATTGAAAACAAAAAGGAGACATTGGAAAAAGAATCCATAAAAGACACCAATTAATGCACCATGGGCGTTTCATCAAAAATGCTTACAATTAGGATAAAATGCTTTAAAAAGAATTACATGTACATTGAGCTTACTGGTGCTCAGCATATAGCCAATCCAGAGCTGAATAAGGTGCTTTGGTGGAAAAGCAAAGATCATTCCCCAACAGCTCAAAAGAAATTTGAGTTCTGCTAAAAAATAAATCAAAATAGCCTGAACCCAGTTTGGGGCTTAAAAAATCCAGAAAACGTTCTGTCAGCTGCTCAGACCATTTTTTGATAAACCAGGCTGATATACCTGTAGAGAGTATGTCCAGGAGGTCTGTGATCTTTAGAAGTTCAATGATTGCTTGTTGTTCATCTTGTAAAGTTACTGAATCTTCTTGGATGACATACACCATATTCACTACAATATCCCCTGCTTGTAGATTCCCTGCTACAATGCAATGAAGTAATCTTTGGCTGCAAAAATGGCTCATCTTGCTTGGCCTTCCAGCCAGTCCTGGATGATTTTCTTCAAAGTACGTTCAGTTTCTGTTGCCTCTCTTCTGGCCCTAGCCTTTCCTAGGTGGGCTATCCTGTATAGGATTGCTGTCTACCTGACTTTCCCCAGCTGTCTATTATACTGATAACCATATGTAAGGGTGCTTGCTTTGCCATCAGTTGGCATGATTTGCTGATGGGAATGGCATAGATGTGTGGCATATTTAGTGAAGCTCAAGTTTTGTCATGTCCTGCACTTAAACCTTGGCATTTATGACATGCATTGCCTCCAAGACTCCAGTCCAGTGGAAGGCCTGAGGTATTGGTATTTTTTCATATTAAGCTTCCTTAATCACTTCTTTAAGCTGTTTATTTGTCCACTTCAAGCCATCCTCCTTGGCCTCCCTATTGGGTACGTGGTTCAATGGGTTGGACTGCATGTTATAGCAAAATGAATGGGATTGCAAAAACATCCAATGTGGATGTCTACATGCTACATTTAGCGTGTATGTTGCATGACCTTGCCAAAAGTCAACCCCCCATGACGTGTTGAGAGGGACTGCCTTGTCATGCATTCTCTGTCATTGTTGCATAGAATACTTTATCATAGACCACAGAAAGTGTAAACCACATATATTGGCCATCTGGAGGAAGAATATATGTTCACGTTGTGCTATTGGCATCTTCTTTCACTCAGGACTTTGGTCTATAAGGGAAGTGTGTTTAAATCTGGTGATGAGTTCATAAGAGGAAAAGAACAATACTATCAGATGGTTATGTCCAAACACTGCACAGGGTTCTGTTTTCTGCGTATAGAAAAGGAAGATGTCAAAATAGTTCACAGCACATACATTGTCTGCCATGTCATCTAGCTTTTATAGATCATCTTCAGGATCTAACAGTTCTCTTTGAATCTCAACAGGTCCTTATAGATGTCTTTAATGTTTATCATAGGGGTCACTACCCTAGATTCATCTGTCAAGAATAGTGTATGCACTAGGAGTTTAATACAAGGCCTATTGTAGGGGTATACTGGCTTGTCCAGAAGTGTCCTAACTCTAGTGGGTATATACTTGTTTGTGTAGAGACTCCTCCCACATCAGCCTGTACCTCCCTCTCATGTATTACATTTGGAGAGTGTGCTGTTACTAAGGTTGAAATGTTCAACTGTTGACTGATTTCTGGGATGTTCAGTGGGGTTACAAAATGTCCCCAAATCAATAAGTTACAAGAATGGGGCATGTTTTTACGCTGAAGGGATCTACTCGTGTTACCATTGTATGCTGTAAGGAGAAGGGGAAGAGCAACATCTTTTTTTCAAGCGAAACGCTTGCTTGGACTGATTAAGCATATTGGACTTCATTACCCAAAAGGCTGCGTGCACCAGACTCAGCCCCCGCCTTCCCAGTAGCCCTTCTTTAACTGAGGTGCACGCACATGAAAGTGGGAGACCCCCAATACTGCTGGCAAATCGCCCAACAGAGTCAATAAAGGTACATGCCAGGAGGGAATAAGACCAAGACCAAGTGAGAGTGTGATTAAAGGCTTTATCTGAATTAGGGCAAACAGAATCTACTCTGCTCACGCCAAGAGTGCTCTGCAGTAAACATGTTACAAATCATTTTTATACAGTTTTTGTCATCCAACAGAGGGGAGGCCTAAGGGGCACAGAGTCAATCGGGATTGGACACTAAGAGTTGGCACCTATAGGTGCTATAGCGTCGGCGATGGCTGATTGGTCCACAGGCACGTAATGAGATGATATAATGCTTGGGGTCAAACGTTCAGCTGGGCTCATCAGCCTTGTGTTTCATGTTGATTCTTTGACATCCTATCTTTGCAACAATTTGCCCTTGTGGCCACACATTCTCATCCATTCTGAAGTCTGATCTGTTCGTCCGGCGACAAGGCCTGAATCTTGACACTTGTGAAAACAGGGTTTTAAGGCAAGCTTATTTATTGCTTGTCATTAATTATTCGCCTCTATTAAAGGTATTACTCCCCTGTCCAAACGTATTCAGAATCTACTAGGCAAGGGGTAGAGGTTAGGGGGTCAATGTATTGTCGGGGGTGTCCATTCAGCATCGACAAGGGGAATTTCACAATATATGGCTAGGATGACCGGGTTACAAAAAGGTACATATCATGATAAACATACACTTCATTGAAGTGGGCTCAGAGTCTGAATGTCCAAACTCACTAAGGCTGAGGCCCCCTTTGTAGCTTGGTCCCACACTATACGATGGCTCAAGGCCTTTCAGAATACTATTAACATCCGACTTTTTAACACGTGGTTGGCTGGTTTACATTTGAGTAACACGGGCTCGGAACATACTTTTTACTTTATACAAGAGAGAAAGATAGAGGATTTGTTGATGAATAACCATGATGAATAACCAAGTAATAACCAAGTAATAAAAACATTTCTTTGACTTGAGATTCACTTATTCATAGACGTGCAGGTTATGGCTAAAAAATTTATGAGAGTACCAGCTAGGAGCGACCAACTTCTGCATTATACTTATCTGACATTATACATGTAATTACATTCAGCCTTGTCAAGAATGAGGTAGCATTGTGCAAGCACGTACAGATCTATATTTTGTTAACCATTGTAATATTGAAAATGATATTATGAGCTTTTCAGAATTATAGGTCGACATATATTATGCTTTCAACATAGCGGGTTAGCATAAGAACTTCCAGTTACACACGTATATGTATTTACATTGTTTACTCATAGGCCTTCTTAGCTTATCAGCAGGTTTGTATAATTTTACAGAAGACGAGAAAGCATGCTTACTTTTACCCATGTCAAAGGAAAAAAAATAGGTTCACTGGTTTTAAGGGTCTTTTTCAACTATAGACTTTGCCCTAGAGTGCACAAGGATTATGCTTTTATGACCAGGGTCTGTGGGGTGCGGGGCAGGTTTACAGAGACAGATAGCCCTTGCTCTGGCCCTTGCTTTGGGTTGTATTTGAGTCAGTGAAGGGAGTCAGAAGGCAAGTGACACAGTGTGGATTTTGTTGCATTCTCACAGCCAGCCTTCTCACCGGAACCAAGCAGTTGTGTGGACGACAGAGGGGAGGAGGTGGGGGGAGAATCTCGCTTGCTGTGTGCTCTCGTCGGGGAGTACTTCAGGCTGGAGGGAAACCTTAATAGCCATTTACTATTGCAAAATGGAGTCCGTGATTTTCAAAATGAAGTCTTGATCACCCCTGCTTTTGCTATACAAGAGCGTGCGCAAGGGTATTGCAGCACCCAGAGATATTCCCATACGAAAGGGTTCACAATTCCTAAAGGTGTTCCCGCACGAGTGCCCCGGGGCCGGGGCCCTGGACCCAAAGCAGCCTTGGCTGGGCCTACCCAGGAAGCGTAGGAATAAGGGAGGGGGGCTCTCAAGTGCCCCCTCCTTCCACTTATACATCCCGCGCGCGCAATCCCCAAGTGTGTCAAGTGTGCTGTTGGGCTAGCACGCTGAAGGATCTACTCATGTTACCCTCGTATGCTATAAGGAGAAGAGGAAGAGCAACATCTTTATTTCATGGGAAACACTTGCTTGGACTGATTAAGCATATTGGACTTCATTATCCAAAGTAATTTTTCAGCCTTATTCACACGCGCGCTGTCACTCATGAGCCGCTTATACTAATTAGTCTGGGCGGTGTGAGGGAACGTTTGGGCTGGGCTGGGTCCTTGAGCTCTGTGGGCTGGGCTAAATACTCACCTTCTCTAATGCCTGCAACCCATGTTTAACCCCCCGCCTACCCGCCCCTCACGTCATCTTTGTGTCTTCCCTCTTGCAGAGGCTGTGTGCACCAGAATCCGCCACCCCCTTCCCAGCAGCCCTTCTTTAACTGAGGTGCGCGCGCATCCCACGCACGCATCCCCAAGTGTGTCAAGTGTGCTGTTGGACTGTTAGGGTGGAGGGCTGGAGGCTGGAAACATAGTGCTGTGACCACCCATTTCTCTTCTGAACCTGATCAGTAAGAAAAAACGGTTCTTATTTTGTAAAATAATTGATACAAGCACATTTACGTGCAGTCACTCGAGGGACTATGGCAAGTGGCCTTCGTAGCGGTAAATGCGTAGAGACACCATTGTCCTCTAATTCAACCAACAAGCACAATGTTGACGCAACTGTGTGTGCTGGGAGAAGTACTTATACTGAAATAAGTGCTGGGGAAATGTTTATTATAGATACTGGTATTGGAACTGTCAATGGTGAAACTGAGCCACGTGATGTGCAAGTCTCTCCCTTGATTTCACTCGTACTCATTGATGACAACAAGGACGTGAAAAATCAAAGAAAGGAGACTGCTCACTCGGTGCAAGTACATTACTCTGAACCAACTGTGGGTAACCTATGTGATCTACCAAATTAATTTAGTAGTGACCTCGAAGCGAAAGCTAATGTATGTTCCCTTCGGGAAGGAGCTATTATAGATGTTGAGGCTGCCCACTGTTGAGAACCATGCCAGAATGCTACATTTAACACATTTACCACTTCAAGCGGACTCAATGACCCTATGAAAGATCTATCAATGATTGGTTTTGATAAAATGATCAAACTGAATGAACGTGTTAGGCTTTCAATAGGCATTCTTACACCTCTAGTACCATGCACCTATTGTATTAACTCATTTGAAAATTCAAAAATAAATTCTGAGAAGGCAGTATTCATGTCACGTTGCACAAAGAAACTTCAGAGTTGTGCGGTGAAAAGAAACAAAAAAAACATAAAACAGCCAACAAATTAATAAAAAAGCAAAAAAAATATTTAATTAAATGTAGAAGTTAATAGTGAAGAACAGCCTACTAAAGAAACTAATAATCATGCCAAAACAACCGATGACGACATAATAGATGTTGAACAACTTAGTTAGGAAAGCCAGGATGTCTTAAGGCATAAATTGGATGGTCAGAGAGAAAGTGCCGACTTAGCAAAACTGAGCTCTCCGAACGAATTTGGGAAATATGCTAATTGTAACAAAAATGATCCTACTCTGGAAAAGAAATCCCTTGTGAAAACTGAAAAAAAGTAGATGCATCTCAATAATTATTTTGTGAAGGAAGAAAGGAAGCGTACGTCTACCGTGCCCTTATCCAGTTCCGGTGGAAAACATTTCAACCAGGTACTATGGAGCGAATTAAAGACAATGTAGGTCCATCTACATTCATTAATAAGGGCTCTAATTATGCGCAAATATGCCTGGGAGATGTGTCCATTGATCCCATCAGTAAATTAAAAGTTCAGAAAGACTACATTATTGTAAGTGGATCAGGAAAACTTTGGAACTTAGTTCTGAAACTATGTCATCATATGTAGCTCAAACAGCTGGAGGTTACACTTGGCAGCAACTCCCCTTTATTTTACCTGTACTGGGAAAAGACTCTTCCTTAAGTGGATTAAAAATCATAGGTATTGACAGGGTTAACGGTACCGATGGCCCAACTGTAGTTAACAAAGGGATTACCACAATGACCGGTTTTGGTAAATTGAGGAAATTTGAAGATGGTGATCTGCCTGAATTAAATCTTATTGGTGGAATATGTAAGGATCTTCAGACAAGTGGATCTTACGCAACCACTAATAATATGTCAACACATGGTTTATCTATCCCAAAGAAAGTCTTCCAAGATGAAGTCACTGTTGATGGGACTGACAAAGGAGCCTTACACACGGCAATCAGGGAACTTGTCAGCGCTATGAAGTACAGCTAGCGCAAGCAGGTGCACCTGCCAGGAGTAGTCACTTGTCGGACCAAACAGGACCCTTGATAGAGTCATTCGAAAAAGGTTTGATTACCAGAGAACTACTGATTAAAGAACTCAACCTCAAAAGGAATGTAACCAACAAAAAGAATTGCCATTGGTGCACAAACCAGCCAGGTGCAACAATCAGAGACTACTATTCCCCGAGTGGAATCGAATTCTGTTTCTTTGAATGTGAATTCCATCTGTGGCAATGTGAATGCTGGCAGTGGAACTCATTTAGCTGAACAAGAAGACAGCACAGGTGGTTCAGGTAACAGGATTGGATTGGTGGGCAATGCAGAAACTTTGGTGGGTGCTCGCATCAACAGAAGATACTTGCTAGAACTATTAGCTTAGATTCCTCCATTGAGAATGTTGACTACAGTGGATTTTGAAAGTATTTCTTTAAACAGCAAAAACAATCATAGAATGACCTGTCATGTGCCTTCAGTGAGTATCCTAAAATGTAATTTGAACTTGACTGGAGCTGTACTCTTTATGCTATGAAATGTTATTCCACATACACTGAGTATGCAATGTTCACACAGAAGAGGGACCTATGTGGTACATACATAGCAATGTTCCCCAGTAGCAATGTACGCACATTGTATATGGGTTTTAGATTAAATCAATATCGGACGAGGGAACGTACCAAACATTGGGTTAACCCTTCCCGCGACAGATGTGATTGCTCATGTCGTTTTCCTGGGTTTGTGGAATTGAAAGAAACACTTAAACATCTTCTACTTGAATGTCGACACTTCAGGGTAGCCAGAACGACCCACTTGATGAAATTTGTAAATACTGCCTTTGTCGAGGCACTCACATTTTTATGGAACAGGTTGATGGTGGGTACGCATAACCCTCTGATCTTTGCATTGGTACTTTTGTTGAAGATATAGAAGATGAACTGGAAATATATAACCTAGGTTAAGAATATACCTAAATAGAAAGTAAAGTGTACTTGTGCTGATGCTTGTCATTAGTATTTTGATGAACTTACGATTTTAACGGAAGAGTTTTTAATATGTTTTTAGGACTAAATGTATATTTTAATTGTAAATGATTGATGTGAAATGAGATTTTTGTAAAGGTTTTTTTTCAACTAAATAAAATAAAAAAAGTTTTAAAAAAATCAATAAGACATAAAAAGTGAGAAGGCTTATCAGAAGCAAAATATAAAACAGCAGCTCTGTTCCAACAGAATGTTTGCTCGTGTCTGTGCACTTTGGATGGTCATATTGTAATGGATTTTTAAAAACTGCACACTCCAGACCAGGACTCTTTCCACTGGTAAGGGATGTGGTGCACAATAAAAATGCTTTTACTTTTATTTTTTATGGATTCTGCTTTGAGAAGGCAGCCAACCCATCTCACACCCCCCTTGACGAACATCTCATGTCGCAATGGACCCTGAACCAGGCCGGTGTCTAATAGTGAAACATGTATTTATTTTTAAATTCAAATGAAAATCAAACAAATTCAATATAGAGCAGCAATCACCAGTGTGGTGATAATTACACGGCAAAATTATATGATACACTTAATTTAACTTTCTGACCTCAGATACATCAATGCAAATATGAATGGGAAGCAATATCACTTTTTGATCATACTTTTAGATGGCACAACTGTTATGCACTCCCCCTGCAACACTACCCCAAATCCCTGCTAACCATGTTTTGTGTGGGTGGAAACGAGTAGCAAGGAGTCAGATATAAGAGGCAAAAATCAGATTTGAATTCCAACCTACCACCCAAGAATGGGAGGCCAAAACAAAAAAAAAAACCTTAAGAAATGAGCAAAATGACACTCAAACAGGATAGTTAGAGATCAGTTTACATGTGCGGCAGAATGAATAAGACAGGTATTCGTGTGGCTGGGCTAAAGAGGAAAGAAAGCTTAGAGGCTAGAAGGCAAGGTACTAAACAACATGAATACAGGTGAGAAAATCGACTTTGGGAAGGAAAGCAGTGCAGCAAATCCACACGTGGCACAATTGCAATTTCTTATTTTTCACGGGTTTAAACAAGGAAACAGCTTAGGAAATTAGCTAAACAGTCAAAATCGGAAAATATTTTTTTCTGATGAGGTACAAAGGCACATAACATGTATCAGACTGAAGTGAAAGGATGACTTCTTATGGGGACAGTATGGGATTCTTTATAGGAAAGGAAAATCGGATTTTAGAATTGAAACAATTTCACGGGCAAACTTGGTTTTGTTAGCAAAATGATTTGTTCTACTGCAACTGTATTTTAGTGGCTAAATTATTAAAGAAAGACACTGCAGGCAAGGAAGTTAATTTGCAATGTTAACCTATTTGTGCCGCATTCATCATTATGGGAAATTCATTAATTTATTCCAAAATAGTACTAAGGACTTACACAAAGGACTTAAATGATTTGAAAAGAATTACGCTAACACAGAGAGACTAACACAGATTCTTCTTCGGACAGGATACACAGAGGATTCTGACAATTTAGGAAGTTACTAGGGTACTTATAAGATTTTTATAGGGTTGGACAGAATGCAAGGTAAAAGAGCAGGGTATGCAATTTTTGTACTGGGGAGGGTGATACTTACAAAATGCACTTGATTTGGGTAGTTTGGACAGCTAACTGGGTCTCTGGACAGCGGGACAAGGATCTGGTCACCTGGGCAGTGGCTGGGCTCTCCTTTAAGGGAACAGTGGGGCAACATGGGTCTGGTCACTGTGGACAGCGGGATGCATCAGCTGGGCAAAGACAGGTCTCATCACTGGATTCTCCCAAAAGGATCAGCAGCCTTTCCTCCTTTCGCCCTGAATTATTGGGATTGTTGTAGGGTTTCGTTCTGGATAGTTGGTTCTGCCTGGATAGGAGGTTCTGGATAGGTGGTTCTGCCTGGATCTGGATCAGTAGAGGTGACTCTGGATAGGTGGTTCTGCCTGGATCTGGATCAGGATAGGTGGTTCTTTGAATCTTGAATGCCTTTATTTTTGAAAGTCTGGATTTTGAATGCTGAATGTCCCTATGGCTCCCTCTTATATAAGCAGGATGACATCAGAGAATCTTTTACTATGTGGGCGGAAGTAACCTGGACATACCTCTAAGATGGGATAGGTCAGGCTGTGGATGTAGCCACCTCCCTGCAAGCGGATTGGCTCCAGGGAAGTTATGTCAGTTTTAGTGTCTGTGTTTTATGATGTGCTTTGTTTCATCACAGTTACTTTTGCCAAAATCAGTTATGAAACAAAACCCTTATATTTTACAATCGTTATCATCATGAAAATAAGATAGTCAGATCCTATATTTTACAAGGAATATGCCGGTACAAACAGCAACTCTGTGTGAGTCTGCTTTGCGCTTTGGGCTCAATTTCACTGTTTTCTGGGGAAACAAAACACCTAAAATTCTGTAGCTGGCTCCATACATGTATATTAGTATTGGGCATATTCTCTTCAGATTTTACATCTGTGTCAAGTGCGCTTATCACAGGAAATGCCTCTTTAATGCCATTCATGTCCACCACATGCCAGGAAGACCCACATAGTCTCATTTTGCTTAATACAAAAATTACATTAAAACTCATCATAATTTAACATTACTGCTTATTCAGATTACTGCAACAAATGTCTTAAGGTAAAAAGTATTTTAATTCAAATGGGCTGGATTTGTTCTCAAATAGGGGCAGTATTTCCAACCCTCCAGCCAAATGTCTTCCCTTGGTCAGCTGGCAGAGGGGTTGAAGTCCTCCAGTTTTAATGCTGGGGACCCCACACTTCTGAGGCAAAGACATGGGTTTGAATCTTCCTTTGTCCTTGGGAGCATCTCTGCCAGGCAGTCTGAGGCACCCTGTAATTATCACACTTGTCAGTCCATAGAACATGGCCCCTGCCCTGGCAGTATCAGATCACGGGTAGGTGTGACATTGGCCTTTAAACCAAACTGGTCTAACAGGAATGCCTGCCTCAGCCAGGCTGTTGAAGTTCTTTTTGTGGGGAAAAATAAAATAGACAGAGCACAATATACCTATGTTTCTGCAGCCCCTCTTCCCAAAATGTACAGTATGATTTCCCATTCAGCTGTAATGTCATTTCACTGCTTTACAAAGCAAGTTAACAAGGGTTCATTTATTTTCATTTTTTTTACAAAATGCAGTTTTCCTCGCATTTACTTTCTGAAGGCTTTCATAGCTCTGGTCGATTTCTCTACACAGAGGTATGCTTGGAAGATGGATTCTTTGAAACTGACACCAGGCAAAGGCGAGAGAGAGCTTGTTTTGAAGTGCTTTGCGTGTGATAATTTGTTTCCAAAGTGAATGCTAGACATGCGGACTATAATGAAATTCCCTGCTTTTCACAGACTATTTGAAAAAACAATGCTGTTCAGGGAGGGATGGCCCTCATTTCGTGGTGTTCAACCTGAAATAGATGGACATGGCTCTGTTTTACTAGAACCAAACTGTGTGATGTTTAAAGATGAAAGTAGCACCAGTGCAAGGTCGTTTTAAACACAGGACATTTTCTTGTGAGGTTTTAAGCTTTTGAGATGACAGCACACCAGCGCTGAGCCATTCTGCCTTTGAATTCTTCTCTTTGGAGTCACATGAAGAAAATAAATGCATCTATACTCGGGGGAGGGGGGGTCTATGTTGCATCTCGCCCAATAATATGTGCTCAGCAGACACAGTGCAGTCATTATTTCTATAAGTGATAAAATGCAGTTTTTTGTGATCCACGGGATTTCTGTTGAGCTGGTAAATGTACCCCACAACATTTCTTCATCTTCACGGTGAACTTCGCTCTTCGTTTTGTTTCAAGCATTGTTTCTGGCTCTTTGGTTCCCGGAAAAATAGACTTTTTTCATTAGACGTGGAGATTTCTGGAGTTATCATTAACTTCATATTTGTATCTATTCTGGCCTGCTTGTCAGGGTTTTCAAGAACGAGAGTCCTCCCTCAGGAACAGGGGTGGAACCATCTGGAGCTAGGTTAAGGTGCTCGACGGACACTTGTCAAGTATCTTTCTCAGGAGGCATGACTGGTAGGACTGCTGTTCTTGGGCCTGTATGTTGCAGTACCTTTGCAGAAGGTCCGTAGTGTGGTCCAAGTGCTTCTTTGTCATGAGTCTTTATGATTATTCTCCAGGACTTAGTCCCCAGATTTCAGGATCAGTCTGTGACTTCTCTTTGCTGTGATGCTGTGGTGCTTTTTCAACATTGATTTAGTCTCTCGGGAGATTTATGAGGAGCAGCTAGTCTGGCCTGTTGAGAAAATCAGGCATATACATTGAAGTGCCAGACAGCAACTCATAAGGTATGTTACCCTCACATTGAGAAAGGCAAGGTCGATTCTTTATAATACACTGCACTATAGGAATGTAACTCACCAAATTAACACCCGGAGCGAGGATGCATTTACTCAAGGCTTACCTTTCTATCCTATTGGCTCTCTCTTATGACACCATTATCTTGTGGGCTAAACAGCTTTAGAGTACAGCTCCAGCTTGACAGGGCCTCTCCTAACGCTTTCCCTGAAAAGGCTGGCCCATTGCCAGCTTGGAGCGAATTTGGTGCTGTCATAGCTAGTAAGGACAGCAAACCCTTTATGACCTCTTTACAATCAGCTTTCCTCTGACAAATCAGCCAAGTGAACCTTGTTCACTAGATGACAAGTAGTTGTACTCGTTAACAGGTGTCTGTGGAGCTATGTGGTCCATATATTTGCATTCAAAAGGTAATGTCACCCTTGTTATTGTGCATTCTGGTGGTTTTTACGGAATTGATCTTTGATATATGCAAATATAGGGGGTCCCCTTACTATGTACTGCCGTACTATGCTACTGAATCCTGGCCTCCAGTATCTAACCTGCAAGAGTCTTATAGTAACTGAAAGACCAAAGTGGGTTTAGGCTACACTTGCCTGTGCAGTGGTGATTCATTCTGATCAATCCTGATTTCTAGGTAGTACCCTGTCAACCTGGCTTCCTTTTGACGTAGGTATAGTGACTGTCACTGTATTCTCTTTTACAGTATCATTATAGTTTGTGGGGAACCCGTGAGGATTAGGACTGTTTGCATCTATTCACGCACTTATGTCCTCATTTATGGATGTGGCTGGGTGTTTTAATGCCATTACCACTTTGTACAGTCCTCTGTCTTGTAGACTGATCAACAAGTGTATTGCCTGCACAGCGCACAGAATCAGTTATGTGGGCTTTTGCACGCATAACCCAGATGAGAGGTCTATCCTTCTACATGTCCCATATTTATTTGCCAAATTTGTTTTGACAGGATTGGCTCGCCTTTAGACTATCTACATGAGTCGGCTTCCCACCATTAGAGGCTAAAGTTATAACCTCATATTTACATAATCTGTATCAGACACCATTAGATTGGGTTTATGTGGACCAATTTGTTTTAGTGCGAAGAGGAGGCCTTGTAACTCACCAACCTGAGCTGATGTATCCCCTTTGTTTTTTGTTTGTGTATCATGGTGTTCAAACACAATGTTATGGTTGAATCTACCTTTTACAGCAGCACTGGCAGCAGAATTCGCAAAGCATGTTCCACTTGCTGAAACAGCAGTTCTATCACAGTTTAGTACATTTACAGACATCGAAACCAGGATGTCTGGTACTGCTACTTCCGTTCCTGTTTGTAGAGACCACTCCAGTGCATACATTTGTTTGTTGCTATTCTGGTTTATAATGTTGCTTTATCTCTGGTGCTGTCTGTATTGCTTCGGCAATATCATTTTTCTACAGCAACCAGTATATTTTCCTCTAGAGAATCTTATAGCTCAGTAATTGTACAGACACGTGATTTGTATGTTATGGGTTTTTTCTTTCCATGACTACATGATACTACATATGTAAGAGTTATTGAACTAGGAAATAGTGTCATTTTTTAAGTCCTTGTCTCTGTTTCTGTCCTGAAAAAGACTACTTCGTGTCATCTGTTAGTAGACATGGTGTAGGGTGCGTGTGTGCTCTCCCTACCACTCTTTTGGACGGACATTGGGCTTCACAAAAACATGTTGTGCTTTCACAATTGCTGCAAAGCCTGCCATATATGAGTGCCCAAATTCTCAAAAAGTGTACATTCGCTCTGCAAGTGTGCACATTTCTCTAGGAGTGTGGAACAAGTCTCCTTCCTTCTTTGGATAACAAAAACCCAGATATATGATTTCTCTATGGTCTAACTAAGACTTCTTGAAACTGAATTACAGCTTTTAGCTGCTGTTGTCCAAATGATCAAGTCCACTTTCTCTAGGTGTTCATGTAAGATATCATTTATTATATGATATTTTATTTGTATCGCGCTCGTACACAAGTGTTTCAGAGCATGACAAGGCAAGGCAGGGGAACAAAGGAGAACAAAAAACAACAATCTTACTAGGCCCAGTGACATTGAGAACGCGCACATGCATGGGAAAAGGAAAGGGGAAAAGTTCGTGGAAGGGGGGGTGAAGTGGAAAGTGCGGAGCAAAAGAAAACTGATAAATGACATAAATAAATAAATAATAAAGGCAGCACACAGTGGTAGTGTGGCCAGCAAGTGGCAAGTGCTTGGTTGAGGCACAGACAGGGTAAGTCTGATACATGCAGGAGAAAGGGAGCGGGGAGACTGTATAGTTATAGATACAGACCTCAGTGCAGGGAAATTGCCCAGAGGCAGTGCGGTTTGGTGGCAGGGTGACCAGGTACCTGGGCCCGGAAGGCAAAGGGTAGGCCAGGTGCACGGTGCAGAGAGAGAAAAAGATCAGCTTGTGAGAGGAGGGGCAAAGGCAGAAACAAAGAGGAAGATCTTGAGGTGCTTCCGGAACCAGAGATGGTTCTCCTCAAGTTTCAGAGTGGCAGGGTTGCTGTTCCAGAGGGAGGCCCCAGCTGAAGATAGAGATCTACCCCCAGCTCCTTTCTTGGAAAAACGACTGTCCCGGAGGGAGTAAGAGGTAGAGGAGCAAAGAGCTCAAGAGGGGAGGTATTAACGGAGGGATAGCTGAAGGTATTTTGGACCCATGCCCCAGAAAGCCTTGTGGACAATGCAGAGAGTTTTGAATTTAATCCTTGCATCCACTGGAAGTCAGTGGAGAGGTTTCAAGGCCCAAGGGAGGCCGGCCAGAGAGTGAGGTGAAAGGATCATCATGGTGTGTCAATGAGGGGTATCTCTGTCTTGCTGGCATTCAGGCAGAGATCGCTGGCAGCACACCAACCCTGAATGGCAGTTAGGCAATCAGAGATAAAGGAGTGAGAGGAAGTGGCCGAGGGAAGTCTGAAAATGAGTTGCGTGTCATCAGCATAGCACTGGAAATTGGAGCAGAAAATGGCAATGCAGTGGGTGAGAGTTGCCAGGTATTGGTTGAAAAGCCAGGGTGAGAGGTTACAACCCTGAGGCATACCAGAGGTAGAAAGGGAGATAGATGAAAGGAAGGACCTAACTTGGACCTGGGAGGGTCGATCAGAGAGGAAAGAGGTCAGCCAGGCCAGAGCCTGATTAGTGATACCCAGGTTGCTACGGAGACGTTTGAGCAGGATTGTATGTTTGACCTTGTGGAAGGCAGAGGAAAGATCGAGTAGGATGAGGACAGAAGGAATGTTAGAGTCAAGGTCGGAGAGCAGATCTACACAGATGTTCAGGAGAACAGTTTCCATACTTCTGGCTGCTCTAAAGCCAGACTGATGGTCGTGAAGACAGCCAAAAAAATAAGAATGAAGGTTAGGCTGAGAGATGGCCAGCTTTTCCATTTTGTACAGTATATGCTATCTAAATATGTCCAGCATGTCTGTATGCCTTCTAAGATGGATTGTGTTCTACTAGAAAAAAGGCCAGGACTGTGTTGTACCCCTGTCAGAGTTTAATATAGTGCATTGTATTCCCCTTAAACCTTATAGTTGTGTGTGAATAGCTTCCTGAATCCAAAGGTTATTCAATGGATCCATCCCAAATTCCAATGCAGTCTTATTTGTGTATCTCTGTATGTTACCCAGAAGGCCTGAAACATTAATGGTCAGTGAATCCTTTGTGCGTGTATTAGCATTTAAGATTCTAAAATCTATTACCAATTAATTTAAACCATCTAATGTGGAATTAATGCTGTATTGTAGGGGCATGCCTGTTATATTAGGGCCCTGTGTTCTAATCCACAATTACTTTCAAATATGGTATAACCTGTGCTTTGATTGGATTATTATGTCTGAGGCTTTGGTATTGCAAACACTAAGCATTGTTTGTGGAGGGTTATCTATGTTATGTTCTACACGGTTTTTGTATCAATTTGCTGCACCTACGCCAGCCCATAATGCTGCATAGGAGTGCACAACAATTTCAAAATGTATGTATAAAAAGGGGTTTAGCTACTTCTTCCCTAACATATAGCCTGGACCAATTATGTTCTGCTAAAAGGCCATCTTGTGTTATATGCAAATCAGACCAAAGTAGTGCCTCTATTTTCTTTGGATGTTCCCCTTCACGATGAATTGTAACTATATGCACATTATCGTCCTCTACCACTTTGCCTGTGGGAGTACTCACCTATACATTTTGATTAGTAGGAGTGTGCTCTATAAGCTTCTTGTATCTCTCTTTGAATATTGAGAATTGTATGCTAGAGTCTGATTGTACCGCTAACCAATCCTTTGGATCTTTTAGTCTCTGGTATCATCTTGTGGTTCTGGTTCAGGGTTTCTACCTTTGATGCCATTGTCCACTCTCAAAACTGCAGTTTGCTTTCTTTCTCCTTCCCCATAGGGTACTTCTGCTGTGTCTCTTGAGTGATGAGCCCTGAAGGATAGTCTCTATCATTGTGGCTGCCTAAGCTATGCCCTATCGTCTAACTGATAGGTACCTTTTTTACCACTTCTGCCCTTAAGGGGTCTTCTTTCCCAACCAGATTTTTGCCTGGGACTGGAGCTTTCGCATTATACAGATATTGATCTGCTATTAAAAGTTTCCCTTTCTTCTTGGCAGGGGCTCACTGGAATCCCTTGTTTTTCCCGTTCTGCCTATAGCTGAGAAGGTATAGGTCTGGTACCAGTGGTGATATTAGGTCGTGCTCCTTTAGAGTGCTTATTCTCACATAATTCCTTCTTTTGCCCTTCACTGGGGGGTCCTTCCCAGGTGATCCCTGCTTAGAGACCTGTAGGTATCTATGACCAAACTGTTACAAATGTTACCTTTCTTGGTCACTGGGCAATGCTGCTAGAGTCTGACAACTACTAGTCTTACTGACACCAACTCTTATAAGGGGCATAAGTACTCCTATAATGGAATATTTGCCCCCAGCTATTGCCAGCCCTAAACCCATTGCTGCTTCTGCCCACTGGGAGTCTAGTGTCTCTTTCAGAATGCAGGTCAGTGGTAGGCTACTTCTAGCTAGCTTAGTATACTGGGACATATAGGGATCTCCTCCTGCCTTGTGGGGCACGTGTCCAATAAGGCTTTGAGGGTCTGGAATGGAAGTACTCCTTCCTCTCCTTACATTATTGGCCTAGGTGTTGCGGGAGCGGCTCCCAAGGCTCTATATTCTAGAGCTTGAGCGCGAACAGTGACAAAATGTCTCACCAGAATGTCATAGTGCTCCCTGGTATATGGGCAATTTGCCTATTTGGTATTTACTTCCTGTATAAGCACCTAACAAGTAACTGATAAAGGAAAAGAAAAAAAGAAAAAGAAAATAAGGATGTGTTGTAAGGTTTGCCCTTCCATTGCTAATGGCAAAATGACCATATCTATCCTTTGAGATGGGGTATGTCCAGCCTCTTAAAACCAGTTCTGGTGGTCTTCATGCTGTAGGGCTACTTCAGGATACTCATAGGGTGTATATTGTATTTGATTTAGATCCCATCTAAAGTGTAGGGTCTCAAACATGTCTCCTGGCTTAGTACCAAGTGTCTTCATATATATGGACAGGGTCTTCCCTGGCATTCCTCCAGACACTGCATCTGCCACTGTGAAGGTGGTTTTGATTTTCCTAACACTTCTTTCCTGTAACTACCCGATTACTGCATGGCGTCAGTTCACAGGTATAGGGATATCATCATGTGAGTTAGCCATTTAATACCTTTTACCTAGATAGCTGTCAAGAATATTTGTTTTACACCCTGCTCTTGACTAGAATGGTTCAATGCTTCCTAGCTTGATAGCTGTATAGAAGACTTGTTTGAAAAGACACCCTACTCTTCACTAGAATGCTTTAAGCTTTAGTTTACAGCCTGCTCTTCGCTCAAGTGCTTTAAGCTTTAACTTCCAACCCGCTCTTTACTAGAGTGTATGTTATTCTTTGTATTGCTCAGGCCTGAAGCAACCCCCCCTGGCCCCTCTTCAGTAACCAGGTGGAGAGAATATAGAATATTGTTAGGTAAAGGAAAGGTGAGTAATTTCCTGCCACGGTCGCCAATGTGACATGATTTTTATCACCCCTACCTCGAGAGCCTTGCCTCCACCCCCAGGGGAGTGTCCATGACAACCCCAGCGGGGGCTGTGGTAGGTGTAGGGGTAGGGAAAGGCATGTACCTGTCATTGTGCAACAGAGATGAGAGCAGGCAAGAACCCCTGCAGTAGGTAGCGGCTCACAATTGCCAACACGGGAGAGGTTTACCAATGTCATACATATTTATATTGATAGTCTATTGCCCACACAAACCATTAACCCATGATGTGTATTAAAAGACATGTACCTTGTATAACACATGAGTACACAGTAGTTCAAATATATGCCCCACACTTAATATTCATGTTCAAAGTCATCTGATAACACTTAGTAATGGACACTCAATGAATGTGTCTTACACTCATGTAAAAATAAACATTTTAATTATGAGAATTTTGTAATAAAGAAACATCATCATTATTATCATTACTATACACAACACACTTAAAATGCAATACATCATTAATGGATACGCTGAACCATTGTCATTTGTCTCTAACTCAAATCAAGACTTTAACTGATAAACCTTCTGCAAGAAATCAGTCATCTTAAGCACTAAGGCCCTGATTCATGGAATTATTTGTGTGTAAAACAGGGATTTGCGTGCCATTATTTCCGCAAATCCCCGTTTTACATGCAAATAATTCCATGAATCAGGGCATAAATACCTGCCTCACCAGGTTGTGTCAGGCAACCTCACAGAACATGCTGGGCAATCTAGCACCTGCCTCACCAAATTATGATAAGCAATCTCACGGCCTGAATCAAGAATCCATACCTCAGTAACTTTCTCAATGTGATATAAAATGCAGGGTAAAAAAGGCTTCATCATACTCACTAACTGCAGAAGGTAGGGAGTTGAAGAGGGCTGGAAAAAGATTGGATGCATGGATAAAATCCACAATTCAAAACAACAAAAATCCAAAAATGGAAAAAAGGAAAAATTGGAAAAAAAATCCCAAAAGACACCAATTAATGCACCACGTGATTTTTCATAACAAATGCATACACTTAATATAAAATGCTTTAAAAATAATTAAATGTCCATTGCAGTTACCTTTTCTCAGCATGTAGCCAATCCAGAATAAGGTGTCTGCTCTTAGGCCCTTAGGCTGTGAGCTGATTAAGGTGCCTTGGGGGAAAAGCAAAGATCTTTCCCCAACAGCTCAAAAGAAATTTGAGTTCTGCTAAAAAATAAATCGTAAATAGCCAGAACCCAGTTTGAGGCTTGAAAAATCCAGAAAAAGAATTACGAGTGGGATCCCCCATCCATCTGAGAAGCCTATTTGCTTTCCTCTCCTTCCAGCCATCTGTATCTGCCTCTGTCTTTCTGCCAGCTCTGTTGCCCCAAACAGAACTCGCCAGGTGTTGAGCTCACTCTGTTATGTACCCCTTGGGTAACCACTATTATCATTACTTCCACGCCTACTATCTGTATCCTTCAGTGGCAACTACACATTTGTCCAACATTTGTATTTTAGCTGACATTACTGTCCATGTGTGCCGCATGATGAAAGACATGGTTTCTGTCCTTCAGTGGCACTTAAGAATGTTTCCAACAATGGTAATTTAGCTGACTACACTGTATTTGTGCACAGATTGCCATCTCTGGCCTTCAATGACTGTTTAGGACTATTCCATGACTCTGGCAGGGGACTACAGAATCATGTTTAAAATTACTGAATAGAATTACAGAAAGGACTGCATTTTGTAGTTCAGTTTTTGCCATTATCTATGTTTTGTCTTTTGCAAGAACATTGGCCTCCTTGCCAGAGAGACTCTACATACTAACTGAAAGCTATGTTTATTTAAGCAGAGTAAACTGGCACACAGCCCGGATTAATGAAAAAACTTGAATGTATTTCATCACTAAATGGAAAAGCAAATCTTGTGGCCTGCATTTAAATGTGTTTTCATCACGCTGTGCATTTTAGAAAATATGAACGTGTTTTCATCACACTGTGCATTTCAGCAGAAAGGCCTGTTTACAGCTCAGATGTGTTGGGCAGACCTAGAAAATACATGTCAAATGTTTAGCAAGATGGATTCAAGGTATATCATTCAGCAGGGATTCAGATAAGCTGTTTACTTTTTAGTGCCTAAAATCAGACCATTCCCCACAAAAAACCAAGATAGGGAGTAAGAGAG
Organism: Ambystoma mexicanum; assembly: GCF_040938575.1. Taxonomy (NCBI): domain Eukaryota; kingdom Metazoa; phylum Chordata; class Amphibia; order Caudata; family Ambystomatidae; genus Ambystoma; species Ambystoma mexicanum. The sequence goes on from NC_090934.1 coordinate 880,824,819, forward strand.
ACATGTGTATCTGGCCCATTTTGCATTTTTGTTGCAAAGGCTTTTTGATGAGCCACATTTCAGTTCAGTTCAGCTCATGGTACTTTATTCGACATGATGGTCCTTAACATACACACAAGTAATATACATAATTCAGTACAGATATTATACAACCATTATAAAAATACAAGCTTGGTAAAAGCAGAAGAAAAAAAACAGATAAGGCAGAAATGAGAAAGTCAATCATTGTTCGATTGCCTGATCAGGTAGATTCATCAATACCATGCTCGGTAGATGTACCTTGCCACAAAGTATACAACATTGATGTTTTCAGTCTTTTGGCACAATTTAAAAGCTTCTATTACACAACACAGGCTTTCTTGAAAAATGGTAGCAGGTACAGTCCCCTCAAATCTCCATACGAGTCACAAAATAAAAAAGTGTGAAATCGTCAATGCATCAGAGTCGCATAGCGGACACATTTCAGAATTATACATCTTCCAACCACAAGTACATTTTGTGACCTTGAGGATACCATACCTGAACTCCATAAACATTTTACAAGTGTATGCTGGGGATATGAGATCAAGATATTCCTCAGCTCCCTGATCAGCTTTCAAGAACAGGTAACATAACCCTATATTTAAGCGTAGGCAGGAGTTTACAAGATGCTTGTACCTAATACACCGGACAGCTGAATTCACGTAGTTTTTAGTGTGGTTAGTTAGGCTATGTGGGTTCCACGAAGATCAGGTCACATAGCTGTTGCCTAACATGCTTCACCCATGGGAGTGAGCGTCCGCCCGCAGTGCCAAGCAGGCAAGCAAGAGCCTCCCAATACTTTGCCAGTTCTAGAGTCACCCAATAAAATACTGGCTTCATAGCAATCTGGCACACGATTGGCTCCAATCTACACTCCATCAACAGAACAGCATGGCGGTAGGGAAACTATTTGAGAACCTAGGGTTCATTTTTGAAAAACGTGTTCTCCACATGGGCCAATTTCTGGCAATTGCCATATCCCCATAGCTCTGCACCGCAGAGGGCGGCAGAAGCAGTACTTTTTATACGTTAATAGAAGTGGATACAGCCCTCTCACTATTGGTCATAAACAACTTCCAAAGGCCCCCACTATTCTTTCCCAAGTTAACCTGTGTTTTTTCTAGTTTGGCAGACCATGAACCAGTGTCAGTGTACCTGCTCAAGACTAGTACCATCTACTGTCAGCAAGCATTCACAGAACTTTGATCTCATAGGCCTGAATACCAGTGTCTTGGTCTTGATTTTATTTGAAGTTAGGCCTAACTGATGGCATTTGCTAACAAAACAATCCAGACAATGCATTACCCCCAAAGGTGATGTTGCTAACAACACTGTGTTGTCGGCAAAAAATATTGCTGGAAAGATATCGGTGCCTAGACCTGGGGAATCAAACCTTTCCTCTGAACATTTGCTCACCAGTTCCAGGATCTCCTCATTGATGTAAATACAGAACAGGAGTGGGGCAAGAACACAGCTTTGCTGCACGCCCCTGTCGACCCTGAATCAGTCAGTAGTTTCTCCTGCAAGACCTCATGCCACTACAGCTGTGTCATCTGTGTAAAGCTGGCAAATTGCTGCCATCATGGCAACAGGCACCTCCCTGTTCTTTAGTATGTGCCAAAGCTTTTCTCTTGGGACACAGTCAAACACAGTCTGAAGATCTACAAAGACACCGTACACGGTAATTTTGTTCAGTGCTGTGTATTCTTGTAGCATAAGAGACAAACGGAAGCATTGGTCTATAGGGCTGGTCCTTTGTTGGAAACCAGCCTGAAGATGGGAGATGAGGTTATTTGAAATTGCCAAATCCTGCAATTGATTTAAAAGTACTTTGGCAAAATAAAATTCCAATAGCGTTGAGCAATGAGATTGGCCTGTTTTTGCCCAACTTTTTGTAAATTGGCACTATTACAGCACTGCTCCAGGAGTCGAGGACCTTATTAAATCTGGCAGCTGCTGTAAATACTTTTCATAGAATTGGAGCCCATACATCAGGCTCATCTTTCAGCAGATCAGCGGGTATCATGTCAGGTCAGGAGCCTTCTGGGCCTTGGAATTTTGAATTGCATTCCTTACTTCCACTATAGTAACAGTCTGCTACCACAATCAGTCATCCCTGAACCCTCAATAGGGGACCCCTCAACATTAGTGCACTCAGTGACTGCAGCAGCTCCAAACAAAACACTGAAATGGTGGAACCAATATTCTGGGGAAATTGAGACATGTAGCATATTATCATCTGCTCCCGGTTTTGTCTGCCACAAATGACTAGAAGGCCTTTGCATCCCCCCAACTGGCCGCACCCAAGAGGTCTTCCCGTTTCACTTTGTAGTATGCAGCTTCTTCCCCTTGATTCCCTTGATTATTTCTTTGTATTTGCCTCTTTATTCACCTTTCCTTCAGTGACCAGGCACTGCATTAGCTCTCTCTTAGCCGACCTGCAATCACAATTGAAGCAATCAGCCTTTCCTATACTATCTCATGGGCAGTCGTGTAAGCAGGGGAAAAAGACCTACAACCAGATAATCAAATTCTACCAACACTTCGCTATCATTGAGCTACTTTCTGCAGGTGTTCTCATTATTTACCAATGCAGTTTGATAGATGATTTGTTTAGACCCAGCTGACACTATTTTATCCCATTTAATAGTACAACAGCATTTCCTGAGATCCTTATGGGTACAGGACGGGCTGCGGTTTTGTGAGCTTTGACCCTTAGTTTTATTAGAAGTGAAAGGGGCTTGTGGTCACTTTCTCTGCAAACAAGGATGGATGGTGAAGTCATTCACAAGTGTGCAAGCACAAAGATGTAATCAATGTGTGAGGAACACTCAAACCCAAAATAGTATTCCATGCAGTAGGATCCCTATTGCATCGTCCACTAAAGGCCCTTAGATTAAGGCATTGTAACATCCGGGCTGAGTCTACTGCATGCTTGTGAACCTGAGGGGGGTAATGTGCTTCTAAGACTGGAATCTCCCACACCGAGTCTTGTTCATCCCATAATCCCTTCAGTTCTCTTAGGGGCTCAAACTGCAGGTTGAGATTTCCTCCAACCAAGATGTCAAGCTTCTCCGTCACTCATTGATTCCAACTGGCTATTAGTTCTTGCAAAAGTGATATTGTCCCCAATGGGTTCAGCCCATATGACCAGTTAGACACATTGATTATTAATGGGTCATGCCCTTTCTATTCTTCGCTATTACTAGCTGTAGATCCAGTGAACTCAAGTCGCTCATCTCTGTTTCCCACCCAATTTTATTTTTCAAATTTGTTTATTGGCATTTATTATTTAGTACATTTACAGGACACCAAGCGTGTCCGAGTTTCTAGGATAATGAGCATTTCAGAATAAAACATTTAACAAATTAACATTACAACATTCAACTATCTCCCAGTGTTTTCCTGTTAAGGTGATGTTGCTTGGTGGAGCAGGGGGGGGGATCCTGATGGTCCGGAGGGGGGAAGAAAAAAAGGGGGGGCCCATGCCTGAGAGCCCAGTGAGGTGACAGCGTAATGGTCACAGGTCTTGTCAACTCAGTTCATGGTTCTGTTTCAGTGGATTTATACCAGTTCATGGGGGCTTGTCATCTGAGGGGTAAAACAGGGAGTCTGTGAGTTCTTTCCAGGCCTCAAGGGTCATACTAGAGTCATCTGTGAATCTGGCCACACTGTCCTCCCAGGCCGTTGTTTCTGCTCGTACCCAGCGTTAATCTCTGTTTCCCACCCAAGTCCAGTCCCTAATAGAGTAAGTAGCCCCCCCCCATGGTCTTCCTCTGGCACCTTTTACTGCTAGGATGTTAATGCCTTAAACCCTTGGAGTTCAATAAGTGAAAGGGCCCAGATTCCTTGGATACATACAATCTCACAATCCCTGATTAAAGCTATACAATAAGGATCCGCCAGGTGCCTATCAACGCCAGCTTCATTCCATGACAGTACCCTGAAACCCATGGGTGTTTTGGTACCTTCATAAATGGGTGGGGTAGGGTTATCAGTCCACCTCATCTAGCCCATCGCCTGATGATACACAATTCTGCCTACTCCCTACAGTCAATTGCACAAGGACTCTTTGCTCCTGGTTGTTACAGGGACACAGTCTCAGCAAAATAGATGTGCCAGATGTTAAATATGATCTTGTCTCAATCGCCAACAGCCCTTTAGCTAATACCCTATCCTTCAGGGGCATTTGAATATAATCAATTGAGCCACTGGACATAGATCTTCTTTCTCAGTAGGGGTGTCACGGTATTAGTTTTATGACGGTACAATAACCTTCTTGCCAAATGACGGTATATCATGGTTATCGTGGTATAGCAAGTGGAGTTAACTAATCTTAACAAATATTTTCTAAAAGGTCATAAATTGTCAGATTTATCATCACAAACAAAACCAGGCACCCAGGGCCAGAATTGGGCTTTTCAACATACTTTCCACTGAAATGCCACCCCTTGCTTCCACCAAACACAAACACACGTGTGGAGAGGAGGGGGGGGGGGAGCAGAGCCCTGCTGCGACTGGCAAAGCGAACTGAATAGCTTTTCTTAGGTTATCATTTTTAGGCTTTTAGCTCCCCCACTGGCTACTGGTGAAGATGAACATGGTGCCATCTTGATAACCTGCATGCCACAGATCAATGGAGTCTGATGGTAGTATACGCTTGTGCGCATAGACACACACATACACACACACACATGCACACGCACTCTCTCTTTACGTTGCAGCCTTTAGTTTACTTCCGGGCCAAAAGGTGTTCAGTAATCATGGACATGTTACCCTTTGGTATGGCAGCAGGGAATACCCACAGAGATGAGTACATTTCGTAGTGTGACTTATTATATGTAAATTCAATGATAGAACCAGGGAAATCCCCCATTGTCATATGTTTAGAAAACATTATCCATTATAAATATATAAACCCCAAAGCCGCCAACCCAAAGTCCCGGGAGGATAGCTCAGCGGCAACGTGCGTGCATTGGAAGCAAGACGACACAAAACAACACAGGTTCGATCCTCGGGTCCGCGCTTAGAAACCTCTGGGTGTTTAAGCGCGTTATAAATACGCAACTAAGACAAAAACAAATTCTTTAACAGCGCCTCGATGCCCGCGGGCTGTGTGAGCGCTTCAAAAGAAAAATGTAAATTAGAAAAAGTAAACCCTTTTCCTTCTTGGCACTGTATTTATTCTTCCTATTGCTAACATACTGATTTTGTGTCAGGCACGTGTGGTTTATGGAATGGCATTAAAAACCTCTGAAACTGAAACTTCTTGGCAGACGGCACATCCAACAGTGCCTTACCAAGACTGCGCAGCACTTGCTTACTGCAGCCTTTCCAAATCAGATTGAAAAGCACACTTGACGGTATGAACGGTATACCGGTATAAACAATGTGACGGTTATTATTGTTCAATTAAGTGGTTCACGGTATCTTTAACGGTATACCGTAATACCGTTACATCCCTATTTCTCAGGCAATAATATCCTCTCTAATCACAGAAAGGCACCCCCTAACATAACAAACCCAGTGGATGCTCTTGTTAATCATCATCACCTGATTTTCATAGGTCCCAGGGCTCAGTATGGAGACGTTACACATGTACACTATGGCACGCTTCATGTGCCTGACCTGATTATCCCTGTATGGAATGGTTCCTACTCACCCTATATTAGTGGCTGTGCCCCGAATGATACCACTGGTGCATCTTGGCGAATGGGTGGATATGTGCTTATTGATGGTATCTGTGAATGTTTTGATCCACTGAGAATTATTCTCAGCCCTCTTAATGTTTGCAGAGGGTGACACTCCCCCTCTTCTACTGTAAATCTCAGACCATATTTGGGACAATGGGGGCCCTCCACTGATACACATTTTGCATCTTTCCCCAGGGGCGGGTTTGGGGTGTTGGCAAGGCACTCCTTCCGTAGACTGAGTAGTTCATGCCCCAATCCTGTGACTCTATCAGCTAACTTGACTACAATTTCCCTTGGTTTCCCAACCTCATCCATAATACCATTAAGGTTATTACCCTGATTGCATGTACATTCACAGACATGCAATTCTTGGTGAAACTCAGAGGGGGTGCTAGGAATGGTTATGTTCAGAGTTCCTTGAATTCTTATTTTTGGGCTAATTAAGACTTCCCCAAAAGTCTCAGCGGTCTCTTGGTTTGGGATGTTTTTAACAGACTGTGGGTATGCACCCACATCTTCTAAGGATGCTTTTAGCTCTGCATCCCTCTGGGGCTTTTCCCTAGGGTCTTCTTCCTCCAATGGGGAGAACCTGTTATGGAGGAGGATATCCTGGGGAACGTTGACAATTCTGTGGGACAATAACTGGATAAGAGGGCTCGAGCGGTTGACCCCTGCTTCAAGTTATACCTTTTCTGGCGTCCACAAGTCAGTAGGTACAGATACATTCAGGTCTATCCCAGGGAATAAAATGGCTTGCGCCTGCCCTGATTAAGAATACATCTCCATTACAGTATTAGTTGGGGAGCCCTAAGAATTAGAGCTTTGCAGTGGGATATAATTGTCTGTCCCCCTTCCTGCCCCCTGCTCTTCTCCACTCTAAATTGGTCAAGGGGATCATCATTGAATTTTCTAGCATGCCATGAACTGACACCTTCTTCCCCACTTTCTCTATCATGCCCAATACATTTACACCCTTGTCAAGAACTGCACAATTGGATTAGATCGCTTTCAAAGCCCTCCCTCTATATTGTATAATAGCCCTTTTATTTCTGAGATTAATACATTTACCTCTTTGATAGGCTCAAAGAGCTTATAAAGCCTATTGGGTTCAATCCCCGGCAAGATGGATGAGTTGACTGTGCGTTTAGCCATCCTAAGTGGCGATAAACTCAGTTATAGAATGCAATGGGGTCAAACCCTGCCCAAACTAACCGTGTGCTCTGAATCAATGTACTGAACCAAACCACTGTATATTATGGCAGACCACCACATTTTCATCAAAAATCAAGTTGGCAGGACCTGAAAACAATTGTCTGTGCAGACAGCTAGATATGTTTGCTTGTTTGTTTGTTTATTGATTTGTAAGGCGCACCAAACCCTTAGGTACAACAGCATAACAAGAATACTTAAAGCTTAGTTGCAGGTATAGGAAGGTACAGAGAGTACTTAGAAGCTTGGTTAGAAATGTCGAGAGGTACAGGTAGGAAGCATACACGTAAACATAAAACTGCAATCTTTAGTCTTAATGGTCGTTAAGGCGTAACCAGGTGAGGGTATTGCGTCTGAAACTGTAATAGGACAGATCCCTTCTGAACTGAACTGGTAGTGCATTCCAATGCTGGGCCGCTTTTACTGGGAAACTATTGCCTCCTGTTTTTTTAAGTCTGAATCTAGGTATTTGAAGGCAGTGGGAATTGAATGTCCTACAAGGTCGTACAGATGTTTTTCTAATTATTCTTTCCTGCAGGTATGAAGGGGCTGCATTATTAAGACATTTGAAGGTTAATGACACAGTTTTAAAGAGGATCCTATCGCTAATTTTCAACCAGTGGATCCAAGCGTTGGATTTATGCTCTCAACGCTGCCTTAAGACGCTTTTGTTTAAATAATTCCTGTCGACTTTCCCACCTTTGACTGTTTTTCTTTGTCTCATTGGTTTCTCTTTAGTGTCATGTTGCCCTAGGGTGTAAGCTGCGCTATATACATGTTTCTAACATAACATAACATAAAGTCACATTTTCTTAGTCCGGTGATAAGGCCTGCTGCTGCATGCGTCTCTGAAGGGCAACGGTAGCATCAGGCACTCTTGCAAGTAGTGTGTTGCCTCTGTCCAGGTGGTTATGACCAGGGGTTGGACAAATCTTCTGAATCTTCTGACACTTTGAAACACTATTCAGTTGCATAAGCGCCTAACAAATGCTCAATAAATAAAGGAGGTTCAGGGCCGTTCTGAGCACATTATTTTGCAGTGTCTATAATTTGTTGATGATGTATTTGTTGACTCCTAGATACAGTGCATTACAATAGTCCAATTTTGATAAAATGAGAGCATTGGCTAAGATAATGCAGCTTGCTAGTGAGAGGAAAGGTCTACATGCTCTAATGAGTTTGCCAGTGTAGGCAGTGGATGAGGCCAAGGAGTTTAACTGTTTTTATAAAGTTAGCGTGGCGTCCAGATAGAAGCCAAGTGTCTTCACTTCTTTAGCGACTGTAATTTTATTGCCATCAATATTGAAGGCGCTATAGTTAGTGTCAAGTTTTTTTTCGGTTATTGGCCGAACCAAGGAGCAGGATCTCCGCTTTATCGTCATTCAGGCCGAGGCCATGGGTTGCCATCCATGTATCTTTCGTTTACTAGGGCTGTATCTGAGGTGAAATTGCCCAAAAGGGGAATGAGGATCTGGGTGTCATCCACGTAATTTGTATAGGTGACACCCAGTCTATCCAATTTGTCAAATAAAGGCTTAGTAAGGATATTATACATGTTTGGTTGGTGAGACACAGGAGCCCTGTGAGACACCACATGTTGTTTGAATTGGGTCTGCTGATGCTGAAATGGAGAAGACTTGTATGTTTATGTTTTCTAGAAAGGACTGGACCCAAGCTATGGCTTCACTTGAAGAGTGGGCAGCCAATGCTAGGTGTTTGCATAATACTGCATGGTCCACCAAGTCGAACGCTGCTGACAGATCAAGGAGGAGTAGCATAACTGTGTTTCCTTTGTCATTGAGCTCATCAATTTGCGCTTTAAGTTCTATTAATGCTGTCTCCGTACCGTGCTGAGGTCAGAAGCCCGATTTGCGGGAGCCTAGAAGTTGGTTGGTCTCAAGGTAATTCTGAATTTGAAGATAGGCCACTCTATCTATTATCTTAAGGAGGAATGGGACCATTGTGCTAGGCCTGTAGTTTGCTGGGATGGAAGGGTCTAAAGTTCGTTTTTTGAGAAGGGGTAGTACCCACGATTCTTTTACGCTACTTGGTACAGTATTGGGTGAAAAGGAGGCATTAATGAGTTTAGCGATAAAGGGGACTAAATCTCTGGCTGCATCCTTAATTATTTGGGCCGGACAGTTGTCTCCTTTACAGTTCGACGGTTTTAGGGATGCAATGATTTTTTCAGTTTCCTGAATGGAGACTTCGGAGAATTTAAAGGGAGCCAAATCAGGGCTGTCATTAGGAGTGGTAGTGGTTGGTATTTCGGCAAGGGGGAGAGAGGCTTTTTTTGCTGCAATTTTAGTTTGCAGCATTTTTATTTTATTTGCTAGGGCATTTTGAATGCTAGTACACCATTGCTTGTCTTTAGGTACGTTATCCAGCGGAGGTATGGGCGATTCTAATTCCCAAAGGATCACAAACAATTCCTTGGTATTAGAGCATACTTTTGAAATTCTTTCATTAAAGACTTCTATTTTTGTTTGAATATTTTCTTTCTTGTAGTTATTGGCACAGAGTTTTAGTTTTAGTTTATTTTCTTCCATTGGGAATGTTGCCATATGATTTCTAGTTTCCTTTTTTCCAATCTAAGTTTGTTGAGGTGAGGGGTGTACCAGGTGTTAAGGTGAGTCTGTTGTTTACTCTTGCGTACCTTAGGTGGGGCAATGGTATCTAGGACCTTAGTCATAGTGTCATTATAGGAATCCACTAAAGTATCTTGGTCGGAATTGCTTGGCAAGGGCGTTAATCACAGGAAGGAGGAGAGGTAAGATGTTACCTGGTGTGATGTTTTTCTACGATCTAGTGGGAAGAGGGGGTGCCATGATTTTATCTTTATCTATTTGTTTGTTTAGTGTTAAGCTAAAGTCGATTAGGTGGTGGTCAGTCCAAGGTTGGGGTGTAATTTTGGTGATGGCTTTTGGGCAGTTTAAGGTGGCTACCCAGTTTAGAGTCCTGCCTTTATCATGGGTAGAGGAGAGGACTTTTTGGCTGAGGCCATGTTCAGCTAGCATGGTAGCTATCACTTGTGCTTGTTTGTCATCCGGATCGTTAAATCCTGAGTTGATGTCACCTAAGATAATTATCTGGGATGAGTCTTTTATATTGTTAGCTAGGAGACTAGATATGTCCTCTTCAAATGAGCCTATGGGTCCTGGTCCTATATATAAGGTAGATGGTTAGAGTGCGGCATGGGAATATAGGCAGTTTCACCGAGAGTAGTTCGCAAGATTTTAGTGGGGGTAGCGTGGATAGTCTTAAATCCAGACTAGCTTTAGCAATAATAGCTAGACCACCTCCTCTAGAGTTAGGTCTGTCCATTCTTAAGAGTTGAGGGTCCTCTGGTATCGCTAATGTAAGCGCTGGGCCTGCTGCCTCATGCAGCCAGGTTTCTGTGACCGCTAGGAGGTCAAGGTTGTCAGATGTTAGAATAACGGCTATTTCTGTGGCGTTGAGCTACAACAGATCTGGCATTAATCAGCGATCCAGCTATCGTAGTTGTACTAGGTGATCTCTGGAGTTTCAAGGCTACTGGTATGTGTTCTTTGGTTTTAGCATCTGAAGTAGTTTGCATGTGGGCTTGCGCCATGTGCAAAGTGGTATGCGGTATGTTTATAGTAGGTACGGCGGTTTAAGTAGGTGTTGCTAGTCATTTAAGGTTTGTAGAGGGAAGAGGGTCTAGCTCGAAGCCTGGTATTTCTGTTAAGTGTAGGACAAGGTGCATATTTAATTTGATCCGTGGTTATCAAGATTATTTGTATGAGCAGCAGTGGTAAGGATAACAGCAGGGTTTTGCTGACATACATAGTAAGGCAGTTTGTACCGGCTACAGTAGACTGGATCAGATGGGCTAAAGCTAATACCTAATTGGCATAGGCTGTGTCAGGCTAGATTCAAGGTAGGTGTGGTATGCTGTGATAGTCTACGTTCAGCCTAGGCACAGTGGTTTGCGATGGGCTAGATTCAGCGTAGGCAGAGTACGCTAAATTCACTACGGGCACAAAGGGCTAAATTCAACAAGATAGGCACGTATATTGCATATAGCAATTCAAGGAACAATGTGCCATGGTGCAAAATATAGAGCATGAAAGTGCAAAGGTCTGATTACTCAACCTCAGCTAGAATGGTCTTTCACAGCACAATAACTGACCAGCAAGCTACATTTCAGGCAAAATGTTATTTTTCTAGTCGAATTGACCATACTCTGAATCAACCCAAAGAATTGTTTAAAATTGTTAATTCCCTTTCAGCCAGATCTTCATCTTATAATTCAGTTCCCTGTTGACAGAATTTGTGTGAATCCTTGGCACATGTTTTATTGACAAAATGTATTTAATTCGTTTAAAATCTTGTCTTCTTCTTCTGGTCCTGCTATGGACAATTTAGCCTCACAAATTGTTTCCATCAGTCAACCTTCCTGGTGCACTTTTTCACCTGTTTGTTCTGATGACATTACTCAATAAACAACCAAATTTCAATCTATTTCCCCTCTTGATCCTATTCCCATTTTCGTTTTGAAACTGATAATATCTGATATGGCTCCTTTGGTTACATCAGCAGTAAATCACTCATTCACTTTTAGTTCTATCCCCTCCACTCTTAAAAATGCTCTGGTTATTGCACTTCTGAAAAAGGCTTCTCTAGACCCTTTGCTCCCCTCTAACTATCACCCCCTTTCCTTGCTTTATACTCTGATTAAACATTTGGAATCTAGTCACTCCAATGCTTAGCTCTTTTCTTAGAAACACTTTTCAGTCGGGCTTCAGACCAGGCCGTGGCACAGAGTTGGTCTTGGTGTCTGTCAAGGATGATCTTTCAAGACTTTCTGATCTTGGTGGCACTGGTGCTCTGATTTTATTAGACCTTTAGGTCGCCTTTGACACCATAGACCATTCCATCTTATTACATAGATTAGCCATGGCAGGCATTTCTGGATCTGTGTTGACCCAGTTTGGCTCCTTTGTTGTTGACTGTTTTCAAACTCTTTCTTTGCCTCCTTACACTTGGTCACCCCGTTTTGTCACGTGGGGTTTTCCCCAGGGATCTGCTCTTTCCACTATTCTTTTTAATGTATATGTCCAGCCACTCACAAAACGTATTCACACTTTTGGCTTTCGTGGCTATATGTATGTTGACGATACACAGATTGTGGTCCCCCTTAAACTGGACAAACCCTTGGCGGCTGCTAAACTTACAACTGTGTGAAATCTGTTGGGGACTGGATGAGCCAGAACTGGTTTAAGCTTAATGGCAATAAAACAGTGGTATGGATTATTGGCTGTCCCTCAGCTACCTCCCTCTAAGTGGCTGATTTCTGGTCTAAATCTTTGGGCCCCTTTCAGCAACTAGTATCAATGGTCAAAAACCTTGTAGTAAAGATATCTGCCTGCCTCTCCATGGAAGCGCAAGTCAGCTCGGTTTATCAGCAGGTCCATTGTAAACTCAAGGTTTTGGGCAGTGTTCTTCCCTTTCTCCCTTCCTCTCTTCCCCTAAAAACCGATCAAAAAAATTCAGTCAAATTGAAAAGGTCAAATAATTTTTGATCGAGTATGCTAATAGATCAAGTATGCTAATACCCTTATTGCAAATGACAATGGATCATCTGTCTTTTCAACGCTGCCTTAAGACGCTTTTGTTTAAATAATTCCTGTCGACTTTCCCACCTTTGACTGTTTTTCTTTGTCTCATTGGTTTCTCTTTAGTGTCATGGTGCCCTAGGGTGTAAGCTGCGCTATATACATGTTTTTTAACTTAACATAACATAAAGTCACATTTTCTTAGTCCTGCGATAAGGCCTGCTGCTGCATGCGTCTCTGAAGGACAACGGTAGCATCAGGCACTCTTGCAAGTAGTGTGTTGCCTCTGTCCAGGTGGTAATGACCAGGGGTTGAGCAAATCTTCTGACACTTTGAAACACTATTCAGTTGAATAAGCGCCTAACAAATGCTCAATAAATAAATAAACATAGGGTGGGGATGAAAGGCTTGACTTTGGAGAGGAAAACTAACTGGTACCATACTGTTAAAGGCTTCTTGGCATCTTGTGTTTTGAATGACGTTTCACAGTGAATGATAAAGACGAGATTTGCACTGGGTGACAGTTGATTCAGTCTTGAGTCCATGTACACAGATACCCAAATGGTTCCTAGCAGAATGCTACAATGTTATAATAGATTGGGATGGTCATCTATAGACCACAAATTCATCCTCCCATTGATGGTAGGTAAAATAGCCCCACTGTAGAATATGTGGGTAACTCCTCCAAACACTGGACCATTTGGACCTTCTTAACCCCAATCTCACCATGTTCACCACCTGCCTGCATGAGACAGAAAGGAGTTACATGGATCTGAAGAAGACAGGAGCAGTCAGAATACTCTGCAAGGATCCCATTTATGTGAATGAGACACCCTTTACTAAGATGTCTACGCACACTGGTGGGATTGTGACAACATGCTGTTGTAATATTACGCAATGCGTCTACAGGTTTAAATGACACATTACATAAGGGTATGACTGAGAAGGCAAGAACATACGACATTGCCCAAGGAGACAGGGACCGTGAATGACACAGTGAGCCATCAGAACGTCCCAAAAATGGCCGACGTGGTGAATGAGACAGCAAGAAATCGGAAGTCTGACAACTAAGGCAAAGGCGTTGAAAGGGACAACATGAAGTTAGAACACTGTTCGATGAGCCAATGGCTGTAAACGAGTCAACAGTCAGAATGTTCCCAATGAGGCCACCGGATGGGTGCGAATGAGGCAGCAAATAAAATGTTCATGAATGCGCCCCTGTGTGTGATTGAGACATCAGCACGCATGCACGCAATTAGCCGTGGGCGTGAATGAGGCACTGCGAAGTGAAAGGTTTTCGTAATGAGTACCACAGATGCGAATAAGACAGTGAGCAGACAGAATGCACACAGTGGGTGGTAACCTGACACCGAGCAGCTAAAGGGAGAGAAAGTCAGACTGGATTCCAGAAAAGCCTTCCCCCACCCCCAGCAATGATGGGAAAGAGCAAACAAACCGGGCTGGAGCTGAGCCGCCAGCATTTGGCCCAAGGATCTCACAAGCTGGTGTTTTTGCTCGGATTTGGCGAGGAAGGGGAAGGCACAGAAGGAATATATCAAAGATCCTAATACAGACTCCCTCTGGGTGTACGTGGGGGTGGCCGAGGCAGTGAGTAATAGCAGAGTTCAAGACGAAAACACATCCGACTGAAAAGATGTGTCAACAATATGCACAAAGTTCAACTGATGCCAATGAGACAGGCTTCATTGACTGCTTGACTGAGCTCGATGACCAAGGGAAGGCATAGGACTATAATGGAGTGTGTGAAGCCAGGGATACCATCACTACATAGGACTATAAAGAAGTATTGGAGGTCACTGATACCGTCAACACATAAAACTATAATATAGTGTGTGAGGCCAGTGATACCAGCAATCCATAGGACTTTAATAGAATTAGATCATCCATGCTGTGGCTGTGAGTTTGTCTGGGTTTTGTGAAATTTTAAATGAAATCTAATGATGGTAGATCAATCTCCAGAAAATGTGTGGGGCTAATCTGCACTCATTTTCCTATGCTCGCCGCACAACATACACATAGACAAGTGCAATCTGAGTGGATACAGTCTACAGGCACAGTCCCTCCTGTCATATTTAGTTGTGATATGACAGCCAGGAGTACACCCTGTCATCTCAGAAGGGGGAGGGACAAACCTTCCCCCTGCCATGGGCAGCCTAATTAACTAACAAAGGCTCCATGGATCCAGCCTGTTCTTTTGTTGGGCCCTGCATCTGGTGGCAGTGATTAACATAATTAACATACTAACAAAGGAGACCGTAAACCCCAAAAACTTTCCAAATGCACTGTGTCAACATGAAGACAGCTCCTGCCCTTAGCATTGATTGACCGTGAAATGACATGTCTGGGACTGCATTTATTACAGTAGTCATCCCAGCAGGGGGACCCCATTCAGAGGGTAAAAATATGTGGATTGACAGTGTCAGAAAGTCTGGTCTCGCTACAGCTTCAAGGGAGACCTGCCAATTTAATCAGTAACCACAGAGATCTCCATTGACCAGAGAGACTCTTTGATTCACAAAGGATAGGAAAATGGGTGGGAGTTAGTATTACATGTTTTCACCCCTTTACCTTTTCTGTTGCAAAGCACTCTTGTTATGACCTCATGCATACAGGAGATTGTTGGTGGGGACCCAGGATTTAATAATTGAGGTAGGCTTAGCCTACACCAATGACTGGGCCCATTTGGCTTTAAAAGTGGGACTGAACCCCTCTTTGGCAGATCATCTGAAGACTTCACAAGGATTAGCAAGAAAAACTCATCATTGGACCCTGGCTGAAGGTACAGTCCGCGTTATATCTTCAGCCAGTGAAGGAAAGCCAGGACCTCCAAAGAGGGAAGCAAGATCCCTCCCCTAAACATCTCCCAAGAAACAGAGAGAGATACTGAATCAGGGGACCCTGCGTATCTCCAGAAACGGTACCCACCCAGCACACAGCATGCCCTGCTAGGCTCTGCAGCAAGTTTCCTAGGTGGGAAGTCCCAGAGAAACTCTGAACCGAAGCAGGGATAAGGCAGCGGCCTGCAAAACTCTCCTCAGCTTTGGCCCGTCCGCCTTAAAGGATGACACAAGCCCAATCAAGAAGCTAGGAGAAAGGCATCGACAAGCATCTACTGACGTCTGCCTTAAAGGACATTTTTGAGCTAGCAAAGCCTGTCGAGCTGCAACAAACTTCACAGCTCACTGTTCTTACGCAGAAGTTGCTAAGGTCATCTGAGACACCTCGACCAGTTATTCAGTAAAGCTGGCCAGCACTGAGACAATGATTCCTGACCCTGAGCCTCTGTGTACATCAGCCTGCAGCCGTCCAACCAGCTTCGCTCGCCAAGCTGCCTGTCGCCTGATATCCGGAGCTGTTTGCCATCTTGAACTCTGTCACAGAAGCTGCAAAGCACCCTGAAACCGACTCTTACAGCACAAGGTACATTGTGGTTCTGTCCCCCTGGCCCTTCTCTGAAAGCCCCTAGAGACATTTTATGATCCATTGCTCCCTTTGTGTTGAAATCAAGTATCCTGAACTGTTGTCATTAATTACTTTTGCCGACTACCCTCCTGTCACTATCCAGAGTGCATCCCTTTTCCTTCTTTGAAACTGTCTGTCCTCTGCAATCATTGACAGGGTGGGCTATATTTTGTAGTGTACTAGAATTGTCTGTTGTGATAATAATAAAGTAAATATGTTTATTCAACCTTGACTGGACAGCCTCTTTTATCATTGGGTAATAATTGTATTTTCACAGTGTTGCAACTAACCAACGAGCCATGACCTTTTGGAGGCAAGCCCGCCATTCCGTCCGCATTACCAACATTGGACAAGGAGGTTTATAATTGACTTCTGCTTCCAATCTGTTCGGATCCCTTCTGGTGTACTAGAGGTGTGGGGCTGATTGATGGTTTAGAAAACGATATTCATCCCTCGACCACAGGTGCCCAGAAGTTGATTCGTCACAGTGTGTGAGACCAGTGATACCAGCAAGGCATAGGACTATAATATAGTGTGCAAGGCTAGTGATACCGACAATGTGTAGGGACTGTGATAGAGAGTGTGAGATCAGTGATACCAGCGAGATATAGGACTATAGTATTATGTGTGAGAGCAGTGATACTGCGACTGCAAAATAGTGTGTGAGGCCAATCATACAGGCTGTGCGCAGAGACTATAATGGAGTGTGTGAGGCCATTGATACAGCAACGCATAGGACTATAATATAATGTGTGACAGCAGAGATACCGTCAACACATATGACTACGATATAGTGTGCGAGGCCCAGATGCCATATCTGCTTATATTTTTTACTAAAAGCATTCCTTATCCTCCAGTTTTTGAAGCTCCCCCTTGGACTTCCTTCGGGCACCACTAGTGGGGCCAGCCCCACAGTTTGAAGACCATTGTTTTAAGGAATTAGTTATGCCCCTTCATAGAAGCTGGCAATTTGCATCTTTTAAAATGATTTATGGCTTTGACTCTTACTTGATGATTCAGTCTGAACCTCCAAATCGCATTCCATTTCCCGTCTCTAAAATACTTATTTAAAATCCTACACTCACTACTTGTGGCCCTTACGAAAGTATCCTCCACTGACTTCCCTTGGCAGGAGCGGGCGGGGCATTTCTCAGTTCGGGCATTTGCCCCCATCAAATGCACCAGGGCTGCTCTGGTGTTGGTGTAGGGTTGCCGCCCTGTGTCGTTGGTCACTGCCCTCCCCCTTCAATCCGAGGAAATTAAAAAACTCAAATTAGCATAACTAAACGGCTTGTGAGACACTACAGAGCAACACCCTCCTAAGGTCCTCTGGGTAAACACTACTCCACCATGGGCCATGGTCCCATGAAGAACCGATAGCTCACTGTGTTAGGTGCATGTTGCAGAGATCAGTGCTTTCTCAGGCGAGAGCGTGTTTGAGACCATGCATTTTAAAACATTTTCTTTAACAACCTGTTGCTTTCAGGAAGGGTAAGTCTCGGCCCCAGTCCTTTGTTTGCTTGTTTGTCCCCGCATTGCCCTTGACCCTCTCAGGGAGGGCATGAGGACGTGCCCGCTTCCAAGAAAGTGGTATCAGGCCCATCCTCCTTTTCCTACAAACCCTTCCTACTTCCTCCCCTTCCCGCCCCCTTTCACCGATTGAGTGCCATCCAGGGGTCAGCTGACCCTGTACCCCTACCATATAAGAAGCACCCCCCGGAAAGGCAAAGGGCAGCTGCATCTCCTGTTCTGGTTGCCGGTTTGCCCTGGGCGACTCAGCCCCTACCAGGCCAATATCGCCTGTCTGCTGTGACACTCAGGTAAGAGATGTCACATTCTTTGTACCCTTAGTATGGCCGTAGGCTTGCAATCTACAATCTAGCTAATGTTCACTGCCATGTGTCTGTAATTTTACAGTAATGATAGTATGTTGAACCTGGCTACTGTCTGTGCTACTACCCTTCATCTTTTTCCACAGGGATAGTTCCATAGGTCTGCAATTTTCAAGCTTTATATGTATTTTGTAACTACCCACTGTTCTGCACCAATACCAACATGACTGGACCGTCACTACACCAAATAAATAATCGTCTATGATGCATGGGTATGTATCACACTCCATCTCAATGAAAGATAACCATATACCCCTAAGGCACGGCCACCCACCCACACTCATCCGCAACCATGTGGTAATGATCTCATGCCATATATCACCTCTGCCACTGGAATGCAGCTAAGCCCCATAAGAAAAATGTGGTATTGCTGGACACATAATAAGTCTCCTTGACTCGCATACTCTCCCGATAGCCTTCACAGCACCTATCCACTAGTCAGTTATTCATGAGCCACTAACATGGACTTAGCCAAGCCTACTTGCCTTTGTACTGGCTAAAATGCACAAATGCATTCTAAATTCCTCTGAACAATCTCTCATACCCTGGACTTCAGTCCACCAAGGGCATTCACCTACAGTGCTTTGAGGTCATACCAATGGCACTAGGCGCTATACAAATTATATATTACATTACATTACAGTGATGCCAGCAATGCAAAGGGACACGTGTAATGGCGTGTGTGAGATCTGTGATGCCAGCAAGACAAAGGGCTAAATTATAAAGTGGAGAGCAGTGATACCTGGAACACATAGGATTATGAAATAGTGTATGAGACTAATGATACCAGTAGTGCATAGAACTATACTATAATGTGTGAGAGCAGTGATACCGTCAACACGTAGGACTATAATATAGTGTGAGGCTAGTGATACCAGCAATACGTAGGACTCTAGCATAGTCTGTGAGGACTGTGATAACATCAATGCATAGGACTACACTGACGTGTGTGAGGCAAGTGATAACAGCAATACGTAGAACTATAGATTAGTCTGTGCGGCCTGTGATACCATCAATGCATAGGACTACAATGACGGGTGTGAGGCCAGAGATATGGCAATTCGTAGGACTCTAATGGGGTATGTGAAGACAGTTATACAGGCAATAAATAGGACTATATTACAGTGTGTAAGGGCAGTGATGCTGAAAAATGTGTAGCACTATAATGGAGTGTGTAAGGCCAGTGATGGCGGAGTGCATAAGGCCAGTGATACCAGCAATATACAGCACTATCATATGGTACATGGGGCCAGTAATACCGGCAATGCGAAGACCTAAAAGGGAGCCTGTGACAGCAGTGATACAGGCAATTCATAGGGCTGCAATATAGTGTGTTAGGCCAGTGATATTGGAACTAAGTAGGACTATAACAGCGTATGTGATACGAGTGATACAAGAATGAGTATTACTATAATGGAGTGTGCGAGGCCAGTGAAACCTGTAATAAATTAGCAAAAAATGTAGCCTATGTGGCTACTGGTGGAATGAGTGAGGCACTGAACTGTATTCCAAACTTGTGGGAAAGAAGTGAGATTTCACTGAAATGTATTTTCATAGATGTGTGCAAGGCTAGTGAGAAGGGTACTCAGTAGGGGATTCCAATTAAGTGTGTGAGGTCAGTGAATGAGTACTGCAGCCAAACGGTCCCACCCCAAAAGGAGCAATCCAGCCTGAACTGTTAGGTCACAGCCCTTCTGCACAAGACCACAAGCATCCCAGACATGTTTCAGCATTGTTGGGCCTCGTCAGTGAGGAGTAGCATTGGTCTCTAGTCCCAGCAGACATGGGACCCACGCCTGGGCATACCCATCGCACTTGGGGTGACAAAAGGAAAACAAAATAAGTGATGGCTGGAAGGTTTAGAATTAATCTTAGCCTCTGGCATCTCTCTGTGCAGCTCTCCACCAACGTTCTTCACCAGCCAGCCTTTACAAAAAGCGGAAAGACCATATGCAAATCAGACTTGGTCCCACCCCAAAAGGGGCCGTCCACCCCGAACTGCTAGGTCACATCCCTTCTTCACGACCCATCCCACTCAGGGTGACTAAAGCAGGTGTTCGTTGGAAGGTTTAGAATTAATCTTAGCCTCTGGCATCTCTGCACAACTCTCCAGACCAACATTCTTCACCTACCAAGTGCTTACAGAAGGGGGAAAGACCATATGCAAATCAGACTTGGTCCCACCCCAAAAGGGGCCGTCCAGCCTGAACTGCTAGGTCACATCCCTTCTGCACGAGACCACGAGCATCCCTAACATGTTTCAGCCTTGTTGGGTCTCATCAGTGAGGAGTTGCTTGGGCCTCTGCACCATTGAACTTTATGAGGGCAAAGAAGCATGAAATTAGTGGCATGCCAGTCGAGTCCATGAAAACAGTGGTGTGGTGAACGGATGAGACTTCATGGCAGTGCATGTGGGCGGGGATAGAGTTTTTGAGACACTATTAAAGTGTAAGGGGACGTACTAGCCCCTGCAGGGGGCGCTCGAGGGACGTCCCACATAGCGTGGGCACCCCTCTGGCAGCCTCCCTCCCCGCAGGGAGGTTCGCACCCCTTCCGCTGTGTCACGGTGGGGGGAGGGAGTCCCCAGGGCGGGTATTTCCGGCCGGGCCCTGGGACGGCCTACAAATAAGGATGAGGACTGCAAAGGCGGCCACTGTTGCAGTTCTCATCCGTTGAATTGCGTTCTACCGACGATCGCCTGTTTGATTCCAGTTGGATCCTCGTTGGGCAGCAGCAGACCCAGTCCGGGTTCTTGGATTTGCTCTAGGTTCTCATGGCAATGTCTCAGATAGGGTCACCAGACCTGTTCTCGGGGGTAGAGATAGTTTTGGACACATCAGCCTATGAATTTGATGAGGAGGCCAGGTTGTGCACACGATTCCAGGTACAAATGCGGGCGAGAGGAAAGGACTGGGCGGAGAAAGTGCTGAGCGAAGGACAAGGGCCAATTCCCCACCAGAGCACTGTGCAAGCACAAGTTCACGCTGTTCCAGATACCCTCCCCCCCGCTCACAGAAATATCGCCGCCAAGTGTCCAGGCTCCTAAGAGGGCATCAAGCACCAGGCAAGGTAAAGGGCAATTGGTGGCACCTGTGATAGAGCAGGCGGGGGCAGGTTTGGGGGTTCGGGTTACACTGACCCCAAAGAAACGGGCGGCTAGAAAAAGCAAGGCGACACAGGCTGTGATCTACCCTCCACAAGTATCGGAGGTGCAGCCGGCCCACATGGGAGGTCAGTCGCCAACTATTGCTTTACGAATGGGCGAGTCCATCCCGACGGCCCCAGTGAATGATTTATTGAGTACTTTACCGTCGGTGATGGCAGGGATGAGCGCAAAACTGAACGAAACACTGGGAGAAATGTTGAAGTTATTGCGGGGGACCCATTGTTCCACCTGCAGGGACACCTAGTAATGGGTTAAGGGAAGCATGGGGAGCCACAACACAGCTAGCAACTGGGGGCATTGTGGGAAGGAGCGTGCAACCAGGACCTCAACCTCTACAGAGCCTGGCAGTATTTGGCGGCACTGCCCTACAAATCCTCTTGGAAAAAAGCAATGTCTCACCATGGCCTGAGGTTGTGGGACAATTGCAGGTAGGTACGGGGGTAGCACGGCAAGTAGCGCGACACCAGTGTTAGCAGCGGTGGTCCCAGCACCCACAATGACCTTACCCACACAGGTGACAGCCCAGCAACCAGGGGTGACAGTAAAAACTATCACGCCAGCCAATGGGGCCACATCTAGCACACCCACAACCGTCACACCGGCTAGTGGGACAGGAGAGCCTGCCATTCAGCGGGTTGCACACGCACCCTTAATAACTTCTACTCTGGGGGTTGCTTGGCACGTGCCTAAGGATTTTAAGGAAAGAATATGGGCAAGGGAGCAATGCGACATACTGTGCATTCTGGAGACAGAAAACGCAGGACCCGATTTTAACATTAGCAGGGAAGAGGACAGAAAAAAGCAGAAGAGGGTAAGACCAGAGGAGAACATTCAGAATTGGGAGTTGGCATTTGATCTGTTGGCAGCTGTCTGGTTGGAGAAATTCCCAAACGATGGTCAGGCCTTGATGACATATAAAAAGGGAATAACGACGGAGCATAGAAAATATGGGACCACGGGCTGGATAGACTATGATAGGGCCTTTAGAAGAAGGATGGCCCGGGAACCAGAGATGAGATGGGATCCCAAGGATGTGGATGCGTGGATGGAGTTTATGGGAGGTAAAGAAAGGACCAGCATACTCAATGATGTGGGGATAAAGGGGGCGGGGTGGCCATGGGTGAATAAATTGGAGGTGAAAAAGGAGTGGCAGCCATTTCAACCACCCCCTCCAAAGCAGGGAGGGGGAACAGACCAACAAGGGAGCAATGAAAGGAAAACAGAGACAGGAGGGGAGGGACCAAACAAGTGGAGGATTCAGGGATGGGAAGGAATGCAGGTCATTTAATAAAGGGTCGTGCACATGGGGAATCAAGTACTGTTTCTCTCATCAATGTGCGAAGTGCGGGGGCGGGCACCCAAGCATTTCATGCTTCAGAGTAGAGGGGGGCTCCGACCGGGGGGAGGACAAAAAGAGGGTCAATGAAGGGGCTTGGGTGATCGGGCCAGCCCCGGTGGACAGAGGGGTGCTTCTGGAATTTTTACAGGACTACCCGAGGGCCGGGGATAGGGATTTGCTGTGGGAAGGTTTTTCGGAGGGACTTAGCTTTCCTTATGAAGGCCCCTTGACGGGACGGATGGCGAGAAACCTCCCCTCTGCACTTCAGCATCCTCTGGTGGTCACACAAAAAATTGCAAAAGAGGTTGAACTAGGCAGGGTGGCGGACCCTTTTTCCATCCCTCCCCTCCCAAACTGCATTATCTCACCACTAGGCATTGTACCTAAGAAGGAGAAGGGCAAGTTCAGATTAATACATCACCTGTCCTATCCCAAGGGGATTCGGTGAACGACTGGTTGGACCAGGGCAAATGTTCAGTGCACTATGCATCATTTGATCAGGCAATGTTGATGGTTGCCGCCACAGGCCGGAGGGCTCTCTTGGCAAAAGTAGACATCGAATCTGCATTTAGACTCCTCCCTGTACACCCAGAGAGTTTTCATCTATTGGGTTTTCATTGGGAGGGCCTGTTTTATGTGGATAAGTGCATGCCAATGGGTTGCTCAGTATCTTGTTCTTATTTCAAGGCATTCAGTACATTTCTCGAATGGGTCGCCCAGAAGGTGGAGAGGAGCGGGGACATGATACATTATCTGGACGATTTTCTGTTTGTTGGGCAAGAGGGTTCTGGGGATTGTATGCAGGCTTTGTCCTCATTTCAGGAATTGATGGCTAGATTGGGTGTCCCATTGGCGCCGGAAAAGACACAGGGGCCCACTGAGCTGTTGACTTTCTTGGGGATTGAGATAGACACGATGGAGGGCACCTGCAGACTGCCCCGAGACAAAGTGACAGAATTGGTTGAGGAAATTGGGGCCACATTGAGTAAAAACAGGACAACTTTGGAGAGGGTCCAGCAACTACTGGGGAAGCTGAATTTTGCGGCAAAGGTCATCCCTGCTGTGAGGGTATTTGCACGCAAGTTAGCCAGGGCAACAGCGGGGGTGACAATGGCACACCATCACATCCACTTAGGTGCAGGCCTGAAAGAGGATATGCGCATGTGGCGGCATTTCTCAAGGATTTCAATGGGGTCACTTTATGGAGGGGCCCCTGGCAGTCCAGTGAGGAACTGCAGTTATACTCTGATGCTTCAGGGAGGGAAGGCATTTGGGTGATACTGGGCTGTGAGTGGTGCGCCCAGAGATGGCCAGGCCAGTGCCATAAACAGGGAAAGACTAAGAATATCATGGCTTTGGAGCTATTCCCTATTGTACTGGCACTCATGCTATGGCCTGGGGAATTGGGCAACAGAAGGGTGCGATTTTGGTGCGACAACAAAGCAGTGGTTCAGGCAATCAACTTGCAGTCAACCTCTTGCCCGGCGGTTTTGAGCTTACTAAGAAGGCTGGTGGAGGTGTGCTTGAAAAGAAACATTGAATTCAGGGCCAGACATGTACAGGGTGTGGTAAATATTGCAGCTGACTCTCTTTCTCGTTTCCAGTGGCACAAGTTCCGGGCGGCAAATCCAAAGGCAAATACGTAGGGAGGGCTTTCAGGGACGAGTGGTGGCAGCTGGTGACGTGGACCAGGCGCTCTGGGAAATGGGCGAGCGATCGCTCACACCAGGCGTCAGATCCCGGTAACGGCAGGGCTATGGTAAGTTCACCCAAATGATTGATAGCAATGTCATTTGGGGGGGTTCTCTGGAGGAACAGGTACAGGCATTTGTGGTATGGGCCCATGGTAGTGGGAAGAGCAGGAGCTGGGCAGCTGCCCACCTGGCGGCCATAGCATTACACTGCAAACTGAGGGGATTGGGAAACCCAACGGGGGGGTGTAGGGTTCGTATGGCTTTAAAGGGATGGGGACGGGCAGAGGGGCAGAAGCAGGACAGCAGGAAGCCGATTGACTTAGATCTGTTGAATAAGCTAATTGAGGCATTACCTTGAATATGTTTTGATGAAGTTGAGGTAGCACTTATCGCGGCCACATTTTCAATGGCATTTTTTGGGGCCGTTAGGATCAGCGAACTAGTGGCAGCGGGGAAAGGGGATGTTTCGGCCAGGGCAATTGCAGTGGGGGATGTCCAAATCTGTCCAAAGGCAGACAGGGTCAAGCTAAGGATCGGAATATGGAAAAGTAAGACAGACCAGACAGGGAAGGGGAAGAGTGTGGTACTTCACCAATGCAACCATAACAGCAGCTGTCCAGTGCGTTTGTTAAAGAAGTACCTGGCCATGAGGCCATAACAGCCGGGTACGCTACTGGTGCACCAAAACGGTTCCCCACTGACTATCAGTTTAGAAAGGTCCTGTCCACAAAGTTGGGGGCTTTGGGGATAAGGGAGCAGGGGTGGTCATCCCACAGCTTTCTTATAGGGGCTGGACGGCGGCATTTTTACAGGGCATTCCAGCACACGATATCATGAGGATTGGGAGATGGGATTCAAACAGGTTCCAGCTTTATGTAAGACCTCAAGGGGCCATGGGGCACCCAACAGCAGGGACGTAGGTTGCTGCAGCCAAGAGAGAACTGATGGACTGCATGATACATTGATTTCTGTTTTTTTCCTGATTCCTCTGTCTTAACTCTTTTGTAACTTTTTACCCAAAAATGACACAGTATGGATTGTGGGACATTCCTTTGTAACACGGGCTGAGGTTGCAGCCCGGCATCGGCACTTGGGTTCCAACCTGGGGATGGACCACAATAGAATAGTGTGGTTAGGAACATCAGGGATGCGATGGCACTCTCTATTGCCGACCGTCCATAGGCATTTACAATGGAGGCCCGCTCCTAGGGTACTAGTGGTCCACCTAGGGGGCAATGACCTTGCAACCATGGGAAGGGGACGATTATGGGCACAGATCCAAGTGGGCTTAGGCGCACTCGCCCAGGAGTTACCGGGTACAGAGGTTATATGGTCTGAGTTGGTGCCCAGGCTGCAATGGCTTGGGGTTGATTTACAGAGGGCCATGGAAAAATCTAGGCCCAGGCTCAATAGAGGCATCGAAAGATTTACACTAGCTAATGGCTTTGGCTTTGTGAGACACACATTGCTAAACTCACTACCTTCCCACTATATGGCTGACGGCGTGCATCTGTCAGAGAAGGGTTACAACTTGTTCCATACGGCCATCTTGGGCAGCCTCTTGAAGGTCGGATGTAAATAGGTGATGGTAAATTGGGGGCCAGGGGGTAGTAGGGTGCCACCCACAAAGCATGGCGGAGTTAGGGGCAGTCCTAGCCGGGGAAGTGTTCGCCACGACTTGAACTGTGGGCGGTTTCCCGATGGCCGTACCCGAGCCAAAGTCGGATGACGGGCACTGGATCCCTATGGACACTGGAGACTCCTCACCTTCATGTGCAGTGGCCCGAGGGAGAAGCACTCTGTGCAATCTGGCGCGTATGTCCGGTGCCTTGCGACATGCATGGAGGAGGCAAGGGGACACCGTAACAGTCAGAAGATGCCCCACACTTTTTGGGGGCTAGGACTTTTTGTGATATAGATGGTTATGAACCATGGTGCTTTAGGGCTTTGACTGCCCCCCCCCCCGCCCCAATTTTGTTGTATGCTCCAATAAACTGTGATCTGTGTTTCCAAAATGTAAAAGGTTGTTGGACTATTATTCTCTGACTGATCAGGTTGGTTTCCAAGATATGTCATCTGTACACAACAGGGGGGGGGGGCGACGATGGGGGCTGACACCGCTATGTGAGCTGTGATGTGGGCATCCTTGTGATTGTGCTGTAAGTTCATGAGGCCTGTTACATGGGAATAGAAAGCCTGAAATATAACAGTCATACCAAAAGCGTGAATCTCAATGGGCTTTTATGTGGCCAGTGATCTTGCGAATTTCCTTAGGGCCTGATTCGCAGAAGCGTTTTTATAAAGGCACCATCCCATTGGAAAACGCTCTGTGAATCAGGCCCTTATGAAGGTGCACGAGGGCAGTTTTGTGCAAGTGAGTGATCGCCATTGTATTGCACGAGGCCAGCCATTTGGGAGTGAGGAATCTTCCACTGAACTGCATGAGACTAGTGATGTGGGGCTGAGTGAGGCGCCAGTGACGTCCGTGAAGTCAGGCGTAATATGAGCAGTAAGTGAAAGTCAATTGAAGCGCCTGCATGCGCGATGCCCTCTGGGGAGCTGGGCTGGAAACAATTACACAGTGTAATGCAGATGGAGAGAGGTAAGGAGAGAAGCACTCACTGTCTCCGAGGGTGAGCCCCCTTCCCCATCCCCTCCCGTCTGCCGGGAGAATGAGCGGACGTTCCGGGAACTGACGGCTGACCCACAGACAGAAAGAGTGTTCCCCGTGCACGCATGTGTGTGAGCCTCCACCCAGACTCCTTCCATGCTGCAGAACGCGCCCCGGAGACCCGCGAGTGTGTGGGGGGCTGGGTGGCGAGGCTCATGTGCTCGGAGATCCCACCTTTATTCTGCCCCCTCTCCTATACCTCCCGGGGAGGGAACCCCCAGCTGCATGACTCAGGAGCGGAGACAAAACAAGGTCTGTTCGCAGCAGCCACAGAAAGGTCAATCTGCTCGGTGGGGGGTTGTGGGCAAAGTGTGCGGAGGTGCGGGCGGGGAGGGGGTGTAGGGCTTTGATGAGCACCGAAGGAAGGGGCAGTACATTTCTATACAGACTCATTTCAGGCTCAGGCAGTAGTGACACAGCCAGATTCCCCTGTCCTTTTTTTCTATTACGGCATTGTGAGCTGACCTTAACTGCAGTTAGTGACTGGGGCATGGCGACCGTAGGGTCGTGGGCTGAAGTTGAACATGAAATCACATTGATTTTCCCCTTTATAGTCACGCTGCGAATTCGGACTGTTATTGTTCAGAGTGCTATATTAAACACTCTTTGGCAAAGCCAGCGGTTTTGTTTTTTCTGTAGGGATGGGCTCGGCATTTTCCACTTTTCCACGACTTATGAATTTCCTGGGGGGTGAGGGGGGCTCAAATACGGAAGTGACATCACTGGCAGTTATGTGACCGCAAATTTGCATGTAGTCGCCAACTTGGTGCAACGGCGCGCGGGGGGGGCGGGTGAACAGTGTAAACATTGGCTAGCATCCACTGCATATACTAAAGTCAAGAAAGAAGGAGATGTAAACCTTTGAGTTGCATTCCAGTAAGACATCACTGCCCCTACTCCACCGCTCTATAATCGTCCAGCAACACAACTAGGATGGGAGAATGAAATGCTTGCTAAACAGAAGGTACAGCTGCAAGGTGGAGTACCACCACTATTACCAAAAAAAAAAGCCCTTCTAGGTCAGCAAGATGCTGATGTAGAGGAACCAGTGTTAGAAAGCAATGAGGTACTTATACTGTACCATATCCCGTGGGAGGTGATGCCCCCTAAGACTCAGTGAAGGCCCCTTGTGTCAAAAGGTTGAAAAGTCCTGCCGTCTCAGTCCCCACAGTCCTAACTTCACCCCCTCTTAAAGTGGAAGCAGTCTGCGGCACACAGCTTGTAATGCAAATCGCACATTTTAAGCGTCAGGACAAAAAACAGAGAACTGAATACATTGCTGAGGTAAATGAGTTCTGACTGGCAACACTGGTAATACCGTATAGAGCCATATTATCGCATCGCCCAACTATGAGTTTGAGGGCAAAGGTGGAGGAAAATCCTCCAGCAAGAAGCTGGAGGTATTTCCTCCACCATACCGCCCAAAATAGAACAATTTGGGATATTACCACCAGCAAAACTACTACCAGCAGTAATACCGCTGAAATCCACCATGGAGTCCTATGGACTCCAATTAATGGGGACTAACACTGCTTACCACCACTTGTAATCCGGCAGTAATACCGCCAGACTAAGTGGCAGTAATGGTAGTACAGTTTGGTGGTATCTCGGCAGATTTACAGGCCACACAGAGACATCACCTCTCTCCATGTTGTCTTTTAATGTAAAGTGAATTACCAGGTTTCAGACCTGTAAAATACTCCTGTCTCCTCAGGTGACTCAGACCACCACCATTCCATCCTACATAAACTTGATGCCCCCAGGCTGTTGATCTTCTAGTCTACTTTTATTCTACCCATGTAGATCCAGGAACGTCATACTCCTGTTACTTTCATGGATTATTTTACTTCCTGTTCCTTAAAGCCAGGGGTCTTAAACATGTGGCTCTCCAGATGTGTTGGACTACGACTCCTATGATCCATCACCATTGACTATGCTGGCTGGGGCTGATGAGCATTGTAGTCCAACACATCTGCAGAGCTAAAGGTTGCAGAACCCTGTGTCCAAGCAGAGGCCTGGAACTCCATACTGCCACAAGCACCTTATCATTTGACTCTGGCTCTGAAATAGAGACTTTATGCCGGCCCTTTACCCACAAACACTGGTTGTTAATATTATACCTTGGAGCTGCACGCGTTAATAGCACTAGTGCAAGAAACAGACATCCAGGACGGGCGGTAAAAAGACTTCTGTGGGTCATATGAGGCCTATGAGTTCACAGGGTTTCGTTGACCGGGGAATAGCACACGAGGCATGGAGTTGGGACAGGATGGCAGGTTAGCTGCTGGCAACCTTTCAGGTGGCAACCGTAAACCCATGAAGAGGGAGCAGAGATGTGCAGTGCTTCTTTGCCCCCCTGATTCTCTGATATGTCAGAGCTACATTTTCAAAGCCTCTTTCTGAATGGAGCATGAGTGCATTCATCTCTCAGTTGACTCACACAGTTATTGTTCTGTCTGCGTCGTTCATTTGTTATAAAACAGCAACCAAGGTTGTTGGCTCTCAGGGGGTAGGAAGCCTGGGACGCTCCAAGGACAATGAACTGGCAGCCAGGGAGTTTTAGCAATGCGCTACTTTTGTAAACAAAATGAACCCCCAAAAAATCTTTTTTTTGTGACTGCACCAGTAAATCATCAAGAATCGATGACTGGGAGAGAGGCTGCAGGAGAGCGATTCACCCTTATTTGTATGGTACAGTAGCACAGATAGGAGAAAGAGGTTGGTTGGCTCTCGACTTACATCTACCTGTTCAGTAGCACACCTGGGAGTGGGTAGTTGAACTGGCTTTGGGGTCCCCTTTTCTCTGTGATAGCATACTCTTGAGGGCATACTTTTTTAATGCAACTGCATGTGTATACCAAGTGCTTAATTTGTAAAACAGTAGGTGCCTGTGCCCAAATATGTTCTAGCACTTCTGTGACACTTGGGCAGTTCCACACCGCTGCTGCCACCCAGGGTCGGACTGGGACAAGAAATAGGCCCGGTCACCCAAAAAAAAGTGGCCCACCCCTCGCCTCAAAAAAGTGGCCCACCCCTCGCCTCACGACACTTGACCTCTGATGATATCACCGAAAGTGATGTAATTTGACCCCACACCAAAGTGACATCCCAGGAAGCGATGAAACACAACCTTTCACCCCTTGACAAAATAGGAAGTTGCATCAAATAGCATTGTTCCTAAGTAAACTACATTACGAAAAATATGGTTATGATTTCACTAAGTTGATATACATTTCATACAAGAATGGATCACCATACGTATCATTAATATCTGTGTATACAGATCCATATTGTCAAATTACTGTGACTCCAAGCAGACGTCCAAGGCCACATGATAATATGGTATTACATAGCACTTACCCTTAAGCTCTTTTTTATAGAACAAATATGCATACAATATCACCCAACCTGTGTTGGTACTCATATCGACCCAAGAAGGATTAAAGGTTTTTGAAGAATAAAAAATGAAAAAAGAAATTTGAAAAAAAATAATTTTTCCCAAACATTTTTTTTCAAACCGGCCCAAGCATGGCCTGAAACCGGCCCTTACTCCCCAGGGACGATTTCAGCCCGGCCAGGTGCCAATCCGACCCTGCTGCCACCACCCATAGTGGGACAGAGGCCTGGCCTTTGTGGGGCCTCAGGCTCCATTAGGAGCCTATTCATGAAGACAAAAAAAAGCACACACATTCTTTTGCCGTGATGACCATCATTAAGGCAAAAGAAGGTGTGCTCTTTTTCTTTTGTCTTTATAAATAGGCTCCTAATGGAGCCTGAGACCTCACAAAGGCCTGGCCCCTGTCGCACTAAGCATGTGTGGCAGGGGCCATGGATGGGGCTGCTGCTTGTTAATGAAGCAACAGCCCGACCCTTTGGTCATTTAACCTTTTTTTTTTTCTTTTCAAACTGTGGATGTGCGCCCCTGTGGCATGAGGCTGCGGCCCACCAGAGGGGCGCGCCCACAGTTTGAATACCGCTGCGCCTAAGCCTAAACCAGGCCCTCCCCTCCAGCCTGTACCCAATGCAATAGTTATGGCTTATAGATGGTACTGTAGCACCACCTAATATCCAAAATTAGCAAGTTCAGCCTAGATCATGAATGGGTTTGATATGCTCTGGTGTTGGTCTTCACTCACTGACATTAGAAAGCCACTGCCATATAATCAGCACATCTGTTCAAAATAAGGACCTTGAGTCTCGATGGAGAGGCTAATTAGTGCCACACTGGTGGTGTTTTTTTTTTTTAATAATTCTGTTTATTACGTTTTAGTAACACAACAACAAAACAGGCGTGAGTCAAAGGCATACAACAGATCATGATAGTAAGGCAGTTTTCAAAGAGGCAGAGGGAACCCGGTGGGGCCGAGGGCCATCAGACATTCGTTGGGTATGGCAGGTAACCAATGTTAACAATAGTACATTTCTATTCCTCTCGGTACATTTCAGTTAGCGTCCAGCCATTTGCCCCATATTTTCTGGAATTTGCGGGGGCACCCCCGTGCGTTGTAAATCCGGCGCTCCAGGGCCGCACATCTGTCCAACTCATTGCACCATCGGTTCACAGATAGGGGGTCGGCGGAGCCCCAGCTAGCTGCGATCAATCTTTTGACTGTCCCAAGTGCCAGTGTCAGAAATATTCTATCTTGTTTTGAGAGATCCACTTCACCTCGGATTCCCAACAGCATCATTTTGGGGTCCCTAGGGATTGGTGTCGCCAGGGTGGCAGAAATCGTGTTGGTACAGCTCTCCCAGAAGACCTGTAAGACTCGGCATTCCCATAACATATGGTAAAAGGTGGCCGGCTCTGTTTTGCACCTGAGGCATGTCCCATCTTCCAGTCCACCCCATCTGACCATGGCAGTGCGTGAATAGTATGTGCGGTGGAGGATCCTCAGTTGTATAAGCCTGAGTTTAGAATCAATACCTATTTCTCTATGGGACATTAATGCCTCTACCCAGTCCTCTGGTTCCATGTGACCTATATCCCTTTCCCATTTTTCTTTGAGCCCATCTAGCTGCGTCGCCCCGAAGGAGTTAAGGGCTTGATAGATCGTGGAGGTGACCTTAGAGGTAATGCGTTGCGGAAGGATGTTGGTCTCAATGGGAGTACAGGGGGGTATGGTCGTCGTGTCAGGGAATTGGGTGCGGATGGCGTGGGTCATTTGCGCATGTCGAAACCGGTCCATAGGTGCGAGGTCGAAACGCTCTTGCATGGCCTCAAAGTCAAGGAGATGGCCTTCTTGTATCACATGTGCTAGTGTGTGTATCCCTTTTGCGCACCAGTGACCCAAGGGGCCCATCTTCACTATTTCTGGGAGGAGTGCGTTGTGCCATAGGGGTTGAGATAGCGTTGGTTTACCTTTCCAGCCTATCAGTTTGTGCGCATCCCGCCAGGCCCAGCAAATGTGACGTGTCATTTTGGGTAAGGACGGGGGTTGGTCGTGGGTGGCGTACAGGGTCTGTAGTGGGGTTAGTGGGGTCATGCTCTCCATTTCAACGCGGATGTGGGGGAGTGTGGGGTCAGCATGTATCCAGTCGTTTACCACCCCAATCTGGGCTGCAAGGTAATAGGTGCGAATGCATGGTAGACCGATGCCTCCCTCCCACACTGATCGCTGCAGCGTCTCCAGGGCAATCCTGGATTGTTTCCCTCCCCACAGCAGTGTGCGTAGACGTCTATCAATGAGTGCGAAGGTGTCACGGGGGATTATATGGGGGGCGTTTTGAAGTACATATAGTAGTCTGGGGAGGGTCAGCATTTTAAATAGCGCCGCTCTGCCCAATAGTGATAGTGGGAGTGATTGCCAGTGGGAGGTGTCCCTAGTGAATCGGTCAATTATTGGCTGTAGATTGAGTTGTAGGAACCCATCTAGTGACGGGTCGAGTCTTATGCCCAGGTATTTGAGTTCTCTAATGGAGACATGATATGGGCAGGTTTCAGGGATCGCAGACTCACCTCCCTGGATCGGGAAGTAAATGGTTTTGTTTTCGTTTATTTTGAGGCCTGCGAAGCGCTGGTATTCCCTGAGGATGCGGGAGACAATCGGGCAGGAAGTGCGTGGGTTACTTAGGTATATGAGGAGGTCGTCCGCGTAGAGGGATAGTCGGTCTTCTCCCCCCCCTGGCCAGGCGAACCCTGTCCAAGTAGTGTTAGTCCTAAGCTCAATTGCGAGAGGTTCTATGGCCAATAGAAAAAGCAGCGGGGAGAGGGGGCACCCTTGTCTCGTACCCCGACCCAAGGGAAATGATTGAGAAGACCTGCCGTTCACCCTTACCGTGGCCTCTGGGTGTGCATATAGGAGTTTAACCCACGATATGAACGTTTGCCCCAGGTTCATTCGAGACATGATTGCCCACAAGGCCTCCCAGTCCACAGAATCAAATGCCTTTTCAAAGTCCACTGCCAGGAGGGCCAGTGGGGCTGATATTTCCTTGGCTCTACTCAGCGCCAGTTGAACTCTGCGCAGGTTCATGCGGGTGGATTTGTTGGGCATGAATCCGCATTGGTCGGGGTGAATCAGGGTCTCAATAACCTGCAGCAGTCTATTGGCTAGTGTTCTTGCAAGGACCTTGGCTTCGCCGTTGATCAAGGATATTGGGCGATAGGAGGCACATTCCTCCGGGGGTTTCCCGGGCTTATGTATGACGACTATGCATGCCTTCCTGAGGTCCGGGGGGAGTGCCCCCAGCTCCTTGCTACGTAGAAACATACGGTGCATGTGGGCGGGCAGTGAACCGCCGAGGCATTTCCATGTTTCTGTAGGGAACCCGTTGGGACCCGGGGTCTTCCCAGATTGGAGCTGTGCGAGCGCCTCTTGTACCTCAGTTACAGTGATTTCGGCGTTCAGGAGGTCTGTTTGGCGCTGTGAGAGCTTCGGGATCTCGAACCGGTCAAGGTAGCATGTGGGTTCGGGAGGCAAGTACTCGGTTGGTGGAGTGTAGAGTTTCTCATAGTAGGCGGCGAATGCTGCAACAATGTCCGAGTCGTCTGTGAGGAGCGTTCCGTCTGGAGATTCAATTGCCCGCACATGTCCCTTGGTCTGCTCGCGCCGTTCCAACCAGGCCAGTGTCTTATTCGCCTTGTCACCTCGTTCGTAGATTTGACTCCGGACTAACTGATGGGCTGTCCGTGCATTGTCTAGAGCCAGGTTGCTAAGGGCCACTTGTGCGGTGATCAAATCCTCCTTAGCTTCTTGGGTGGAGTGTTCCAGGGTTTGTTGTTCGCACTCCAGGGCGCGCGCTTCTGCCTCTTTGATCTTTCGGATTCGTCTTCGTTGGTAGGCTGAAACTTCCGAGATAACTTCTCCGCGGAGGACAGTCTTATATGCCTCCCAGAGCGAGATCGGCCAATCCACTGATCCTTCGTTGATTTCGAAGTATTCTGTTGTCTTCTTCTCCAGTTCCTCCGCTATTTCGGGGAGACGTAGGTGGTCACACTGGTGGTGTTGATTGATTCCTTTCCCTCTCTAGCCGGTACCTGCTTCTCAGAAGACAAGCATGCCCCAACTAATTAGCCATAACTTTCATTACACTGAGTCCTAGCTAGTCACAGTCCTGACAACGTTCGGAACGTCTGCCTCGGCAGAGACCCTTCCCAACGAATGCTTTTTAAATACATGTTTTACTTGCAGACAATTAATACGTTCTTTCCTCTAAGAGGTAGAAATAGGCCCCCTCCCACTCCCATGTACATGTACCAAGCGTCCAAGTGGACTAAAACGATATACACAATATGTAAGGTGAGGATGGGAAGGGGAGTGTGGTCAAAAAGAGGACTCGGTGAAAGGAACATTAACGGACGGACTGTTAAAACATCTGAGCATTGCCCCCCTGTCCTGCTTCCTTATCCCTCTCCTGACAGTGTAAGGATGTAGCAAGCACTTAGCCTTTGCACTGATAAAACTGAAACAGTTGCAACACATCTCTTTAATAAAGAGCAGACTTGTGAGGAGAAGCATACTAAACCAGGAAGCTAACATCTTCTCCAAGAGACTCTAAAAAAAATCCTGTATTTTTTTAATGAATGTCATGGCCTGTCCACGTAGCAACCCTGCAGCATTCGTCCATAGAAACACCTCTTATCTCTTTACAAGAAGCCGAAGTGCCCATATTAGAAGGCCCTGTATTACCACGGATAGGGAAACCCCTTGACAAAAACATGTGAAAAATGGAATTCCATCGCCAAAGGAACAAACTTCAGAAGACATGGAAGTCCCAGAAGCCTCTAAGTGGTGAGCCATATTTTTAAGGGACACTGAAATGAGGACCTTAAATACTATGATATGTTACTACGCATCGTAGTTTCAAAGCACCCATCCTTGTCCTTGGTGTATTATGCGCCAGCCTGGGGACACCAGACCTTAGTCTGCTGGGAGGGACATGCTTAGTGAAGAGGAAGGGAAAGGGAAAATGATAGTTTAAATGCAGGGAGGCAGTTGGCCTTGGGGAAAATGCATTGCATTACTGCGGAAGAGTTATAGTTTAGACATCAAACAGAGTTGGGTGATCAGGGGCTCAAGACCATGCTCAGGGAATCCTGACAGAAATGTAGGTTGAGGAAAAAAAATCCTGACTACCTTGCACTGGTTTTTTTCAGAAAGGATACATTTCCATGCTGTGGTTGATATGGTGTAAGTTTATTTTAGTTTAGACTCATGGCCTTGAGTTGGTCAGCCGACACGTGTTTCAACCTCTAGGGTCTTTATCAAGGCTATGGTCTGGTTTCGTTGAGGATGGGATCTGGATTCCCGGATGGGATCCACTGTTGGGGATGGGTTGATCTTATATGGTTCCAGTCTTGGGGTTTGGATATGGCTGTGGCTGAGTTGTGCGGTCCCGATGCAATATGGTGTCACAGCACTGTGACACCATATCAACCGCATTCAGCGTGGACATTTATCCTTTCTGTGTGGGCCTCACCTCCACCAACCTGTGACCTTGCATCCACCGCTACGAGAGTACCAAGAACTTAGAGCTTAGTCCAGGAGTGTTCGCCAACTAGAGCCCGCTTTTTCTTTCTGACCGAAAGGTAAGCTTACAATACTTAAGATGTCCATTCATGGTACTGCAGGTAAGCTCCCGAATAGTAATTGTGGGACTGTCAAGCCCACTCCAGAATGTGGCCTTGTCCACGATCCGGACACCTAAGAAGGTGAATGTTGTTGGCAACTAAAGGCAGGAAAGGGGGAGAGACAGAATTACTCAAAACAAATGTCAGTGCCTCTGGGCGCTAGATGTAAAGATGGATAATGTCAGTGTGTTCTTCGTTCTTCTATAGTGACTTATGAGGTAATGCCTTAATTAGAGGACCACATTTTGGTGGGATTGGCAAAAGGGGATCCAGGTTCTGGCTTGCATACTGCTGATGGTACAATGATATGGATATATATATATATATATATATATATATATATATATATATATATATATATATATGCATATGAGGATTCTGTTATTAATTTCATGTGTTAATATTTGAAGCATATAGCACTTTATTTTCAAGTCGAAACCCACTTGGGAAAATTATGCACCTTGCACCTTACATGCCTCATCACGAGTTGGGCTGTAGCCCTTAAATGCGGTGGTAAAAGTATTACAGCCGCATTTAAGGGCTGGCCCTATCACGAGTTGGGCGCTAAATGGGCTGTTTTACCTCCAGCCTTTCTCTGGAGGTGAAAATCCCCTGTTTTTGGCTGTATTACCACCGGCTGTATTAGCCCGCATAATTAGCGCTGAAAATGCTGCATTGAATCCAATGGACCCAATGGGGAATGGGGATTTACCGTTAACACCCAACTCGTGATCCGGCGGTAATACAGCCGGACCCGTCAGTGCTAGGGCTATTACAGTCGGCGGCATTACAGCCGGGAATACAGCCCAACTCGTGATGAGGCCCAATATTGTCCATGGTTATAAAATATGAGTTCAATACCAATTGCTATTTGCAAATATTAGGTATAAACATATCAATTTGAATCATTAATTGAATAATCATTAAACCTATTAGGCTCCCATTTACATGCACTGTGCACTTTACTATCATCCTTTGTAGACATATAAGAAAGCGTATAGCACCTTACCATCAAGTATAACCCACTTGGGATAATTTCGCTTTTTATACTCTACATAGAGCTTGTACAGTAAGGTAATGTGATATGAGATCATAAATATAATGCCACTTGCACATTTTGGGAATAAGCCAATATTTTGAAGTTTAGATTAAGTAAATTTCATGCCAACTATGTTCTTACTGATATGCACACAGAAATGTATGCTTATAGACTTCAGGAGAGTGTTGCACCATCAAATAATTATAATTTATGCTTTTTAAATATGGAAACTAGTGTACGAACAATGTTTCCCTCAAGTTGCACAATCTCCTTTTAACATGCTAAATATCCTCTTAATATCATTCAAAAATCGATTTCATCCTCTGGAGTAATATCATCACTTGATTTGTGGCACCAACCATGTATTTCACTTTATTTTATATGTAAATGCTAATTATGTAATTGTTTAGATTGTGAACACAAGGACTAATTAGAATTTCTACAAATATGGTTTCTATGCACCTTATAATGTGGCCGCACGTTTTTAACTGGAAGTATCCATACAGTGTGAAAGTAACCTGATGTCCTAAACAGCAAAGATGGACTTCGTAATAACAGATCGTCTACAAATATGCAGTCCTCTCTCTATCACTCATACCAGACAAAACCCATGTAGGGTGAAACATGTCTGACCGAGTTTTTCCATCCCAAAAAGTGCCAGAGTGCTGCTACGTTCCAGACTGTTACGCAGTCTTTCTTTGTTTTTTTGTTTTCATATATATATATATATATATATATATATATATATATATATAGAGAGAGAGAGAGAGAGAGAGAGAGAGAGAGAGAGAGAGAGAGAGAGAGAGAGAGAGAGAGAGAGAGAGAGAGAGAGAGTTATAGGAAAAACTCTATTGAGAACCATGTTAATTATTTACATTATGATGTGTTTTTTCAATAGAGAAATTGGATGCTCTTCCAGAGATAGGTGGCAAAGGAAACAGTGTTTGCAAAGTGTCCTGAACAATGTTGTTTCTTGTTCCAATTCTATAAAATTAGCAATTACTCATTTCATAGAATTTCATTCTTCTTTGTTACCATTATGATGTTCAATGTAAGTATCATAGAAAATATAGGGCGCCTGGCGGAGTCCTGATTTACCCAGGTGGGTATATGTACAGAAAAAAGGAATAATCAGGATGAAGAAGATCCTACAAGTAAGTCAGTTGTGCCGTGCATGTATATTTATTTTACATTGACACAGTCCTTTTTTAGTTCATTCAACAATTTATTTTACAGGTCTTTCGATAAGCACGAAAGTTTTTTGGCATCAAACGGACAAAAGTGATTGTGAACGGTGGTAACACGGGTTAAGTGTCAACCTCTGATGTATTGAGGTTAAAACTCCACACTGAAGTACATTCCCTGTACAGATATGATAGAGAAAGAACTATCAAGCAGGGAAAGTATACCTGAGGCTTGAAAATGGCCCCAGGGTTAGTTCACACAAGGTGTACACAACAGATATTTACACAACATACACAAGGGGGAAGATACAGTTGTGTCATGGGGATCGACACAGGTGTGTTTCGGCCAAAACATGGCTTGATTGAAGCCGGTCTATATGCTGGCCTTCGTCAGGAAAGGCACCATTGGTGGTGCTGTCCGTTGATTCTGTGGGTTTAAGAGAGGCAGTGAGGATCTTCAAAAAGGGGTGATTTAATTAATTTAGGATAGTATTAAATGCTGGCCAAATTTGGCCATGGTGTTACATCTCATGGTGCAACTGAGAAACGGCTTACCTGCTGCTCCAGTGGCAGTGGCAAGCTGGGAAATATCCTCACGTGGTTGAAGGATAGTGTGTGCGTGATTGCACTTAGGAATATGCCTGAGAGTGCTTCAGGCCGACATCTCTCGGGTTCCTGCTGACTGTGAAGGGCCACAGTGGGTCCCAGATCTGAGAGAAAGAGAATATAGGATCAGAATGCATGATCCTGGATAAGGATTCAGAGGAGTGGATTCGATGATGGTGAGAGAATCCTACTTGGGGTAGACTGCCCTCAAAGAGCATGGTGGTGGGCGAGTACGTGCCTAGAAGGTGCGCGCATGAAGTGGCGCTGAGGTGTAGTAGGGAGCACTATATTCAATGCAGTGAGATCGTGTTGGGATCTGGGGAGTGAGAAAGGGCACGTGGGAGGTGCGACAATTCGGGTAATTAAGTGCCTGTATGTGGCGGTGTGGACACCTGAAATGCCTACTTTTAGTTATGAGTGGAGCCCGGCAGCAGGGTATAGTAAGTGCAGACTGGCAAGCCAAGTCAAAAAGGGGCGCGCTCTGGTCAACAATTAAAAAGCTAAGGTGCTGTTCCCTGGCTAGCTTACCGCAGTATGTCCGGCGTACCTCTGTATACGGGGTCCTCAGCTTGAAATGAAACTGTGAGGAGAATGCTGGCTGCTGTGTAAATATACATTTTACAAGCTAGGCGGCAGCCAATCAAAAACGCGCATTGGAAGTACCCAATGGGTACAGGAAGGAGTTTGAACCAATCGCGTGTTGTCAAGAAGGTGGAGCATAATTGAACTACTCGAATGGTGGAGCATCATGGGAGGTGTGGTCCCAGAAACGGTGCTTGCAGGCTAAAGCAATGCTGAATGGGATGCATTGAATGCAAAATGTGGAAAAGGGTGTGTAGAAAAGGCAAACCGGTTGGCTCTGAGTCTGGTAGCATTTCATAATAGCTCCATAGAGACACCTATTGTTTATTAATTGTTACCAGCGGAAAGTGCGTTGTAAATATACATTTTACAAGCTAGGCGGCAACCAATCAAAAACGCGCATTGGAAGAGGAAGGAGTTTGAACCAATCGCGTGTTGTCAAGAAAGTGGAGCATAATTGAACTACTCGAATGGTGGAGCATCATGGGAGGTGTGGTCCCGGAAACGGTGCTTGCAGGCTAAAGCAATGCTGAATGGGATGCACTGAATGCAAAATGTGGAAAAGGGTGTGGAAACGGGCAAACCGGTTGGCTCTGAGTCTGGTAGCATTTCATAATGGCTCCATAGAGACACCTATTGTTTATTAATTATTACCAGCGGGAAGTGCGTTGTATATACCGGTGCATGATCTGTCCAAACTGCCTATTGTGAGTGCTGGCATAATACAGGTAGAGAGGTCCACTATACATGCTGTTGAGTGCATACGCATCCATTTATTATACGGGTCCATAAAATAAAAGGTTAATTAGCATTGGACATATATGCATGTCATATCACATGTCACCCGTGGTGGTAATTAATACATGTGTACACTTGGTGTTAACGGGAGATGCATAAGTACTGATTGCCAGATGTCAAAACAATTGGTGAAAAAAAACCACAGTCCATGTGAATACATGTGTACACTTGGTGTTACATAGGTTCTGATTGCCAGAGATTAAAACAATTGGTGACAGTAATACAGTTGTTAATGTATGCAAGCTGAGATATCTATATAGGTTGCCCCTGGTGTCCCGAAATGATAAAAGAGGGTGAGGGGGTTTTTGTTTTTTAGAAATGTTTCCATTCAACGGTTATATTTAAACCGTGACATACGGTGTCCAATTTGTGAACCCATTTCTGTTCCAGTTTTGTCAGAGTCAAATTGATATCCCCCTCATGACGTTGTGGTTGGAGCTGTTGCAGCACGGTCCATGAAAATTGTTCATGAGTATGGCCCTTTTTGGTGTAGTGTTCAACGAGTGGTTTGTCTTGGACTGAGTTCTTTATGCAGGACCTGTGTTCATTAATCCTTTGTTTTACGGGCCTTATTGTTTTGCCAATGTAGACCATGTCGCAGGGACATTTGATGGCGTAGATAACACATCTGCTCTCGCAGTTGGTGTGGTTGTTCATCTTCCATGTGAAGTCCTTGTGTGTGAAGGTCTTACTGTTGGTGGTGTATTTACAGGCGACACAGTGTCCACAACTGAAGTGACCAGTAACTGGAGGGATACTCCATAGGGTTGCAGTCGTTTTCGTGGGTTCCAAAAATGTGTGTACAAGGGTATCCCTCAGGTTCCTGTTTTTCTTGAAAGCGAACAGTGGTTTCTTCGCTAGGCTGCCCTCGTTCTTAATCAAATGCCAGTTTCTGTTGATGGTGCTCTTTATGAGATTGCTGATCGGGTTGAAGGTAGTTACACAGACAGTCCTGTTGGTGGGATTTTTTTCTTTTGCTGTCAAGCAAATCGAGCGGTCGGTGTTCTCTGCTCTCTTCCTGGCAGTCCTGATGGATTTTTTCGGATAGCCTCTCTGTCCTAGGCGTATTTGAAGTTGTTTTGCATGATGGAAGAATTTCTCTCTGTCGGTGCAATTTCGACGGATGCGAAGAAACTGGCCGTTCGGGAGGTTGTACTTTAACCCTTCTGGGTGGTAACTCGTGAAATGTAGCAAGGTGTTTCTGTCGGTGGGCTTTCTGAAAAGTTCTGTTTTCAACCTATCTCCAGATCGATAAATATGTAGATCGAGAAAGTTGATTGCTTGGTAATCCCACTCGATGGTGAACTTTATGTGGGTATTCTGTGTGTTCAGCCATTGATGAAAAGCCAGTAGTGATTCTCGATTGCCTTCCCAGATCAAGAGCACATCGTCAATGTAGCGGCGCCAAATTTTGATGTGTGATCTGTGAGGGTTGTTGTTATAAATGTTATCTTCCTCATACTGGGCCATGTAGAGGTTCGCGACGTCTGGTGCAAAGGTGGCCCCCATACTAACGCCTTTGATCTGTTGGTACATTTGTTGGCCGAATAGAAAAAAGTTTTCTCCCATGGCTATTCGGATACATTCTATAAGGAAGTTGGTGGGTATGGTGGTGGTGTCGGTTCTTCTTTCAAGACAGGTCGCCAGTGCTTGTAGTCCTTCCAGTTGTGGGATGGAGGTGTATAGTGCCTCTACGTCCATGGTGACAAGGATGGAATCAGTGGTGAGATGTATGGCGTCCAGGATCTTAATGGTCTCAGTGCTGTCTTTTATGTAGGAAGCCATTTTTCCGATAAAAGGTTTCATAAAAAAATCTGTGTACAACGAAAGGGGTTATAGAAGAGAGTCACAAGCAGAGACAATAGGTCTTCCTGGGGGTTTTGTTGCATGCTTATGGATTTTGGGTAGTATATAGAATGCTGGGATCCTGGGGTGCGTTTTGTTTAAGAACGCCCGTTCATCCTGACAAATCCATCCTTCGTCTTCGGCGTGTTTCGTTAGGTCGCCGATTTCCTCTTTTAGGCGATTTGTTGGGTCCGTGTTCAATTTCTTATATGCGGTCGTGTCACTGAGTAGACGTTGGCACTCTTTGTTGTAATCTCCGGTGTTCATGATCACAATACCTCCACCCTTGTCGGCTGGTTTTATGGTGATGGTAGTGTCTTGGTTGAGGTCCATTAGAGACTTTCTCTCGTCTCTGTTGAGGTTGTCTTGATAGAAGTTTTTTGTCGTGAGGCCGCTGGTGATGGTCTTCATCACGATTTTTTCGAACGTGTCGAATTCGCTCGGGATGGTGTGTGGAGGCGGAGTGAAGGTTGATTTGGGTTTGAAGCCTGTCATGTTATCTACTGGTCTCTCTGGTCCTCCGGTGGCGATGGTTTCGGAGTTTTGTTTCTCAGGTAGGTACACCTCAAAAAAGTATTTTAGTCTTAGAGTGCGGAAAAATTTCCTGAGTTCAACTTCTGTGTTAAAAGGGTCCGCCTTAGTGGCTGGGACAAAAGATAGACCTCTCTCCAGTGGAGTTTGTTCTGCTTTGACTAGGGTTCTACAAGAAAGATTGAAGATAGGGATGGTGGCTAAGGCTGGTTCGAGTACCACTGGCGCGTTCTCATGTATTGGCCCATTTGTTGTGGTCGTCTCCTCGGTTGGCCCCGTTGGCCCCCTCTCTGAAAAAAAGGATGTTGGGGTGGTGGTCCGGTGCTCTTGCTCCCTGCAGGTGGACTAGATGTGCTTCCGCTTGAGGAACCTGAGCTCCCAGAAAATTGCACCATGCGGTTGCGTCTATCGTAATGAGTTTTTTGTTGCTGTTGTAAGTCACTGTAGAACGTCTCTTTGAGGTAGGGATATGTTTTTTCCTCAGCGTAGTTAGTGAGGTCTTTTCTGAACTTCTGCTCCTTGCGTTCCACCGTTAGTTGGTTAAATTTCACTACTTCTTCCTCCATTTTCTCCAATTTCTTCTTGGCGTCATTGATGGTTTTGTCTTCGGCGAATTTTTTCTCCAGAGTCGTTAGATCTTCTCCCTGTTTTTTACATTCCTCCTGTGCCGTGTCTATAATAAGAATGATCCAGTCACGGCTGCATTTATTGCCGACGCCGCTGAAGTTAGTTTTGAACTTGGGGTTGTCGGCGAACAAGCGGGGAATATTTTTCACTTAAAAGTAACTGGATCATTCTTATTATAGACACGGCACAGGAGGAATGTAAAAAACAGGGAGAAGATCTAACGACTCTGGAGAAAAAACTCGCCGAAGACAAAACCATCAATGACGCCAAGAAGAAATTGGAGAAAATGGAGGAAGAAGTAGTGAAATTTAACCAACTAACGGTGGAACGCAAGGTGCAGAAGTTCAGGAAAGACCTCACTAACTACGCTGAGGAAAAAACATATCCCTACCTCAAAGAGACGTTCTACAGTGACTTACAACAGCAACAAAAAACTCATTACGATAGACGCAACCGCATGGTGCAATTTTCTGGGAGCTCAGGTTCCTCAAGCGGAAGCACATCTAGTCCACCTGGAGGGAGCAAGAGCACCGGACCACCACCCCAACATCCTTTTTTTCAGAGAGGGGGCCAACGGGGCCGACCGAGGAGACGACCACAACAAATGGGCCAATACATGAGAACGCGCCAGTGGTACTCGAACCAGCCTTAGCCACCATCCCTATCTTCAATCTTTCTT
This sequence comes from Ambystoma mexicanum, assembly GCF_040938575.1. Lineage (NCBI taxonomy): Eukaryota > Metazoa > Chordata > Amphibia > Caudata > Ambystomatidae > Ambystoma > Ambystoma mexicanum. The sequence continues at coordinate 880,868,527 of NC_090934.1, forward strand.
GTAGAACCCTAGTCAAAGCAGAACAAACTCTACTGGAGAGAGGTCTATCTTTTGTCCCAGCCACTAAGGCGGACCCTTTTAACACAGAAGTTGAACTCAGGAAAGTTTTCCGCACTCTAAGACTAAAATACTTTTTTGAGGTGTACCTACCTGAGAAACAAAACTCCGAAACCATCGCCACCGGAGGACCAGAGAGACCAGTAGATAACATGACAGGCTTCAAACCCAAATCAACCTTCACTCCGCCTCCGCACACCATCCCGAGCGAATTCGACACGTTCGAAAAAATCGTGATGAAGACCATCACCAGCGGCCTCACGACAAAAAACTTCTATCAAGACAACCTCAACAGAGACGAGAGAAAGTCTCTAATGGACCTCAACCAAGACACTACCATCACCATAAAACCAGCCGACAAGGGTGGAGGTATTGTGATCATGAACACCGGAGATTACAACAAAGAGTGCCAACGTCTACTCAGTGACACGACCGCATATAAGAAATTGAACACGGACCCAACAAATCGCCTAAAAGAGGAAATCGGCGACCTAACGAAACACGCCGAAGACGAAGGATGGATTTGTCAGGATGAACGGACGTTCTTAAACAAAACGCACCCCAGGATCCCAGCATTCTATATACTACCCAAAATCCATAAGCATGCAACAAAACCCCCCAGGAAGACCTATTGTCTCTGCTTGTGACTCTCTTCTAGAACCCCTTTCGTTGTACACAGATTTTTTTATGAAACCTTTTATCGGAAAAATGGCTTCCGACATAAAAGACAGCACTGAGACCATTAAGATCCTGGACACCATACATCTCACTACTGATTCCATCCTTGTCACCATGGACGTAGAGGCACTATACACCTCCATCCCACAACTGGAAGGACTACAAGCACTGGCGACCTGTCTTGAAAGAAGAACCGACACCACCACCATACCCACCAACTTCCTTATAGAATGTATCCAAATAGCCATGGGAGAAAACTTTTTTCTATTCGGCCAACAAATGTACCAACAGATCAAAGGCGTTAGTATGGGGGCCACCTTTGCACCAGACGTCGCGAACCTCTACATGGCCCAGTATGAGGAAGATAACATTTATAACAACAACCCTCACAGATCACACATCAAAATTTGGCGCCGCTACATTGACGATGTGCTCTTGATCTGGGAAGGCAATCGAGAATCACTACTGGCTTTTCATCAATGGCTGAACACACAGAATACCCACATAAAGTTCACCATCGAGTGGGATTACCAAGCAATCAACTTTCTCGATCTACATATTTATCGATCTGGAGATAGGTTGAAAACAGAACTTTTCAGAAAGCCCACTGACAGAAACACCTTGCTACATTTCACGAGTTACCACCCAGAAGGGTTAAAGTACAACCTCCCATACGGCCAGTTTCTTCGCAATCGTCGAAATTGCACCGACAGAGAGAAATTCTTCCATCATGCAAAACAACTTCAAATACGCCTAGGACAGAGAGGCTATCCGAAAAAATCCATCAGGACTGCCAGGAAGAGAACAGAGAACACCGATCGCTCGATTTGCTTGACAGCAAAAGAAAAAAATCCCACCAACAGGACTGTCTGTGTAACTACCTTCAACCCGATCAGCAATCTCATAAAGAGCACCATCAACAGAAACTGGCATTTGATTAAGAACGAGGGCAGCCTAGCGAAGAAACCACTGTTCGCTTTCAAGAAAAACAGGAACCTGAGGGATACCCTTGCACACACATTTTTGGAACCCACGAAAACGACTGCAACCCTATAGAGTATCCCTCCAGTTACTGGTCACTTCAGTTGTGGACACTGTGTCGCCTGTAAATACACCACCAACAGTAAGACCTTCACACACAAGGACTTCACATGGAAGATGAACAACCACACCAACTGCGAGAGCAGATGTGTTATCTACGCCATCAAATGTCCCTGCGACATGGTCTACATTGGCAAAACAATAAGGCCCGTAAAACAAAGGATTAATGAACACAGGTCCTGCATAAAGAACTCAGTACAAGACAAACCACTCGTTGAACACTACACCAAAAAGGGCCATACTCATGAACAATTTTCATGGACCGTGCTGCAACAGCTCCAACCACAACGTCGTGGGGGGGATATCAATTTGACTCTGACAAAACTGGAACAGAAATGGGTTCACAAATTGGACACCGTACGTCACGGTTTAAATATAACCGTTGAATGGAAACATTTCTAAAAAACAAAAACCCCCTCACCCTCTTTTATCATTTCGGGACACCAGGGGCAACCTATATAGATATCTCAGCTTGCATACATTAACAACTGTATTACTGTCACCAATTGTTTTAATCTCTGGCAATCAGAACCTATGTAACACCAAGTGTACACATGTATTCACATGGACTGTGGTTTTTTTTCACCATGTGTTTTGACATCTGGCAATCAGTACTTATGCATCTCCTGTTAACACCAAGTGTACACATGTATTAATTACCACCACGGGTGACATGTGATATGACATGCATATATGTCCAATGCTAATTAACCTTTTATTGTATGGACCCGTATAATAAATGGATGCGTATGCACTCAACAGCATGTATAGTGGACCTCTCTACCTGTATTATGCCAGCACTCACAATAGGCAGTTTGGACAGATCATGCACCGGTATATACAACGCACTTCCCGCTGGTAATAATTAATAAACAATAGGTGTCTCTATGGAGCCATTATGAAATGCTACCAGACTCAGAACCAACCGGTTTGCCCGTTTCCACACCCTTTTCCACATTTTGCATTCAGTGCATCCCATTCAGCATTGCTTTAGCCTGCAAGCACCGTTTCCGGGACCACACCTCCCATGATGCTCCACCATTCGAGTAGTTCAATTATGCTCCACTTTCTTGACAACACGCGATTGGTTCAAACTCCTTCCTCTTCCAATGCGCGTTTTTGATTGGCTGCCGCCTAGCTTGTAAAATGTATATTTACAACGCACTTCCCGCTGGTAACAATTAATAAACAATAGGTGTCTCTATGGAGCTATTATGAAATGCTACCAGACTCAGAGCCAACCGGTTTGCCTTTTCTACACACCCTTTTCCACATTTTGCATTCAGTGCATCCCATTCAGCATTGCTTTAGCCTGCAAGCACCGTTTCTGGGACCACACCTCCCATGATGCTCCACCATTCGAGTAGTTCAATTATGCTCCACCTTCTTGACAACACGCGATTGGTTCAAACTCCTTCCTGTACCCATTGGGTACTTCCAATGCGCGTTTTTGATTGGCTGCCGCCTAGCTTGTAAAATGTATATTTACACAGCAGCCAGCATTCTCCTCACAGTTTCATTTCAAGCTGAGGACCCCGTATACAGAGGTACGCCGGACATACTGCGGTAAGCTAGCCAGGGAACAGCACCTTAGCTTTTTAATTGTTGACCAGAGCGCGCCCCTTTTTGACTTGGCTTGCCAGTCTGCACTTACTATACCCTGCTGCCGGGCTCCACTCATAACTAAAAGTAGGCATTTCAGGTGTCCACACCGCCACATACAGGCACCTAATTACCCGAATTGTCGCACCTCCCACGTGCCTTTTCTCACTCCCCAGATCCCAACACGATCTCACTGCATTGAATATAGTGCTCCCTACTACACCTCAGCGCCACTTCATGCGCGCACCTTCTAGGCACGTACTCGCCCACCACCATGCTCTTTGAGGGCAGTCTACCCCAAGTAGGATTCTCTCACCATCATCGAATCCACTCCTCTGAATCCTTATCCAGGATCATGCATTCTGATCCTATATTCTCTTTCTCTCAGATCTGGGACCCACTGTGGCCCTTCACAGTCAGCGGGAACCCGAGAGATGTCGGCCTGAAGCACTCTCAGGCATATTCCTAAGTGCAATCACGCACACACTATCCTTCAACCACGTGAGGATATTTCCCAGCTTGCCACTGCCACTGGAGCAGCAGGTAAACCGTTTCTCAGTTGCACCATGAGATGTAACACCATGGCCAAATTTGGCCAGTATTTAATACTATCCTAAATTAATTAAATCACCCCTTTTTGAAGATCCTCACTGCCTCTCTTAAACCCACAGAATCAACGGACAGCACCACCAATGGTGCCTTTCCTGACGAAGGCCAGCATATAGACCGGCTTCAATCAAGCCATGTTTTGGCCGAAACACACCTGTGTCGATCCCCATGACACAACTGTATCTTCCCCCTTGTGTATGTTGTGTAAATATCTGTTGTGTACACCTTGTGTGAACTAACCCTGGGGCCATTTTCAAGCCTCAGGTATACTTTCCCTGCTTGATAGTTCTTTCTCTATCATATCTGTACAGGGAATGTACTTCAGTGTGGAGTTTTAACCTCAATACATCAGAGGTTGACACTTAACCCGTGTTACCACCGTTCACAATCACTTTTGTCCGTTTGATGCCAAAAAACTTTTGTGCTTATCGAAAGACCTGTAAAATAAATTGTTGAATGAACTAAAAAAGGACTGTGTCAATGTAAAATAAATATACATGCACGGCACAACTGGCTTACTTGTAGGATCTTCTTCATCCTGATTATTCCTTTTTTCTGTACAATGTAAGTATCAGACACCATGTGAGTGTGCACGCTGAAAGGAAGTTGTAAATTCAGGAAGTGTGACTTAAGTCTAAAATGTAGATCCTAAACTTGGCGATATGCCAATTATTTCATTTAATTTAAAATTTTATTTAACACTGGCCCTCTCCAGAGGGTTTAGGAGCACTTTACAGAGTTCAAAACGGAGAAGGTAAAAAATAAGTTACCCTGTTTTCAGAACAGGATAGGAAGATTAAGATAGGCAAAGGATAGCATGGAGGAAAGAGGTACATTTTGAGGGTTTTGTGGAAGGTGAAGATGGACGTGTGGCACACATGTTGGCTTGTGTGGGCAGTCCAGGGCTCTCGGAGCCCATTGGATGAAGGCTTCAATTTGTGTACAGGTTAGCCTGCAGAATGGAATGTGCAGAAGTTTGTGGTTGACTTCTTTGGTGCATGTGTGGGTGATGGGTTTCAGTTTTTGTGGGGGTGGACCTTTCGGACCACTACTTAAGAAGCAAGAACATGGTTGTACATAAAGCAGGTTTATTGTACAAAAGCTCCGGGGAGCAGTTAGATGGTGTTGCAGGACCAAACTAACCCATGTCTCAACAATACAACATCAGTTTGTGAAAACAAAATCAAAATATCGAGGCTGAGTACCCCAAAAGGAAATACACTGAACACGGGTTACAAAGGAACATACAAAGATCGTTTTATTTTATACTGAACAGTTTTCCAAGAAAAGTAACGGATAGCTATCGGCCCTCAGTACAACACAGCGAACTCCAGCGTGGTTCAGTGTGTTCAGTGAGAGACGCTGTACATTAGAATTTGTTGCTCTTTTATACCATTTGCAAACATGATGTCCAATCCTACTTCGGGTTAATATTCCCCTAATACATTACTGATATAGGGTTAATGCCGAGTTCATACATCTACATGCAACCGGTTTGCCTTTAATACATACGTCAACAAGCCTACACGGTAACAGTGTATTTTAGGATTTCTCATAAAGGACTTCTCAAACATTAATACAATGTAGTTAAACAAGTGTTCTTAGTTCAGCACTTGGATACATTGTTCTTAACATATGCTCGTGGATTAGCTTCATTGGCGCAAGTAATCCTTTACACACAGGTCAGTGAAGGATAAGGTCTCAGTTCACGACCCCAACAAGTGGCCTGCAGGCAAGTTACATATTAATTACACACAGTGGTCAAGACAGCTATGTTGTATTTCGGAATTACATCGTCCACCATTTTAACTCACGGGTGACTTTACAGAGAGAACCTAAAATGGCGGATTGACCTAAAATGGCGGCTTACATTGATTCTAAGGTCAGGACCTTGCAACACGGATTTCTTCGCAAGTGGCTTACAAGCAGCTTGGCGTAGACCAATATACCTATATTCGTTGCAATAGGAGGTACGATATAATTTCCCGTTTGACAAGTTGGCAGTTTATATGCTTTTTGCAACAATTTAAAACACTCCCAGATACTTTTATTACCCTCAACCCTCTAAATATGATTGGACACTCTTTAAAGAAATCCCATCTTTCCCCAATTCATCTCTTTTCATTGGTCAAGCTTAGCTTCATTATTATCTTCAGATCATATTCAAAACACTCCTCTTCTTGGGATTCGTTATAGAAGGTCCTGATGTTGGTGCATGGTTAAACATTAGTATTGGAAACATCATTAATTGCTAGCAATAACTGGCTTAAGACCTTTAACTTTATGTATGATTGCACATGGTCTTGCTGACGAATTCTAGCAAATAGAGGAAGGTCTGCTTAAACATTATTTACCTTGAACTATAGATATCCATCTCCATTCCACAGACATTTGGTGCCTTAATCTAATTTATGAGGCCACATACAACCTCTAATGACATGGAAAAATACTTAACCATCAGACCTTGGCCTTGGGCCTTGTTTACTACCACCAAAAAAATGACTAATCCTCTCTAAAGATTTTAATACGAAGTGCCAGATAATATCTGTTCCCTTGCAAGCACTACAAACCTTGCCCTGTTCGTACAACTTCATTACTAGGTAACCAATTCTCTTTCCTGTCAAGAACGTTCCTGCTATTTTTAGAATGCCTGCATAACAACTAATCGTACAAAAGAAAAACCAACTGTATGGATTTGAGTTCTTATTGCATTCACAGCTTTAATATAATATCTTTCTACCTGTGTGAAAATCTAATATGTATAAACTCTAAAAGATTGATCCCATCCACAACTGACTCCACTTGACACATATGGATTTGCAACATTGTCCTTGTTTTGCTGTCATCCGCTTCCTGCCATCAGTATGGGGGTGTGCAACATGAATTGCTCGCAATGAGGGGGCCCTCCTTTACTACCCTGACATCCCCCTTTAGTTAATACTTTAACTAACAAATAATCATCCCCTTGGGCAGCATCTCTACAACCATCTCTTACCCCGGTCTCAATATGGACATACTCCTCAGTTGAATCAACCCAACTTGTCCCCCACCATTTCTGCAATTTACCCGTCACTCCACAAAAGCATGCCAAAACAGCTTTGGTTTGAGTACTCGTATGGGATGAAGTAGTGGTGGCACCAGTTTTGGACAGGGTTATGATCATCATGGCCGCCCTGTTGGTACCTGGGCAGAGCAGCAACGTAAAACTAACTGGCAGGAACAACAAATAATAAGTAAAAAGACAAAAGAAAGGCATCACAATCTTCACAAAAAGGCTCAAACAGGGAGGTACCCATGCACACAAAGAGTCTATCCATTAGATCTTGGTGATCCCAGCTTCAGTTTCCATGACCTCAGAGTAGCAATAGTTCTGGTGAGCGCACCATTCTCAGTGTCATTTGGAGGCACAAATGTACAGCAGGTACTCCCTATTTTCCTGCATACTATGCTCTCCATTGCTGTCAGGAGGTCGAGTATGTACCAGTTTTGTCTCAGTGCACACACTACTTCCTTAATGGCACTAAATGCTGACTCTGAAGTGTTCAAAAGTGCAAAAGTTCATACCTGGTCACCTGGAGCCATTTGGCATTTGCCGCTGCTTGAATGCCAGGTTCCAGGAGGGAATAAAAAATTTTTTTCTGTGTGGCTAAACAGCCATTATCGATATCGAGGAGGAATGTCTGCTAAGGCCTGTGATGATGCTGGTGAGATGTAGTTTGACCTTTTCCTTTGTAATAATTGTCTGCCATGAAACAGTCTCTGATTTGTCTTCAAATGGTGATGAAGGGGATGCAAGGGGCACCGGGGACAAAGGGGGCGCATATGTAATTTCAGGCATTGGATGGGCCAGAATCGAATGCTCTTCAGGAACTACAAGGATGGCACATGAAGGGTAGAGAGACTGCACGCACCTCGCCAGGCTGGAAGCAAATGCCTGAATGCATGCCGTCCAGAAATCTAGATGTTGTCGAGAAGGGCAGCAGTTCCTCCAACCGAATCCGCAATGCGTAGAGTGTTACTGTAGTTACCATTACTGCTTACGGGCACTATGCCATCGCTCTTAAAACGTAGAGAAAAATGGGTAAGTCTCTGTATCATAACAGGTTTTCCTGGTTGTTTGTGCCACGTCAGATACTGCAAATGATTTATCCATACTGTCCCGTACTCTTTGTTTATTTGTGCCACCATTTCTTTGGAGAATCCCCTCGTTCTTCCAACTCAGCAACTCTTCACCCCTTGGTCCCATGGATCTTTAGAAGAAAAAGCTCTTTCCAAAATCAATTGAACTCTTGTGAGTACACATAATATTTGTATGGTTTGCCCCCTCGGCCATTGAACAGTCCTCATCACTTGGTATGACTGATGCTCTAATTGACTGCCCTTCAAACTGCCCTTGAACCTTGAACAGGCCTAAGTGCACTAGAAATAGCACATCTGCTACCTCCATCTCATTTGAATAAACACCCTACAAATGCCAGAAGCATGGGGAATGAGCGAGCAGATATAGCAATATCGTACGGGTCTCTCTCTCCCCATATTCCTCATATGGCTGCACCATATGTTGTCAGCATGCAAAACCATGTGCATCCATTATGGAATTTAACTTATCATCATCATTATCAACATTTCTTTTTCCTCTTTACATTTTATCCTTATACTTTATAACATTAGACAATTCTAATTGGCTTTCAGTTGTCATCTTCAAACATGATGACCCAAGTAACAGAATAAAAACACAAAAATATTAATTGTTACACAATTTACAATCATAAACCTTATACTCCAGATCTCCATTGCACTGAAATGAACTGTGAATCCCTAGGGTGTACTTAACTTCTATGCCTGCTCCTGTGCAGGTGGAGGGCTGCCGGTATACCTTAAAGTGTCTTTTAGGTGGATCCAACTCTTATTGCCCTCCACCTTCAAGTCACGTAGACTACTGTATGTGGACGATGGAAATGCTGCTTGTTCTAGCGACGCACAAATGTGCGGATGTAGACTCTGTCCTCAGGGAGAAGCTGTATCTTGTGCTGATTACGCTTTCTACTGCTGTCTGTTGGTGAGAAGACGCAACTTATGATGATATAATCTTAACTCTTTTCGTTAATACTGTAAGATACTCCTTAAACCCCTCCCCTAAGATTGCTGCGTTCTTGCGTGCATCTGATGTCATAAATATAGGCGAGAGAGGTGTATGTAGCCTACGCCCAGTCACGATTTCATGAGGGCTTAAATGGTGGTCCTTCCCTGGCTAATTTCATATGTAAATCAAAGCGAGGGGGAGGCAGATGAGCCATGATTTAATTAACTCTGCACACAATGGCCCTCGTTACGACCCTGGCGGAAAGCGACTGACCGGACCGCCACAGCGTAAATAGCGTTTCCGCCATTGCACGATGGAGCAAAGTGCGGCCCATTCCGACCCATCGGGCACGAGCACCACGCCATGGCGGAAGTGCAAAGTCCGCGATGGCGGAAATGACCCCAAAACGGCCCACACCGCCGCCATACGGCGCCCTAGGTGCAATACCGCCACCCATCATAGCGGACACCGCAGTGAGCGCCAACCGGAAAGTACGGCGACCGTAAATATATGGAAACGGAAGTAAAAACATGGGCCCGGAACGGGAAACAACACCCCGTACACCTATAAAACCACAAAATACACACAACCACTAAAAACACCACCCTGAGACACATCCCAACCCGTCATCCACCCTAGTGAAACCAAGAAAAATGGGAAAAGTAGCGAAGAAAGCGTGCGACCGCAAGCGGCAGGTCCACTTCTCCCGTGAGGAACTCACCGTGCTAACAGAGACCCTCCAGGAGAATGCCGCCGCCGTCTTCTCCACGCAAATGACCAGGACGGCACTTGCGAACAAGAAGGCCATATGGGCCCTGGTGGCACAGCGGGTAAGTGCGGTGGGGACCGCACCCCGCAACCCACAGCAATGCAGGAAGCGGTGGGACGACCTGCGGATACGCATCTGTAGCATACTTTCTGCCAACCGCAACATTGCCACAGCCACCGGGGGAGGGTCGGAATCACCCATCAAGCTGACCCCCTGGGAAGAAATCTGTGCCTCCACCATTGGAATGGAGAGCATAGAGGGAGTCGGAGGGATGGAGAAAGGAGTGCAGACATCCGGAGAATCAGGTAGGTGGCCCAAATAAAACAATGCCAAAACCACAATGTACAATCATGTGAAGTACCACGTGCCCACATAGTGCAACAGAAACACATGGCCAGGAGAACGTCCACACACATTGGCCTGATAGCGCACTTTAAAACCACAATAAATACATAAATAATTAAAAACCCCAAAAACACCCACTACACGTGCAGCAGGCACACCCTAACTGCAGGCTGCCAAACAACTGCACCCTCACTCCACACACAAATGAAAGCACCTCCAAGGCCCCGACCCAAATCACCCTCAGGTACCACCCCAATGCATGTGATACATTGCCATTCCAATTCCCACAGACCCATTAATAACGCTCGCCCTCCTTTACTCCACCACAGGGTCCGATCCAAACGACGAGCTCCAGGACACCCCTACCAGCACACCTGCAAAGAGGGCCAAGACCGACGGCCAAAGACCCTCCACCTCAGCTGCACGCATCAAGACACGGCAGCAGCACATATCAAGTGGCAGCACACAGGAGGGAACATCAACAGGCACCCCAGCAGCCAGCATGCCCACAACAGCACCACCACAGGTCCCCCCAATGGATGCCACAGAAGGTACTGCCTCTGGTGGCAGCAGCACCATAGGTGACACCCCATTAATGGCAGCATGCTCCGACACAGAAGACGGGGATGTCGAAGTCAGATCCATCCATGACCTGTCCCAATCCCCCTGTCTGTTCCATCCCGTACACCATGAGGATACCACGCAGGGGCACCCACAAAACGACGACTGGCCATCCCCCACAAGCCCTGTGGCAGGGCAACATGAGGCGAACAGCCCCTCTGTGACACCACCGCAAATGGCCATGGCCCAGCACAGGCAACAGTCCCTCGATCAGTTAATCGTGCAACAGCAGCAACTGGCCACGCTCCTCAAGGACCATGCCGATGGATGTGGGGGCACTAAGGCAGACATAGAAACATCAACTGAGACACTTAGGGCACAAATCGAGAGTAGCACCGAGAGCCTGAGAGTCCAAATGGAGAGTAGCACCGAGAGCCTGAGAGTCCAAATGGAGAGTAGCACCGAGAGCCTGAGAGTCCAAATGGAGAGAAGCACCGAGAGCCTCAGGGGGGAACTGCATGCGACGTCCAAAGACGTATGTGCCGAACTTGCCGCAGTGCGCCGTGTGCTCACTGAGCTCTCACAAACCCTTAGGGACATGCATGGACGTGAGCAGGCAGAGACATCATCCGTTGCAAGTTCCGTCCAGGGCAGCCCCCAACGTAGATCTGGGAGGAACCTGCGCTCCACAGGCAGGGGTGCCCCTGATACCCGCAGAGGGGGCTTGCAATAGCGACTGCCCACTGACAATGAGCATCTTTGGACACTGGTGTTCGGGGGGGAGGTAGGAGGGTGGAGGGGGTGTGTTGGGCTCACTTGGGTGGCGGGTCGATAGGGTGTTCAACATGATATCACATATGCCATAAACAATGCACGATCAAACAATGAGATGTGTGGACAATGATCTTTGTGTACTAGGCCATCATAGTCGTACAGTCCATATTGTGCATGTACCAGACACACACAGTGCCACGAGTCCTGTGTCCATGTATCAGCCACCAGGCGTGAGTGCTAGAAGCATGCATCTATGAGATGCTGACGAATTTCACGGCCCTCCTGTGCCTCGCAGACTCCTTGAGGTGCTGCCACATCCCCACCCTCATCATGACCATCTTCAGGTGCTTGCAGTTCTGCGTCAGGGGGCATGGTTGTAGTCCTCCTCATGCTGGTCCCGTGGGTTCCGGACTGGTGTGAGGAGCCATCTCTTCAGTGGATATCCGGCATCACCTGTATGTGGACGATAAACGAATTATGTGGAATGCCATTGCTACGTACGCACCCCCCCCCCCTTCCTGCCAGGTCATTGCCGCATCACATACCCCACATCATCATGCATGAAATGAGACTCACCGAGTAGCCAGGATCTGTTCCCTGCGTGTCGCTCCATGTAGCGTGGTATTGTAGAGTTCCTCAAGACCATAGGATCATGGGTTGATCCAGGGAATCGGGCACAACAATGTGTAATGATCCTGTTGGAGTCACACACCATTTGTACATTCAGTGAATGAAATTGTTTTCGGTTGCGGTACTGGGCCTCCATGGCATGTGGGACGACCAATTCCACATGGGTGCAGTCGATGGCACCAAGGCAACCCGGTATGCCGCCAAGTGCATGGAATCCCACTTTTGTGTTGGTTATTTCCTGCTCCGAGCGTGGTAGAGAGATGTAGTCGTCTGCGTGCTGCAGGAGGGCATCGAGCACTTGCAATAGTGTCCATGAGAACAGTGGCTGAGAAATGCCATGCAACTGTCCGACTGTGTGCTGGTAGGTGCCTGTGGCCAGGAAGTGGAGTACAGACACCACCTTCAGTAGGGGTGGGATGGCGGTTGGGCTATCTATCATGCTGACAAGGTCAGCCTGTGTCATGTCCACAATGGCGGCTATGGTGTCCCGGTCCAAACGGTAGAGGGTGTGGATCTGCTCATCAGTGAGGTTGAACGGATGTGCTCGGAGGCGTGGGATTGCGGGCTGCCTGCGTGGTGGTAGTGGCTGTGCTGGCAGCCCTTGCTGGCCCTGCCTTGCCCTCCTCCTCCTCCTGCGTCTCCTCCGTGCGGCCGGTTGTAGTTGGTGTTCGTCTTCTTCTTGGAGTTGGAGTACTTGCAGTGCTATCAGGTCCCCCAGGGCCAACATCGCGAGTCCTGCCGGTAGCATTTCGGAGTGGTTGTGGGAGGAGACTGGGCGTGCAATTTATGTGTTTTCAGGCTGTATGGCCTCCACCTGTGGTGATTCATTCCACCTGTGCAAGCTGCTCTCCCCTTTGGGCGAGCACGTCCCGCACACAACGCTGCAATTCGAGGAATGGCATCTTGCTATTACAATCATGTATTAGTACCCGATGGCCGTGTAACATTGGTTGATATGTTCATTCGGCTATGGTCCCATTGTTTCACATGCATTCTTTGCAGTCGCGAACAGACTTGTGAAGGGTCAGTGGAACGTAGTACTCGAGTAACGGTGGACCCTCATGCATCACTGTACCGAGGTTCACCGACGGGCGGGGCGTGCCATTTGTGAGTGAAGGCAGTTGCCATTTTCACACACAGCCGCACTAGATGGTTTAATTTGTGATTTCAAGCGGCCACAGATGCCTTTTCGACGTGATGTTGCAAATGAGGAATTCGAAGGGCGGCGCTTTCGGTCTTCAGCTAGCGGCGAGGAGATGCCCACAGGTCTGACTGCAAATATAACGTTCTATTGTTCAGTGTCCTTGGGACAGGGGCCATGGCGAGGATGCAATGATTGATATGAATAGTTTGGGATGCGCAATAGCGAAGTGGATGATGAGGCCGGACGTTCCCAAATACATGTTACTTCACAACACTGGAATTACGGGCTGGGGCACAGTGGATTTTGCAGGCTGCATAACGCACAGACTCAATGGAATTCTCACATGTTATGTGAGTATGGTAACAGGCGTTCTCATTACGGGATGAGGGAATGATGAATGGATGCATGGGCAGATGATTTGATACGGTGTTTGCCATGTACAGGGCTTCTTAGAATCTGTCCGCCTCCCCTGCGCTATGTGATGCAGGGCTGCCATAGTGGGACCATCGTCTATCTGGCCTTGTTGAGCCCTCCCTGTCTCGACGCGCCTTCAGACACTTGTGTCCATGCACGTTACCAATCCCATCTGATGGATTCTGTTTTCACAGACGCATGCACAGGTACACTCGTTTGTGATGGTGTTTTCACCTCGATATGGATAGTTATGAGTCGCAAGTGGTTTTGGGGTGGTGATGATCCTTTGGAGTGGGCTTGCATGCATATGGCTGTGGATTTAGTGTGATCATTGAGGTGAGTTGTTCGGATGTAGTTCTGATGGCCATTCTATTCTTTTTCTTTTCTTTTGGTTGACAGGTATCTCCTCCCCTTTTGCCACTGCCATCTGTATGCCACCCCTGCAGATGGCTTTTACTCCCGACACCTGCTGCTTCGTGTTAATCAGTGGAGCAGCATTACGATCTTATGGGACGATCGCCAATGGGCCACATGCCCTTACGCAGTACTAGTGGCTCGGAGCAACATTTCGGCCTTTCAGCTGGACTAGTGCCTCCCTATTGGGACGGCCCTGCGGTTCTAGGCGCTTCCATGTTGCCTTTTCGTACGGAATGTAGCCCCTGTGTACCATGAAGGAACAGGGCGTCACACAAGAAGTAGCTGGTCATTTCTTGCGGATGCAGCCCACAATGGTGTAATGTGTTTTGGAGTTCATGGCCTAATGGCTGTATGGGCTTGGTGAATTTGTTGTGCATTAAATTTCTATTCTGATATGGGCCGTGTAGCGTTCTTCTTTGCAAGTGATGTGGCATATTCCTATTTGGGGAGCGATGTATTGTGAGGAGATCTGCATTGGGTTCCAGCTTCGGAGTATAGTTGCGTGGTACTGTGCTGGGCGCGTTTGCCTACGAAGCCCAGTGAGGTCAGGGGTGAGGGCTGCCAATATGACTGTTTGGATGATGTCATGCTCAGGGGCGGGGGATTAGGTTTTGTGTAACAGTTGCCGGTCAGCCAGGTGGATTGGTGGAATGATGTGATTATCGGAATTATGCTGCCTGTGTTTGCGTGCGTTTCTTGGTGGGAGACTGAGGTCATGTCCATTGGTATAGCTTCTGTATTCGTGCCATCTGTGCCCTGCAGCTCCCATTGGCCCCTCTTGTGATTCTTTTGTTCGTTGGCATGCATGGGTGACTTGTACATTTCACTGGTTGCATTGTGACTTCGTTGCACCTACGGGGAGTTGTACTATGTGGCCAGGGAGCGGTGTACAGGCACTCAGTGGGGCCGTTTACGGTTGATTCGCGATGCCGTACTTCTCACCATGGCGGAATGGTACTTTCCGCCGTGCTTGATGGCGTTAGGTACATGTCCGCTAGGGTCGGAATTCGCGTACCCTTGCGCCATGGTGCTAATTACGGTTTGGCATGGCGCGCGCGCGTACTTGGTGCAGTTAGCGTTGGCGTTCACTACGGTGTCGCTAATGGCATCGTACTTTACGGTGACGGGTCATAGTCGCACCGAGCGCTATTCGATGGCGGTATTGCATTTCCGCCATCGTTTTTCGCTTTCCGCCAGGGTCGTAATGAGGGCCAATGTGCCTAACCAGGCCTTAAGGACCCCATTGAGCCTCTCCACAACCCAGTTGGAACGAGGGGTTACACCGAGCACAACCAATGCTTTATTCCTAGCAGCAAAGGGATTTCTGTGAACAAGGCATTAAAGAAGTGGGCTCCGTTGTCGGATTTTAGAACTTCACAAATTCCCCACCTAGGAAATACCTCTCTCATCAGAAATCTTGGTGATGATTTAGCATCAGGGTGTATGCAGGGACCAACCTCATGCCACTGGGAAAATGGACAAGCTACCACAATAAGATATCTGTAATTACTGCACCCCTTTATCATGTCCAGCAAATCAATATGGAGCTCCTTGAATGGACCTGAGGGCCTGGACAAGACCCCCTTAACTGACCTCATGGTATTTCTGGGATTGAACTCCTTGCACACTGCACAATTCCCTACAAATCTACTTACCTGTTCTTGTCAGTTAGGGATAAACCAATCCTCCTGGAGCTCTGCTGTGATTTGTCATTGAGAAGTATGTGATCGGTAATGTAGTTGCTCTACGGCCAAAATAAGCAGCTCCCCAGGCATCACTACATTCCCCATCACCTCCTGTCTCCACAGCAAATCTGTGGCTGAGAGAACACATCATCTCTTTTTCCAGAGCTCCCTGTCTTCTCTAGGGGCTTTCCCTTGTATTCATATTATTTGGAGCACCGTGACTGCGGTGTACAGGGCTGGTAACTGTACTTGTTGGGACATGGTTTCCTTTTTCTGGAAATCTCTGAAAGGAAAATACGTTGCTTCCTTCGCCTCCTTGTCTGCTGCATTATTTCTGAAAGCTATTGAATTATTGTGGTTAGTGTGGGCAGCGCACTTCACTAGACCTATCTCTACTGGCAAGGTTAACGCTTCAATTAGCCAGGATAGCAGCACAGCATGCTGTACAGGGGACACATCAGACCTCCTAAATCCTCTTCTCTGCCATTTTGATAACCCAGAATGTACGGTGGCGGTGTCATATGCAGAGTCAGAATAAACAGTGAACACCTTCCCCCTACACATTTCTAGCTCCTCTATAAGTGCCATCAGTTCCGCCGCTTGTGCAGAGTAATGAGAAGGGGTAGTATAGCTCAGTGGCAACATGCTCGTCTTGGAAGCAAGATGACGCAGATGCAACACAGGTACGAATCCTGCTTCTGTGCTTTGAAACCTCTTCGATATTAAGTGCGTTATAAATAACCAATTACAAAGATTACAAGGCAACCATTTCTTCAGTCTGACCCGGTACTCCCCATCCACAAGACCCATGACAGCTGCGCCCATATGCCTCTATCCCGTCTCTTGGTTGATGGTCGAAGACCCATCAACAAAAATCACCTCACCCCCCCTCTAGGGCATCCACTTTCACATTTAACCTTGCTTCCTCTTCTCCCTCATGTATGATGCAATCGTGAACAATATCCTTAGGCTGCAGCAGCTCTGCTACAAATGTCATGGGATTTACTAGGTGACATTGCACAGGATGAACCGATGAATTTGATAACATTACCTCATACCATGACACTCTCTGAGTCGTCAATGTGGATTTTGATTTTTCTAGAATTGCAAAGACCACATGCTCTACACTAAATGTCACTGGGCAACCGATAATAATGGTTGAAGACCGTTGAATTGCAAAAGCTGCTGCTGCCAGAGCTTGTTCGCAAGGGAACTGTCACTGCATCACTGGGTCCAGGAGTCAGCTCTAATACGCTAATGTTTTGTGGCCTCGTGATGTCTGCTGGGTCATGACCGCTGTCATCACATGTCCGTTTGAATTGGAAAAAAAGAAAGAATGAATTTGTGTAATTTGGACTGGGCATTGCTGATCGCAGTCTTGACTTAGTGAAAGCAAGTCCCCATTCTCTCGGACCACTCTATCAGGCTTTTCACCCTCTGTGCTTCCTTTAGACCCTGCATTAAGGAACTCACATAACTAGAGTAATCAAAAATCCATGATCTACAATAGTTACAAGGCCCTAAAAACTGCTGCATTTGTTTCACTGTGACTAGTTGATGCGTATTTTGAACTGCAGTGGCTCTCTCTGGCATTACCTTCCTTCGGGCAATATTACTTGTCCCAAATAAATTACCTCTGTCTGACAGCATTGCAATTTCTCTTCCTCGACTTTATACCCCTTCTCTGCGAGCAGGGTGAGGAGCATTATTGAGTCTCCTTGACACTGCTTCTCTGAAGTGCTGCAGACTAATAAATAGTCCACGTACTGAATTACGGTACTGGACACATGTAAATTCCCAAAATTCATCTGAATTACCCTGTTAAAAATACTCAGAGATTCGCAGTACCCCTTGAGCAACCTTGTGTGTTCAAATCTCTGACCACGATATGTAAATGCTGTGAGGTACTGAGAAGCAGAGTATAAGGGGACAGATAAAAATGCATTCTTTAAATCATCTACTGTGAAGTGTGTCAATCCAGTAGGGATGTTACAGATAATGGGGGCAGTATTCGGTAACACCAGAAATTCTGCCTCAACAATATTATTGAGGGGGCTGAAATCCTGGACCTCTTGTTACACTCACCTTGTCTCTGCGGGGTGTTGGGGCACAGTTGGAGCCCTCCCTGGACTGGACTCCTGTGGATCAGGCTCTACCCTCAGCTGCGGTAGTATGGACTGCTCTGGTTGCTGGTAATGCCCTGGTGTTTTGTAACAGTGAGCTCTCCGTCCTGCTTTCTCTCAGCAGGGGCGCTGTTAAAGGACCAAGTTGCGTCACTGGTCCGTGTGCGTGGTGGCCCAAACCGGCTGAGATAATCCACCTTGAAGGTACGTTTTTTGTAGCAGTGATTATTTTCTGTGTCTTTGTGTTGACCTTTTCCCCAAAGATTATTGTCCGTAATGTTGTAATGTCTTTCCTTCCCCTATAGGTATGAAGATGGCCCCGCTGAGTCACAGTGATGGAAGTGAGTTCAAACAGTGCCCAAGGAGATTTAGAAGACCCCATTAGAAGGTAAGTTGGGTTTCCAGATGGTACGCAAGGTTTGTGAGTTGCGCGGCCAAGCATTAAAAGTTTATGCAGTTGCTAACCTTGTGCTTTCTGTCTCCCTTGCAGGTTCAGCCAGACGGCGCTTGATGGCGAGCGGTTATCAGAACACCTGTCGGCAGCCAGATGGATGGATCCTTGAGGATGCTGAGCCGGAAGATGTCTCCCGTGTTGCTAGGGGTTCGGGACAGGTAAGGATGCGAGGCGCTGCAGGCGTTGGATTTGCAGAGACAGGTAAGATGCGCAAGGAAGCTTCAGATTTGGAATCAGGTAAGCAGCGCTTCAAGCGATGGCCAGGCTGGTCGCAGGTAAGATGCGCGCGGTAGCTTCAGAGTTGGAATCAGGTAAGAAGCACTTCGAGCAATGGTGTGGCTGGTCTCAGGTAAAATGTGTGCGGTAGCTTCAGAGTTGGAATCAGGTAAGCAGCGCTTCAAGCGACGGCGTGGCTGGTCTCAGGTAAGATGTGCGCGGAAGCTTCAGAGTTGGAATCAGGTAGGTGCGCGCTGAAGATGGAGCTCCAGAGACTGAAGAGAAGTGTGCAGGACTGGAAACAGGTAAGGACCTGTAGACGGTGGTAAGCATTACGCAGCTCCAGCAGACTAACGCAAAGCGCCAGCATGCGGGTGGGTCTGGTTTATATAGCCTGGCCCCAGCCATTCCCCTTAAACCCTGCCTGGTGGCCCCACCTAACCACTCCCCCAGACATCTGCACGTGCTTCCAGTGCCTTTGTAAGGCCCCACCCGGCCTAAATGCACGTGCCTTAGGCACACTGCGTGCAGAGCACACTTTCAAATGAGCCTGGTGCCAAAGGCGCCAGGACTGGGTCCATGGGGACCCTGTAGGGCATACAAATAATGACCCTGGACCAGTGGCCATGACAGCACTCCCCCTCAAGGCCTCTCTCATGGGTGTTCTTCCTCCTGGTCCTGGTTTGGTGGGATTGTTTGATTAGTCGTGGAGCATGGACAAATTCCACTGGTTCCCAAGAGCGGTCTTGGGGCCCGTAATCCTCCAAATCGATCAAGTAGTATCATTTTGATTGTACTATCTTGGAGTTCAGAATACTCCTAACCAGATATTCTGGTTCACCTGCGAAGATCTCTGGTTCAGGTGGTGTTGAAATCAGAGTGTCAGGTTTCATTGGTTTTAGAAGAGAAACGTGAAAAACCGGGTGGATTTGCATGTTGGCTGGCAAATCCAATTTCATGGTCGCAGGGTTAATAATGACTTTGATAAGATAGGGTCTGAGGTATCTTGGACGGAAGGCCCGGGGTCCCATTAATGGAATGTTTTTGGATGCCAACCATAATTTATTCCCGACGTGATACTGCGGGGCCTCTCTTCTATGTCTGTCTGCAAATTTCTTTTGTTGTTCCTTGGCTCAGTTTAAGTTTTCGGTAGCTTCCTTAAGGGACTGAGTAATAATTTTATGTAATGAAGTGATTGCTGGCATTTCCAATTCGTCAAGCGGATCAAAAGAGGATGTTCTCGGTTGTCAACCATTCATTGTGTAGAATGGGGTCTGTCCGGTGCTAGAATGGATAGAGTTGCTGTAGGCAAATTCGCTTAACCAGAGAATGCTTTTCCAAGACCCTTCTGTTTGCTGCAACATACACCTTAGGTATTGGTTTAGAGTCTGATTGGTCCTTTCTGTTTGACCATCGGTTTGGGGATGGTGACTCGTGGATAGACGAAGGTCGATTTTGGCTAGTTTACAACACCTCCTCCAGAAGGCCGAGACAAATTGAGTTCCATGGTCAGAAACCAACACAGATGGGAAACCGTGTAATTTAACAATTTGTTCCAGGAATACTGTGGCCAGAGTAGCAGCAGTGGGAAGCCCCTTTAGTGGAATAAAATGTCCCATTTTGGAGAATAGGTCTACCATGACCAGTATTGTATTAAACCCATCACAGGGTGGTAGGTCGGTAATGAAGTCCATAGACAGTGGGTGCCATGGTGTTGGTGGTACTTTTAATGGACGCAACAACCCTGGGGGACTTAATTTCTGAGATTTGTTTTCTGTGCAGACACCGCAAGTTGTAATGAACTGGGCAACATCTTTTCTCCTGGTAGGCCACCAATAGTTTTTATGGATCTTGGCCCGAGTCTTTGCAATTCCAGGGTGTCCTTCCACCAATGACTCATGATAGTTTGCTAGTATTTTGGTTTGTACTTATTTGTCTTGAATGTATAGTCTGCCTTGAAAGTATGGTAGGTTATCTTTGATGGAGTACTGGTCCCCCTTACCCAACCATTCCTTTTGGGCTGTCTGATCCATCTGAACTTGGAGATCAGTCTTCAAGTCTTCCCAGCAGGTGGTTGCAGCAATCGGATTTTGAATCTGTTCTTTAGGAATAATGGCTACCAGTTCAGATGGAGTAAAGGCGTCTTTGTCCTCTCCCATACGCGATAGGGCATCTGCCTTTCAGTTATGCACTCCTGGTCTGTAAGTTATAACGAAATCGTA
This sequence comes from Ambystoma mexicanum, assembly GCF_040938575.1. NCBI lineage: Eukaryota > Metazoa > Chordata > Amphibia > Caudata > Ambystomatidae > Ambystoma > Ambystoma mexicanum. Next base: position 880,889,411 of record NC_090934.1, read on the forward strand.
TTCGGCAAAGAAAAGAGCCGAGTGAAGTTGACGTGAAGGTTGAGCCTTAGCAGTTTTCAAATATTGAAGGTTACGGTGGTCTGTGTTAACTGTGACCATGTGTCTTGCACCTAAGAGGTAGTGTCTCCAGGTTTTGAAGGCTCCTTTGATTGCGAGGAGCTCCTTTTCGGTGATTGCATATTCTTTTCTGGTGCAGAAAACCTACGGGACCAGAATGCTATGGGATGTAGCTGTGCTGTCTCCGGGTCCTTCTGCGATAGTACTGCCTCCATGGCAACACTGGAGGCATCTGTTTCGACCACGTAAGGCAAGTCAGGTCGAGGATGCCGAAGTATAGGTGCTGAGGTGAAAGCCTGTTTTAATTTCTGAAAGGCGTTCTCTGCTTCAGAGGACCAAAAGAATGTTTTATTCTTTCTTAGAAGAGATGTGATTGGATAGACGATCTGAGAGAATCTTGGAATGAACCGTCTGTAAAAATTAGCAAACTCAAGTACACGTTGAACCCCTTTGGTAGATGTCGGAGATGGCCACTGAAGGATAGCCTCCACTTTACGTGTGTCCATATGAACTCCCTGTGGAGTAAGCATGAAGCCTAAAAACTCGACCTCCGTGACATGGAAGGAGCATTTTTCTAATTTAGCAAACAGCCGATGCTGACGAAGCGTCTCCAGAACTGCCCTTACATGGCCAACATGATCTTCCTTGGACTGTGAATAGCTCAGGATATCGTTGATGTAAACAAGGATGCAGACACCCAACAGTTTGTGGAGTACATCGTTCATAAAGAACTGGAATGCCACCAGCGCATTGCATAGCCCAAAGGGCATCACCTGATACTTGAAAAGTCCATATTTGGTTCAGAATGCTGTTTTCCACTCATCGCCCCTTTTAACTCTTAAGAAGTGATAGGCCCCTCGTAGGTCTAATTTTGTGAAGATTCAAGCACTCTTCACCTGATCGAGTAGTTTGGGGATGAGTGGCAGAGGGTATCTGTTCTTAACAGTGATTTCATTCAAAGCCCTATAATCTATGCACGTTCTGAGGTCACCTTCCTTCTTGGGTACAAAGAAGAGAGCTGAGGAAGCAGGAGACTTAGATGGGTGGATGAATCCGTTAGCTAGATACTGATCTGGGTAGGTTCTGAGATGTTGATTTTCTTGCTCCGTTAAAGCGGACCAGGTCGATCTGGCAGTCGTAAGGTGTATGTGGAGGCAGGGTGTTTGCTTGTTCCTTTTGGAATACATCTTGATAGTCCAGATACTCCGGGGGTAAGGCACTAGCGAGACCCAGGATCGTTTTTGCCTTGATTTTTGGGTTCTTTGGGTTTCTATGGTAGCAGCTTTTGGCACATTCTGGAGGAAAGGTCAGCACTCGTGTTCGGTAGTCAATCCTGGGATTATGGGTTTCTAGCCACAGCATTCCTAGGATCATCTGGAACTGGGGTGCTCCAATAAAATCTAAAGATATGTCTTCTCAATGACCGTCCTGACACATCAGCATAACTTTGTTGGTATGTTGCATTACTGGGCCAGATGACAACGGAGAGCCATCCACTGCGGTAACGTTTTCCCATTGTAGTTTCTGCGGAAGAGGAAGGCCTATTCGTGCAGCCAGGTTCTGATCAATATAGTTTCCCACCGCTCCACTGTCAATACACGCTTCCAAAGCATGTACCGTTAATGGTTGCTGGTGGTGGACTACAAGTACCAGAATGACCAGGTGTGAGGTCTGAACTACTTTCTTCATTTCGCTCGACAAGTGGACCCCTACGCTTGTCGGACATTGGATTTTTCCGTGGTCTGATCTTTTTCATCATTGCTGTTATCCGTTGCACCTACTAATTTCTTGGGAGGTTTTATTGGGCAATCCCAAAGAAAATGTCCTGCCTTGCTGCAATATAAACAAAGTTGTTGTTGCCTCCTTTTTTCTCTCTCAGCTTTGGATATAGGGGCCTGTAATCCCCCAATCTGCATGGGTTCGGTTGGCTCATGAGTCTTAACTTGGCTGTCCTTGGGTTGCATAAAAACCAACCTCCCTTCAGATCTTTTGCGGTCCATTTTTCGGTCTTGTAACCTATGGTCCAGTTTTACCGTCAGATTAATGTATTCGGCACAACTCTCGGGAGGGTTGACCACTTGGGCTAGAACATCCTTTAATTCCCCACGCAATCCTCGATAGAACAGCGTGGTTCTCTTTTCTTCAGGCCAGTTGGTTTGTGCAGTGAGACGATTAAAGGTGGCTATATACGTCAGCAGATCATGGCTTCCCTGTCTGGGGGACAACAGTTTGTTGTCTAGGGCTTGTCCTTGGGTGTGCCTAGCAAACAACTTTTCCAATTCTCATTGAAATTCCCCAAAATTGTGAAGTACAGGATCATCCTGGTTTACTAATTGTATGAACAAATCTGTTGTGCTGCCTCCCAAATATGAAAGTACAAAGGCAACTCTGGCACTTTCATTAGGGAAGGCCACAGGGCGGCTCAAAAAGTGAAGACGACACTGGTTCATGAATATGGCATATTTGTTGGGATCACCGGTGAACCGTTCCAGGTAAAGGAACTTGCCCTGCCTGAGTCTGAAGCATCTGCCTTGCCAGATTGTCCGTTAGTTCTCGAGCGACAATTAGATCTCTTCTTAATGCATTAGTCTCTTGTCTGGAAACATGCACTTCAGCACGTAGTTCCCCAAGCAATTGGGCCAACTGGTCAGTCTCTGAGGTGTTCATAACACCCAGGCAGAGGTTCGGAGAGGCTTCGCGTTCTGTTACGCTCACCTGGTCTCTGTGGGGGTGTTGGGGCATGGTTGGAGCCCTCCCTGGACTGGACTCCTCGGGTTCAGGACCCACCCTCAGCTGCGGTAGTATGGACTGCTCTCGTTGCTGGTAATGCCCTGGTGTTTTGTAACGATGAGCTCTCCGTCCTGCTTTCTCTCAGCAGGGGTGCCGTTGAAGCACCAAGTTGCATCACTGGTCCGTGTGCGTGGTGGCCCAGACCGGCTGCGACCAATCCACCTTGAAGATACGTTTTTTGTAGCAGTGATTATTTTCCTTGTCTTTGTGTTGACTTTTTCCCCAATGATTATTGTCCGTAATGTTGCAATGTCCTTCTTTCCCCTATAGGTATGAAGATGGCCCTGGGGAGTCGTGGTGATGGAAGCAAGTTCAAACGGTGCCTGAGGGGATTTAGAAGACCCCACTAGAAGGTAAGTTGGGTTTCCAGATGGTGCACAAGGTTTGCGAGTTGCGCGGGCAAGCATTAAAAGTTTATGCAGTTGCTAACCTTGTGCGTTCTGTCTCCCTTGCAGGTTCGGCCAAACGACGCTTGATGGCGAGCGGTTATCCGAGCACCTGTCGGCAGCCAGATGGATAGATCCGTGAGGATGCTGAGCCGGAAGATGTCTCCCGTGTTGCTGGGCGTTCGAGGCGCTGCAGGCGTTGGATTTGCAGAGACAGTTAAGATGCACATGGAAGCTTCAGAGCTGGAATTAGGTAAGCAGCGCTTTGAGCGATGGCGTGGCTGGTCTCAGGTAAGATGCGCGCGATAGCTTCAGAGTTGGAATCAGGTAAGCAGCACTTCGAGCGATGGCGTGGCTGGTCTCAGGTAAGATGCGCGCGGTAGCTTCAGAGTTGGAATCAGGTAAGCAGTGCTTCAAGCGATGGCGTGGCTGGTCTCAGGTAAGATGCGTGCAGTAGCTTCAGAGTTGGAATCAGGTAGGTGCGCGCTGAAGATGGAGCTCCAGAGATTGAAGAGAAGTGTGCAGGACTGGAAACAAGTAAGGAGCTGTAGACGGCGGTAAGTGTTATGCTGCTCCAGCAGACTAACGCAAAGCTCCAGCATGTGGGTGGGGCTAGCTTATATAGCCTGGCCCCAGCCACTCTGCTTAAGCCCTTCCTCTTGGCCTCACCTAACCACTCCCCCAGACTTCTGCACGTGCTTCTAATGCCTTTGTAAGGCCACGTCCGGCCTAGGTGCAAGTGCGTTAGGCACACTGTGTGCAGAGCACACTTTCAAATGAGCCTGCCACCAAAGGCACCAGGACTGGGTCCGTGGGGACCCTTTAGGGCATAAAGACAATGGCCCTGGACCAGTGGCCATGACACCCCTTCACCTTCTTCATAGGATAGATTTCCATATTGCATGGGGACACAGAAGATTGTATTATGTCTTGCTTTAACAACGCCATAATGGTCTCATAGATCCCTTCATCTGCCTCCTTGGACATGGGGTACTGCTTACCTTGTGGTAATATTGCCCCGGGTTTCAATTTTATTCTCACTGCTCCAAAACTTTTGAGCAGACCCACCTCATGTGGATTTCTGGTCCACAATTGGTCTGTCACTTTTCCCAAATCTTCCTTCCAAAAAGATGATGTATCTTTGACGATGAGCATGGTCTGTGATACTTCCCTTTGCTCTATCGCTATCTGGTAAGGTACCCCAATTTCAAAGACCATCTGTCAGTGTCTTCGAACAGTTGCTCATCAGACACATCCCTTAGTGATAAGGTTGGATCGATTCACAGAACTGTGTGCCACGCTCCACCTTCCTCATTTGTGCCTGAAAGAACCACCTTGTTCTTCTTAATCACCACAGCCTCTAGGAGAATTGTAACAATGGTGCCTGGTGTTATTTCCTGTGGCACATCAGGCCGAAATAAATACTGAAATAGTACCCACTAGGCCTGACTTCTGATCCCCTGCACCCAATTCAACAAAACATCACCCCATAGGGAAACAATGCTGTATGCATGGGAACCCCCCTAATCGCGCTGTCACTACAACAGGTCTGAAAACGCGCTGCTTCCCTCACCAGATACAACCCTTGGGTTGAACATACAATACCCTCCTCCGTGAAGGCAATCAACATCTACAATTTGCTCAGGATGTCCCTTCCCAAAATATTTGCCTGGTTATCCATACAATACAACAAAGGGGCTGATACATTTTGATTACCCACCTTGATAAAAAGATTTTCAGTATAAGGAACTGACAGGACAGCCCCAGAGAATCCCTGCATGTCCATTGTTTTGCCTGAAAAGGGGAACTTTCATTCCTTAATACAAGACTTGGTAGCTCCCGTGTCACCCATAAATGAAAATGTTTGGTCACCGACGTGCACAACTATCTGGGGTTCCTGTTCTGGATCAGTGGTAATGGGCAGGACTGGACACATCACAGATCTCTGTGGGCTGTCGTACTCCAGGTACATATTAGCACCTGGGACAGGAAAAGGATTTCCCCCGAAAACACTTGCACCAGTGTAGTGTGCAACTGTTCCTTGGGGAAATGATTCTTGTCCCATGTCTGCACTGATGCTTGTGCTGGCATGGTCGATGGGATCCCAAAGGTCTGTGCAGCCCAGTTGCTGGGTTCTGTTCAGCCTGTGCCTGCTGCAATTGCACAGGACCTGGGACATATGCCAGGATCGGGTCCTGCATCTGTTGAGCTCCCATGTTAAAGTACTGTGGCTGTTCATGGCAATCCCGTGACATGTGCCCCAACCTTCCACACAACCAACACTGAATACCATAAAATCCTCCATAATTATTTCCTGTTGGCCCCAATTAACCGGGGACTCATTCCTCCGAACCCGCAAATGACCCACTTCCCCGTGTAAATCCTCCTCTGCCCCTCAGAAACCCTCTCATTGGCCTTGGACCGGGAATATACCCGTCTACACAACCCTGCATCCTTCACGGTTCACTGTGTCCTTGTTGTCCCTGTTTCCCCTGCAGTCCCTCGATAGAATTTGGAATTACTGCCCCTTCTAAACAAATCTTTGCCAATTTCTTTTGAACGAGTTTAGCCTCTGCTTTGAGTGCCTGCTCTGCATTCTCCCTCTCTTTCTCCTGTCTTCTCTTGCAGTAAGGCACAATGTGTGCCTGAATTTCTGGCCAACTCTCTGTCTTCATCCCTACTACTTTATCTAAATCGTGCTGGACGTCTTTTGGAAGTCCCTTCTTCAGCATGTGGTAAAGAATTACCACATATTAGTCCCATGCTTGTGCTGTTTCTGCCCTCCATATCTCCTGATAAGATTATTAAAAGCTGCTCGATCATGGATATTTGTATCTAACTGGACTCCCGGATACCCCGACCTCTTCAAAAGTTTGTCTGACCACTCCCCCATTAGGGGCGTGAATAAGATCTGCATGTGCCCTATGGCCAACATGACACCAGCAGTGTGTTTCTTTAATGCATTAATCCACTTCCCCACCCCTGCAGTGAGGGAAGGAAGTGTCTTCATCAAATGATTCCAGTCCATTTGTGACCACGGGACATAATACGCCCTTCCCAGACCCTTTTGGAGCAACGGAAACTGAGTTATACTGTTTTTACTGGGGCTTCCCCATCTCTCCCCTACCACTTACTACAGCCATGTGAATAACATGGCATGCCCTTTGGTTCCATGGTGTGCTTTCTATCACTGCTACTGGAGAGGGAGGTGGGGTGCCTACACCATACTCTCATTGATCGACATATCATTCCTCTACTTCATCATCTATTCTGGCTGCTACATCCACCAACCCTTCTACAGGCATGGAAGCATAATCAGCACTACCATAGGGTGCCATCTCCCATCCCCCCGCTCAGCCTCTGTACCCATGACAGCAACCCTGTTCTCCATGTCTACCTCAACCGTTCTGATAACCGAGTTGTCCAATCTAAAAAGAACCTGGCCATGTCTCCACCTTCTTCCTTTTATGTCCATTACCTGTCTTCTCACTTCCTCACGCCCTTCATCTCTGCCACTGTAACAGCATTACCTCTTCCTCCATTAACCGTAATGCTTCCTTCATCTTTTCCTGTTCTTGCGCATCTAATACTCTTTGCAATCTATTCTACCTCCTCACAGGAAGAGGGCTAACTTCTTCTTTTTCTCTCATTTGCAATCCATCCTCCACTCTTCTAACTATCGATCTTACTCTTAATTGCTCCTCCACCCTTTATCTGCTAACCTAGCAGTTGAGGGAGTTATCCCCTTCCTGCTCTCTATTTTCAACCACTCTGCAGCTCTAACCAGTGAAGGAGTTGCCCTACTACTTTCCTCAGAATCCCAGTTCTTAGAAATCGTAACTGATGGAGGCGTTACCTGGGTCCGTCTTGCAACCACTGGAGTAGCTGCTGGGGAAAATGGTGATACAAACTCAGGGTCTGTGTACCCCTCTGCGGGTGATAAAGGATAGCACCCATATGGGGTTGGGGGGCAGGGTGCAGAAGAAATTCCAGCACCCTCCTTTTTTTGACCCTTCCCCCACAATTTCAACATTATGAAACCTGCTTGCTTTTTTCATACATCCTCCATAATTCTAAGATATTTTACCACTTTTCTAGCTTCAAGCACTTGTGCTTTGTAGTTAAAAAGGTATGCAGGTTCTCCAATATCCCTGTATCATAGGATCCCTCAATAGGCCAAGAGTTGATCATTTTCCCATTACACTCCTGCAACCATTCTCTATGATATTTTAAAATGTTTGACTGGGCAACACATGAAACAAATGATTCAACAGGGTCTTCATACTATAGTTTCACAAAAAATCAGATACTAAGCCGAACCTGCAGCAGGAAATAAAATTAATCCAAGAGCTCTTGTTTACCTTTTCCAAATTCCTCAGTCGCCCAGTGTTAGGAAAGATTTCGTAATTGTAGGGAATTTTCCTTCCATGTGGCAACCCCTAAACTTTTTGCTATTGTTTTTAACCTTGTTCTTGACTTTGCCAGAGAAGTACAGCCTTCTGCCGCACTTCTCTGGGCTTTCGCTCCTTTCTTACGGGGAAACTGACATGCCCTTAAGACAGTCAGTACCGGGGAACGTGGTTTCCCGTAGTTTCTTTTATCGTGTCGCAGCTTTAGTGCAACACGACACAAGAGGGCACTGTAAGCTAAGTTACAGCTCTCTTGGGTCTCTAGCCTTCTACAGGCCCTAGATACTCTTTTAGGATGGTATTTGATCGGTGCAAGTCATTCAGGGACTGGAATGGTGGCAGCGATCGTATTGTTTATTTTGAGCTCCTTTTGGCGTTCTGAGCACGTTTTTGCACTGAACCCAAAATGGTGGCCTGGCTCCCAAAATGGCCAGGCCGCGAGGCTCCTTTGTCTTGTCCACTGTCCGTCTTGCTCCCTTCACCTTCCCCAGGTCCGGCGACCCGGGGCCTTCCTTATTTGGGCATGTACTTTCCCGCGAAACGTGGTTGCTTTCGCGGGCTTCTACATGTCGTTTGTGTGCCTCCAGGGTGTGGGCTGGGATGTCTGGTCCCAATACACATCCTGGGTGCCAGAGAGTCTAGGGTGGTGTGAATGCCTGGGACCACCGTGGTCCGTGATTGGTCCACGTATGGTATGTGTTTTGATGAGCGGATCTCCCATTGGCTCCCCTCCGTTTTGGCGCGAAGGGAACCGTGGATAAGAGGGGGCTGGAAACACCACTACCATGTCGATCTCCTGAGTTCTCACGAACGAAGGAATACAGGAGCCCAGTATCCTGCAACTACGAGGCTGGACCGAGGAATCGCTGGTGACCCGCTGAAGGAATCCTCCTTTGCACTGCTGTCGTCCGGAGAGCCCCTGTCCTCCTTTGATCGAACCAGAAGGCCTGTACTGGTGCTTCGACCTTTGGAATAGCAGGAACAGCTATTCCCGGCATCTTCAACCATCTCCTGCCAAGTAAGCCTTCGGAAGCGTCTCTGGGCCATCCAGTTGACTGACCAGCTTACAAAGGAGTTTGGCTCTGCAACCGCCGCCAGGTTGTGTTGTATTGCGAGTCCTTGTCCCTCTCCCACGCTTCGTACGCTCGGCGTCCCCAGGTCTGAAGGGAGGAGGGTTCATTTGGCTCGAATACACACGGCCGCTCCGTTGTCCTGTGCGGCAACAAAACTGTGCCGGTTTCGTCGATTGGGACGTCTTTTTGCTCTACACGACTACAAAGCGTTCCCTGCTCTTCTGAACCTGCCAGCTGCTGAAACTATCGTGGAGAAGCCTGGGTCTGCTTGCTTCGGGGACCGGTGAGTAGTATATCTAGGATCTGGTCGCCCTCCTGCAGTATCCCATTGCTTTTCCCTGCTGTGTAAAAACAGCACCCTTTTGCCGCGCTCGCGCTCTGCTTCTGCCCGCTGTGGAGGCTGCGCTTGAGTTGCGGAACCTGTTCTTCTTCTGCTGTGCACTAACGTGAACCGCCTGACTTCCTCCGAAGAGCTTCCCCTTGTGCCCGTCGGCACCGGCGTGGCAGGTACTTTGAGCACAAGGCTCCACTCTTCGCAGGGCTCGGACTTCCATCTAGTTAGGTGCCTATGAAGGCGAACTGAGTCGAAAGCATTATCGCACTGCCTGTTTTCCTTCCCTGGCAGGTGGACTACATATTTCGTGCTTTAAACGCTTGCGACTGTGTATTTGTATATATATTGTGTTGATATGGTATGTGTTGGTTTAATATTGTGATATTGTGATTTTCTCGCTACGGTCATTATTTTAAAGGCCTTAAAATAAATGTGTATCTATTTTTGATATAACAACTGTTTGGAGTAGTTTGTTAGCGCTCTTGCTTTGTGTGCTCATTGCGGGCTTTCAGTCACCCTCACCCCTCTTGAGACCTAGTCTTGACCGCCGCGATCGCTACCTTGATTGGTCTGGCTTGTCCAGAGGTTACCCTGTTCCAAGTAATTAGGTTGGCCTTCTGAACTTCTGCGCCACCAGGACAGAGTTCAGAAATCCGTTTTAACAAATTGGTGTACAGCGGTGGGATACGACTGAAGGTATCCAGTGTTGCGCTCGAACTAAGGCATTTCAGGTTATTCCAAACAGTACACGTAGTGAATTGTTATAGTATAACTTTAAAAAGGCCATAGTCCTATCAAACAGTATGGAAACAAGTACGTTGTTAACTTTAAATGCTTCCAAATCAGAAACGCTGAAAAAGATGTGTGCGGAGAGAGGTGTTTCCTCTCAAGGCACGAAATTGGAAATGATCCAAAGAATCGTGGCGTGGCAAGAAGCGCAGCTTGACGCTATTACTTCTGAGGACAGTGCGGAAGGTGGTGGGGCTGCTCTCACTGGTAGAACCGATGGTTCTGCCGCCGCACTGTTCCACCGCGACCACGAGGACAGGGAGGACGAGCTGTCTAATGTTTCCTCTGCCAGTGCTGATGGGGAGGCTATGCTTGAATTCAAGAAGCAAGAGCTGCGGTTTAGGCAGCAGGAGCTTGAATTCAGCATAGCCAAACTAAAAATCGAACAGGCAGAAAAACAAAAAGACAGGGATCACCAGTTGGAACTGGCCAAGCTTCAGGTTGCAAATGGATCCAAGGGTCCTGGACATGGGTCTGGGGCCTCCTCTCATCCACGGTTTCCAAAAGATCTGCTCAGTGTGTATGAAGAGAGGAATGACATTATGGACTGGCTGAATGCGTTTGAGTATGCATGCGAGGTCCAGGAAGTTGACAATGCTGATAAGATTGCGTGGTTGCTCAGTAGACTGCCCCATTCTGGCTGTAGTGCCATTATGGAAATGTCGAAGGCTGAGCGGGCTGATTTCGCAATGTTAAAGCAGACTCTCATTTTAAAGTTTGGGAAGACTCCGGCCCAATATTTAAAGCGTTTTCGAGAGTATAAGAAAAAGGAAGGTGGTACTTGGGTATCTTATGTCGCTGAATCTTTGAAAAACTTAACTGGCTGGGTCGAAGGCTATAAGGTTTCTACCTTCGACGGCATGATAAATCTTGTCATGCTGGAACACATTTTTGCTTCTTCTTCCCCGGAGCTTAAGCAGCATTTGGCCGATTCGAAGGAGATAGATCCTAAGAAGCTGGCCATTGCAGCAGACTTATGGGTGTCACATCGAGTGTCCCATAAGGACAAAACTCATCCTGGTAAGCAGGAGGAGGGGAAAAAGTCCAAAGATATGGAGGGTGGGGAATCTGCTAAATCTTCTTCCCAAAAGGGCCACAAAAAGAAAAACAAGGGTAAGACACAAGAGAACTCACAGGGTAGTGGAGGTGCGCCTCCGAAACAGAACTCTGGTTACAATAAGCCTCCCTACGTAAACAGACCCACTGGGGCTTGTTTTTCTTGTGGAGCAACTGACCATGTGAAGGGGGATCCCCGTTGTAAGGTTAGACCTTTGGGGGTCCACTCCGCTAATCTGGCCTTCTCCTCCTACGAGGAAGAAGAGATTACAGGAGCATCCTTCTCCTCAGACTCATTTCCCAGCGGAATAGAGGCCGAGGTAGTTTTAGTGTCCCTGGGTTCCTGGGAGCCTAAAGTCGCAGAGGCGTATGCTAGGATTCCGGATAATACCAAGCACTACTTTAAAGACAGTGTGCTGATCAATGGAGTGGATACTCCAGCTCTTAGGGATAGTGGGTGCAGTCGAACTGTAGTGGATTCTACCTTGGTAGACTCAGAGGAAGTTGCCAGAGCTACTCTGATGCCCACTAAGTTGGCTGACGGCCCCCTCCGTATGTTTCCCGTGATCCCTGTTAATCTAACTTTAAATGGTACAGCAGTCAGGATTCCAGTGAGCATTCAGAGAAACGTCCCGGGAAAGGTCTTATTAGGTAATGATCTCAGAGCTTTAGGGCTCGTAGGAGACACTGCCGAACGACCCTACACACGGTCTCAAACACGGGCAGCATTGGCCAAGTCCAATACGCCACCCCAGCCGAAGGGGCAACCCAAGGCGAAAGGAGTCTACAAGTCAAGACGGGGGAAAGAGAATATTCCCCCGAGCTCGCCTACCACTGCGGTGGAGGAAGTTGGTCAATCGCCCGAGCCTGACGAGGAGGTGGCGATGCCTGAAGTATTCGACCCCAACGACCATCCGGAACTAAAAGACTTGTTAGTTGAAGGAGGTCCTGATAGGGACGAATTCAGTAAAGGCCAACGTGAGTGCCCATCTCTGGAAGGCCTAAGGAGACAGGCCTGCTCCCAGCTTGAGGGTGAGCCTCCTGGGAAGCATAGGATTTATTGGGAAGGTGGACTCCTGTATAGTGAGCCCACAGAGTCTACAGAAGGAGACCATAGGAGGTTGGTGGTTCCCCTTGCTGTTAGGCCCTTCCTCCTGCAGTTGGCGCATGAAGTTCCCCTTGCTGGTCACCTTGGTATGAAGAGGACCAAGCAAAGGTTATCCATGCACTTCTACTGGCCCAAGATGGGGGTGCAAGTAGAAAGTCACTGCAGGAGTTGTGCCTCCTGCCAGTTGTCTGGTAAGGTTGGCGCGACAATCCAAGCTCCGTTGGTACCGCTCCCAGTTGTGGGGGTACCATTTGAAAGGGTAGGGATCGACATCGTCGGTCCCCTTGACCCGCAAACATCCTCGGGCAATAGGTTTATCCTGGTGCTGGTCGACCATGCAACCAGGTATCCTGAGGCCATCCCATTGAAAACTGTAACTGCCAAGTCAGTTGCAAAAGCTTTACTCGGCATATTTACTAGGGTTGGCTTCCCTAAAGAAGTTGTGTCAGATCGTGGCAGCAACTTTATGGCGAAGTATATGCAGGCTATGTGGAAAGAATGTGGGGTCACCTACAAGTTCTCTTCTGCATACCACCCCCAGACCAATGGTCTGGTGGAACGTTTCAACAGAACGTTAAAGAGCATGATTGGGGCTCTGGAGGAGCCCCAGAGAAGAAAATGGGATCTTCTTTTACCATGCTTGCTGTTTGCCTACCGAGAGGTACCACAGGAGGGTGTTGGCTTCAGCCCCTTCGAACTTCTGTTCGGTCATCCCGTACGGGGACCCTTAGCCATTGTCAAGGAGGGATGGGATTTGCCCACTCCCCCTGTTACTACCAATGTAGTTGACTATGTGCTAGGGCTCAGAAAACGGATGGTACTTCTGATGGGCTTGGCTAGTGATAAATTGAAGGCAGGGCAAGCGCTGGTGAAACATTGGTACGACCAGAAAGCTTCCCTCATCAACTTTACACCTGGTCAGCAAGTCCTGATCATGAATCCAATAAGGCCTCGCGCTTTACAGGACAAGTGGTCAGGCCCTTACACAGTGGTGGAGCCCCTGGGTGAGGTGAACTATTTAGTGGACCTTGGAAGGCCTGGACAGGCTCCAAAAGTGTTTCACGTAAATAGGCTGAAGGCTTTCGTCCCAAGAGTCGAAATCGCAGCACTGCTACTGGCGTCAGACGTTGAGGAAGAGGAGTCTGAACCTCTCCCCGACCTGTTCCAGAGCGGTCCTTCAGATAGCTCCGTTGAGGGTGTCCGAGTGGCCCCTCACCTGACTTCTGATCAGCAGGCTGAGGTGAAAAGTTTGCTTAGGCAGTTTTCCCCCCTGTTTTCACAGTCCCCTGGTTTGACACCGTGGTGCAAACATAACATTGACACAGGAGACAGTGTACCTACCAAAAGTAGGGGATACAGGATGTCAGATAAAGTACGGTCTTATATTAAGACCGAGGTCAACAAGATGTTAGATCTTGGGGTGATTGAACCCTCGAGTAGTCCTTGGTCCAGCCCAGTGGTGTTGGTTCCAAAAGCAGGCACTTCTGAATTGAGGTTCTGCGTGGATTACAGGGCTCTGAATGCTGTCACCAAGACAGATGCCCACCCCTTGCCTCGAACAGATGAGCTGGTGGATACTTTGGGTGCCTCCAAGTACCTCAGCACGTTTGACCTCACTGCTGGCTATTGGCAAATAGCGTTAGCAGAACATGCCAGGGAGAAGACGGCATTTTCTACTCCAGACGGCCTTTACCAATTCCGGGTAATGCCGTTCGGGTTGAAGAATGCACCTGCCACTTTCCAGAGGCTTGTGAATCATGTGTTGAATGGGTTGGACGAATTCTGCCTTGCATATCTGGACGATATAGCAGTTTTCAGTGCCACCTGGGAAGACCATGTGAAACACCTCGGGATTGTGCTCCAGGCTCTTCAGAAAGCCCACTTGACCATAAAGGCTAGTAAATGCCAGATTGGACAAGGCTCAGTGGTTTACCTTGGACATGAAGTAGGTGGAGGGAGGATACAGCCTCTACCCAGTAAAGTACAAACAGTACAAGACTGGCCTACCCCCACTACGCAAACCCAAGTGAGAGCCTTTTTAGGACTCACGGGGTATTACCGCAATTTTGTGGCAGACTATGGTACCATAGCTGCTCCTCTGACTGCCCTCACAACTCCGAAGAAACCCAAGAAGGTAACTTGGACCGACGAGTGTGAGAAGGCCTTCAATGGCTTAAAAGACTCCTTGTGCCAGGCCCCTGTGCTCAGGGCCCCTGATTATCAAAGACCTTTTATCGTGCAGACGGATGCCTCTGACACTGGGATAGGAGCTGTACTATCACAAGTAGATGAGAAGGGTAAGGAACACCCTATCGGTTTTATTAGTCGCCAGCTTAAGGACAGAGAGCTCAGATGGTCCACGGTAGAGAAAGAATGTTTCTCTGTTGTGTGGGCCCTAAGGAAGCTGAGGCCCTACCTCTATGGGACCCACTTCACTGTGCAGACTGACCATAAGCCGTTAAAGTGGCTAATGAACATGAAGGGGGAGAATCCAAAGTTGCTTAGGTGGTCCATAAGTCTTCAAGGCTTCGACTTCACTATTGAGCATAGACCAGGTGTCCAACATAGCAATGCTGATGGGTTGTCCAGAATGTTTAACCGACCTGAACAAGAAACTCATCCAGGGGTGGATTAGTTCCCCCTGTCCATAGTCTGGGAGGGGCGAGTGTTAGGAAAGATTTCGTAATTGTAGGGAATTTTCCTTCCATGTCGCAACCCCTAAACTTTTTGCTATTGTTTTTAACCTTGTTCTTGACTTTGCCAGAGAAGTACAGCCTTCTGCCGCACTTCTCTGGGCTTTCGCTCCTTTCTTACGGGGAAACTGACATGCCCTTAAGACAGTCAGTACCGGGGAACGTGGTTTCCCGTAGTTTCTTTTATCGTGTCGCAGCTTTAGTGCAACACGACACAAGAGGGCACTGTAAGCTAAGTTACAGCTCTCTTGGGTCTCTAGCCTTCTACAGGCCCTAGATACTCTTTTAGGATGGTATTTGATCGGTGCAAGTCATTCAGGGACTGGAATGGTGGCAGCGATCGTATTGTTTATTTTGAGCTCCTTTTGGCGTTCTGAGCACGTTTTTGCACTGAACCCAAAATGGTGGCCTGGCTCCCAAAATGGCCAGGCCGCGAGGCTCCTTTGTCTTGTCCACTGTCCGTCTTGCTCCCTTCACCTTCCCCAGGTCCGGCGACCCGGGGCCTTCCTTATTTGGGCATGTACTTTCCCGCGAAACGTGGTTGCTTTCGCGGGCTTCTACATGTCGTTTGTGTGCCTCCAGGGTGTGGGCTGGGATGTCTGGTCCCAATACACATCCTGGGTGCCAGAGAGTCTAGGGTGGTGTGAATGCCTGGGACCACCGTGGTCCGTGATTGGTCCACGTATGGTATGTGTTTTGATGAGCGGATCTCCCATTGGCTCCCCTCCGTTTTGGCGCGAAGGGAACCGTGGATAAGAGGGGGCTGGAAACACCACTACCATGTCGATCTCCTGAGTTCTCACGAATGAAGGAATACAGGAGCCAAGTATCCTGCAACTACGAGGCTGGACCGAGGAATCGCTGGTGACCCGCTGAAGGAATCCTCCTTTGCACTGCTGTCGTCCGGAGAGCCCCTGTCCTCCTTTGATCGAACCAGAAGGCCTGTACTGGTGCTTCGACCTTTGGAATAGCAGGAACAGCTATTCCCGGCATCTTCAACCATCTCCTGCCAAGTAAGCCTTCGGAAGCGTCTCTGGGCCATCCAGTTGACTGACCAGCTTACAAAGGAGTTTGGCTCTGCAACCGCCGCCAGGTTGTGTTGTATTGCGAGTCCTTGTCCCTCTCCCACGCTTCGTACGCTCGGCGTCCCCAGGTCTGAAGGGAGGAGGGTTCATTTGGCTCGAATACACACGGCCGCTCCGTTGTCCTGTGCGGCAACAAAACTGTGCCGGTTTCGTCGATTGGGACGTCTTTTTGCTCTACACGACTACAAAGCGTTCCCTGCTCTTCTGAACCTGCCAGCTGCTGAAACTATCGTGGAGAAGCCTGGGTCTGCTTGCTTCGGGGACCGGTGAGTAGTATATCTAGGATCTGGTCGCCCTCCTGCAGTATCCCATTGCTTTTCCCTGCTGTGTAAAAACAGCACCCTTTTGCCGCGCTCGCGCTCTGCTTCTGCCCGCTGTGGAGGCTGCGCTTGAGTTGCGGAACCTGTTCTTCTTCTGCTGTGCACTAACGTGAACCGCCTGATTTCCTCCGAAGAGCTTCCCCTTGTGCCCGTCGGCACCGGCGTGGCAGGTACTTTGAGCACAAGGCTCCACTCTTCGCAGGGCTCGGACTTCCATCTAGTTAGGTGCCTATGAAGGCGAACTGAGTCGAAAGCATTATCGCACTGCCTGTTTTCCTTCCCTGGCAGGTGGACTACATATTTCGTGCTTTAAACGCTTGCGACTGTGTATTTGTATATATATTGTGTTGATATGGTATGTGTTGGTTTAATATTGTGATATTGTGATTTTCTCGCTACGGTCATTATTTTAAAGGCCTTAAAATAAATGTGTATCTATTTTTGATATAACAACTGTTTGGAGTAGTTTGTTAGCGCTCTTGCTTTGTGTGCTCATTGCGGGCTTTCAGTCACCCTCACCCCTCTTGAGACCTAGTCTTGACCGCCGCGATCGCTACCTTGATTGGTCTGGCTTGTCCAGAGGTTACCCTGTTCCAAGTAATTAGGTTGGCCTTCTGAACTTCTGCGCCACCAGGACAGAGTTCAGAAATCCGTCTTAACACCCATTACACTCATTCACCATAAAAGTCAATACCACAATTACCTCACTTCACTATTTACTCCAATTCTACTTCTCACTCATACACAGAAGGCAGCTCTTATCAAAAACATTCTCCTGCCACTATTTTTGAGATATCCCCACCCCTCGAGCATCGGAGGGGCGCAATGCTTTTCACTACAGCACTGCTTCTTTCACTCTCTTTACCACTAGTGCAGCCTTCTCTACTATAGAACCGTCTTTTCCTGATTGCAGGAAGTTTCCCTTCACTACTTCTACTAACCAAGAAAATCAAGGTGAGGGGCTCTGCCCGCACAACAAATACAAAAGAATATCGAGGTCTTCTTCAGAAAGGTATCTACGGTTGGACTTACCCTAAGATACCACCCCAACTTTAGGTGAGGGCTCCAGCCAACCAGGCAAGCAAACTAAAAGGTACCAGGACAAGCTTCACACTGGGCGTGTGGGGTACGATAAAACCTCACACCTCTAAAATATCAAACTAGGTAAAAATATATACAAAGGACTTACACCACAGAACAGTTCCACCATTTTATCAAAAAGCATCACTTTTCCAAACCCTGTAACCTCAACTAATTTCACACGCGCACTACAAATCTACCCGTATCCCCAAGAAAAGAAACAAAACCAAACCCCTTAAATCAAAGAAGCAATCCCTTTTTTACCCCTATTTGCCCCTTGCTTAACACTGCCAAGTGTGTACTCAGATGAACCCGAGGTATTCCGATGGGGATGTGGTGCTTTGTGAAATCATTCCACACAGTTTAAGCTGCGGCACCACGCTACAGGGAGCAGACAGACCTTTAACCGATATGGTCTCTGCAGACCACTTTTCCATCATGCATGGAAGACTGGTCCCCGTCATCAGGTGCTGTAACTGAGCGGTATGGACAGAATACACCCAACGTCTCGGAACACCTGGGCTCCTACCTTGGCTTGCCAAATGTGGCAGTAGACCTTTAATCACATTAACCCAAAACAGGCCCACCACTTAAGAAGCTAGTACAGGGTTGCAAATAAACAAGTTTATTGTACAAAGCTCCAGGGAGCGGTTAGATAATGTTGCAGGACCAAACTAACCCATCTCAACAAAACAACATCAATTTATATACTTTTTGCAACAATTTAAAACACTCCCAGATACTTTTATTACCCTCAACCCACCAAATATGATTGGACAAAACCTCTTCAAAGAAATCCCATCTTTCCCCTATTCTTCCATTTTCATTGGTCACGCGTATCTTTATTATTATCTTCAGATCATATTCAAAACACACCTGTTCTTGGGATTCGTTGTAGTAGGTGTGACAAATCAACCTCCAGGGCACCAGTGGTCCAGGGATTAATATTGGCTTATAAACAATCAATTTGCCTCAAACGTCTGGTACACCAGAAGGGATCCGAACAGATTGGAAAACAAGTACATTATAAATCTCCTTGTTCAATTTTGGACGGAAAAGGCAGGCTTATTTTCAAAAGGTTGTGGATCATTGGTTAGTTGCAACACAGTGAAAATATCATTATTACCCAATGATAAAAGGGACTGTCCAGTCAAGGTTGTATAAAAATATCTACTTTATCATTATTACACAGAAAGTTCTAGCACACTACAAAATACAGCCCACAATGTCAAGGAACACAGAGAACAGACAGTTTCACAAAGGAAAGGGGTGCACTCTGGATACTGACAGGAGGGTAGTCGGTAAAGCAATCAGCCTTAACTGTTCAAGGTTATTTGGTTTGAGCACCAAAGGAGGAAGGGGTCGTAAATGTCACTGGGGGTCGTCAGAGAAGGACCAGGGGGACAGAACCACAATGTACTTGGGGCTTGAGATGATCATGATGCTCGACAATGTTGAGTCAGTTCCAGGATGCTTTGCAGCTCCTGCGACAACGTTCAAGACAGGAGACAGATGTGGGTATCAGGCGGCAAGCAGTTCGGCAAGCAAGGCTGGTTGCAGGCCGGCCTACACAGTGGCTCAGGGTCAAGAATCGTTGTCTCTGCGCTGGTTGGCAGATCTAGAACGCTGGTCGAAGTGTCTTGGACGGCTTTAGTGACTGCAGCGTGACAACAATCAGTGGCGGAGCTGGTTGTGGTTTGAGGGCTGGACTACCTCAAAAATGTCCTTAAAATATGGATGCAGGTTGATGCTTGTTTTGGCACTTCTCCTATCTTCTTTGCAGGACTTGTGTCATCCTTTAAGGCAGACGGCCCAAAGCTGAGGAGAGTGTTTTCAGGCAACGGCATTTCCTTTGTTCAAAGACTCTCTGGTACTTCCCACCTAGGAAGCGTGCTGGCAGAACCTAGCAGGGCATGCTGTGTGCTGGCTGGGTGGCAGTTCTGGAGCTGCTGGACGGTTCCTCTTGAGTCCAGTATCTCCCTCTGTTCCCTGGATGATTTTCAGGGGAGGGATCTTGCTGGCCTCTTGGAAATCCTGGCCTTTCTTCACTGAAGAAAGATGTAAAGCAGATGTACCTTTATGCAGGGTCCAAATGAGTCCTTCTTACTCCTTTCGATGTTGTCGGGTGATCTGATAAGTGACGCACTTAGCCCTCTTTTAAAGCCAAATGGGCACAAGTGATTGGTGCAGGCAAAGCCTACCTTAATGAACCAATCATGGGTCCCTACCAACAGTCTTCCATTATGTGTGAGTTCAGGACCAGAGTGCTTTGCAACAGGAAAGGTAAGAGGTGACAACATGTACTCCTAAATCCCACCCATCTTCCTGTCTGTTATAGATCAAAGTGCCTCTCTGGTTAACTGAGCCCTCTGTGGCTCTTGATCAAAGCGCAGGTCTCCCTTGAAGTTTGTGGTGAGAACAGACCTCTGTCTCCCTCAAATCACATACTTCAGCCCTCTGAAAGGGGTCTTCCCTGTGGGGGTTGCCTACAGTAAATAGTGGACCCAGACATAGCAATCACTGGGCCTCATTAGGAGTTTGGAGGTAACCATGGTGTTAATAGCGCCATGGCTGCTTCCAAACCCTTACCGACTCCGCCCTGGTGAATGGAGCTATTACCGCCCCATTCCAAGGTTGGTGGGGGCGGTAATTCCCCATTCACCAGGGCCCTTCCCCATTCCCATTGAGCCCTTATAGGGCTCAATGGGAATGGGGAAGGCGCTAATAACGGTACTGCAAATTGCAGTACCGTTATTAGCTCCGAAGTCCCTTTGCGGGTCCCGTCCTTAACGCCTGGAAAAACCAGGCGTTAAGGGAGGACCCGCAAAGGGAACTCGTAGTAGGGCAGTAAGGGATTACTGGCACCGGTGCCCTTACCGGTGCCGGTAATCCCTTACCGCCTGCCTCGTAATGAGGCCCACTGTCCTTCATACAGAGGGGTGAGAACTAGCTTCAAGTTGACACATGGCATAGTCCTGCCTTCCTCTTGTCCATTCTGCGATCAAGCATGACGCAGGTCTGTTCCAATTAACTCCTATTAGTATGCACTGCCATCAGCAGTTTAGACAATAGGAAGGCAGATCCATGGAGCCTTTGATATTTTATTTAAGGTGAAAATGGCCAGAGGAAGGTGTCGCCTTCACCCTTCTTGAGATGCTTTGATGTACCCGTGGCTGTCACATTCCAGCTGAACATGACCAGGGAGGACAGCACCTGTAGGCTGTGTCCTTCCGCAGTTCATGTGACAATGCATGCAGTGAGCAGGGAATATGTGTGCGGAATGGCCTCACACATTTTTGGAGGTTGATCTCCCATCATTCATTTTTAGGATGGGAGATCAACCTCCGAATCTAATTTATGTGACCACATACAACCTCTGATGACCTGAAAAAATACTTAACCGTCAAACCCTGGCCTCGGACCTTGTTTACTACCACCAAACAAATGACTTATCCCCTCTGAAGATTTTAATACAAAGTGCCAGATAACATCTGTTCTCTTTAAGCACTGTGAACCTTGACCTGTTAGTTCGACCTTATTACTAGGTAACCAATTCTCTTTCCCGTCAATAATGTTCCTACTACTTTAGAATGCCTGTGTAACAGCTAATTGTGGAGAAAAAAACCAATTTATG
The DNA here is from genome assembly GCF_040938575.1 of Ambystoma mexicanum. Classification (NCBI taxonomy): domain Eukaryota; kingdom Metazoa; phylum Chordata; class Amphibia; order Caudata; family Ambystomatidae; genus Ambystoma; species Ambystoma mexicanum. Next base: position 880,910,225 of record NC_090934.1, read on the forward strand.
GATTTGTTTTCGTATTGCATTCACAGCTTTAATATTGTATCTTTCTACGTGCCTGAAGATCTGATATGTATACACTGTAAATGATTGATCCCATCCACAATTGACTCCACTTGACACACATATGGATTTGCAACATTGCCCTAGTTTTGCTTTCATCCCCCTCCTGCCATCAGTATGGTGTGTGCAACATGAATCTGTCGCAATAAAGGGGACCCTCCTTGGCCACCACTACATTGGTTCAGAATATAGGATGGGGCTTTGAGGTGGACGACCTTGCATACAATGCAGAAACCTTTGAAGGCAATTCTCTGAGGTATTGGTATATTGTTGGGGGAGAGCTGGGTGATTTGTGAGTATTTGGGTTGGCGTAGAATGAGTCATACTGCTGGGTTTTGTATGGTTTGTTGGGGGGCGATAGTGTTTTTGAGGAGTCCAGCCAGGAGCATATCATTTTGGTAGTCCAGCTTGGAGAGATCCAGCGCCCAGTCTGTTGTACGGAAGTCATCAGGGGGAAGAATGTTGTGTGTCTTATCTTGTGTATGACATTTAGATGTAGGTTGCATATTTTGGTGACAGAAGCAATGTGTTGTGTGGAGGATAGTTGGAGGTCTGTTGTGAATCATAGAGACCTGTCTGTTTTGGAGAGGGATATTTGTGGGTTGTCAGAGATTAGTTCTTTGATCCAGGGAGTGAGGTTGTGTGTGTAGCAGGAGCAGATAAGAAGTTATTCGATTTTGGATGGGTTGATTTTGAGAAATTGATCAGCCATTAATGTGGTGATGGTGGAGAGACAATTTGGCCTCATTACTAGTTGGACGGTGCGGCTATTACTGCACCACCCATCTATGGTTTTCATGGTGGGATGGGGAAACATCTCCAGCAAAATGCTGGAGGTAATTCCATCACCTTACCACCCTAATGCGGCCATTTCGATGGAATTACTGCCAGTGGTAATTCTGCCAAAATCACCATGGAGTTAACAATGCCATACCGCCACTTGTAATCCAGCAGTAATTCTGCCGGAACATGTGGTTGTAACAGTATATATATTTGGTGGTGTTTCAGTTGATTTACTGCCAAAATACCACAAAACTTGTAATGAGGCCCATTAATGTCTTAGTGTGTAGACTTGGGAGGGGAAGTATATTTGAGATTCATCTATGTATTGGTGAAAGTGAATGTTGTGGTTGCTAAGAATCTCTCAGAGGGATTCAACATATAGGTTGAAGAGGAGGGAGAGTAGGGAAGATCCTTATGATACCCAATATTTGACTGAATGGAGTTTGATTAGTAGGGAGAGCATGGATTCTAAGTGAATCCATCAGTGAGGAAGAAGGTACATTAGTCAAGAATAGTGCCTTACAGTTTCTTCCTGTGTCAGAGGATGTTTAAGAGGATGGTGTGATAGATAGTGTTGAATGTTGTAGAGAGGTCAAGGAAGGCTAGAAGGCCCGTGTGTCCTGTGTCCTTTGTCAGGGATGTTGGGAGGTCATTCAGATTGTGAAGTGTCTCAGACTCAGTGCTGTGTGAAGGGTGGAAACCTGAATGGAAAGCTTGAGAAAGTTGTTTGTGGTGATGTGTAGTTGGAGTTGGCTTGTGAAAAGGTGTTATGTGATTGAGGGGCACAAAATGTCCACTTTAACGGAACACTCTGTGTCCAAAGCCCTAAACCTTAAAATAATGATGCGAAAAGGCCACCAGGGGGCGCACAGGCAATGGCAACCTGATTTGCGAGCTCCTCCTAAGGCCGGGTCGGTAAGGGGTCTGAGCCCCCCCCGAGACCCCCCCACGGAGCGCAAGCAAGTCGATCGATGTGGTGACCCCCCAGTGCCCCCGCGGGGCGAAGCAACGGGGTCCGGGGACCGCCGGACGACGGAGTCCCGCGAGCGCGGCGGCTGTGGCGGGATCGTCGCAGGAGGCCGCGAGCACAGCCTGGGGAGGAGCGAGCGGACCCATCGGCGCTGGCCTTCGCCTCCCCCTTCAGGAGGCGCGAGCCGGGATGCCTCGGGGTGAGGGGAGTCCCGCCCGGAGCGGTCCCGGGGGTGGCCCCCCCGCCACAACAGGAGCACCAAGGGAAGCCGCGGCCTGACAGGTACGAGACACGGAGGGGGGGCGGACCCGTTGAACCCCCCCGCTCCCCTTCACCGCCAGCAAGACCCTGCGCAGGACGGGGGCAGGACACCAGAGGCCCCCGCCGTTTCATCGGGGGCTGCGACCCGCCGCCCTGTGGCCGCACAACGCGCCCCTCCCCCCACTCCAGTGGGCTCCTAAGGGGCTCGGCAGGACCCGCTTTCGCCCCCCCCCGAGTGTGTGGCCCCCGCTGTGGGCAGGCGGGGCGTGTGCCCGCCCGGGGGCAACTTGCAAGGAGCAACTAGAGCTCCCAGGAGGGGGGGGGAGAGGACCCCAACGAAACAACACCAGCACACCACCCTGCAGACGCAAAAGCACCCCCCACCCATTCCAGAGGGGGAATATCGTGTGGCTAAAATACAAACGAGGTGCACGGGAGGTACTGCGGTGGCCGCCCCTGGGTGTGGGGCCCCCGCCTGAGGCTGGTGGGGCGAGTGCCCGCCTGGGGGGCATCAGTCAAGGACCAGAAAGACCGCTCGGAAGGGGTGGGGACGGCATACCTTGCCAGGAGAGACCCCCAACGAAAAGACAGCAGCATTCCACCCAGCGGAGGCAATAGCACCCCCCCCCCACCACTCTAGAGGGGAATAAACCTTCTAGAAATAAAATCGAGGTGCACTGGAGGCGCTGTGGTGACTGCCCGGGAAGTGAGGCTCCCGCCTGACGCTGGTGGGGCGAGTGCCTGCCCGGGGACAACCGCCAAGACCGAATAAAGGCGCGCAGCAGGATTGAGGGGCCCCACCGCCGGAGGGACACCAACGGTCCAGCGAGGTGAGCCCACTGGGAAGTGAGGTAACTTTTCCGACAGTGTGCCCGGGGGGCCAACCTAATGGACTGGCAGCAGAACCTGCAAAAATATCGGTACCGAGACTCGGTCCCCCCCGTTATAGAACCACCCCACGGAGAGGGAATGGCCCATCTGGAACCCCCAGCACCCTCCACGGCCGCAATGGAGCGGGGATTTGCCTCCATACTGCAAGAGATCCGAGATATGCGGGCGGACATTGCCCAAAAGTTTGAAAAAATGGACCACCGGGTCGACAAAGTTGAGGACAGACTCCTTCAGGTCGAATCCAACCAATCTTCAGCGGCCACCCTTGAAGTAGAGGTAAACATGAGGCTGGCTGCCCTGGAAAAAAGGGAGGAGGAGAGGTCAAGACAGATGGACGATTTCGAGAACAGGGAGCGGAGAAACAACCTCAGGATCTTTGGGGTCCCGGAATCGGAGGGGGAGACGGAGAGGGAGCTGACCCGTGTGGTGCGTAACATAATTGCCCTCCTCTTCGAAGAAGAGATGACTACTGAACTCATATTCGATCGGGTACATAGAGCGGGAGGTCGAGCAGGAGGCCCCCGGTCGATTCTGGTGCTGTTCCATTACTACCTGGAGAAGACGCGGGTGTTGGAGGCCTCCAGGAAGGCCCAGGAGATCACATACAACAACTCCCAGATCTCCATCTTCCAGGACCTCTCAGCATACACCCTGGCAAAGCGGAGGATGTGCCGCCCCCTCACGCAGTTGCTGAAGGAAAAAGGAGTGCGATACAGATGGGGCTTCCCCTTCTCCCTAACATTCGAGTACCTGGGCCAGAGAACGACATTGATTTCGGAGGAAGATATTAAGGGGGCTATCCAGGACTATCTCTCTGATCCAGCTCCCCGTCGGGAGCCACGGGGGCCGGCCAGGGTCGGAGCTGGAGACCCAGGCCCGCCGAGAGAAAGACGGAAAAAGTCAGGAGCGAGGAAATTCAGGAGAATGAATACGCCCTCCCCAAGGAAAGAAGGGCAGCAGAACGACTCTGAGGGTCAGTAGCTGGGCAGTCCCAGTGTGAACGTGGCCTCTGGAGTTCCCGGAAGGCACGGGTTTACCTGAGGGTGAGAAGCCCGGCAAAAGATAGGAGAAGAGGAGGAAACTAGAATCCCCTCGCAAAGCAAGTTGGGTGAGCAAAATCGGGGAGGGGATCGAGGGGGGGGGGCTCATGATAATGTGCCTGTTAACGATGGCCTGGCCGAGAGGGGCAGGCTGGTGGTCCGGCCAAAGCGCCAGTGATGGCTGAACTATCTGGCTGGACGCCGGGGCAGGGGGTGGGGGGATGGAAACAAGTTGGGGGTTGTTTGTTCGGGAAGGGGTTTGGGGGTCAGTTGGGGAAACATGTCAAAAGTGTCCATAAGTCAATTCATGGGGAGTTAGAAAGGAGAATTGTTGCGAGGCAGCCATCCGTTAGAATAGAATTCATAGACAATGGCTGATGGTCTGCCGGCCCTGGGGGTGGGCACCCTGAATGTTCGGGGCCTGAATACCCCATCGAAGAGATCCCTAATCTGCAGGGAGTTTAGGAGGGCTAAACTGGACCTTCTGTTTGTACAGGAAACGCACTGGGCAGGGGGAAAGGAGCCCCGGTTGCGGGGGGGGGAATCGAGGAGGTCTTTCACGCTTCCCATAGGACCAAAAAGAGAGGGGTGGCCATCTTGGTAGCTAGAGATGCAGGGTTCGAGAAGGCAGATATCCTAAAAGACCCGGAGGGAAGATACCTGTTGGTCCGGGGCACCCTACGGGGCTCCCCCCTCACTCTGGCTGTAGTCCCAACGAAGGACAGGCCTTATTTTGGGAAACGGTGAGAGATAGGATCAGACTATTCGTGCGAGGTCCGCTAGTGGTAGGGGGGGGACTTCAACATGGTCCTTGACCCGATTATGGATAGGAAAAGGGTAGACCCCCTTACTCCCAGAGCTGCAGAAGAAGCTATGGCACAATCTTTTCAGAGGGTAAACGTGGAACTGGGCCTAACTGATACAATTCCTCTTCCCAGAGGGGGAATCCCTTCCTTCACCTATTATTCAGCTATACACAACTCTTTCTCCCGTATAGACTACGTCCTGGTAGAGGAGGCACTCAGTCCATATGTGTCAGGCTACAGAATAGACCCTGTACCCTGGTCAGACCATGATTTAGTTAAAGTCACAATAGCGCAGGGAACGCAGAGGGCGCTGGAAGTGCAACAACGCTCTGTTAAAGGATGAGGTCCTCTCTCAGGAGGTCTTGGACTCCATAACAGAGTTCTTTGACCTAAACGACAACGAGGAGGTAGCCACTCACACGCTTTGGGACGCCTTCAAGGCTACCCTGAGAGGGGTCCTTATAAAACTTGGGGCCCAGAAGAAAAGGGAGAGGGAGATACAGGAGAAGGCTCTGAGAGATAGGATATCCCGCCTCCAACCGGCGAGCTCTCCGGGGCGCCCATTAGCGGGTGAACAGGTGGCCGCCCTCGAAGACTGCAGGCTACAGCTTAAAGACCTGCTCCTACATAAGACAGAAAGGTGTCTCCAACTAACTAAACAGAAATACTATGAGAAGGGGGACAGGGCGGACCAGATCCTAGCCTGGAAGTTGAGGGAGGTCCAGAGGAATAGAAGGGTGAGGGAGGTGAGGGACGCCCAGGGGCTTCTCGGCAACGACTCCCCCCATATCGGTGAGGCTTTCCGCCAATATTACACAGCTCTCTACTCCTCAGAATATGACGGAGATGATGCCCAGATAGACACCTTCCTTGACTCAATACAGATTCCATCCCTCTCAAGAGAAATGGCAGAAGGGATAGAGGGTCCGGTCACAGAGGATGAGGTGGACAAGGTGATCTCTGGGATGAGGGTGGGAACCTCCCCCGGGGAAGATGGCTTCACAGTTTTCTTTTACAAAAAGTTCCGGTCCTCTTTGATCCCATACTTAGTGAGGGTCTTTAACGAAGTGCTGGACGGGGGCATACTCCCCGAGTCTATGATGGGAGCCGTGATAGCAGTCTTGCCCAAGGAGGGGAAGGACCCCTCGGAATGCTCCTCCTATCGGCCCATGTCATTGTTAAATGTAGATGTGAAGATCCTGGCCAAGGTGGTGGGGAAAAGGCTGGAAGGCATAATGCCGAAGTTAATTCACGGGGACCAGGTGGGCTTCATAAGCGGGAGGCAGGGCTCGGATAACATCCGCAAGACCCTAGACCTGCTCCACTTTGCCCAATCATCGGAACTTGACGCTTGCGTCCTCTCACTGGACTCGGAGAAGGCCTTCGACCGGGTCGAGTGGCGCTATATGGAGCTTCTCCTTCAAAGAATGGGCTTTGGGACCCACATCATGAGCTGGGTAACTGCACTCTATAGAGCCCCCACAGTGAGGGTACAGGTAAACGGGACACTGTCTGGGTCATTCCCCCTCTCCCGAGGAACAAGGCAGGGGTGTCCACTCTCCCCCCTGATCTATGTCCTCACCATGGAAGCCCTGGCAATTGCGGTCAGAGCGCACCCGAACATTAGGGGAATAAGAAGGGGAGAGATAGAATTCAAGCTTTCCCTGTTTGCGGATGACATTTTAGCCTACCTAGTGGATCTGGGTTCTTCCCTCCCCCCCCTCCTGGCCCTGGTGTCAGCATTTGGTCGATTCTCGGGCCTAAAAATAAATACTGCAAAATCAGTCCTGCTCCCAATGCGAATAATAGACCCGGTGCTCGACCCCCAGAATAGGTTCCACGGGATCAAGGTGGAGAAGGTCGCTATACGGTACTTGGGGGTTCTCCTCCCCAGAGATATGTCGAATCTGGGCTCCGCCAACTACGGTCCCATGATTACAGAGATCACCGCGGACTTGAGGAGATGGGGTAAAATGATTCTCTCGTGGTATGGCCGAATGACGGCCGTCAAAATGAATGTCCTGCCACGACTCCTGTACCTATTCACAGCACTCCCGACCAGGGTCCCGGCACAGAACTACAATCGGGGGTCCGTGAATTCGTGTGGCAAGGCAAAACCCTGAGAACTGGAAGGGCCGTCCTGACCCTACCAAGGGAGGAGGGGGGATTCGGGCTGCCAGACTTTCACCTCTACTTCTGTGCTGCCCAACTGCGTGTCCTCCTGGAACACATGAAAGAGGGGCTGAGAACGTACTGGTCCTACCTGGAGGACATGGACTACCCATCCCCACAAAGTCTGCGACCTCCTGTGGACGCCTCGCAGGGAAATACCAGGGCGTTTACAGGCCCACCCGACCCTGGGAGTCCTATGGGACATTTGGAAGGAAGGCCCTCAGACCGCTCACCTCACCACATGGCCGTCTCCAATGTCATCCCTCTGGGGACACCCCATCAACCTGGGAGGAAGAGGGTTCAAACACTCCCAGATCTGGTCAGATAGGGGGATGGAATGGGCGGGGCAGATGTTCAGGGACGGTGAATTCTTACCTTATGAGGAGCTCAGGGAGGCACTGGGTCGTGACTCAATATCTATCTTCGAATACCTTCGCCTGAAGGGCATCCTCTGTGACCCATCTTGGGGCACCAATCTGCGAAGACAGTTGACCCCCTTTGAGAAGCTCCTCGATTTGGCGGCCTCCAGGAAGGGGGCGGTTTCAAGTTTGTACAGGGTCCTAAACACGTACAACCTTCAGGGCAGGAGGAGTTTTCGCTTGTTCTGGGAAGGCCTGGCAGGTGCCGAAATCTCTGAGGATGATTGGGCTAGGATATTTAAAATTGCATTTCACGGAAATCTTTTCACCGCTGACATGGAACATAATTTTAAGATACTGCAGGGATGGCACAGAGACCCCGCAAAATTATCCAAGATGTTCCCGGGAGTGTCACCAAGGTGCCCGAGAGGGTGTGGGGAGACAGGGACCAGAGGCCACATGTGGTGGCACTGTGCGAAGGTTCAAACATATTGGGAGCAAGTGAGGGACTGGATGGAGGAAGTGACTGAGGTCCGCATACCACTTAATCCCCTGACGATGCTGTTGGGCCTCCCCCCAGAGGACACAGAGGTGCACCGATACCCTAGGATGTGGGAAACTATGTTAAGGGCTGGAAGAGTGGCTCTGGCCCAAAAATGGAAAAGTCCGGAGGCTCCCTCGAAGGAGGACTGGCTGAAAAAGGTCAAAAATATGTTTTTGATGGACAAATTGACGGCCATGGTAAATGACAAAACTAGCTCATTCCTCACGGACTGGTCGGGTGTCCAGCAATCCTGGGGATGGGATGTGCACTGAACCCATTGAGAGACCCCCCACCCTGGAGATGAGGGGATTGACCCCCTTTTGAAGGTCAACCAAACTTGGGGCCCCAGGACCTGGGGAATGGCAGAAGCCAGCCAACTGATGTAGTGGTTATGCATCGCAACAACTCTATGACAAGGGAGACGGAGGCATCTCCGCGAGTCTCCCAAGATGAATACACTGAACTGGACACGGGGAAGGGGGGGGGAATCCAGGGGTGGGGCGGGAGAGTGGGGGGGAGGGAGGGAGATCCACTGTTCTTTTTCCTTGTTTGCTTATTTGTAAAATTTAAAATGCCAATAAAAACGGAAGTTTAAAAAAAAAAAATAATGATGCATTAAAACAACCTCTATCGAATCACACACACATTGAGAGTTGGAAGATATACAGGAATGAAAAAAGTCTCACCGGGACGTTCAGCAGGAACGAGAGGAGCAGATCGTATCAAGGGGCCATGGAGAAGTGGCACTGAGGCAGAGTGTGGGCCCTGAAGGTAACTGTGCAAGATGAACGCCGACCCTCGCAGCACACTGCCAGAAAGTTTGACAGCGGAATTTGCTGTGCGCTTCGAGAGTACCACTGGAAAGATCGGAGGCCACGGCTGAAGGGCATCTGTGGCTGTGAAAGTTGGGAGGTGCGACGGCCGTGTGGCACGGAGGAGAACCCCCAGTGGGGCTCACGCCTGAGAGCAGCAGCACAGAGTTGAGGCGACAGGTGGCAGAAGCAGCCCAACAGTAGTGGCGAAACAGTTGACAAGGCACATTAATGAAAATGATCACAGGCACAACATATTAAGGACCCAAGGGCTAGCCTGCCAACCAAAGGCACAAATAATGTGCACTTGGCATATGCTGCAGAAATATGGGGGGAATAACTAAAGGAAGAGCACCCCTAACCCATGATACGCACGCCTAGCCCACGATACTCCCTTTGGAGAAGACCAGCACAACTATAAACAGCACCATCCCATTTCACTCGCCACCCAAATAGAATACTGCACAAAAGAATGGCAAAAAGCAAAGAGTTGTTCGCAGGCAAAAAGAAAGGGGAAAACAATGGCGGGCACACACAACAAAAGCCACCAACACCTCATAGGGTACCCACTTCAGAATTGCAGTATAAAACATGAAAGTACTGGAGGACCTATCAGAAATTAAGATATCCACCATCTCAGTAAACCAGTGAACATCATACATGTAGGATGAAATAAATAGCACGAGAGAGGAGATGAGATCATAGAGAGGCAGAATAACACATGCTGAGGAGTTTATTTCAAGTGTGGAAAACAGAATACAGGGGCTGGATCACCTCCAAACTAAACTCAGGGAACGGGAAATAGTGTAACACGGAAGAAGAAAACAGCAGAAGAGACAATATCTATTTCTTTGGACTCGCTGAGAATACAGAAGGTACAAATGCATTGAAATACATGGAAGAATGGACGAATGGAAAACAGCAGCCCTTCAAATAAAATTCAACCCACTGCTTGAGATTTGAAGGGCACACAGAATACGACCAAAGGAGACAATGCACAAACAAGGTCCCAGGGCCTTTATACTATGCCTTCTGTAACATCAGTAGACTCGGCTCATAGTCCAAACTGCAAGGAAGCTCTCACCAATGCTCTATCAGGGCAACTAGACTTACATCTCGGCACACTACTCCAGCGAAACCATGAACAAAAGTAAATGCTTCCTGAAACTGCGCCCATAACCAGCTGCAGACAAATGCAATAAGGACTGATTGGCCCAGCAAAGATGATTACAACTTATCACAGAAGATCAGATGGAGGTAGGGGGTGTGCAATCAGCTCCTGGATCCCCCAAAACAACAAACTCAAAATAAGGAAGATCATTGGAGTAGAGGTTGATACCATAAGAGCCCTCATTCGCAGGAACACGTGGACATGTCACCCGAATATGTACAGAGAGATACATCTTGATCCCCAGTGAAAACCCCTGCAGCATGAAGGTTTGAGAAAATACACCTATGATACTCTAGGGAACTAACATAAATCCTGCTACAGCGCCCCTAGGTTCCCCAAAATCAATATATGTTCCATAGCGACATAGACACCTTGAGCCTTCCTCACAGCTCCTTCACCCACGCCTCTCTCAATGAAGATGAGGTTTCCGAAGGTTATCCACCAAGCAGTACTCGGCTCATGGGTACGACGGCCCACACTGACAACGCCCCATAACAAAGTGGCATATGATGACAACCCCCAACTCAGTGTCATATGCATCAAGTCCAGATATACTTACTGGATGCAAAGCAACTCTATTCCAGTTAACACCACAGTTGGGCCAATTTCGCCTGCAGTACCATTCAGCAGAAGGGTCCCAAACAGGACCCAGCGGCAATCAACAATGCACTCCATCTACCACCACCCACACTGCCAGGCCCAACTTCCCACGCTATACATTAATGTATGTGGAAACAACAGCACATACACTATCCGCCAGGCCATCCATCATGACTAGATTAACAATTGTTTCCTTAAACTTCAACGGACTGACCGACTACATTAAGAAGAAAAAGATCCTTGCATATCTGAAAACCCAAAAAGCAGACATTGCACTACTGCAAGATGCCCATTTAACCACAGAGGACACCCAGAAATGTAAAAGAGACTGGGTGGGAAGTCTATCAGAGCTCTCGCCCCAGGGGCAGAAAATGTGAGGTAGCAATACTGATCCACAAAAATGTCAACGGCAGCATATCTAAAGCCTGTTCTGAGGGAGAAGGTGGAATGATATTGTCCAAGATTCACATAGCAGAGAAGTCATTTATTGATATGTCAATATACACCTCTGCATCAGACAAAACAGCTTTTCTAAATTATTTAAACATAACACTAACTTACTTTATAAACACGCCAGCGGTGATGGTGGGTGAATGGAACCAGCTGTGGACTCATTAGGTCACAACCTCGACAAATCCAACCTAAACCATAAACCATAATAGAGGAAGGGGTATTCTAAAAGACATAATGCATGACAACAGCCTAGTCGAACCCTGGAGATTGGTACATCACCCAGCAGAGACTGCCGATTCACTTTGGAGTGTCTTTGGAACACTTACAAGAAGATAATACTCCATCAAATCCCAAATGCTACTGTCAAACATACAATAAAGTGAGATACTAGCTGCATGAGTATCTGATCACTCCCCTCTCCTAATACAGCTAGACTTAGCACTTCAAAGGCCAACATAAAATAAATGAAGGATGCACACCAGTCTCTACAAACACCCAATGGAAAAGGAATCACTACAACAAAACTTGAAAGAATTCAATGAAATCAACATAGGTACAGTAGCTGAACCTAACACCCTATTAACGGCATGTAAAGTATACATAAGAAGATGCATGATCTGACGAGCTTTGGCATGCAATTAACAAGTCTAAACCACACAGGAAGGGGTAAAACGATTAATTAAAACTTGAAATCAAGCATATATCTTGAGGACCACCGATGGCCTTCTGAAGAAGCTTACAAAGGCAAAATAGGGCCTAAACACGTTATTCACAAAAAATGCAGACTATGCTCTCTTCAGGCTCAAACAGAAATAATACGAGCAAGGCGCGAAAACCGGCAGAGTAATGGCATTCCAACTACATCATAGAGAACATTCAATGGGCATACCGTTCCTTAAAGATGACAAGGACGGCATAACCACTAATCCGGAAAACACAAATAAAGAATTTGAAATATTCTATCAGAACATATACACCTCAGAATCCACCCCCACTTCGGCAGCCAATCAGAAATCCTTTCTAGAACGCTTGAATTTGCCAACATTGTCAGAGGCAGATAGAACTTACTTAAGAGGCCCAATAACTGAGGAAAAAATATGAACAGCCATAAAAATCCAACCTCCAAACAAAGCTCCCAGCATAGACGGCTTACCTAGTGAATACTATAAGATCTGCAGCACTCAAATTGTGCCAATCCTAAAGGTCCTCTTCCAAGAAGCGACCCACGACCAACAGATTAGACCAGAATTTAAGTACTTATCACACTGCTATCAAAAGGGACCACACCAAATGTTCAAATTGTAGACCAATGTCACTCTTAAACACAGATGTGAAAATACTAGCTAAAATGCAAGCGACGAGGCTGAGCAAATGCATTCCTGCATATTACAAGAAGCACAATCAGGATTTGTGCCTGGAAGAGCAGCAAAAGATAATATCAAACACTACTACGCATCCTCTGGAATGAGAGGGAATCCTCAGATCCTAAACTTGCCCTGTCATTGGATACCAAGAAAGCGTTCGATAGGGTCGATTGGCCCTACTGATTTAACGCCATGAACACATTTCATTTGGCCAAGAATTTGTTTTGAAAGTAGCCCTCCCCTATAAACTCCCAACAGCCAAAATACTTGCCACGGCTACATCTCTGATCCCTTCAAAATCACACGAGGCACTAGACAAGACTGCCCATTATCCCCCAAGCTATTCCTTATAGCACTAGAGCCACTGGCCTGCGCAATCAGAGAACAACAGGATATAATGGGCATTAATATCTCAGGATGTCACACCAAAATAATTATTTTCCACAATGATATTATGCTCACCCTTAGCAACCAAAGCACTTTCATTAAAAATATTATTGTAACAATAAATGAATCCTCATCCTTCTCGGGTTATCAAATAAACTGGGAGAAATGTGACACACTTCTCAAGTCCCCTTATTCAATTAAAAATGAAGTCCCATGATTTGGATTCAAGTGGACACCCTACAATTTAAAGTATTTGAGCATTAAGATAAACACAGGGTTGACACACATGATAGACGATAACCACCACCACATATGTGAAAGCATCAAAACTGATCTATACAAATGATTTGTCCTAAACCTCTTCATACGGGGCAAGGTCCAATGCTTGATAATGATGGTAATACCTAGGCTAACGTATGTCTGTAATAGGGTCCCTGTAAGCCCTAAAAGATCCTGGTGGTCAACATAAGAGAGAGACACAAGGCAATTCCTATTGGAAATATCCAAGCTAAGACTATGCATGAAGAAAATGCAATTGAATACCCGCTCAGAGTGTCTGCGTCTACCGTACCCAGAATTAGACTTCCTGGCTTCCGAACTTCAACAAATCCTCTGGGCCCCATTACGAGTCACCCGGTATGGAAATAACGGTGGGGGGAAACCCGCCGCCACCGTTGTTTCCATAACGGGTGATCTCGAGTCCTGCAGGCGGAGGTGTCATTCCCGCCAGGTCTGACCTGGCGGGTTTAACACCACCTACCTGCAGGCAGACGTGGAAACACTGGCACAATCATGAGATGCTGCCAGTGTTTCCACTTCCCCATTCCCATTGAGTCCTATGGGACTCAATGGGAATGGGGATTTACTGAATTCTGCCTCCGGAATTCACGGGTCACTGGGGTCGTAATGCCCCGGTAATTCCGGGAATCACAGAGGCGGAATGGTAATACGAGCCCGGCCGTAACCTGCCGGAATTTCAGGCACGGCTACCGCCGGACTCGTAATGAGGCCCTCTGTCTACACTCAAAAACCAGGGTGCTTCCCTCATGGGTAAAAACCAAAAAACATCTACTGAAAGAGAGCAATGTCAAAGGTCAAATATTTAACACCAGGGCAGCACACATAACACATACCATTGTTCACATCACACGTATGGGAAAGAATCAACAAACTCGCCTGCATCCCCTATTACATCCACAAAGAAGCCCCGATTGGTGCAACAAAGCGATCAGGATTAAGAGCAAACCAATACATTGGGGAATTACAAGATATAATAGAGCCGTCAGGTAGTATGCTCACATTTTACACAAAAGAGAGAAATCTAATTCCACAATCAGAACATTTGAGATGCCGCCAATTGCGCCACTGCATTTTCTCACCTCAGAATCCAATGGCCACGTAGATGTGCTTCTTCTCCGTTCAACCCATTAATAAAGAAAAACATAGGGAAGAAACCACCCTGGCCTCAAGGGCTTGTCTAATGTTGTGTATTTTGGAGTTGAGTAGTCCATGGGGGATTTGCATAGTGAGGTGGATTGGGGGTTATGCTAGAGGTGGCAGGTGGCCTGGAGAATGACTTGATGGTAAAACTTTTCTGTGTGTGATTTGGGGGCAGATTTAAGCTCTTGGAGATAGTGAGCAACTTTGACTCTGCAAATGACCATCTTGCATCTGGAGCGGCAGACTTTAAGGGGTATCTTAATGGAGGGGCATGGATTCTTTTTCCAGGCACTTTCTAGGCTTATAGTTTCCTGTTTGATAGTGAGGAGAGAGTCATTGAAACATGGCGGGTTGTTGTGGTTGCAAGGTTTCTGTGTTTTGAGGGTGGCTATTTGGTTTGAGTGCTTGCATGATTGTGGTGTTATCATTTCTGAAAAGTGAGGTAGCATGGGTATGGGGGAAGGGTGATGGTTGTATGAGTGATGCAAGAGCTTTGTTTGTGATGTGTTCGACTTGCCAGGCTGTGGTGGGGGAAATATGTGGCAGGTGTGGGTATGTTGTGTGGCAGAGTGAGTGTGATGGAGATAACAAAGTGGTCTGACCAGCGTACCCACTTTTGATTTTGCACAGAAACCACATCAGAAGGTCAAGGGTGTTGCCAGCTCTGCGTCTGGGGTAGGTGATGTGTTAGGTGAGGTAGTATGAAAAGAGTGGATGGAGGATACTGTTCCCTATGGATTTGTCACCTGGGTGGCAAACACCAGGGTTGACATTGCCCTGTTACATGTTTGTATAGAGGAAGTTCTGTTTGTTAGAAGTGACGTCAGACTATTCAGTGTAGAAGTTGGGTTTTTGTGTTGGGGTTGGTAAATTAAGTGGATGAAATTGGGGTGTAGGTTGGACGGAAGCGAACAGCCAAGAGAGAGTGCTTCAGAGGATGTGTATAGGGATGGGGTTGCTAAGTGTGAGTGAATCTTTGTAAACAATGGCAATGCCTTCACCTCTTTTGTGTGGCTAGTCTCTGCAGTGGGTGAGGAAGTGTGAAGGGAGCATGGCAGGGATGGCAGGTCTGTGGTGGGGCTTCAGCCAAGTCTCTGAGAAACAGCATGTCTGGGGAGTGTGTGATGATGAGGTAATTGATTTCCTGTGTGTGTGTAGGTTGCAGTTGAGTAGAATGTACATTAATGTAAATAGTTGTCTCAATGGAATTCCTCTTGAGAATTAATGGCAGCAAAAGAACTGAGTGGACAGCAGCCTGAAGAAATTACAAGGCACTGATTGAGTCCCTGTAGAGCAATCATTTTATTAATGGTTTAAATCATTGTGTGCACCAGTGTGGCTATTGGTTAAATCAAAGGCTGTTGTAAGTAGGGTAGTGATATTAAAAAATGGTGATTCACTAATTGATTTGTTGTTGAAAATTGACCTAGCCTTAGGTCGCGCGCTGTGGTCCTCCAATAATTCATGCTGGAGTGAAACTGAAGTGTATTTTGCTCCACAAGCACCCTTAGCACACAACCAGGAATCTGGTTGATTTTGGCAGAGGAAAGTAATAAAAAGAACACTGCGAAGCAATCACAAGAACAGTGCAAAACACGTGTGCCGCATATCTGACTTTCTAGTCCTGATGAAGGCTGTACAATTCCTAGGGACATTAGGGATGGGTTTACCGCTGACCACTTATAGGCCGAAACACCTGTGTTGACATGTTTTTAATGATCATGATCAGTAACAATTGCATTGAGTCACTTTTATGGTTTACATCCGATGATGATGGGAACACTTGAGGGTACACGCTATGGACCACGCTTTGTGAACTTGTTACTCTAGTGGCCCATGACAGTACACCCTGCAGCTACAGCTAAGTTGGCTGTGCTCATGTATTTAGAATGAATAGGGGTGATACTAACAAATAGCGTGACCTTGTGCCCCCATAATCTTTGAGTGGAAATGTTTGTATTTATTCATTGATGCAATCTTTGTTCAAAGAATATTTATGTATTATTTATTTTGCACTTGAATATGTTACTAACCTCGCACACGCGGTTTCAGTAGTTTTTGTACATAAATGTCTGTTTCCTTAAAAATTAAAGCTGCATTATAGGTCTTTTGCATTAACAATGATTTGTTTTTGAACATTTGTTTGAGTGTGTCCACGGAATATATTGTCCAGTGTATATTCATAAAGTTTCTCTCATCAGGGACTCTGCATGAGTGTTTGGATCAAGCAGGGCCACCCATTCCTTTTTTTCTAGAATCTGGTAGATTTCCCCTGTTTGAGTGGGGGATTCCACCTCGGTAAGAGGTTTTAAGGGAGAACCCTTTTGTATTCAGATTACCCCTCAATGGAATGCTATGCAGAAATGTAATTGATATTTTATTTGTATTCTGTGTGTGTGTCATATTTTTGGCACCCAGTGGCAAACAGGAGCTAAGAGATGACACAGAAGAAAATAAAGAACATTATAGACTATTACCTTTTGCTTTTGATGCCTGGGTGAATGAAAGCCCTTTGGAAGTTGCTTATCTTCCCAAATTAACCCGGTAGTTCAACAAGATACAGACATAAATGGGGAACAACAGGCAGTCCTCCTTTTGGTCCCTCCAAAGCAGCAGCAGACTCACAGGACTGAGGTAAGGAGTTGCAGACAGGGTTCTGGAGGAGGGGGCTTCCAAGCTGCAAGGTGGTGGCTTTGAAAGAGGGGAGAGGTTAAAATCTAACCTTACCTGAAACAAGAAGAAGGCAAAATGAAGTCGGTCTGAGTGCAGATGTGGATTTAATAAGTGTTGACGGTCTACCTCTTACACAAATTCAACCTGCAATGAAGTGATTGTCTATGTGGTTGTGTATACCAGGTTGGAGTCTCTTCCAGGCATGCACCATTCGCATGCTAAACTAATGTGATAGAGACCAGTACTTACTAGCGCTTACAGCCTGACTAGGTCACTTGACTCCTGGGGTACTACATACTCTGGATTCTTTGCCATGGATGCAGAAAGGTGGTCATAAGGAATGGGAGGCACATGGACAATGGACCTTGACAGGTTTCTATGAGGAAGGAATCCTGCTTATGTTTCAATAATTCAAAGCAAAAGTATCAGTTCTCCGAAGTGGAACGCATCCACTATATATATTTAAATCACAGTGGGGGGTCATCAGGAGTTGGGTGGAGTGGTAGAAATACTGCAGTAACGCTATTACCGCCACATTACCGCTCTGCCCAATCCCGAGTTTGGGTGGAAAGTGGGAAGTAAGTGGGAGGTTTATCTCCAGCTTTTTGCTGGAGGTAAATTTCTCCACTTTCCACCCATTTTCGGCACAAATAGCTCCCAGAATGTCCCATTGGGTCGAATGGACAGAAAGGGAATGGGAATTTACCACCCCGCTCGCAACTCGGGATCTGGCGCTAATAGCGCCGGACTGAGTTGCGGTAACACATTTTGCGCTGGCAGTATCCCAGCAGAATTACTGCAGAGATAGAGCCCTGTATGTCCCATACGGAAAACGTCACAGCTGTGGCAATATCATAGAATGGATTGGCATTACCATCTGAGGAAGGAGTACCAGATAGGTGAATCTTCTAATGCTATAATCTCTCGGATGCCTCTTCGTCTAGAGAAACTCAGTTGTTCATGGCCTAATGGGAGAGAAAATTGGGCGTCTTAATATCAGAGCGGTCCTGGACCTACATCTGCAAAAGAACAGGAAAGAGCACAGCCACGAAAAGTGCGATTCAAATATGTTTCCGCTGGTAGATGAACAAGATTGCGTCAAATATATACAGAATCATTCCCCTATGCTGGAGGAAATGTGAAACCTTACATGTATGGAGCTATCCCACTGCACAGGTGTTTTGGTAAGAGGTACTAATTTATTTATTTTGCATTTTTAAAGCGCTTACACAGCCTACGGGCATCAAGGTGCTGCTACAAGAATTTAATTGTTTTTAGTTGTTTGTTTTTTTTGTCTTAGTTGCGTATTTATAATGCGCCCAAATAACCAGAGGTTTCTAAGCGCAGACCCGGGAATCGAACCTGTGATGCTTTGTGTCATCTTACTACCAAGACGAGCATTTTGCCGCTGAGCTATCCCCCTGGGACAATGGAACAAACTTCTACAGACTAAGCCATATTTAATGCATTCCATGTGTGCAGCTACCCCTAGACTATTGATAAATTGTTTGGGGAACACAGATGAATATGGAATTCATCCAATCTCAGATTGAACTGCTTCCCTTACCTCCTACTCATTCATATTTTACCAGTGCATCTTTAGAGCAGCTGGCTGACCATTGGCTTCTCTCTTTATAGTGACAGGTATGGGACTTTTTTGAGCATGTACACCTATATATTTCACACAATATTATATGACATTGACATTTTGTAAGTGGTATACTTACGGTTTCTACCATCGCATGGGTCCAACCATTTTATTATGTGCAACAGTGTTCTAGAAGAACAGGTAGGAGGACAATGTTTATCTACTTTGCATTATTATATCTTAATTGGCAGTTGTGTATATGAGAGTCTGTCACTGAGTATTGTTTATATTATTTATGCCTAGAACCTGCCCTGAGGATGGATTGCTTTGTCCGAAATGCATCGGCAATGATCTCTGCATCCTTGTAATGAAATTAAAAGAAGTGCACCAATTAAATAATTTTGAAATAATGGGCCTCATTACACGGACGGCGGTAAGGGTTAACGGTCACCGTTAATGGCAACGGTGACCGTTAACCCTTACCGCCGTACTACGAGGTCCCTTTGCGGGTTGGAGGATTTAACGCCTGCTTCTTGCAGGCGTTAAAATCCAACCCGCTAAGGGACCTCGGAGCTAATTACGGCAACCGTAATGTACGGTGCCGTAATTAGCGCCTTCCCCATCCCCATTATGCCCTACGGGGCAAAAATGGGAATGGGGAAGGGCAATGGCGGAAAGGGGATTTACCGCCCCTCCAACCTTGGAATGGGGCGGTAAATCCCCTTTCCGCCAAGGCGGTGCCGGTATTTTACCGGCATGAGCCATGGCGCTAATAGCGCCATGGCTCACAGCCTACCGTGTAATGAGCCCCAATGTATTTTCTGTCTAAGCAAATTGGTTATTGATTTTACGCAGTAAATGCAGTAGTATTCACTACACCAAAGGCGTCCCCAGGTCTGATGTTTGTTATCATCAGAAATGGTTGTAGTTCTGTTTTTTCCTGATTGAGTGCATATCAGGTTTCTGGAGGACGCCTAGAAGTTACATTTAATATACTTAAATTGGTACAGAATATAAAGTGGTCCCCACCCAATTTCTTTGTTCTGCTTCCCGTACTGCCCACTCGCTGAACGCTGCACATTTAACACTACCCTTCTTCTGGAAGTCTACACAGGGTCTGGTTGTTACCTAACGCTGGCCTAAAATTTGGGATAGGCTTGCCATGGCAAACCTTTCAGCCTGGATCTCTCCAACGAATTCAAGAGTTATCTCAAAACATTGATGCCACCCATTGATTTTTGGGAATATAACGAAGTTTATTCCTCAGACCTATGATGCTGAAGAATTTCTCTTTATTAGTAGGGCCATGTATAAGCTCTTAATACCACCTGATCTAAGCGGTATATTAGAATGAGTTCACAATATTTCTGTATCTCTATGCTTCAGGGTGATAGCATGTTTATGAACTTGTCCTTGTCTTATATTGTCTTTAGTTATGATTGGATATTTTGTTAAGTTACTTTTCTAATATGTTTCTTGCGTGCGTCTTTTGCTCCATTTTGAAGGTGTTAATGCATATTTTCTTATTTTACTTATGTCATCAAGATTAACAATACATGAAAATAAACCTTTAAAATAAAACCTAATGTTTCAAGAATCTTTTCACACCACAAGTAACTACTCCATGTTGTGCCTCCACCAAAAGCACAGAAAGATTAATTGACATTACTGACTGGGCTTGTATCACCTGACCTTCCTGGCATATGACAGGAGCCACAAAGCAGAGTAAGATTGGAAAAATGGCTGAACTAAAACGCCCTCGAAATTAAAAGAAGGGGGAAGTAAGCCCTTGCCAATTAAGGTTTAAGGGTATGGGTATAGGATTGTGTAGCATGGGGCGTCCATTGGTTCACACAATGCAAGCCATAGAATATAGCTGGTTGGCCTGGAACCCAATGGTACCTCAAGGTTCCAGGAGTGACAGTTGGACACACAGGATGTGAGTTGTAACCTAGAAGGGTGTTGCTACCTTAGCTCCTACCTCCCTTCTTATCTAGTCCTGTAACACAATAAAGCCTCTACTTATTTATACTCACCTGCTTCCAGTATGCTTCCTGATTACCTGTGATTACTGCGTGAACCCAGATAATACAGATTGCTATAGAAGAGAAAGTCATCATCAGCTGGGGCAGTAGGAGGGATCATCGAGCTGCTGTACTGAGAGGCTGATGGACACCGCCTTGGACTCCCATACATGGGGCTGTCATGCCCGGAGCCGGAGGCCAGAAGAATCTGCCGAGACGTTTTACAAAGCCTTTAGATGGGTGCTAAGAAGTTTGAAAAGCTCCTAAAACCTGGGAAGGACATTGAGAAGTTTTAGAAAGTGCCTTCAGCAATAGCGGGGCACTGAAAATCATAAAATATGCCCAACCGACTAACTGGGGCCTTGAGCAGTTTAAAATGAGCTTTCATTCTGAAAGTAGTGCTGAAAAACCTGAACATACAAGAACATTAGAAGGACTGAGAATTGTGAAAGATTTGACCAAACACTGGAGACTAATGTGATGGGATAGCAGTCTCTGCAACACTAGGTCCTCATAACAAAGCCAGGAGAAACTTTGTCTGCGAGAAACCTTGATAAAGAACAACACTTTGAGACAAAGTAACTATGTGCATGTGCTATTCATACTACTTGGACACATTTATGATGAAATTGTATTTTATTTTGTTGTAAATAACTTTCTGGGGATTGAAATCTAAATACCTCCATTGAAGTGGGGGACTTCTCTTCCACCTCATGTTTAAAGAATTCAGTTTCCCCAGCCTTCAACCCCTTCTTCAGAACACCTGTCTTCTTCCATTAGAGACATATAAAGTATTTGCACATGTTTTTGCTGCCAATCTGCACTGTGTGGAAAGGATTGCTGGCATATTAGCATTTAAAGTGCAAAACAGGTGCCTCGATCAGCACAAGTGCAAAAATTGCCCAAGTGCAAATAAATATTCTTTCATTGGTTTTAATACTTTGCCCTATTAGCAGGAGGGAAACATTGAGATGGAGCAAAAATGCCCTGTGGCCCTTAAATTTGTTGTTTTGCAGAACAAAACTCTTCTGCCACATTTCTTTTCAGTGCAATTTAGCCTAAAACATTTGCCATTGCGTTTATAAGGAAACGTGTTCTTGGTGTTGAACTGTATTGTGAGGGAAGGGGGTGAGGGCTAAGCATTTTTAACTCAAAGTCCCAAAGTGCTATTTACCCTATTGCTCTACTGTTTATGCTTTAAATTTAAACACACCCACCCTTCCCCGGTAGTGCATTCTCATCAATGTACTTCATTTGCACACTGAAATTTCACATTTATTTTTTTTATAACAAAGTTAACGGTATTTAAAGGTGTTAATATGTGTAGATATCGTTCGACCATTATCACTGGTTACCTTTGTTCATAGCACTCTTCTCAGTTTGAGTGAACTCTCTTGGCAAAACAACCTACCTCCCAGCCTCCTCATTCCTTTCTGCCCTCGATGGTCATACCCTGGTTCAATAATTTGAATGTTGTCTGATTCAATGCTTTTGATAAGAGATTAACAGTAAAGGCGTGGGCGGGTCCATCTGAGCTGTGCTTCATTTCATATCTGCTATTTCATTATTACTTTGCCATGCTGTTAGGTGGCAGGGGCATATAAAAAACACTTGGGCATCACGGGGTGGGGGGGAGGGGGAGGGAGCTAGGGGGGACGTTGATTTGAATGATGTGTATTATCTGTGATGATCTAAGTGCCTGAAAATGTATCTCAATTACGCTGTTCTAAGCATCTTTGCTTCATATTATTGACAAAAAGTGGCATACCATTTTGGTGGACTGTAATCTCTGTATTGATTTCCAAAATCACAGTGAAACGTGTTTGAGGGTAGCTCACTTTAATGTATGGGATAAAGTACCCCCTATCATAGGTCATAAGGATATTACATGTCACAGAGGAGTTTCTGACCAAATGGAGGAACAAGGCTGAAGATCCAGTTTATTTATAAGGTCACAGAACTCTGAGGTGATTTGCAATATCTTTTTACATACAGTATAAATATTGAATTCCTTATAATGCATGGTCACACAGTGTCATCCTCTTCAACACCTGACCTACTGCTTCATGTAATGCTAGAGAGCTTTCAAAGGCTGATTCAAATTATCAATAGAGAATGTGTATGGATAAAAAATAACACTAATATGCAGCTTCTAATGTGTTGCAGAAAACAGTATACACCTTTTTTTTTTTTTTTTAAAAAGGCGTTTTCGTTGTGTGCTTCAAAATAAGCAATAACATACAGATACTTGGACTCATGTGTTAAACCCCAGCAGTGAACAAAATAAGCATATTGCCATTAACAATTTTCTAGAGTTTCGAGAGTGATGGTGTCATGTCCTGGGTAAGGTGCATATGCTTCCAATCCCCAGTCAGTTCCACCTTCAAGTATCGTAGCTAACGTGTTTTGCCCTCTAAGTAGTGCAGTTTTCGAAGCCAGTGTGTGTCACGTTTCAGGTATGAAGTGGTGACATTGTGGCTTAAGTGATGTGGTGTGCCCCTTTAAGGGCTAGCGTGATGAGGTCGTCACGTGTGGCTTTGGCAAATAAATGTGGGTCCTTGCTGGGCATGCGCCAGTTGAAACACGGGACCCGTCGTAAGCACTTCTGGTGTCTGTGTCCTTTTATATGCACTGGGCCTCACCAGGACGGGGCCCACCACAATGGCGACAAGACTGAAGATCCTGCACGTGCGCCGACAGCTTCCCGCAAGCGCACAGCTCACCGGTCCATACCGGCTGTTCCAGAGCGCCCCACGTGTGCTCACACTCACTGGTGGATCGGGCGAGCACAACCTTGCTCTCCCCCTCCTCTGCTTCCCCGTTGCCGCCGGGGTCATGCCATGACTCGGCGCCGGGGAGGCCCTGAGGGGAGAGATATCATCCCGCTCTGGCTTCCAGAGCATGAGCAAAACAAAATCTTAATAGAGGAAAGAGGGGCATCGTCCTGCATCGGTTCACCGATTGGGAGCTTAAAAAGAAAAAGAAAATCATCAATCAAATGACGACGCACATGGCAAGACGTGTGCAGCACCTTATCTACTTGTTTTGCATGCCCACTGGTGATCATGCTATGCGGCAACCAGGAACTGGGGTAAGAGCCAGCTGTGCTCCCAATACTACGTGCTACTGTGCATTTGACAGGGTTGCAGCTCCTCAGTGGAGTGTGTGTGCACCCAAATAGGCTGCCACTGCCCTGGAAGTTGGTAGTGTGAGGTCTCACGCAGTTGCAGCTCCACAGGAAGGTGCTTGTGCGCCCTGGGAGCCCACCAATGCTGGTGCACGAACACTGGCCCCTAGTGCACCTCGGCAACACCGGCTGTGACTCAGCGGCATTAAAACATTGGGGGAAGAAGACGATGCACCCATCGTTACCAGGATGCCATGTCCATCTACGCACCTTGCCCCACTACAGGAATTTGACATTGCTGAGGCCTGTCATCACAGGGATCCAAATGGATTGATTGGGTGAAGAGACTGGATATGTTCTTCAAGGCCACAGCTGAGGACGATGATGAAACAATGACGTCCATCATGCTTTACTCGGCTGGCCTGGGTTTTCACAACATTTTTGAGACTGCGGCATGCAGATCGTTTAGTGCTGCTAAAGCAGCCCTTCAAGAATATTTTGTACCCGTGAGGAATGTAGACTACAAGAGGTCCCTCATGAGGCCTGCCTTGCAGAAAGAAGAGGGGGGTCTCTTGACGCTTTGCACAGTAGGTCACGGCACATGCCGGTGGCATGCGCCTGGCCTGACGTGGAGCACAAAATGCACCAACAACTCATGCAAGGATGCTTGTTGGTCAAAAGGAGACGCCTGATCCTGTGTGATCACTGAATTATGCTTGCATGCATTTTAGAGCTGCGAAGATCCCACGATCTGGTGGATGTTCGGGTGGACAAAATGTGCTCTGCAATGAAAGACGTGAAGGTGGAGGACGCATGCACTGTAGGGTGGCAGCAGTTTCAGAGAGGAGACAAGTGTCAGCCGTGGAGCAGTAAGGAAGAAAAGGTGGGGGGACTACCTCATGTCTCAATTGCCAAGGAATGCCCAGCAAAGGTCCACGTGTGTGGACGCTGCTGTATAGCCAACCATTTTGTACGCGTCTGCAGGGCGCCAACACCATCAATGCACTCGAGAGGACAGGCGTCCCCGAGGCCATCGGCATTGAGACCACAACGCAAGGTAGCTCACGTGGAGCAGCCCACGGCTGAGGACGTGCCTGATGAACACAACGAAGACAAAGAGGATGTGTTCTTCATCTCGAGCATGCCGGTGCTGCAGAGTTCAAGGCAACGCCAGCCCAAGTGCGTGGTCCGTATTTGCGACTCTCCAGTCCTGGTGATGATTGATATCGGGGCATCAGTGAGTGTCATGGTGGATGACCACTACCGACAACTGAACAATGCACCACCCCACAGTAAGACCAATGTACAGATCTTCACGTTCAGAAGGAAAAACCCACTGCCCCTGGAGGCTGTGTTCATGGCCCATGTCCATCATGAGGACACGTGCAGAAGAGCTTGTTTCTTTGTCACCAAGGTGAGCGAGGTGACCCTTTTGGGGTGTGTCGCAGCAGTGGTGTTGTGGATAGTGAACTTTGCGTTCGGTGTATACTTGGAGGACATCTAGGCCCTGCTCGTCAGACATGCCAGCGTTTTCACAGGAATCGGGAAGCTGGTGGGTGACCTGGTGCGACTGCACATTGACAACACAGTCCAGCCCGTCGTGCTAAAGCATCAGAGAGTGCCATTCCATCTAAGTAAAAAGGTGGAACAAGAACTGGACAACATGGTCAAATTGGACATCATCGAGAAGGTGGAAGGGCCGACCCTGTGGGTATTCCACATTGTGGTTGCCTTGAAAACCCAAACAGCATGATGCCATACGCATCTGTATGGACATGCACCTCCCAAATAGGCCCATTTGATGGAAGATACACATAACGCCCACCCAGGATGACATCTTGGCAGACCTCCACTGTGCGTGCTATTTTTCCCAACTGGATCTGAGGTCCGGGTACCATCAGCCGGTGCTGGATCCCGAATTCTGTTACGTCACCACGTTCACTACACACAGAAGCCTTTACAGGTACAAACACCAGAATTTTGGCATATTGTCAGCCGCGCAGGTCTTCCAGAATACGATCAGGGGGGCGCTTGCTGGCGTGAAAGGAACGATAAACCTCAGTGACGATATAATGGTGTACGCTGAATCAGAACAGGATCACTTGGAGAGACTGGAAAATGTCTTGAAGTGCATCAAACACCTAGGTCTCACCCTGCACAGGGACAAGTGTGAGCTCATGCAACAGAAAATTGAATTTGTGTTCCAAGAAGAAGGCGTATCCCCAGATCCGGCAAAGGTGAAGGACATACGCGAGGCTGTGCTCCGGTGAATGTGTCAGAGGTGCGTAGCTTCCTGGAGATGGCCATGTACTGTGGCAGGTTCATACAGAACCTGGCCACCTTGGCAGAACCGCTCAGGAGCCTCACGAAGAAGGAGTGTGCGTGGAGGTGGACTGCACTGGAGCAAACTGCATTCGATGACATAAAAGGGGCCCTGACAGCAGATGACACAATGGCATTTTTTGACCTGGAGCAAAAGTAGGAGATCAGCGTGGATGTCAGCCCATTTGGCCTAGGGACTGTGCTAATAAAGTCCAGTGAGAATGGATCAGGTCGACCAGTGGCATTCGCCAGCAGGGCACTTTGGGCAACCCTCCATTATGCAGTTCTTTGCCTGCCAAGCCATTACGGAAAGTGGAAAGACTATATATAAATCAGGATTTTTCACACCCCAAAAGGGGCAGTCCAGCAAGAACTGCTTGGTCAAATCCCTTCTTCATGGGACCACAAGCATCCCCTGACATGTTTTAGCCTCATTGAGCATCATCAGTGAGGAGTAGCTTGGGTCTCTCGGCCCAGCAGGCACGGGACCCATGTCTGGGCAAACCCGTCCCACTCAGGGTGACTATAGCAAAACAAAAGAGGTGATGCTGGAAGGTTTAGAATTATTCTTAACCTCTGGCCTTGCTCTGGGCAACCCTCCAGAGCATCGTTCTTTGCATGCCAAGCCATTACAGAAAGGGGAAAGTCTATATGCAAATCATTTGGTTCCACCACAAAAGGGGCAGTCCAGTATGAACTGGTAGGTCACATCCCTTCTGCACGAGACCACAAGCAACCCCAAACATATAATCAGCCTCATTGGGCATCATTAGTGAGGAGTTGATGGGGTCTCTAGACCCAGCAGGCACGGGACCCACATCTGTTCTCGTGCAGTCCATTCCATGGTTTTCAGCTATCTTGCATCTATTGAGTTTGCTGTTGTGCATGCTGCAACCCCTTTAACGGTCCCAATCTTTTCCACATCCATTATGAAATGCTCTTCTTACTCATGTATCCCTTCATTATACTTTAGAAAGCTTTGAAGTCCCTTATTCCAAATTGCAGAGAGGTCTTTTATAAACTTCTTCCCCTTGTTGCACTTGATAGAAAGGGTGTCTGTTAGTTATTATTGATCATTTTTCATGCATACGATCTTTCTATTCTAACAATCGCGGGGCTATCAGGTGTTGCCTCTATGTGCGTTTGTGCTCAACCTATTATGCTGTTTTACCGCCTGATATATATATGTATATCCAATATGAGCCAGAGTGAACACACTGACGAGCTTGAGTTGCACTCCCAACCTGGTGATTGCAGTTTGGAAGCCATCGGTCCAGGAAAAACAGCACCATAGGACATCCAATGAAGTTAAATTTTTTTTATTGGAATTAACAATGTTAAAAAATGTACTGTTTAGCTCCAAACAGTGTCAGGAGAAAACCACGAAAAAACAGACGCGTTTCGCGACACCTAGTCGCTTGATCACATAGCTTACCATTGGTGTGCTGCCCTTTTAATAGCTACATGTCATGGCAGAGCAATGGAAAGAGAAAAAGGTCTTTCTTTAACATAGTGTAAGCATAGTCCCATATTGTTGTCCATGATCCGCATAGTCTCTTGTTTGTGTCTATACAATGATAGACCCCGAGCATGATTATGTCAGCGTGCCGGCATCCATCCAGTGAACACCTATCCCTGTAAGTAAACCCAGTCCTTAGTTTTCAAACTATACGCAAAAGTCTTTAAATTGTACAATTTGATAATAATCATATTTCACCAATATGTGTGTCTCCAATGAGACACGTGTATATTCGATGCATCACATCATTTGACACATGTTGAACAATATGGTGACACACTTAAACGTACCTGCACCCAAATCCCTCGCATATAAATAAGACATCACTACATCATTATGCAGCGACACTGTGGTGTCAGTTACATGTTAGGGAATGCAAATTCCACTCAAGATATACATATAACGGTCAAGATACATGCTATGAAATAGCCATCAAACATGTACGTATGGATCTACTCAATGATAGTAGACACATCATAACACCAAAATACTGCAGAGTGCATCTAGCCCAACAGTGTGGGGTATCTAAAATGCCAAATGTATATACACTCAAACCCAAATTTCACAAAGTATAGCATCATGGTGATGGAAGTCAAAGGTGCTCAGTGCATGTCTGGTATGACCCAGACTTGCAAGAATAGTACATCTCGGTGTTCGCCACTTTGTTTAAAGTACTAAATGCTTAATTTACCTTTAAACTACATCAGATCTCAACAGCATACCATGCTATGTAGCAACATGATATAAGGTGATACTGATTAAAAACTACGGGTTACGTCTAAAGTGCTCATGCATGCAATACATCAATCCACCTACTTGCATATTACATCTTAATACAGCAAATATATATATATATATATATATATATATATATATATATATATATATACATATATATATATATATTCACTGGAAAAACGTTGGTAAAGGGACGTTATGGTTAAGTTGCACTAATAATTACCTATGTAATTCAATGAAAAAACTTTGTTAAAGGGACGTTATCGTTATAAGTAAAAACGAAAAACCTCAAACTAAGGAAAATATGTTATCATGCTCTTAATCAAACCAGTTATCCAGAAGGATGTCACAAACAAACTGATACAGCATATGCTCTATGAACAAGGAGCACACATTTTGAAAGATATCACAAATGTCATTGATGACATCACTGATGTCCTCACAAATCTGGGCCACTTGTTTTTGTTCAATGACATATCTAGGCCAGGTGGTTTTGTTCACTGACAGTCAGAATACTTAAATTCAAAAGTGCTATATATCGAGGAGTTAACCTTGTCGTACTTTCTTAAAGTACTTTCCTTAGGGTTAAGTCTCAGCTCATAGTGCACATATATGGGGCAATAAGCAAACCTCAAACACACAATTTATTTGTAAACATGAAGATAAACTTCAATGTTATGAATATTTTCTGGTGATGTGTTTCTTTCTTCCTTATTTTAGTTTCCCTGTATGTGCCTCTGATTTCTATGCATTGTGGGTCTTCATATGTATTGTTTATATCAGCACAAGTGTAGTAAGTCTTGAATCGTTAGCTAGTTATTACATGTTTAACATTACTCAAAACTCTGATGAGGTAGCATTCATTATTTTACTATCCAAAATTACAATATTATAAATATTGTACTTCTACGGTGCATGTTGCAGCCATTGCCTATGTTTATGTATGATTAGGTTCCTGTATTAACAACAGCAATTCAATATAATGTTTTGTTTAGATGAGTACAATCTTTAATAGATTACGCAGTTCATGATTATTGTTCATGAGGTTTTTCAGTTTTACATGTAATCATAACGTCCCTTTAACAAAGTTTTTTCATTGATCCACACAGTTTTTTATTAGTGCAACTTAACCATAACCTCTCTTTAACAAAATATTTTCAGTTAATATATATGTATATATATATATATATATATATATATATATATATATATATATATATATATATATATATATATATGGGGTAAAGCAGCAGAATAGGTTGTGCACAAACGCACATAGAGGCAAAACCTGGTAGCCCTGCCATTGTTAGAATAGAAAGATCGTATGCATGAACAATTATCAATAATAACTAACATCCACCTTTTCTTTCAAGTGGCACCATGAAAAGAAGTCTATAAAAGAAATGTCTATTTATCTTTAAAATTGTACCATCTTCTGCCACTCCTCATCCCCAAGAACCACCATCACCACTTTCAGCTGCAGGACGAGCACAACAAAAGAAAATGCTGCACTTCCAAAGATAAACAAGAGGATCAAGAAAATTAGGTAGAGGAAGTGCCTACCTCTACCACCAAGAGACAATCATGAGTGTGGCAGGTCTTTATCACTGTTGGGAATGTACCAAAGGCTAAAGCTACCTAAGTGAAATGCACTGAGAGCAACATGGTTATTAGTCGCCGTTTACCTGGACCATACTCCTACGGGACCACATTCATGCGCTGCCACACCAAATCCAACCACTGCAATGCTCTCAGAAAGGCTCTTCCTTTCTTAGCAAGTAATAGCCTGTCTTCCTCTACCTCACCTTCATCAACCAGTACTATTAGCACACAGCCTAGTTCTGTGGGACACAAAATTCCACCAGCTACCTCACAAGCAATAAAAGAGGCTGTTGAGGCTTTTGAAGACAACAGTCCTCTGTATATACTGCAACACACCACTCTGCAGGGGGAG
Source organism: Ambystoma mexicanum (assembly GCF_040938575.1). Lineage (NCBI taxonomy): Eukaryota > Metazoa > Chordata > Amphibia > Caudata > Ambystomatidae > Ambystoma > Ambystoma mexicanum. The sequence goes on from NC_090934.1 coordinate 880,940,280, forward strand.
CATTTTCAAAGGGCTTTTCAAGCTGTAATCAAACAGCATGAAAAACACTGCCTCCTACCTTACATGTAACATACATGCTACATCTTCCCCTGTCCACCTGCCCCTCCATATTAGTGCTTTGTACCTATTCCCTTATTTCCCACCCCATTTTACATTCCCACTTTTCGGGGGAAAAAATAACGTTCCGATAGGAACCACCTCTCGCAGTTAAAAAATAAACGAACAAATTAATCTTATAGAATTCATCTACTTTGCATGTTCAATAAAGTATACAAACTCAATAAGATTCTATCGGACGAACTTCAAAGAGCTGTGCAGCTCTGATTACATTTGCCCTCCCCTAACGCAAACATCACTATACGCTCAAAATGAGCTTCACCTAATTCAATTACATTAGTGGGCACCATAGCCAAATGTGTAAAGTCATCATCAACATCATAAACTTATGTTACGCACAACACGGAAGTTAAACACAAACCTCCACAACAAACGCAAAACCTTGGTCTTTTTTTAAGGAAATGATAGAAACATTTATTTTGAATAATACAGCAGTAGTGGGGACCGTAAAAAATACATTTCATTTTGACCCAGCAATGAAAACATTCCCTTAAGTCCACGAAAAGTTCATTAATTTTTTCGGACCCAGTTCAGAGTTACCGAACATCGCAGCATTTACATTTTCACTGAAACTCACAGCTGTAATCTGCAACAAAAATGATTTTCCATAACCGACAAATAATCTGTGCACATGCTGCCACATTACGCAGGAGAAAGTACTGCTTTCCAATTCAAATAAACGAAATACTTTCACATCCGCACTTTTCTAGAATCTAGCGACCATGTTGCTTCTTGTGACTGCAAAGGCAAAAGGACAAATTGTTGTCTGGCAATCATCCCATACAATGTTGACAACACATCCGCTCTTGATAATTATTGTCCAAACGCTGTTGAAAAAAGCGTTAGCCGGTAGACTGAACCCATGACACGCACACAGCGGAAGTATAGAACTATGTGAAATAGAGGACAAAAAACATATTTCAGTAAAGACTTTACAATTCAATGTACAAGTACATTCATATTTTGGCTATAATTTAAAGTTTCCCTTAACATGTACTACGTCCACTCTTTGCAGCAAATTCAACATTCATGCATCACACATCATATGGCAGACAGTTACTTTCCACACTTCAATAGCTTTCATGTAAAATGTTGCTTACGTTGTGTTTTGCAAATCAATTCTTCCAATGTTGTACATGATGAACCGTTTCACAACACAATTTTCTAAAATGCAAACTTTACTTTGCAATGTCTGCTTTTAATACATTGAATCTTATAATGTCTTTGTGGACTGTTGATGCATTTACTACCACAAATTCTTAGTGCACTGTTTTGAAGTCCACATAAGAATGCCACCCTTCATGTACTTAACTCAATCACCAAGGCTACCTGCACAGTACCATGTTCTGCACACTTTCAGGTTCTAGAGAACAGTTAGAGGAAAACTAAAACAAGGACCAGCATGGCGAAATAAGGCCAGCATATGTAGCTAGAAGATGTGGAAATATAAGCAGAGGCTGCAGGGTCCCATAGGGCGAGTACAGCGACGCTGAAGCTGTACAACATTAGTACAGCACAATAAGTACACAACATCAACAGTGCTTGTTATCCCTCTTTTCCCACCTAAGTTCTGTTTTCTTCTCTTCCCCTCCCCTTTCCTTTAGCCACAATACAAAAAGACGACCACCGGGGAAGCAAGAGGTAAGTTAGTATCCCACACCATGGTGCCAAAAGGGCCCAGGTGTTACTCTGCAGAACAACAAAGGAAGAGAAGCAAGTGCGGCATAGGAGGATGGAGAGGGGGTAACACATGCATATGCAAAGTTTTCTGTTCCAGCCAGATGGCAAAGGCAGCAACGACACCACCAAACCACGTAAGGCCACAAAAAATGAATAAAAGGAGTCCTGCCAGCAACGGACTCCAATTCGCACATCACTCCGAACGGAGAGCAAATGAGCCATTCTGCGACCGCAGGACACTTCTACTTTTTCAACCAACCCACACACCCAGAAAAATAATAAGAAAAATAAAACAAAACACGGACACAAAAAATAATGACAGTACAACAAACGTTGTCATACAGTTGTGGGAAAACAAAGCAGCACAGGCCAAGGTTTGCACCCACTGCCCTCGTGCTCACAAGGACTTTATCATGTTTTTAATGCAAAATGATATCAATTAAATTTTATTATTATATATATATAATTGTGTAGTAAAATCCACACCCTTTTATTACCAACACTACCTACAATGTATCAGTAGATGGTGGACAAATATCCCAACAAGCTTGGGAGTAGAGGGTGATAAAAAAAAAGGCCCAGGCGGCTATTGCTGCTACTCAGCTATAGGGTAAGCGCAATAGGCCTGGGACACCATTCAATGGACTCATACATATGTTCATTGCAGAAACAAGGTCTTCAAAAGAGAGTCTGCACACACCAGCACTGTGGTGTCCATTTACACAATAGTCACAGTGCATAAAATACCTTTCTGGTGCACATGGTGTACCACATCTTTAGCGTCTCTATCCACCTTGCCCCATTTCCCGCACACCATCACAGCTGCCAACTGTCATTTATATTAGACTGGGTATGTAAAGGTAACGCGACTGGCATACACCAATGCGTGTGTTATTGCACACCACTATGTAACAATACACTTATATGTTTGAACGTGTACTGCACTTACAAAAGTGTCTCACAAATGATTACCTGCAACTATTTGTAATGTTTGTATTCATGTTTTTTTATTTTTTATCCAGTCATGTTTTTTTCCCAATTACTCAATTTCATAATACCTCATACTACAAACACTTTATACTCCCACTACATTACAAACAATTACTTTACACATATTGCTATTATGATCACTGTAGCCTTAGTCCTACTACATTACCTATAATTACAATACACATACTACTACTGGAATAAAAGGAGCCCTGCAGCAACAGACTCCAATTCGCACATCAATCCAAACGGAGCACAAAGAAGCCGTTCTGTGACCGCAGAACACTTCTACTTTTTCACCCAACCCACCGACCCAGAAAAATAAGAAAAAAACCGAAACACAGACACAAATAAGAATGACAGTACAAGAAACGTTGTCACACAGTCGTGGGAAAACAAAGCAGCACACCCACTGCCCTCGTGCTCAAAAGGACTTACATGTTTTTAATGCAAAATGTTTTCAATGAAATCTTATTATCATGTATGTGATTGTGTAATAAAATCCACAGCCTTTTATTACCAACACTACTTACAATGTGTCAGTAGTCGTTGGACAAACAACCCAACAAGCTTGGGAGTAGGGGGTAATAACACAAAAGGCCCAGGCGGCTATCGCTGCTCCTCAGCTTATAGGGTAAGCGCAGTAGGCCTGGGAAAACATTCAATGGACTCATACATATGTCCATTGCAGAAACAAGGTCTTCAAAAGGGAGTCTGCACACACCAGCACTGCGGTGTCCATTTCCACAATAGTCACAGTGCATAAAATACCTTTCTGGTGCACATGGTGTACCACACCTTCAGCGTCTCCATCCACTCTTCCCCCTTTCCAGCACACCATCACAGCTGCCAACTGTCATTTATGCTAGACGGGGGGGGGGTATTTAAGAGTAACACGACTGGCATACACCAATGCATGTGTTATTGCACACCACTATGTAACAATACGCTTATATGTTTGAACGTGTACTGCACATACAAAACTGTCTCACAACTGTTTACCTGCAAATAGTTGTAATATTAGTATTTGACTGTTATTTTTAATCCAGTACCGTTTTTTCCTAATGACTCAATTTCATAATACCTCATATTACAAACATGTTATACTCCCACTACATTACGAACATTTAATTTACACTTATTTTTACTATGATCATTCTAGCCTTAGTCCTACTACATTAGCTATAATTGCAATACACATACTACTACTCTAGCCGTTGTGCCCAGTGCACATATTCTAGGGGGCACGGGACACAATTAACTGCATACCAAATATGTATCATACACAGTGAACTAATGAAACTTACCCCCACACCGCTGCAATCCAAATGATATCTGCGACATGTTTGCGGACATCGGAGAAAAAACACAGTCATTTGTTTTACTTTTTAAGGTCATATTCCATCCCATCCTCATCACCCCTCAACTCCCCAGATATTGTTTCATTAGTTTGACAAGTGCAATCTTGTGTTTCGTAATATATTTGTACCGTGATTTTCGTGGACAATGGGCGCTTCTTAGCGAATCATACATGGCAGGCGTTTCCAACAATCTGATGCACCTCAAGCTTTTCACCATCCAATCAACGGGCTCATAGGGCTCAATGGGAATGGGGAGGATGCTAACAACGGGCCCGTTAATGATGGATGACGGGCCCGTTGTTAGCATCCTGGTCTGCTAGCGGGTCCCGCTAAGGACGCCTGGTTTCACCAGACGTCCTTTGCGGGACCCGCAACAGACCTCGTAATGAGGCGGCCCGTAATGAACGGTGCCGGTCCCTTACCGGCACTGTTCATTACGGGTCCTCGCTCGTTGTAATGAGGCCCACTGTAAGTGTTGTCAGGATTAATTGTGGCATTTCTGTGAAGGACGAGCATTTGTAAACACAACTGGTCTGAGCCGTTTCAATAAATGTTGTGAACAATTGTTGGCAATTGAAGAGTAGATTCAGTGTACATTAGCATAACAATTTACTCCAGTTGTGTTTGTGAATTTAAATGGATCATATAGTTCTGTTTGTGGATCGTTAGGTGGGCCTGCAGATCGTTGTGGAGAAGAGACATTTTTTTTTCTGACTTTCTTTTCTGATAGATGTGACCTTGACTTTGTACTAGGTAGTTTTATGGTTATATTGTTTGATGAAGGAGTTGGTTGTTGTTTTTTTAGTGGTATTGTTGGGAAATCTGCTATAGCTTTTCTTTTTATTATTTGTCTTTTAAAAGGTTTATTTTTTTGATGTAGAGGGTACATATTTAGATAGAGGTGTATAGTGCCCGTAGCCTGTTCTATTCCCAGATGCAAGGAATGTCAGCAATGACTGTGTTTGCATCAACGTTAACTAGGAATAGACCATTGACTATACGCAGACGTGAAAGTGCTCTGTAACTCATACCTTCTATAAGGACTGTGCTGCCAATGCAAACAATGCTTAATCTAGGGTTAGACTTTGTGATTTGTGAATAATGACAGCATACTCAAGTGACGGAGAACATTTCTCTCTGCGTTCATACATGTCTTTGAAAAGAAGGAAACTTCCTATTGTTCAGCCAATTTGTTTAACCTCTGGAAGTTTGTCAAAGTGGATATTAACAAATTGAATTTTGTTGTCATGCGAATATGTCTGGAAGCCAATAACTGTACCAATTGCTGCATTGACTAAGCATTGTTCTACGTCGAGGTTATGTTTTAGAAACACTTTGCAGTTTAGACACAGAGAAAATATTTTCTCCAATCTGGCTATGTTGGAGATACATTTTTCTAAGATATTTAGTCAGTCTGTTTCTTGTGTACTTATAGTTTGTCTGTGCAGCTGATATGAAGTATAGGTTGCATTTCTTTTTTCAACATTGTTTTGTTTAATTGACTACAGCTTGCAAGTGTTGGCATTTAAGGACATATATTTTAGATTTTGCTGTGTTAATTATTCCATAACATAAGGAGCAGATGTGTTTAGCCAATTGAGCTCATGGATTCGTCTACTATTTAAGATGGATTTTGCATCTTTAGTAAGCAGCCCAGTTCTAATGCTTTTTTAAAATGTTTTTATATGTAACGTCTGCAGACTGGCACATGTTTTGAGTTAGTTCTTTGTAGTGAAAATGTTGCCAGAGATTTACATTTCCAATGCTGCTGAGAGCATTACGGCATTCTTTGTGTCCTAATGTTTTGAAAATAGGTTGCCCTTTCACTGGTGTCAACTGTAGGCGGTCTACAAAAACTATAACATATTGCCCTGCAAATAGTTACTCATAGTTGGTTTTTAGGACTTCTTGCATTCTGAGATGAATTAAAGCCAACATTAGGTTGTACACCATGCTTACTTCATCTATCAGAAGCACTTTCATTTGTTTTAGAATTCTGTGTACCTCAAGTGCAGCCTCTGGTGACAATTTGTAGTATTCTAATTTATTTTGGTGTTCTATGGGCAGGAGTAGTAGTACTCGGTGTAAAGTGCCACCACCTATGTTGTAAGCAGCTAACCTGTGGGGGCTGTTAATACAGCCGAGTGGTTGTTGTTTGTTAAGTTTTGTGGAAATGTGCAGATTATTTTAATTAGGAATGTTTTGCCAGAACAAGCTTCCCCACTTACATACAGGAGCAGAGTTTTACAATGTGTACATGTACAGGTTTTACTTTCATGTTTAAATCTCTGCTCAATTTCTTGAGTAACTTCCAGATAAAAGGTGAGTTGTTCATCATTTGGCTGAGACTCCAGAACTGAGAAGGTTTTCTCAGATTGTTTGTATTGATACATGGTATTTTCTACCTCTGCCATGGCTATTTCTGCTTCATTTAGAGTGAGGGGTTCTCCAAGTGGGCCTTGGCATCCTTTAAGTAAAGGTTGACTGCCCTCAGGAGTGTCTTTGTGTAGTTGAGCTTCAATTTCTTCCTCTTGTCGGCCTTCATTGTCCAACATTTCTTTGTATTGTTTGAAATTGTCATTTGTTATGCTGCTTTCATTTGCTTTAAATGCAGCTTCAAATTAGTCATTGGGCCTCATTACGAGTCAGGTGGTAGCCATGCCGGAAAAACTGGTAGGCTCTGCCAGACCAGTAATACCATTCCGTCTCTGTGATTGCCAGAATCACTGGGGCATTACAACCCCGGTGACCCAGTAATTCCGGAGGCGGAATTCTGTAAATCCCCATTCCCATGGAGTCCAATAGGACTCCATGGTAATGGGGACCATGGAACACACGCTAGAGACCAAGTAATAATACTGGGTCACACCATGGACCATGGAAACATTGGTTCCATCTATGACAGAACCAGTGTTTCCATGTCCGCCTGCAGGTGAGTGGTGTTATTTCCACCAAGTCAGACCTGGCAGAAGTGACCCCTCCCGGCCTCAGGACTTGGAATCAGCCAGTCTGGAAACAACGGTGGCGGCGGATTTACCACCACCATTGTTTCCGGACCGGCTGACTTGTAATGAGGCCCATAGTCACCTAATAATTCCTTTTCTTTTCTCCAAGGTTTAAAAAGTTGGAGTAGGGCCATGTAATACAGTTCTCTATGTTGTGGAGTTTTAAATGATAACTTTACATGATTAATCAGACTGGATTTATTTAGCTTCACTATGCTTTAAACAGACTGGATTTATTTAGCTTCACTAGGCTTCCTTCATAAGTTGAAACTGTCTCATTTGGTGTGACATTGTTTTTTTAGGTGTAGTTTTGGCCAATGTCGTACAGACACATGTTTTCCAAAGTAGTACTTCTGTTTGGGTAGTATGTGTCAAGTAAATTGTTTTTTAAAATGTCCTGGCTGTTGGGATCATTTGTGGCTAGGGTTTCTATCTCTTGGTAAGATTTTAGTACTCTTTTTCGGGATAAGGCTGGTCCAAGGTTCAGCCAAACAATGTGCTCAGATTTGCCAAATAAGACTGTACCTGTTAAATGGTCTGCAGCTTTGTAGGACCCGCATTCTCTATGAGAGAGCATTTTTATACCGAAGTTGTACAATTTTTGTGATAGTGTTTTGTCAGATTATATGTCATCCCAGAGGTCCTTTACATCTGTTTTCTCAGCTTTGGTGAGATAGGCTGTGACATATCTTGCAAATGCAGTGGAAATGTCCGCAATATATTGTATGTCTATGTTTGCATTCCACAAGAGGGTAAGGATTGCATTGTAATCATTGATGTACTGATGCTTCATCCCTTCTAATGTTGTATGTATTTTTAGGGTATTTGCCTTTTACGCTGTGTCTAACACAAGACAGCAAGCTATTTACTTGTCCTTTTTTACACACTGGTCTAGGGAAGCCAAAGTGACATTTGGTATAGTATTTCCTCATACGTCGACAGTATTTGCCACATTTATGTTTTTGGAAGCGTAATACTTGTGTATGAAAGTGACTTTGTGTGGTTTCTGAAGGGATGTCGCAGGTAATGTATTTTTTAATAAATTGTAAAACAGTGGCGTCAGAATCATGGCCACAGTTTGGAGCATCTTTAATCCACAAAAGCATGTGGATGTGTGGTTCTCCTCTGGGTTGATATTCTTTTCTCCCAAAGAAGTGTTGTACTTATCCGAGCAGAGGGGTAGTTTTATTGCAGATAAAATGCAACATGGCTATGAAGCGATGGTGAAAGTGCCTTGATACATTAACAGGGTCAAGATAACAGAGTTCTCCTGGTGTTTTTATGTCTATTCCATCTTTATTTTGGTTTGCAGTGTGTAAGAAGTCATCCCATGCGCATTCTGTACAACTTAAAGTAACAAACCATGTCGGTGGGCCTAGGTTCCTTAGCATACAATGTACATCAGTGTGACGTCGGAACCAGTATTCTTTTGTACCACGCATGATATTCTGATGCATTAATTTGTGTAGACCTTTCATCATATCTTCCTCCTTTTCCTGTAGGAAAGAGTAGTGGAAAAGAATGTGCTTCTACACTTTTTTCCCATATGCTCATGGGGATCCTTTGGCTTGATGCATTTGATATGTTTCTAATGCATTGTCAATTGTGTCTTTGGAGTGCAGTGGGTGAATGGTATACTGGGATACAATGTTGGCTGCTGTAACAGGATCTACACGTTGAAATTGGCCAGTTTCTGGTGACTCTTGAATAATGTGGGTGGTTTCTTGTAGGTTTTCCCCTATGTTATATCTTTGAGTTATTCATTGTTTTCTTTTAGATGTTGTAGGGCTTATCTAACTTTGCTTAAGTCGACTAGTTGTTGCCAAATCTGTTGGTCTTTCGTTGGCACACCATTAACTAGTATAATCAAAGATTGATCTATTGCCCATTCTAGTCCTAGAGTTTGGACATTTTCTTTTAGGTCCAATGGTAAACATACTACTTTGCCACAGATGCCATTTAGTAGCTTGGATGGAGGTTATTTGGCTGATTTTGGTTGAAGGCGTATTATAGCTTGAAATGGGTGCACCGTTTGTATTATAATGCTCTCGTACACGTTAAGTTATTGGAGAGCTTTTGGAAGTAGGAATATTTCCAAGTTATTAGTGATAGAATGTGATGGTATTTGGTTATTGTCAAGCTTCGTGTTGCAGTACATGCACTCTCTTGAGGGGTTAGTTAATTTGTATTTGCCTTCTACTTTTAGATATAAAGCTAATTGGAACCATTGGGATTGTTCATTGTGTTCTATTTTGTAAGTTAGATCTACTATTTTTGTGCTCTTTTTATAACACGTTCTACGGCAACAGACACATATTTGGTCTGGTATTTCAGCAGATGTGTTTTGAAACTTAGCTATTTCTTTTTGTATGTGCTTATTAGGATGTTGGTGTTTATCAGGTTTTCGGTAATATTTTGTTAATGGACAGAATTCTCTAAGTCACCTTGAGTTCCAAAGTATTTAGATTGGATGTGCTCCATTTCTTGAAGGAGTTATTGGGATGTTCCATGTAGGAGAATGTTATTTCAATTTTGCAGTTCTAGAGCAGGACTTTTTGCATAGTCGATGCACAAGATTCTGTATAGTGGAATGGTGTGTCACTAACATTTTGATGTGGTTGAAAGTGCTTTTGCACTCAGTTCCCACAGTGCAGGCTAATTAATGTCCTTGCAGACCAGTATGGCTGCGCACTGGACAGGAGTCTGTTCTTCATAAAGTTTTCATTTTACTTTTGTCTTTAAATTTTACATAGTGATTGAGAAATTGCTGTAAAGATTTAAAGGATTGTTGGCGTACATTACACATTGAGCTGCATGTCCATTTGTACACTGGATGGTTTGTTTGGGTAAAAGGAGCATTTGGTTTAAAGTTTGTTGGGGATTTATTTTCTATAAGGGTTTCTTTTGCCATAATGGCTTGATCCACCATTTCATACCCTCGACCACTACTGTCTATGGCAATTGTTTTTTCTTGTTCTTGTTTATAAGCTTCTTCATTGAGGTATGATTCTGTGATGCTTGTGTGCATCCATTCACCATCACAAAAGTTTGAAAAGGTCTCTATATTGACACTGTGCATGTTTAGAAGTACTTGTTGTAATGTATTGATTAATTTAGTTAGTGGGTTCATTCTGTTTAAAATCAATATAAACAGTTTTCTCTTTAGTAGATCAGAGCTTGTAGGATTACTTTCCTGCTGTAGTTTTTAAGGGAAGATCGTGACTTTTCAAATGTTTTTATATGATTGTGAAGAACTCTACGGTGAAACATTTTTGTACCATCATTTTTTTGGATTGCTTTACTGTGACTACGTTAACACTGGTAGATAGAGGATTGGGTTTTTTAGTAGGTGCACTTTTGTTTGTACATGATTTTTTACTTTTTGTTTTTGCAAGAGGCGTCTTGCCTTTTTTAGTCATGGTTGGTTTAGTTTTGTTGAATGAGGTTACTAGCTCTTTTATTTTAAGGTTTTCTATAAATTGTTTTAGAGGTGGATGTCTATGTGGTGTAATTTTAGTCTTATTTGCTCTAGTTTTTCTTTCTTTTCTACAGAGTTGCTGTTTAGTAGGCATTTTATTGTGTTTGTTGGGGAAGAGAAAGGTTGTATTGGGAAGTTGTGCAATGTATATGCATGTGTGGTGCATGGGTGTGATTGTAGAGATGAACAGAGTACTGTTGGATTGTGACATGGTATACTAGGTGTGGTTGGAAAGGTTGTGGGAATATGAGTGTACATAGGTCTGATGGTGTTGAATTAGTGAGGTAAGCAGTGGTCGTGCGAAGTGCTGTTTTGAGTAACATAGTGGGTGTTGAAATGGTGGTGTGTAGATGGAAATAGTAGGAGTGTGCATGGTGGAATATAATGGGCTAGAGTGAAACAAATGTTGGTTTGAAAAAAGTTGTCTGGGGTAATATATATAGTGGCATTGTGTTGCTATAATAACATACATATACCTGTTCCATTAATGTACTTCCTTTTTCGGATGCAAAGGGTATTCGTTTTTCATTTCTTGATTGCAGTGATGTGTTTCTTTCCTGTAATTGTAAAAGGAAGTTGGTCGGCATATGTGATAATGGTGAAGTACTGCTAGGAAGCAAAAGTTATATGTGGCATGGAAGGAGGAGTGGTGGGGAAAAGGTTAATACAATTGGTGGACAGTTAAAAATGGTTTCATTTAGGAGCATGTTTTTGAAATTTAAGAAATGTACGTGCATTTTCAGAAGCTCTGTAACAATTTGTAGAAGCAAAGAAAAGTTGATGGAAAAGATTTGTAGTGCACTTTAAATGGCAGTCGGTGTGTATAAGTTTAGTGTGCTAGGAGTATATGAATACTTGCCAACATGATGCATTATAATCTGTAGGTGTTTATGTAGTCATAGAGTTTTTGTTTGCATTATGTGTCTTGTAGTTCCACTTTTACCATTATAAACGTTGGAGTACAAGTCACACAATGTAGAGAAAAAAGTAGGACTGCATAAGCAGCTGAAGATTGGAATAGTTTCTGTTAGGAAGTATGCATGTACTGTTAATATATGAAACTGGCACACACTGAGTGCTAATTACAAATGGTGTACGAATCAATTGTTTGTGCTTTTCCTTTGTTTTATGAAAAGTGACACACTGCTGCTGAAAATGCAGATATTCATTTTTTAACTTTCTTAAACAGGCTTACAAAAAAATATTCAGAAAATCACAGCATTACATATGTTTATTTGGAATACATGTCGCAGTTTGGAATTGTGAAGTTTAATCACTTTTTCCTTCGCATTCTGGGACTTGTAGTTGCAATTTTATAATGGGCGAAGTGAATTGGAACTGACAGAATGCAAAGGAAAAAGACAGACTTAAGAAACACCTATACATTCGAATGGGTGATGTTGGGATGTATGCATGTGCTGCCAAGATATTAAACTGTGAGACACTAAGTGATATTTCAAAAGGGTGTACAGGTCTATTTTATTTAGTGTTGCCTTAGTTTATGGAAAAGTGACACAGTGCTGTGGTACATGCACATATGCATTTTTCAACTTTCAGCAACATGCTTGTAAAAAGAAACATTTTGAAATGCAGAGAATTGTAATTGTTTGCTGCTTCTTGTGAGTAGGTGTGAGTAGGTGATGAATGCTGCACTGCTTGGAATTTGCTAGAGTGGTTTATATATATATATATATATATATATATATATATCTTTTTCTTTTTTTGTGCAAGAGTTCATGTTATATTTTCTTAGATGCAGATCTTGGTGAATCTGGAAATACAAATCTTGGCCAGTCGCATAGTAGTTAGTTTGTGATGCAGATGTCTTATATTAACAGGAGATATGTACTCTGAGAGTTCAAGTGTATAATTGAAGTGTTGAAGGGAGATGACAGAGTTAGGTGTACAGGTTTTGGATGTGATTGGTGGATGGATGTGTGACTCTTTGAAAGCCGCCAATGAGGGCGTGTTAAGAATATGGAAGTGGAAAGGGTAGAAGGGCTGCCCTCTGCAAGCGGGTCCGCAGACACTGCAGCAGTCCACGGATGGCACGTGCCACATCGGGGTCTTTTGTGGATGTGTGGCATGGAAAGTGGACTGTGGGGAATAGCTAATCAGGTTTGCTGTGTGTGGTGTACAAGAAGAGAGGGTAGTAGGAGTTTTGCTTACAGGAGTTGTGAGAGCAGTGATAAAGGCTATGGTGATGTGTTTGAGAAGGCAGACTGTGTGGATTCTGGGGGACTCTTCAATTCAGTCAATGAAGGTATATGCTGATAATCAGCACATGCTTTGAAATATTGGATTGTCAGAAGTGGACATTTCCTGGCATGCAGTTTGTGGCTCAAACCGGCAAGCTTGCTTTCATTCTGTGAGAATATAGCTCACTTCCTATATCCAGATGTTGTGATTGTCCAGTGTCTTTGCAAATTGTGCTGAAGGATTTTTTTAAAAGCCTAGCGCAACTGTTTCCTGCTGCTCAGATAATCTTTTTCGTAAATAAATCTGAGACGCACATGGAGATGTCCAACAAACTTTTTCAGTCTTCATTTATTTTATTTTATTTTATTTATTCGCATTTGTAGAGCACGCAGCAGCCTGGAGGCATCCTGGCGCTTGTTACAGAATGGTTCTTAGTTGTAGGAGTAATACAGTTACATTTTTTGTACAGAAAAGAGAAATATACAGAGCATTAAGGATTCTTTATACAGTCAAGAAATATATACAGTGCATTCAAAGATTTATTAAAGAGGGAAGTGTTTTGCTTTTTTTGGAAGGCAGGGAGGGAGTGCTCTGCTCTGAGAGCTGTGGGGAGTGAATTCCAGAGCTTGGCGGCTATGTAAGGGAAGCTAATCCCGCCTACTTTGGATCTGTTGATATGGGGGGTGTACAATCGGTTGGAGTAGCAAGTTCTCGTGGGGCGTGTCAAGGTGGAATAGCGATGGTCTCAGATAGGTATGATGGGGCTGTGAAGGTGAGACATTTGTGTGTGAGGGGGAGGATTTTGAATGTAATGCAATCTCTAACAGGGAGCTAGTGTGCTGCCTGCCTGGTGTGAGAGATGTGGTCCCTTTTAGGAATACTTAATGCTGCAATGTAAGGCATTGTTCTGTGCGATTTGGAGTCTTTTTAGATTTTTTGCAGAGTTACCTGCTAGGAGGGCGTTGCAGTAGTCTAATTTAGCACCTATGGTTGCTCTGGCTATTGATAGACAGTTAGGCTTGGATAGGTAAGGTTTAATTGCGTTGATGAGCTTAGTGGTGTGGGCCGAGGCCGAGGCAATGGCGCTAACCTGCCTTGTCAATGAAAGGGTGGAATATATGTACACCCCAAGGGTCCTCACTGAAGAAGAGACAGGGATGATGGTGTTGTCAATGGAGAAGTTGGAATAGAGGTTGTCTAGTTTGGCTAGCATGGATTTTTGGGCGAGAAAAATTATTTCAGTCTTGTCCCTGTTGAGGCAAAGGCTGTTGGCTGCCATCCACGCTTGGATCATTGTATAGATTAGATGAAGTGCTGTGGCATCTTGATTATAGGAGCCGGAGAGTGGTAGGAGGACTTCTGTGTCATCGGCGTAGTTGGTGTACACTTTGCCGTGTGCGTCGGGCTTGTCAAAGAGGGGCTCCGTGAACAAATTGTACTGTGTGGGGGCTGTGCAGGAGCCCTGAGGGACTCCACAGTGTATGGTTGTGGGGTCTGCAGTAGCTCAGTTGGAAAAACCTTCATTGCCCTGCCTTCTAGGAAAGAAGTAATCCAGGAGCCAGCTTCTTTGGAGAAGTTGGCTGAGTGGGTGAGGTGGGAGGTTAGTGTCTTGTGATCTACGAGATCGAAAATTGAATAATCAAGACAGATTGTCAATAAAGTTGTATCTGCTTTTCTGTATGGTTCCGGAATGTCATCTTTTGAGAATGATAATATGAATTCTCAGGGCGTGATACTTTTTTGTCCAGATAGAATTTACTTCACAGATATTGGAAATGCAATTTTCCTTTATAATGAAAGGAATGCATTGAAGAGGTTTCTACAAGGGAAGAAACAACATAAAAGCAAAAGAAAAGAAAAAAAGGTGTTTGTTTACAAAACTCCCCCCAAAAAGGTTCTTTTCAGAGCCACCACTAAAGATGAAATAACTTACATTGGGCCTCATTACGAGTTTCCGGCTCCGGGTCCTGCAAAAGAGGATTTACTGGGCCATTCCGACCTTGGAGGGCCTAGTAATTCCCTTTCGCAGGACCCAGAGCTGGTACGTCCCCATTCCCATTTGAGCCCCCATAGGGCTCAATGGGAATGGGGAGGATGGTAGCAGTGGTACCGTTCATAAGAGTACCATTGCTACCATCCTGGTCTGCTCGCGGGTCCTGCTCTGTATGTCTGGTCTCACCAGGCATCCAGAGCGGCACCCGCGAGCAAACTCGTAATGTTGCAGCATTGCAACAACGGCACCGGTAGCACTATCGGCACCGTTGTTGCCTTACCGCAACAGTCCTAATGAGGCCCATTGTGTTTAATTTGCCTCCCGCCCGTTCAATTGGACTGGTGTGTGGTGGTCTGCGAACAACACATGCTACATCTAGGTGTTTTGGTGCTGCCTGGCAGGAAAAGGGGACTGCGGAGGCTGCAGACGGTCGAGGTGTCCGTGGACATCAAGGAATCAGCCAATCAAGCTTCCTGGGTGATGTACAGGAAGAGAGGGTAGCATGAGTTTTGTTAGTAGAAGTTGTGAGATGATTGAAAATGGCCATGGCAATGTGTTTCAGGTGGCAGAGTGTTTGGATTTTGGGCGACTCTTAATTCCACTGGGTGAAGGTGCATGCTTAGCATTGTGGAATAGCCACAAATCGTGACTTTCCTGAATTGGAAGTGTTCTGGTACGGAGTGTGTGGCATGGAGTGGGTGGACTTGCTCCCATTTTGTGCAACTATGGTTCAATTGAAGCATCCACACATTATTATCACTCATTGTGGTGGCAACAGTTTGGGGAACGTGACAGAATCTCACTGCAGTTTGCAATGAAGGAGACATTGGGAAAGTTGAAGGTAATGGTCCCTAATTCAAAATATTTTTTTCTCGAATTGCCCAGAGACAGATGTGGATGCATTCCAGTTCATTATGTCTGCAAATGGAGAAAGGAGGTGCCACGTCAATAAAGCTGTGTGTGCTTTTGTTTGTGATTTTAGCATGACATCGTCTCATTATGATAACATTAAATTTGATAGGGCCAACATTTTTCAGCCAGATGTGATTCATCGAACTGATGTGGGTAATCAGATTTTTGTGGAAAACATTCAAAATGTTTTGAAGCAGTTTCTGTGAAGACATAATGAAAAGCAGTGAAATATTTTCTTACTTCAGTTTGTAAAAGCCAAAATTTAAAAAACAACATAAAAGCCAAAAAAAAAACAAAAAACAGTTATTTTGAGGGCCACCTCTTTTAGAATTGAATGATGACAATTGTCCCAAGCCCTTAATGTTTTACACAACGGCATACTAGCGCGCTGTCCGCAGATTATGCGGGTTGCGCGGTGGCCTGTGCTTTTCTTCCTCACTTCTATTTTTTAACTATGAAAGGTGGCTCCTAAAGGAACCTTTTTTAAAAAAATTCAATTTTATTTTTTCAGGCTTTTTTTCACAGGAGAGGCAAGGGAGACGGGGATTAACGGGCAGGTGGCGTGAGGAAGATGTTGGATGGGCCTTAATCAGGTAGGTTGCAGTGGTTCTCATGCTCCTTAACCACAGCCTCGAAAGCACTCCGAAACTGCTCACCCCTACAAATCGGTTCTTCACATAGTACTGTACCCTCGAAAGGTAAGGGTCAACAGTGTTCTAAATGGCCTGCGAAGCCACCGCTGGGATCCTCTGCCCCAAAGGAGCATCCTTTGTGGTGACAGGAGCAGATGAAGATGATGGGGTGGAGGAAGTCAACCTGTTTTTACCTGAGAAAGGTATCCCCTTTTTTCAGAGCACTCCGTTGGGCCGATTTGGTGTGGCGCCTCATGGAAGTAGTCCCGTAGGAATACAAGCCGGGTTTCCCGTGACTTTTTGCACTCAGTGCATCAAACCTTACTTGCATGCACCTTTGGCACATTTTCAATGGTGGTGAAAAATTCCCACACCCAGGACTCACTGCGAGTACTGGTGATATGGACTTCTTCCACTTCATCCTCTTCTTCTTTATGATCCTCCTCTGTATCTCTGCACCTCTTCCCCTCTTGAGGTCCTCCAGGTTGTTGAGGTGGTGGTGGTGGTGGTGTAGGGGGTGCTTGGGAAGCAAAGATGGCCATAGCAGATGCCATTGCAGCAGGTTTTCAAAGATGTGTAAAGCAGGCGTTCTCGAGATACTCTCTCTTGGACAGTCAGATTGAGAATGAGTAAAAGTAATGGCCGGGCCCTTTTAGAAGAACCATCTGCAGACAGTCGTACTGTTTGCGGACTACCAAGCCCAAAATAGGCATTGGGAAGTGGAAAAAAGCTGCCAAATCAACATAGAATGGGTGTAGGAGCAGTGCAAGGGTAAAGTTTCTGCTTGAAACAGTATAGAATGGCTGGAAAAACACTTTTTTTTGTGTTTGTCAAATTTCTTTGATTTTACAAACTGGTCCGCAAGTGAGTCGCTCTTCACGTCTTCCCGTCTGAAGAGTTGTCATTTTGTGCATGAGTTAATTTATCTTTCTGGTGTAGTGTGTAGTTGTTCAACTGCCAGTGTTTCTAGTGTGTTTTCTGCTCTAAAACAGTTTACAAGGGCTGCTTCCAAAATCTTGACTGCCGCGATTGTCCAGCTGATTTTGTTTCCGCTTATGAGTCTATTCCACCAGGTTTCTTCTTCACGTAGGTCGAAAGGCTTTAGTAGGGGAGTTAGGTAGGCTTTCCTCAGGGCAACGGTTTTCGTGCATTTTGTTAGAAGATGATGCACTGTTTCAATTTGTGTGGGGTCTTTACAAAGTCTGCAGGTGCTAGATCTGATAGACCTTTTAATGCTCTGATTTCATTTGTTGGTAAGAGGTTTAATCTTAATGCTTTATCTCGGAATCTTTTGATGACTGCTGCGTTGCCATTTAGTTTTTTATTTTGCTGTGGCAAGTGGGCAAGGAGTTTTTTGGATTCTACTTTGTCTTGCGTGAGTATCCAATCGTGTAGGTCCATCTTTTTCTTGACATTTGTAGGGTTTAGGAAGAGGTCTTCTTTAGAGCAACCGATTTCTTCCAGGATGTTTTCTTTTTCTGCTGCTCAAGCTGATAGTGACTTGCATTAACCTCTATGGATTTCCTGTTCAATCAGTTTGTATTGTGGGGGTGCTTCCGGCATGATTACTTTCCTGTATAGCGACATTTTGTTTGCATCCACTGCCACTTTCAGTGAGGATAGTCCTAGTTCTCTTCTGATTGCCGCAATCGGTGTAGATTTCGTGAATCGCAACACTTCTCTCCAGAAGTGGCCCTCCAGCTTGTCCCAGATGCCTGGTGGGATTTTGAGGAAAGCTTCAACACCGTATGTCAAGGAGGGGGTCACTTTGGCTTTGAAGAACTTTGTGGCCGGCAGCAACGTAAAGTGGCCAAATTTCCTGTCCATGGCCCGTTCCTGGGCAGCAAGTTTCCTGTTTTTTTTCCATAGGTTGTGCTGCATTGTTGCCTCGTTCCCCGTGCTGTCGATCGCCACTCCTAGGTATCTGAAGTCCTTTACGACTTCGATTTTGATGTTCTCGATGTTCCAGTGATGTGTATTCTTCCGGGCTACCGTTTTTTCAAGGATCAGTATTTTTGTTTTTCCTGTGTTTATTTCAAGGTTGATTTTGGAGATGTAGCTTGCAAGGTTATTTAGTTGGCGTTGCAGCACTATGGGGGTTTGGTCGAGGAGGATGATGTCGTCTGCATAAAGCAGCCTTGGGACTGGAATACCTCCTAGTTTTGGTGCGAAGGTTCTGAGCTCTTTGCCGGAGTCTTTGAAATCGCCAAGGAAAGCTGTAAAAAGGGCTGGCGCTAAACGGCATCCTTGCTTTATGCCTCTTTTGGTTTTGATTTCTTCTGATAGGGCTCCTGTGTGATTTAGCTTCACCCTCATTGATGTATCCCGGTGGAGTGCTTTTATGGGATCAAAGAGTTGGTTTCGGCATTTCTATTCTTCAAGTTTGGACCATAACCTGCCACGGTCGATCTTGTCAAAGGCCTGTGTTAGGTCGACAAAGGCTACGAACACCTTGAGATGTTTTGCGCAGGTTTTGTTCTTTTACGATGTTTAGTATCATGATGTTTACTGATGTTCCAATGTTCTTCGTAAGACCTGATTGGAATGGGTCCCAGCTGGGTGAGTTTTTGGAAGCCCTTTAGTATCAACGAGCTGTAGATTTTCCCGATTGTGTCCATTAAAGCTATTGGACGATAGTTGCTGGGGTCGGATCTATCTCCCTTTTTAAAGATCAGGACCACCGTCACCGTTGTCCAGGACCGGGATTTCGACTTTGTACTTGCTGTTGCTTCAAAGACGAGGCTTATAAACTCGGCCCATTCCTTGGGGTTGTTTTTCAAGTCCATATTGGTTATTGCGTCTGGACGTGGCGCTAGGCATGACTTTAGTTTGCCGATTGCTCCTTCTATGTCCTCAGCATTAGAGAGGTCTTCCCAGGCCGAAGTCCCTATGGGAGTGTTTGGTGCGCACAAGCCTTGAGGGGTTTGAAACAGGGCAGAGAAGTGGCTCTTCCATCTTTCTTCGCTCACCGCATTGGCTTGCTTGTGGTCTTGTTTTCCGTCCGCCATTTTTATGAGTGACCAGAATTCTCTGGAGTTTCTTCCCACTACCTTTTTGAGCATCTCCTCCCAGTCGCGTTGGTAGAGTTTCAGGTGGTGAGATTTCAGTCAGGATCTATAGTTTTTTACTTCTTCATTCAGTCTTTTTTTGATGGATATTGATCTGGATTTTGAGGCCTGGCGTTTTAGTTTTCTTAGTGCCCGGCGCCTGTCTACCAATGTTTTGTCGTACTGGTGGGGCCCTTGAGGGTTTCCTTTTTTTTGATGTTTAGTGGGATTTGCCTGATACTGGATCAGCACTGGTTGGTAGTTTATTTCCGCTCTGCAACTATTGGGTTCTTTTCCCAGTTTCTTTTTGTAGTTGTATGTCAGCTCAGCTATCCTTTCTGCAGTGAGTTTTAAGCCGTTTTCTTGAACTGACACTTCCACCACTTCCGTCATTGTGGGTTTTTCCAGGTGTTGTGTGGACCATGTTATTTGTAGAATGTTATGGTCACTTGCCTCTGTTCGTAGAACCTCAAACGAGGTTATGAGGTTTAGCATTTCTACAGAAGCGAATATGTAGTCAATTGTTCCTGTTTGAGCTGCTCGTTCCCAGGTTGGTGTTAGGAGACTTGTTGATGACAGCTGTGCCATATTATGGAGGTTTCTTGAGTTCATTAGTTTTAACCATTTCTGGCCTCTTAAGTCTCCTCTGGTGGAGGTGTTTAATGTTGATGGGAGAGGATTGGTGCTTGGGCATTTGGCATTCAGGTCACCACAAATGACTATTTGCGTGTTCTCGCAGTTTACTTGTATATTGTCTATTTCCAAATTTGATTAGTCGTAGAAATTTGTCATCTTCGATTTTGTCTGGGTTCCAGTAGGTTGTTATTATTACAATTTGAGTCTCCCAGGTTTCGTTTGTTTTTTGGTTTAGGCAGGCCCACCTCACCTGGACCGATAGATGGCTCTGCAAGGCGGGTAGTTCCTTTTCTACGGCCGGGCCGCTGCCTGACCGAACTGCTATCAGAAGACCAGATGACGGACGGCCTGTTTTGCCTCTTGAGGCTGGGGACGTTGTTATTTCATATCCGTCCATCGCAGGCGTGGATGCAAGCCTGGTCTCTTGCGGTGCTAGAATGTCAAAATATCCTAGGTTTGTTTTTCCTGTTCTCATCAGGTGTTTGAACCCTCGTGTGTTCCACAAGGCAATTTTCAAAGTTGACAGGGTTGAGAGCAGTCTTGTTGTTTTTTCTGAAGATGATTCCTTTTCTGCTCTCGTTGGTTGTTGCTATTTGGTAGTCATGTCTGAGGATGCTTTCGGCAGCCATGCCCATAGTTGCTTTATTAGCGCAAAGGAGAGTCTGGTTTGTTTTGTCTGTTCTTTTGCGACCGGTGTTACCCTCGATGATCTGGCATTTTCGTGGTTTTTTTCTTTATCTTAGTTGTTGATTTCCATTTCTTTGCCGTCTTGTACTTGGGTTTGTTCCTTATCTTTTTTATCTAAGGGTCCCCGGCAGGGGGGTAGTCGGTGTGTGTTTTGAAGGCTGTTGGCCAGGCTGTAGTTAGCTTCTGTTTTTGACCTGGGATGAGTAGACTGGGGGCTGTCTGAAATGCCAGAGGACTGCTGATTGGCGGGTTGAAAGTCTACTTTGAGTTCCGTGAGCTGATAACCTCTTTGTCGTAAATCCTCATTTGTTCCTTTGGACTGAGTTATTTCTGCAGTTTCTTTTATGTGCATGTAGGCTTTTGCCTTGTGGGCTTTGTGGTATGGTTCTACTAGGGTGATGTCCTCCGGTCTCAGATATTTGAGGGCCCTAATGTTTCTGAAAATCTTCATTAGCGTCCCTCTGTTTAGAATTACGTCTTCAGAGTTTTGGTCTGTTTGTTCTATTTTGAAAATGTTTGTCTGGACGCGTTTGTTCTTTTCTGTTTGAGAGGTCCACATTTTTCTGGGTCTGGCCCACGGGGCTTTTTGTCTTGATAGAGAGCGGCTTGTCGGTCAGTGAGCGGGCGCTCTCTCTTTTGGTCTTTTAGAGGTGTTTCTTACATGGCGATTGTATTCTTTATGTTTGACATCTCGTCTGTTGTTTGGGGGTGCTGCTTGTCTTCGTTGCTGAGCTGGAGTATATGTTTCTTGTTAGTTCAGGCTGGTTGGGCCTTTTGGGTATCTCAAGCTTGCTCTTGAGTTTCGACATTGTGGTGTTGAGCTGTTTCGCCTTCTTTTTTTGGTGATGTTTTCCAAATCGATTTTGGTGGTGTGAGTTCTATGTTGATGACTTTGTCCTTTTTAACGTCTAGGTCCGGCGTTGAGTGCGTTGTCAGATTCATTGAGTTTTTGTCCACCATGAAGTCTTCTATTGATCGTAGGGATTTTTGTGTTTGATGTATTGGCGGTTGTTGGGGTGGCGGTGGGCTTGGTCGTTGGTGGGTGAAAGAGAATGGGTTGCTGAGTTAAGTCTTAGCTGAACTGGCCTTCCCTGTGATCGTGCTTTCTGTTTCTTTGGTCGATTTGTTTTTTTGTACCACTGGGATGTTTTTTTGAGGTTGCTGGGGCCTGTGTGAGGCGCCAATCTTTGGTGGTGATCCTATTGTTATGCAGTCTTGGTTGGGCGGTTGTTGATTCCTATGTATTTCCTTTTCTTTGTTTCCTGGGATTTTCTTTGTTTTTGGGCCATCTTGTGGCCTGCTGAGGAAACTAAATATCGACGGGCTTGTCAGCTGCTCTGTTTGAGTTTCTGCGGTTGACTGATGTTTTTGGACTCCCCTTTCAACTCTTGGGGTATAACCTTTTGGTTTTGCCTCTTGTTCTTTGGCCATGATGAATCCTTCTAGGAAAATTCCTTTAGCGTGTCATTGTGTGCCTCATAGAGTTTTCCAAAGGGGGCTAGGGCTATAGTTATAGCCGAATTTATAGTCATCATGTCTGGTTTTCCTGAGGGGGTGTCAGTTGGTATCGATTGGCTTTTTCTACCGTGTCTTGCTGGCGTTGTTTGAGTTTGTTCTGGTCTTGGTCTTTCTGGGGGTTGGTTTTGTGCTGGGTGACTTTCTCTTTGTGCCCTTGTTGAAGAGCTTGTTTTTGGGGGCCTTGGCGTTGTTGGGCTCTCTCCCAGTCAACTGCTGCTTCTAGAGCTGGGAGAACATAGGATTGCTAAGTTTTTTGCGAGAATCTTTCTTGGGTGTTGCAGCCTGAGGATGCTTACTTTGTCGACTAGTGTTTTGCTCTGCCTCTGACTCCATTCTGTCAACACAGGGGGGAGATTTCGCCTCCATAGGTGTCTTGGTTTTGTCTTTTGGAGGGGGGTCGGAGAGTGGTGATGATTGAGCTCCTAGGATCGGTGATTGTAGTGCTGACGAGTTCAGATGAGTTGTATCAGCTGGCTCAGGAGATTCAGATGGAGGTTTGTTGGGATTTTGTTTAAGATGGATGTCTGGTTTTGCCTGTTAGTCGTTTTTGTTTCAATTTCAGAGTGTTTTGGGGTCGTTTTGCGTGCTTTTGGTGCTGGTACAGGGTCGGTGAAAGCTTCCAGTATCTCGTCATCCATTAGTTCATTGAGGACTTCATGTTTCTTTTTGCCTTGCCTTGAGAAGACGTCTTTCAGAGAGTTGCAGAATGTGGTTTTTAGTGAAGCTTCCTTTGATGGGTCTAGCTTTGCTTGCTTTAGTTTGCCTTGTTTCTGATTTTTTTAGGGGTTTTCTTTTTTCTTGAGGGCTGTTTGTGGACGTTGTTTTGTGTATTTTTGATCCACTAAGGGGCGAGCATTTTTTTGTCTGATGTATTTTGTTGGTTTTTGCCCTTTCCTCACGTGGTTTTTCCTGCCGACCTTTGTTGGCTAGAACAGATTTTTGCACTTCCAGGTGATGGGGGCTCAGGAACAGGGAGCGGGGAGGACGTGTTGTGTGCGGTTCAGCCTCAGTCCAGCCTTCGCCGCAGTCTGCTTCCCCCTCGCTTTCCATCGCATGAACCTGCGCGGCCACGATGGCGCGTGCAGCCCAACAGTAAACAGGCACTGCTGAGGGCACTACGGCCGGCGGGGACCTTAGCTGTTGCTCCATCTCCAGATCCCCGTGGTTGCTGCTGCTTTCAGGTAAGAACGATTGCTCGTCTCCGGGGCTTCGATTTTCTGATGTGAGCTGGCTCGCAGGCATTTGCTTCACCTGTTGGAACGAAGTCCCTCGCAGCCTGTCCTTTGACATGCTGCACTGGGCTGCTACCAACTGGCGGGCTTTGTCGCAAGGTCGGCTCTTCTGGCGGATCCTTTGGTGCTGGGTCGCCGCCTGTTTCACTTTGTGCCTGAGTGGCGGTTATTTGCTGTTTTGCCATGCACGCTGGTTCTGATAACATCACCTGCTTGATTTGGCAAACTGCACCTGATGGAGTATCTTTATCCATTGATTCCGTGCTGGTCCCACAGATTGAGCCCCCACTTAGTGCTGAGGGCTTTGGAAGCAGTGATTTCAGGCCCGTGTTAGATAGGCCAGTGAGTCGTGATCTGGCAGTTTGTTTTGGGGGCAGTTGGCTGATTGTTTGAAGTGTTTGAAATATCGGACGCAAACTTCTGAGGCGTCCTTTGTCAGCGTCTTCGGTTTCTAGTGGCGAGCGTTGCAAATTAATTTTTTTGCAGCCTAGCAACCTTTCAGTCCTGACAAGGACTGCAATGACTGCTCAACTCTGCTCTTTTAAACTGTCCACGGCCTCAAACACTGTTCGCGGACACCGCCATCACTCTGCGTAGTGCGTTCACATGATGACGCCCTGCAGGTGGGGATTTCAGCACGCATGGGCCGTGTGTCTGTAGAACAGGCACAATGTCCGCAGACTAATTAAAAGTGCATTATATGAGCACAGACATGTCCGGACATCTTGCATGTCCGGTGGCACCTCCATTTCGAGTGCGGGCACCCAGGACAGCCACATGGTCCGCAGACTCATAATGGGACTTTTTAAAAAACAAGGGAATACCACACAACAATAAAGGAAGCATTTGTAGTAAAAAAAAATAAGTTTATTTACGAAATGGATGGGGTATCGGAATGGGAAACATAAATGGGAGAATTTGGCATTTGTGTAGAATAATGATGAGGGGATGAAGGGACTGATGTTTCATCAAATCGTCTTTGGGGAAAGTGTTCAGAATTGGCTGGGGATGACTGCTGGGGACAAGGGGTACAGGTGCAAGTGGGACAGTGAAAGGGAACATTTTTAATCCGGTTATTTTTCAAGTATTGTGCAAGTTAGTTGACATTATTAGTTGTTGTATCCAATTTTGTTGACAAGTTCTTGATTTGACTATTTACATTTGGGGATATGACTTCTGTTTCAGATTGTGGGGACTGAAAATTATGAACCTGTTTGTGCTTTCATCATGCACACTATGTACTGGAAGAGAAATAGAAATAATTATTTTAGTACAGTGTGTACAAAGTACATTATTTGTTGATAGTACAATTTGCATTGCATACCATTGGAGATGTTATCGTCGCTCATTTCATCTTCTCTTCCAACCATTCTAGTTTGCTTGCCATTTCTGTGAGAAAGAAAAGGGCTTCTCTTCAACAACGCATGTTTATGTAATGAAAGCTAATAAAAAAATGCAATGCACTTACTGTTTAATAAGAATGTGTTGTGCAGTAAGTAGTTGCTGTTTTCAATCTATATCCAGAGTTGTACTGGGGAGATTATATGAAGTGTACAGTTATGGTTTATGATTGGTTCATTCCATTGCAATGTGTGTTATCTAAAAAGAAAATGGTATTTTTAAACATATTTGTACAAAAAGGTATACTTATATGTTGTAAACATTATTTGTGATTTTAAGTACATCTATTTGTTGGTTGATGGTTACATCTTTTTTGGTTTTCCCCTATGATTTTAAGGGTTGCAAATGCCGTCCACTGTCTGTGGACTTTCCACGCTGTTTGCGACCTCCATTTCTGCCACATTGGGGGGAGTACAATATAAGGGACTTGTAGCAGAGGAAATGTGCACTAGCAAAAACCTATGAAATTCACTGAAAAAACTTTGTTAAAGGGACGTTATGGTTAAGTCGCACTAACAAAAACCCATGAAATTTTGTGAAAAAACATAGTTAAAGGGACGTTATGGTTATGTTGCACTAACAAAAACCTATCAAATTCAGTGAAAAAACTTTCTTAAAGGGACATTATGGTTACAAGTAAAACCGAAAAACATCAGACATTCGCCAGTTATGGTAAGCTAAACAACCATAACACACACCACCACTGCTAAGACTATCACGCAGGACATCAAAGATGACACCACACATGTAATTGATGACATTCCTGATGACATCACATATGAAATTAATTTTGATGAAAAGTCTCTACCAGGGGTTGTGTATACAGTGTTGTTAAGAAGATATCGGGGGTGATCGGGAGACTTATCATGAACTACTTAATCTATTAAAGAATGTACTCATCTATACACAACATTATATTGGAGTGTTGTTGTTAATACAGGAACCTGTATACATAAACATAGGTAATGGCTGCAACATGCACCATAGAAGTACAATATTTAAAATGTTGTAATTTTGGATAGTAAACTAATGAATGCTACCTTATCAGTGTTTTGAGTAATGTTAAAGCTAACAATTCAAGATTTACTACACACTTGTGCAAGTACAAACAATGGATATGAAGACCCAAAATGCATACAAATCAGAGGCACATACAGGGAAACTCAAGTAAGGAAGAAAGAAACGGCATCACCAGAAAATGTTAATAACATTTAAGTGTATCTTTATGTGTACAAATAAATCAAATAAATTGTGTGTTTAAGGCCTGCTTATTGCCCCATTTATATACGCATTATGAGCTGAGACCAAATACTAAGAAAAGTACTTTTAGAACATAAAACAGGTTAATGTGTCACCACCATATCTAATGTTTCAAGTGCTTCAGGAACTTGATTATGCATTTACTTAAATACAATTAATGGCTTCCCAAGAAAGCAAAGAGGGAACAGGCAGTCAGCCTATTCAGTGAAACCCTGTCATTTACTAAAGAGAAGGAGACAGCAGGAAAAGAAAAGACAAAAGAAAATAATGAAATAACAATATTAAAAGAACTGGAAAAATTACGAAAAAAAGAAACAAGCAAATGGTGGGAAGAACACTCCCTACAGAACTATTTAGATGTGGGTAGGATCCCACGAGGTTTGAGAATCCTCACGATACCATCATTTGAGGAGCAAGATCCTATCATGCTGAGGAATGGGGAGATGCTTCAGACCAATACTCTAACACCTTTTTACACATTCTGGTTAAATATGCTGGGAGTGATCGCACTAAAATCCTCGCAAAAATAGGGGAACTTGAAGAAAAATTAAAGAATATCAAGGAGAGCAAAGAAGGGAAAAAACTTCAAACTAACATCATGAAGAAGACATTAAATTGTGGAAACAACGCAAGTTCCTACGCGACAAAGCGGACTACGAACAAGGTCAAGTGTACACTTTTGCACACTGCTTTGACAACATGAGACAGAAGGCAAAGGAAACAGTGGTCCCATCAGTGTCAGAAAGTGAAGCTAATCAAGAGCCAACAACCTCCACTTCCGAATCAGACATCACAGAAAATGAAGAAGATGAACCTCCAGTGCGCCTCAATTTTTTAGAGGAGATGAGGCTGTTATGTCAGGACGGCCGCTCGAACAACAAGAAGACCAAAGGATCCACAGCCGCAACAAGAGTATGAGGAAAAGGAGTAAGAAAACCACGAGGAGGGGGCAGAGGGACAAAAAATTCAAACAACAGCCCTGTGTCAAGATCATTGTGCTCTGGCAAATGAATGAAAATATTAGGCTAAGTCTTAATGAACAACAAATTATCATCTTATCTGACCATGTCTTGACTCCGGAAGAGACTAAAGTTTTTAAGCTGGGTTTAAACTTTTGTCCACTGGCTGGCTACGATTATGTGCAGACAAGAGTGGATTTGGATAGTTTTGTACGTAAATTACGTTTGAAAAAGTATTTTGCAACCAACACATATAAAAAGAAAAAGAAAAAAACACTGGAAGGTCAGACAGACATTACCATCGCCGATATGAATACTCTCACTACTTTAGTCACATTACAACAGGAAAGTGATAATAATTTGGAAGGTGCATTTATAACATCAGAAACCAATAGCTTGGAATCATTAGGTATTTGCATAGACTGGCCATCCAAAAGCAAACTCAAATGTAAATCCAAGTTTAATCCACTGAGTGCACAGAACATGAATATTGAAGCATTCTCAAATGTTGTAATTGATGATCTGAAACAAGAAAGGAGAAAAAACAAAAAACACATCAAAAGTAACCTTTCTTGAAAACAACAAAAGGCCCTGTCTGACCTCTGCAAAATGGACAAGTATATAGTCAAAGCAGCTGACAAAGGTTGCAATATTGTTATAATGAATAAACAAGATTACGTGAAAGAAGAGTACAGGCAGCTTAATGATCCCAAATGCTATGAGCGACTGGAAAAAAATCCCATCCAAGAAATGGAAAACAAAGTTTGGGATTTCCTAGTAAAATGGCAAAATATGGGCATTCTGGAGGAGGAAATGGTTAAATTTCTTTTTACCAAACATTCAGTCATTCCGACTATATATTTCCTCCCCAAAGTCCACAAGAACCCCATTAAACCCCCAGGGAGACCTATAGTTATACTTTGTGGCTCACTCCTTGAGAATATGTCCAGATTTGTGGATGAAATCCTCTGCACCTTCGTCTCTATGCTACCATCATATATCAGAGACACCACAGATTTTTTATGTAAGATTGATGAATTACCTTGGGAACCAACATACTTGCTGGCCACCATGGATGTGGTGTCTCTTTATACATCAATACAACATGAGGATGGCATAAGGGCATGTGAAGTTTTTCTGAAAACCAGATCTCTCAATTATCTTGAACACATCACAATGATCTTAAAAATGCTAAGACTCTGTCTAGAGAATAATTTCTTTCTTTTCAACAATGAGTTATTTCATCAAACCCAGGGCACCGCCATGGGAGCAACATTTGCACCATCGTATGCTAATCTCATGATGGGAAACTGGGAAAAATCACTTGTGTGGACAGAAGAAAATTAAATTTTCACTGGCAAAATAATACTATGGTTACGCTATATTGACAACCTATTTATCATTTGGAATGGTACAGCACAATCATGGCAAGAATTTGTAAAATTTCTCAATATCAATTCACTGAACAACATAGTTTATTTGATATTGTGTTCCTTGATGTAAAAATCCAAATTGTAGACCAAAAATTGGGGTGTGAACTTCATAGAAAAATCACTGGCGCTAATGTTCCGCTACATGCAAATAGGGCCCATCCCAAAAGCCTTCTGTGGTCCATTCCATATGGCGAATTTATTTGCATAAGAAGAAATTGCAGTCACATTGCAGATTTCGATACAGCGTGCCAAGTTACAGCCCAAAACCTTTTATATCAAAGGTACCCAAAAAGATTTATTGAAAGATCATATCTTAAAGTCCGGGATATAAAAAGACAGTACTTGTTGATGATATCAAAATCTGCACTTAAGGAGAGTACAGAAGATAGTACTATCAGACTCAACCTAACTTTCGGAAGTCATTCACAGACGATACGTAACATCATTAACAAATATTGGAAAGACCTGACGGTGGACAATGATCTGGGCAAAATCCTATGTGAACATCCAGATATAACCTTCCGAAAGAGTACATCTATTAAAGATCTTGTAGTACAAAGTTACATGGCCTCAGACAACATCAAACAGGGCAGCAATTGGCTCTTAGGGGGATGTGATGACTTTTTTAAGTGTAGAAAATGCAAAGTTTGTAAATATGCTTTAAATCTTAACAGCTATACTCACCCCATTCTTAAAACAACCATGCACATCAAGGGCAAAATTAGTTGTGAGTCTGAGCTAGTTGTGTATGTTCTAACATGCCCCTGCCTTAAGTGGTATGTGAGCAGCACAAAATGTAAGCTAAAGGTGCAGATTTTGCACCATATCGGAGCTATAACCAACAAGGACCATGCATACCCCCTGGCTAAAAAAAATTCAGAGTCCCATGATGGTGATCCTAAGACTTTAACATTCTTTGGTAACTTTAAGGTTAACACCGGCCCAAGAGGAGGTGATCGTGAAAAACAACTGAGACAAGAAGAGACGAAGTATATTATTGACTTTGAAACCAAATACCCGAAAGGGCACAATATAGATGAGCAATTATATACATTTCTGGGTGTCTAGATAATTTATTTATTTTCTCTTCTTCATGATTGTATCTTTCTATCTCTCATCTAGTTTTGTTTTGTCATTTTGACATCCTATGCTTGCTCTTTGAAAAATAATAGGTATACTTGTTTTCTGATTACTATATTGACTTTCTTTTTCAATTCATCTTATTGTTATATTTTTTTGATTGTCCTGATTTTCTCATACTTTAGAGCTTATCTTTCTCTCATACAACTTCTAGGCATGGGTTTCGGATCCTTCTATACACACCTTTGTTCTTATGTTTAGTGACTTACATTGATACTGGAATGTAAAACCTTGGGTTCTATGTTCTATTTATTAACACAAATAGCATACCATTTATAAAACATGAAAAACGTTTTTTATTATTATATATGTATCAGGACATAGTCAGATGGGCTTAGCCGCATCCAAAAAACATCATATTGTTTAAATTCCAGGCACATGCACCTTATTTTGTACTAGTTACATCCGTACCCATTCCCACTAGTTTGGGGAAAGGTCAGATTATCTGAAACCCATGATATTCGTATTTCCACTTGGACAACAAAGCTGAAAAATATAAGGTTGCATAGGGAGTATTTTTAACCTTGACTATGTAGATTATGAATATGACCACTAATTTAAAGTGAGGCACTAGCACTTTATTTCATTTTATAGGAACGTGTTTTTAGTGTTAACATTTGTCTGTTAGGCTTGTTGCACTGCGCATGAACCTTTTATATGATGGTTAGCTTGGAAGCAGCAGAATTAACAGTTTTATGTTTTGATATACGTATTGTTTAGATTCCACTATGGATATAATTAGTAACATCTGAAACAATTTCACACTTACCTGTGTATGAAGTTCTGTTTCTTACTGTTACATCGATTGTATTATATGTATTGCAAGTAACATTAACCCATTGCAAAATGGCTGCTTGCTTCTGTAAACAGCCAGTAAGTCACCTTCTCACTGTTTTGTAATTATTTTACTGTGTTTAAATTTGGGCTCCAATTACTGGGAGGAGTAACTGTGATCAAGCCACATGAGTGTAGCGAAACGCGTCAGCCAGCCGCTCATATCTTGGTAAGCACTTCGTTTTTAACTGCCCTAATGAAATACATTTTTTTTCTATTTTTGCATATTCTTGCAAGAGCAGTTTTTTTCGAGTCCTGAAGCCTCATTTTTCGGCAAATTGCAGCCGTGGGTTGGTGCCATTCCAGAGTGTTGGGAGTGCAGCTCTAAAAATAATGAAGGCTTCATTGCCTTTTTTTTGGGAAATATATATTTATATATATCGCACCTTTTAAACTTTGGAAATTGCCATTGTCAGTAAAAACAAAAAACGAACCTAAAACTAAGCAAAAACAAGTGGCCCAGATATGTGATGTCACCAGTCATGTCATCAATGGCATTTGGGATGTCATATTTGATGTCCTGGGTGATAGTCTTACAGTTTTTTCACTAAATATATTTATTATATATATATGAATATATATATATATATATATATTTTTTTTTTTTTTCTCTGTGGTCATGCTAGAGTTCCTTTTTCTCTTTATTGGTTTCTTCAAGAAAGTCAATGAAAAAAACCTCCAGATATTGTTTGAAGCTCTGCCAAGGTGCAATTGGGTTTGTTAATAAATAATGGTTGTGAACAAGTGCTGACAAAGATTAATGGGTCAGCTTACTGGATCGGATTTTACCCGCTTCTCCAGATTTCTTTTGTGCACTGCGTTTCTCTTGTTTCTTGCTATCCATGTGAACTAACTGAGATCTTGTGTGCACTCGTTTCTCTTGTTTATTTAGTAATGTGATAAAGGTCAAAGACTTGTCTATTGTATTGCGCTTCCAGGTACGTTCTAAAAGGAAGAATTCAATCGACCTATCATTTACTGTTAAGTATATGTATTCATTTAAAGGTCTTTACTCGTTTTCAAAGGCCGGGGACTTTTTGTATCATTGATTTGCTTTCATGTTCCAGGGCTTGGGGCAATTGTAACACATATTCTTTGTTATTAATGTTTTGTCAAACCTGGCTTATAGGCATCAATGTCTTACCGTTTTTTTTAAATGTCATCTAGAATCGTACTTCTCTTTTTCAATTCCCTGTGGTTCAAAATGTCTTCTATCTTACTCTTTTAAGGATGCTTCATAGAAAATATGCTAACAGCTATACCCATAAGAGCTGGCAGTATGTCTCCATCCAGCAATCCATCAATATGTATATATACATATAGCTAAGGATGTCTATGGCAGTAGTTGTAAAAACACAGGTTTACCACTAGATGGCAGCCCACCAACTCTCTGCATCCGGCGACCCTCTGCTTTCTGGGCCTGGAACTGCGATGATGCGTTACTTTCGTGAATGCGATTGGGGAGAGAGAGCTTTGTACAGGGAGACGACATTGGTCTTCAGTGACAACCATGTGTGAACAGAGCACCACAGAGAATGTAGGTACCCAGAGGAGCCATAACCCGGTCTCCCACCAGATACAGAATGATAATAACACCCACATATGCAGGGAAGAATCCAGTAACTAAAGCTGCCATGTCGTCCTATTTGGACAAGAGAAAAATAAATCACAGCTAAATTGCACAAAGCACACAATCACATAGCTAACAAAGTACAATACTAAAATTCAACACACACACACCCATCTTTTTGGTATAAACTAGTGAACCCTTGCTAGAACAATACCAATTAAGCATGACAATGTGCATGCAAAAAATGCTACGATATGTGAGAGCAAAGAGTAAAGTGATCAATCACAAATCAATGTTCCTGTGGAATTCCAACTCCCTATAACCATATTTCTGAAATGGAATATACTTCCTACAACAAAACAACTCCACACACAAACACACATACACGTTTTACCTACCTTATTTGGACTATGTGTGGGAATCTGCCTTGTGGGGACTACCCTTTCCCAATGTTTTAAACTATAATAATAACAGAAACATGTTCATAAAAAGTTCATATTTAACGATCCCACTTCAAATTTGCAAAAATGTTGTTTTTTAATTGTGTGTACGGCGCCATCTTTGTGGGGACTTGAACATGTGTTACTATCCTTGTAAGGACTTGCATCATTATTCTGTTTTGGAATTCAGTACATTCATTTTCAAATGTAAATATGGTGGTTTTAAAACAACACAAACTAATTATATAATTGCAAAAAAGGTAGCAGGCGCCCCTCACTCGAAAGAACATGGCATGATAACCTGTTCTGTGGTTTTTACCCACTGTGAGAGTCCACAGCCATCACTTTTAGCTCACTGTACTTTTCACAAAGGAGGAATATCCACTTGCATATCAGTCTTTGTCCCGCCCACAAGGGCAGTCCAGCACTGAAATGCCAGGCCAACCTCCTTTGAACAAGAGTACCAACAGCAACCACATACACATGTTTCAGCCTTGTTGGGCCTCACCAGTGAGGTGGAGCTGTGCCTCTCTGAGCACAGTGAGCAAGGGGTCGATGTCTGGCTTCCAACAGGTAACTTAGGGTGACCAACCCCAAGTTCCTTTCAAAAATGCAAAAAAGGTAGCAGGCGCCCGCCCCTCTCTAAAATGAACATGGCATGATAACCTGTTCTGTGGTTTTTACCCACTGTGAGAGTCCGCAGCCATCGCTTTTAGCTCACTGTACTTTTCCCAACGGAGGAATATTCATTTGCATATCAGTCTTTGTCCTGCCCACAAGGGCAGAATAGCACCGAAAATGCCAGGCAAACCTCCTTTGAACAAGAGTATCAACAGCAACCCCATACAGAATTGTATCTACAAATATAAGTAATTTAAGGAATCTAGGACAGTAATATATTTAAATATATTTCGTTTTGGTCCAAGTCACATTTGCATGTTCACTCAAATACACTTAATTTGACCAGTAGCCGCATTCCATTTGCTTCAGGGTTTCAAAAATGAAAAGAGGTGAGACAGTTTGATTGGTATTAGCCAATGATCTCACAATGTGATACAGAGAGGAATCTGGGATTGAGATTTAGGCTTCCTGGTACACACACAGCCATTCTCTTCATACAGATAAAGGAACTCAGATAAAGGAACTCTTTCTGATTCAAGATCTATCACATATGACAATGTGCGAATCAGGGATGAAATTCGCAATTATGCTTCCATGGTCTACGGCAAAGCTTGTGCCAATGGGAGGCAGTCGAATGAGGAAGACCTACCATACCTGAGCCACCCATGCAGAACTTGGAGTCACGGAGAAGAAGAAGGTGGGGTTTCTTGCTTAAAAACGTAGCACTGATCAATACACATAAACACGTCTCCACTAGAACCTTCAACACTCAGACAAGAGGCTTTAAAACGTAATGTTTTATGTTTTCTCTGTTTATTTCAAATGATGTGTACAACATACAGAATATCTGACAGTAACACTGATACTAGTAGGTGAAACGTTTGCGCTTAACTAGGCCTACAAGTCTCTTGACGTTACAGCATGCATGTAAATTGTGATAGCATGTCAGAAATAGAAAATAAATGGTATGGCTGAATGTACGCCATCACTAATATATAGACCGACAACATCAGACTTTTACAAATTCGCCTTATTCCTGCGCGCATGAACGCATGTGCTCATTTAGTCCCATAAGTCCCTTGACAAATTAGGACGCACATACCTCATCACACACAAATCGTTTAGATAATACGCTGTACTGCTGCGTTCCTGCTTTTACCACTATGTGGGCCAAAAACATCACAGAGTCACTTCTCGCAACATCCTGAAACAATAAACACAATGGCAAGAAATCTTCCATGCCACAATATAGCTCACGTTTACACAATACCCAAACCAATACCTCAAGGACACACCATAACAGGGATAAGCTAAGAATAGCGCCTCCTAAAACCTTCCACGAACCCACACACTGGCTCAACACATCAAATCTTAACAGGATTGGATGTCCAGCAAAATGCATTTCAGATTTGTATTTTAAACTAGTAGGCAAAAATGCATTCTGCCCCTTTGGTACTTGTAATTCACTAAGCACAGGCTAGGAGACAGTAGCCTTGTGTCAGGACATTACTCTTTAAATAGCAACTTTTAAGCTTAAAATCTGCACCTCATAGATCTAGCTGGCATTTTAAAAGCCTACATCTCGTAATTGGTCACTTGTTTGTGATTCAACATGCTGAGTGATACATGTGCTGGCAGCACGTGAGAATGTAGCACTGTACGTCTTATGCTTCATTAAGTGGTGTTATATAGTGCCCTTCAGTCAATAATGTTGACCTGGCTACGCATGGCTCTGTAAGAAAAGAGGACAGGGTGTGTTAGTTGGATAAAGGGAAGGAAGATTTGGTGTTGATCAATGCAGGCCGGAAGTACCCGTTACCTGTGTGCCAATTTGAACATCTCTATGTGGTTTGTGGTTGGTATCAACTAGGTAAGTTAGGTATAAGGGCAGCCCTTGGATTGTGGAGTGCAAACCTTGGCAGCATGGTTGTAGATAGAAGATGACTAGAGTCTGAGTATGTTAAGTAGACTAGACCCGGCGGTCGTCTGAAGGGGTGTGGTAAGTGTAAAGTTGCAAGATTTCAATAGTGAGAAGTTGGTTGATGGGTGAGGGTGTGGAGAGGAAGAGGAACTTGATGGTGTTGTCACTTCCATGGCTCTTGGCTGTAGATTTCACTGAAATTAAGTTATGGCCCAGTGTCAAGCAGCAGAAGACCCATGAATCAAATTGGTTTCGCACAGATGGCAGTGCCAATAGTTTTGAAAATTGCTTGTATTAAATTAGTCCAAGTTTCTGGTGCTCAGTTTTGAATAGGTTGCTTTTGTTTGTCATTTCTTTCAAAGTGGTTGGTTGAAAAGCCAAGTCTTGAAAGGGTGCTAGAGGGCCACCCAAGATGGCCACCAAGGCTTGAGCTCCCGCGCTGCCCCGGATTAATCCGAAAGAATCCTGCTGTTCCAGAGTTGGTTTTTCTCAACCAAGTGGTGTCCCCGGCTCCTGAACTCCTGGCCCCCCTCTCTCCAAATCCAGAAGAAAATCGGCTCTCCTACACGCCGTTACGACCCATCAAGTGCTGGGACCCGGTGAGTCGCGTGGGTCTGGCGGGCTGCCCCAGCGTGCAAGCCACTCCGGTGAGGCGTTTGTTCCGGGTGTTCCTGGCCCTGGGGTGGCGGCGCTGTCCGGTGCGCGACCGGAGGCAGATCATCAGTGTGAGCCCCCAAAGAAATCTCGACGGCCCTGCCTCCCCGTCGCCCGCTCCTGCCGTTAGACGGAGGCGGTGAGCCACGCTCCAGAAGGCGGGCGCACCTTCATACCCGACGCGACGAGGGGCTGAGGCGGCCGAATCGTGGGAACCAGAAGTGAGAGGCGACGGCGGAGCAAGGCCCGGACCAGTGCCAAGACCGAGGTATGAGTGGCTGGAGGCGGGAGCGGGGAGAGGTGACTCATCATTCTTAACATCCTGCTTCATTAGGCCTTCTCCGCCCAGGAGTCGATCCCCAGCGGCCCCGTCTGCCCCCGGCGGCCCTGACCTCCGGCACCACAACAGAGGAAACCCCACGACCCTAAGAACCCAGGACTAATACAATCCACCCGCCACCCCCTGTAAAATCAATTTGCCTGGACACAGCACCCAGGCGGATGGAGGTGCAGCGGAGGAGATAGCGCTGCAGAGGGACTCCACCAACCAGGTCTCCCCCAAACTCACCACAACTATCACATAGCGGCCAACTTTTGGACTGAAAGTGAGCTGGCCCCCGCTCCGGTCCTTCTCCCTACCGACAGAACGGGCCCAGCACGTCCGCACACTCATGGCAGAACCCTTGCAACCACACCAGACGGCGCCATTTTAGAAGGCATCCTCAATTGCCACCACCTTTGGCTTCTATCGTGGCTCTTGCCCCTTCTAAGGGCTCCACAGAGAACCCACTTCTCTGCAGACCTCCTGTCAAAGCCTACGAACCTCACCCATTCAACAAATCACTATGGGGAAAACCGATAAAATGCAAAGGAAACTGAACTTTGACAATGGCACTGCAGCAAAAACACCCCGTTTACAAGACGATGACGATCCTACACCAAGAAGCTCACAGCAAACGGAACCAGGGAACAATTTGTTGGAAATAAAAGAACTCCTCCTTGAACTGAAGGTGGGCATCGGCAGCCTGAACAGTAAAATGGACGGCCTATCCTCTAAAGTGGACCAATTACAACACTGCATCGACACCCACACAGAGTGCCTAAACGAAGTCGAACAGCGAGTCTCTGGCTTGGACGATGGCGCGGCCTCCCTGTTGAGCAAGGTATCCAGACTGGAGAGCCAAATGGCTACAACTCTGGCCAAATGTGAAGACTTAGAGGGCCGATCTAGATATAATAATATCCGCATCATCGGAGTGAGCGAGCAAGAATCCCAGTCGAAGATGGAAGAATGGGTTGAGTCACTCTGTGTATCTCTCTTTGGTCGTGAAAACCTCTCCCATCTGTTCATAGTGGAGAGAGCGCACAGAATCCTGTCCGCCAGACCAGCCCCTGGAGCTCCTCCCAGACCGATTATTGCAAAATTACTTAACTACAGGGACCGAGACACCATCCTCCAGCTGGCTAGAGAAAAGGGAGAGATGCTACACGACGGGGACAAAATCCACCTCTACCCCGACTTCTCTCCAGCAGTCCAAACACAGAGAAGGGCATTCACCAATGTCAGACAAAGGCTCAGAGACAACCAGATAGCCTACTCAATGCTGTTCCCAGCACGGCTCAGAGTGCAATACAACGGAAGGATCCACTTCTTCCAATCTCCTGAAGAGGCCCACAAATACCTCAACCAGAACGGATGCCCTGATCAACACCCTCGTCAACCCCGTCCCCAAAGAGAAAGGAATCCTAGAAACCCTCCTTAAAGAACCGGAGACCAACACACTCTAATGGACCACAACAAACCCACCGGAACAAGGAAAAGATGGAAGAAAGCGGGCAGGGACAATTGGGAGGCCCCACGCGTCCCTTACACAGTATTATTTACTTAATTCAAGTTGGGAGGGGTCCCGACGGACAAGTTGGGGGTTGTCCGCGTAATGGGAAAAGTTCTATGGTTACAGGGGGTAAGACAGCTGCAGGCAGCCTGGAGACCACAAGGAAAGTCTCCGGCGTCAGTTCGTTTACGGGCCAGTTGGGGGTTGCTCACAAAGACAGTTCACCAAAGCAGAGGGGGGAAGCTGTACCACCCACCCGCTGCCGCTCGTCACCCAGCCATCTCTCATCTCATCATCGGTACCACTGCGCCGTCCAACAAGAACCTCACAAACAGCAACCAAGGCGATCAATTCAAGGTTGACTTCGACGCGCCAGGTCCATATAGGCCAATCAAATGGCAAGATATACCCTAACCCCTCCTTTCAAAGTTGCAACTTGGAATATAGGGGGGGGTAACATCCCGTCCAAAACACAGAAAATCCTACAGCATCTGAGAAGACATGAGGTAGATGTGGCTATGGTCCAAGAAACACATCTAACCCCTGGCAAAGACCACACATGGGCCAAGTCCTGGGGCTGCCACAGATACTTCTCATCTTACTCGTCCTACTCCAGGGGAGTCGCTATCCTAATTCACAAGAGGACTAACTTTCGCCTAATCAACACAACAAAAGACTCAGAAGGCAGAACCATCCTGGTGAGTGGCATTATAGCAGGCAAGAGGATAACCTTTGTCAACTCTTACGCACCAAATGTAGACGGCCCGAATAATTTTGGCTGGGTTCTGTCACAACTCTTCTCACAAGAACTGTCTACAATAATATGGGGTGGAGACATGAATACGGTTCTTGATCCAATTAAAGATAGATCGAGAGCCATACCTCAACCTTAATCTAAAGCCAGCCTACAAATAGCGGAGATATACTGCGCATTCGATTTAAAAGACGCTTGGAAAGCGGCCAACGGAGAAAGGCGTGACTATACATTCCACTCGATGGTACACAACTCGAGCTCAAGAATCGATTATCTGTTCGTCTCAGCAAATGGCCCTCTAAAGTCTGGTCCTTGCCACATACTCCCAAGAACTTTCTCCGACCACTCCCGGGTTATCCTAAACCTCAACCCCTGTCATCCTAAATCCACGCTGCAACCCTGGCGCTTCAAAACCGGTTCCATGCAAGACGAGGTGTTCGCTACTAAACTGAAAGAGGAGATTGACACATTCTTAGAAACCAATATTGGCTCAGTCCCCTCTGCCAGCACGATCTGGGAAACTTTCAAGTGCTTCTTGAGAGGAGTGTGTCAAGCCAAGGAAAACGGCATCCTCAGACTCATTAGACGAGAGCTGGCAGCCAGTGAAGACCTTCTCAAAAAACTCGAACGCCAGGACACGAGCTCAGACAACCCGAGAGTAAAAGCTGCTCTGAGAGAGGAGCTTTTCAGAAATTCAACACCACGGCAGAGACCGCGGCTACCGAATCAGACAGTACGGTGAACGTCAAAAACCCGGTGCCCTACTAGCAAAATTTATAAAAGCCGACCGCAAGCTAACTCCAATCGAATGCATCTGCAATACGCAGGGAGCACTACTGTACACAGACGAGGAAATGGCAGAAGAATTTAGACTCTACTACCAAGATCTCTATAACACCCAACAGAATGGAAATTCAGATCTACCACTTGAGTATTTAGAAGACACAGAATTGTTTTGGGTCGAAAGTCAGCTACGGGAGCCTCTCAACAAACCTATCACACAAGAAGAAATCCTTGAAGCTATCAAATCTCTTCCTAAATCCAAAGCCCCTGGCGCGGACGGCCTCACCGGAGAATTTTATAAAGCCTTTGCGAATACTCTGGCCCCGCTCCTGGCAGCTGTGTATGAGGAAGCCCTAGAAAAAGGCGCGTTCCCACAGTATACCTGCAAAGCTAACATCCTCTTGCATAAACAAGACAAACCTCCAGAACAATGCGCATCCTACAGTCCCATCTCCTTGCTAAACCTAGACAATAAAATACTAGCAAAGGTTCTCACGAACAGGCTGATGCCACTGATGCCCGCCCTGGTACTTGCTGACCAGGCTGGGTTCATACCAGGTCGCAACACAACATTTGGAATCAGACGGCCGTTCGCCATCATGGAGGCGTTGGACCCATCCCAGCAAGCAATCGCCATCCTGCTTGACGCAGAAAAAGAGTTTGATTCTGTGGAGTGGCCATTTCTGTTTGCAGTGCTCACCAGGATGGGACTGGGAGCACGCTTCATTAAACTAGTATCCCTGTTATATACCAATCCACAAGCCAACATCATAGTGGGGTCAGCAAAGTCAGCTACCATCAATCTGCGTCGAGGTACCAGGCAGGGCTGCCCGCTGCCAGCTCTTTTATTTGCCTTGGTAATGGAACCACTTGCCTCTAACCTGCGGGAACAGCGACAACAAAGTGGGCTCATCATTGGCCCACATAAACTCATCATCTCACTGTATGCAGATGATGTCATGCTATTTGTATAAGATCCCGCGGATAATCTGAACCCGGTCATGAGGGAGGTGATCAAATTTGGCGCAGCGTCTGGGCTGAAAGTCAACCAGTCGAAATCCATAGTATTCCCACTGACCTCGGCGACCAAACCCTTTGCAGATGACTTCATGCTCACGTGGAAGACATCCAAAGTCCGGTACCTTGGAATACAACTGTCACGAAATCACCAAGAAGTGTTCCACGACAACTATGAAGTAGCCGCCAAATCACTACAGGAGAAGGTGGCTCGTTGGAAAACCCTACCGCTGACCCTCTGGGGAAGAACCTCCCTAGTTAAAATGGTGATCTTGCCTAAGATGCTGTACTTATTGACAAACATTCCCTTATTATTGCCGCAATCCTTCCTGAAAGAATTGAAAAGTATGGTCCTCGATCTGCTGTGGGCGGGCAAACCAGCCAGAGTGGCGCACTCAATACTGACTCTCCCAGTGATGAACGGGGCCTGGCCCTGCCAGACCTGGAGAAATACTTCTGGGTGACACAGGCGCAATTTCTTAGCCACTGGTACTCGACACAAACAGTCAGACCCCACGTGGAGGTGGAGCGAGCACTAGTGACACCCAACTTACTGAGGGTGGTTATCTTCAGCCAGATCCCAGTCGCCAACAATACCATTAATGTTGTACTCTCGACGTATAAAATCTGGAAGAAACTCGCACAAAAATGTGAAGTACGATCGAGATACTCTCCACTCCTTCCCATCAAATTCATACACGGAATCCCGCTGACGTCTGAAAGAGTTTTCCATCAGTGGGTGGAAAAACTAAAGATAAATTCTATTGGAGACCTGTTCGCCGATGATACCTTCCTGACTCCGGAACAGGCGAAAATGAGAGGCGGGACCACAGCGCTCGACATCTTTATCTATTTCAGAACTCGCTACACATTTCAAGCGCTCCTACCCGACTTCCCTCACCAACCTCCGACCTGGCAACTTCTACACAACGTAATACAATCACAAGGAGAAGGTAGACTGGTCTCACAATTATACAAAGCCATCATCACCAACACAACCTCCGACAACTCCAGAGCAAAAATCAGATGGGAGAAGTCCCTCAGTACAACCATCCCTGAAGAAGACTGGTCGTTCATCCTCAAGCAAATGTAAAAAATTGCACTCAACACTCGCCTCAAACTAATCCACTTTAACTTCCTTCACCAAACCTATCACACACCAGCAAAAACAAATAAACACCATCCTGAAACTCCTTCAAGATGCGAGCGATGTGGAGCAGCACCAGCCGACTTTGTCCATCTCGCTTGGGACTGTCCCAGACTGACCACGTTTTGGAACCAGGTTCTAGATACTACTGGAGCAATCATCGGAGAAGCCATTCAACCTGCCCACATGGCAGCCCTACTGGGATTGACAAAAAAGCTATCAGCACCAACAAGAAGACTGGCTGGTCTACTGTTAACACTTGCCCGGAGTAGGGTCGCCATGGCATGGGGCTGGGTTCCGCCCCCCACAGTCT
Organism: Ambystoma mexicanum; assembly: GCF_040938575.1. Classification (NCBI taxonomy): domain Eukaryota; kingdom Metazoa; phylum Chordata; class Amphibia; order Caudata; family Ambystomatidae; genus Ambystoma; species Ambystoma mexicanum. The sequence goes on from NC_090934.1 coordinate 880,981,846, forward strand.
CTGCATGGCATAAAGACATCCTCTATTGCCAAGATGTTGAAACTGACTTTGTCAAACTGCTGCCTCTCCACGCCCGTCCTCCTGACATATGGGGCCCACTGACGCTGTTCCTGATGAAAGAGGCCGAGGATGCCCCAGGCTCCCCTGCCAGCACGCATTAGTTATTGACTGTGACGTTGTTAACACTTAAGCCTAACACTCAGTGGCACCCTATGACAAAGATCTGGCCTGGTGCAGAGTGAGCCGCCATTGAAATCGAACTCCATGATGGGGGACGCGGGGTGGGGTGCAGGGAGTGGGGAATGGGAATGGTGCAAGTTAATTCCACCCTAATGTGGGTGAGAAGTTGTATTGTGTTCAGAAAACCAAAAATAAAGGTTTTAAAAAAAGAAAAGCCAAGTCTTGAGCTGTGTCTTGAAAGTTAGGTAGTTCGCTTGCAGGTGGAGAGGTGTGGGTAGGGTGTTCCACAGTTCTGTGGCCAGAACTGAAAAAGAGGAAGCCCCCTTGCTATTTCTTGTTGAAGTTGGGTAATAGTACTGGTGCAGCATTGCTGAGGAGGATGTGGGGGGGGAGTTTAGTGCTGAAATGTATTTCTGAAGGAGGAAGGGCCTCTTCTGTGATATGACCGTTGGGCGATGCAGGTTTGGAAATGAACAATTATTTTGATGGCTAGGCAGTGAAGGAAACTTAATGCTGGCATGATATGATATGTTCAAATTGCTTCATTCTGAGTAGTCTTGCTGGTGCATTTTGAACACTTGGAAGTTTCCTCATTAGGTAATCTGGGAGTTTGAAATAGAGGATGTTTGTACAGTCTAGTTTGGATAATATTAAAATAATAATGGCCATGGCCATGTGGGTGAATGTTAAGTATGGTAAGATGCAGCATAGCATGCGCAGCTGGGATAAACAGCTTCTGATGATGGCCCTTACCTGTGGATCAAGCGGGAAAGGGAATTGTCCATTGTCGTTCCAAGATTCCTTATTGTGGTTCACAGATTTGGGCAAAGGCCTATTTCATCAGGCCAAGCTAAGTGGGTGAAGCCAGGAACTGCAGGGGGCCAAGACAGTGGTTCTAGCCGCGAGGAAGGAGGTGATCCAGTGTAGAGCTTCTTCTTAAATATCAATATTTTCTAGTTTGTTTTAGGAGGATCTTGTGACTGATGGTGTCAAAAGTGTCTGAGATGTCTGGTACTCGCATAGTTCTCATCTGCATTGTTTTTAAGCGTATCCCAGATAGAGCACAGAGCCAAATATGTACTTCTCAAAGGTCGAAATCTTTGCTGTGCCTCATTCAGGAGTTGGTTTGTTTGGATGAAATCCTGAAGTTGACAATATATGTATTTTTCCATAAGTTTCCAATTGAAGGTGGTGTTTTCATATGGGTCGGCTCTTGGCTTTTTAATAAAAAAGGCTGATGTATGTAGATTTGAATTGAGCTGGGACTCTTCCTGCACTGATGGAGTTGTTGAAGAGGGATACGATGATGGATGCTAAATCTGGTGATTTCACAATCAATTTGTAAAGGTTGTTGGAACATGGATCCTCAGGAGATTCTGATGGGTTGCTTGGGTGAATGGTAGCTTGTAGGCCCCCTGCAGACAGAATTTCAAAAGACAATAGAGAGGAGGTAGTGGAAGGTGTTGGTGGAATCGTAGTGGTGGGCAGGTGGGAGTGTCCTTCTTTGTAGCGGATATCTTGGATGTCAAGGATGTTTTGGTTGAAGTGTTCAGCAATTTGGTCACATAGCTCTTGTGTAGGAGTACAGGTTGCATTGCAGTCTGACAGGTTTTTTGAATTCTCTGATGATCTTATACATTTCCCTTTCACTGTGATGTGCTGAATCAATGCATTTGGGGTATTGTGCTTTCTTTGCTTTGAGTACTACAGCCCTGTAAAGGTGTAACTGTTCATGGTAGGCACATTTGCTAGTGCGTAGATTGTTTTTCCTTCAGATTTTTTCCAGTTTCTGATTTTCCTTTTTTTAAGTAGTTTAGCCTGGGGGTGAACGATTTGGCATTTTTTATTTTTTGTTGTTGACTTTTTGAAAAGTTTGTCAATAGAGTCCAACACAGAAATAATGCAGTTGTGAATGAGGTGGAGTTTTGCATCCAGTGTGGTTGTTGGTCCACCTGCAGGGATGGTAGATTTGGTTATTTCTATTCTTTCAAGTAGGGAGTTGATATGTATTTCTTTCCACTGTCTAGCTACGGTTCTTTTGAAGGTACTGCAAGGTGTAGTCTCTCTGTGAATAGTGTGAATGGTATAGATAAGTGATCTCTCTAGGAGAGGTGGACTGGCGACCAAACGCTGGTCATGTTTCTATTACAAAAGATGCCTTCCACAGTATATCCAGCTACGTTGATGAGACCTTTAGCCATCTATTTGAGGTGTAATGTGGCATGGTTCACTTCAACTGACTTTGCAATGCATTTTCTTCTTTCATGAGACAGGCTAGACATCTATCATAGCCAGACTAGACATCTATCATAGATGTCCAGTACAAATACCATCCCTGTCCCCTGGGCCTCACACACGCACACAATCAATATGATTACATGTGCGTTTGAGGCACTGGGGTGCCCACATGGCAGGCATGGTATTTTTTACTAGACATCTATCATAGATAGCCAGAATAAAAATAGAATCCCTGTCCCCTGGGCCCCACCCCACCTCAGAGGGAGAGCTGTTTTTTGAAGGTGGGGAGGAAGGTTGTGCAACAAAAGCATTGTTAAAAAGACATTGTTGTACAACCCATGTAAGGCTGGGGAAGAAAAACACCCCCAGCCTTGCATGGCTCATTAAGCATGCACAGTTTGGGAATAGAACTTTGACAGTTCATCCAGCCCAGGAGCACTCCCACAGCTGGAAAAACCAGCTGAGGGAGTGCTCACATTTACAATGGGCTGGCTCCTCAGCTCCTCCATACTGGCTGAGGGCACTGGTGGGTTGGCACCATCTTGCACATTATAAACTAGCCACCCCTGGTGGCCTGAGTGCCATGGCGAGACAAACCCAAGCCCTGCGAAAAACAAAAAGGATCCTCATTGGTAGGAGTTACAGTAGATCTAGCTGGTGTCATATCAACAACAGAGAATATCCTCTAAAAGCTCTCCATTATGACAGTCAGAAGAGTCACTACACCAGCTATACCAGTAACAGAGAATATTATACTATCACCTCAAGTGACGTGGGCTGGAAGTATCCCACCACAAGCATACTTGTCTAATTCACACCTAACCATACCAAAGAGGGGTTAGATAGGATTTGAACTCAAATTTAATCATCATACAAATTGGCAATCTTACAGAAAGAGCATTATAACAAAACATTATCGAACTTTCCAGCAGAGTTCGTGCAATGGTGTGAGTCAGTCAAACAGGGAGCTAGCCAAGTCTCCCAGAGAACTGTGGAAAAGCAGAGTAAAACTACCCTAACAGCAGTCAGAAGTAAAAATGAGGATGGAGGAAAAAGTAGAGTGAAAGGTGGGATGAATTCTACTGAGTCATCACTAATTCCCCAGTAGTAATCTCTTCCCACGTAGCCTGGGAAAGGCGGCCGCTCCCTGATCCTGACCCTGGGGGTGGTGTCAGGTGGGAGGATCATTTGGGGGAGAAAACGTTTGGAGAGAGGTGATGCTCTGACAGGAGAGATGGGGTATTCTTCCCTTGACTGTGAAGAAGAAACCCCAATCCCAGAGTTTCTAATGGCCTTTTGTCCTTCTTCAAAACTGTAAGGTGTTAAGTGCCACTTCTGTTAAACATCTTAAGCAGAAATGTATTCATCCTTCACATTTGTATAACCCCTCTAAAACTGATTTTACAACTGATGTTTATGATGATTGTTATGTTGAGAAAAGCTTTCAACAAAAGAACTTAAAACACTATAGTGATCCTTTGGATGCCTATTCCCATAAAGCTTTAAGTACTGGGGCGAAGAAGAGGAGTAAAAAGTCAATGAGGACCAATAGTTCTGCCAAGAAGAATGTGTGTTCTAGTTATTATTCATTCAATCGACTGATATTTAAATCCGAGAATGACCCCCATTTGAAAGGAGGTGAAGAAGTTGGATCGGGCTGCAGAGTATGCAGAGCAGGAACCAGAGTCGCAGAGAGAGGCAGAAGCACGGAAGGAAGCGCAGCTGAGGGAGATCAGTGCTCCCAGACTGCCTCTTATCACTCTGATGTACCAGAGTGGTGGGTGACCCAGTAGAGACTGATGGGCTCCCGAGAAGTACTCCAAAGGCACTGGAAGCCCATATTGGTTATCAGCGGTGCTGACAAACTGAAGGGCAGCAACCTTACCTGCGAGGAAACGTGAGTCCAGCAAAGAAGCTGACAGAGACCACGGAAGCCATTTCCAAAACATTACTGTATCGCAGCAACGTGCCATGAGTCAGAGATGCCAGGAGATACCGACCAGTTAGCCCAGTGAGAGTGGTAAGCCCAGGGCGTTCCAAGCAGTACACGGACCATTAAGGGGAGGTTTTGAATACCGACCAAATAGATATTACAGAGAAAGAACAAGAGGGCAACAATTGTGCCATTCTCCTGATAAGAGATGTCAGTTGTGGGAAACCTGGGACCAGCCTTAAGCCAAAAGACATTCAAAGAGCAACAAGGGGGCAAGAGTTGTGCAATTCTCCTGACATGAGATGTCAGTTGGGGGAAACCTGGAACAAGCATTGCCAAGAACCAAGATACCTTGTAAGAAGGGTTGAAGGAAGGAGCTTGAACAAACCCTCATATAGCAAATGCTATCATGGGGGAAAATGGTGACAGTCCCAACTGAATTCAACAAAGTTATACTACTGAGGAAGTACAGTTGTGTCATATTTTGTGGAGAGACCTGAAAAAACATCAGGCAGTGAAACTTTTTGGAAAATATTCCTTGCAGGAGAGTAAACCAGGATATCCAGAGTTTTCAGTTGAACATTGCTGGCAGGAGACTTCTCCAATATAATTCAAACAGAATGGTAGAAAGAATATTTGCTTTGCCATCTTAAAGAGAACATCAGTGAAAGAGACATTGGGCCTCATTATACGGATGGCGGTAAGGATTTACTGGTACCGGTAAAGTACCGGTACCAGTAAATCCTTACCGCCTTACTACGAGGTCCCTTTGCGGGTTGGGGGATTTAACGCCTGCTTTTTGCAGGCGTTAAAAACCAACCCGCAAAGGGACCCAGGGAGCTAATTACGGTACCGCAATTTGCGGTACCGTAATTAGCGCCTTCCCCATTCCCATTGAGCCCTATGGGCCAAAAATGGGAATGGGGAAGGGCAATGGTGGAAGGGGGAATTACCGCCCCGCCAACCTTGGAATGGGGGTAATTCCCCTTTCCGCCAAGGCTGTGCCGGTATTTTACTGGCATGAACCATGGCGCTAATAGCGCCATGGTTCTCCGCCATCCGTGTAATGAGGCCCATTGTCTCTATTGGAACTTTGATGAAACAAAACATTTCAAAATACTTTTTGCTTTTTCCTGAAACAGTTCAGGGGGAAGGGAAGTTAATCCTGGAGATAAGAATTGATTTGTTGAAATTGTATATAAATGGATTTTCACAATTTGGTGACAGTGAAAACGGAAATTCTATTGTTCCTTTTTCTAATTTTGTATATTAGTGTGAGGGTCAGATGTATTTTGGACACAAGGTCACTAGGCTTTAGTTTTGGTTTCATAGGTTGTGACATTCTCCTTTGGTTAGGGCAAGATAGGCCTTTTTCCAACCCCATTTTCTTTTAATAAGAATGGCTAATGTTAAGAACCCTACAACTTTGTGTCCACCTCTCATTTCTAACTCCTCACAAAGGGCAGAGTAAATGGGGATCCCCAATCTCGTCTTTCTTGTGGGTTAGCAACTGTGCCAATTGCATTTAGACTTTCAAGCAGCCCTGCACAGTCCACATCAAGCTCAGCAAATATGGTCACCCATAGCAGAGCTCCTACGTCAAGTGATCTCCACCTAAGGAAAGCACAAATGGTATGAATAGCCAATAGCAAATAAGAGGCTTAACACAGGCCAGGAGAAATTGTATCATCCAAGATAAGCCCTACCAAATAAAGTCTTAGCCTAGCTACGTTCAAAAGTGGGCCATGGGCTTATAAGAACATACAATAAAATTATTCACAGGATAGATTGTGGAATGGTGCCCCATTAGTAACAGAGTCTGTATTGTTGCGGGATTTGGGAAAAGCCATCTTGCCCAATGTTTGAACATCTGTAACAATTTGGCCAATGTAACATCCGAATCTAACCTGAAAATTGTGGTTGACTTTGTTTGTGGATAGAGCAATCTCCACTTAATCTGTGTCATAATTGTTGTATTTTAACTTAAGTGTACTTCAATCTATTCTTTTATTTACAAAATAGCAAGTTGCTGTAGACTTTATGTTTTCTATACTGTTCTATATCCTTTTTCCAGAACATTTTGTTTAGCAGTACCATCGCACTATTTTTTTTTTATATAGTAAAGAGAGCAACGATGAATGAGACCAATGATTATTGTACCCACAGACATGCCGATTTGGTTTGTGTTTTTGTTTTTCTCTTGTGTTTATTTTATGACTCTGTGGACTGAAACTTGTCATTCTGATGCACCAAAGGCATTGGCCGAAGCTTGTTCAATAAAACATTCTCTACTTTCTCTTGGATAAACAAGGTCTGATCATCTGAGAGCCAAGTTTCTTTGATGAAGAGTATGTTTATATGGTCTTTGGAGAAAAAGACAAAAAATGTCAGAGCAGTGCTTGGAGACAGAACATGCATTGATCAGGAGGCATCTTGTGCCTCTAATTTCTGGGTGGGTTTGGCTGCTTTGACAAGTGCTGTTGGGTTGTTCAAGGTTGTTTCTGTTAGTTTCCCAGGACTCTATGCTAAGGCTTTCAGATTTAAAGAGGTTGAGTACGCTCTTCTTGGGGTCTGGCACATCTATGAATTCCTGTTGCACAGATGTGGGTGATGGTGCAGGATGTCTAATGATGAATGGAGAAGCAGGTATTATTTCTTGCGGGTCTGGCCTTATGATTGATTGAATGGTTGTTGAGATAACCGCAGACAAGATGCAGTCATTTGTGAGTACTGTTTCTCAGACCAATGTTTGGTCATATTAATGTGGTTCTGCTGTGTGCTTCAGGGGGTATTGAAAGATTTAAGCCACCAATGGTCTCTTGAGTTGAGGTAGGGGAAGCCTGTAGAGTCTTAGGGTGAAGAGGTAGTGAGAGCTGCTTGCCATTCGCTCCTTGGTCTTTCTTCCTTTCTGCTATGTTTGTGGTTTCTATGCATCTTGTTACTGTGTTTCACCCTGTAGTTGGTGAGTCTCGGGAAGAGTGGGTGATATGGTAATGAGAGATGGGTGGCTTGGTATTTACCTTTTGATTTTCTTCGGGCCTGCGTTTGTGGTTGGTGTATTTAAGGACTACCTTGTCTCTCTGTCGTGCTGGTTAGTTGAGAGATTAACTGTTCCGAGAATACTAAAGGCAAATTAGCTTGTAGACTATACAGATGAGTTCAGAACCTATGAGGAATTGTTTGTGTCTGATACTCTATGTGTGAGGGGCCTAGTTTCAGTGAGATAGGATTGGTTATGATGAAATAGGTGTGTTGATTTAATTTAGTGCTGGTTGTTCAGTCAAATACGTAGAGTCCAATGAGTTATGTATTTGGGTTTAGACGAATACCATGAGTTACGCAGTTATTTTGTGGGCAGCACATTGAGTTAAGGTCTGTAGGTGATTGGTATGCAAAGCCTTTATGTGTTTTGTACGTAGACAAATTAAAACATTAAACTAGTTATGTACTAGGCATATAGGCAGCAGTAATAAGTCTGCAGTTATTCTGGAGGGAAACACACAGATTCACCTTCCTAAATGCCAGGGAGCAGGCACAAGAGGGAGCTATGCAGTAGTTAAGCAGGTGGAAAGTGAGTTAACATATCAATTATATGGTATGAGCAAAGCATGAGGAAGTCTTTTAATGTAATGTGCATGCACGGAAGTAAAAAGAATCAAATCTGGCCGTGCGCTAGGTGTTCATGTATCAATATATTTTTTTTTTATTGAATTTTATTGATTTTGTAACGTAAGGGTAGTGCACATTGGTACAGTCATGTTGTCTTCACATTGAACCATCAATATAATATTGTGTTTTAACAAGAACCATACAGTAATCCCAATTATCTTTCCCTTCCCTTTTTCGTTGAATTGGCTTCAGTCTAATCCCCCCCGCCTCCCCCTAAGATGGTCAGTAGGATTCATCCGGTTCGTTAGCAAGAATTTAGTCTGTGTTTGGTGTGAACTGGGACATTTATCTCAATTGGCGGGTGTGTGTTCATGTCCAGCAACAGGCTTCTTCTCCTTTGGGTTGGAGAGTGGTGGTCAGTTCTCCTGTCAATGGGTTGTTTGCGGGGATCCAGGGTCTTCTGGTTGTCTTCGTCTTTGGTTTGGGACATATATTGTGGCGAAGTCACTCCAGGTTGCTTCGTGACGTGCAGCTTTTCCGTGGAGGGCTGCTGTAATTTTCTCCATCGTATATATATTGGTTGCGATGTTTAGCCATTCTGTTTTTTCTGGAAGGTGTGGAGATTTCCATTTGATGACTAGGCCGGCTCTTGCCGCTAGTAGCAGTGGGGATGCCAATCCCTTTATCCTGATTAGTTTGTTGTCTTCCTCTTCTAGGCCAAATAGAGTCAGGAGGGGAGTTGGATTCCTTTCAATGCCGTCTATTTGTTTTATCCATCCGAGCACCTCATTCCAGTATATGCAGACTTTGGGGCAGCCCCACCACATGTGCCAATAGTTGGCGTTCGTTCCGCATTGTCTCCAACATTTTGGGCTGTTAGTCTGGTACATCTTCGATAGTCTGTGGGGATCGTATTGCCATCTGTGTAGTCATTTTATTGCATGTAGTTTGTATTGTGCGGCGATTGATATTCGGAATGGTGCTTTGCAAATTGTGTCTCTTGCCTGTTGGTAGAATTCTCTGTTGAAGTCCTTCTCCCATTTTTCTTTAAGGGGGAGGCTCGATTCTTGATCTTTGCCGATCAGAGCGCTGTACATGCTTGCTATCAGACTTTTGTTCGTGGAGGTCGTGTCGAGGATTTTCTCGAAGGCGGTAAGTTCTCTACGTAGCTTGGTTTTCCATTCTCGTTTAGATAAGACGCCCTTCAAACATAGGTAGAGGAAGATCGGTATTGGATGCAGTTGGAGGGCTTCCTCCAAGTCCGTAATTGCTATGAATTTGTCCTCTCTCCATAGTTGACTGACCCTTTCGAATCCCGCATCGAACCAGGTTTGATACCTAAGGTGTTCTGGGATCTCTTCTCGGACTCCTGGGGCCCATAGGTGGCTCAGGGGGGATGGCCATGTAGTTACTCCTATCATTCCTTTTCCCTCTTTCCATATGTTCCATATTGTCCCCAATATTGGATGATCACGTAGTTTTCGTGTGAGTTGTGGTCTGGAGAACCATAGCCATTCTGAGAGCGTCACAGGGGTCAGGTTATCGTTGTCCAGCTGGACCCATTGTAAGTCTTTCCTGTCTCTTAGGTGAGGGATAAGGACTCTTAGCTGGGCCGACTGGTAGTATCGCTCGATATCGGGAGGCCGACCCCCCCCTTGTTCTTTGGGTAGTATGAGAGTTTCATAGGGTATTCTGGGCTTCTTCCCACAGGAATTCGGTCATTGCCCTTTTCACCTGTTTAAAGAAGTTTTCTGGATTCGTCACGGGGAGATCTTGGAAGGGATATAAGAAGCGTGGGGGACTAACCATCTTGTTGGCATTCAAGCGTCCCATCCAGGAAATCGTGAGCGGTCACCATTTTGCGAAGTCCGCATGGAAAAAGGTGAGAAGTTGGGGAAAGTTGGCTTTGTATATGTCGGCGACGTCTCTCGTCAGGTTGACACCCAGGTATCGCAGTGTCGGGCCTCCGATAGAAGGCCCAGTTGGTCAAGTTCCGCTTTTTGGCTCATGGGGGGTTCACGCAGTGGGAAGAGGATGGATTTAGTTCTGTTAATTTTGAAGCCTGATAGTGAGCCATATTCTGCGATGAGTTCAATCGCTCGGGGGATTGATGTCATTGGATTTTGTACATGGAGTAAAATGTCATCTGCATATAAGGCCAACTTATATTGTCTTCCATGCACACGCAGGCCCTCAATGCCCTCGTCTGTCCTGAGCGTTTGCGCCAGTGGTTCCAGTGATAGCGCAAACAATATTGCCAAGAGGGGGCATCCTTGCCTCGTACCTCTGCCGAGTGGGAACCAGCGAGAATACTGAGAGTTCACTGATACGGATGCTCGAGGCGAGGTGTATACAGCTTTGATCCCTTGGCGGAGAACAGGGCGGATGCCTATTTTCTTTAGTGTTTCTTCCAGGAAATGCCATTCGACCCTATAGAATGCCTTCTCTGCGTCGATTGAAAATAGTGCAGGTGTATTTGGCATTTTCTTGGCCTCGTGTGTGAGGTGGAGGGTCTTGCGGGTGGAATCAGCTCCCTGTCTACCAAGGATAAATCCAACCTCGTCATTGTGGATTATGGTGGGCATATGGGTTTCCAGTCGTGCAGTGAGGACCCTCGTGTAAATGTTGGCATCTGTATTCAGAAGGGAAGTAGGGCGATAGGATCCGCACTGTTTGGGGTCTTTGCCATCTTTGGGGATGACTGTGATTAGAGCTTCGGAGAATGATTAGGTGCGGAGCCAGTTTGGGGGATGTGGTTAAAGAGTTCAACCAAAGATGGAAGGAGGGTGTCAGTGAAGGTTTTGTAAAAGCCTGCCGTGTAACCATCGTTTCCAGGGGTTTTGATTGCATCTTCTATTTCTTTGCCTGTGATGGGGGCGTCGAGAGCCTGTGCCATTTCCTGGGATAGACTCGGGATGGTTATCTTGTTCATATATTCTGCAGTTGCCCTTTCATCAGGTATGGTGTCTGAGTTGTATAGCTTCTAGTACAAGTCGACAAATGCTTCAGGGATGCTGGTGGGATGATCCCCATAGGGGTCATTCTCATTTTCTATAGTTGACACCCATCTTTCTATACGATGTCCACAGAGCCTGGCTGCGAGCAATGTGTCTGCTTTGTCCTCTTTCTCGTAATGTTTCTGCTTCAAATATTGGAGTTTGCGCGCAGTTTTATCAATTTCCAGTTGTTGCAGTTCTTCTCTCTTGCTGGTTGCCGCCTCTATTTTTTTTATCTCTCTCAGTGTTCGTAGATTGGGCGCTAAGGTCTAGTTGTGTGATTTCATTTCTGAGCCTATTTTCTATCAGGTGGCGTTCCCTTTACTTTGCTGCTCCTTCTTTAATTAGTATGCCTCTCCACGTGGCTTTCCCTGCCTCCCATACCGTGTTCTTCGAGACTTCGCCTGTGTTATTCCGTTCGAAGTATTTGCCAATATCCTTCGCGAGTTGTTCTTGGAATATTGGGTCCTTCCAGCGTGTTTCATTGCAGTGCCATTTCGAGCTTCTGTGGGGGAGTGCCATCCGAGAGAGGGTGACCGTGACCATGTCGTGATCTGACCCGGTCATGGGGGATATTTTCGATGTGGACAACGCCTCCGTTAGCTTTGGTGTGAGGTATATATAGTTGATTCTGGTATATGTGGCATGTGGCGCGGAGTTAAATGTGAAGCTTGTTTACTGGGGGTTCATGTGGCGCCATGCGTCTTGGAGTTTGTAGGTGTCCATCATGTTTATTACTTCCAAGCGGCCGGCCTCCCGTGGGTTGTTTGTCTGTGGGTTGCCGGCTTGTCTGTCCAGTTTTGGATCTGCCCACATGTTGAGTTTGCCTCCTAGGATCACTTCAACTTCTGCTTCAGTCATGACTTTGGGGACCCTGGGCCTCATTACACGGAAGGCGGTAAGGGTTAACGGTCACCGGTAAGGGTACTGGTGACCGTTAACCCTTACCGCCTTACTACGAGGTCCCTTTGCGGGACCCGACCTTAACGGCTGGTTTAGACCAGCCGTTAAAGTTGGGACCCGCAAAGGGACCTTGGTGCTAATTACGGTACCGCAATTTGCGGTACCATAATTAGCTCCTTCCCCATTCCCATTATGCCCTATGGGGCAAAAATGGGAATGGGGAAGGGCCATGGAGAAAGGGAGAATTACCGCCCCGCCAACCTTGGAATGGGGTGGTAATTCCCCTTTCGTCCATGGTGGTACCGGTATGGTACCGGCAGCAACCATGGTGCTAATAGCACCATGGTTTACCGCCTACCGTGTAATGAGGCCCTATATGTTGCAGGAATGTGGATTGTCCGGAATTGGGGGCATATATGGATGCAAGTGTGATGGTGGTGCCCTGTATCTTGCCGACAAGCATGATTGCTCTGCCGCTTATGTCTGCCCAAGTTTTCAGGACTTCAAATTGGAGTCCCATGCTGATTAGGATGCCGACGCCAGCTTTCCTGAGTGGGCTTGAGCCCCAGTATTCAGTGCCGATCCTGGCATACAGAACACTTCTTTCTTCTCCCTTAAGGTATCTAGTTTCCTGTAGGAAGAGTATGTCAAGTTTCGCCCTTTTGAATTCTCTGATCACAAGTGACTCTTGGTGGGTGAATTTAGTCCTTTGACATTTAGTGTCCCAATTTTTATTGTGTCAAGCCTGTTGCTTGCGGTGTTGCAGGTATTAGCCATTGGTATATTTTCTTTGATTATTAACCGGGTCCCATTTTTTATCGCTGGGTGCCAACAAGATTGGAGTAGTCTGTTGGATGTGCCTGACTGTCTTGGGCTTCGCGGTTGTTATCTCCCCTCCCGCCTCCCTCCCCTCTGAGTTTTGCAATCTTCTACCCCCTTCCCTCCGCTCTCTTTCTCCTCCGTCATCGAGGGCTTGCATCCTTGGTTGGTGGCATCCGATTAGGACTGGGTGGAAACTGTCCGTCGAACGTCGGGCCACCGGTGGGAACCGTTAAAGCACAGTCTTTTTTGCGAATACGATTATTTTAATGTTTTGAGCCCCCTCTGCCACCCCAACTCTTTGGACTCAACAATAACTTTCATGAAAAGATATGAGGTGATGCATGCAGTTTTGTGTCTCCTCATCGGCTGGTCGTTCCACCCCTCCCCTTTAGGGGGTTCTTTACTACGAATCTGGCCCCTTATCGGAAAAGTATGGGTCGCCTGGATCTTGACGATAGCTCTCATTGTGTTTCCCAGGTGTTCGTCTCTGGGATATAGGCCGATAAGATGTTATTGTCATTTGTCGCTATTAGGTGTGTTGTTGCCTCGCTGGACTTTCTTGATCCCTTCACTCTTTTTCTTCTTGGTCCCTGGAGTTCCCATCGCATTCTATTTTGCTCGGGCTCTTCTCGGTCTCCATCCCTGGGAGCCTTTCCGAGGAGTTCCGCGATGCAGTTTCGGATATCTTCTTCTGTTCGCAGATGTATCCTCTTGCTTCCGTGCTCAAAGGTGAGGGAGAAGGGGTATCCCCATCTGTATCGGGTGCCTTGCTCCTTGAGCCATTATTCAGTGGATTACAGAGACATCTCAGGGCTAGTGCGAGCGAGGATAAGTCCTGGAAGATGGTTCTCTGGGCTCCTCCTAGGGTGAGGGGACCTCCAGATCTGGCTTTCTCTAGAATCCTGGCTCTGTCCTGATATCGGTGGAATCTGGCAAGGACTGATCTTGGGCCGCCAGGTGGTCCTCCAGCCCTGTGTATTCTCTCTGTTTTGGGCTCGTCAACATCCTCGTCCGCTGTCAAGATTTTAATGATGTTGTGGATTGTTTTTTTGAGATGTTCTTCTTTTTCTCCTTCGTGTTCCGGGATGCCAAAAAAACGTAGGTTGTTTCTTCTCTCGCGGTTTTCTAAATCGTCCATTTTCTGTCTAAATTCCTCCTCTCTTTTCTCGTATTCTGAGGTCCATTTGGGTTTAAAGGGTATCTATGGAGGCTTGATTATTCTCAACGCCTTCTAGTCTTTCTTCAATCTTGTCCATTCTCTGTGTTATCTTATCTATTTTGCCGCCTAGATTGGCCCCCATATTTTTAATTTCATTCAAGAGGGCTGCGATGTCAACTTTGGTGGCTGCTGCACCTATCTCGAAGGCCTCCATTCTCTTTGTTCTTGTTCCCTGAGGTCGGCGGGAGTGGTGTATAGGCGTATCTGGCCAGTTTCACCTGAACATTCATGGGCTAATTGCTGTGGCAGAGGAGGCACACGCCCCAAGTTCGGGGGCCCAACCCTCTGTTTTGCAGCTTGTCTGTGTGGCTTTAGAATGATTCCAGGTTGTTGGCTGATGATCCAAGCTACCGTATGGGCATGAGGCTGATATGGGGTTTGCAGGTCTCTTAATTTAGCCTTGCGCACCGTCAGGCTTACTTGAGATCATGTGTTGTGTAGGTCGTCTGCAGATTCCCAGGGGGGTGCTGCGTTGCCTTCCAGCCGGGGCCTGGTACAGATATCTAGTCTGGGCGACCTTATTTGTTTATCTTGGGAGAGTGCTCTTATCTGAGTCCAGTGGTTCTTTTTACTCCGGTGTGGGGCAGTGTGCTGATCTACTGCACTCCGGTGTTGTTATGTGCTCATTAGTGGGGTCCTGAATGAGTGCGCATGGTTGATAACACAAGTGGTCTTACCCATTCTTTTGCTGGTTTTCTTTGTGGGGCGTGCATTATAATGTGTTTCCTGGTTGGTGGCTGGGTGTACTGTTGTTTCAGTTGATGTCGCTCTAAATATGCCCAAATCGTAAGAGCGTCGAGAGTGGCTTTAATGTGGTGTGCGGTGTCGTCTTTTGCTGTATCAATTTACTTTGTCTGGGGCGCACAGGGCGTGTTTTATGGGGACGTTTGGGGGTTCGCCTCATGTAGCAGTGTTGGTGGGCTTGTGTCCCCGGAGTCCCGACGTCTATTAGTGTGTGCTGCGGCCCCGCTTCCTTCTTCCTCCTGCCGCCGGGTGCCTCCTGAGACCGCCTTGGTGATGGAGTTCCGACTTCTAGGATCGGCGATCATCCGGAGGGGTGCCGTGGTGAGGACCTCCAGGCTTCACGCGGGGATGGGATTGTCCGCCCGCGGGGCCACTGCATCTCAGGGTGGGGCGGCCTCTCGGATTACACAACTCTCTGGCCGTTGGGAGTCTTTCCTTACCGCTGGTATTCCAGATGCATTCTCCGGTCTCCTGGGACATGCAGGCCATCGTGTACCCTGCCTCTCCCCCATGATTGAGTAGGACGCTCTGGGGGTGAGGGGGGCCGAGGAAGGTGTTCAGTGGGCCGCTCGTCCGGGGTACCACTTTCACGAGCGATCTGATTCGAGGCTGCTGCGTGGGTCTCTCATGGTTTTGCTTTTGCTTTAGAGCATCCTGCAGCATACGACTTCAGACAGTGTTTTCCCAGCTTTCCCCAATCCGATTTTATACGTGTTTTCTCCTGGGAGGGGGGTGTGTTTCTTTAGGCAGCCGCTCCTCACTTTGTTTTCCAGGGGAGGCTGTGGGGGGGGGCTCAGATCGCGTCGCGGACCTTCGGTAGAGGAAAAAAAAGGTGAGAAGTTGGGGAAAGTTGGCTTTGTATATGTCGGCGACGTCTCTCGGTACCACCATGGACGAAAGGGGAATTACCACCCCATTCCAAGGTTGGCGGGGCGGTAATTCCCCCTTTCTCCATGGCATACAGAACACTTCTTTCTTCTCCCTTAAGGTATCTAGTTTCCTGTAGGAAGAGTATGTCAAGTTTCGCCCTTTTGAATTCTCTGATCACAAGTGACTCTTGGTGGGTGAATTTAGTCCTTTGACATTTAGTGTCCCAATTTTTATTGTGTCAAGCCTGTTGCTTGCGGTGTTGCAGGTATTAGCCATTGGTATATTTTCTTTGATTATTAACCGGGTCCCATTTTTTATCGCTGGGTGCCAACAAGATTGGAGTAGTCTGTTGGATGTGCCTGACTGTCTTGGGCTTCGCGGTTGTTATCTCCCCTCCCGCCTCCCTCCCCTCTGAGTTTTGCAATCTTCTACCCCCTTCCCTCCGCTCTCTTTCTCCTCCGTCGTCGAGGGCTTGCATCCTTGGTTGGTGGCATCCGATTAGGACTGGGTGGAAACTGTCCGTCGAACGTCGGACCACCGGTGGGAACCGTTAAAGCACAGTCTTTTTTGCGAATACGATTATTTTAATGTTTTGAGCCCCCTCTGCCACCCCAACTCTTTGGACTCAACAATAACTTTCATGAAAAGATATGAGGTGATGCATGCAGTTTTGTGTCTCCTCATCGGCTGGTCGTTCCACCCCTCCCCTTTAGGGGGTTCTTTACTACGAATCTGGCCCCTTATCGGAAAAGTATGGGTCGCCTGGATCTTGACGATAGCTCTCATTGTGTTTCCCAGGTGTTCGTCTCTGGGATATAGGCCGATAAGATGTTATTGTCATTTGTCGCTATTAGGTGTGTTGTTGCCTCGCTGGACTTTCTTGATCCCTTCACTCTTTTTCTTCTTGGTCCCTGGAGTTCCCATCGCATTCTATTTTGCTCGGGCTCTTCTCGGTCTCCATCCCTGGGAGCCTTTCCGAGGAGTTCCGCGATGCAGTTTCGGATATCTTCTTCTGTTCGCAGATGTATCCTCTTGCTTCCGTGCTCAAAGGTGAGGGAGAAGGGGTATCCCCATCTGTATCGGGTGCCTTGCTCCTTGAGCCATTATTCAGTGGATTACAGAGACATCTCAGTGCTAGTGCGAGCGAGGATAAGTCCTGGAAGATGGTTCTCTGGGCTCCTCCTAGGGTGAGGGGACCTCCAGATCTGGCTTTCTCTAGAATCCTGGCTATGTCCTGATATCGGTGGAATCTGGCAAGGACTGATCTTGGGCCGCCAGGTGGTCCTCCAGCCCTGTGTATTCTCTCTGTTTTGGGCTCGTCAACATCCTCGTCCGCTGTCAAGATTTTAATGATGTTGTGGATTGTTTTTTTGAGATGTTCTTCTTTTTCTCCTTCGTGTTCCGGGATGCCAAAAAAAACGTAGGTTGTTTCTTCTCTCGCGGTTTTCTAAATCGTCCATTTTCTGTCTAAATTCCTCCTCTCTTTTCTCGTATTCTGAGGTCCATTTGGGTTTAAAGGGTATCTATGGAGGCTTGATTATTCTCAACGCCTTCTAGTCTTTCTTCAATCTTGTCCATTCTCTGTGTTATCTTATATATTTTGCCGTCTAGATTGGCCCCCATATTTTTAATTTTATTCAAGAGGGCTGCGATGTCAACTTTGGTGGCTGCTGCACCTATCTCGAAGGCCTCCATTCTCTTTGTTCTTGTTCCCTGAGGTCGGCGGGAGTGGTGTATAGGCGTATCTGGCCAGTTTCACCTGAACATTCATGGGCTAATTGCTGTGGCAGAGGAGGCACACGCCCCAAGTTCGGGGGCCCAACCCTCTGTTTTGCAGCTTGTCTGTGTGGCTTTAGAATGATTCCAGGTTGTTGGCTGATGATCCAAGCTACCGTATGGGCATGAGGCTGATATGGGGTTTGCAGGTCTCTTAATTTAGCCTTGCGCACCGTCAGGCTTACTTGAGATCATGTGTTGTGTAGGTCGTCTGCAGATTCCCAGGGGGGTGCTGCGTTGCCTTCCAGCCGGGGCCTGGTACAGATATCTAGTCTGGGCGACCTTATTTGTTTATCTTGGGAGAGTGCTCTTATCTGAGTCCAGTGGTTCTTTTTACTCCGGTGTGGGGCAGTGTGCTGATCTACTGCACTCCGGTGTTGTTATGTGCTCATTAGTGGGGTCCTGAATGAGTGCGCATGGTTGATAACACAAGTGGTCTTACCCATTCTTTTGCTGGTTTTCTTTGTGGGGCGTGCATTATAATGTGTTTCCTGGTTGGTGGCTGGGTGTACTGTTGTTTCAGTTGATGTCGCTCTAAATATGCCCAAATCGTAAGAGCGTCGAGAGTGGCTTTAATGTGGTGTGCGGTGTCGTCTTTTGCTGTATCAATTTACTTTGTCTGGGGCGCACAGGGCGTGTTTTATGGGAACGTTTGGGGGTTCGCCTCATGTAGCAGTGTTGGTGGGCTTGTGTCCCCGGAGTCCCGACGTCTATTAGTGTGTGCTGCGGCCCCGCTTCCTTCTTCCTCCTGCCGCCGGGTGCCTCCTGAGACCGCCTTGGTGATGGAGTTCCGACTTCTAGGATCGGCGATCATCCGGAGGGGTGCCGTGGTGAGGACCTCCAGGCTTCACGCGGGGATGGGATTGTCCGCCCGCGGGGCCACTGCATCTCAGGGTGGGGCGGCCTCTCGGATTACACAACTCTCTGGCCGTTGGGAGTCTTTCCTTACCGCTGGTATTCCAGATGCATTCTCCGGTCTCCTGGGACATGCAGGCCATCGTGTACCCTGCCTCTCCCCCATGATTGAGTAGGACGCTCTGGGGGTGAGGGGGGCCGAGGAAGGTGTTCAGTGGGCCGCTCGTCCGGGGAACCACTTTCACGAGCGATCTGATTCGAGGCTGCTGCGTGGGTCTCTCATGGTTTTGCTTTTGCTTTAGAGCATCCTGCAGCGTACGACTTCAGACAGTGTTTTCCCAGCTTTCCCCAATCCGATTTGATACGTGTTTTCTCCTGGGAGGGGGGTGTGTTTCTTTAGGCAGCCGCTCCTCACTTTGTTTTCCAGGGGAGGCTGTGGGGGGGGGCTCAGATCGCGTCGCGGACCTTCGGTAGAGGAGCTCACACGGAGTTAAGACTCATCCGTGCACCCCCTGGTGGCCAACCCATGTATCAATATTAAGTTAAAAAGTTGTTATGCATTCATGTATAAATGTAATTGAGTTAATCTAGTTATGTGTTAGTTAGCAGTCAACGCAGTGAGTCAACTATGTAGTTGTGGTTAAAAATATATGCTAGATATGGAGGTTGTAGTATAAAAGAGCCATTAAAATGTGGGGCCAACCCAATGTTTTAATCTAGCTCTGTGTTGTGTGTATGTGGACACCAACAGAGTTTATGTGGCTATATGCTTGGTATACAGGCAATTACAATGAGTGAAATTCAGCTATGTGTTAGGTATGCAGTAAGCAGTATGGTAAGAAGCAAAATTGTTGTGATGACTAACTCAATGATTAACAACTTTTGTGTTGGGTATGCATGCAGCAATATAGTTAGCTGTACAGATGTGGAGGAGGCTGAACACAGAGCCTCAAACTAGCCAGGCAGGCTTACCCAGTGGGTCAATGTATCTATGAATACAGCAATATAGTTAGTTGTACAGATGCAGCGGATGCTACAGAAAGATTCAGTCTAGACAACTGATAGCCATGCAGTTTAACACAATGAGTCAACATTTTGTCTAGAATTGCAGTCAAAGAAGAGAAAATCTATCCATGTGTTATGGGGTTAGCAATGTAATGAGCTATGCAGATGTATTGGATGCTCTAAACACAGAGATTCAGTCTAGATAATTGATAGTCATGCAGCCTAACACAATGGGTCAATCAAAATGTTTAGCTAGGATTTCAGGCAACACACATATCAATGTATCAATGTTTTATGGGGTCAGCAGTATAGTGAGCTATACAGAAGTAGTGTAGTGGATAACCCCAAAGACATCTGTAAGGAATGCTAAACGCAGAGATTCAGTTTTGATAATTACTATTATAACACAACGTGCCAAGGTTTTTCCTGGGTTTTCAGGCAAAACAAGATCAATCTAGCTATGTGGTATGGGGTCAGCAGTATAGTGAGCTACACAAATGTAGTGGGAGCTCGACAGAAAGATTCAATCCTGATAATTGTTAGTCATACAATCTAACGCAATAGGTCAAACAAGATTCCTAGCTAGGATTTCAGGCACAAAATAATCAATTTAGCTATGTTTTATGGGGTCAGCCGTACAGTGGGTGCTAAACAAAAATATTCAGTTTAGATAATTGGTAGTCATGCAGTCTAACACCAGTCAATCAAGATTTTATTTTGAATGTCAGGCAAAACAGGGTCCTTCTAGCTATGTGTTATGGGGTTCAGGAATATAATGAGCAATATCAATAAAAAATGTTGTGTAGGCTAACATAATGATTCAATATAACTCAGTGCTGGTGGCCCAGGGAAAGATACCACAAGCTAGACAGTTGTGGTGTGCACATGCAAACAAATGCTCAAAACCAAACTGTTTAATTAAGTACTTTGCATAACGACCTGAACTCTTGTCAAACCAAGTCAACGTTCCACTGTAACCATTATGGAACCTGTAAGCATGCCTGCACCTCTGTAACCCTGTTTGTAACTAAAGAATGTAACCTACAAATGTATAATCAATAAGACGTAAAGAATGTAACCAAAGTATGTAATGAACAAGCCCTCTGTAACAAGCGCTACAATGCCCTTGGGCCGCTCGGCGCTATAGAAAACCAAATAAATAAAAAAATAAATAAATAAATGAGTCTATATGTCTATGTGTTAGGTAACAGACAAAACACAGTGCGTCAGACCAGATTATGTATCAGATTTATTGAATGCAGTGTAATCCACCATAGAGATATGTGGTGAGCATAATGATTCGATTTTCTCAATTTCTCGTATTCTGAGGTCCATTTGGGTTTCGAGGGTATCTATGGAGGCTTTATTATTCTCGACGCCTTCTAGTCTTTCTTCAATGTTGTCCATTCTCTGTGTTATCTTATCTATTTTGCCGCCTAGATTGGCCCCCATATTTTTAATTTCATTCAAGAGGGCTGCGATGTCACCTTTGGTGGCTGCTGCACCTATCTCTAAGGCCTCCATTGTCTCTTTGTTCTTGTTCCCTGAGGCGGGCGGGAGTGGTGTATAGGCGTATCTGGCCAGTTTCACCTGAACATTCATGGGCTAATTGCTGTGGCAGAGGAGGCACATGCCCCAAGTTCGGGGGCCCAACCCTCTGTTTTGCAGCTTGTCTGTGTGGCTTTAGAATGATTCCAGGTTGTTGGCTGATGATCAAAGCTACCGTATGGGCATGAGGCTGATATGGGGTTCGCAGGTCTCTTAATTTAGCCTTGCGCACCGCCAGGCTTACTTGCGATCATGTGTTGTGTAGGTCGTCTGCAGATTCCCAGGTGGGTGCTGCGTTGCCTTCCAGCGGGGCCTGGTACAGATATCTAGTCTGGGCGACCTTATTTGTTTATATTGGGAGAGTGCTCTTATCTGAGTCCAGTGGTTCTTTTCACTCCTGTGTGGCAGTGTGCTGATCTACTGCACTCCGGTGTTGTTATGCGCTCATTAGTGGAATGAGTGCACATGGTTGATAACACAAGTGGTCTTACCCCTTCTTTTGCTGGTTGTCTTTGTGGGGCGTTTCCTGGTTGATGGCTGGTTGTTCTGTTGTTTCAGTTGATGTCACTCTAAATATGCCCAATTCGTAAGAGCGTCGAGAGTGGCTTTAATGTGGTGTGCGGTCTCGTCTTTTGCTGTATCAATTTACTTTGTCTGGGGCGCACAGTGCGTGTGTTATGGGGACGTTTGGGATTCACCTCATGTAGCAGTGTTGATGGGCTTGTGTCCCCGGAGTCCTGACGTCTATTAGTGGGTGCTGCGGCCCCGCTTCCTTCTTCCTCCCGCCGCCGGGTGCCTCCTGAGACCGCCTTGGTGACAGCGTTCCGACTTCTAGGATTGGCGATCATCCGGGGGGGCCGTGGTGAGGACCTCCAGACTTCAAGCGAGGATGGGATTGTCTGCCCGCGGGGCCACTGCGTCTCTGGCTGGGGCGGCCTCTCGGACTACACAACTCTCTGGCTGTTGGGGGTCTTTCCTTACCGCTGGTATTCCAGATGCGTTCTCCGGTCTCCTGGGACATGCAGGCCAGCGTTTGCTGTGAGGGGATCCTTTTGCTTGATCGCTCCTGTTGTCTGTACCCTTCCTCACCCCCACGATTGAGTAGGACGCTCTGGGGGGAAGGGGGCCCGAGGAAGGTGTTCAGTGGGCCGCTCGCCCGGGGGAGTACTTTCACGGGCGATCCGATTCGAGGCTGCTGCGTGGGTCTCTCATGGTTTTGCTTTCGCTTTAGAGCGTCCTGCAGCGGTCAACTTCAGGCAGTGTTTCCCCAGCTTTCCCCAATCCAATTTTGTTCGTGTTTTCTCCTGGTAGCGGGGTTTGGTTTTTTAGGCAGCTGCTCCTCACTTTGTTTTCCGGGGGGGGCTGTGGGGAGGCTCAGATCGCGTCACGGACCTTCGGTAGAGGAGCTCACACGGAGTTAAGACTCATCCGTGCGCCTCCTGGTGGCAAACCCATGTATCAATATTAAGTTAAAAAGTTGTTATGGATTAATGTATAAATGTACTTGAGTTAATCTAGTTATGTGTTAGTTAGCAGTCAACACAGTGAGTCAACTATGTAGTTGTGGTTAAAAATATATGCTAGATATGGAGATTGTAGTATAAAAGAGCCATTAAAATGTGGGGCCAACCCAATGTTTTAATCTAGCTCTTTGTGTATGTGGACACCAACAGAGTTTATGTGGCTATATGCTTGGTATACAGGCAATTACAATGAGTAAAATTCAGCTATGTGTTAGGTATGCAGTAAGCAGTATGGTAAGAAGCAAAATTGTTGTGATGACTAACTCAATGATTAACAACTTATGTGTTGGGTATGCATGCAGCAATATAGTTAGCTGTACAGATGTGGAGGAGGCTGAACACAGAGTCTCAAACTAGCCATGCAGGCTTACCCAGTGGGTCAATGTATCTATGAATACAGCAATATAGTTAGTTGTACAGATGCAGTGGATGCTACAGAAAGATTCAGTCTAGACAACTGCTAGCCATGCAGTTTAATACAATGAGTCAACATTTTAGCTAGAATTGCAGTCAAAGAAGAGAAAATCTATCCATGTGTTATGGGGTTAGCAATGTAATGAGCTATGCAGATGTATTGGATGCTCTAAACACAGAGATTCAGTCTAGATAATTGATAGTCATGCAGCCTAACACAATGGGTCAATCATAATGTTTAGCTAGGATTTCAGGCAACACACATGTCAATGTATCAATGTTTTATGGGGTCAGCAGTATAGTGAGCTATACAGAAGTAGTGTAGTGGATAACCCCAAAGACATCTGTAAGGAATGCTAAACACAGAGATTCAGTTTTGATAATTACTATTATAACACAACGTGCCAAGGTTTTTCCTGGGTTTTCAGGCAAAACAAGGTCAATCTAGCTATGTGGCATGGGGTCAGCAGTATAGTGAGCTACACAAATGTAGTGGGAGCTCGACACAAAGATTCAATCCTGATAATTGTTAGTCATACAATCTAACGCAATAGGTCAATCAAGATTCCTAGCTAGGATTTCAGGCACAAAATAATCAATTTAGCTATGTTTTATGGGGTCAGCCGTACAGTGGGTGCTAAACAAAAATATTCAGTTTAGATAATTGGTAGTCATGCAGTCTAACACCAGTCAATCAAGATTTTATTTTGAATGTCAGGCAAAACAGGGTCCTTCTAGCTATGTGTTATGGGGTTCAGGAATATAATGAGCAATATCAATAAAAAATGTTGTGTAGGCTAACATAATGATTCAATATAACTCAGTGCTGGTGGCCCAGGGAAAGATACCACAAGCTAGACAGTTGTGGTGTGCACATGCAAACAAATGCTCAAAACCAAACTGTTTAATTAAGTACTTTGCATAACGACCTGAACTCTTGTCAAACCAAGTCAACGTTCCACTGTAACCATTATGGAACCTGTAAGCATGCCTGCACCTCTGTAACCCTGTTTGTAACTAAAGAATGTAACCTACAAATGTATAATCAATAAGACGTAAAGAATGTAACCAAAGTATGTAATGAACAAGCCCTCTGTAACAAGCGCTACAATGCCCTTGGGCCGCTCGGCGCTATAGAAAACCAAATAAATAAAAAAATAAATAAATAAATGAGTCTATATGTCTATGTGTTAGGTAACAGACAAAACACAGTGCGTCAGACCAGATTATGTATCAGATTTATTGAATGCAGTGTAATCCACCATAGAGATATGTGGTGAGCATAATGATTCGATCTAGTTGTGTGCTAAGGTGATCAGGCACAGAATATCAGTATCAGGATCCAAACAGATTTACTAGACATATGCACACAGTAGATTCAGGCAGTAGATTCAGGCACGGTATGTGCTAGGAGTGCAGGGGAGATTGAAGCGTAGATTAACCTTACATGTATGTTGTGTTTTCTCTGCCCGAACAGTGGTGGCACTAGGGTCAAGGCTCGGGAGCATGAGGTACCATTTGCCACTGTAGTTTGCATGGCCGCTCAGGCAGTGGCTGTTTGCTTAAGAAATGGAGAGTGGGAGGGTAAAGGAAAAAGCTAGAGACAAAGAAAGGACTAGGCCACAAACACAGTACAGTCTACGAGCAGTCCAGGTGAAAAGAACCGGCAGAAAATAAAACACTAAATATCCCTCCAACAGAGCACATTTTCAGGATGCAACCCCAAATGCACCACAATGTTTTTTTCTAAAGTATAATCCATTTCTCTGGAGTTAAATCCACTTCCCATCATGCCAATTCTGCTTTGCCTATCTGATATGCTCTCAGTCGTGCAGAGGAATCAAGATGTCTGGTGGATCTGAGTTTCTGTGTTTCACCCTATTTGGGTTACCGCCCCACAACATTGAACTCTGTGACATTTTTACATCTCTGATTCCTTTGCATGGAATACATTTTGCATTACTGATTTTTGTATCTGATTTCTGTCTCTCCCTTATGTGTTTAGCACCATGACAAGTTCGTTTGCGCTTTAGGACACTGCTCATCTATCCTTAAGAGGCACATTTTGTAATTTACAGATTAATGCACTGGAATACTGTGCAGCTGCCATTCAGCATATAGCGACACATTCACAGCACTTGCAGCACCCTATATATTCTCTCTTTAATGAGGACACTAATGCCTTCTTGGTATTTTATTTGTTGTCCTAATTGATACCTTGGTACACATAGACCTGCCTGCGTATGGTTATTCACGTGCGACTTAGCGCGTGGGACGAGGGATGCCCATGACATCATCGCGTGCATGCACATATGATGCCACAGAGCAGCGACACCATTAGAGGCAGGTAAGGTTGCAGCACAAGAAAGCAACACGGACGCAAGGCGGTGAGGGTTGCACTGTCTGGTCTGCATCCTACAGGTAAGTCTTCACAGGGTGAGGGACCCTTAATGCTAGGATGAATTTACGGGCAGGATACTTATTTCTTGCATACATATTTTAGTTTAACCTGATGTAGACAAGTGGTGCTTCATCCACTATTCAGTGATAATTGGATTTGCCCAGGTAAATAGACTATGCTTTACCAATGTTAATGCTCTAACATGAGGCTTTGTTTTTTTCTACAGATGTTCATTATTGCATAAGCAGTCAGGTAAATGGGTTGAGTTTTTTGACCCATTAGATGATGATGCATGGTTACATTGTGGACCTGATTGAGTAATTTTTGACTGGATGTTGTTTTCATTAGTTTTTTGTTTTTGTATTTGTTTTTGTCCTTGCCTTTTGACATTGGGTATGTACATTGGCCAATTGTATTGAATAATTAATTCTCATTATTTGTACACACAATATGTGACTATGTTTTTAGTGTCAAGCCCTGAAGACAGACTTGATTCCAAAATGCATCGGCTTGTTTATGACCCCTTTGGAACCACAATGCCTTTTATGAGGCAATAAAAGAGACATTTGGGCATTTTACATGTACTGAGGAAATGACTTAAGGATTACTTTAATGAACAAGGAGCTAATATATTGCTACAAACTCACAAATACAGATGCAACTTGACTATAGGTCAACATGAGAGCATATTGTTAAGTGAGGGGCAACCCGTAACTCTGTTTTGTATATTTGATATCCTTGTGCCATAGGATAATTTCTCCAATACGCTCTGATGAATGAAATAGACATTTTGTATAAGTTACTTAAACATGAATACTGACAGTAAAGTTGTATAGTGATGCCCACCCTTCATCGCACAGGGTTTGGAGCCTCACTTAGGGTCATTACTGAAGTGGCCAGTTTGCAAGTGGTAGAAAATGATTTTATCCCCCCAAAACATCTTACCCTACCACTCTCTGCCCCAAGCCTTGCTTGTCACCAGGAAGGAGGCCTGGGTTTTTGGACCAGTGACCTAATCATGCAGCCTATTTTTCATTGGACACGCATTTGGACAAATCCCAAGGCTAATCTTACCCAATCAATTATACTGGAACTGCTAACAAACAGAGGGCAGAACGTATCCCATGGTTGACCCATTTGAAACCATACTTCGGGAAAATCGGCTACTTGAGGTAATTTATTGACACTGGGAAAACTAGAACTGCTTGCTGCATCCCAATTGAAGGCTAGGCTTGTGGCTTTCACTCATGAGAGATGAGAAACCAAAAAACTTGCCACTCCCTCTAATAGGCGGCATGCCATTATTACTGTAACCAGTATGCCAGTTAATCTAATGTGTGCGAATAACACATTGGGTAGGCATGGGATTACTCGAGCAAGCTTTATCTGTTTGTCACTCATGTTGGTAATGGCTCTGTGGAAAGGAAACTGCCTTGAGAAGCGCTGCCCTTAGTGTCTAGTGGAAGAAGAGAACCTGCCTTCACTTTTTTGTTTTTTTGCACAGCATACGACATACGTGCAAAAACCCTGAAGATCCTCCTCAGAGAGGTTCATTTGAATCAGTGCCCCCCAGCACTGTTTTATTTTATTTCTGCGGTGTCGCCACAGGCAGCATGGAGCTTATTACAATATGTGAGGCAGGCATTGTACAGAAGAAACTCCATACTTAATGTATGACTATGGTATGAATTGGGGGTATCTATCATTCTTAAATTACGTGTTGATAATGCCTACTATGATAAGTTGAGTATTTCTTGTGGTAATTTTATCCTGTATGTTGCAACTCTAATAATAACTATGTCGACATGTGAAGGTGGAAAATAGAGAAGTTAGGTATATAAACTGGGTCTATGATACTTTCCTTCCAAGAGGAAGGCATATAGTCTGGGTAATAATGATCCACAGAAATAACCAATTTAGTGCCACAGCCCAGGCAATAGGGTCAGTCTTAATGAGCAGAGTGCAGAGTCCATCAGGACTGGCAGCTCTTGAGGGTGTAATAGAGCTAATGATTTTGAGATCAGTTTGACCCTGGCCTTGGTATAAGCTCAATGAGCAGGAGTTCTCAACGTTTCAATACTATCATGAGCAGGTTAAACACCCAAAGTCACTGCCATATGCTTCATACAATCACGCTCCAAAACCCCACAAATATCACTAGTACAATAGTTGGCATTATTAATAATCCTCCAGAAGGTTTTATGATTATTCGTGTGTGCACTGTAAACCAGATTCCGCCATTTCATGCATTCAAGTCTGTTCCTCTGCCCTTTTAACCATAGACGTTAGACCCAGACTTAAGTTGCCTTTTCCTATCTCCCAAGACTTTGTTGAATCCGTGTCGATTTACAGTCTTAGTTAATCGCACACCGTTTTGGGAATAGCTTCTGCTGTTAGTCAATATGTTGGATTTAATCTTATCAATATGATTCGCATATTTAGAAATACCCGATTTAGAAATCCCCTATATGACTAGGTTTCAGATGTGCTCTCACACTCAGCAGTGTATGACATAAAAAAAAGTCCATTAGCCACTGCACCAGCTACCTGTATACAATTAGAATTCCATAAAATTAGATGTAACTGATTATTGACACTCATTGACCTTGTTCTTGCTGACCAATTTCAGGGCTTGTCAATGCAAGGGTGATATGAGTGGGAAATTGTCACTTTGAAACCGTTGGACTATACACATATACTTGATCAAAGTACCTAGCTTAGAAACAAATACATAATCTATAATGCTAGCACTAGTGTTAGAGGTCAAAGTGTACTGAGGAGGGTTATCAGAAGAGCAAGTTCCTTTGACCATCATGAGACCATCGGAATAAAGCAAGTTGGCCCATCTCATGCCATGTTTACAAGTGAGGTCCAACCTACTGGCTACACACAGGGAGGCGTGTTGCTCTAATTCGAGACTATATGAAATGCTATCTCTAGGCATGTTTGTGTTAAGATCACCACACAAAAGAATAGGGACAGAATCTCCAATCTTAGCAAGCAGTATTTCCAACGGTTTAAGAATATCACTGTGGAGCCCGCAATAAGGTGGTTCTTACTCATTCATCAATATAAGCTCTTGTCCATTTCCATTGCAGATGCCTTCACTAGGGAAAATGAATTTATTGACCACGATGTAATCAGGCTTACATCTCGGTTCAGCAAAATGCATCCGAATTTTAACACCAAGAATTTTAACACCAAGAAGTAAACCACCTTTGAGCCTTCGCCTAGGTCCTTGTATTGCTAGTTGACAGATGGTGTTCTATCCCTTAATAATTAACGGAGTGGTGAGCCATGTTTCTTGTAGCGCAATTATACAGAGCCTGTCATCACATGAAAGAGACCTTCCTGTTCCAATAAATGTTTTTTTTTTAAATGCTGACTAGAAACATACAGGCATTTTCTTTTGTAATATATATTCAGCAACCACTCCCAGCGGCCATCATTCTCTACTAAGCGATCGCTGGACATACCTAGCCCACTAGCTCTTCCAGCACTGTCTCGTGACTTTGGAAGTGCACGTGATGCCAGTGTTACCGGGGCAGCATGCATGCCTGTAGAGGCCTTGTTAGGTTGGAGGTCGTTGCTACGCCTGCTATCTTTTCCTTGATGTCGTACCTCTAGTAGGTTACCGTCCAGTGATGGTTATGTCCAGTGATATATTGACATTCATCTGGCTCAATAGGTGAGCAATCATAGCCAAATTTCAGCACAGTAGCATCATACTGTAAAATATAATCAATATTGTTCTGCGCGTTAAAGTGTATGAATAGTGTCACATTTTGTATTTTCACGGATATCCACAATCCGTATGTCATCACTTCCGATGCAACGGAGTGGGATGATGCCATGCATTGAATCCAATACTATGGCTCTATTAATATAGAACATTCACAAGGACAAAAAATACTACTAACCTTAAGGACCTTAGGTTTTTGCTCACACGCCCTATTATTAATAATCTTCATATCTGGATCAGGGCTCGATATAGGCAAGGATTTGCACAAAGACATCAATTTTTTTATGTGCCACTTCATGCACAGGGTTATGAAGCAAGTACTCTAGGTTATTCAAAACGTCGTCACCACTTTCCTTATCCGTCTCCTGGTTCTCTTTTTTACGACTCAAATGCTTATGAGTCCCCTCAGTAGAGGACTAACTCAATCTTTATGGGCTTTAATATAGGAACTTTTGTTTCTATTTGGAGGTAAAGCAAAATCATCCACTTTTCCATCTTCTAGTATAAGGGAGGTATTTACAGCACAATACACCTTATTAACGGCTTCACTCTTCTTCATCTTTTTGTTCTTCCTAGAGATTACCCTAGGGGAACCAGATAGGATAATCACCACATTATTTATTTTATCCACCGTACTAGTTGTCACCTTCTCAACTTTTTGGGCCTCATTACAACTCAGGCGTTAAGGGTTAACGCCACCGTTAACCCTTAACGCCTGATTCTGATTTTAACGCCTGCTTTTAGCAGGCGTTAAAATCCATGGCGCTAACCTGCCATGGTGCTAATTACGCCGCCGTAATTTACGGCGGCGTAATTAGCGCCTTCCCCACTCCCATTATGCCCTATGGGGCAAAAATGGGAATGGGGAAGGGAAAATGGGAAATGGGGATTTACCGCCCCACTCACCTTGGAATGGGGCGGTAAATCCGCCATCCACCATGGTGTAAACGGAGTTTACACCATGGTGGTAAAGCTGGTGCACTTAGCACAAAGGTTGTAATGAGGCCCTTTGACACCAATTGCCCGCCTGATCTTCCCTCTTTTAATTTAGCCATACATAATAGCATGACTAATTACCCTTTCCGGCTTCCTTTTGTACCATTCTTCAGTTTGTTCAGTGACACTATTTTCATTAGTGGTTGCAGCAAGGTTTTCCAAAAACCTGCGTTCCCCCAAATTGGCGTTCTTACCCTCTTGAGCCTGACTTGTATGTTTATCGAGAGTATCGATCTGGGTATCATAGTTAATTGAGTTTTTTTAACTCTAAGCTGTGAATGTACATCAGCGTTGCTATCCATAGTACCTAAGGTATTAATGATCTTGTCTAGTGTAGTAGCTTGCTCATTCAATTTACACTCAAGATGACCACACTTTTCCACCAAGACCATGAGGATTTTCTCTAAAATGCTAAACATTTCAATCGAATAACAGCTGGCATTGCTTCCCTGGGATATCTCGTTATTTCCCCCTACTGCTTCCTCCAAGATATAGGAGTCAATTATATTCACATTAGTGAGCAGAGGAGTCAAAGTAAATACAGTTGCTGACAATGGTGTTGCATGTATGTCAATCAAATTAACCGTGATTGTAGTGGATGACCACCAGGAATATCACACTCCATTGACTCCAAAAGGGGCACAGAAGCCTCATGACGAGATCTTATATTCATGGTGTGTAAAATGTCTCTCGTCTCAACAGAAGGGTCACAACTTTTTGATAAGGGTAGTAAAACATCCACAGTATTTTCAATGGTGTAGGACCTGGGCAAAGCACCGGAGTAGTAATTGTCTTCACATTAGTAAGCAGAGGAGTGGAGGTAAACACACCAAGCCAAAGACCTGCACCCCTCTCTGCCATCTGGACATACTGTATTCACATGTGTTAACCTGTATATATGTATATATTCTTTTGCTACTATCATTTTTGTGTATGTGTGTATGTATATATCATTATTGTCGCAACTAAGCCTCGCAAATTCCTGTAACTGCTGAGCCTTGTTACCCCAGGGTATTATGGCACATTACAAATAATAAACAAACAAACAAACAAACAAGTACAGTTGATGACCATGATGTCATGAATATCGATCGGATTAACTTTAACAGTTAGTGGTAGTTGACCACCTCGAATATCACCCTCAGACAATCCCAAAAGAGGTACGGAAGCCTCATGACAAGATATTATAGTCATGGTGTGTGACATGGCTCTCGTCTCAACCAAAGAGTCACAGCGTTTGGGTAGGGGTTGTAAGGCATGCACAATATTTTCAATGATTTTGGAACCTAAGTAAGGCACCAATGCTATAAGTTCAGCTACAAGCTCAGTCTGCATAACATCTGCAGTAAATGAGGGTCCTCACGAATAGGAAAGAAGTTAGTAATTTTTACAATGTTCTTTAAACCCTCATCCACGGCGGTGACCCTAATCGTTTTCTGTGGACAAAATCTTGTTATCCTTCATGAAGGAACCACTTAGACACTTTAACTACTTCCACTGCACACATAAATTCGTGTCCTCACGATCTAGTCCTACCACAGCTTCTGACACTGTGTTCTCATGGTTAGTATCCATGTCAGCTATCCGATCCACCAGAACACATGACAGCTACATGCTTTGCGTGCTTCGCGCATGCTGCTCACGTCACAGTCGCGATGCTGGTGCATTGCGTCAGTTTTCCAACACCAATTATATAGACAGAAAGTGGTTCAAAGGGCATGTGCAAGCCACGCAGTTGCTGCTTAACACAGTGGTTGCTGAAGTCTGTAACAGGTAAGCCCAGTGAAGATGAAAAATCTTCAAGCAGAATATGTATATATTTAGAGTGAGATTCTTCTGTAGCAGAAGTGGCTCTATAGTTAAGGTTACAATATACTGTACTTAACTGAAATATTTCCCTCAGCACCTTTTGACCTCGTCCCTGAAGTTCACTTAACGTGTTAAAAGACTAGTCTGGCCACCTCCAAACACACATTCCAAATTAGGTGAATTAACAAAAACATTATCATCTAAAATTTGCATTGGCACGCCTGTAGAACCAAAAATACAGTCTTTGGTATGCATCGCTCAAAAATGGCAGCTTTGATGTTTGAGATTTTAAGCACAGCCCTAACCCTTACCTGGAATAGTGCAGGCTGAAAATATGTAGAACATAACAACAGCCAAACTCGAGTTATTTGCTTTTTAAAATCCAACCAATATATGTATAATTTGAATCTGCACAATATGTGATTACAGACAAGAGGTAGCTATAGTGAATTCCCACAACAGTCTACACAGTAAACATATACAAAATGATAGGATTGTAAGTGAGAACGGACAAGAGGCTTGAAATAAATATATAGGAGAATTGTGGGCTCTGGTGAACCCAACACCTTTTGAAAGGAAATACTGGGAAATCCTGGTTACCTTGCAGCAGTAATTTGAATAGAATCTTGTGAATACAAAGATTTACACACTGGATGCAGTGTGTGATGGTGTGTTTCTTGAGTATTCAAAGAGTAGACATATGGTCTAAATAGTGGTCTGCCTAAACGTGTTTTGAACCCAAAGGTTCTTTCTCAAAGCATGTGCACAGGGGCTAATGTGTTTAAAGGAAGATATTATCAGAGTGTATATACATATAAAGTCAAATAAAGTTTCAAACGTACATGAAGAATATTACTGAAATAATAATACATACCAATAAATATTGCAATGAATAATTACATAATGAAAAAAACTCATTTATTTTGTTAGAGAAATAGTGCTTAATCAAATTAAGTTCTGCTTATATGGTTGTTTTTTTAAATGTATATATTTTCTTAGTGTGCCTTTTATTTGGCTAATTGTATGTTATCATTGTTGAAATACACATTTTGTTCGCCTGGAAGATGAACTTGTATTCTTATTGTTGTATCCATAAGGCAAAAGCCCCCTCTAGCAGTACTAACAGGTGAAGCGGGCAGGACAGCTTCGGACAAACATACATCTGGCCTTTTATTATATAGTATGACATTATGCTATGAACAGAAATGTAACGACTCGCCAATGTGCTATGGTCATAGATAACATACCATGTAAATAGTTTAAGAAAACATGTATAACATGGGTTAAGCCTAGGATGAGGTGGTGTCTTGAAGATTGCCGGGGCCCTTGAGGGGTGATGGGCTTCCCTGAAAGCAGTGGGAGGAAGCGATTTGTATTTCTTGTGGATTGATCTTATAGTCTGTTGGAAACAAAATGGAGACCAGGAAGTGATGTATTTTAGGCCTGCTACAGTCCTCGCTTTTCTTTTTATTTTTGTGTACATATTTTTACTTCCAATTCTCATATTCCACCTCTGTTTACTCCCCTTCCTGTTCGCTTTAGTTTCTTCCCTGCCCTAATTTACTCACTCCCCCTGTCCTCCCGTATCACCTCCTTCCCTTTCCCCCCTGAATAGCCTTCATGGGAGATTTTCTTTTCTTCTCAGTCATTTTGCAGTGTTAACGTAACAGCTCTCTGCCACCACATCTTCGTCATTTGCATGGCGGAGTGCAAAAGGGGAGGGCAAAAGGTAGCGTGCAAGAGTTTGCGCTGCCTTTTGCCCACCCTTTTGCACCCCACCATGCAAATTGGGTAACCGCTGCCTGCCATGTATGCATAGCTGGCAACGTTTATAATGGATCCCTATGGAGCCGACCTGCTTTTTGCTGGTGAAAAAAGCTGGCGGACTCCATAGGGTTCCCAAGCATTTGAGCCAGTATGAAAATGCATGCCGGTGCAAATGCTAAAGTATTTGTATGGCAGAGTGGAAGGGAGCAGTGGGAAGCCAAGTTGTGTTCCAGCCCTCCACGCTGCCAGACAAATTAATGAAAAAGGGGGCGCACGCAGTTTAGACGTAAAAGCCTTACTCAAGGTTTTTTTTATGTCTTTCGTGTGAAGCCCCCTTTGTGTCTTATAGCCTTTATCTTGCCTTATTTTCATCCTTTCGCTCACCAGCTATCCCCCTCCTTCTTTCCCTTGTATTCTAGTCTCTTTCCACCTTTATTACTTTCTTTTTGTACTTTGTCTCCTCCTCCCTTCAGTCACACTCATGTCCAACTCTTTCCACAGTCTTTTTTTTCCGTCTCTCCCTGCTCTCAGGTCTCAGCGCACCCCCTTACATGCACTACCTATTTCCTTTTCCTGTTTCACGTGCTCAGTCATTCCCTGGCCCTCACTTATGTCTTTTGGCTGCGCTCCATATCAGAGAGTCGCTGGTTGGCATGGGAGGCTTCCATGGAGTGTACGTTTCTTAGAAAGCGCACGAGGAAGATAATTGAGAATTAAGCGGCCGCAGATAGTTGGTGGCCTCGCTGAGATCACGACCGCATTGCTTACTGACAAAACAACCTGTTTTATCTGTGG
Organism: Ambystoma mexicanum; assembly: GCF_040938575.1. NCBI lineage: Eukaryota > Metazoa > Chordata > Amphibia > Caudata > Ambystomatidae > Ambystoma > Ambystoma mexicanum. The sequence continues at coordinate 881,015,991 of NC_090934.1, forward strand.
CCTGTAGTTTTCCTCTGCTTTTTCTGAGAAGGAGGCAGCCCCAGGCGGAGGGGAGGGTTCTTGGAATGCTTGTGCCAGCAGCTGTTCTGCTCTGAAGTGTGGCCCTGCAGGGGCGACGTGACTTTGAGCACTGCACTCCCGCTATTTGATCTCTCAAATAGATCAAGAAATAGCGGTGCTTCAAATGGGGAACAAAACGTGTAAGTCCTTTTCATTGTAACGTGTGTGTGAAAATAATATTTGTAGCTGAAAAGACTGGTTTCATGGGACTGGCTATGTGCCGTACACTCGTCCCAGTGTCAAATGCTTAAATCAGCCGCTACAAGTATACCATGGCATTGTGAAATATTCCCCCAATCAGACAGTCAACCCATCACCCACTTACCCCAACAGTCACCAACTTCAGGCAGCATACAAGTTGCATCAGGCATCCATTGGCCTCTTCATGCAGAATCCCCCCATTGGGCACAACCAACCACATCAAGTGAAGAAGAGTCTGCCTACTCTCCTGCCATCAGGCATTGGTCTACAGTCCGCCTGTCAGCGCTTTAAGTGGGCTGGGGCTGAGCTCTAGCAGTCTCCAAAATCTGTCCTGAAGTTGGGACACTGCAGGGCTCTCTCAATCAGAGGCGTACACAGGGTAGGGCCTGAGCAGACAGGACCCACCCAAAATCTGTAAATGCCTACTTAGCAGCGCTGTGTGGGCATTTACAAATGTTAGTGTCACTGTGGTGGGCCCAACTACATTAGCTTCAGACCCTAGTAGTTAGACAATACTGGCTATGCCTCTGCCTCAATCCCCCATGAGTAAACCCCTGGCACAATTCAGGTGACTCGCAGAAGGAACATTTAACATAAGATAACATAACAATGAAAGCAATAGCCTCAGGGAATCCGTCTGCCTGCTAAACCAGGACAGGGAGCACTTATTTGACCTCCTCGCCTTTCTCAAAGGCGCTCTCGTGGGTGATTTCAGGGACAGCTAAACGTGTCGGGGATAAGTTAACACTTTGAGGTCTATCCTTTCATTTGAAAAGAGTGGTGGCTCACTAAGGAATGTGTGCACACTACTATCCTTTCCTTGTAGGGCGTTAATAGCCACAGATGATTACTGGACAGAGAGACAGAAGGGGAGCTGAAATGCTAAATTAACACTTAAGAAGAGCTATTAAGCATATTGGCCTGGGACATTTATTTACAGAATGAAGGTGATTTACTCACTGATTGAACCATTTATATCCTCAGTCAGAAAGGGATTTATTTACAGAGAACAGTTTATAAACTGAACAAGAGTATGTTTTATTTAAAGTATGCACGCAAGAACACCTGTGACTATGCTGGGTGGCCTAAAGTACATGTTTGTAGGGCCTCTTGATGTATTGTTTGTGGCTTGCCTAAGCCCTATCCCTCCTTTAGGCTACACCCTGGGCTTTCTGACTCTCTTCTGAGCCTCTGGAAGGAACAATCTCTCCTTATTTTAATTTTTTTTTTATTCAACGGGTCATTTAATTTACAAATCGAAAACCTTTAACCCTTCCCACCGTTTAGCAGTACTCTCATCCAGATCAACCCTCGTCGATAACCAATTGTAGTCTTTTTGCGGGTTATTATCCTAGTCCCTGCTCCTCTTCTACGATCCTTCTAAATCCGATGCCTCCAATTTCTTAAAAATTATGATTACCAGCTTTACCAGGGCTATGTTGATTTTGGTTTTCTCTCCTTCAATCAAAATGTTCCACCAGTCATTCAGACTTCTGGTTGAATAGCTTCTAAGAATGTCTCCTAAACACTGCTCACGTTCGTTCCTTAAATCCCGACAACTTAGGGTTAGATGTTTCAAAGACTCCATTTCGCCTGGGAGTTTACACAATCTACACCCTGTTCCTCTGGGCATGATGTTTCTTCTTTGGAGTATTTCTCCAGATGGGAGAACATTAAGTCCATGGGCCTCATTACACGGTAGGCTGTAAGGGTTTACCGGTACCGGTACCGGTATTTTACCGGTACCGGTAAACCCATACTGCCTTACTACGAGGTCCCTGTGCGGGTTGGGGAATTTAACGCCTGCTTTTTGCAGGCGTTAAAAACCAACCCGCAAAGGGAACAGGGAGCTAATTACGGTACCACAATTTGCGGTGCCGTAATTAGCACCTTCCCCATTCCCATTATGCCCTATGGGGCAAAAATGGGAATGGGGAAGGGCAATGGGGGAAGAGGGAATTACCGCCCCACCAACCTTGGAATAGGGCGGTAATTCCCCTTTCCACCAAGGCGGTGCCGGTATTTTACCGGCATGGACCAAGGTGCTAATAGCACCTTGGTCCACCGCCATCCGTGTAATGAGGCCCATCTCATCAGGACAGACCTAAAGTACCAGTTTGGGAACAATGTCAGGTATCCTGGTAGCTGGTTCAACTTCTGCGGCTGTGCCCAGAATTCCTCATAGTTCTTGTATTTCCCGTTATGGTCTTGAGTTTCTATCCAGTCCCTTGTATACAACTTTTTTTTAAATTTGGGTTTTTTAGTAAGTCTTCCTCTGTTTCGTTCAGGTTTTTTAGCATAACTTGACAGCTTTCTTGCCATTCCGCTAACACTATGTCTTCGTTCGTTCAAAGCCTTTTTCAGAACGCTAAATCCTCTGGATACGTTCTCTTCCTAACATTTACGGTAGAACGACCTTTTCTTCCAGTCAGCTATGGCTTTCAGCGATGTTAGTGCCATCTCTCTCCATATTAGCTACATTGGGACTGATTTGGGGAGTTGGAGTACTTTCCGCCAGAACAGACCCTCCAGGGTCGACCATATTTGTGCCGGGAAAGAAGTTGACGTTTCTGCTCCATAGGTTAGTATTGGTACGGCCTTCATCCTGTAATATTTTACCAAAGGAATTGTGGTAAACCTGCAGTATCTTTTAAGTAAGATTTTCCCCTGTGCCACTAAATTAATTGCTTTTCGTCTTAAACCATCGATTCTTGGGGCTTCTCTTTTGATGTTATTGATGCAGACTCCCAGATATATGAACGAGTTTACTTCCAGAATTTCTTTTCCTTTTAAGGTCCATTCCATCTTTTTGTTTTTACAGTTCTTCCTTCTTTGGGGGAACCTCATTATCCTTGATTTTTCTGGGTTAATTATCAAATCGTTGTCATCCACATAGGACTGCAATGTTGTTAGTTGTTGTTGCAGTCCTATTGGAGTCTGATCTATCAAAACGATGTTGTCTGCGTATAGCAGTCTCCCTATTGTTGACCCTGCTACTTTTGGCGGAAAGCTGCGCGTAAGGACGAAAGCATCTCCAATGTCTGAAGTAAATAGGTTGTAAAGTTCCGGCGCCAGGGGACACCTTGTTTCAACCCCCTGTTGATAGAGATTTGATCAGTTAATATTCCTGTTTTGTCCAGCCTTACTCTGGTACTTGTTTCCAGATAAAGATCTTTGATATTCTCCACTGGACCTGCGGGCACTCCCAACTCTCAAGTTTGTCCCACAGTTTCTCTCTTTTTATCGTATCAAATCAAAGGCCTTTGACAAGTCAACAAAGGCGATATAAACTTTCTGGTTTTTATTTCTGGTCACTATTTCTTTCATTCGGATTAATCAAAAAGATGTTTAAGGAGGTTCCTCTTCCTTTAACGAACCCAGACTGCCAGGGATCTCTCCTTCCATACTGTCTACACCATTCTGATAGAGCCTTCAGTAATACTGACGCAAATACCTTCCCTGCAGCGTCCAGGAGGGCAATTGGTCTATAGTTGTCCAGAGATGTTCTCAACCCTTTTTTTAAAAATGGGGACAACCACCGTTGTTTTCTAGGACTCTGGGATTTTTTCAGTTTGAAGCACATATTTAAAAAGCTGGTGCAGGAACCATGCCCATTCTGTTGTGTTACTTTTTAGTATGGCGTTTGTCAACCCATCGGGTCCCGGAGCTCTTGAGTTTTTTAACTTCTAGAATATGCTTTCAATTGCCTCTGTGCCGATGTCTAATGTTTCCATCCTTGTATTTTCCAAGGGTCTACGTTGTGATGGGTTCAGGCTTTCCTCTTGCTGTTGCCTGTAAAACTCACACCAAATAGTAGCACTTATCGGGTTCGAAGGGGACACATCTCGTCCTATGTCTGTTTCATTAATGATTGTCCAAATTTCTGCCGTGTTTTTTGATATTATTCTGTTCAACATTCTCTCTGTGTCTTGGTTAAGCATTGTTTTCTTGTGTAAATATAACCAGTTACGATATCTTTGTTTCAATTTTTGAATCTCTTTACTGTTACCCACAAACTGGGTCTTGTTTAGGCAGGTAATATTTTTCTTCAAGTTTTTTTTTCCTTTTCCATACCATTCTGTCATAGCAATGGGAGTGGATCTTAGTCAGTTGATTTTTACTATTTTTGCCAACCGCTCTATAACCTTTAAAGATCGGAATATAATCGATCCTTTTTTGTTTCGGGTCGATTCCAGCTCTGCAATTAAATCTTTTAATTTGCAATTTAACCCTTTAAGGTTATCCGGTCTTATGTTAAGTTGTATTCCTCTTCCTGATGTCAATATGTCGTGCTTATAAGTGACAATCTCATTGTTGCTGATGTTTCTACAAGTTAGTTTCATCAGGTATGGTCACTGGCGATGGTTCCAATCACTTCCAGCTTTAAGAGTTCCATCGACAAATTACTCGATGTACATATGTAATCCAATACTTCATTTGTTTGGGTCCCCTTCCATGTTGCTTGAGCCGGGACATCTCCTTGGATCATTCCATTTAGTATTATACAGTCCCTTGATTGTATCATTTCCCTCCACCTTACTCCTCTTTTTTCCTTTTGCTGTTAATGACGCCAAGTCGTGTAATATGGGCATATTACCTTTATCTATGCATGTACAATTTAGATCCCCCACCATTATGCAAAGTGGATCTATCCACTTTTCTCGCTGTTCATCCAATAGGCCTGCTATTTGTTCTGGGAAATTCTCATTGAGTTGGCTTAAAGAATTCCAATACAGGTTCAACAGGATCAGAACTTTTGATTTGGCCGCTTTTATCTTATCCAGATGAATAACCACCATCTGAACGAAGAGGGATGGGGGCCTGATCTCCACCACCCTCCAATTTAAGTCGTTTAAATCTCTCTTTAATAAAAACACATTCCTCCCTGACCACTTTGACTCTCATGACCCCGAACTCTGTGACGGCTGTCATCGAAATGTGGGTCCCACTCTTTAGTTGCCACTCTAGCTGCCCTGCATATACCTTCTGCCAATCCCCACAACCAGCAAAAAAAGCAACGTGGTTGGTCTAGTAAGGACACCCCATCGGCCACTTACCCTCCCTCTGATGTCTGTCCTTCCTCCTTTGAACACATCTCTGTCTAACCTTTTCAGCCACAGCCTACTCTACTTTTCATTTACGACCTTTCTGCAAATGTCAACCTTTTCTTTATTGACCTTGGCCAGCTTTCTTGAAACTCTACTGGATGATGTTCCTGCCATCATCATGGTTGACCTCAATCTGAACAACCTAAATCAGGCACACTTATTACAGCCGTACTCCACTGTTTCTGACCATTCCCTGTTCAACTTACATAGCATTTTTACCCACACTAAAGGCTATTCACTAGACCACATCTTCCTTGCCACCTCTCTTGACTCCTCTCCATCAATGCTTCAAAATCCAGTGACTGACCAATCCACTTCGCCGTCTCCATTCCCTTTCCACTCTCACCCCTTCCTGCAGCCAACAAAAAAGAAAGTTCAAGCCAGACACTATGGTCCTCTATCTTGACCCAGCCTCTACCCCCTCCAAATTCTTCCTCCTCTGGTACTCTATTGAACTTGTTTTCACTGAGTTCAACACTGCACTGGCTACTCCCTGTTACTGTCTAGCCTGCTACTTTGCCCACCTCCAACTCTACTGGTTCCATGTGTTAATATCCCTGCTAAAAAATTTCGCCATACACGAATAGCGCAGTTTTTTTGGTGGTGATATTAACCCATGGAACCGCAACTCCATATTTCTTTCCAAGGGAGCGGGGGGACACCCAGCAACCCCTTCCCTCATTTACCCCATACATTATCCCCATAAATAATGTTGCCTATGCCGTTTCCCGGCGACAACATTATTTATGGGGATAATATTACCTGATACCACTCCACCCCTGTATCTCCCTGCCATTAAACAGCTGATGCAACCATGTGTTTACTCTTAGGATAACGGTGCAAAACTCTCTCCCCTACTCTCTTTTCTGCTTTCATGCACTCTCTCCCTGCCCTTACCAATTCGCTTGGCTGTGGCAAATCTTCTTATTACATCATTTTTAAATCTTCTTTCCACTTACCCACTCACAAACTTTCCATAACCCTCCAAACCATGCTTTCTCCACCCCTTAAACATCACTCTACATCCTTTCCCTTCTCAGATGGCTATTTCACCTCTAAAATCACCAAACTAGAGGTCATCTATACCCCATTCTATTTTCCCCCTTCCTTCTCTACCCCACCCGCTCTTCTATATTTCACTTCTCTCCCACTTCCCTTTGTCAAGCTCAGACGCATACTCCACCAAGCTAACCCATCCCACACTTCTTTTGATCCTTTTCCACTGACAGTTATCAAAGTACTTGCACCTGCCAGCTACTCTCACCTCTTCTCTCTCTTCAATCACTTCCTAGCAACTGACCTAATCACAGCTTTCCACATACTTATCTCAAAAATATCTACTGGTGACTCAAACAATCTCTAACTTCCATAGAAATGTCTTTCCGCAGCACACCCACTCCAAAAACGTTGTGGCTGATGTCTCTAACCACAGTGTCAACTACATTATGGTAAAATTCTTTCACCCTTGTCTCTAAGGTTCTTACCACCGCTAGCCATGCCAAACTCTCATGCAGCAGCACTCTACTCGATCTCTATGCCATCTGGACAATGAGGTTCGACCCTCCCTCCTCCAAACTCTCTCCTGACTAAGCTTCAAGGACACAATACTCAAGTGGTGCAACACCAAGTCCTCTTTTGGAACTGTAAAACATCCTCCCCCAGCCCATTCCAGTAGATGTCCCAAAAGGATTTGTTTTATTTATTATGGGGCAATGCCCAAGCCCACCAATAAACCTCCTGCCTGGGTAAACTCATATCATTGTGTGGTTTCTCTTACCACCCTTTGCTGACAACCGCCAGATCATCCTCTCTTTCCCTTCATCCACCCCTGACATCTCAGAGCGCATTATCAGCTCTCTCTCTCTCTCTCTCTCTCTCACTTGCATACACCTCTGGATGGCACTATGTTGCCTGATTTTAAACTCCTTTAAAACAGAAGTCATCCTTTTTCCACTCTCCACTGTCAATCCTACTCTGCCATACCCTACCCTCTTCGCATCGGACCTCCTCATTCCATCAACCAAAACTCACAAGCTTGGCCTCTTCTTTCAGAGCAAACAAACTGAATCCGGTCATCAGTGCAAATTCCACTGCTTCCAGAATCAACCTAAGTATCAGGAAGATGCACTCACTACTCTTCCAAAAAAACCAATCTCCACCCTTGTCCTCAATAAATCGGACTACTGCTCTAGCCTGCTCATAGGCCTCACCTTTAACTCTCCTGCACCCCTCAAAGTACTCAACTTTGCCACATGCACCCTCTACAACCAGCAAGATTTTCTCCCACCTCATCGTACCACCACCATGCGAGTTGTCCTTTGACGGATAATCACTCCGCCTTCAAGATTCTACTCCTTTTTGACTCCAAATCTACCCATGGCTTAGCCCTCCTCTACCTACCTGGTTGCATCTCCCTCTACTCTCTCACTTGGGTTCTCCACTGTACAGCTCTCAACAACTTTTACATTTCCTCCCTTCTCTTGTATCGCCATCTGCTTCTGTTCCTTTTCCCTACTTACCACTCAGGACAGCAATGCTCTCTCCTTTGACAGCAAAGCAAGTCAAGCGTAATCCTCTAACTCCGCTCCCCACCCCAGACACCCATCCCTGGATTAACCCTGCCCTGCCAACCATAATGCCAAACCACTGCATATAAGTAAATGTATATTCCAGATGCTAAAAGAATTGTACATATGTGAATATGTATTTGAGCAACTACATGCCCATGGTCTAAAGGTACATTGTATTTATGTGTGTTTCACTTTCAATAAATAGCCAATTTTTCATTTCCAAACATATTACCCCCGCACTACCCAGCTCACCTCTCTAATATAGCAATTGAATCTGTGTAAAGGCCATCCAATTTCTGCATTTCTGCTCTATGTATGGCACTTCTGATGGAACTGCCTGACCAACGAGCCAACTAAATAAATACCACATACCAAATGTAGTGTTGTTAGGGACAATATGGTGTCCCTTCACGCTCTTCTGCTATTGGCCTCCCAGGCTGTCAGTCTGTTTCCCTATACATAAACCTTCATGGTAGTTCTAATCAGTACCCTCAATCTATGCTATGGTATGAGTACCTTTGTCACTGCTGCCAATATGTCTCCTTTATCCATGCTTGAGCACGTCTACATTCGTTGAGGCTACTAATTAGAGCCATGTATCTGTGCTGCGTGTGTGTTCCTTTTTTATACAGCTTCTGATTAGTATGAAGCATCTATACCATGGCCCCAATACCCAATTTTGTCTGCTATTATTAAGTGTTGCCTAACTATGGTAGAACAGCAGTGCCCTGGCCATGAACTGCTAATATTGCCCTTGAAATGCCTGTTATTTTGTTTTCAAGTAAGAAGGAAGAGGGCAAGGGGACATCAAAGGGAGTACCCATGCTTATTGCGTGACCAGAGATTATGGATCCCTTAATTTCTTTGGCTCGAGGGGGCCCCTGAAGGTGACTTTGATCCGAGCCCCAAAATGTCTTAAGATCGACCTCGTGAAGCAACTGCAGTAGCCTAAACTGGAATTCAGGTTCACTGCCAGTGCCATACAGGAACATAAGGTGATAGGCTGCACAAGGCATTATAAGTATTTGTCGTTACATGTATTTCTGCATTTCATTAAATGAAGGACTTTTTCATGCCCTTTCTGCACACAGTGAGCTTCTGGATACATATTTATTGAATATGGAGCATGTAGGGTTCCTTTCCTGTGGTTGTGTTGACCATTACTTTTTAAATGGTTGACTGTTGATGTACCTAAATGTGAACTGCAATGAGTGCATATGAACCACAGACCACAGGATGCGTGGGGCCTCACTCCAATTTTGGCGGTGCGGAAATAAGGGTGCTGGTAGCAACGTACCAGCACCCTTTCCGGGCGGCCAAACTACGAGAATGCCTGCAGGGGCCAGTGCTCCCGACAGGTGTGAAACCAGCCCCATAGTTTCCGCCGCCTGATATCCCAGGCCACCAGGACTTGTAATGTGTCGGTGGCACCGGGATCTCACGTGGCGGAACAGTGTTACGAGGGCAGCTACAACACGCCGGTAGCATCGGCGGGTTACCGCCGACCTTGTAATGAGGCCCGTTGTCATAAATGCATGTTGGTATAGTAGTTAGCTCAGACACAGGGTATGCGGCATCATCTATGCTACAATGGATTTAGTGAAGTTAGGTTGAATTAATGCCACAGCTTGCTACAGTGAATACATTTCATGCTAGTGAAATTGGTTTTGAAGTAATTCAGCAACAAGACAATTGTAAAATAGAGAAATATGTTTTATAGTTATTACTCCCTGATGAAGACATGGCATCAATTAACTGTCTGACGTCAACACCGGTTGGAGAAGCACATTAAGTAAGTTTCAGAGGCTTGTGAAATAAGTCCCAATTCTGCATGTTGCAATTTAGAAAGAAGTTCACATGTTGATGTTGAAGGAGGTTGCAACTGTACATACGATTATACAGATGGTTGGACATTCAATTTTCGCAATCAATTTTACACGTTATGTTTTCATTATGATTGCACGCAGTTGTACATAAATGAAATGTATCACATGTAGTTGAATGTATATGTATTGTTTATCGTAGAATGTATATGTGACTCAGAGGCTGACATGTTTGTTTTTACGGATGGATTTTTAAATAATTATGGACATGCAATAATAGCCTGTTAATGACACTTTGCTGTTGTGTAGAAAATTGTTGAGTTCTCCAGAACACAGTTAAATAATACAACATTGATTCCTCCCGTGTGTGACTTGTCTTGCATATACAACAAATGGGAAATATTCATAAATGTCATTTTCTTCATAGATACTACCTTAAAGTACATGAATCGGGGTCCGCTAGCCACCTGTTCCACTTCACCCCCCACACTAAAGCTGTCAGCATTATTAATGCCACTATCCCCTAAGTCTCCGCTCACGTCTCTCTCTCCCTCTTTTTTTTGAAGGGATCCCCCTATGCATCCCCCGTTTGTGCTTCGCATCTTCTTCTCCTGGCCCTCCCTCAACCCACTTACCTGCCCACCGGTTCCTTTCCCTGCACCATAAATGCCCCACCTGAGGCAACTGACATGACATCCAGACCTTCGCCCAGCGGCCTCCATACATTCCCTGAAGTAAATGATACATTGATATTGATATTTTATTTCTATCGCACTCGTACACAAGAAACAGATAAATAATAATAAATAATAAAGGCAACAGACAGTGGTAGTGCAGACAGCAATTGGCAAGTGCTGGGTTTAAGGCAGCAGACACGGTAGGTCTGATAACTGCAGGAAGAAAAAAGGGTGGGGACTGTATGGGTACAGATACAGACCCCAATTAAAGGGGTCGACCGGAGGCAGTGCAGGAGGGTGGCAGGGTGAGCAGGTACCTGGACCCGGAGGAAAGAGGGTGGCTAGGTGCAAAGTGCCAAGAGAGAACAGATCAGCAGGAGAGAGGAGGAGCGAAGGCAGAAGCAATGTGGAAGGTCTTGAGGTGCTTCCGGAACCGGAGATGGTTCTCCTCAAGTTTTAGAGTGGCAGAAAGGCTGTTCCAGAGGGAGGCCGCAGCCGAAGACAGAGAACTACCCCCAGCTTGTTTCTTTGAAAAAGGTATTTGCAGAGGGATAGCTGAAGGTATTTTGGACCCAGTCCCCAGAAAGCCTTGTGGACGATGCAGAGGGTTTTGAATGTAATCCTTGCCTCCACTGGGAGCCAATGGAGAGATTTCAGAGCTGGAGAGATACGATCCCAGGGCTTGAGGCCAAGGAAAAGTCTTGCAGTCCTGTTCTGGACTAGTTGCAGAGGACGGAGAGTACAGGCAGCTGGATTTAGAAAGAGGCTGTTACAATAGTCCAACCTAGAGAGAACCAGTGCTTGGGAGACCATGAGCTTCTGGGGGAAGGAGAGGAAAGGCAGAGTACCTCTGAGGAGGTGCAGTAGGAAGTTTGACTTTTTAGAGACATCAGAGATGTCGGCGGAGAAGGAAAGTGTGGAGTCAAAGATGACCCAAGGTTCTTAGCCTCGCAGGTGGGGGTAGGAGGAGGGCTGGTGGAGGCCAGCCAGAGTGTGAGGGGAAAGGATGGTGAAGGTGTGCCGATGCGGAGGATCTCCGTCTTGCTGGCATTCAGATAAAGATCAATGGTGGCACACCAATCTTGAATGTCAGTTAGGCAATGAGAGATGAGAGAGGGAGAGGAGGTGGCCGAGGGCAGCCTGAAAATGAGTTGAGTGTCATCAGCGAAGCACTGGAAAGTTGAGCATAAAATGGCAATGCAGTGGGCGAGAGTTGCCACGTATTGGTTGAAAAGCCAGTGCGAGAGGTTAGACCCCTGGTGAACACCACAGGTAGAGAGGAAGATAGATGATAGCAAGAACCCAAGTTGGACCTGGGAGGGTCGATCGGAGAGGAACGAGATCAACCAGGCCAGAGCCTGTTCACTGATACCCAGGTTATCACAGAGATGGTTGAGCAGGATGGTATGGTTGACCGTGTTGAAGGCAGAAGAGTGATTGAGGAGGATGAGGACGGAACAAGTTACTTACCTGTAACTGTTGTTCTCCAGCATGGGTCTGTCATGGATTCACATGCTCATGAATATTCCCCGTCGTCAGTCCGGGAATCCTCGGTATAGAAAAAATCAGTATCAGTTTCGTTTCTGATCTGTCTTTCTCAGTAGTAACCAATCACTGGTCTCTGGGTCATACTGCCCCCAGCCAATGACTGCCCTCTCCCTAAGCCCCGCCCCTGGCAGCTATCCTCAGATTTGGTAGCACGTGAAGTGGCAGTATGACCAAGTGAAGAGCCGCAGAGGGGTAGGCGGGAGGGTTCGCATGTGAATCCATGCCAGACCCATGCTGGAGAACAACAGTTACAGGTAAGTAACTTGTTCCTTCTCCAGCATGGGGTCTGGCATGGATTCACATGCACATGAATACAAGAATACATAGCAGTATACACATGCACAACTACGGGAGGTGGCAAAAGGCTCAATATCAAGCAATACAACAACTCAACATTAAGCAACTCTTACCTCCTCACCGGGCTCACCTTAGGCGAACAGGTGGTGCAGCACTGCCTGGCCGACTCTGGACTCCTCCCTGGAATCCCGGTCGACGCATTAGAATCTCGTGAAGGTGTGCGTCGACCTCCACGTAGCAGTCCTGCAGATGTCGAGCAGGGGCACACCAGACAGGAACGCCGTAGTAGCAGCGATCGCTCTGGTCGAATGGGCCCTCGGACGGCCTGGCAACGGTCGGTTTGCAAACCGGTGACAGTGCATGATGCAGCCGGAGAGCCATCTGGAAATGGAAGTCTTCGAGAGAGCCTTCCATTGATTCACAGGTCCAAAGTTCACAAACAGCTGTGATGTCTTCCGAAAACTCTTCGTGCGGTCCACGTAGAACCTCAGCGCTCTAGCTACATCCAGCGAGTGCAAAGTCCTCTCAGCCGGCGACGAAGGCGACGGGAAGAAAACTGGCAACACCAAGGGCTCGTTGATGTGGAAGTCGGACGGCACCTTGGGCATGAAGGAGGGGTGCGTCCTCAGCACCACCCTTGTGTCATGAAAAGTCAAGTATGGAGGCTTGCAAGACAGGGCCTGGATCTCTCCCACTCGTCGTGCAGAGGTGATGGCCACGAGGAATGCTGTTTTCCACGACAGAAACTTCAATGGCGCTGAATGCATAGGCTCGGGTGGGGCCCCCATGAGCCTAGTTAGCACCACGTTGAGCTCCCACGCCGGGGCAGGGGCCTTCACCGGCGGGAATGATCGGAACAGTCCTTTCATAAATTCCTTCACCAGACGATGAGACCACAAGGATGCCCATCCTGTAGTTCTGGTGTAACGTGAGACGGCAGCCAGATGTACCTTGATGGAAGCGTGAGATAGACCAGCCTTGGCCAAAGACAGTAGGTACGGCAATACTTGAGGGGCCGTAATCCGCAGAGGGTTAATCTTCTGTGCACGGCACCAGACAGAGAACCTCTTCCATTTATGTCCGTAGCACTTGAGAGTTGAGGATGCCCTGGCCTTTGCAAGAATCTCTCTGCAGTCGGACGGGATGTCGTATCCTCCAAACTCTAGTGCTGCAGGAGCCAGGCCTGCAGGTTCAGCGACTCTGGTTCGTGATGAAGAATGGCACCTCCTTCTCTGGAGAGAAGATCCGCATCCGTCGGCAGCTTGACTGGTGTGGACGCTGACAAGTCCAGAAGGTCCGGGAACCAGATCTGCCTCGGCCACGCCGGTGCGACGAGGATCATCCTGCACCGGGACCTCTTGAGCTGGTTGACGAGCCGGAGTAGCAATGGCAGCGGCGGGAATGCATAAAGGACCAGGCAGTCCCAGGGGAACGAGAAAGCATCGCCCATGCTCCTCGGTTGGGGAAACCTGCTGGCGAACCTGCGGCACTTGGAGTTCGCCGCTGTCGCGAAGAGATCAATCTGGGGTTTGCCCCATCGTCGGAAGAGTCGGTCCACTTGATCCTGGCGCAGTTCCCACTCGTGGCACGAGCGCAGCTCTCTGCTGAGTGAGTCGGCAATGGTGTTTTTTATCCCTGCCAGATGAAAGGGTACCAGAAACATCCCTTGGGCGACGGCCCCTTGCCACAGATCCTGGGCTTCCTTGGACAGGGCAGGGGATCTGGTTCGGCCCTGCTTCCGAATGTAAAACATCATGGTGGTGTTGTCGGTGAAGATCCTCACCACCTTGCCCCTGAGGGACGGAAGGAAGGACCTGAGGGCCCAGAACACTACGCGGAGCTCCAAGATGTTGATGTGGAGAGTCTTCTCCTCCGGGAGCCAAAGGCCTCTCGCGTGGAGAACCCCGGTATGCGCTCCCCAACTTCCAGGGAGGCATCCATCGTCACCGTCACCTGATGGGCCGGGGCTAGGAAACCTGTTCCCGCTGTCAGATGAGCGCGGACACCCCACCATTGTATCGCCTGATGGAACGCTTAGTCGAGCGGGATCCTATCCTCGAAGCTGCCTGTCGTCTGGATCCAGTGGGCGTCGAGGAATTCCTGCAAGGGCCGCATCCGAAGTCTGCAGTGGGGCACCAGATAAATGCAGGAGGACATCATTCCTAGGAGGGACTTGATAGACCTCACTCTGGCCACGTCTGTGGCCAGCTGACGTTGCACCTTTCCTAGGATGGTCCTTAACCTTTCCTCCGACGGTGAGGCCCGCCGCGCCACTGTGTCGAGCTGTGCTCCCAGAAACAGGGCGATTTGCGATGGGACCAGGTGGGATTTTGGAAATTTGATGGAGAACCCCAGGTCCGTGAGCAGCTGGAGGGTCTTCACAGTGTGTTCCACGGCGAGCTCCCTTGTCCTTGCCCGTATGAGCCAGTCGTCCAGGTAGGGGTAGACGTGGATCCCCTGCAGGCGCAGCCGCGCCGCCACCGGTGCTAGGCACTTGGTGAACACCCTGGGCGCCGATTTTAATCCGAATGGGAGGGCCTTGAACTGGTAGTGCCGCCCTTTGACCACGAACCTGAGGAACTTTTGGTGTCTCTTTAGAATAGGGATGTGGAAGTAAGCATCCTCCAAGTCCAACGACGACAGGAAATCGCCCTACTCCAGCTCTCCCAGCACGTGCTGGAGGGTGACCATCCGGAACTTCTGTGCCTTGTTTAGTCGTCGCAGGTCCAGGATGGGACGCCATCCTCCTGTCTTCTTCTTCACGAGGAAGTATCTCGAGTAAACTCCGGGACCCCGAAGCCTCTTCGGGACGAGCTCAATGGCACCTTTCCTGAGCATCGCCCTTACTTCCAACAGCAGTTGAGGGACGTGATTTTCCTTCCTGGCCACGGGAGGAATGCGGGGGCACCTCTTCTGGAACTCGAGGGCGTGCCCGAGGCCAGGGAGTCCAGCACCCAACGGTCAGGGCAGATGGACTCCCACACGCCGACGAACTTCGTCGGCCGGCCTCCCACCGGGGTGCTTCGGCGGGGGCCCGACCCGACGGTCGGTTCAATCTTGCTTGGAGGCCGCTTTGCCTCCTTGACCACCTTGGCAACGACGGCGGGATCCACCTGACTTGCCGCGTCCCCTGTAGGCCTCCTGCGACGAAGACCTTGCCGCTTGACGGTACGTAGAGGAGCTGCTGCCGGCTCCCTTGGAGGCACCCTGTCTGCCTCCGGAGCTCCGAAAGGACGGCCATCGCTGTTGGAGCACACCCAGTGCACGGGCCGTCTCTGTGTCCGTCGTGATCGCCTGAAGGGATTCATCAACCACCTTGCCAAAAAGGTTCGAAAGGCATGTCCAAAACTTTGGTCTGAACGTCCTGGCGGAAATCCATCGCCTTGAGCCATCCTCGTCGTCTCAGGCAAATGCTGTTGCCCAACTGACGGAAACCGGTGTCGGCGATGTCCGTAGCCACCGTAATGGCGTGGTCCGAGGCACACTCACCTTCCTGCAAGATTTCCAGGGCCTCAGCCCTCTTGGCATCCGGAAGGAAGTCCAACAGAGGGGCGATCTTGAACCACAACTCCCTGTCGTAGCGGGCTACGATGGCCAGGGCGTTGGCCGCCTTGATGGTCGTCGCTGCAGATGGGACCCGTCGTCCCATCGCATCCAGCTTCCTACCCTCGCCATCCAGAGGGGAGGTTGAAGTCGAGGCCGATGTCCCCCCCCGCTTTCTTCTTGGCCGCCGCCGAAACGACCGAGTCCGGGGTAGGTTGCGCCCTATGGCACAAGGGGGCAGCGTCGGGGACCCGGTACTTCTTCTCGTACTTGTCCCTCTTCGCAGGAGCCGTGGCAGGGTTCTTGAGGAGGGCGAGCCCCTCATCCCAGATGTCATCAAGAAGCGGTACGGCGAGGACCGTCTTCCTTTTAGCCTTGCGCCGTTGGTAAAGGAACCCCTCCTTCTTCTTTTCCTCGGGGCAGAGCTGGAAGAGCTCGGATGACCTGGAAATCATTGCATGGAAGGATCCAATCTCGTCAGGCGGGGATGCCCGGGCAGGGGCCGACGGGGGACACATCCCGTCGTCGCCTCCGTCGTCATCCGTACCCGTCGTAGTCGTGTCCATGCCTGTATCATCCCCGTGGGTAGTGGACCGGGGGGAAGGCAGAGAAGGCCGCAGAGGCGGGAGAGGAGGCCTAGGATGCGTCCTCCTCCTTTTAAGTGGTGGGCTCTCCGAAGGTCCTGGCTCCGGTTCCTCCGTCGGGTCTGGCTCAGGCACCTCCGTCGGGGGAGGGGGCAACCTAGTCCTTATCTCCGAGCATAAGGACTGGATGGCTGACAAAATGGCTGCCGAGGTGTCCTGCGGCGCCGGAAACGTTGGGAGCGAGGGCTCTTGAGGAGCCTTGTCTGCGTCACCGTCGCCCTTTGTCGTCGCCCTCGTCGGGATCCCTCCCGAAGGGCTGGGCCTCCTCCACGACTTGGATGAGCTCCTCTTCGGAGGTTGTGTCCGTATCGACGACGGGCACCAACCCCTCCCCCACCCTTTCCAACGAGGACTTCGTGGGGGTCTTCTCGATGGGCCTGAAAGACAACTCTCTCCGCGGTGGCAGGGAGACTCTGGTACCTGAGGGCGCCTCCACTGGTGTAGCCTCCACAGGCTGAGCCAGGGCCGCGGCGACATCCTCAATCGAGGTCTTAGTAGGGTGAACAAAGGCCAACGTCACTTTCTGTACGCCTGGGGCCTTCACCTAGGGGGGAGGGTCTGAGCCTCGCTCCCCCTCTGCCGGAATCTTCGAGATCGACCAGGGCCTCTCCAGAAGCTTTGCCGGGTTCTCGAACTTCCTCTTACCCGAGCCAGAGCGTTGGCTCGTAGTCGATGGCGGCGAGGAGGATGCGCCCTGCCTGGCAGCCAAGGAGCCCGACCGTTCGGCGCTCCCGGTGCCCGCGGACTCGCGGTGCTTAGCCTTTTGTTGGGCCCCCGTCGCCGGAGCACCCTCACAGGACTGAGAAGACCGCTCGGACTTCTTTTTCTTCTTCTCGCCTGGCGGGCTCTTACCTTCCAGCCAGTTGGCGAGACGGAGGTGGCGATCCTTCATGGTCCGCTCCGACATGTTCCCACAAAACGTGCAGTCCTTTTCCTTGTGCGTCTTGTCCTCATGGAGACAGTAGAGGCATAACGAATGCTCGTCCTCCTTGAAAACGTTCTGAAGCTGGCATCCAGGGCAGGTCCTGAACAGCTTCCCGGGCGTCGAGCTCCCTTTCTCCTGGGCCATGTCCGGGGTAGGCCTCGGAACTTCTGGAATCCTCCAAAAGGGTAACTCGACGAAATCTTCACCCTTGAGGGGCGTAGAAACTCCGAAACGGATCCCCGTTGATCGGAAGTAGAAACGGTGGAGCTTGAGGCTCTATTTAACTGAAAAAATGAGAAAATCTCCTGAAAAAAGCGCGAAAACGCAGAAAAAGCTCGAGAGCTAAGCACGAGGACTCCCAACACTTGAACGTGCGGTAAAAATCTGAGGATGGCTGCCAGGGGCGGGGCTTAGGGAGAGGGCAGTCATTGGCTGGAGGCAGTATGACCCAGAGACCAGTGATTGGTTACTACTGAGAAAGACAGATCAGAAACGAAACTGATACTGATTTTTTCTATACCTGACGGCGGGGAATATTCATGAGCATGTGAATCCATGCCAGACCCCATAATGGAGAAAGAGGGGATGTTAGAGTCAAGGCTGGACAGCAGATCTTCACAGATGTTTAGGAGAGCAGTTTCTGTGCTTCTGGCAGCTCTGAAGCCAGACTGGTGGTCATGGAGACAGCCAACAGAATTGGAATGAAGGTTAAGCTGAGAGATGGCCAATTTTTCCAGGAGTTTGCCCAGAAAGGGAGTAATAGAAATTGGGCGAGAGTTAGCCGGACAAGAAGGACCGTCAGCAAGCATACACATAAATGTGTGCTCTGGAATAACATGTAAGCATGTGACACTTTATAAAACTCCAAATAAATAAAAGAAGAACGTTCTCAAAGGGTTGATGTGGTTTAAGTGGTATTGATTACTGCAGCTGAGAATTGCAGTTACATACTATCATTTTATGAGACAGCTGTGTCTGTCCACAACTAAGGAGAGCCTTTATAAAGCATGGTAATGTCCACAAGAAACTATGACACAGAGCATTGGAAAAATAAAGAAGCCATCAATTCCGCAATTAAACCAGTGACTGCGGCAGCATTCTTTTCTTCATTAGGCGATGTTATGAGTGACAGCTGGATTAAGGATGATCCATGTGTAGCCAAAATTATTAGCTTAACACAGCAGCTGTTGTCCAAAGGGCTGAGCATTTCAGTATTAAAGCAGTCATGGTGGTCAGCACTTGGAGAGGCAAACTGCATGGGGACTGCTTAGCTGCTCTTGCACAGGTATAATTAGTTCGTTCTGGCACAACGTTTTCCAGGGGCATGGAGCAGCACCTAGAAAGGGGAAGGAGAGACTGCAAACTCGATATTGCATTGTTACTGGACTTCCCATACCCCTCCTGCCCCGCTACAAACCCCTCTCTTTCACTGTCAGCATGCTGCTCTTCACCACCCTGCAGCATCCCTCTAGGTTAGGAGTATACAACTGGTGGCTCTCCAGATGTTTTGCACTGCAAATCCCAGGGTCCCTCGCCATTGACTATGCTGAGTAGGATTTATGGGACTTGTAGTTCAAAACATCTGGAAAACCAAAGGTTGCAGAACACTGCTCTATGCCTACGGGATAGTGCCCCCAGCTTATTGGGACACTTTCAGAAATCCAGTCTCAACCCATTATCTTTTCTGCTTCTCATGTTATCACGAAGAAGCCCCTGCAGAGTTGCAGCATCATTCTATAACTGAAGTTATGAAACAGCCGCAGATGCAAAGGGCGGATTTTGTTTAATTTGATTTAGGCATGTGGATGTGGGCACTTTGTGGGTGTAGTTTCGGGCCTGTGGGAGACCCTTGGGGTAGATCTCTGGGAGAAATGTCCAGGAATTCTGCCAATGCCCTGATCGCCTGATGAACACCTCACAAACACCGTACAATGCTTTGTCCTGATGGGCAAAAGCCCCAGCTGGCCATTGACAACAGCATCTTAGCTAATTAGAAAGAGGTGTGAGATGTCCATTAGCCAGCCAACCTCAATACTAAGGAAGCTCAAAGTGGTGCTGCAATGCTTCATATTTCAATAACCTGTTTTTCTGAACCAAAGGGTCTGGCCTCCCATAACCCTTTGCTCCAAGGTTATGGTAATGAGTCGAGTCTTCAGATTGCATTGTTCTCACATTTGCCAATTCTCAGATCTTTGCAGGGGCCATTACAAGACCCCATTATGATTGGAACTGTGCACAGCATATGATCAGTCAATTTAGCGGAAACGCCCCCTTTTCTACTGATGCAGGCGGCACACAATTACGGTGTGTCCATGCATTCATCGGGATCTTATTCGCTCAATGCCTGAAGTAACTGTATCTTGGGGAATCATGGTCAGATCCCTCAGCAAGGAGGATCTTCACCGACTCACTCTATTTGCTGTTTCTGGTGTAACTTCTAGTTTCTAGCACATAAAAGTCAAAGTTTATTTGTGGTGGGATTTGTTCAAAGGAGTTTTCCTTAAACAATTCCACACCATTTCACATATCTGCACCAGATTTTGCATAGTTACTTGTTAGGACCCTCCAGACATTACTAGATACATGACATTTGGACACCTCACCCCTTTCCCCGGATTTCAGGACCTTCACACAGGAAACAATTGCCTGAAGTCGGTGAAACATCAATGTGGTCGTAGAAGGACTAGTCCCGACACAAGGAACACAACTTAAGGTCCAGGCCCTAGGACGGGATGCACAATCTCCAAGATATTTGCACTGCAACAAACTTCATCATGCCATGGTGAGGTGACAGGTGGGGAGAGAGCACAGATGGTCCCAGTATGCAGCAGCGAACCAACTCTTACCTCCTCCCAACATTGGCTCTCGGGTATGTCAGCCAGCCGCACACGCCCGTTCTCAGTGCAGTTTACGTCAGGGACAAAGCACATCAAGTGATAAGTGAATCGGAACAGCGGCCTACAGGATCAGTGTTATTATGTCTGTCTACAGAACCCGTTTGGAAACGAGTACTTCCGCTAGTATGCATATTATTGTTAATTATGATTAAGTTCAAAAGTGTTGCAGGTGATTTTGCTATCTCGTGTGTGTCTTGGGGCTATGAAGGTGAACCATCCTTAGCTGCCCTCACTCAGCCTGGTGATCTCAAGAGAGTTAGGCCCACTGACTCTGGCAGGGGTGTAGAACAAATTAATGGATAATGGATGGAGAGTTTTGGGTTAGGGGTCCACTCACTGGTGGGCAGGTTCATCTTAAGTTATTTTGGGGGCAAAGGCACAGACACATTTACCCCCCCCCAACCAGAAAAATGAAGTGATCCAAACAAACTCTGGTCCTCCTTCTTCATTGCAATCACAACCCAACAGAGGTATCCTTCCTTCCTTTCCTCTCATTCCCCCAGAAGCTCACTGTCTCTAGAGCCCTGGCTCTCTCGAGGCTGGACTACTGTAACAGCCTCTATCTAAATCTGCCCGCCTCTACTCTACGCCCTTTGCAACTCATCCAGAACAGGACTGCAAAACTTGTCCTTGGCCTCAAGCCCAGGGACCGTATCTCTCCAGGACTGAAATCACTACACTGGCTCCCAGTGACTGCGAGGATCAAGTTCAAAACCCTCTGCATTGTCCACAAGGCCGTCTGGGGCCTTGGTCCAAAATACCTTCAATTCTCTCTTCCTAAATATCTTCCTTCTCGAGCTCTTCGCTCATCCGCCTCCATCTCCCTCAGGGTCAGCCGCTTCTCCAAACAATGAGTTGGGGGGCAGATCTCTCTCTGCTGCAGGGGCCTCCCTCTGGAACAGCCTTCCTGCCTCCCTGAAACTTGAGGAGAACCATCTCCGGTTCCGGAAGCACCTCAAAACCTTCCTCTTTGCCTCCGCTTTCTCTCCCCCTCCCCCCTGCTAATACTACTGAAACTGCACTGAATCTGCAACTGGGCCACTCACCGTTCTTGGTCCTTGGCCCAGCCACTCTCCCCTGCACTGCCTCCCCGGCAACCCCTGCACTGCGGGACTGTGTCTGTATCCTTACAGCCCCCCTTCCCAGCACTTGTCTGCACTTACCTCACACTTGCCACCAGCTGGCCCTTGTTATTTATCCTGTATGCTGTATGCTAATAACCCTGTACTGCACTTTCCCCTCTCCCTTTCCCCCATGCACTTTTCCCTTCCCCTCTACCCTTGCACTTGCGCGATCTGAATGACACCTGGCCTAGTAGGATCGTTGTCTGTCTCCCCTTGCTTCCACCCCCTGCCTCGTCGCGCCTTGAAACACTTGTGTATAGGCGCGTTACAAATGCCATATCATATCATAGCTTGATATGCTAACCCGGCAGTGATCACAATATGCATGGGTACCTTATTCCGTCCCCTTACCAACGTCATCCTTGCTGGAATAACAATAATAAAAAAGTGACATTCCAAAAGCAACATTAGCAGTCAACAACGAGGATTCTTGTGTTTTAGTAGAGGCACAGGATACATTTTACCAACAACAGCCATGGGAAAGGTATATCCATGAGGGAGGCATACGGGCTGTGGTAGAGATGCAACACACAAACCTGGAGTCATATGAAAAAGGTTCCCATGCCTCAGCATAGACATGGAAATCAGATTAGCAGCCTCAAAGACTGTACAAGTGCTCAAGCATGAACACAGGACACTCATTGTAAGCAACAATCTGCACTGGGCCACTCTCACTGATCTCAGTCCCTGGCCCAGCCACCTGCCCCCTGCACTGCCTCCCTGGCAACCCCTGCACTGTGGGACTGTCTCTGTATCCCTACAGCCCCCCTCCCAGCACTTGTCTGCACTTACCTTGCCCTTGCCACCAGCTGACCCTTTATTATTTATCTTATTATTCTACTACCCCTGTACTGCACTTTCCCCTCTCCCTTGCCCCTTGCACTTTCCCTTCCCCTCTTCCCATTCACTTGCGCGATCTGAATGACACCTGGCCTAGTAAGATTGTTGTCTGTCTTCCCTTTGTCCCTCCTCCCTGCAGCGTCGCGCCTTGAAACACTTGTGTATCGGCGCGTTATATATGCCATATCATATCATATCATATCATATGGACATACCCAATAGCTCAGCAGGTTGAGATCTGTGTGTGAACTACAGGTCAGAGGTTTGAATCCCGGAAAGGCCCACTGAACCTTGTATCCTCCTGAAGCCGATAAATGAGTACCAACTTTGGTTGGGTGATGTTGTATGTAAATATGTTCTTTGGGGAAAGCACTACTGAAGACAAGGCCCTCCCCTGTCTCGATGCACCTCACTCATGGCATTTGATTCCTCCCCACCCCCATACTCACTGAGACAATCCTGCCAACTCTACCCGGGAGGAATCACAGAGGAGCTGAATCTGAAAGCTATGGAGGATATGAACATGTGATCAAGATTATGAAAGCAAATGATGTCACTGCTAAACACTGACACACGTAGGTGCATTAGACACAAAGCATATACGCATCATCCACGAAAATACACAAACAATAGGTCAAATTACACTTAGAAATGAAGAATATGCAGCCAATAGGTTAGAAAACATATACTTTATATAGGCTGAAACTCAAGAAACAAAGTGCACAAATAAGCTTGCTTAATGGAGAACGGAACTGAAATGAGTGGCCATGTAAAACAAGATGGACAGCGCATCCACATTTGGGTGAATGGGAAACATTAAGGAGCCTCGGAGCTGCAGGGGGACCTGGTTCGCTGAGTTAGCAGAAAAGCCAAATCTAAACAGCTCAGACAATAGGTCCATGTGCCCTGCCAAGGTTACCGTGGAAGAAAGGTTTGGATCATCACTCAAGAGAACAGACGATAACAGTTCCGAAGTGTGAGACTTATTTCTTTCAGATTGAATAAAGAAAAAATAATGCTGCAAGGTCAGGTTCCCAATAACTAAGGCCAAATCTAAACAGCTCAGACAATAGGTCCATATGCCCTGCCAAGGTTACCGTGGAAGAAAGGTTTGGATCATCACTCAAGAGAACAGACGATAACAGTTCCGAAGTGTGGGACTTATTTCTTTCAGATTGAATAAAGAAAAAATAATTCTGCAAGGTCAGGTTCCCAATAACTAAGGCCAAATCTAAACAGCTCAGACAATAGGTCCATATGCCCTGCCAAGGTTACCGTGGAAGAAAGGTTTGGATCATCACTCAAGAGAACAGACAATAACAGTTCCGAAGTGTGAGACTTATTTCTTTCAGATTGAATAAAGAAAAAATAATGCTGCAAGGTCAGGTTCCCAATAACTAAGGCTTAGTTTTGAGACACAAGTAGCTCAAACAAGTCACTAGAGGCCAAAACAGGTAAAGACACTCGCATTAAGAGCTAAAATCTTCATAAAGGCTGAGCGAAATGATCCAAAATGTGGCCTCCACACATGTGACCTGCAGTTAGAGGATAATGGCTATTCATTAGATTCAGAGACAGACAGACTGAGACCTTTGTGTCATTCCAGTTATTGGGAGAAAATATGTCAGGTGAGGCAATGTTAAAAGCCAAACGCTCTGGCTCGTGGCCTAGAGAATCAGAAATGGTAACCTTACTGGGAAAAGTAGCAGCTTGGTGCCATTCTCGCCAACCCTAATTGTCCCTTATGTGCTGGTAACCAACCCCATTTGTCCCTTATGTGCTGGTAACCATCCAAAGTTCCAAGGCTGAAAAAGACACCGCTGACCAATCACTACCCACCTTCAACGCTCATCTTTCAATGTTTCAATGGCCAATTACACTGCATTATGATGACATGTTTTCACTTGTATCATGTTAGTCGGTGGTCTCAGGCCGAGCCACCAGACAGAGTGCAGCCAATGAATGTACTCACCCATATGGAATGTATATCTAGCTGATTCCCCTAAGCAATCCCTTCCCACCTTAGGTTATCTAGGATGAAACTTCAATTGTGATGTCATACTCATTTTCAAACTACTGTCAAGCATGGAGTTACTTGAGAGTCACAGAGATCTGCTGAATGTCTGTGCTGTCCCTGTTGTACATGTGTGTTGTTAAATAAAATAGGTATTTGTCAAATATTTGGACGCTTCCGATTTTGGGCATGGGATTTCCCCTGGCCTGTCCTCTATGCTTACCCACAGGGGGTTTCCACCCAATTTATACACTATATAACTAATACATCATTATTATTATATCATAAGTGTAAGGGGCCGATTCATGGAACAAATGTGTGTCGAAAATCTTGGCGCAAGCCAGCGCAAACGTGAAAAAAGCAAGCGCACGCACACGCGTGCGATTCATGGAACAGCCTGCGGGTGTTTACAGCGTGATGTGCGCCAGAACCGACCATGGCACGCACGGGCATACACGTCAGAGCAACATCCCGAACGCCATGCCCGATGCGCACAGCAAAAGCGCACAACGTCGGCGCATACATCAAAAAGGGGCGGGACACGGTGCGTAACATGCGGAACAGGAACAACGCGTGAAAAAGAAGGGAAGTGCTGCAGGGAAATACACGGAACGCCCACACGCAAGCGAACAACAAGTATTCATGGAATTGAATACGGGAAACCCGCGCACGCTAAAAGACGCGCACAGGCATCAACACGTCCGCCACACGAAGGCAGGCGCAAGCGTCCCCGCGCACAGTATAAAAGTGCGCGCAACAACAAACACGTATATACAGCTACAGTGAATGCCCCATTTGTCACAGCACTGATCGTGGAACACCACAGGAAGAGGAGAATAGCCAGGCCCTGCATTTTTTTGCCCCGGACCAGCCTTTTTGGGATGCCTGACGACCAGGTCTATGGCAGGTATAGGTGTCCACCTCATATCATCCTAGACCTGGTCAGGGAGTGGGAAGATGACCTTACATCCCCCACCCTGTGCTCCCAAGCATTGATCCCCTTGGAGAAGGTGCTCAATGTCCTGCATTTTGTGGCCACTGGGTCATTTCAGCGGACAACTGCCATAGTGGGGGGGTGTCTCACAGGCAACGCAGTCACGCTGCCTACACCAGGTGTTGGCAATCATGACTGCGCCCCCCTCAGTCCGCAGTCACATATACATGCCCAGAACACCCGCAGAAAGGCAGGCCGTGGTCCAGGACTTCTACAGGGTTGCACACTTCCCCAAAGTGCTTGGTGCCATAGATTGTACACATGTGGCCCTACTTCCACCTAGTGCCACTGAGCACATCTATCGAAACCGCAAGCACTGGCATTCCATCAACGTGCAGGCTGTATGCGATGAAAAGGGAATCATCACCTCGGTCTATGCAAACTACCATGAGTCTAACCATGACAGTTTCATATACAGAATGTCCGCCCTGGGCCGGGCCCTGGAAGCTGGGAAGCATGGCGTCACATGGCTCCTAGGTGAGTACAAATGCCTGTGCACATGCATGCATGTCACACACAGACAAATACACAAACCCAACTAATCACAACCATTATCACCTCCCGAGGGGACAGTGCCTACCCTCTGAGCAACCACATGATGACGCCAATCTGGAACCCCACCACACCACCCCAGGTAAGATACAACGCTGCCCATATTGCAACCAGGGCCACAGTGGAGCGCACCTTCGGAGTGCTCAAGTCACGCTTCCGCTCCCTTGACCGCTCTGGTCGCCAGCTACTATATGCACCCCCAGTAGTGTGCAGGATCATTGTGGCAGCATGTGTCCTGCATAATGTTGCAACACGGCAGGGCGTACCGGTGGACATGGTGGTGCCCCCACATCCCCAACCACAGGCACAGGCGCTGCCCATGCGAGGGGAAAGAGCAAGTGGCGAGGCAGCCCAGACCCAGTTTGTGGCCACATTTTTCACCTAAACTCCCACCCCTGCAGAGTGCACACAGGCCTGGCAGATACCAGGTGACAATCGATGATGACAAAGAGACAGTCAACTGTCACAACCTTACCACCCTGAGGATGTTGCCATGGAACTGCTACATTGCGTGAATCCCTAGCTACTTAAACATAACCAATCCCGTGTGACCAAAAGGAACACATGCAAGGTGTGTATCACCCTCCGCCCCAATGATAATCCTTGGTATGTCACCAAACAATCCCTGGTATGTCACCAAACCCTCCCAAACCACATCACCCTTGTCTGCCACACCATGACATGGCATGCAACAGCAAAAGGCCAACACATGACCAATAATATACAAAGTGACATGTGATAAATGGAAAGTGGCCAGAGACAATGATGCCTGACATGGAATCAGTTTAAATGACTGACCAACAACCTCCCACACATACCAAGTCATACACAAATGCCGTCCACCAGTGGTAGAATGAACACAGCACTGAATGCCTGTTCACATGCACATTGAGCAAGGCAAAATCGCCGCTCACAAACCTGTGTGCTGTGTGTGTCTCATGCTACACACTGCTCAGCACACAGCACAGTGAGCAGCCATTGTGTTGGGGTTACACCTTGAGCATCACATCAAAAGGACAAATAAAAAAATGTACCCATTGACGCATGTGCAGGACCCCCAAATGGTAATTGATCATGCGCTGCAGGGACACAGCGTGCCCGAGAAGGCAACATGTGTGCACCTGTGGGCATGGAAGGGTGGTTGTACGTGTGGTGGAGCATTGTGCAACTGTGTGTGTCAGTAGGGACATGCACTCAATATATGCATGTGAAATCAAGTGACCCTCAGTGTTCTATACACATCACATGTGAACATTGCCCATGTGTACACCCCGGCATGTCAAACCACAAAAATTCCCTGACACCTGAAAAGTAAATACAACACAGGAACAGCCATTGACCAGCAGAACACATCATGTACATAGTACCCCACAATCACATTGTCAGAGAGTGCCCAAACACTGTAGCCCAGGCTTACTGTCCAACAACAAAAGGCCCTCCCTCATTTACACATCACCATAACCTTCTGAACAACTGTGTCTGGGGTATGTAGCCTTCTCCCTTTTAGTCAACCTGGCTACAGGATCACCCTACATGTTTCACCTTGCGTGTAAATAGGGTCCAGCACCCTCAGAGGCCTCCTTGACTGGTAAAAATACCAAATCGCAGAGAACTCCAAGGAGCCAAACCCCTAAACCAGGGAAAAAGCCTCTAGGCACAAAAATACCCTGGAAGAGTCTCCCGTAGATTACTTGAAGTGGAAAAAAAGTCCAGGCACATGTACAAGCAGTATGATAGAACTACCAAGGTAGCACAGTTCAACAATAGTTCAACAGGAAGGATACCTTTTTCCGGAAACAACATACAATGAGGATGCAACAAATGATGGGTAGTGTCACAGCTCTGGTCTCCAGGTGCAGGAGTGGCACGAACCAACCACCCCCTCCGTGGTCTGGGCGCCTGCAAGGTAAAACTTACACAGGCTTCCGAGACCCCGGCGGGGAAAGAGGGTCAGGGATCCGTTGGTTGGACAGGCATTGGTATTCAGGATAACCGGAAAGAGGAGCAGGAGAGGGGAGTTGGATTGGCAAGGGAAAGTAGTCAAAATACAAAATACAACTATTGACAATAAAACATACTCAATCAGAGAAACCATGTTCTACATGCACATAGTATGAAATGTGTCAAATGCAAGAAAAAGAGAGACTTATCTCTGCGGTGAGTGCTGGCCTCCTGCCTGCGCACTCTCAGATCTGGACATAGACAGGATCAGTTCAATGCTGCAAAGAGAGCGTGAGTTACTAATCTGTGTGTGTTTACAACACACACACAGCACCATTCATGCCCCAAAGTAAGTGACTTCTCCACAAACAAACACTCTTGTCTGCTGCTATGTACGTATGCGTTAGCTTGCCCCTGTGATGGTTCATACACTGTCAATGCACTAAGGCAGGAAGACCAATGCGTCAAGAATCACACATGATAGAATGGTCCCTGGGTGACCTGCTAGACGCGTATAACGAGGTGCGACTTCAGTACAAGTCGTGTTCTTGCAGCCGTGGATTACAATATGTAGTGCAAGTGGCAATTTGCACATGCAAATGATATGCATTGCACACAAGTCTGTGCCTCGCTGGGTGTCCCTGTGCGCTGTATAGGTTTCTGGCTCAGAACGCTACTGCGCTAATAACTCTGCTTCTATGGAGCAGGGGGGTCTGGAGGATATGTGCAACGGCCCCTGCATTTGCCACTGACAACTTGTAAAGATACTTGGCATTTGTCCCTCAACCCATCTTAGCTTTACTGTGCACTTCTACAACAATATCTGGCCAAGCTCCGCAGCACTGGCGATACTTAGCATGCATGTGCAAGTGGCCTGGTGGAAGATTGGCTGCGGTGTTGCCCCTTGTGCAGCTCACCTTGTTTGGAGCCCCTGGAAACACGTCTGATTCTGTTGGACGTCTGAGCACAAGCCCTGTGCTTCTGCTTGGGCACACATGCGCACGTCTGCACCACTGAACGTGGCCAGGTTTCTGTAGTACTTGGCCCTGTGTCTGCTGGCAAAGGTAGTCTGGAGGCTAATTTTCCTGCAGAAAGGGCATAAAACATATTAATAATGCTAGAAAGTTCCCTGTGTGTGTGTGTGTCCTCATGCTTGTTGTCACTGGGCCATGTTACAGACCTACATCAGAACTCCTCCCACCATCAGTGTGACTTTGACAGGCAAAGGGTGCAGGCTACTGTCTACAGCATGAAGTGCATCAAGCACATATACAGGCAAGAAAATAACATACATCACAATCCACATCAATTAATGGACACATCAATCATGTACTCACCCAAATAGATTACAGACATGCCGTGGATATAACCCACTCAATCCCCACTAGGGGTGTTAACACAAGTAGTACAGCAGCGGACAGGCCACAGATGATGAAAGTCCAAAGCCCTTGTGTAAATGTTTGTTACACCGAACCATCCTTGCAAGCCCATGGATAAGGGAAGCAAGAGTGGCCTATGTGAGTCAGGACACCAAGCTGCAAACACATACACGAGACAAGCTTGAAGGGCTCAGCTGGAACAGACAGTGGATGCTTTCAAAAGCCACAAAGCACCACACCGTCACATGAATGCACAATAGACAAGCAATTTTAAACTATATTAACTAATTAAACTAACTATAAAAAACCTACATTACCTACATTACCTAATTAAACTAACTATCAAAAACAATATTAACTAACTAAACTATTAACTAACTAAACTAACAAGAAAAATCACCTGTGTGGGAGATATCTCATCGTCCGAGTCACCCTCTGGCTGAAAAGGTTGACGTGGCACAGTACCCTGACCATGCCTAGGCGCAGCTTGCCCCTCGTCGGCAGCAAGTCTGTGGGACAGGTGACCCTGGTTCTGTGCGCCGATGACACGTAGGTCAGCATGTAGAACCTCACGTGATACGCGTGCTTCCT
Organism: Ambystoma mexicanum; assembly: GCF_040938575.1. NCBI lineage: Eukaryota > Metazoa > Chordata > Amphibia > Caudata > Ambystomatidae > Ambystoma > Ambystoma mexicanum. The sequence continues at coordinate 881,045,719 of NC_090934.1, forward strand.
CTTGCAAGGTAACACGTGTAACACAGAGTTCTTCCTGCATAGCCTGGCTGGACAACTGTTATACCTCCCGGCAAGCACGTAGCTCAGCCGAGATGGTACTTTCTAGCTGCTCCAACCTCTCCTCTGACCGCTTCCTCTGAGACATCAAGAGCACACCCAGAGTAGATCTGAGGGAATCATACTCAACCCTCATGGCCTCCATGTGTGCCTGTGCGTGAGCAGCAATTGCTTGACACAAAGACAACATTTCAGCCCGGCGTGCCCTGTCTGAGACCGCCATGCCCAGCCTGAGCGAGCGGGCCATGGACTGTGCCGCCCGCTGCTGGAGTTCCACCTGCCTAGCAGGGGGTAGCATGGATTGGGCCACACGTTTCATGCTCTCAGCGATGTTATCAATTGCTGCCCCCTGGTGTTCTGAATTGGCAACCATGGCTCGCTTCCACTCAGTATACCCCAGTGGCGCACGGCCACCGCGTTGCTGGGCTTGACACTTGCGGGGCCCAAGGAGGCGATGTCCTTGTTGGGTTGGCACCGCCCGTGGCTGCAGGACTGCATTCCTCTGTCGACGTGATGCCCCAGGCACATAAGCAACTGGTGTGGAGGGTGACCCTGCGTCCCGATCCACCACAGGCAGAGGTCCCACCACCGTCTGGACCCTCAGTGCAGGAGTCGCGGACAGAGGAGCATCCACATCAGAATCACTCACCCCTGACGAATGGACCCGATGCACATCCAACTCGACATTGTCGTCAGAGTGATCATCTGGGCTAGACTCATTGCCAGACGTAGACAAGATGGTCTGTAACACAAGTGGGTTCTCGTGGCCTACCACCCCACGACCCCCACTTGTGCTGGTTTGCTGGTGTGATAGCAACCCTGTGTCTGGCATGACAACACCATCCTCTGGCTCCCTTGCATCATCATCTGCAAAGTGGAGAAAAAGAAATATTAGAACACATGTCAGAAGCAAATAACACACACATAGACATCACATAGACAGCCAACACTTGAAGCAGACATGTCACACACAAATGACAACCTGCCATGCATCCAGTGGCCTTGATATGCAAACACATCCTGAAAGCATTAATCGATGTGTCCACATAGCTAAGCCTACAAAAGTACAATTTGTAGTATATGAACTCCATCAGACGCCACCTCTGTCAGGCACATGTCACAGGCATAAAAGACAGATGGAAACTAAGAGATGCAACACACCATAAGCATTTCAGAACTGCTAATTGACCACTGCTGCAAGTGATTCGAAACACACAATGACACAGGCAACATGCATGTAGACATGCATCACTAATGCATCATCAGCAATATAGCTCCATCCATCTGCAGCTCGGCCCGTACCGGGTGGCATGGGTCATGTAGATATAGTGATTGTCCCAAGCAAAGCAAGGGCCTGCAAACAGGCATGAGGAAACATAACGCCCATTACCGTCCGAGCTGCAGGACATGGGGCCTCCACAACACCCCTCTGGGCCTGATTGAGCCCATTGGGCTATGAATGTGCACTATTCCATCATTCCTTGTGTAAAATGTCCACGGCCAGGACCCACCATATTAGTTAAGTGGGCCTGGGCATACACATACCGTACAACAGTGAACCTTCAGGATCATGCCAGTTCCACATGATGTGTGCAGTGCACAAATCTCACCAGCATAAACGTCAAACAACTACATATTAGTCAGTCAACAAAAAAGCTGCGGAAGAGACATGTGTAAATGAACACTTTCACAGACACATAAGTGAGTCCTCGGAATGTTGCACTACACAACGTTTAAGCTGCTTGCATATGTACATGTGAAAATGTCCAAAAACACCCATTTCCCCATACACCTGTATTGTCAACATGACCAGCATCCAATACACCAAAGCAAGCGGCTACAACGCTGCTTGCTTTGATGTATGTGGAAGTGCACACATACACACATGAAGGAAGCTCCACAGTCATTACAACCCGATTGGCAGGCTACAATCAATCAGCGCCCTGTGCCAGTTGGTAGAGCCCGCAGATTGACCAATCAACTCATCGAAACAACCACTATGGAGTTCCAATACTGAGTACATGTGTCACAGGATACACCTGTGCCCATCAAATTCATGACAGAGAAGGGATGAAAAACTGACCATACATGCCAGGTCACTTTGACATTGCATCAGTGAGTAGGCATGTAGAACGGTGTGACACGGCTCAGAAGTGGGTTGATGCAGTGCAGAACATGTGTACGTTACCCACTATCTACATGAACAAGTACATTATGATGTCCATCAATAAACGTGAAGGCAGTGCAAGGGCAAGTCCTGGCATCACGTGCAATGTGCATGCAATGGGTTACATGGCTACAAGCAAACCCCCCCCCCAAGTGAAAATGCAGGGAGGCATTGCATGGCAGCAAAAGGGTGACCAGAGACCTGTGTGTTGGCAGACAGTGTTGACTAGCGTCAATTGCATCATCTGAGTCAACTGACAACACAGCAGATGATAATGGGACAGTAAGCAGGAGACATGATGAACCCTCAGTAGTACACCCATGTGTGCAGGAGCCACAACACCAGTTGAACAGAGTCAGTGGGCCTGAAACAGGGGGAGGCCTGTGCCCCACACAGAATGTGACACCGTAAACATGTGTGTGATGCAGGACTGAGCCAGAGTGGGCATGGAATGGATGGTCAAATGGCATGAAATGCAGGTTGTCCTGGACACATACTACGATGATCATCCAGTCAAGCACAGCACATCACACAAGCAAACCACACATGGACTCGACAAACACGCAACAACACTCACTGGACGTGGCATCAAAGTCCAGCATCTCTCCCACTCCTTCGACCAATCCTGTCGGTATGAACCCCGCAACAACAGACTCATGCAGAGTGAGGTCTTCCTCCTCAGGTGGTGGCCCACTGCCAGTCACCAGAGTCATGTTGTAATTAGAGGCACGCTTCACCTTAGTACTGCGTTTGAGGTCATCCCAATGCTTTTAGCACTCTTGGGCTGTGCGCACCTCATGGTCGAATGCACTCACATGATCCGCAACTTGCTTCCAGTGGGACATACAATGGGCAGCCGTAGTTTGACAATTCGGCCTCACTAGCATATCACGGTTGTGGTCCCGCACATAGTCCACAAGGAAGTCCAATTCCTGCACGCAGAAAGGCTTCTTCCTCGATGTGCCGGAGTCCGGAGCCGTGTCTGGGGTCCCAGCCTCTACTGCAGGTGCAACCTTCCTCCCCTTGGACACTGGTCCAGACCCTGGCTGGCAAATGCCACCCTGATCAGTATGGGCTGTGGCGCTGGTGGAATGAACCGAGGAAGTAGCAGGTGGAACAAGGACAGAAGCCCTGACTTGTGCCAGTGGCTGCTGGGTGCCCTGGAATGGACCCTGCACAGCAACATCCGCTGTGCCAGGGTCATTGACCGGGACTGTCCTGGATGGTAGACTCACAACCGGTGTGGTGTCGGCTGCATCTGCTCATGCACTTGCCAACACCCGGCTGGTCGAGGCAGCAGATGACATTACTGCCCCAGGGACACATGCCTCGGTTTGGGCAACCATGCCTGCACCTACAGTGTGCCTCCTGACCTCCTGGAAATTGTCCTGGGACTCATCAGGTGCCAACGCAGCCTGTGCTGCCAGACCCTGAGCCTGGGTGGTGGTGTCCACAGCTGCACCTGCAGCTACCACTCCCCTTGGGCCCCTGGCAGTCGATGAAACAGACTGCTGGGTCACATGGGCGCCAGTGCCAGATGCAAGAACTGCATCTCCCGGAGTCACAGGGGGTGGTGGCATGACTGCACCAACACGTGGCACAACATTGTGCCATAGTGGCGCACCCCTGTCTCTTCCCCCTCTGCAGCCACCCTCGACACCCTGGAGTCCCCCTACTCCCTGGTCTTCCCAGCCACGTTCCTGACCACGCCAGCCACGTGGAGTACACCCAGCTGAGGCGCCCCTCACCTTTCGTGGCCTCCCAGCCATGGCACGTATGTAGTAGTGCCGGCACAGATGTAATAGTGCCAATGGGAGGTGTACATGACAATTGTCCTGGGCAATTGGGGTGAAGGGGGTGGGATACAAGATGTTAACAGCACCCCTGCACCTGCAAGGCTGTATGGGACCCCGGTGATGAAGTGACGGCTCACACAACGCTCAGGCACCCCAAAACTGCAGTAAAACCGTGCATGCAACCCCCCGGTAGCCCACGTGTGTGGAATTAACCTCCCGCAGTACGCAGTGGCACCCAGGGACACGAAAAACACATAAGCGTGGGACACGCAGGCTGCTATGACCTCAAAAACGGGTACGCAATACACAGGGGCACCCGCAGTGGGGAAAAAAGGGTGCGCGACTCACCGTCAGACTAGCGTGATAATGAAAAACACGCGTAGCCAATACCCCAGCCAAAAGAAGAGATACATCCTTGATCCGCTGTGAAGTTGTGATGGCACGCGAAACAACACGAAGTAGCAACACACACGTCGGTCTCCACGAAAGGCACGTACAGCGAACTGCTGGCCCCACTCACCTTTAACCCATGCTGAGGGAAACGCCCGTGCACGTCACTTCTTTTACGCGCTTAGGCTCTTTCCTCGGATTACACGCATTCACATGCAAGCATTTTTTTTTGGCACGTGCTGATGCACCCGTGCTGAGGGAAAAGCCTGTGCGTATCACGTCACATACGCACTTACGCGCTAAGGGCCTTTCCTCGAATTACACGCTGACATGCATTTTTTTCACGTGCCAAATCACTCTGTATCAAGCTGGCCATGCGACAACACATGGAAGACCACGCTCTGGCCCAGAAGGCCATTTTCCTGCCCCCCCAGAGCCCCGAGCACGCTCCCACCTGCCATCTGCTGCTGCCTGCCTGCCTGCTGGCCACGTGCCCTGCTATTTGGTTCCTGCACGTCAGCCATCTGCAAGGTTCCAGTTGCTGTGACCACCCCTGCTGGAACAGAAGACTCCCGACTGGTATTCCATCGCTCCACAGCCCAGCCCCAGGACCCAGTTGCCCACCCACATCTGCCTCAGGGATTGCCATGTCCGACACAACACCATCTGGCGCAATTGGCAACCCCCCAGCAGAGAGGCAGAGGGCTGCCGGCTTCAGTGCCAATGAAGTTGGCATCCTGGTGGAGCAAGTCCTGGGGCAGTATGATGCCCTCTTTGAAAGTTCATGCACCGACAATGAAGGACGGAAGAGGATCTGGAAGGACATTGTGGCTGCCATCAACGTGGAGGGGGTGGCAGCCCGCAACATGCAACACGTCCGGAAGCGCTGGGAGGACTTCAGGTCCAGGACCCTCAGCAAGGCCCGGCTCCTCTTGAAGGCAGCAGATGCTGATGGGTGCCGGGTCCACCTTACCAACAACCAGATGAGGGTCCTGGAACATATATGCCCAGCGCTCCACCTCCAGGTCCTTGAGAGGCAGAACCGTCCGGGGTCGAGTGGTAAGTGTACATCTGGCGCAAGTGGCAACCCCCCAGCAGAGAGGCAGAGGGCTGCCAGCTTCAGTGCCAATGAAGTTAGCATCCTGGTGGAGCAAGTCCTGGGGCAGTATGATGCCCTCTTTGAAAGTTCATGCACCGACAATGAAGGACGGAAGAGGATCTGGAAGGACATTGTGGCTGCCATCAACGTGGAGGGGGTGGCAGCCCGCAACATGCAACACGTCCGGAAGCGCTGGGAGGACTTCAGGGCCAGGACCCTCAGCAAGGCCCAGCTCCTCTGAAGGCAGCGGATTCTGATGGGTGCCGGGTCCGCCTTACCAACAACCAGATGAGGGTCCTGGAAGGTATACGCCCAGCGCTCCACCTCCAGGTCCTTGAGAGGCAGACCCGTCCGGAGTCGAGCGGTAAGTGTACATGCATACTGATTGGGCACTGTGCATGTTGAGGTGTGCCAGGAGTGTGCAGGTTGGACATATGTCTTGGTAGGCCCATGTATGGATGTGTATGTACAGGGACATGAGCCTGCAGCATGTGATTCCTGTCATGTGTGAGGCACATCAATGGTGTATGTGTTCAAGTACATGGTGGCCAAATGCATGTGTGGGTGCACACATGTTTACATTTCTGTGTATGTACTGTGGCATGGTTGTGGTGTGACACATGGATGCTGGATCCACCTTCATGTATCTGCACAATGTACATGTGCATGTGTGTGTATTTGACAAGTGTGCCACTGTGATACACCATGGATGCATGTGACACTGACATGTACGAGGCTGATTGGCAGATGTGACATGGATGGCGATGATATCACTGCGACAGGTGGTGGAGATGTAAAGATGCATGTATTTCTGGTGGCGTGTGTGCATGTGCTCTGCACTCCCCATGTTGCATGTGACATCAGGCTAACCTTAGGATGCTCATGCTGTTGTATGTGTATGGATGGTGCTGGCTGCTGCAACATTCCTGTTGATTTGCACATGTGTGTGAGTTCAAATGATATGTGTGTTGGGGAGTGTGATTCCATGTGTGAGTTTTACACTGCCACTCATGTGCATCTCTCATGTGTGTATCAGACCATTGTACAGTGCCCTGATGCCTGTGTTCTGTCTCTCCTTGTCTGCAGCGTCAACTGATGAAGATGGCGGAGATGGTGCTGTAGAGCACAGCGGCAGGGATTGCACCGCCAGCCGGAGACGCAAGGCCCAGCTCCCCTCCCGGGTTGTCATCTCGTCGGGGAGTGAGGTCCATGGCCGCAGCTGCCGAGGGTAGGTCCAAGAGGCCGAGGTCGGAGGTGGACTCCTCGGCAGCAGAAGGGGCAGCTGAGACCCCACAGGGACCTATGGAGAAAGATGGTACGGAGTCATCCAGGTTGGTGGGGGGTTTGGTTGAGGAGGAGGCCGTGGAAGGGCCACACATGGGATTTGGAGGGGGGGATTCCACTGGTGTTAGTGGTGCAGTCCAGGGGCAGGGACAGGAGGCAGCACAGGCCGCGCGGAGGTGCCTGTGTGTAATCCTGTCCCCGATCCTGTGACTGCATCATCCCGCACCAGCAGGGATGCCTTCGTCCAGACCCATTCTCAGGGAGGGGATACGCGAACAACAACTGGCCTTCCTCTCCCTGCAGACGTGGCAATCCGGGACTGTGTTGAGCCTGTCCTGGCTGGGGTGGTGTTGCGTCAACGTGGCATCCGGGATGACGTGCAGGGTTTTCGTGAGGACTCTGCACGTTATTTGGGATGCCTCATTGACCGCGTCGACCTACTAGGACGGGTCACCAGTGCTGGGTTCCTCCGTCTGCTTGACCTTGTACCGACCCCCTCCTCAACTGAACCCCCTATGCGCCAGTCGTCCTCTGTGCCATCTTCCGGCCCAAGTATCACCTGGGTACCCTGTGGAGCTGCCTCTGACCTAGCGGCCAGGCTGGTGGAGGACACATCCCTGCCACAATCGGGAGTCCGAGGTCCAGCAGAGGTGGCCACCCCAACAACTGAACCCCAGCAGGAGGAGGAGTTGCAGGCATCAAGAGGCAGGGCACATGCACGGCAGCAGCAGGCTCAAGGTGGGAGCAATGATGGCTTGGGGCCATCAACATCAGAGGGCCAGGCATCAGCCGGAGGCCAGGAGGACCCCGGATTGGGAGGGTCTTCCGTGTGGCAGTGGTTGGGCCAGCAAATAGATGCAGAGTGGCGGCGGGCGGAAGAGGCACAGCTCACTATGGTCAGGGCGGAGAACTCCATGCGCAGGGCGCTGAGGCGGGCTGAGTGCCTTGATGAAATTCGCAGGGAGTTGGAGCTGGATATGGCATTATACCTGCGAGACCGTGGGGCCAGGGAACAGGCCCACCTCCAGGACGTTGAACAGGAGTTTGATGATGCCGTGGCCCGGGAAATCAACAAGTGAGCCATAGGACTTGCCTGCCACCATTGTATATAGTTAATTAGTGTTAGGTTTCCTTTCTATTTTTCTTTCATTTGGGGCGCATGAACTATGCCCCACCTTTTTGTATATAGTTATTAGTTAAGTAGGGTATTTTGTAGGTTTCCTTTGGATTGTTGGGCTCATGGACCCTGGATTTTTTGCATTGTACATAGTTCTGGACTGAATTTGACTTGATTGATTTTTTTTTACCCACAGAGCAATGGTTTTCTTTTTTATTTACCTTTGGATTTGGTTTGATGGACGAACCTTTTGGAGCCTTTTTCTTTTGGATTTATTTGGATTCTGCATTCATATATTTTTCATTCATTTTGGACATGCAGCTTTTTGTTTATTATTTCTATTATTGAGGGTTTTTCTTTCATTCCCTTGCTTTTGTATTTAATACATTTTGGTTTCATACTTCATTTGTGTGGGATTCTCTCATTGGTTTCATGCATGTCACGATGTGGGTTTTCTCATTCACTTGCACCCATTGTGTGTGTGTGACGGACATGTATTGATGTGCATACTTGCCATTTGGGATCTATCATGACATGGGGATTTCAATGTGGGGTGGATGGAATACTTGGTTGGGTGTTTGGACTGGGGTGGCGTGGGGTGGGATTTGGGTGGCCATAAGGGTCATGAGTGTGGATCGTGATGACGTGTTGGGGGGACATGAGTCGGGGCCTGCTGGCAGGTACCCGTCAATGCTGGGTGGGTGGGGGTGCAGGGGACATGAGTCGGGGCCTGTTGGCAGGCACCCGTCACTTCTGGGTGGGTGGGGGTGCAGGGGGACATGAGTCAGGGACTGCTGGCAGGTGCCCGTCAATGCTGGGTGGGTGGATGGGTGGGGGACATGAGACGGGGCTCACAAGTGTGCTCACAAGTGCATGGTGCCATGTGGGCTGACTACAGGACATGGTGAGGGTTGTAGGGTAGTCCCTTGTGATGTGGGCTGCCTGCAGGGCATGGGGAGGGGGGAAACTGCACACCCGGGAGGGCCCACAATGCCAAATCGCATGTGAAACTCCCTGCGCACCCCCGAAATACACGTACCCCGCTCACACAGGGCCTGTCGCGTGTGAAACTCCCCGCGTACACCACAAAAAAGTGCGGCCAGAAAAAGCAATGAACAACCTGTTAAAGGAGCAGAACTCCTTAGTTCTCTGTTAGTAAAACTTTAGAACTCTTGCCACATCTAGTGAATGCAAAGTTCGCTCTCTGCATCAGAGGTGTGATTCTGGAAGAAAGTTGGGAGGACAATGCGCTCCGTGAGGGTCATCTCTGACAAGACCGTAGGAAGGAATTTAGGATGTATTCTCAGAATGACACGATCCTTATGGAACAAGGTAAAAGGATGTTCAGATGATAAAGCCTGCAACTCACTGATCCTCCTGGCCGATGTGATGGCTATCAAGAAAGCCGTTTTCCAGGATAACATTTTTATATCACATCTATGAATAAGCTTGTATGGTGGTTACATGAGTGCTGTCAGTATCGTGTTTAGGCTCCAGGCGGGGACCGATGTTGGCATAGGTGGGTAAGTACGCATCAAACCTTTCAGGAAGATCTTGACAGCCGGCTTAGTGAGCAATTACTGTTTATCTGGATTCGCTGTATATGCCTCTATCGCCGATAGATTAACCTTGATAGAGGATAGAGAAAGTCCTGCTTTAGCCAAATACAATAAGTAGGGTAGCACTTGTTCGACCGATGCAGTGAGTGGGTTCACTGATGATGTTTCGCACCACTTGGAGAAACAAGTCAATTTTCGGATATAGGTGATCCGAGTAGAAGGAGCCCTAGACGCCTTAATAATATCCCAGCAGTCTGCGAGAGATTCAGATTCATTCAGATTCATTCGCTTTTGCTGCTCAGGCACCAGGCCTTGAGAGACAGGCTTGCTGGGTCGTGGTGGAGGACCTTGTGGTTCTGTTGAGTCAAAAGATCCTGATGAGCTTTGAGATGAATCGGGGCCAGCGGGAGAGGCGTTGTAGGGTTGTGGACCAGATCTGCCGGGCCCAATCCGGCGCTATCACAAAATGCCCTGCTAATACCGGGAGGAAGGCTTTAAGTGCCCACCGTATAGCCCTGAGCTCTAGAACATTAATCTGCAGTTGAGATTCCTGGGCGGTCCAAGTGCCTTTGGTTTAGAGGTCTGCTAGGTGAGCCCCCCAGCCCGACAGAGATGCATCTGTCCTGAGGAAAAGGGTAGATGTTGGGGCCTGAAATGGCATTCCCTGTAACAGGTTTTGAGGTATATTCCACCATCGAAGTACCTTATGTAAGGTCGCCGGTAGTTGGACGGTATCCTCCCATGAACCGAGTGCTTGTTTTCATTGGCGGTCCAGGGTCTCCTGAATTGGTCTCATGTAAAGCCTGCAATTTGGTATGAGAAATATACATGAGGACATCATGCCCAGGAGAGATTTGAAACAGCATACCATGGTTGCCACTTTGTCTTGGAACCAAAAGGTCAAGTGGAGAATAGCTGCTACGCTGTCTACCGATGGTCTTACCTAGGAATGCTGGTGTCGAAGTCCACACCCAGGAAGAGTACTGTCTTGCTGAGCACTGGGCAGCATTTTGCTTCATTTATTGAGAAGCCTAACCCTTTTAAGAGGTTTATTGTTCTGGAAACTGCCAAGCGTGTGAGTTTGAATGAGCTTGCCCTTATCAACCAGTCATCCAAATATGGGAAGAAGTCCGTTTCTGTCCTCCTGAGTTTTGCCGCTACAGGAACTAGACACTTGGTAAAAACTCTTGGTGCTGACTTTAGCCCGAAAGGGAGAACACGGAATTGAAAATATAACTCCCCTATTGCGAACCAGAGGAACTGTCTATGGGCAGGATGAATGGGAATGTGGACGTAAGCGTCTTCCAAGTCTAGAGTGGCCAGAAAGTCGTGCCGGTTTAGCCAAGGTAGGACGCTTTGCAAGGATGTCATCTTGAATTTGATGCGCTTGATGAATTTGTTGAGCACTCTCAGATCCAGTATCGGTCTCCACTGACCGTTTTTCTTTTTGATCAGAAAGAAACGGGGGTAGAAGCCTCTTCCATTCTGTTGGTCTGGAACCGGTTGTATAGCTGCTTTTTGAAGCAGTTTGTGAATTTCAGACATGACCTGTCTTACAAGATGTACTTTGCAAGGGGTGGGAGCAAATGATGGAGGTTGTACCAGAAATTCTATGGTGTAAGCCTTGCAGATCACCTGCAACACCCACTTGTCCGATGTATTGTCTGCCAACGTTGGAAAAATCGGCTTACTCTTCCCACCAAGGTGTGACATTGAGGGGGAAGACATGATCTGTCAATTCTGCTTGCTCTGGGTTTTGCCCTGGGTAGAGCCAGGCCTTCCCCTCTGGGAGTACCTGCTAGAGGATTGGTGGTATCTCTTGTCCTGGAAGGTGTTTCCCTGCGTTCTTTGGCCATAGGAGGGACGATTAAAGCCTCTGTATTTGGAGGATGAGCCTGGAAAGGGGCAAAAAGATCTACGGTCTTTGTCCTTGTCTTTGAGGAACTGATGGCTCGAGCTGTGTCCGTGTCCGTCTTTATTCCTTTGAAGTGGTCATCGATCTCTTTTCCAAATAAGTCTTGCCCATCGAAGGGCATGTCCAATATTTGTGCTTGGACCTCCAGTCTGAAGTTTGTAGCTTTCATCTAGGCTTGTCTCCTTAGTACAGTACTGTGGGCCATTTGTCTGAAGCCTGATTCCGCCACGTCCACTCCTGCATCAATCATATGATCTGAGGTAGCCTACCCGTCCGCTATGATTGTTCTGGCTGCTTCCTGGAGATCCGCTGGTAAATGTTTGGCCAGTTTAGACATACGAAGCCATAGCTTGCAGTCAAACCGAGCTGTCATGGCTAGTACATTGCCCGCTCTGATGGTAAGAGGGGCTGACGAGGATGACTGCCTGCCCAATGCCATGGCCTCTAAGTTACGCCCTTCTATGTCAGGAGGGGCTGATAAGGGCGATGAGGGATTGGCCAACTTCTTTCTGGCTGCCACCGTGATGACAGAATCTGGCTTAGTATGTCCCCTTAGACAATGTGGTGCTGTGTCAGGAGCTTTGTATTTCTTTTCAGGTCTTGAAACCAAAGCAGGAGTGGATTAGGGCGTAGCCAATATCTTAGATCCAGAGTCCCATATGGTATCAATAAGAGGAATGGTAGTGACTGTTCTTTTCCGTTTGTCCCTGTGCTCATAAAGCACAGACTTTTTCTCTTCTGATGTGACTTGTAATCTGAATAGGTCTGCAGCTTTGCCGATGATGGTATGAAACAAAACCAAATTGTCCGGTGGTGAAGAGTCTCCTGGAGAGTCTTTCTTTCTAGGTTTTTCAACAATGTAATCGTCCCATTCTCTATGAGTGTCAGGCTCATGCGTAATCTCCCCTTCCTCGGGGTCTAAGAAATCCCTGAAAGGGTCCTCTTGCCAATCTGAGACCGATGCGGTCAATGGCACAACCGTAGGATCTCGAACAGGTGATCTTGGTCTAGGCAATGAATTTGGAGATGGGACCCTTGTTGGTGAAGCACTGAGCGTCCTGCTCCTGGATCTGCAAGGGGGTTCAGGTGAATGTGCTCTTTTATGTGGTCTGCTCCTGGAAGGGGAGTCTCTTGGTGTGCTATGTTGAGGTGAGATGTCCCTCTGTGGAGATCTTATGTCCTTCGGTATGGATGACCTATCCTTTTCCCTTTGACGTCTGTTGAATTCGTCAATGATCCTTTGCATCAACTCCATGAGTGTTTTATCTTAAGGATCGGCGGGTTCCAGGGAGGGCTGTGTTCCTTTGGGGTGAGAAAAGGTTCCTCACCAACTAATTTTTTGTCCAAAAACTCCTCCTAAAGGATGATGCCCGGGAGTTCTGCTATCTCTCTTAAAGGAGATAGTTGTGCTCCTATTGGCTCATGAGTCTCTGATATAGAAGGCACCATTCTCATTGGTTTGGTGAGACTGTTTTATTTATTTACTTTAATTTAATCAAATTAATGATTTTTACAAAAGCAAATGAAGAAGTAGAAGAAGACATAAATTCAGAATTCAATTGAAAATCAAAATTCTAAATTCAAGTAAAGGAAGAGCATATATGCAGAAGAGAGAAATGTACCAGCAGAAAGAAAACAAAGGAAAGTCTAGTTTACATCCCATTTGAAGTTTTGTTGTTTTAAAACCAGGCTTTGTTTCATAGGGCCAAAATGTGTTTCAGAGTCTGGGAGGCCGCAATTGTCCACGTAGTCCTTTCGCCACTTATTAAACGGCCCCACCATAGCTCCTCTTCCCTAGTATAGGAGGGCGATACAGGCGGTAGCAGACATTTTTCACTTATTACCTTTGTCCCTGGGGAGTTGAGTAAAAGGTGGCGTATGGTTTTGAACTCTTCTTCATTTGTACAGAAACGGCAACTCTTTGAGTTACTTAGCTCTCTGACTGCTAAGATCTCCTAGGTTTCCAGAAGATTCAGGCGTGCCCTCAAGAACACGTTTCTAGCCGCTTTACTTGGGAATTTACTCAGGTAATTTGGAATCGTGTTTAATTTGCTCAGATGAGGCGGGAGATGTCTAACGGATTTGGCCTTTGCTGCATTATCCAAGGTCTTAATCCAGTCGAGCTCAGCCATATTCTTTTTTCTTTTTTTCGGATGAGCTCAGCCTCCGATGAATGAATTTCCGATAGTTTCAGTTTCCCAGGATTTTAGCACCCTGCAGCGCAAGCCCAAGGTTTCCGATCGTATTATTGCTAATAGGTGCGAACAGTCCGGGAGCAACGTTTTCCAGAAAAACATCATGTTTTTGATCTCGGTGGTCCCTCCGAGAGAAAGAAGGCCTAGCTCTCTTCTGAGTAGTAACATAGATGTTGATTTCGGCAGGCCCAGGACTGTATGCCAGAAGTACCCCTCTAGCTTAGGCCAGAGGTGAGCCGGTGTGTGTGGAAGGGCTTCCACTGCGTAAGTAAGAGAGGGGACCACTTTTGCACAGTAAAATCTAATCATCAGCAGCAAGGAGAAGCGGCCACATTTTTTGTCCAATGCATGGGCTTGGGCTGCTAGTTTTTTTTACTTTATCCATTAGGGTGCGTTGCAAGGTGGCGTTGATGCTTGAGCAATCCAAAGTGATTCCCAGGTATTTAAAGTTGTGTAACTTTTCGAGTACTACCCCGTCCAAGTACCAAGACAATTTTTCTTTTGGTCGTTTTACTTTTTCTGTAACTAGAATCTTGGTTTTTGATACATTGATTGTGAGATTGTTCGCTCGGGTATAGGCAGCCAGATTGTCTAATTGGCGCTGAAGGCTTATCAGTGTCAAGTCCAATAGGATCATATCGTCTGCGTATAACAGCCTTGTTATTTTTTGCTCCCCCATTGATGGCGGAAAGGCGCGGATGGATGATTCAGAGTCCTTAAAATCACCAATATACGAGATAAAAAAGGCCGGGGCTAGTGGACAGCCCTGCTTCACTCCTCTTCCCACTGGGATTTCTGCTGATAGCAAGCCCGCTTGATTTAATCTCCCACGCAGCTTAGTGTTTTGATGGAGAGCTCAAATAGGCTGAGTTATTTCTTTGGGGCAGTTCCAGTGTTCCAGTTTTTCCCACAGAATCGCTCTATTGACCTGGTCAAACGCTTACGGCAGGTCAATGAAGGCCATGAAGACCCGAGGCCCTCCGCCGAGATCTTTTCTCTTCAGTGCACTCAGAAACATGATGTTAGTCGACGTGCTGTTGTTTTTAGTGAACCCCGTTTGAAACGGGTCAGTAAACGGAGCCCGGATTGCCCATCGCTGAAAATATTGTAGCAATAATGTTCCGAAGACTTTGCCGATAGTGTCCGATAGTGCTATGGGGTGATAGTTCTTTGGCTCCTCTTTGCACCCCTTTTTGAATATGGGCACCACAATCGATGTGCTGAGACTGTTTTCATTGGATGGTGTAACAGTGGCGTCTGCAGGGGGTGTTTTGGGTTTTGTTTTCTCCGTAGGCGAAGAAGTTGGCGGTGTTGTCGACGATGTCGCTGCATGCTTCGTCAACAATGTCTTTGTGGACGATGAGTTCATCGACGGTGGCTTTGAAGATGATGACTTTGTCGACGGGTGACAGTCCTTACCGTCAACGGGAGCTCCGTGGACGAGAGCTTCGTGGACGAGTGATGGGATTCCTTTGTCAATGATTGTTTCGTGGATGCTGATTTCGATGACGTGGATTTGGTCGTCGAGGTTTGAAGTGTCATTGTCGTGGACGATTTAGGTTTTGTTGATGGCTTGGTCATCGATGGACCTCTATCGCTATTACCATTCGTAGACAGCATTTCCGTAGACGATTGCCCCCCCACCGGGTTTTTTGAAAATGCCTCCTTACCTTTGGAGGTGGTTTTCTCCTCAGGATGCCATTTCTTGTGGTCTCCAGAGCCCAAAGGGGGTGTGAGAGAAGTTAATTCCACCTTCCTCTTACTTTTATGAGAGGGAGAAGTACTCCTTTCCACTGAAGAGGCCCTTCTCTTTGAAGTTTGCCTCTCAGATGGTTTGCTAGAATGTACAGGAGCTGTCTTGACAGATTCTTCGTCGGAAGGTAGACCTTTGGCTTCTAAATGTAAAAGAAGTCTTCTTTGTCTGTCCTGCAGGGTTTTGCTGGAGAAAGTCCTGCAAATGTCACATTTATTGATTTCATGAGGATACAGGCAGTAGATGCATTGCTCATCGGGATCCTTCATGTAGACAAGTTTCTTCATGTACCTCATGCAGTCCCTGAAAAGGGAAGGCTTTTTGAGGAGGATTTCACTCGATGAATTTTAGGTGAGGAAAAGTTTTTTCTGTGCCCAGACAAAACAGAGCAGATAGAGTTTGATCAGGAGAACACAAAAGGGTATATTTTGAGAATATATATATATATATATATATATATATAAATATATATATATATATAATCTAACAAATAGAAAAGATTTCACAAGCTCAGAGAGCTGGAGGATTCCCTCTGTCTGTTAGACTGCGGTGAAAAATCTGAAGATGGCTGACTGGGCTAGAGCCTAAACCCTGCCACCTCATTGGTTAGGGCCATAAAGGACCAAGGTGAATTGGAGGGACTACACAAGCGAATGGCTCAAAGACCACAATGGGCTATCTACATTCATATTTCTGTGGATATAATGTAGGTATTATATCTTTAAAAAAAATATTTAAATCACTGAGGATTCCCGGTCTGATAACGGGGAATATTCAAGCATCAGAATCTATGAAAGATACAATGCATGAGAAATAGAGGATGTAGATTAGAAGCTACCTGGGAGGTGCACATAACCAAACACATAGTAAGATGAGTACATTTCTAAGAGACAGGTATATCAGACTATCTTGCAAGTCAAATGATTCAATATACTGTATCTGTGCAGCTATCGGTTCTCAGAAAGCATTACACCTGATTTAATGCTTACACAAACAATGAACACTGATCCTGAGAGTGTCACGTGCAGTAATACCAACAATATATGTATTGAAAATAAAGTTTGTGTTCTGCCAATGATGTTACACTCAAAATTATCTTTCTCAACCTCATATCCATTGGGATGACTAGATTCTAGGATTATGCCATTCTGTAAATCTACAATGTTGCATACAAAATAATGTTACATATACAAGTCTCTAACATTATTTGTGACTAAACATATTGTCATATGCACCAGTCCCTAATGCGGTGTGAGGTCAACACTTGTTTCACACTATTGTGGATAACACATAGTCCACAATGCATGCTTCTTCAGGGCCTGTAGTTAAAATAAAGAAAAAAACATCATGTTAAAAAATAAAGAGAGATTCTTTGGGGCAAAGCACTTAATATGCACTTATACTGTGAAATCAATTATTAGAAAACAGAAACTTACAATTCAGATTAGCAGCCTCACGGAATGTTCAAGTCTTTAGGCATAGTGTACTGGAGACAGAGTGGAAGCCACACAAAAGGTACAGATTTCTTATCATAGATAAAGGATACAAGTTAAAAGTTAACAACCCAAACATAGACTGAAATTAGACGAAGGCCATGGCCAAGGCCATGCACTGCAAAAATACACTTTGCACGGTTCCATGAATCAGGGTTTGTGACGGCAGTGCAAAGTCACTTTTCAGCAGTGCAAAGTCATTTTTAACTCTGCAAAAAATTCCATGTATCGGCCTTACGCTTTATGCTCTGCATTGGGGTGACTGCCTGACTTTTTACAATCCTAGGAAGGAACTGAGCTCTTGACTTGTACCATATTGATGCTATGTACGTTTTTATAAAAAGAGCGTTCTGGTGCAGGTACATGGTTTTGTTTGCGAGCAGTTGTTACTATTAGCAATGTTTATGTACTAAAGTTTATCAAACTCAGAAAGAGGGACTGCTGGGATTTGGTACTGTGACGTTCATATGAACACAGACAAGGCTGGACTGGCCTATAGGAAACTCTAGAAATTTCACGGATAGGCCTCTGCACACAGGGCCGCTTTTTGTTTGGTAATTTATTTTATTTTCAAATGCTCTGATAGGAAAAGGGTTGGGCTTGCAGAAAATGTGTAATATGGGGCCACTTTGAAAATTATTGTCATGGCCTCTTTTGGTTCCCAGTCCACCTCTGAACACAGATCTCTGTAACAAATGCTTAAAACTCTGAGCTGCATTCTGTACCATCCTGGCACTCAAACGTATCACTATGCATTTCAAAATTGGTTATTGCATGCAACCAATTTATTCTCCCCAAAGACAGGTGCATGCACAAACTGTATGTACGTACTATGGTGAACACAGAATGCATTATGTTGTTAATTTATCTGAAAGGACTTTCATTGTAAACAACCGCCAGGCAGCAGGCTCAGAGCCTCAGCAGCACGATTGACAATTTATGTTTTGCAAAAAAATGTACACCCATCTTTTAACATTAGGCAGTCAAAGTGGGGACCCCATATAGGGTGAGGTCGAGGGGCACATGCCACTTTTGCCTTTTCATATAGAAGTACTTGCTAGTGGGTTACCATGGTGACCAGATATGGGATGGGTGCCTCATTGGATCACCCAAATTCAGTTTAGACAGGAGATTGTCATGACGTCGAGTGGTCTCCATTAACAAGCACAATGCATGAATATAGTTAAAAAGGATTTACTAGGGATGTTACAAGACCTGTCCAAACGAAAACTTGAACTGAAATCAGTAGCGACTCAAGCTTGCTCCCAACCATGCAGGAAAGAAATCCCTTACGGAGGCTCGGGGTCACTCCCCACGCCACTCAGTGTCTATAGATAGTGTTGCGTAGTGAATACGCCAATGTACACATGCGCGGGCGGCATCGAGGCTCGCGCATGCACAGTTGAAAATAAAGACGGTCTGCTGGCAGTTGCCGCCGGGGACCCGAGCAAGTCACACGTCTCCGGCGTGGCTCATTGTGTGAGTGTGTGAGCGCACGTGTGAATGACGGCGGGGGCCCCTGGCTCACCCCTGCCAACATAACATTGGCGACGAGGACGACTCTGGAGCAGTTCTCCACTCCGACGGCTTTGGAGGGAAAAACGTCGCTCCGTGTCGGAACGGATCCACGCGCACGGCCGGCCGCCATTTTGCTTCACACACAGATCACAGTGGTTGCGGCCCGTGAGGGTGCTCGTGCGCCAGCTGCATTTCGTCGATCTTTTGAGACCAAGTTGTGGAACTTACACAGCCTGTGCTGCCATAGGGCTGTGGCATTAAAGAAAAGTGAACCAGTCGGGAAGGAGTACCGGAGGTGGACAGTGTGTCGCAAGTGGGCCCACCTGGCCAGACCACCTCGACATTCCCCTGTGAGTACCATTCATCACAATGGGTGAGGAGGGAGAGCAAGAGGGTGCCATGGCCCGGTCCCACGCAGGATGCACAGTACTTTGGCTCCCATGCCCGAATTCGATACCACGGGCCCTCCATCCAATTTAGGACTGAAATGGCTCCTGTGGGTCAAAAAATTAGAAATGTTCTTCAGAGCCTCGGGGGAAACGGAGGATGAGGTGAAGATACCCATCAAGTTATACTCGGCAGGGACGGAGGTCCACAGAATATATGACTCGCTCAACATCCCAGTAGTCACATATGACACAGTAAAACAAGCGCTCAGAGACCATTTTCTTCCCATGGCAAACATAGACTTTGACAGGTTTGTCATGAGTGCCGAAAAGCAACTGGAAGAAGAGTCGCTAGACCAGTTTTGTGCGTGGCTAAGGCACCTAGCAAGCTCCTGCCGGTGGGCGAATGAAGAAGAAATGGTTCGTAACCAGCTACTGCAAGGGTGCAATTCTGGGAAACTGAGGAGACAAGTCCTGAGAGAACCTGGGCTGACGCTGCAGCAGATTTTGGACACGGGAAGAGCCTACGAACTGGCTGAGGCCAGGGGGCGAAGATGGATGAAGCCATGCACTCGAGAAAGGAGGAAGAGCCATTTGCGATCGGACGTTCTGGTCCAGGGAGAGCGAGGTGGACACCAAGGAGTGGGGACGGCTCCACGACACCAAACACTGCTCCGTCGTGCTCCTACTGCGGGTATGACCTGCCGCACGTGGGTGAGTGCCCGCCAAATCAAGAGTATGTGGCCGGTGTGGCACACCAGGACACTATGCTAGGGTGTGCAGGGCAGCGACACCAGTAGCGGCCTCGAGGGGGCCAGAGAGAGCTGGCAGAAGCAACGCTCGGAGAGTGAGGGGTGTATCGGCTGTCGAACAGGGTATGCAAGACCTCAACATCGCAGAAGAGGAAGAAGAAGAAGAGGACACTTTCTTCATCTCCAGCATTGCCAAGGGCCCTGGCGGAAGTCAACAACCAAAATGTACAGTACTCATCGGAGAAGTCCCTACTCTGGTCCTCATAGACACCGGGGCGTCTGTCTGTGTGCTAGCTACCGAACACTACAATGCACTCCTAGGCCCGCCAAGTTTGACCGAGTCCACAGCACGGATATACGCATTTGGTGGAGATGCACCCCTTCCCATTCAAGGAGTATTCGTGGCTCCAGTATCTCATGGACAGAACAGAATTAAAGCGAGGTTCTTCGTCACCAGCGTAAGCCCACATTCCCTTTTAAGTTGTGCCGCGTCAGAAGTGCTGAACATTGTGCACTTCACTTTGGCGGTATATCATGCCGATCTGGAACATCTGCTGCAACGCCTTGAGATGATTTTCGACGGCATAGGGAAACTTAAGGCCGACCCCATACGTTTGCACATCGATGGGTCAGTGAGACCGACAGCGCTCAAACATCGCCGCATCCCATTCCATCTGCGGGCTCAGGTAGAAAAAGAGCTACAGTCACTGGTTGACTTAGACATTATTGAAAGAGTGGAAGGACCTACCCCATGGGTCCCCAATTGTGGTGGCCCCAAAGCCCAAACAGCTGGGCGCAGTACGCATCTGTGTGGATATGAGGCTGCCCAATGTAGCAATCAAGAGAGAATGCCACTTTACGCCCACCCTAGACGACATTGTTGGCGAACTTCAGGGAGCGAAGGATCTTCTCGAAACTGGACTTGAGATCTGGTTATCACCAGTTAGAGCTCCACCCCGAGTCGAGGTATATTACCACTTTTCCAACTCACGAGGGGCTATACCAGTACAAAAGGCTCAGTTTCGGGGTCTCGTCCACAGCAGAGGTCTTCCAAAATGCCATCGGGGGGGCCCTGTCAGGACTCAAGGGGGTCATAAACATGTCAGACGACATCCTGGTCTTTGCACGCCCGGAGGCAGAACATCTAAAGCGCCTGGAAAACACTCTCGAGAGACTTTGCAGCCTCGGTCTGACTCTGCACAAAGAAAAGTGCGAATTCTTGAAAGACAGGCTGGAATTTTTTTGATTCATATTCCACGCTGGGGGCATCTCCCCAGATCCCGAAAAGGTGAAAGACATTCGAGAGGCAGCACCGCCAGCGTCCCCAGCAGAAATAAGAAGCTTCCTGGGGATGGTCAACTATTGCGGACGATTCATTCGTGACCTAGCCTCCTTGTCGGAACCCCTGAGGGCTCTGACCAGAAACGACGTAGCGTGGACCTGGACGGGAAATGAACAGAGGGCGTTCACGGCCATCAAGAATGCCCTTTCCGGACAAGAGACCATGGCCTATTTCAACCCGGACCGCGAGTCAGAGATCGTGGTCGATGCCAGCCCGGTGGGGCTGGGTGCAGTCCTCATGCAGGCAGACCAGCAGGGGACCATGCGACCCATCGCCTACGCGAGCAAGGCGCTCACCGAGACAGAGAGGAGATATTCTCAGATTGAATGTGAGGCCTTGGCCATATTGTGGGGGTGCAAACACTTCCGGATCTACATCCTAGGGAAGCCAGTTGTTGTGGTGACAGATCACAAACCTCTCATCCCGATTTTGTCAGGTACATCGTCCAAACCACCACCTCGTATAGAAAGATGGATGCTCTCGCTTATGGACTATGGCTCAGGCTACTCTACCGCCCAGGGACACACAACCCGGCAGACTATTTGTCCCGCCATCCGGGTACCGGACGACCCAGAGACTCGCAGCAAGTGGCTGACTGCATAGAGGCTATACACCTGGTGGTGGAGTCGGCACTGCCTGTTGCCCTAGCGCGCCACGAGATCGCAGACGAATCCAACACAGACGAGGCATTCCTCGTAATAAAAGAAGCCGTAGCCAGTGAGGAGTGGCGGGAAGTCCTCCAGAACAACTCCCGGAGGAATGTAGGAGCGCAGAAGGACCTACAAGCGCTCTGGAAGGCGCGCCATGAGCTGTCGGTTGCAGATGACGGTCTCCTGCTAAGAGGCCACCAGATCGTTATACCAAGAACACTGGTGAACAAAGTCCTGCAGCTCGCCCACAAAGGCCACCAGGGGATGGCTAAGGCGAAAGCATGGCTTAGGTTGAAGGTCTGGTTTCCTGATCTGGAAAGCAGGGTCGAAGAATTTGTGAGGGCCTGCATTCCCTGCCAGGCAGCAAGTCCCGTGGAGAGAAGGCCACCTATTCAGGCAATGGAATGGAGTGACCGCCCAAGGGGGACGGTGCATGCCGATTTCGGATCCACGGGCAGAGGAACACACTTCCTGGTGGTGACAGACCAGTGGTCGCGATATCCAGAGGTGGAGCTGGTCGAATCCATGGCCAGTGACCACACCATCTTAGCCATGGAGAAGATGTTCGCCACCCATGGTTTTCCCCTGGAGATATGCTTGGACAACGGAGCACCGTTCAAAGGACAGCAATTTGCTCGCTACTATGAGAAAAGGGGGATAAAACATTGCAAAGTCACTCCCCTTTGGCCAAGAGCGAACGGAGAAGTCGAACGCTTCATGCGAACGCTCAACAAAGTGTTCCATATATCGATGAATGGGGGGGAAGAGCTCCGACGCAACCTGTTTGACTTTCTCCGAGAATACAGCACAACGCCAAACCAGTCCATGGGAGTCGCTCCTGCGGAGGCCCTTTTCAACCGGGTACCAAGGGGACTGTTACCTGAAGTGGAAGGGCGACGTCCGGGAGAGATTGACAACAACCACGTGCGAACAGAGAGGGCCGCTCAGAACGAGAGAGAGACAATACGGCGAGGATTACCAGAGAAAGAGATTGCGGTGGGAGACATCATGCTGGTGCGGAATCGGAGACCTGAAGGAAAGCTGTCGCTGCCCTACGAAACACAACCACTGGGAGTGACGCACGTCAAGGGGTCTATGGTCACAGCCGCCAATACACGAGGGACAGTCACCAGGAACGTATCGTTCTTCAAGCGAATAGGAGCGGTGAACCTGGAAGAAGTTGTCACGCAAGGCCCAGGTCCGGATACAGAAGTGCCACAGGGAAACGATGAACCGCCAGAGACTCCTGGGACACCAAAGACGCCCAATGTTGAGGCACGCAGGTACCCGAGCGGAGCGGGGTGCAAACCGCCGCAGAGGTTCCGAGACTTTATCATGGACCCTGCCTCGTAACCCGTGACACACTGTCAGTTGCAGTTTGAATAGAACACTGTTGATTCAAGGGATTCAAGGGAAAAGGGAGGGATGTTGCGTAGGGAATACGCCAATGTACGCATGCGCGGGCGGGATCGAGGCTTGTGCATGCGCAGTTGAAAATAAAGATGGTCTGCTGGCAGTTGCCGCCGGGGGCCCGAGCAAGTCACAAGTCTCCGGCGTGGCTCATTGTGCGAGTGTGTGAGCGCACGTGTGAATGACGGCGGGGGCCCATGGCTCACCCCTGCCAACATAACAGATAGTAGTATCACTCCTCCTTTTTTTGGCTGGGTCTTTTCATACCTTCTGTATGTTGAGGGAGACTGCATGCCGCCATCTCAGGTCCATAGTAGTGGTCCTCATTTGGAATGACTAGGGGTTCTGGCAATAGTACCCACAGCCCACTCTCACTTTCTTCCTTGAAGTCTTGCCACATGCTTGTACCCAGGGGAATCCCTTCTATTCCCCCTCCGGGACCACCTCCCTCCTTATGCTTCACACGTACATACTTTATGTCCTGCAACAGGCTTGTTCCTCCACCCCTCTCAGGCTCATCTGGTATGGATTCAGGGTGTGCCTCTCTATAGTGCCACTATCTCTCTACTTCAGACTTGTTTTAGTTTGTTTAGATTTTATGGCATTTGTTTAGCACCTACTGCCAATGGTATGGCGAAGCTCTGTGGGGATGAACTCCGTTTGGAGTACCGTGGTCCGCAATGTGAGATGTGAAGAAAGAATTGTAAAATGCATGTGTGCATCTTTAGCCAGCGCAAAGGTAGGTACAGAGTGCCTTGGTCCCTAATAGCAGCCGATAGATATCAGATGAGAAGATGGGTGCCGTGACAGACTGTCAAGAGTAGGAAAGTCGTAGAGACTGATTACGTGCACAGCCGGACCGAATATTTTCATGAAACGCAGCTGCATTCTATTGGAAGTGTTGATGCGTGTTTGGAAGGGTGAAGTCGAGTAGTGTTTATTGCAGATATGTGGGGGTGGGTGGCCATGCCCCAGCAGGGATACAGCGGTGTCCCATTGTGATTGAGTACTAGACGTTCCAGTGAATTAAGGCTGACACCTAGTTAGAACAAAGCCTTGCAGAGCTTATCATAACGCCTGGGTGAAATTCTATTAGTGGGGGGCTAAGTTTAATCTTGTGGACTCATCAGGTGCCTTGCATTCCTGTTTGGGGAAGGTAAATCTTCACCAAGGAGATGGACTAAGACTATCAGGATGCTGAAGGGAAACGCCAGGTTTTGAGAGCCTCCCTGAACGCGAAGTGATCCTCTATGCATCGGATGGTAAATGGGATTGAGTTCCAGATGGTGGGTGCTTGTACAGAGAAACATGATCCATCTATTGTGGTCTATTTTGTCACTGGAATGATGAGCAGAGGGGCTGTGCCCTGATGTCAGGTTTCTGGTGGGTCTGTAGCATGTATGTTTATGTTGCAGATATGTTGGTCCTGTGTTGCGAAAAGCTCATGGGTGATGTACATTGCCTTGAAGGTGGATTGTCACCCGATCGGCAGCCAATGAAGGACATAGAGGGCGGGTGTGATGTGTTCTCTATGGCCTCGGGCAAGAAGGAGCCTTGCTGCAGGATTTGACATGCCTCCCTCTCCAACCTCTTTCTCGATCTTGATATCTCCTCATAACACCCCACTTGATCTTTTCTCCTTCTACCTCTATGTGACCCTACTTTCCTCTTTAATACATTGTCACCATTCTCAGTCCACTGGATGCTGTTCCACTTCATCTCTTCTTCCCTCTTATCTCTCAGTCTCCTTCTGAAGTTCAAAACCTCCGCCCTCTTCCCAGATTCAGCCAATCACTGCATGATGTTCTTCTCCTCTCGCATCCTAGCACCTTTCTTCCCCCTTCTCCAGTCCCTGTTCTCTTCTGCCACCTACTGTCTCCCAATGTGCACTACCTCCATCTCCAAATAACCACTGTTCCCCACTGACTTGTTTGGTTTATATGAGCCTTTGATTGCCCCGTTTGGGATGTGCTCCTCTTAAGTATCTGCTTCTGTTGCCCATGAATGTTCCCTGGACTTGATTGGTGGCTAGTGACTTTTATAACTATTTCTGGTGTGTACAAACAGTTGCCATGATGTGCAGAGGCTATAACAGGCCCATCCACCACCATAGAATGAACATGTGAATCGAGCATGCCCACAAGCGGGCAGCTCTTATGCTGCATATCCAGAGCAGGAGCTCACAGTTTTCGTCTCCCACAGTACTGCATGTCCCAGAAGCCTCCCAGCTCCTGTAAGACTATGGGAACAACTTGTTCTGTACATTTACCTATGCAATGCCAACTACAAGTCTTTGAATATGTGCTTTTAGGTAGGGAATACTTTGAAGGGACCATTGGTCTCTCAGCCCGGTCAGTCCTATATTTTTTTATAAACATCTTGAACATAATCTTGTAAAGGGAATTACTGCCCACAATGGTATCCTGTGGCAATCACATACCTCCCTCCCATGGCTTAGAAGAGGTAGCCAGGGGATCCTGCCCATACCACCCCCGCTCCATGAATCATGTAATGCTGCAGATCCTTGCACAGTAGTTTATCCCACAACTGAAACATGATGAATGGTGGTCTGGATGGGGGACAAGCAAAGGAAATCAGACTGTACTGTTCCTGGCACCCTAAACCACAACCCCTATTAACAGTGCTGTGCACAATGACAAGTACATAGTCTATGAGGAAGAAATATACATTTATTCGGAATACCAGAAAGTAAACAGTGTGTTACAACGTTCTCTGTTATCATTCCACCCAAAGGAGACCACTCCTTCAAAAAACTGACATTTTTTTGTTGTCTCACAGTGGCCTCCAAAAGATGGGACAATGGCTCCGTCGGGCCCTACAAATGCCTATGCCACCCTCCTCCTCCTCCCTGCACCCCCTTGGCCCTCCTCCACCCTATCCTTCCTAACCGTATTTTGACCCCCATGACCCCTACTGCCTACCCACCTCCCCCGAAACAATCATGGCACCCACACTCCTCCTCCAAAGGTCTGCATACAAAGATACCCCATCAACTCCAAACGCCTACCTGCTCCCGAGCTGGTGCTCTTGACTTCCTTTTTCCTTCATCCAGACCCACTGAGCGCCATGCCATTTGCATTGTGCTCTTCTTTGGGTAGCATTACCTGATGATAATGCTGGTGATGTTGATGAGCAGGACTGCCGGAATCCAGCACCCTCAATGGCAAGAAAATGTTTGCAGAATCCAGGACACAAACCCAATCAAACAAAGAACAAGCAGAATGGGTTGGCATTGGAATTGGTGGCTTGAAGGACTGTGGAGAAAGGAAAGTCCATGAGAACCTTCCCCTACATTCACATGGACAAGCCAGGGCCCGGGTGTGATATACACCCCTACCCCAGTGAGGCCGACTACATGGGGAACTGATATAGCCACTGCAGATGTCTCCCAAGTCATGCAAGGTGGCCTGACTTCCTGCTGTGTGTAGGGGTGTCAGTATGTGTGTGCCCCACAGTGCTGCCAACTGCTCTGTGCTGTCCAGGAAGCTCAGCTATCTGGCGGCCAACTAAGAATAACTTCAAAGCACCCCTTATTGTCATTAAATTAATATGCCTGGAGATTATTTAAAAAAATAGTTTTGATATCAAAGGTCCTGGGCAGGCAGAAATAACACTGGAACAAATGTTATAATGCATCAATGAAATAAAGGTATCCCAAGGTTAGGGGTACTCCCATGCCCTGCAGAATATAATGCAGAAAAACAGTCAATACATTGAGAAAAGGTATAACAAGATAATAATATTAAACATCCACTTTCCTCCCAAATTGTCAACATGCAATTAGGAAGAGAATTGTTCAAGAAAAGATCATGACATCAATGTACAGTCTGTGATTTGAATAATGTATTTTTATCACCCAAAAGTGACAAGAACTATCAATGTGATAAATCAATCATGTTGCTCAACATGTTACCGGATAGGTAGATACCTTTATCAGGCTCTTAATTCATATAATCTATTGAATAAGAAGTAAATAAGAGTAATTACATAAAGTAGGTATATTAATGTTTATGACCTGGTATGAGAAATAAAATTGATTTTTAGAACAAGGGTTCAGGGTACCTGGTTAGTTCAACAGTCCGGGTAGAAAACATCTTCCTCTTTAAAGGAAATATTGTAGCTATCTTAATGAAAAAAGTGTCAAAAATAGAAAATGTGCCAATTAAACAGAGATCACAAAGGTGGGTGGCAAATGAGTACCTGAAGATTCAGATTGGGTGCCCCGTGTGAATGGGCTAGAAACCCAGCACAAGATCTGAAATCATTAGGGAAACAATTATCAGAGAAATATCTGAAGTAGAAATTCTAATGCTAAGACTATATGGTTACTAATCAAAGAAAACATTCCTTCAGGTTTGAAAGTAAGGATTATTGAACAGAGAAGAGTGCCGCCACAAAATTGTTGAATACTTGTCTTCCAGTCAAAAGAAAATGGCTGTGCTATACACAAAAGCGTCATTATGTACATTTCGTAGTGATGTCATGACGCCGTATTGAAGGGGAACTCCTCATAATACAATGAAACGAGATATTGGAATCTGAATCGAACAGAAATATTAGAATCTAGGGGAATTATGTCAAGAATAGTGAGGCAATGAAAGTCAGACATAGGGCCTCATTACACGGTAGGCGGTAAGTGTTTACTGGTACCGGTATTAAACCCTTACCGCCTTACTACGAGGTCCCTTTGCGGGTTGGAGAATTTAACGCCTGCTTTTTGCAGGCGTTAAAAACCAACCCGCAAAGGGACCAGGGAGCTAATTACGGTACCGCAATTTGCGGTGCCGTAATTAGCACCTTCCCCATTCCCATTATGCCCTATGGGGCAAAAATGGGAATGGGGAAGGGCATTGGGGGAAGGGGGAATAACCACCCCACCAACCTTGGAATAGGGCGGTAATTCCCCTTTCCACCAAGGCGGTGTCGGTATTTTACGCCGTCCGTGTAATGAGGCCCTTTCTAGCAATACTATTGTCACTGAATTATGTAGGTACTCATAAATGCTAAGGGAAAGAATGAATCGGTGGTGAAAGAATGTAGTCTAGAAAGACTATGGGCCTCATTACGGCTCTGGCGGTAACCATGCCAGTGCTACTGGTGGGTTGTCGCCGGACCCGTAATGTAACCCGTAATGAATTACTGGCGCCTGACTTACTGGTGCCACCTGGCTATTCCAAGTCCGGCGGCAGGGAAGTCGTTACTCCCCATTCCCAATATAAGACTCTGTTGGAATGGGAACACGGAAGCATCGGCACCATTGTTAACAGTGCCAGTGCTTCCTTGACGACTTTGCCCGTCGTGACCGCTGTGCCCAGCAGGGTCAGCCGTGTCAGGCACAGCGGCTCTGGCAGGCAAACCCGTAGTTTGCCGATCCGGAAACAAATGTGTTGGTAAACTTACCGGCACTGTTGTTTCCGGACCGGCAAACTTAGAATGAAGCCCTATGCCTGCAATATGCAGAGCCATGTTGGTATATAAGTGACGTAATGACTTCATTAGGTACATGTAGCAAAGAGAATGTAATCATTAAATAAATTGTCCCCACTTGTCTAATGAAATACAAAAAGAAATTAAAATCAAGTTAGTCTCTCATACTAACAATCTATATAACATTACGCAAGAAGTATGCGCTAAAATAGAGGAACCTTGACGGGAGGTATTTATTAGTCACAAAGTTACAAGACATAACTTAAATATACAATGTGCATATTTAACAATAATTATTACATGTTAAAACTTAAGGAAGATACCTAAGCACAAAATAGTAAAGGCATAGCAATTGGTAAAAGAGATTTGCTGCTGAACATTATTAGATGTTATCATAATGCTCAAACAATGCCTTTTTGAGAAGTGACATTATGATACATTAGGAACAAAGAAGTGAGAATCTTATTTTAAAAAAAATCCTAAATAGAATTCTTCATTCATCCCAAGGGGGCATATCGAGTCCAATTCCTCAATCCAGTATAATTCTCTTTGGGCAAGTCTTGTCACGTCTCCCCACCCTAGGGGGTTGATATACCACTTCCAGTATTAAACATCTAAGTTGGGCTTGGGTGTATCTATGCTCTTTAAAGTGTCTAGCTACTGGAGATTTCAGATTACCTGTTGTAATGGTTGACTTGTGTTCCATCCATCGCTCTTTCACATTACGGGTAGTTTGTCCCACATAGAATCGTTCACAGGGGCAACTGAAGGCATAAATCAAATGTCTTGTATTACATCTAGTGTAAACACGTAATGTGTGCTAAGGCCATTAGCAGCCGGGTTACCAAAGTGCTAAAAATAAAACATTTTCCTTCGTTCAACGGGACGCATAGCACGTCCCGTTAAACGAAGGAAAATCTTTCCCAAGATGGCCACCATGAAAAGGGAAAGCGGGGTGCCAAACTGAGCCTCTCTTACCTTTCCATGGTGGCCAACCAGACGGCAGGGAGCAGCTAAGTGTGGCAGCCAGTGCCAAAAGGTAAGAGGGAGGGGGATTTGGACTACATATATCTTTTTTAAATGGGGGCCCGCGGTGCGGAGGCAGCCTGTGGATTCTGTAGAATGCTGGCTGAGATCAGAAACTTCAGCCCGCGTTCTACGGAATCTGATTGGCCGTGACCCCCACCCCAGGTGCTAATTTCACCGGTATGCCCTGTTTGTGGATGCCTTATGTGATCCCCGTTAGTGATGTTATTGCAACTACTGCAATTTAGACATGGATATGTCCCAGGTTTTTGTTTGTGTAGCAGTGTCTGTTTGTCAGATGTTGGCGTTTAGACCCTCAGTTGTTGAGACTATTCCCTAACCCTTCAATGATTGCATATAAGTGAGGGAGAAACTTCAGGGATCAACTTGTTAAAGCCGAAAGTCAGCCCATATCTGACAGGCACTGCTACACAACTAAAAACCTGGGACATATCCATGTCTAAATTTCTTTAGTTGCAGAAACTGTTGTTTCGAGGCACTAACAGTGACTCTGCGGCAGTAGCGTTAGGCTGTAGGGCAACTTTCCACCTTCACAAGGGTCTACACATGGGAGCCCCTTACATGGTTCTCCCAGGTAGCTCTCGTGGCCTTGCCAGAGATGTATTTGTTTCTCAGTTTTAAACTTTCCACAGGTGGCCCCTTAAACCTCATACATTTGAGCCTGAGATTCAGGAAGGAATATTTTGAATGACTACTACTTGCAAAATGGCATTGCGTAAATATTGATGTTTGCGGAACTTGAAATATAGTAGGCCATAGTGTCCTTTGAGGTTCTGATTAATAATACATGTGAGAAACTGGACCAGGAAACTAGACATGGTAGTGTACCTATATGCTTAACCCTCATACAATGCAGTATCAGGTGGTCTGCAGACAGAAGGAAATTAAGTAGTCTCCTTGTAGCACCTTTTCACTCTCGAGTGTCACAATACTATGCCACCCAACATGACCCTCTAGCAACCGACAATTCCAGCAACAAACCACATCACAAACATGTACATGGCAACAACAATATTTCTATGCTGGCAGATACAGGTAAAACATTGAAAATTATGTTATGCTATATGATGCCTATTGCTATTATGCATATGATATGATATGATATGATATATGATATGACATGATATGATATGATGAGTCAGTTATAACATGCTTGTACACAAGACAAGGAGGGGGAGACAGAAGGAGGACAAAATAATGATCTTACTAGGACTTGTGTCATTCAGATTGCGCTAGTGCGATGAGGAGGGATGGGGGAAAGTGCTATGGGGTGGGGAGAGTGCAGGTAACTCAATAAGTGCTGCCGGAGGGTGGCTCATGTGCGCAGAGAAACAAGGGACTGTAGGGTTTCAGATACAGACCTGTAAGTGCTGGGGGAGCCTGGAGGCAGTGTGAGGCAACTGGACATGCAGGAGCCTGGGCCCTATTTTCAGTGGGTGGCCAGGTGACCAGTGTGCGGAGCAGTCAGGGACATCAGCAAGGGAGAGGAAGAGAGAAAGCGGAAGTGAAAAGGAAGGTCTTGAGTTGCTTCCGAAACCGGAGGTGATTCTGCTCAAGTTTGAGAGAGGCAGTGAGGCTGTTCCAGAGGGAGGCTCCAGCCTCGGAAAGAGATCTACTCCCCCCACTCTCTGCTTGGAGAAGTGTCTGACCCCCAGAGATTTGGAGGTGGATGAGCAGAGGGCTTGAGAAGGAAGATGTTTAGGAAGAGAAAGTTGGAGGTAGTGTGGCCCCAGAAAGCCTTGTGGATGATACAAAGGGTCTGTCTTGAACTTGATCCTTGCAGCCATAGGGAGCCAGTGGAGAGATAACACAGGGGCAACGTGCTGGTCTTGGAAGCAAGATCATGCAGAGCAATTGAGGTTCGAATCCCAGCTCTGTGCTTAGAAACGGAACTAGTGTACGGTATTAGTCGTATAATAAAAAAAAAAAAAATACATTTCAGAGCTGGAGAGATACCATCCCTGGGCTTGAGACCAAGGACAAGTCTCACAGTCCTGTTCTGGATACGTTGGCGGTTCCATGTCATTTCATCGCAGGATGATATTTCGCTGAGTTTTTCTCTGCAGATATTTTAACGAAAAAACTCATCAATTTTTTTATTTTCTGGGGGTTCCCCCCCAAGCTACCCATCCCATTTAATTTAGTATCTATTCCCGAACACCCACACCCATATATAAACTTTTCTAACCCACCCTAAAATATTTGATGAGTTTTTTCGTTAAAATATCCGCAGAGAAAAACCCTGCGAAATTTCATCCTGCGATGAAAGGACATCGTACCAAGTTGTAAAGGTTGAAGAGTAGTGGTAGGCAGATTTAGAAAGAGGCTGTTGCAATAGTCCAGCCTAGAGAGGACCCGGGCTCTGGAGACAGTGAGCTTCTTGGGGAGGCTGATAAAAGGCATAATACCTCTTCGGAGGTGCAGCTGATAATAGTCTGACTAGAGAAGAAGAGGGTGAAGTCAAAGATGACCCCAAGATTCTTAGCCTCACAGGAAGGAGCAGGAAGGGGGCCCAGGGTGGGCGGCCAGAGAGAGAGAGAGAAAAGGAGAGAGAGCAGGTGTCCCGATGAGGAGGATCTCAGTCTTACTGGCATTAAGGCAGAGATTATTGGCAGCACACCATTCCTGAATTGCAGCCAGACATTCTGGTATGAGAGAAAGAGCAGAGGTGGATGAGGGGAGCCTGAAGGAGAGCTGGGTGTCATCTGCATAACACTAAAGGTTTGAGCAGAATGTAGTGATGCAGTGGGCATGAGATGCCAGGTAGTGGTTGAAGAGCAAGGGAGAAAGGTTAGACCCCTGGGGAACATCACAAGTAGAGAGATAGAGGAGAGGAAAGACCCGAGTTGGACCTGGGAGGGTCAGTCAGTGAGAAAGGAGCTCAACCAGGCTAGGGCTTGAGCAGTGATATCCAGGTTGTTTCGCAGGCGATTAAGCAGGATGGCATGGTTGACCGTGTCGAAAGCAGAGGATAGATTGAGGAGAATGAGGACAGAAGGAAGATTAGAGTCAAGATTAGAAAGCAAGTCTTCACAGGTGTTATCTTGGGTCTGTGCTGCACCAGAGTACAGGGGTGCCAGAATGTGTATAAGCCCATTATGCTGGTGGCTGACCACTGCATTTGCACCAACAGTCTTAAAAACAGGCTGAGATCTTGCCGGAGGTGGTCCACATGACGGTCTGGAATGCTAACATCTGGACAAGGCAGTTAGGAAAATGCTCCCACCACCCTTCAATGGTGGAATTGATGGTAAAGGTGAGCAACATTTTGGGCTCGATATGAAGATGCTCATGCTACAGAAACGCTGAAGAAAATACAAATCAGTTTACACTTGTACAGACGCAGTAACACAAGCAGACAAAGTGATTTTAAGGTTGGCTACGTAGTGAATTGTTGCAGCGATGCGCCAATGGATAATATATAGGAATGTATAGAACCTGAATATACCACAGTGTACTTTAAGAAAGGCTTGAAGCCCCATGATTGGAAATGGTTTTTCAGTGTGGCACAATTGGGAAATAACCAAAGGCGATGGGGAAATACAAGAAAGGCTTGGCTGGCCCAGCACAAAGAAGTCAAGGCCACCGTTAGTAAAGTTGTCGGTCCAGTAGTTACATGAACGTGAGAAAGAAACAAACTTCTGTTTGAGGTGGAATAGAAAAACACTGAAGGTGTCAAAAGTTCATCATTTAATAGAATTAAATGCTGTAAAGAGCTTGACAATGCGGTCTCCAAGTCATATGGTCAGATCAAAATAGACATTGGGTCGAGCTTCACCAAAACCAAGAAGATATTCCCTTTTATTTCCAGGCACAGAGAGCTTCTGCAAGGCCAAGTTCAAAGACTTAATTGACTAGCAGACTACAAGAGTAATGATAGGTTTTTGTAGTTTGGTATGTAGTGTGACGTCACGTATGACAAGTTTTTACAATAACTTTTTTTTAATGATATGCGCAGAGAGAAATCATACAAACGTCTGGTGATGTCTGCTGTAACTCCCTGTTTTAGACATAAACAAATACAAATACATTTGCAAATAAAACCAAGTTTTGCTTACTTCCTGAGTCGGTTTCATTATTGATGTTAGAGTAACTTCAGCATCCCCATCTATCTCTAAGTATTGCTACCTTGTCTTAAAGGGCCCTAGGTCTATCTGTTCACATGGTAGCAGAGAGAGGATGGTTCAGAATCTGTCGACCCAGTAGGCTTTTATGGGTCTCAGAAATATCGGATGTCGTCCGCCATTTAGCCGCAGGACCGCTAGGCACTGTGTGGCTAGCGGCCATAACAAAATCTTGCAAGTCAAACGAAGAAGGTAGGACGGGTTCCGCTTTCACGGAATTCCCCTCCCAGTTTCTACAGGCAACTGAGCGGACCGAAGGCTAAGGTGGCCAGTTGAGGAGGAGACGATCCCGAGGGTCAGGAGCTGAAAAGCGAATGGTGAGTAGATTGAGAGAGGTGGCAAATATAATTGTGTATTAAATTGTGAAAGTGATAATGGGGAGAAAGTAAGTAATGGAGGGTTGGTGAGGTATTTGAGTTGATGACGAGGAACGTCAAGTGAAGCTATATGGACGAGGAGTGATCCATATGATAAACCAAGAATCCTACATCCAGGGACATTTAGATGTTGTTTTAAAATCAATCCAAGTGGATATCTAGGCTACAAACAGATAGGTCTGTTAAAGAGAACAACGTACACTCTGATCAGAGTCCTTATTAGGGGCGAGAGTAGCCACATGGAGCATTGGCAGAAGTATATGTGGGCTGGCCAGGTTGTCTGTATGTATATTGTATGTAATATATGTATTAAGGATATGATGAGCATGTCAAAGAGCGACAACCAATAGATTGTGGTAAAAAGCTGAGAGTAGAATATTTCTTTATTTAGTTGTTAAAAGTATTGATTGAGCAGGTAGACTAAATAAAATGAGACATAGAGGATTGGAGCTGCGACCATTGGTGCACGCTCATATTGTGTTATTTTTCTGAAAACGTATTTTCTGTGTAAAACGACGATAAGTATTGACAGTCGAGTGTGACTAGTCATGATGGAGGAGGTTACTCCGCTCATGCACCTGTGCAAACAGCTGCCAAAACATGCACCCAAGCTCAAACAATATAGTGTAGAATGGGTTAAGGGCACAGCGGATAAAATGTTCATGCCATGTGCACAAGGGGATCACTGGCAAAAGCAATTTTACAACACATGACTACATACCTGCATGCAGTGTACACAGGAAAGAAGTTAGAAAAAAGGTTAGCTAGCTTAGAGCTTTGGAAAATGTACCAGGAGGAACGGGAAGACCTGCCTCCTGAAGATGCTTAACCAGTGTAAAGAGGGGGGTGTTGAGCCTTCTGCTCCCCCCACCGTGCTTGAAGTAAATGACAAAAGCAGGAAAGACGAAGGAGTGCATCCATTAAGGGAGCTTAAGGTAGCAGCAGGATTTAGTAATCTGACGCATGAGCCGCCTTCGTATAGTAGTGACGAGAGTCCAGAATAAACTCCAGAAAGGGATGTGATCTCTAAAGTCCAAAGGGACAAAGTGAGAAGTGAACGACCAAGTATGCCTCTAGATATAGAATGAGAAATTAAGAGATGGAAAGGAGAAAAGGGTAAAGCTGATGAGATAGCGCTCATACAGAACAAATGGATGGGCAGCCAGATATTGCTCACACTTGATGGGAAGAGCATTGTGGAAGTACGGCAAAGGGAAGATCAAGACAAGCAAAATAAAAAAAGACAGGGAACGAGAGAAATGATTGAGAGAAGATGAGGCTAAAAAGAAGAGTAGACTAAGGCGAGCGCAAATGTATCAGGAAGATCAGTTAAGAAAGGACGAAAGAGCGGAAGAGCAAAGAAAATATGACAACAGGCAGCGAGCAATCGAAGAATGAGGCAGACTAGAAAAGAAGAGAGAAGAGGAAGAACAGAAATTGAGAGAGAAAAGAATGCAAAGACGCAGAGACAAAGAGGTGCGTAAGGCAAATGAGAGGAGGCAATTGAAGAGACAGGAGGAGGAGAGGGTTAGAGACTAAGCAAAGAACCGAAAGGCATTTGATGAGGAGATGGAACAAAAGAGAAGACAGAGAGGATGCAACATTGATCGCATTGAGAAAGAGCTAATGGAACCAAATCCAGTAGTAGGAGGGGATGATATAGAGGGGTTCTTCCCGTCACAAGAACCGATGCCAGGGCTCTCCAGGGTAAACCTAGAGAAGGATTTTGAGATAGGAGACATAAGAGATAAAATTGACAAAGTTTATCGAGAGATTTGACACAAAGTGAATTGAAAAATAAAGGGAAAGATTATTGATTTGAGATTTCCCAGTCACGAGGTAAGGAGCGTAACTCGTTTAGTTTCAAGCACAGAGCTTGGTCTTTGGATGGGCTGACTCTAAACAGAGACAACAGGGAGGATAGCCACACGAGTTGGGGACAAGACATGTCAGACGAAGATAGGGATACTTTCCTTGGGGAGGATGGAGCTGGTGCATGCTGTTTCGAGGGATGTTTTCAAACAGGGAAAGAGGTTAGATGGTCGGATCTGGACTGACCAAAAGAAAGAAAGCCAGAGCCTATGCCATGCACAAAACAATCTTACGGGCGATCCCATGGTGTAAGGGGGGAATCGCCACCATACGTGAGCAGATTACAGTCATTGCCAAGAAGACAGTGATCAGGAACCATTGTCCCTACTATGGATAAGCAGACAAGGGAAGCTGATTGCGATTTTGGCATTTCGCTGTTTCTCTTGTTAGAAAAAGGAGTGGCCAGACTGCAGTTTATCCCGTGGCCCCAGATGCACAAGGATAACCTAAGGTGCAAGCTCCCAAGTTTGACTTTGGGTGCGGGAAATTGATTTATGAATTAGAAAAAAATGACAGGAGGGAACACATTAGCTATAGGGGACATTAAGGGTCTTCTAGCAGCTATCCTAGGGGAAAGGGTCTGATGACATTTGTATGAGAGCAGGAAACCCAAGTGTCACAGTACAGAACACAGCGCATGATTGCGTGCCGTTTAATAATTGTAGATCAGCTGTCTGGAAATTGCCTAGAGTTCAATATCCTGATACTTCTGATATGGGAGCTACAATGGCACGTAAGATGCAGGAGGGCAAGGATCGGCTTACATAAATACAACATTTTCAAGAGCAGTGGTCTTTAGAAAGTCGAGAGCCATGGGGGAAATCTATACCTGTATTTTATCATATATATGTCAGGGGTTGCCAGACCAGGACCAGATACAGCTCAAGAAGCTGGTGGTTATGGAGGCAAAACCATGGCCAGATATACAGCTGACCATCATGCACCATTGCCGATTGTTGCAAGAGAAAAACCAAAAGAGAAAGGATGCTAGGAAGATCAACGAAGCTAAATTAGTGCAGAAGAAGCTGTCGGGATATGCTATAGAAGAGGCGATGCTGACTAGTGGAGAAGAGCCAGGATCACAGCAAGTATCGGGTATGCGCAGGTGAATAACCAACGCCAGTCGGATCAAGGAGGCAATGGGTTTATGCCGAGAGGCAGGGGAGGCTTCCGCAGAAGAGGAAACTTTCAGAATAATGAAGGCAGGTTTCAAAATTCACAGAATGACAATCAAGGCATGCAGGGAGGGTAAGTTAGGAGATTTCCTCCTGAATGTTGGATATGTGCAAAATGGGCAATTCTCAAGTGGGGGAAAACAGCTTACCTTCCAGCGTATAGCCCACAAAGTAGGGACGGCTTTGCCCAAGATCAGACAGTGCATCAAGCACAGGTACCGCAAACACAGCAGGCTTTGCAACCACAGCAAGCGCCATTGAATCCACTGCAAGGGCAGTCACATCATGCACCCATGCAGATACAGCAGAGCGCAAACACAGGACATTTATTGACTCCTAGAGTAGGGGGTGTCACTGTCCTGGGAGGGAATCCTTTTACTGGTACGGGAATAAGTATGTGCCCACAATAGGACAGCTCACAGGGTGACTTGATGTGTTCAGTACTATCAGTGACACCCAATCCTCAAGAGGAACTGAGGGTTGACGTTACCTTAGGAGGCAAATCCTTTTCTTTTTTAGTAGACCCTTTTCGTTATCAGGTAATGCCATGAATGCTCAAGGGTTATCTGGAGCTACAAGTAGAGCTACAAGAAGAGTTCCTTTTACTGAGAAATTGTTCGTTTCTATAGTAGAATGTGAGATGTCTGTCCCATTGTTGTATTCAAGGCAGACACCACTTAACATACTGGGACGAGATTTAATGATGAAGCTAAATATGACAATCTCCTTCACTGATGAAGTGTATCATAGCATTTACAGGACAAATAGCTTTCTGAGGAGCGCCGTTAGAGCCAGATGTTTTTCACTATGGGGTACGCATTTTGTTAACATGGCTACCCGGTATAGTGGGCAACATTATGAGAATCCTTGATGAATTTCTGTTCAGTACACTATTTTCAAACAACATAAAACATGCTGTGGGGATTGTACACTCTTACCGCATTGATAAGATAAAAGATGTACTAAAAGTTGTCTAAACCAAAGTGTAAAACCAAACACCCAAGAATTATGTTTCTGATATCCAATTTTCATACATAAAAGTTACAATTTTTATTAAACATATAGAAAAATGTGCATTCATAAAATGATCACATTACATAAAACTAGATAAAACACATATAAATGATATGGGCAACAAAACACAAAGAGTACAGAAATGTAGATTGACTTTTGTACTATCTATACCAAAACTCTGTGCTATTCTTCACACTGGAATTATTTTCTTTATTTTGAAAGATTGTTACTATTCTCTAAAACCCTGTTTCTGTTCAGGCCATCTGTGGGTATCTCCCATGGACGAAAAGGGGGGACAAGTTTTTCCCTTGGAATTTCAGGCAGCCATAGTGTGAGGAGAATTAGCCATGCTGAAGGTTGGGATCGAGGCAGGCCATGGAGAATAGTGATTGCCATTGGGGAAGGATGTAGATTGACTTATGTCACTGACAAGGATATGTTTGTAGAAGACCGGTCAGATGACGAAGTAGTGTTCGAGATGAGCATTACTTATTGGATCAGAACAGAAAGACGAGACGTCCCACAGAAAATGTTGATCGTGCGGCAGCGTCCAGCAATTTGTGATGAAGATATTGAGAAAGTGCCAATTTATTTATGGACAATGGGCCCCTATGATGTAGGCCTATTGAAGGGGGTGGGAGAAGTTAAGATTAACTTGAAACCAGGAGCGATTTTACCTCGAGCAAGGCAGTATCCCATATCTCCAGAGGCAGATGAGGGAAATTTTAAGACTATATTAGCCATGATGGATCAAGGCATCTTAGTGACGTCAGAGTCACCATGCAATACTGCAGTGTATCCTGTCAAGGAATCGAAAGGGAGTCATGGCATTTAATTCAGGACATCCGGCCTATTAACCAGATTGTAGCGGCAGAGTTTCCTCTAGCTCTAAATCCGGTGATGATCCTATGTAGTATCTTGACTGATGCGCAATATTTCACAGTGATTGATTTGATAAATGCTTTTTTCTCAATCCTGCTGCATAAAGATTCCCAAGATCTTACGTCATTTACATTTCATCAGACTAAGCTGAGAAGTACACGATTGCCCTAGGGGTATTGTGAGTCTCCATCGATTTTCAATAGGGTACTGCAGATGGACCTAAGCAATATTGATTTGCCAAGTGTTGTGCTGCAATATGTAGGTGATATTTTGGTATGTAGCACATCAAAAGAAGAATGTAGACGAGACTCGATTCAGCTAATGATTATTCTAGCAGTGAAAGGATACAAAGTGGACAAAGAGAAATTGCAGTATTGCCACGAAGAGTTGTTGTACATTGGTCAGTCAATCTCACATGAAGGAAAGAAAGTTACGCCTGAAAGAGCTGAGGCAAATTTGAAAACATCAAAACCACATACGATAAAGCAAATGCAACAGTTTTTAATGCTATGTAATTATGTTAGAGCATGGCATTTGATTATAATTCATACACAAGGCCCTTGTTGCAGGACCTGAAAAAGGCACAGATAAATCAGGAAAAAACTGAATGGGCTGAGGAAATGGAGGAGGGGTTTGATGAATTAAAAAAGGCAATATGCACAGCTCCAGTTTTAGGAATTCCCAATATTCTGAGGAGTTCTTTTTATTCTTGCATACAAATGCGACAGTAATGACAGCAGTGCTCATGCAGAGAATTTCCTTGGGGTACAAACCTTTAGCATATTTAAGTGGGATTTTAGACCCAGTAATGAGGGGTCACTTCCTTGCGAACAATTGTTGGCTGCAGATGTGTTTGCTATTGAGAAATCTGCCAGCATAGTAAAGGGGTGTTCCATGACTTTATTTGTGTACCATTTTCTTTATTTATTTGTATACTTATAAGGTGCTGAAAGCCTGCAGGCTCAGAGCACCACAACAAAAAAAACGTACAACATAAATACAAAGAAGGGCAGAGCACCATCAGCAAGGTAATAGAACATTTAAAAATTCTTTAAAAAAACAGACTTTCTCATAAGAATACAGTCTAACCCACTATAATATTCAAATTTGTTGACCCTCTGGGCAAATGATTACAAAGACTAATATAACTATTATTTTTAACTCCTGGTCGAGTTTGTTGGTGTGCCCGAACCTTATTCCTTGGGGCATCTTTAGGTTCATTCCCTGATGGCTTGTCAATGTTGGTATTAATGATATTCCTTTTATCCAAAACAAAGGTTTGGATAGATTTATATTTTAACAGTGGCATTGTGGACTTCTTTATCCGAAAGTTCTTTAGTATTATTTTTTTACTTATTTTAACAGGGTGGTCCACGGTCCGGGACTTAATGGAAGCTTCACAAAGTCCTCCAATATGGAGAGATTTAAATAGCTCACGTTCTCCTCATCTTCAAAGAGGGAGATAATAGGACCTGTAAAAGTGTCTAAACGAGTGCTAGGGACCAAGGCATGAAAGGACGGTGGAATGGAAGCCCGGTCTCCTACCCTCAAAAGTGGGTCAGGCCGAGCAGACCTATCACAAGTAGCCACATTCTGTTGCATCGGAGGAAACATTTAAGTTCTGTTTGACAGGACTCATCCATCTTCACAATATAAAACAGAAAGAGTTATCACAATATGATAGTTCCCCACACAATTCTCAAGGGAGTCCATCCAATTATTAAAATGATCAAAGTCTTTGCTGTTTTGGAGAAACCCAAAGGTACACTGACATTTGTTTGTTTGTTTGTCGTTTGAGCTTCTGCTTATGAGGTGATTATATTGAATCCGGTGATCAAAATAGTCAGGTGTAAAATGGTGAACCCTGCCACATTTGTAGCTGAACCACTGGCAAAGGATGAACAAGTACATGGTTGCTCAAACTATGAGGAGTTCTATGACGAGATTCCTAGAGTAAAGGAAAATGCTTTAGCAGCAGGGGAGATAATTTTTATTGATGGTTCTTCAAGGATCGATCAAACTGATGGAGAAAGGCATTCAGGTGCCGCTGTAGTGAAGCACAAGGCTAATGGGGAATTTGAAGTAATAACGAGTGCAAGACTACCATCTCTTTTTTCAGCACAGGCTGCAGAATTAGTGGCGCTGATTGTCGCGCTTGAGAAACATGCAGACCAGGAAGTGACAGTGTACAGTGACTCCTCCTACTTGACGTCAACCGCACATGCAGGGTTAGCACGTTGGAAAAGGAGGGGCTACCTCCAAGCGGACGGCACTCTGGTGAAACACGCTGCTTTATTGGATAGGCTTATTAAGGCACTATAACTCCCAGTAGCCACTGCAATATTTAAGTGTGCAGTGCACACTAAGAGAACAGGCTTTATTTCATGCGGAAACCAAGCCGCAGACAAAGAGGCAAAAGGGTAGCATATTCATCTGACATAATGAGTTTTGATATGTCTGATGTGAAAGAGAAAGTGGTTGTGATGATGATTGTGGATAAAAGTTTTAATCACTTATCGCAAATGCAATTAATGGAAATTCAGGGTAAGGCCACACAGGAAGAGAAAGACATGGAGCAGGTGTTCTCTATCCCCTTCCGAGGCACTGTGGCGACAAGACAGCACTGGTAAACCGGTGATGCCTGCAGCCTTATTAAGGGTGGCATTAGAACAGCTACACTACCTGCGCATGTCAATAGGAAAGAGTCTCGCAGCAACCATTGCGGAGGGCTGGTTCGTACCGAACCTACTAGAACATGTTGCTTTTTATGTAGTAAATTGCATCGTAGGTCAAATGTTTACTGCTGGGCACACATTGCGAACAGTCAGAGGAATGATTCCTTGACCAAATTGTCATTTTCAGCATTTACATATTGATCATGTTGACATGTTGTAGATCTGTAATCGATATCGGTATATGGTAATGGTGGTGTGCCCCTTCTCCAGGTGGATCGAGGCCGGTCCATGCACACATCCTCATGTCACTTGTGCTGCAAAGTTTTTAGTCTGGGAAGTATTTACCAGATGGGGAGCGTGTGAGGTGCCAAGATCATATAATGGCCCCCATTTTGTGAATGAGGTGTAAGAGCAAATTAGCTTATTGCTTGGTATAAAACACATGTTTTCTTCTGCTTATCACCTGCAAGCAAATGGACTATGTGAGAGACTCAATGGTTTGCTCAAAGAGAGAATAGCTAAGTTGAAACTGACACTGAAAAAGGGGTGGCTGCACTGCTTGCCCCTTGCATTATATGCATTGAGAAATCAGCCCGGCTCTGACCACCCCCTCAAACCCCATGAGTTAGTCACAGGGAGGCGAATGAGAACACCTCTAACTCCTCCATCAAGGACTAGAAGTGATGGCCAGAAAACTTCAGAATTGTTAGGTGATGAGCTATGTGCATACTTAACATGTATGATGGCTAGTATCTCTGTCATTTCAGATCAAGTCAAGCGGACAGGGTGTCGGTCTCAGAACACAGATTAAGACCATACAGCAACCACAGCTAAAGAACTATGTTTACCTAAAATCTTTGCTGGAGATAAGGTTTTAATCAGAAACTTTATATGAAAATGGCATGAGCCCCGTTTCAGCGGCCCTTTCCTAGTGGAGGACAGTACTCCATCAGCAGTTAAAGTCCTAGGAAGACAAGCTCGGATTCTCCAAGGAGATGTGAAAGGCCGGAGCACCCCCAACCCATTGGGAAAAAGGTTAAGAAGAAGTTCAGCTCATGCAGACTCGATCGATGATGAGGAAGAAGGACACAGAGACTGTCCTAGACCGATAAAAGTGTACATTTGGACTCTGGCTCCCCTGAGACACTCTTTGTAACTGCTAAGCAAGGAGTGAAAAACGCTATTGTTCTTGAGTCACAGGAGCATTGCTGACATTGGACTGTGGAGTGCCGATGTAAGCAAAATATGCCAGACTTGGATTTTGTGTTCGACAACTGGAAGAGGGAGCAGTTCCCTGACTCATTTCTCACTGAATTGCTCTTTGGAGGTGCCTATGGTACTTACTGATGTTGATGTACACAGACTACTTCTTGCTGTTTTCATATTTAT
The DNA here is from genome assembly GCF_040938575.1 of Ambystoma mexicanum. Taxonomy (NCBI): domain Eukaryota; kingdom Metazoa; phylum Chordata; class Amphibia; order Caudata; family Ambystomatidae; genus Ambystoma; species Ambystoma mexicanum. The sequence continues at coordinate 881,088,605 of NC_090934.1, forward strand.
ACTCAGAGTTTACCCTGCTCTTGTTGGGAGAAGCACTGACATACATAATATTCTACAGGATCCTAATAATGGCCCGACTATTAGATACCTACTGGCAGCAATAATGGTGCAGATCAGAACATTACCTGAGCATCTTACTGGAGGTACAGATGGTCCTGTCTAGCGACGATACCCACAAACTACTTGCTATGATCTTTTACTATTTGCTTAAAGTTCATCTCTAGCTTGTTTGGTGAGACACCAACACTTTTGTGTTCATTCGAGATCCTATAATCTGTCCAGCAATCTGCCAGTTACTTGTGGAAATCTTTGAACAGATTCAGCAACTACCAGAGCATCTGATGAGTTTGCCTGAATAAAAAGAGTTTTTTCTTCCTTAAAAGGTAATCACATGCAAATAAACATGTGGTCCATACAGCATATTGCAGGTCCAGAAAGTGATCAGAGTCAACGACGAGTGGAGAGGTGTCAATGATGGAGCCTCATGTATTGGTGCATAATATATACCTTTTCTACATTTATTATTGTTTTTATGATTCTCCTAATTTACACTGTGTATTTCATTGGTCCCAAGAAAGCAGTAGTCCCTTTGATTCTACCCAATCCAGTTACTTTGGCAGAACTAGACATTGTGAGACAGCCAAGGCTTTACGGGAAGTCATGTAGAGGTACCTATGCATGTGACAAAAAATCCAAACCTTCCATTTGGAGGGAGATCTGTTTTTGATTTACTTTATGGTCCTTATAGGGAGAATCATTCGGCAATAATGAAACAGAGACCTAAGAGAAGTGCAAGGGAGGATAATTACAAATTAAATAATTATTTGAACAGTACAGCACATTTGGGGAATAACATGTGGTATCAACACATGACAGAGGTGGGAAACAGAACTTCTGATGAGGATTGCTTTGTATGTACACTCTTGTCTGCTATGGGGCAGTCTAAAATATTCATAGCTATTGAAATATATGTTCAAACGGCTCATTGTCTTACTCACTTTGCACTAGGCCTTACAAAAGGTCAATTCCAGTGCCGACCAGCGTCTTTGGTATGGGTGACAGTATGGTAAGCGCCAGATGAAGATGATTATGTCCAAGATTTGAAGACAAGAGCGAGACCACACACCAAGAATCATGTGATATGATACGAACAGCCTGGTATGAAGGGAGGAGGAATCAGATGGGAAGTTAACAAAAGACTCAATTGTAAAGGGAAAACTGATGAAGAAGTTCGAAGCTGCAAGGAAAGAGGTCAGTTGCAGATCTGCGGGACAGTGATTTCTCCCGATGGATGGGAAAAAGGTGTAGTTATATGCAGAGCTATAGCAGTAACTGTTCATCACAAACCAGTTATTGAGTCAGTGGAAAATGGATGTAAACCTTTTTGGCCGTAGCTCGCAAAGTTAAGTTATTGACATGGGTCGAAGACAAAGGAGGTCCCTTACAAATAGTGCCATTGGCTAGTGCAGAACTGTGCTTCAGAAACATTGGCACAAGAAATGACGGAGAAAATCAGCAATGTGGACGAATCTTTGATGTGTCAGGAATGAAGGACGGGACAGCAGTGATAATGGATCACCACTGGGCCTGTGGATGCAGAGCTTACATGAAGCTGCCCAGAAATTGTGGCGGACTATGTTCTATAGTGATTGTCCATGTTCCAGCATTGGAAATCCCGAAGATTGACCTGAACATTGTTGAATTTTCAAAAGCAGATGCTCACCTGACAAAGAGGAGATCTACTGAGCTCCTGAATCGAATGAAGAGGGAGAACTATTTCTCAGCCAAGTCGATAAAAGCGTTTGATGCCATCCCATATGAGCACAGATTGTTCAGTCAGATTTCATCAATAGTCATGACAATCTTTATGCCCAGGATCCAGGCGGCAGCAAATACTAAATGGTTACAAATAACCAGATGGGAGCTTCTGCAGATGATCAACACCGCCATAAAGGGTTTCAATGCTATCAAGGAGGAGCTGAGAGCCATAACAATAGATATGTCCAGGACATGATCACAGCTATGGATGGAGGTGTTTGTGCCAAAATCTAAGAATCATGTTGCACATTCATACCTTCTCACGACGACGAGAATGGCACCTTGACAGAGGCCTGAACGTTGCTGACAAACCTACACGTCGACATTGGTGATGACAGTTGGTTTGGGTCAATCATCTCATACGTTCCACAATGTATGGCGAACATTTTCAAGTTACTTGAAGCCCTGTTGGTGATGATGATATTTGGATTCTGGGTAATCAGGATAATAATCGTACAATGCAAGAAGAAGCAAAGAAAGCAGAAGGAAGATTGTGATTGATGTTGAGTCAGGATTCGAACCTAAGGATCTGACAAATGAAGAAATCAGAGACTACTTAAAGGCCAGCATCCATGCACCTGAGGGAACGAAGTTCCTGTATCCAAAGAACCACAAGACGTATGCGGGGAGATAGATCTACTGCAGTCCCAATGGACAATGCAGGCCTATGACCTGGAGTGTTGATGAGCATGTAAAATCAGCAGGATGCCTGAAAGGAGTCATAGAGATATGGGTCCCAAGAAGCACTTCTTCAGACAAGGATGTCTTGATGTGAAGACTGATCAGAGAGTGGTCGATGAATCGCCCAGATGGGGTAGTGAAAAGGTGGAGTCAAGCACCACTACAAAAAACTCTGCCCCCATGTTGCCTATATGTTGGGAACCGGAAATTGTGACAAGTGCAGTACCAGTGAGGATGCTTGTACCGCAGAAAATCCTGGAAACAAGGTATCCATTGAGAAAACCCTACATGCATTCACAAAGAAGTAATGGCGTTTTGGACAAAGTTCCAGTGGAAGTGTGAAAATTTGTGAAAGAGAAGACTGGTGACGTCATGCAGAGCAGAGCTGACAGACCTAGAAAAGATGCACGAGATAAAAGAACATAGACGTTCTATAAGACCTGAAGATGCAATGGTAAAGGTGAGCAACATCTCGGGCTCAAGTTGAAGATGCTCATGCTACAGAAACGCTGAAGAAAATGCATATCAGTTTACAGTTGTACAGATGCAGTAATGCAAGTAGACAAAGTGATCTTAAGGTTGGCTATGTAGTGAATAGTTGCCTTAATGCGCCAATGTAAAATACATAGGAATGTATAGAACCGGGATATACCACAGTGCACTTTAAGCCAGGCTTAAAGCCCAGTGATTGGAAATGTTTTTTCAGTGTGGTGCAGTTGGAAAATAGCCAAAGGCGATGGAGAAATGCAAGAAAGGCTTGGCTGGCCCAGCACCAAGAAGTCAAGGCCACCGTGAGCCAATTTGTTGATCCAGTAGTTACATGAATGTGAGAAAGAAACAAACTTCTGTTTGAGGTGGAATAGAAAAACACTGAAGGCATCAAAAGTTCATCATTTAATAGAATGAAATGCTGTAAAGAGCTTGACAATGCGGTCTTCAAGTCATATGGTCAGATAAAAATAGACATTGGGTCGAGCTACACCAAAACCAAGAAGATATTCCCTTTTATTTCCAGGCACAGAGAGCTTCTGCAAGGCCAAGTTCAAAACCTTAATTGACTAGCAGACTGCAAGAGTAATGATAGATGTTGGGCTAATTGGTTAGGGAGGCATGATCACGCCGACCCTCTATGCACCTTGTATGGTAGCCTGCGTGCTGCTAGCGTGTAGAATATTACAGAAGGGTACAAGGGTGTCAAACCAGTGGTAGAGGGCCATATATCAAAGAGCCCTAAAGTTTGTGTAACCAATAGAGTGTTGAGTATTAGTGTGACACGAATGTTGACGTGTACTTGGGATGGGCTTAGTTGCCCACCTGACAGTAGAGACCCAATCACCTCCCCCATCAGTATGGAATGTATACGTAGATGTTCCCTGTAACCTTATCATATCTCCGAGTCAGTTTTTGTAGTTTGCCATGTAGTGTGATGTCACTTTGACAAGTTATTCCTATAAAAGTTGTGTTTTTTATCATATGCGCAGAGAAATCGAGCGAACGTCCGTTGATGTCCATTGTAGCTCCCTGTTTTAGACAAATGCAAATTAAACAGACTAAGTTTTGCCAACTTCCTGAGTCGGTTTGATCATTGATGCATGAGTAACTTCTGCATCCCCATTTATCTGTAAGTTTTGCTACCTTGTCTTAAAAGGCCCTAGGTCTCTGGGTTCAAATCTTAAACTGAACCCGGCAAAAACTGAAATAATGCTCTCACCCGCAGGATTCGATGGTGGGAACCCACAACTGGACTGGGCCACTGGGATGGGAACACATCCAGAGACCACTGATGTAGTAAATAACCTAGGAATACTCATGGACAATAGACTATCCCTGGAACCGCAAGTCAACGCAATCGCCAGAAAAGGCTTCTTCCTCCTGCGACTGCTCAGAGGATTACTCCCCTACCTTTGTTTGCCTCACAGAACCCTCACAATCATATCCCTGATACTCAAGAATTGACTACGCAAACAGCCTCTAACTAAGAATGCCGGAAAAACTCACCAAGAAATTCCAAAGGGTGAAAAATACTGCAGCCAGGATCCTATTAAGACTAAAAAGAAGAGACCACATCACTCCAGCACTGAAAAGCCTACACTGTCTACATGTAAAAATGCAGTCTGCATCACCCACAAAGCCTTGCACAGACAAGGAGCTGAATTCCTCCAAGACAAGATCAGCCGGTATCACCCAAGAAGGGACCTAAGATCCAGGACCTACAAATAGAGGCAAAACACTAGGAAAAAAGAAAATTAGGTGGAACAGCATTCTCACGTCTAATTGCTAACATCTGGAACACCATGCCCAAAGAAATTAGAACCACAGGTGACCACATCACCATCAGGAAATGGCTCAAAACCTGGCTATTCAACAGACAATGACAACCTCGAAGAACATTGGCAACAATAACACCACTTACAAAAAAACTAGAGTGGGGACAAGATTGGCCAAAGAACTAAAACTAAGCACCGTGCTAGATACCATCAAGTGGCAACCAAAGAGCCGACTTACTAACTCATTCTCCCCTTCCTGCTTCTCCAACATAACTGACCACATACCATACCTTGGGCTAACCACACTAGACATAAACAAACTAAGAATCAATTTTATATTCACACAAAGCATCTCTATATGCTGAAGCACACCTATAGTGAACCACCCACATAGTCCATAAAACCATCAACAACACAACTACACACCAAGACACCAGATAATTCTTACAGCTACGGCCACCTGTGAATTTGGATCCCTTATGGACACTATCTAACCAGTGCACTCAACCAAACCCACCAGAACCCCACTCAACACACTAACACCTACGCAAAATACTTACCACACAACCGAGGCACTGAACCTTACCCATACGGTTACAACAGAGAAGGCCTTTGGCGAAAACTCCCAAATGCAAAACAACACTCACGGACACCAGTTCCTCCTAGTTCTGAAACTATCCTCTCACCCTATCCTAACTAACCCCCCCACCCCCATCTCTTACAGGGCCACACCAGTGCTTGGAGACTGCCCCTGGGTGGTAGCAGTGTGTGGTATAAATCAACATTACATAATATACCTTTCCTTCGGGCTACTCCCATCAAAGTCCCCCTAGGATCTTGCAGGGTATGTTTATTACATAGGAATTCTTTCTGGCCTTCCCAATCCCAGACATGTAGGGATTCAACTATTTCTATCTCCTCCCAGGATTCTATAGGAGAATATTTTCTGGTGGGGAGGTTATGATCAGCTATGATCTGAATGAAGTTGGGGAAATATGGCCCGATAATAACTTCCTCCGGGAGACCATGTATGATGGCCTCCTTGTCTTGCATAGAAATTGAGACTGGAGTTCTCAAGTAGATTTCTTGGTCACCATGAACACAGGTCACCCGAGTTGGCTACCCCCTTTTCATGTCTTCAGCTTGTATAAGGTTGGGTCGGATGGCCGTTTGTTTGCTCCGAGAGTCGACTAATTTGTAAGCCGGGTGCCATTTATCTTTACAAGTCCATGGGTCTTGATTGAATCTGGGATTCAAAAACAAATATTAATGGCCTCAATTTCTTCCTCATTATCAAGAAGAAATTCATACTCCTCGTCTGCCATCCAGCCAAGTCCATGGATTCCTCCCTCTGATTTTTGGAGCAAACTGTAGCCAAATGGCTGTTTTCTGCAGATGGAAAACAGGTTGTTGTAGGAATGTCAAGGTTTTTCTCTAAAGACATAGATCGTAGTTTACCTTTTATCAGAAAAGATTTTTGATCTTCTCTCCGCCCTGTTTCTCCTGGACCTCCAGACTCAATGTTCTAATATTTTCTCACAGGGGTTTCTCTATCTGTTTTGCTGTAATCCTTACTGGGTAAAAGTTGGGGATTAGGTTTAATGTGTTTCCTTCATCAATCCTGATTAAGGTTCTTAAGTGTTTGGCAGCTTCGGCATAGGGTTGAGCAGTGTAAATTGATTCCGAAAATAATGATTTATTCTGTTGTGAGAAAATCCATTAATTAGCTGTTCGAGGGAGAGGGCTTCCATTACCTAACAAGTGGGACATGGTATTTTTAATACATGCTACCAGTTCTACCAGGGGACTTGGTTGGATTCAGCCTAATTTCCATTAATTTCTGCCGATAGAAATGTTCTGTCTGCCCAACCCGATGTAACAGTCCCTTCTTAATATCTTCAAAAGAGGTTTTAGCTTGCGGGTTTAGCGTTCAATAGGAGGCCTGTAGTTCCCCTTTTAACAGGGGTACTAAATAGCATACCTTCAGGTCTTCACTCCACTGGAATGGGTGGCCCAACCTTGAAAAGTTCTGTAAGAAACTTCTTAAATCTTCTCCTTCCTGGTAGAGTTGTAAGACGCCATGTGGGAGGAATGGTGTTTGTTGGTGGATGGCTAACCTATTCACCTCCTCTTGGTGTCTTAGGTCTTCCAGAATTTGAAGATTCAACAGGCATTCAATTAAGATTTCTAAAGGATTCGTATTCATTTTAACTTTCGTTCTTTTTGGGGTCTCCCCTTTGCTTTCAGAATCTTTGTCGCTAGAGATTTTAAATGAAGACTCTTCCTGGTCTATAAAAGATTTAGCAGGTGGGGTGAGGGAACCAGTTATGTATCGTGTGATGCTAGGGTCAGAAAAAAAGTGGTGTTAATTCTAGATGGAGGGGCTGATCTATTTTGTCTATTGAGAATAACTAGTTCACTTGTCTTTTCGTGTACTGAATTGGAGGGGATATGCAATTTAGAACTGGACCCCTCAGAATCTCCGGATAATATTTCCCACTCATCTTATTCCCCAGACTCTACCTTGCCTGTTGCTTTGAGGTAGTTGAGTTATCTGAACCCAAGGAAGAGGAGAACATTTCTTCTAAAGAAAATATTTCTGAACCATTTTCTGTTTCCGTGTCACTAACCGAATTACCCAGAAACGCAGAATTAAAAGTTGTTACAGCTGTGGTCAGGTCATAAGGTAAAGTGTCTTGGGGCTCAGCTGCTACTACTTGGGGAAGATCCTCTGGTAAGGAGGCGTTCAAAACCTGGGTCCCCTAGTTTGTTTCAACCAGGTCTGATCCCACCTCTGACCCCATATGTTATGGTTCAGAAGTAAAACTAAAAAGTCTATCTCTGTCATGTCTCAAAAGCTGACCTCAGTCCCTAACACTAATAACTTGAATCAACTGTGCACGGATGATCTCTTCCCAAAGTAAAGTGTTCATGATAGTTCCAACCAATAGAAAAGTTCCCAGTCTCTGGGTTATCAAAACTGATGATATTGTCATAAATCACCAAAGTATCAACTGAAAAGGATACAGTAACCAAAAAAGGATACAATTTGGTAGGGCTTTTCTGGATCCTATCTTCATACGACTTGATTGTAGGCAGGTCAAATTAGACCTTCCAAATGATACAACTCTCTGACTGAATAAAACAGGCAGAGAGATGGATCACTGGAAAGGGCGTGGGAATTGTATAGGAAGTATGCCTAGAATAGATAAGTATCATAAGACACTGTCCCAAGTCAAATACTAAGAAACACAGAATTGGGATTAATTCAGACACTGACCTTAAGGCTAAACTGAAGAATTCCAGGACAGTTTCTTGAAGAGTCCAAAGAGTTGAACAAACGACAAAGGAAGGGAAGATTAGTAAGGGAGACTTATCCCGAACGGCACGAGGCTCTCGCTAGATACCGGGTTGGTGCACCACAGGATAGCGTCCAATGTACTGTGCACAATCACCTTCCAATAGTTCATGAAATACTTCCTTTCCCACGAAGAACAAAATAAGAATCTCACCTGTTGACTGTCACAGGTACCAAAAGTTCGAAGTAGTTCAGAAAAACATGTGCAGGATTGCACGCGACAGCATACACACAGCCAAGCCAGCCGCGCTTGTAGACAGCGTTTCCGCGTGAAGATTTAGACACGCGAACAGGATTCACGCAGCTCTGGACAGCCGCGCTTGCAGACAGCATCAGCGTGGCGATTTGGCACGCGAACAGGATTCACGCAGCTCAGGACAGCCGCGCTTGCAGACAGCGTCCGCGTGGAGATTCGACACGCGAACTGGATTCACGCAGCACAGGACAGCCGCGCTTGCAGACAGCGTCCGAGTGGAGATTTGGCACGCGAACAGGATTCACGCAGCTCAGGACAGCCGCGCTTGCAGACAGCGTCCGCGTGGAGAATTGTCACGCGAACAGGATTCACGCAGCTCAGGACAGCCGCGCTTGCAGACAGCGTCCGCGTGGAAATTTGGTACGCGAACTGGATACACGCAACCCAGGAATTAGCGTGTGGAGGAAAGCAGGCTCAAATTAGGCCAAAGAAGTTTGCTGAAACGAAATGCGAAAACGCAGGTCCGAAGTTCAGCTACAAACGTCAAAATTGATTTAATCAGAAGCAGCGAATGGAGTTTCCACGCTGCTTATGTAGGCACTGCCGTGATACACGTGACGGACCTAAGTCACGTGAAAATTAACGACGTGAAAAATGCAGATGTCGTTTTCTGGGCAATGTATCGAACAACCTCCTTTTTGAGTAAAAAGGTCTACTGGATCTATGGGCGTAACTCATCTTGTATGGAGAAGTTGTTCCTGGTCCAGAGGTATGTCCGGCAGGCATGACAGATATAAATAATGTTCCCAAAGATAACACTCCAAGGCTAGGGTCGTGTTCCTTTCCCCTAGACTTCTTCTTGTTCTCCTTTCCTTCCTTTTGGGATCCTGAGCCTTGTATCCTCTTAGGTAAATATCACTGGGTAATTCACAAGGATGTGCATTTCGGATTCACAGTTATTTATCCCACCAACTCGGAACACTTCCCTACCAAGCATAGGATTCATTCTAATTAGTCCTGTTCAGTTGCAGGATTCTTGAGCCACTTATTCTCAGACTCTCATTAATTAGTCCTCTTCAGTTCCGGGGTTCTTGACCCTCTTATTTTCAACCTCTCATGTGGGCACAGGACCCAGACTTGCATTATTTTGAATGGCTTGGTTTACTCGCCTGACAAGCAACTGTCCTCTCATGGACTGTCTCTCTTTCCCTCACAGGGTCCCAGACCTTCTTATTCTTTGTTACTTTAGACTGTAGCATACAATCTGCTTGGTATCTGCCAAGCACTGAACTTGTTTGCTTCTTTTACAATCAGGGTCCCAGACCCTCTTATTCTCAGCTTCTCATATGGGTGCGGGTCCCAGACTCGCAATTAATTGTTTTATCTGCTTGGTTCCCTCTCCTGCCAAACATACAATTCCTCTTTCTCCATCTTGGTTATTCTCAGGGTCCGAGACCCTTAAATACTTTGACTTCCATATGGGTGTGTGTCCCAGACTCGCAATGTCTTCTCATGGTTCTAGGCCATCTCATTCCATCTTCTGCTTTCACCTTCTTGCTTCCCCGGACCTCTAGCACCTCTCGGGTACCCTGTGTACCTGTTTGTCTCTTCCTTTCAGGTACTGGCATTTCCTGAGCAGCTGCGTCCCTTCTCGAGGCTCCAGTAGCGTTCAGGTAACCAGCTGGGTCTGCAGTGGTGCGGCAGACATCTGACACTTCCTGGCTGCACGTCCTCTTAGATGCTTTGCTTGGGCCCAGAGGTTCAACTCGGCAAAAGCCAGAGTAGTCCTTCCATCTTGGACCACGTTTGGTTTCTCCTTCTCCTCTGTTAACGGCTTCCCTTTCAGCTCTCATCTGCTTACTTGGTGCACAGCTCCCGTAGTTCCTCTTCAGAGTATAGGTCTCCCTTAGCATCTTTATTGTAACTAAAGGGAAAAACCCCTCTAGGTTAGAACCTGGAGTTTACCAGATATTTTTTTTAAAAAGGTGCCCTAACCGTTCAATTCTATATGCATACAATATGCACACATTTTCTGAGGCGGTTCATGATGAATGTCTACTCAGTTTCCAATTCAAATATAGAAAAAAAAAATAATCATTTTATCATTTATAAAATTGGATATGGGAGTGGGAATTTATTTGCCCATCTCTTCCATTGTCTGTATTTCATTTTTTCAAATGCTTAAGGCATGCTACTTGTTTCCACATGTTTCCAAACATAGTGACAAAAAGAGCAAATGAACAAAGGTAGCGAAATATTATTTGGCTCCTATCAACCATCATATACTTCATCATTTACAAAACAGTGAAGAGATAAAATACAATGGTATAGTCTACACATGTGGAATACACAAAACCAACAATCAAGTATAGAAGAACATACATAAATCCTGCTCTTAGTATATACAAACAAAACAAAAATATACACACTGGTACTTTACTTTACTTAGACATACATATTAATTACCCAATGGTTATATTTGTGTCCATGTATCCATGTTCTAAGCTGTAATCATAATTTGTATTGGTTTATTTGTTTTTGTGTGTTCCTAGATTAGTGCTAACTAGGCAAGGCAGAGGTTGTATTTGGTCGACGTCGCTAGTTGTCCGTAAAAGTCAAGGAGAGGGTACATGGTGGAATTGCCGACCCTCCCCTGAGACGTTTCAGGATTGAGTGAGTTCTCAAACTTTCTTCTGGACTTTTGAGATGATGAAACCCTGAAGTGGAGACATCAAATAGTATAATTACTTGTATCTGAAGTGCTACTATAACCTGGACTATGTATAGTTGAATAAGGATGTTTAAAAACAAAGAGAAATGGGAAGTGTAAAAACTTTATACAACTGACCTATGGGACCGGAGAGCCGTGCCAGACTGGTCAACCCATAGCATCTCAGCTGAGCTGCCTTTAAACTCCTGGCCTGGATTGTTATATTGCTTTGGGTCAATAACATACCATGAGAAGCTAGACCGCTCACTCTGGTTCTCTAGAGTGATCCTTGGACTTGGTATAGAACCATACGTAACAAACTTTGTATTCTCTGGTTTTTAGGCTTTTCAAGTAAATTAGGTAGACTGACTTGACAACACAACTGAACACATATGCACTGTCTAGAGAGGGGGAAGGAGAACTTGACATTGGAGAATGGTTATGTGTATTGAAGCAGGAGCATATCCCGCGTTCTTTGAGAATGATCATCCCCATTCGCATAAGGGTCTTCCTTCCTCATGTGATCCTCCCTCTGTTCACCACCCCAGGAGGACTATTATACTGTGGACGCACTGCCCCAGTCCCATGGGAAAGGTCTCTCCCTACAGGAGAAGGACAATATCCTCAGATTCATCACACAACACAATGTTGTGCATTAAAAGTGATATAGCAATTTTATAACAATTATTCACAATAGATTTCATTATTGACCACCACTCATTCAATCCGAATGCTTAGAATGCAGTCCAAACCTACAGAAAATTACCAAATTCTAAGCATTCTGACTTCAGGTGTACAGTGGACACCAGTGTGAGAGTTACACAAAACATTACTGGACAGCAGATAATACTAAACAAGCAGTATGATCCCAAATCCTCTCTAAAGCTGGCACATCCATAGCCACTTTCTCTATAAGCAATTTGTACCACATAAAGGTCCAACTTTTGCCCACGTGGCATTACCATTGACATTTCCATTGATCTCTATGGCGGGCATCTCCACTGAAAAGCCCAAAATACTACTGGGAAATAGACACCGGATTTCCTCATAACTTTGTCAAATAAACGACACAACAGCACTATGAGCTGATGAGCCCACACAACATGGCGGCCATGCTTTAACTTTCTTCCCTAGTGAGAAAGACACACCTATCTATAATCGACAGTCTTTCAATCAGTTGAGATGAGTATCTTTAATAAGATGACATCGTGATTCATAATGCATGGAAGGTTGATGAAGGTCAATGTATTTCTGACCCATGGGTCCATCATCAGGGCAAAATCTGTTGATGATCAGAACTCAAAGTGTGCCTAGAAGACCCTTAGATACAAAAAGGATAGATAGATAGACAGATCAGAAGTAGAAAACAATTTAAGTATTTCAAATATGGCAACAAGTCAATCACATACTTTCCTATTGGATATATGGCAAATGTATCAAAATAATACAACAAAACAGTAATCAGTATCAAAAAACTTGTGTTTTCATTTAGGACCCAATCAAAAAATATAGTGCATCATTACCTGTAAATACAGTGGTATTGATTGTACTTAAAAATCAATGGATGCCGAATTTAAGAAAATGGCAAAAAATATAAAGCATTCGAAATTTGGAAGAAATATTGCTATTAAGCCAAGAGAATCTACTTAAAGCATTAGACTAAGAGGGCAACAATTAAAAGGCTGACCAAATCACGTAGATGGTTTAATGTGCCACCTTTCTCAACCAAGTCAAAAAGCAGTCTGGAGAAATCCATTGTTCCACACAGAAAAGTCCATTTTATATAGTCTAAACGCCAAGTCTCGGTGATGGCGTGCATGCAAAGTCACAATGACGTCATAACCTCGCTAAGCAAGGGATGTGGTGGCGCAACTGAGCTCAAATACAATTAAAAAACGATGAACAATACATGCCAATTCTAGTTCAAGAAAAGGAACGTCAGATATGTATTAAGGAGAAGACATGAAATACTGCCAAAAGAATGAAAAACAATAAAAGAATGTGTCCAGGCGTTCTTGGCTTATAATAGTTTAACATAAACAAATCTTCAAACCGAGCCTGGGTAGCTAATCTCACGTACTCATTTTCCGTTCATGACAACACATTTATGCTAAAAAATATTCTATCTATCCAATACACTTCACGTTGATTACATTCTTGCAGATCCAGAAATGGTCCAGAAATGTCTATAGGTTCTGCTGTTACACCTATGTTCATTCCATCAAACATCTGCTTTACCAGTAGTTCGACCTGTACGATATTTGCCACAAGGGCAATAAATACAATTCATAATATTTGCTGTGTGATAATTTGTAAACTGTTTCAAATAAACTCATTCCACTCAGTTTGGAAAAAGTCAGTGTTGCCACATGTACATTACCTGAAAATTAGACCATCATGCCATGACTACTTGGTACTTACTGATTGTTCTACAAACAACAGCATCCCTATTGCCTTTGCAGGTGACTCTAGTAATCCCCAGATCCCATGGCGGATGGCACCTGTCTGGAAACTATGGCATATAATGAGGCACACATTAGGACCAGACTCTGTATTGAGCTTAACTTTAGCCTGCTGGAGTGATTTTTGTGGTGCCTCCATAATAAAGGCGCCCTAATGCCTACGCCAGACAAGGTGGGATAAATATTTGTGGTGTGCCTCAGGCTGCACACAATTACTATTGGAAAACATGTCTCCATGCCTCTATATCGACATGGCACACCCAGAGGAGAATGAAAACACACATGCTGGGGACAACTTCCCGCCATGCACTGACTGTGAAAGCAGGAAAGGATGACTGATGCTGCAAGAAAGAACGTATTGCGAATTCCTTTTAAGAACACTGGATACCTCACATATATGTGTATAGTCACATAGTAAATCTTTGAAACCCACTCAAAGATGTCTGTGCTCCCCTCATGTTATGTTCATATGTGACTTTATTTTCAGGTCAAACACCCATGCCATCCCACCTCGCTAATTCCCAAAACATGTGCCCTCCTACCTTCCATATCCACAATACCCTCCCCTTCCCATCTTTCTCATCCCCCACAGCCTTGCCCTTCCACCTCCCTTATTCCTAACACTCTTGCCCTCATCCCTAGCAGGAGTGTCTGATATACTGCAGTCTCATGTACATGACCATTTCATCCGGTAGATTGCTCTGCTTGTGTGCATGCCACAGAGCATGGAGCCAACGATGGGGTCTGCCAGGCAGTGAGTCTTCTGTCGGGGGATGACAGAAGTGAAACTGTCAGACTTTTGCTCTTGGATATGCTGCAATGTCAGGAACAAGGTCCTCTGTATGGTTTCAGTGCCTGACGATATAGCCCCTGTCCGCTCTCTTACCTCCTGTCCCACCATTGGTATTTGATCCTGCTGCTAATGTGTTTCCTGATGCTGTGGGCACCGAACAAGCGAAGCAGAGGTGAGGAAGGCGCAGGAGGGGCCGGCAGACTGGTTGGAAGTGTAGCCCCATGGTGGCTGCTGGGGTTTCTGACAGGTCACTGGTTTCCACAGGAATGTGCAGGCTGGTGGTGTTTGCAGCGGGTGGAGCTGGTGGTACTTGCAGCAGGTGGAGCTGCTGAATCAGGAGCAGTGTCAGCAGTGGTGGTTACTGTACCAACACTGCTGGGGTATGGTGGAGGCAGTCTGGCGGCTACTGACAGATGCCACGCAAATACTGTCGGCAGTTGTGTTCTTAGCAGGGGTCTTCTGTTGGGTCTCATGACTGCAGGGCGCAGGTTTGGTGGTCAATGTGCTGGTTGCTGTTGTCAGCACCTCACTGGTCTCAGCGGGTGGCTACATTGATCCAGATGTATTGGGCTCAGCTTCCTATCCATGCATGGCCTGTGAACCTGTTGGGGCTTGAATGGAATGTGGTCACTCATCATGTGACTGCTATATGTCAGAACAGACACTCATGCCTTTTGGAGGATGTTGACCAAAGGCTAATGGCGGCTGGATGGATTCACGTGCAGGGAGATGTTTACTCAGCCATTGGTACATGTGTACTATAATGTGCACAGACCTTGTTGAGTATGACAATGGATTTGTGTGTCTCATAATTTATATTGTTATGTGCACCTTATGGTATTTACAGGGTAGCAAACATGGTACTGTAACATCATGGATAGGGTATTTTTCCATGGGCCCCACATAGAACATGTAAGGTTGGACTAGGGCAAGGTCACTTGATAACTTGGTTTACTGTTTATACCAACACTCATTGGCAGTTGCAATGCTCATGTGACATTTCATGGGTAAGACTAGTTATTGGCACTGGTTTTCAATGTGGACTCAATGGTTTTTTGGGGTTTATGGATGTGTGTGGGTACAGATGGTTTCAATTCACCATATGGGCATGGTCTGCCCTAATTACTGCATCTCCAGATTGCATGAGGTCACATTGCCATAGATGCATTGGTACATTTGTAGCTTCTCAGTTATGTGGGCGTGGTGTCCCTCAATGGGTGACCAGTGGTTTTTGTTGACCCACCATTAGTCCCAAGGCCTCGTGAGCATGGCCTTGTCCTCACCGCTGTAGCCTTCTGAATCCACAACCTGCCAGATGGCTGGGCCAAGAAGTCACATTATTATTATTATTTTTTTTTATATTGGTTTGTTACAAACCTTTAAACAATTTGAATGAAGAAATTCATCAAAACCCTAAGGCATCAAAACATCAAACTAAGAAAAAAAGAAAGAAAAAAGAAGAAGAAAAAAGAAGAAGAAAAACATCAACAAAACATCGTACTAACAACGTTGAAGCTAATCTACAACAAGAGCACAATGTGTCCAATCTACTCAATTTTTGAATGGCTCAAGTATGTTTAGAGATTGACATTAATAGAGAACTCATTTAGCTTCTACATTTGTTAGTTTATTTTCCAATGATTCCAAAAAAAATGTGAACTCCATTGTTAGTCTACGATCCAAATCTAGAAAAGAATATCTCCACCATTCTTCCATAGTCATTGATGTTTTTTCCATTATAAATCTTCCCAAATGCTTTGTGCGTTCATGATTCAAGTCAGGGCATAGTAATGTTAGATGCTTCAGTGTTTCCGTACCATTTCCACAGAGTCTGCATGTCAAGGATCTTGAACTTAGTGTTTCTCGTATACTCAAATTTTCTCGAGTGGGAAATTGGTTTAAACGATATTTCATGAAAATTGCTCTACGATTTTTTTCCGGAAATTTTTGTAAGTACGGCTGGACCACATTTAGCTTTTTCTCTTCAATTAGTATCAGATTCATGATTCTGTGCTTTTTGCATGAATCACCAGTGTCTATCCAGTCTTGAGACCAAAGCATTAACTTAACTTTATTTGGATTTTCTTGTAGTAGGCTAAGGTCTGCTCCTATATCCATAAGAGTTTTTCGCAGCGTTTTGCCCACAACACTAGAACAGAATCGCTCGATCCATTAGCCAAATCTTTTAGGAGGTTATATTGTGGATTTGGTTTTTTGGCAGTTGCTTTGCGAAATTCACTAAGTGTGTTCCATGCTATTCTTCCATTGATTGATAGAAGACTGAGTTGAAATCTTATGCAGTCAGTTGGCACACCCGGTGGTAGACGCAACACTTTGGACCAGAATGAATGTTGCAGTGATGCCCACACTTCGGCAGGGCAGCCAAAGGCACTTTCCGCTCCATGGATTAACGCCGGAATTACTTTCATTTTGTAGAGTGTCAAGATGAGTATTAATGAGTGTTTACCATACTTTGTATTTATAATGCAAGCTTGCGCTGTTAGTTGTTTGCATTTGCTCTTTACTTTTTCAACCCATGGGGCATCGTTTATATTTGAACTCAGCAACATGCCCAAATACATTGATTGTTTTGTTAGTTCAATCTTTCCTTCACCCAGTTTCCCCAAACATTTTTTTCCCTATAGGATCTTTGTTCTTCTGCAGATCCTGTAGGATTAAGATTTCTGATTTTTGTGTGTTTGTATTCAGACCATTTTGCTGGATGTACTTATCTAGGATGCACAATTTCCGTTGAAGATCTATTAGTGTGAGCTCTAGCAGAACTAGATCATCCGCATACAGTAACCAGTTGATAGGTTGTCCATTTACTTTTGGAGGGTAGATGTTTTCATTTTCATTAGCGTCACCCAAGTCCGATATGAACAGATTGAAAATAATCGAGGCAAGAGGGCACCCTTGTTTTACACCGCAATAAGTTTTTATGGATTCGGATAAGGTGCCATTTTTGTCCATTCTTATTTTTATCTCGGTGTCGGTGTGCAGATCTTTTATTGCCAATAGAAGCTAATTGAGCACTTCCAATCGGACATTTTTTTCCAAAGTAATTCTCTATCTATACTGTCAAAAGCTTGTGACAGGTCCACAAATGCGAGATAGATTTTTCTGTTTCTTTTTATTGTATCCATTTTGAGTATGTTAAGGAGGAATAGATTTAGGCCACAGCCGGCTAACCGCCATGTGAAGAGGACGTTCGCTCCTTGCGCTCCGCTTGATGCGACCATCATAAGCTGCTTCTAACTACTTTTTTCAGGGGCCCCGAACCCCACGAACCGCCTCATCGAGGGCCGACATCCTGCTGCACCTGCGGGTCGATTCCTGTGGCCCTAGAAGACCGGCCTCGCCTTATAGACCGTGCGACACGATCCCGCGGACCAGGGCCAAGATGGCGGCTCCCGAGCCCTGCAAGACGCGGCGGCCCGCACTCTAAAGCCGCTCGCGCCGTAACATTCAGCTAAGGGCCGAAGACACAAGAATGCCCAGCTGGACTGACGAGGGGGTCCTGTGGGACACCCGTGAAGCTTGGAGCGCGAACGACGGAAGGTGCTAACGGGACGACCAGCCTGGAACGTCCCGGACGAGGGCGCTGCCAGCCACAGAACCGGGAGCCAGGGTCTCGGAGGCCCTTCGAGGTGAGCGGGGGGGACTAACGCAACCGACACATACAGGCGTGCCCGGCCTGGTAACCCTAAGAAGCGGCCCCGGGGCACACTATCCGTCCCCCCTGAGCCTACGGAGCCTACGGAGCCGCCCACAGCATACAGCGACCCGCCATCGCCGCCCGCCCGATACGGCTTCCTCGGCCACTCCATCGCGGCCCACCTCGGCCACCTCGGTAACAGTGAGGCCCGGAGGCTCAGTCGACATGTCTACCAAGAGAGCAAGGGCTAAGCAACGTCAGACCACCATCGACACGTTCACGGCGGCGGGGCCCACAGCGCCAGAGAACATGAGCGAGACTCTTGCTGCAGCCCTGCCCGACCCCTTGGGGCCATCAGCGGAACCTAGTAACACACAGATCCTTGAAGCTATCAAACTTTCCCAGGCAGCCGTGGAGCATAAAATAGACGCAGTCGCCATTGACTTGAACCTCCTGCACCAAGACGTCTGATCCCTGGCCGGCAGAACAGAGGTGCTGGAGGCCCAGGTCCGCGAGAACACTGAAGCTAAGACAGTGCTCCTCAAAGATGTCGATGTACTTCAACAAAAAGTTAAAAACCTGGAAGACAGGGTCGAGGAGGCAGAGGGGCGCGCACGCCGCAACAACATTCGCCTCCTGGGGCTCCCGGAGGGCATCGAGGGATCGGACCCCACGAACTTCGTAGAGAATCTCCTGATACAGGAGATCGGAGCAGAAAAACTCTCTCAGGGCTTTGTAATCGAAAGGGCTCACCGATCCCTCACATCGAAACCCCCTCCTGGCAGCCCACCCAGACCCGTGATCGCAAAAGTACTTAACTACAGAGACCGGGAAACCATCCTCACCTTCTCGCGGTCAGGCGGCCAGATCTGCAGGGGTTCAGCCAAGATATCCATCTATCCTGACTATACCTTTCTGGTTCAAATGAAGAGGGCACAGTTCATACACACTAAAGCAAGACTGAAGGCTGCAGGCCTACGCTACATGCTCCTCTACCCCTCCAGATTGAAGGTGATACGAAACAACAGAACTCACCTCTTCGATACCCCGGCAGAGGCCCGAGACTGGATGGACAGGGAGCAGATCCCAGATGTCGAAGTCAGGAAACGACAACCCCACTGAGCCCCGTCTCCCAAGGCCCCGGCGCCTTTCGGGGGCCCTACCATGGAACGGCCACTTACGCCGCAGCTGACCGGATTTCATAACACGAGGCGCCCGGACGAACACTCTCCTACCCCTGGAAGTTCTTTCTTGTTAAGGGTATTCATTACCCGCCCGTAGGGCACCATGCGACCGTCCTTCGGTCTAAAGGAGCGGAAACGGGTCTGTCATAGTGAGGAGCTCCTCACTCGACCTGGTTTATGTTGGGGAAGTTCACAGTTATGGGGGGGTGGGATAGGGGAAGTTGGCACAGTTGTTAAGTGCCCGAATCAGGGACAACCAAGACCACCAACATCCATTTCAGTCAGCACGGACGAGGCACCTACCCTCCGCTGGATAGGCTGGCAGCCACTGAAGCAGAAGTTCAGGGGTGCAAGTAACCCGGCTGAGACCCGCATGCACGAATCTCCAGGAAACCACACGATCCCCACGATCCTCCTGCCACTGGTGGTGCTCCCGGGGGCGTTGGACATAGCCACCAGAATCCCAAATCTCACATGGCCGATTCGTTGAAAATCCTGACGTGGAACGTCAGAGGCATGAACAGCTTCGTGAAACAACGGCGCATACTCTCCTATATTAAAAGAAGCAAAACCAAAATAGCCCTACTACAAGAAACACACCTTACGTCGGACAAACTGAAAGCATTGGCCAAGGCCTGGCGTGGTACCCTGATAGGTTCCTCCTACTCCTCCTACGCCAGGGGTGTCCTGATCTGGGTGGACCCCTCTGTCCCCTTCCGGTTGGTCGGCTCCAAAGCAGACAATGAGGGCAGGATGGCAATTGCATGTGGCACCATTGAAGGGAGAGAGGTTTGTCTAATCAGCACTTATGCACCCAACCATGATGCAACCACCTTCTTCCACTCCCTGTATCCACGCCTCGGCCCTTACAGGGACCAAACCATGATATGGGGGGGCGACCATAACTGCACCTTAGACCCCCTGAAAGATAGGTCGGACGATAAGCATACACGCCCTTCCCCGCCTGCCAAAATTCTGTCAAGGTTGATACAGCAGTTACAACTCCGAGACTTGTGGAGAGAACAGCACCCAGATGCACGTGTGTTCTCCTTTTACTCCCCTCCTCACGCAGTCCACACTAGGATAGACTACCTTTTCGTGAGCCTGGAACAACAGGCAACGTTCGGCGGTGCTCAGTACCAGCCCAGAGTACTGTCCGATCATTCCCCACTAGTAGCCACCTGGGAGATCTACCCGCCTAGACCCCCTGTCCCCACCTGGAGACTTAGGGCTGAAGCTCTCCTAGACATATCCCTCCGCGAACACATTGCTGATAGGACTGAAGACTACTGGGAAAGGAACCTCAACAGTGTTAAACACATAGGCACCGCCTGGGAGGCATACAAAGTGGTCTTGAGAGGGGAGATGATTGCAACCATGGGCGGAGCACTGAGGTCGATTACTTCCTCCTTAGAACATGCAGAGAGTGAGTTGGGGGAGCTCGAAGGCAGACTAGACCCATCCCCAGAACATTTACAGAAGGTGATTGACCTCAAACAAACCTGTCTCACGCACTGGGAGTCCCTGGGTAGGCTGAGCTATGCCAAACACACCGAACGTACCCACGCTCTAGGTGACAAACCTGGTAAACTCCTAGCTTGGCTGTACAAGAGAGAAGCCCCCAGAACACCCATTTGCCAAGTACTCAAACCAAATGGCTCCCTAGTGCACACCCAGACTGAAATTAATTCGGTGTTCTCTGACTTTTACAGCAATTTATACGCCGAACCCCCGCCCGTGGACGTCTCCGACATGGAGGACATCCTGGACGACATAAATCTCCCCAGGCTAGAGCCCCATATGACGGACGCCTTGGACGAACCCATCACCCCAGATGAGGTCAAGGTAATCATTAGGTCACTCCCGACCGGTAAGTCCCCAGGCACTGATGGCCTCCCGGGGGAATTTTATAAATTGTACGAAGAGACCTTGGCCCCACTGTTCGCACAGGTGTTCAACGAAGCCTACGAGCGGGGTGCCCTCCCCGACTCCATGAGGGAGGCGGTGATTGTCCCCCTCCTGAAACCCGGGAAAGACGGATCGCACTGCGGCTCATATAGACCCCTCTCCATGTTAAATGTCGATTGCAAGATCCTAACCTCCCTGCTAGCTAGTAGACTGCGAAGGGTAATTCCCCACCTGATCCACCAGGACCAAACGGGTTACGTGCCCGGTCGCTCCATAACAGAGAACCTGCGTAGGTTGCACCATATTATGTACAGCACGGAGCAGAGGCCTCAGAAATACGCGGTGGCGTCACTAGACGCCACCAAGGCCTTTGATTCAGTGCGTTGGGAATGGCTTTATGCCACTATGGCTAAAATGGGGATAGGACCTGCCTTCCTGAAATGGACCCGGCTAGTCTACACCAACCCCACCGCTAGGGTGCGCACGAATAGGACCTTCTCAAACAAATGGGCGTTACATAGAGGCACTCGCCAGGGCTGCCCACTCTCCCCGATGCTATACATCATCGCCACCGAACCCGTAGCCATGTACCTTAGGCAGGAATACGGAGATGGGGGTATTGTAATCGACGGAGTGACCCACCTCGTCTCTATGTATGCAGATGATACGCTATTGTTCTTACATAACCCCGAACACCTCCTGCCCTACATCTTAGAAACAATGGACGGATTCAGTAGATACACGGGTATCCGTATTAACAAAGATAAGTCCTGCCTCTACCCTCTTGCCGCCCTATATAAAGATGGCCCTGGATCCCTCCCCTCCCTAGATCTAGAATGGCAAGCGACCTCCTTTAGATACCTGGGAATCACCATACACCGGGACCCATTCACGGAACATACACTTAATACGGTGAGAGCCAAAGACACTCTAGAAAAATCTATGGAATTCTGGGGTAAGCTTCCGCTCTCGATGGCCGGTAGGGCCGGTCTACTCAAAATGGTTGCTCTCCCCCGCCTACTATATAACTTTACAAACGTTCCCTACAATATCCCCCCCTCCTTCTTTAAAAACATAAACAAACTATGCAGACGGTTCCTCTGGCAGGAGGGCAGACACAGGGTGGCGCTGGACACACTCCAAAGACCTTACGAGAGGGGAGGAGTTAAGGTCCCTAATTTTGAATTGTACTACCTGGCGAGCCAGCTAAGGCATGTGATGCGATGGATGGCCGATGAGACCACCTCGGACACTAGGCTCCTCCAACCTGCATTACCCAACCTCCTCCTGAGGGACCTACTGTGGGTACAGGGCAGATTCACACAGCCCCTTCCATACTTAATTAGACTTGGAATAAAGCTCTGGAACAGAGCGTGCCAAACTGTGGGGCCAGCTGATCCTTTCTCACCACAAATCCCTATAGCAGCAATTATGGCTCATCAGCCATGGGGCTTTCACGAATCACGCACCCAATGGGAACCTTACGGAGTGGCCACCCTGGGAGATTTAATGCGGGATGAAGAGATCATGCCCTTTCCTGATCTTGCTGAAACTACGGGATTACCCGCTGGCCAATTTTTGCTCCATGGGGCAGTGATACACGCCATTAGGGTCAGATGGCCGGAGGCTACCACCCCCATGACGGAAAATACGGTCATAGAAACACTATTGAACACAGCCGAGGGCGGCCATGAAACCTCGCGATTGTATGAAACCCTGCTCCAGGGCACGACTAACACCGAGCTTAAATGTAGAGCAAAATGGGAAATCGAACTTGGCTTATACTTCACGGATGCCGAATGGGAGAAAATAACCCACTACCATAAAAAAGTCTCCAGGAATGCCCGATTGCAGCTCATTCAACTGTACATCACTAACAGAGCCTACCTAACACCAGAGGCTATATCTAATTTCAGGGGAGCCGAGGTCCAGCTTTGCCCCAAATGTAGGGAGCCGAAGGCGGGTATGACGCATATGTTCTGGGGCTGCCCGGAGATACGCCACTTCTGGACACAGGTTCGGGGGAGGGTGGCGGACGCAGACATCGAGCTAGAGGTGAACTGCCCCGCAGTATGCATCCTGGGCAGATGCAAACGCAACCAAAAAAACAAACCTCTGAACAAGCTCAAAGACTTGATCTACATAACTGCGAAGAGGCGCATAGCCATGGGATGGAAGAGCCCTAGGGCCCCGCATGAGGCATTGTGGTGGGGGGACCTGACTAAATGGATAATGGCGGAGACTGGCGCGTGGGAAACGGCAATCCTTGAACAAAGGCTAGACTCCAGCGGAGAACTACAACGCTGGGTGGCCTTGACTGAGCCACTTCTGCATCCTAATAACTCTGACGATGCCTCGGATGGATCGGACTTCCCTAGCCATCAATCTGGCCTATCGTAATGGGACAATAATGTTTACTTGGTCTTGAGTTGGGGGGGTGGGGGTGGGTGGGCTACGTTACTTTCTGATTATTCGTCTGATATCCAAGTGATGTATACTTGTTTTTGTTAATCTGTTAAAACCAATAAATACATTTAAAAAAAAAAAGATTTAGGCCACAGCCTACTCCTTTAACAAATCCTGATTGTCGACAATCCATATGATTGGACTCTTGGATCCACTTTAGGAGTTGTTGCTGTAATTGGGTGGCAAATATTTTACCTAAGACATCTAAAAGGGCAACTGGCCTGTAGTTTTTCGGATCAGCCCTGTTACCCTTTTTAAAAAGTCACATTATGCATTCATATAAGAGAGATGACATTCCAAATCACCAGTCTTGGCACGACTGCCAGCCCCA
This sequence comes from Ambystoma mexicanum, assembly GCF_040938575.1. NCBI lineage: Eukaryota > Metazoa > Chordata > Amphibia > Caudata > Ambystomatidae > Ambystoma > Ambystoma mexicanum. Next base: position 881,112,437 of record NC_090934.1, read on the forward strand.
ATCTCTTCCCCTTCAATTCTCTCTATGCCAGCCATGTAGAGTATATTGCTTGGCTTTTCCTCACAGGACATGAGGGTGAGCGGCTCGGCAGTACCACCTCCTGTAGCAGCTGACCCCTGCTGGTGGGCCGAGATTAGGGAGCGCACCCTTGCCTTCAGTTCATTTCATATCTTGCAGCAGTCTTCCTGGTTTTAGGGGGGTAACCAGTGATAATATGGCAGATAATAATAAAGAATGAAATTACAAACGTGAAAAAATATTGCAAGAAATAACAAAGTGGGTAAAAAACACCTTAAATCTGAAAAAATATCGAAGTTAAGAAAATAAGATGTAATGATAGGGGTGGGATTTAGGTATAAAAAACAAATTTACGTTCAAATTGGGATAAAGGGAGGGAGACAATGAGACTTTAAGAGTAGGAGAGGTAAGGGGGATTCGGCCCTGCCCTGCCCCTGAAAATAGATATTTTTATAATGTGCACTGTAAAAGGCATTTCAATATTTTTTCATGCAATTTTTATAACACTTTGTATGTCACTGTTATTTCCACAATAAAATCACAGTGAACCATCTTAGGGTACAGTACCAACATCTAACATCTTGCCTCATATGTGTCCAGATTACATTCTTCCTCTGAGCTCTGCCTTGATAACATTTGGCTTTCTGAGATGTATTTTGGGCACCTGGCCCTTGTCACTGGCATATGTAGTACCACTTATAGGGTTGGATGGCAAAAGTAAATTGGTGATTTTAAGTGGATTGACTTTTCAAAGATGACCGCCCTGTGCTTCCCATTTCCTGAATAAAGTTGCGATTGGCACTAATTCCGACAGCGGAATTACAATTCAGTTGTTCCTCCACTTTTATGGTAGTTGTGCCAATTCTGGCAAAAAGTGGGGAATTTGCAGATCGTATTTGTTTTCAGTGCTATTTCGGCAGAACAGAATTGGCATTAAAGCTGATGGCACTCATGTGGACTCGCAGTCTGATGCTTATACCACCAGACAACATGGTGTAATGGTAATTCCGTACAGCAGAATTATCCCTATCTTTACTGCTGACCTCATAATGAGCCCTTGTGGCAGAGTGTGGGAGGCCCGAAGCCTTAGCTGCAACATGAACATGCCATGCATGGAAAGTGAAAAAACAGATGGTGGACAGATGTTTTAATACTTCGGGTAACAAAGCTGAGCGACTGACCACTTCCTGGGTATTTGCACTTTCCACTCCTACAGTCCCAATAAGTGGTAGCCTTCCTCATTCCACAAACACACCTGAGGAAATGTGTCCCATTGAGGAGCACAGGCCCGACCCTATTAAGGATTAAATGTTACTCAGACTGGCCCATTGTATGGAGTCAGGAGTACGAAGAGGAAGGTGGCATTTGGAGTGTGGCCATGAAGTGAGGAGTTAAGGAAGATACAAGGTGTGCTGTCCAGGCAGGCCTTGCCTGACAGCCAAACCCCACACGGCCTTTCATGAGCTTTGCAACAAGGAAAGGCGGACACCAGGAGCTGGTACGAACACGACTTTATTCTTCGATCACAAACTGGATACTAACTCCCATCGCCGCCCCGCCCCACCCTTTCACGTTGCTCCCCCCCCACGTGACATGGGAGTCTTTGTATTTAAAGTAACAACGTTACACGAGGCAAAGTGGAGGTTGAGGAGGGAGAGAGGCTAACTGAGGAGTGAGAGAAGAGAGCGGGAGTGGTGGGGAGGAGAGAAGAGGAGAGATGGGAGACAGAGGAGCAGAGGTGGAAGAGAGAAGAGCAGTTGTGGAAAAAAGAGATGGAGAGTTGGAGGATAAAAGCGCAGAGATGAGGAAAGACGATTGGATTTGGAGGAAAGAGAGATGGAGTTGAAAGATGGGGCGAAAGGGAGAAAGCTGGATAGAGGAAGAAAGAAATACAAACATTGTAATCTCCCAATCCTTATTTAAATAACAACAATGTGATTTATTCCAATATTGACATCACACAACGTGATTTAATTATAAATATTATTGTATTTTATTGGTATAGCACATCTGATGAAGCCAGATGAAAACAGACCGCAGTTCCCATGGGTTTGGAGGAATAAGTCCTGCGCATGTGATAAACTAAGCACATGTTACAACTAAGAAATAATTTCACCTGCTCTTATAATAAGTAGAGGCGTACGAAAATGGACGTCAAGTGTGTCCCGATCTCAAGAAAGAAGCTATTCAACGCATACAACAGTGAATGCAGCGATTTAAGAAGCAAAATCTAGAAGACATTGGGCCTCATTACAACTGTGGCGTACAGTGATAACGGCACCGGTAGTGCTGCCGGCGCCGTTATCACTGTACCACCACATTATGATTTCTGCTTGCGGGTGCCGCTCTTCGCGCCTGGTCAGACCATATGTGCAGAGCGGCACCCGCGAGCAGAACAGGATGGTAGCAACGGTACCGTTATGACGGTACCACTGCTACCATCCTCCCCATTCCCATTGAGCCCTATGTGGGCTTAAATGGGAATGGGGACGTACCGGCTCTGGGTCCCGTGAAAGGGAATTTACCGGGCCCACCCAGGTTGGAATGGCCCGGTAATTCCCCCTTCGCAGGACCTGGAGCCGGACCCTAGTTTGCGGGTAGCCATGCCCTTATTAAGGGCATGGCTACCCCCAACCTCATAATGAGGCCCATTGTCTATCAGAATAAGAAAGGCTCTTCTTATACTAGACCCGATTAAAACTGCAAGTACAAAACGATATAGAGGATTCCATTTCCAGAATCGTCATTCCCTTGCACAATCACAGCCCAGATGGAACAATTTACATACCGTTTGTTGATAATCTGAAACATAGTAATGGGGTACAAGACAGTATTACTACCGAATTGAAGAAATCAGTTCGTCCTGAAGAAGGCCTCAAAATTGATGTTGGAAGTGACACTAGAGATAGGGCCTCATTCCGAGTATGGCGGTAAGGGATAGCGGCCACCGCTAACGAGAGCGGTGGCGGTAATCCCTTACCGCCATACTCCGAGTTCCCTTAGCGCCATGGTGCTTTTAACACCTGCTTTTAGCAGGCGTTAAATACCATGGCGCTAAGGGACCTTGATGTTAATTACGCCACCGTAATTTACGGTGGCGTAATTGACGCCTTCCCCACTCCCATTATGCCCTATGGGGCAAGAATGGGAATGGGGAAGGGTAAATGGGGATTGGGGAATTACCGCCCCGCCAACCTTGGAATGGGGCGGTAATTCCGCCAACCACCAAGGCGCTGCCGGTCCGGGTACGGCGTCAACCAAGGCGTTAATAGCGCCATTGGTTAGCGCCGTACTCGGAATGAGGCCCATAGTGTCTAATGTAATTGTAATGGCTGAAACATGTTGACAATCTGGAAAGACTAAAATATTGAGAGTCTTTGTTAATTTAGTCAAATCGACACCTGTATGATTGATTTATTAATGAATGTGAGGGATCATCTACCCCCTTTTTTCTTTTTCTTTTCTATTTTTCTTTATTGTTCTTTAATTTTAATGAACTATTAATAAATTGAAAAATGTTGCATTGAATAAGATGTTTGGTTCTTATATATGTGTAAGTACATCGTAAACAATTGTATCCACTTGGATAGATATGCCAATCTGTTAATTTCCTAACTATGCACCACCAATCCTACCTTCAACCGGTATAGAGAGGGGTAATCTTTTTCTCGTTTTTGATGTAGAAAACGTATATTTGCCTCTCGTTTTTAGAAATTGATCCTCCGAGAACAAAATAATTGGGAGTCTACCTTACAAAGGTCTGTCCTTAGATTGGGTCATGCACGCGATCCAAGTGGAGAAGACCAAGTTCTCGGCAGAATGGGCGTTGATCCTGGATTTTCTTCATGGAGACTTTGTTGAGCAATATTGTATGCACAAACTATGGTTACTGGGCATTCCCTGAACTCTGTCATATAATATCCATATCTGTGTACTGGGAGGTGAGGGTTGTAGCAACAGGAGGGGTAGGGGGGATGGATGGAGAAGGGGGAAAAGGGGACTTTCGCAATTGTGTTTTTGGTTTATGTTGTGTGTTATTTGAAAACTCAATTAAAAAAAAGATGAGTGAGGGGAAGTGAAAAAGGGCCAGAGGTCAGGTGTTAAATCCTAGGCAGAATCCTAGAGTATTAGAGGAGGGTTGGATGGCATAAGGAAGGCCTGCAAGTATACTTACTTGAGCCAGGACTCTTAAGCCAAAAAAGAGAGGGAGAAGCTTGTTAATCTCAGAGTCCAACATCGCTGAAAGGGTCTCATTCCCTGCCCCCATCAAGATGACCAATAGCACCAGATGTAGTAGTTCCAGATATTCCTGCAGTCAACGTGGACCAATACAACATCCTGAAAAGTCTAGAAAGAATCAACCAGTCACCAAGAAGGAAATGAGGGGCGTTCATAACTCCAAGAGACTGTGAATGAATGTTTCTGTTGGGACTGCGGATTTGCATTGAGGAGAGAGGGAAGTACTGAGGGCCATCGTCCTCAGTATAATATAATTATAATTGTCCTAAAGGAAACTGAAACTTTCAAATCAGGCTTTGGTGTTAGCAAAATGTAAGCATCTGGTTTTCTCTTGTGTGCAATAAAGAACATTTAAAACATATCCTAGCTTTGAGTTGTCTGCTGATCCTCTGGCTCTGACAAGGCCCTCTGGATCAGATGGAGCTTGCCAGGTGCTATGCATGGTAATGGTGGACTACCTCTCAATGTGGCTAAACTTCACGCTGTCACTGATATAACCACTGGAACAGTGACTGGATGCTTGAGAGACATTTTCGGAAGGGAAGGTTTCCTGGGGGATTTAGAGCAGATATCGAAGTTCAGCTGGGGCAACAGGAAAGGACAGCTTTCCTTAAGGACTGCAACATCCCACAACTCAAGGAAGCCCTGTAGCAACCAACAGCAGGGCTGAAGTGCAAAGGTCCAACAGGTTCCTCCAAGGGAGCCTTCAGATAGTGGTAGAGTCCCGCAAAAAGTGGCGTCCCTGGGAGCAATGGCAGCCCGCTCATGGGCACTCAGCACCATTATGGTACTGTCCCCCTTCCAAAGGATGACAGCGAGGGTGGCCCACTTCCGATTAATTCCACCCTGGTTACCTGATATAAAAGACATGCTAATGAAACCCCAGAAGTACATACATGTGACTAGGTGTAGAGATATCGCGAGAGTCACCAACTCTCGCGAGATCTCGCTTTGGTGGCGAGGACCGCCCCCGCGTGCTTCGCGTGCATTACGGGAGCACCAGAGGACGCGGCAAGATTCGTCCTGCCGGCTCCTCCGAGATTAGGGCCTGGGGGCTCGCACCACGAGACATCTTTGTCCCACAGCCCTGCAACAGTTATTAGGCACGTTTGCCTAGCCTTCAGGTTCTGTATTACTTACATGTTCCTGGCAGATGTCCACTGTACAATAAAAGACATCCAGCCAGTCATCACGCCTCCTGTCATCTGTGCAAGCGTTTACTACATAAATTGGCGACGAGGATCACCACTGCAACCCACGTGGGAACATGCAAGGAGCGACGCCGCCACCCCCCTTCCTGCAAACTCCAGGTAAACCCGCCATCCCGTGGCCGCAATGGCAACCCCTTTTCACGACGTATGTAGAGGCGCTAGGAGGGGCAGGATTTTCAGCGGCACGGGGTAGGGCTATGTTACTTAATGCCCTAGGAGTGGAAGGACAACGGGTGTTTGAGAGTCTCACCCCAATCCCGGTGGCAGGGGACAACGATGACGTCTTTAAGGAGGCAGTTAGCAGAATAGTGAAGAGATTTGCCAGTAAAGAGAACACGGTGTTGCACAGAATACGCTTTTACACCCGCAGACAAGAAATATCTGAACCGGTCGACGATTACGTCACCAAGCTGCGAGAACTGGCGGCGCTGTGCAGTTTCGGCAACAATGCTGAGAGCCTCATCTGCGACATGTTGACAGTCCACACTAACAGCAGAAAAGTTCAAGATAAATTCATTATGGAGAAAGAATTACAACTGGAGAAGGCGATCGAAATTGCCAGAGCGGTTGAAGAAACGGCGGGAAGACGAAAAGAACTCACGGGAACCCACAGTTCTGCTGAAATCCAAGCAGTCACATTTCACTCAAAGAAAGAAAGACAGACACCCGACACAAGAGAGGGGAGAGGAGGTAAGAAAGAACCTCTGAAATGCCACAGGTGCACCAGCACGAAACACCTGGCGTTCGATAGGGAGTGCCCAGCTAGAGACAAGGAGTGCTCCATCTGCAAATGCATTGGCCATTTCTCGTTGGTATGTCGGTGGAGGAACAAGAAAGTTACCAGTGTAAACACGGATCACAACAGGGAGCGAGAATCGTCCTCAGAAGATGAGGGGAGACCCACAGTCATTATGGTAAACAGCACAAGAGCAAGAAGAGAAAAGCCCCATTGCACAATCAAAATTGACGGTCGCGAAACAAGAGTTATGGCGGACTCTGGTTCGGACCTCACCATAATACCCCTACGGACATATAAGGAAATGGTGGGAAAAGAAAAGGTCCAAGTTCTCACCACACGACACAAACCCACAGTATTTGGAGGGGAGTCAGTTGAACTACTGGGATATATCAAAGGGAAGGTGGAGTTTAAAGGAAGAGAAACCACCACCAGAGTGTATTTCAGCCACGAAGGCCCAGCGGTACTGGGATGGGACGACCAAGACAAGCTCAAAATCAAACTGGACCCTAGCACAGAGGACCAGGTACTGTCTGTCTGCGCGAGGAATGGGCCCATTGTCAAGAGTGACTACCCAAAACTTTTCTCGGAGGAGCCGGGTGACATCAAGGGCTTTGTCCATAAAATATTGCTCAAAAAGAATGCCGTCCCAGTCAAACATCGAGTGAGGCCTGTGCCAGCAACCGCAAGAGACACTCTCAGGGATCAATTGGACAAAATGAGAGCGGAGGGTGTCATTGAAGAAGTTGAAGCGTCAGAATGGCTGAGCCCAGTAGTGCTGATAAAGAAACTGAACTTGCAAGAGCTAAGGGTGTGTATAGACCTTCGCAGTTTAAACTTAGAGGTCATCACCGACAACTACCCACTACCGAGCATAAATGAACTCATATTGTTGATGAAGGAAGCCAAAATGTTCTCAAAACTGGATATGAGAAATGCATACCACCAAATACAATTGCAAGAAGAGTCAAAACCCCTCACAGCATTCATCACACCTTTTGGCACCTATCAGTTCACCAAGATGCCATTCGGGTTATCGTAGGCAGCGTCAGCGTTTCAACGCATGATGGATGTCTTGTTACGAAAGGTCAAAAACGTCGCATATTTCCAGGACGACATCCTTGTGTACGCAGGGGATGAACAAACGCATGACGCCACATTGAAAACTGTCCTGACCAAGTTGCAAGAAGCAGGGGTGAGGCTACGCCATGAAAAATGCGCATTCAAAGTGAAAGAGGTCGAATACTTGGGGTACAAAATCTCAGAAAAAGGGATCAGTCCCAAACAAAATCTGATGCATGCAATCATAAAAGCACCGGAACCTACCAGCAAAGACGAAGTAAGATCATTTCTTGGACTGGCAGAGTATTACGCAAAATTTATCCCCATGTTCTCTGAAACCTCAGCACCACTCTGTGACCTACTCAAAAAAGGTTCGGTATTCTCGTGGCAAGAACCCCAGAAGAAGGCGGTTGAAAGTATAAAACGGCACATCATGGAAGCGCCGTGTTTACAGCCATTTAACCCTGAGTGGGATACAGTCATCACCACGGATGCCAGTGCATATGGACTAAGAGCAGTTCTTACACAGAAGAAGGGGGACACGGAGCATGTGGTAGCCTTTGCCTCGAAGGCCTTGTCCTCGGCGGAACAGAACTACTCTACCATAGAAAAGGAAATGTTGGCGTGCGCATGGGCGGTAGAACATTTTAGAACATATGTGTGGGGCATGAAATTCAAATTGGTGACAGACCACAAACCCCTCATCCACATGCTCAGCCCGGGAGGTACCAAAGTGTCCACACCCCGACTGGCACGCATTGCAGCAAAACTGCAAGAATACACGTTTGAAGTGCAGCACATATCAGGGTGGAAGAATTTGTAGGCTGACTGCATGTCTAGATTGCCAGAAGGTAAAGACAAGGCCACCACGTTTCTACAAGGAGAATGCATAGTGGCATCTATCACCGATATAAAGGCACCTGATTATATGGAACTCAGCGAGAAACATTGGCTGGAAGAGGGCAGAAAAGACCCGGCCATGGCGAAAATCCGTGAGTGGATCAAGGAAGGGTGGCCAGGTGAAAAAATGGTGCCAGAAGGTATGAGACCCTATTGGAAGGTGGCCGAAGAGATATCTGAAACGGACGGGATAATAATGAAGACGGACCAGATAATCCCACCGGTAGGCATGAGGAGCACCATTCTATGCAGAGCCCACGCTGGTCACCTGGGAAACACGATGACCCGGCGCAGAGTCCGGGCGGCCTACTGGTGGCCGTCCATGGACCAAGAGATTCGCACCATGATAGAGCGCTGTCATGAGTGCCTCAATAGCGACAAAAGACTGAAACTCAGACAGGCACCCCTAATTCCCACAGAAGTACCAGAAGCGGTGTGGGCAAAAGTGGGCATAGACTTTATAGGACCTCTGGAAGCGATGGCACCAGAACCTCGGTACGGCATAGTGCTGGTTGATTACCTATCCAAGTAGGTGGAGGCTGAGTTCATCCCAAACATTACCACAGCGACGGTAATTGAAGTCCTCACGGAAATTTTTCAAAGAGAAGGCCTCCCCAAGGAAGTAGTAACAGACAATGGGGTGCAACTGATCTCACGGGACATGGAACAATTCCTAAAAAAGCACAATATAGGCCAAAAGAAGGCGGCCTTTTATCATCCCCAAGCCAATGGGCTTGTTGAAAGGGCCAACAGGTTAATTAAGGGAGCAATCCAACTAGCCACAGCCTCTGGGATGGACCCCCTAAAAACTACCAAGGAGGCCATAGCGGCCCACAGACTCACTCCAAACGGTATAACGCAAATATCCCCGTTTTGAATGTTGAGAGGGAGGAGTGCAGCCTCCACGCTCATACCACCATGGTTATCCAAAGTGAGAGAAGATGAAGCAGTGGACATGTCAGAAGTGGTGTGGAGAATTAAAAATAGCAAGGCACGCATGAAAACATGGAGTGACCTAAGAAGAAGAACCAAGCAAGCGTCAGACATTGGAGGGGGAGATTGGGTCAAAATAAGACTACCAAAAAAGGACCAAATCACGGGCTCTCGGTTCAGCAGACCCACCAAAGTGGTCCACAGGGGAATGAACCATGTCCGCACCGAGGACGGGCGCACATGGAATCTGGAAAGAGTAGCCCTATATCAGAAGAGGCAAGAAAGAGCAAGAACCCTGGAGAGACCACATGCCGAAGAAGGAATAGACAACGAGCGAAGGGAACAACGGGAGCCCGAGAGAAACGACAAAGAAAGGGAAGAAACAGAGATGGAACCGGGATCGCCCATGCCAGAATCCGAACAGGAGCCACAGGAAGATCGCACTGGAAAGGGGGACCGGCCGAGAAGAGAGCACAGAAGACCGGTGAGATACAGTGACTATGTTATGCAATTAACTTTCTCTTTCCGTACCAAAGGGAGGTGTGTAGAGATATCGCGAGAGTCACCAACTCTCGCGAGATCTCGCTTTGGTGGCGAGGACCGCCCCCGCGCGCTTCGCGCGCATTACGGGAGCACCAGAGGACGCGGCAAGATGCGTCCTGCCGGCTCCTCCGAGATTAGGGCCTGGGGGCTCGCACCACGAGACATCTTTGTCCCACAGTCCTGCAACAGTTATTAGGCACGTTTGCCTAGCCTTCAGGTTCTGTATTACTTACATGTTCCTGGCAGATGTCCACTGTGCAATAAAAGACATCCAGCCAGTCATCACGCCTCCTGTCATCTATGCAAGCGTTTACTACACTAGGTCAAACAACTTCAACATACTGAACTAAATAAAGGCTGAGAGACTCCCCTCAGACAGAGACAATTGGAAGTGGCAGTTCTGAATCAGCAGTCAAGCTGGCTCCTCAGAGAGTACTGAGCATACTGGATTGAGAAAACTGGGTGCACTGGAGTCGCACAACGGGAGACTCAAACAGCCCCAGTCCACTAGAAGGTACCAGGCAAACTGAGACATCCACCGAGAATTCCAGCGAGGCTCAACCTCAGAGACTATGAGCTATGTGGACTGGACTCTGAGCTCATTTATGTGTGTAAAAGGGAGGTATGTAGTGTACGACCCCCCCAGCCCCGCTTACAGGCCACGTAGGAATGACGATGATATGGATGGGATACGAGCGAAGGACCACTGTGGGTGCTTAGTGGGATGGCCGCTGTGGAACACAATCATGCAGCAGGTAGCTACTGCCAACGAGTGCAGCCAACCTGGGACTCTTGAAATCAATGCAACAAAGCAAGTTACAGCATTTCCATTCCTCGTTTCGACTCTGGTTTGAGTCCACAAAGAAGTTTTATGCACATCTTCACACAAATCGCAAAAATGAGTATTCTGACAAAAGATTCAAGTAGATTTTTCCTGGGTACAAAAATCTGGCTCAACTAATTAATGAAACAGTAGGTCGTTTAATATCACACTACATGCCACAGTTTAGTGCTGGGAGTTGCATTCATGTTTCCTGTGCTACATGTGACTGACTCTGCCTCCGACCTGCCAGGCTCTCAGTGTTATGTCTACTTGGAAATCAATAGCAGTGGACCCGAGTTTCAACAAGTACTGAACCACAGTGGCGCTACGGGGCTCACTCTGCCTTTAACGCAGACAGAGACGGGGCGGGGCTTAAGTGTATGTATGTGGTGGACAAGGAAAACCTTGGCAGCTGGCCCTGCCGCCAACCGAAAACAATGCAAGAAAAAAAGAGCCAGGAATGAAGGCAAGAGAAAGGAAATGTGAGCCTGGTCAGGACCTCCAGCAAAGGGTCGCATGCATCACTTGGGGTCCTGTGGTGTAGCACATGGCACTGCAGCGGCGGTGGCGGAACAGAGGGGAGGCGGGAGTAGGGGGCTGCTGGACCCCCATCCAGGGAGATGTTATTCTTTTCTCTTCCTTTTTGAATTGTCGAGGCCTTAGCCTGATGACCGTCTGTGAGGGCAGAAAAAGGGGACTGCCTCCCAGCTGCATCCAGTCCCACCAGAACCCCTCCTCCCCGCCCCCGCACGCCCACGGAGCCAAGTCAAACCAGGATAAAGAGCAGCGCCAGGCACCCTGAATGTTAGGTCAGCGGCATGAGAGACCGCGAAGGAGAGGAGTGATGAACACTCGAGATGGGGCTGGCATCAGAGGATCAGGCTGGAAGGTGGGCGAGCCAACGACAGTAATGCTGCAGGCAGGGCAGCACAAGGGGTATCTGCTTTGAGCCCCCACCCAGCTGCCTGATAGAACAAAGTCAGTGCACATGTTTTACAAAACCAAAAAAAACACATCTCATGATATCGTCTTGCATGCAGCTGAGGCTCTGAGCCTGCTGTCTGGCTGTTGTTTACAACCAATGTTCAACCACATCAATGAATCTCTTAATGTATTCTTCGCCATTGTACACTTTCTGCTGACTTGGCCCATGCCATGGGTGAGACTTTCAGCAAGTCCTGTCCTTTTAGCCACAATTTCATTGCATGCCAATTAATCCCAGGCACCAATGAAAAGTGGCTCCTATTCACGAAATGCAATTGATAACTATTTGCTTTAAAGCACATTTGGTCAGTAACATTGGTCAAACCCACCTCCTGCCCATGCAAAAAGTCATTTAGGTAGCTCACATTTGCCCAAAAATCCGGCCCGTCTGCCCACCCATTGTATTAACCATGTTACCCAATGGGAAATCTTTAGCCTGGAATCCACAAATTACAGGAGAATTAAAACACAAGCCCCAGAATAGTGCTATAGGTTGAACAGTCAGGATTGGATGAAGGCGATACATCTGACTGGGGCTGCTTGGCAGCTTTGAGAGAGGTTTGGGGCTTTGCCTTCCCTTCCATGTGTTTCCGAGGAAAGGGTCCACTGAGAGAGCTTAGACCTTGCACCACACGGGGGGCGGGGGCAGTATACTCTCCATGAAATCACAGGCGTTCCTGGAATCGCACAAAACACGATATGTTCTCTCGGCTGGTAGAAACCTCAGCTTTAATGAGCTTTTGTTTTCTATTAGTGGCTCCTGCCCAAGAGGCCAGAGGTGCGGGAAGAAAAGGTCTGAAAGGGGGGCGATGGTGAAAGAGAGGTTGCAGGCAGCCTTGCATTCTTGCACGCAAGCAGAGGTCTAGCAGATGCAGTCTCCTTGGTGTAGAAGGGCGATAGGCCTGGGGAAGTGTCAGTCACAAGCGAAACACGAGCCTGGTTTTTGCATAGTAAAAACATCAAAAAGTGATGGATGGCAGCCCCGACACTTTGTAACCAAGAACCTTCATCATTCATCATTCAATTTCTTGGTATTTTAAAGCTCTTTGGTTCCAATACAGATAGTGAACCTGCGAGGTGCAAATCAGTCTTGATCCTGCGTGTAAGTGTGCCACCAAGGCTGAATGCTGCCTGTCACCAGTGCACAGGGAAATAAGCAACTCGTATATATTTCGGCCTTGTTAGGCCTCAACTGTGCAGTTTGATTTCGTTGGCACAGTGGCCAAGTGATCCACATCTAAGCATCCACTCCCACTAGAATTCTCTACTGGACACACACTGAAACACCAGAAAGTGATGGATGGTATTGTAATGTAATGTCATTTGTGTAGTGCCTTTTGTCATGGTATGGCATCAAAGCGCTGTAGGTGAACGCCCTCGGGGGACCGAAGTCCAAGGTATGGGAAAATCCTGAGAGGATATTAGAATGTGTGTGTGCTTTTTAGCCAATACAAAGGTAATTAGGGCTGGGCAAGTGCCTATGATATGATAGGTAATTTATAACGCACTTAATACCCAGAGGGTTCTAAGCACGGACCTGGGAATCGAACCTGTGTTGCTCCATGTGGTCTTGCTTCCAAGGCTAGCACGTTTCCGCTGAGCTATCCTCCTGAGACCCGAGACTGATAGCTACCCATATCGAGCTGGCATGTGGCTGGGTGCTGTGAGGTAGTCAGGAGAGTATGTGAGTACAGGAGACTCATTATGTGTCCAGCTACACCACATTTTTGTTGTGATCCATAGCTGCATTCTTTGGGCAGAGGTATTAGTGTGATGTGTCTTAAAATACTGTATGAAAGCAGATACATGCCGTTGGGTGGCTGTGCTTTCGGCTATCTTCCATCAATATGGAGTGCCATATGTACCCGTGTGTCCTGGCTGGTTTCTTGGTTTTGTAGATCTGGCGCATATTCTCTACTATGGTCTGCTGGAGTGTATTCTCTCAATGCAATTCATGAGGGGTTCATTGCTGCCTCTGCCTATCTATGAGGTGGTTAAATAACCCGAAGTGTGGCATGGGTTCGTCAGGATGGGGGTGGTTTAAAGCCAGGTCTTGGGGGCCTTGTGAAAGTCAAGGTGATCCTCTAAGCGGCGTTTGCTAAGGGGAATTGAGTTCCAGATTGTGGGGGCTTGGACGGAGAAGGATGATCCCCCTATTCTAGTCGATTTGAAGGGAGGGATCACAAGTAGAAGGGTGGTGCCTTACACAGGTTTCTATTGGGTTTGTAGTGGGTGAGTTTGGATTGACTGTAGAAGGCATGGTGGGTGATGCACATGGCTTTGAGGGTGGCCGTGTGTCAATGTTTGATAACCACTGTAAAGTGCGCTGCATATTTGCATTCCTTCATTACAGCTAGCTAGAGATAGCTCTAGTGCTCTGCCAGAGCTCCTGGAGAAAGTATGTAGCGCAGATGTCTTCCAACTTTGTGGTTGCGCCCTCTAGGCGGCAGTTGAGGGTACAAAGCTATTTCAAAAGGGAGACCTGTGACTGGTTTTAAGAGAAACCAAAGGCATTTCTAGAACTTGGTGGAGGGAGGTGGGGAAGGAAAACATTCTCTGGGGGGCACAGAGTGAAATGTTTGGAAACCCCTAATGTAGAGGAACCAGGGTGTCAACCTCCATAATGCAGAAAGAGTGCATCATTTTGAAAGCTTGGCTGTAGAGCCAGCCATTTTGTATATTGCTAGTGCAAGCGCCTACATTTTGGCCATACATTGTTTAAATTTGATTTAAAAAACGGCTGTTTCCACGGTTCAAAGCATTATAGTGTGGGTAAAGAATGTAATAACAAGGCTCCCAAACCATACAATCAGCTGCTCTATGATTCAATGATGCCTTTCATTGGTTCATTGCAGCTTACGTAAAGCAGTATTTTCACAGGCACCATCTTGAATTGGGGGATCACTGCTGACAGGGTATTGTTTTCGTTGTGTGTGTCAGCTCTTCAGTATTTCTTTTTACTCGGTGTGCATTTTCCTCGTGTGTGAAATCTTTGAGCTGTGGCATGTAATGACACGTTTCAGAGAATGAAACACTTCCTTAGATTATCTGAGACCATTTTAGCAATTTATATTTTCCTTATGTGCTACAATCTTGTCGTGAGGTACAACCTGCAATGTAACCATGCTTAATGGTCAATAAATCTCTTCATCATTTTGTTGGAGAACATCTTCACCCCCAGATGGGTGTGTTTGAAGGTAGTCCATTTTATTTAATAACGTTTTATAAATCTGCTGGGAGTGAGGGGGTTGCGGTGCTGTGGCATGCATCGCTTGCATTAAAACAGATCATTTTATTCCTTGTCAGTGTATTGAATAAAACAAACTTCTCCTAAGTAAAACAAATTGGTGGATATAGAACGTATTTCCAAAAATTAATTAGGATGATTATGTTTATTTTCTCACCACTACCCAAATATCTCTCAGCCGACTCAAGCATTATATTCCAGCACGCTCCCTAAGATCCGAGAATCAACTCAAACTTGTTCAGCCTTGGTTCATACTGGTATCTCTGCAGTTGAACTGAGCTTTCGATGGACACGGACTGACTGCCTGGAATACCCTTCCGCTGACTCTTCGATCCATTTCTTCAACTTTGGATTTTAAAAAGGGACTTAAGACATTGTTGTTCAATCAGTCTCCTGATTAGTTGCCCTTGGTCTCTCCCCCTGACATTCTGACCCTTTCTGACTTGATCACAATGTTGTCTCTTCCTGTTTTTGTTCTGTGTTTTTTCTGTGCGCCCTCAGGCCTACAGGCATGTGGCACACTGTATAAGAATTCTACTAAATAAATTAAATAAATAAACCAGCATTTTCTGGAAGAAAGTACAACCTTCTGATTCAAGCAAAATGTCTCCATATCTATGCAGAGGAGACCTGGCTGATTTGTAGAATATGCACAGAGAAATTAAAGCACAAATAAGGCTGCAGAGCAAACAGAGAGCTTGACAAAGAGGCATTTGATGTGGAATGGGGAAGTGTTTTTGTACTTTGGTCCTTCCAACAACAAAAAAAGGTTGCACTCTACATTTACAATGCCAGTCTTTTTGGCTATGCCATTGTTCGTTTTTAGGTTGTGTGCGCGACTCCAGAAGAGGGACCAACGATATGAAAATTTACTCTCACATCTCTAGGTGTATTTATGTTTAGCTCGCTGTGATGAGGGCAAGAGATGTTGCTGCCGGCCAGAGAAGCTAGTCTACTAGGTCAATCAGACCAGAGCCACAAGCTCTCGGGAGGAGCTCCAGGGCCATGCTGTGACTGCAGAGGCATGGACTCTGAGTCTGAAGGAGTATTATACTTCTGTTGTATGGTAAATTCCCCATCCATGCTGCTTGGTTCTATGTGATTTCATCGCTGGAAATAAACATTGAGGAGGCAATAAACACTGTGTGGAACTAACAAGAGACACGGTCACATAGAACTCAAGTTACTCGAAGACTTTTATTAAACATTAAAGGGATTGGAAAATGCATCACTGGGAGGAATCTTCCTACCTCAACCAAAACTAAGGGTCTGTCCTGTGTCAAGATTTCCAAAGTAAGAACGTTCTAAAACTAACTCTAAGATGCTAAGGGTATTGTCTCTTGGTTGACAAGGGCACAAATGTTCAAGTCCAAAAGAAAAGTGTAACTCCAACACATGTTCCAAATGGATAAAGTTCATTGTTCCTGGGAATGGATCCCTTCCCCAGATTTCTTTCTACCACAAACAAAAGTTCCAAAGAAAAAGCAAGTCCTATAAGACCCAATGGGATGCCTCTCTCCTCTTTTTATCACAATGCACTCCAGGGGAAATAACTCCCTTCCCCAAGTCTTTCCCACAAACACTGTAATTCACAAACCCCACAAGCCCTTCCTTGAGATTCTCTTTTCCAAGTAACACAATTTTGGGTGCGGGTTTCAGACTCACAATACACCTGGTATACTCTCCTGCCAGGCTTTCTTGTGTAGCTCCTTTATACAATTTGGGTGTGAGTCCCAGACTCACCAGACACCTGGTATACTCTCCTGTCAGGCTCTCTCTTGTAGCTCTCAAGTCTCTTTCACATATACTGTCATTCAAAACCCCAAGGGTATTACCTTTCCTTGAGAATTTCTTTTCAAAGCAATGCAATTTTGGGTGCGGGTCCCAGACACCTGGTATACTATCCTGCCAGGCTCTATCATGTAGCTTCTTTATACAATTTGGGTGCAAGTCCCAGACTTGCCAGACACCTGGTATACTCTCCTGCCAGGAACTCTCTTTCTTTCTGTATATCTTCCATTCACACAATTCCAATATTTGGTATTGTTTTCACCAAAACACTGGGTCTCAAACCCAGTTTGATTTTCTTCCTTTGTAAATGTCCAAACACCTGGTATACTCCCCTGACAGGTTCTCTCTTTATTCTGACATTTCCCATATTCACACAGTTCCAAAATTCAGTATTCGTTTTATCAAAGTATCAGGTTACAACCCCTCTTTCATTCACTTTCTCTGTTTCATGTCCCAGTGACCCAACCTCGTTGTTTGGGGTCACCCGACTCATGAACCTGGCACTTGTCGGCAAGTGGTGTAGCTGCAGCAGCAGCCTCACTTTTGGGGAAGCTAACCAGCTTTCTCTGGCGTTCTTTGGTTCTCTAGTGTCTAGCAGCTTCCACAGTCTTCACAGCTTCCTTTTCTCTCCTGAGCCCTTCTCTGTGTTTGGGCAGCGCAGGCACTGCGTCTCGGTTATATCGGTCAGCAGGAAGGATGCTCTGCTCTTCCTGCTGTGATCCCAGCACGGCGAACCAGCTCCTGCAATCCATGTTCTCTCGCTGTCTCCATGCTCGTCGGTATGCTCCTCTGGTCGGCTTCCCTGGTGGTAACTATCCGGCTGCAACTCTTTGTTGCCTTCCGCAGTTCCATCTTTAAACTCCTGCTTCCACGAAGGGAGTTGCTTGGAGCCAATCGGCTTCCTCCAAACAAAAGACTGCTCCTTCTGATTCTGCTGAGTATTTACCATTTCTGGGTCCATCTTCCTCATCTGAGTCTTTACTGTTCTGTTGGTTTCAGAGTAGTGAGGGATACTGTCAGCAGGCTTTAAGGGTTGTTGAAGGAAGTGATCACAATATTCTGTTAAGGCATGAGGAATATAAGGGGTATCCCTGCAAGGGAAAGGGGGCTACCATGTCTCATCTGATGATGTCGCCTCCCATATGTGATCCTCCCTCAAAAAGCCATCCCCCCGGTCAGCGTCAGGTAGCGGCTGCCGTTCTCTGGCTACATGAGGAGAGGCTATCGATGGGAAAGGAGTGATGGCATCTTCAGATTCATCACAACACCCATCCCAACATATTTTAGGACTTGTGCAATTATACAAACTCCAGTCCTAGAACATTTGGGGAAAGTTTTGGATAGTGGCTTAAATAAAAATATAATTTCCTCTTTGATGGTTATTTCTAGTGATGAAATCACTTAGTACCATGCTGTCCATTTCCAAGGATGGGCGGGCCAGGACCACAAAGCTATGGACTTTGGCAATAGTGGTGATGCTGGAAACCCTGCCGTTTACCTGATGTTTAAGCCTGTGAAGGTTGAGGGTCAAAAAATGACATTGCCCAAGAGGAATTCATCATCCCTTTAATACTATGTGAGAGGAGACAGCAAGTATGCTTGTTATGGAAGAAAACCTGCCCGGGGTGCACACCAGAACTGTTTCAGAGATCCTTTGGAGAGAGCTGAGGAAAGCCGGATGACGAAGCCCAACAAAACTGGTATGACTCGGGGAGCTGAAACCGGAGCTCGCAGCATGTCAACAAAGAACGGTTGCGAGGATAGGACTTAGGCGTGACACAAAGATGGCCACACATACTTTTATTAATTTGGAGAATCACAGACCCCCAATTTGTAAGGGCATAGGCCTGACCACCATAGCAGATATACCAGCATCATAGTTTGCGGATTAGAGTGTGGGAACCCATGAGTAGTCATTATGCAGGGCTACTGAAAAGTTAGAGAAGTGCGTTAGTAAGAAAGGGCATTGCAGAAAAGTAAGACTAGAACTTTGGAGGGCAATGTTAGTGTGACCAGAGAGGAGAAAATTGCAGGAGTAGCCAGAAAGGCCCAAGGAGAAAATAAAGATTGTTAAACATTGAAGCCTGGGAGTAGGCATGAAAACAGTGTGGAGGTGGCTGAGGTGTAGAGCATGTTCTGGTTGAACAACCCCTGGGAAAGTCAATAGTTGGGCTCCCTCGGGATTCTGACATGGGCAATAGGGCCCCCCTCCAAGGACAAGAAGATTTAACACTTTTGCTAGCAGTGGGTATGGCACAATATCCCTGTCAGGCAAGAAAGAGCACAGTATTCCTTAGTAGTGGGCAAGCCAGAATATCCCTAAAAGTGAACTCGGGCACAATAACATGGAGCAGGACAAAGTGAATCAGAAAATGTCCCTCTTGGTGTGGATTACCTATAGCATGCCTGGCACTATGACCCCATGGAGATGACTTGTGACAAAGAAGCAACTCAGTGCTATATTCCTGTGCCTGAAACCAGAGACAAGAAGCGACTGAGCGCCAAATGTCTGAGTTTGGGAATGTAGGTAAAAAAGCACCTGGGCACCATATCTTTGAGACCAGTTTGCCCACAAGAATAACTGAAGAACTGACACTTTTGCCCATCCTGACACTGCTGACGTAGGCCAGTTCCAATGGGGGAAACCCTGTTCTGTGTTAGATTAATGCCTTTCTAGTTAGGCATGTATCTCAACTACTTCCCTTTTCTAAATAACCTATATTTGAACCTTACTCCTTGAGCCATGTGTTTTGTCGATCCACCACAATACAAGCCCACTAAAAGCAGATCCCAGATAAACTGGACTATCAAGGTGATGTGAAGAGATGTCCTGGCTTTTTGTAAGTGGAAAGTTTATAGAAAGAAGAGGTTGGGTGGGTCTGGACCATGTTACTGTTCACTGTGAAGTTATACACTCCAGCATCAGCATCTAGCTTTCCCTTTGCTGCCCTGCACTTGCACATCCTGGGTCTTCTATCGCAAGCCCTCGGGATGTATTATGTTGCCACTGCTGCCATCTATTGTTCCAAAAACCCTGGAGAGAGGTGGGCAGTGTTCAGCACTTGGCGTCCTCAACATCTCCTGAATAGTCCTAAACTTCAGCACAGCTCTTACCAGGTCCACTATGGTCAGCCCATAGCCACTGTTGGAGCACAGGTAACTAGAAAGCCTAGAGTCAAACCTTTAGCCCTTGAAGCCGAAAACAGGCTGCTTGGATTTTGAGAGTGTCTAAGATTGATCCGAATGTATCTTTCAACATTTGTAGGAGCCTCAATTTGAACCGAAGCATATCTCTGTAATTAGGGAGAGAGAAAGCGTGAGAAAGCATCTGCAGACACTGTAAGCGAGCATAGTCCACTACATCCGTGGGCTCTGATAGGCCCAATTACCTCACTCAGTGATTTCCAACTCACTAACAGATCCTTTGTCCTCTCAAGGTCACTAACTCATTTCTCTTCTAGCCTCAGTCTCTGCTCTCGAGATCTGCTCCTGACGGACACCAAGAAAAGATTTACTGCCTCATTAAGAGTTTGGCCGTAACCCTTAAATGCAGCGGTAACGCTATTACCGCTGCATTGAAAGCTCCGCCAAATCATGGGCTTTGGCAGATTTACCGGTTTTGCAGATTTTCGACGCTGTTACTGCGAGCGGTAATAGCGCCAAACATTCCCCATTGGGACCAATGGTGAATGGGAAATTCCCGAATGGGCCCAATGGGGAATGGGGATTTACCGTTCCGCCAAACCTGTCAACCAGCGCTAATAGTGCCAGGGGATTTGCTGGTAGGGCTAATAGCCCTGGCGCCCAACTCGTGATGAAGCCCTTGGTATGTTCCGTGCATGTGTCTTACAGGTGACAAACTGAAAATGGATTTGCATGTGATGAGGACTAATATTTGGGTAGGTGTTTTGTACATGTGTAAGTGTATGAGGAGAGGTATGTATGATTGGAGTGTTGCAAAAAGGGGTTTTCAGCATTGCAGTGAAATAATGATTACATTTGGCTGAGTAGTGGTGTCCTATGGCGAGGTAGCATTCTTATATTCCAGAATGTTGATAATATGGTCATGTTCCATACCACTGTGGCTGCAATTATGTGGCTGTGTATTGCCATCACATGCTCAGGTAGTGCCACAATATGCCCTAACACCCTTTTCAAATTCCAGCTAGTGCCATGATACGAACAGGAATTCATACAACAGCATATGGCAGATATAGCCAAAATATGACTAGGTCCAATCTCGATTTGGCAGTTATGCCATCATATTCCCAAGCGTTCTCGCAGTATGTTTTCATATGCCTTGGTACTCCCTTGGGGCAAGCCCCCCTTATATGAGCAGGTAGGCCTCCATAAATGTTATATGATGAAATACTATGCCGATACACTCTCCTCTATTTGCAACACTGCACGCACACCCGGACATACATGCATTCATAAACATTGTGACAAAGGATTAACACAATACACCCAAGTCCTAGTTATCAAGTTCAAACAAACTTTATTTGCTATGTCAGGGTGGGATGGGTGGGGGTAATTTCTATAGGCCCAAGGGGAATTGACCTAATAATAAAAGCCTACTATAACGTTGTGAGCATTGGTCAATTCAAAGTCTCTCAATGGCTTAACTAGGGAAATAGTAATATCCCCAGGATTTCTTAATCTAGTATATAGTCTCATGGATATAGCTCCCACCACATAACTTGGTTCTAATTCAAAGTTTTTGGGCTATGGCGCTGAGTGCACTTCATGCCAGTCTCATTTATAGGGAAATAGCACCCCGATTGCTTCTTGCCAATTCTCCAGCCAGTACTTCTTCATTTTTGCTTAGGGTAATTGTCAATAATTCTAGATAGTTTCCCCCTCTAGTTACAGGTTACCATTTTAGGACAATAGCAATACTTTTCAACGTACTCCTACCGGCAAGTATTTCTCCCCCTTGCTTAGGCCTCGTGTGTTATTGCCATTCTCCAGCCAAGGGTTGCTCTGCTGGGCTCATAGAGTCCTTCGAACTTACAATGGCCAGATTTTCTCACCCTCTGGTGAGAACCTTCCTTGTGCATGTATTTGTTTTCCTAATGGTACGTACCCAGATCTTGCACAAACCCTCCCTGAGCCCCTGGCAATAATGACTTCTGGGACCGAATCTCCTCTTCCTTGCGCCTGCTCTTCAGCTTGGTCTGCCTCTCTTCAATCTGTCTCATGGATTTTGCGCCGTGTCTGTCATTTCTCCTGACTAAGGGCCTCATCACAAGTTGGGTGGTACCCTGGCGGTAAATCAGCCGGGATACCACCCAACACAAATTGCATTACTGCAACTCGGCAATGGTGCTGCAAATGGGCAGAAAGTGGCAAGATTTACCTGCAGCTCAAAGCTAGAGGTAAATCTGCAACTTTCTGCCCAAACTCGGAATGTGGTGGAGCGGTAATGCAGCGGTACTAGCGTTACCACTGCATTTTTACCACTCCACCCAACCCGTGATGAGGCCCTATCACAATAATTTGATAATGGTTCTGATTGTTAATTCTAGGTCGTTCGCTATTCCCAGGCTGTGAGTGGTTGGTTATTCCCCCTCTTCACTCGTTCTTTCCCAGGCATGTTCCCTCTTGTACTAAGGCATAATAGCCATAGCTCAATATTGCTTCCCTGTTTTAAATTGAGCATGATTTATGTAGCTGTGATGTCAGAAGACAGTTTAAATGGCCGGTCTGCCGTTTTTAAGTCAGGGAGAAGTGTTCTGTGGCTTTGCGGATGTGCATTGTGGCCAATGGCTCTGCGATGGCTCTGGGCCAGTCTGCAACACTATGGGAACAAGGTGAGTATGTATGTGTCCCAGGCGCCAGTCAGCCCAGAGGAAGGTGCAGCACGCCCAGCGAGAGTGTGGGTCTCAACCATGGCCGGCACTGAAGGAGATACTGCACTTGTGAGCACTGCAAGCGGCGGTAGCCTCGGCAGTTGCCCACCATGGCTTTTCACCAGGGAAATTAGCAGATCTAAAAGAGGTGGGTTAGGTTCATGGGAAAGCAGGGAAAATGCAAAATAGCCTTAATGTTATAATGATACATGCAGACTGAACCTCTGCATGGCTGTCTCTTTCTAGGTGTCCTGTGTCGAGAGCATAGAGGCATTTATGTCCAATTGGGAGTCTTCAATGCCTGGAGTGCTAGGATGCATTGAACGGGACTGATATATGTAAACTGATGGTCAAGGTGTAGGATTCTGTTGTTTCATGTCTGTTTGAAGGGTTGTTCAACTGCTGTGTGCATGTGGCTTAGTTGGTATGCATATAACAAATAGTGTGGTTGTGTGTATTGTTTGAGAAGGTAAGTGCACTGAGGTTAATGAACGGACTGGGGGGGCAACTTGGAGCATAATTCCAGTGTGCCTACAGATAGGTCTTGGTAGCAGTTCCCTTTGGGTGAGTAACTGCTGAACCCATATGCATGCATGAGTAATGGCCGAACCCCAAACCCTCACCCATAATGATAGGCTCACAAACTTGTATCAAGTGCTGGCAATAAAAGGCTGTAGGATTTTATTGTACAGATATGGGTTATGGCAATAACAATATCACATATCATGATGGAAATATACTTTTGGGCACTGGGTCCTGAGGTTATCCCTCGGACCCGTGCCGCCTTCTTGTGTCCCACAACTTGTTGTGGGCACCGTACAGTGCCTTGTACTTCTTTTTGCTCTTCTCCCCTTTTTGTAGAGTGGGCGGGTTCTGTGGTAAAGAGCAAGAAGATTTGGAAGACACTGAGTAAACAGTGAACCTCCTGTTTGCTTGGGTCCCCGTTCAGGGTCCACAAACAGATTGTGTTTACTCTGAGCATGCTGCTCTCATTTATAGGACCCAGGGAGGCCCTGGGTCTTTGTTGTGTATGTGATGGGGGTTGCTGTTGTCGCAGCCCCCGGCCGAATAGCCGACTGTCTGACCCCCTGGTGGGGGCAGATCTTTGAACCTGGGCCCTGCCTTATGGTTGTTTTCCTTATGGCGCTTAACACCTTGCTGTTTGGAGGAAGGGTGCGATGACTGTTCGCACCTTACCCTTCTGTGGCTTTTGTGCTGCCGAGGAAACAGCAGTTACCCTGCCTCGCTTGTGGGATGCCCATGCAGCATTGCCCATAACTGCTGAACCCATATGCCTGCATTAGTAATGGCCGAACCCCAAACCCTCACCCATAATGATAGGCTCACAAACTTGTATCAAGTGTTGGCAATAAAAGGCTGTAGGATTTTATTGTACAGATATGGGTTATGGCAATAACAATATCACATATCATTATGGAATCATACTTTTGGGCACCGGATCCTGAGGTTACCCCCTCGGACCCGTGCCGCCACACACGGGCAGGTTGCCGGATGACCGTGTTCCCCCAAGAGTATGCCTTAGAGACAGCCCCTGTGGGCAAGTGTTGTATTGATTTCCCGAAAGAAATGCTCCATGCCCTGGCTAGACAGATGGGTGCCGTCGTGGAGAAAAAGGTCTGGGTTGCCTAGTGTAATGGCTGGGTGTTTTATGAAACCCAGTCCTCTTGTCATACAGAATCTCTCTATCATCCCGTTCAGTTTTCTTCTGGATATGTCTATAGATTTGTAGCAGTTGGCCCCTAGCCATTTCTTTCTTGGTAAAATGGCTGAGAAGTATATTTCAGTCCCCCTCTAGTTGTGCGAAATGCCTGCTAGGGAGGAGCAGATTTCTTCACATAGGATGCGTCTAGCTGTGTTGACTAGGTCGTTGCTCCCTAGATGGATGATCAGGAATTCTGGGGGGTCCCTGTACGCCACCAGTTCTGCTAGTGTTTCGTGGACGTCAGCCCAGAGTAGGCCTCTGTATCCCTACCATGAAGTAATGGTGTTTCTCAACGGTGGCCCTTCTTTGGTCTCTTCTGCCCATCTGCCTGTCCTGAAAACGAATGAGGGGCCAACTATCCATGCTGATCGGAGTGTGGTCCTTGATTCGCCTGTTGTTTCTATGGTGGTGGGAGGTGGGGAAAAGAAAGAAAATTCTAGGGCGGATGGCTATATCAATTTTGGTCTGATATATCTTTTAGAACAGTCTGACTTCCATCCCCCTGTTTTTTAGTAGTTGCGGTGCTAAACCTCCTTGCCATGCTGCAGTGGCGGCACCTATCCTGAAGGAATGTGTGCCGAAATGTTTGGGATCCCACCCTGCTCTGCTGATTGCTTTTATCAGCACTCCTTTAAATTGGTAGCGGCTTAGGGCCGATGCATCCTTGTGGATTAAAAAACTCCACCCTACTTTGGGTCGTTGTGCGTAATAGAGGTTGGAGATGCAAACCGGGCAGTTTGTTGCCTCGTCGATGCAACAAATATTGATGGTTCTTTTTGCACCCGTTTTTGACTGTTGCATTTCTATGTTAACACTCTCCTGTCTCACCCTGATTTCCATGACGTCCAGGCCGTTTGTGGCCTTGGTGCTGGAAGCGATGAGTTCTCCTACCCGGAAAGCCCTGAAGTAGGCTAGGAAAAAAGCTGTTTTAAATAACATTATCTCATATGGGTGCCAACATATGGCTTCCAAATGGCTTGCTATCTGCACCAGTTTGCTGAAATCAAGGGGTCGGCGGGTGTCCACTTGTGGACCCTCTATTCTGCCCCATCCCTTCATTGCATAAGAGATGAGGGCGTTCTGGGTGGGGTCTGAATCGACCCGTATTTTTGTAAAGTATGAAATTGCCACCAGGTGTCTTTTAGCCCAATCCCTTTTGAAACCTTGTTCCCGGGCCCATTTTAAAAATACTTCTATATCTTTAATCGTTATTAGTTCTACGTGGTTTACACCTGTGGCCTTAAATTCTGTTTGCAAACAACTTACTGTACTGCGTTGCAGTGGTGCTTGCCACCGCCCTCTCTACCATCTCTGTTAGGAAGCCTGTAAGGTTGTTGGCACCCGTTGTTGATGTGCCTGATTCTTGTTGGGCATCCTGGCCTGGGCTATCTGGGGCTGGCATTGATGCCAATGTGTTGCTGGCACCCCTTTTAGAGGTGCCTGCTTTGTATTGGTCATCCCGTCCTGCACTCTCTGGTGCTGGCGTTGATGCCAATGTGTTGTTGGCACCCGTTTTTGAGGTGCCTGCTTTGTATTGGTCATCCCGGCCTGCACTCTCTGGTGCTGGCGTTGATGCCGATGTGTTGTTGGCACCCGTTTTAGAGGTGCCTGGTTTTCGTTGGGCATCCCGGCCTGTGCTCTCTGGCATTGGCGTTGATGCCGTTATTCTTGTCTTCCCATTATTGCCCAGCATTCTGCTGGTATTGGCGTCATCTGTTCTTGGGCGTGCAGCGCTAACTCTCGGAATCTTGTCCACTGGAAACGAGATAAGGCATCAGTAATGTTATTATCTGCCCCTGAAATGTGCTTCACTTTGAGTACAACGGGTTACTTGTAGTGTGACTGTTGTAATGGCTCGTAATACTTTTAGTACTAAATGGCATTTCGTAGACCTTCTGTTTATGGAGCCCACTATAGCCATGTTATCACACCAGATCAAAAGTTCCGTATTCGCTAGTCGCCTGTCTCAGATGTGTAATGTTAGCCAGATGGGGAATATTTCTAGTAAGGTGATGTTTCTTGTCCACCCTCCTGCTTGCTATGAATTGGGCCAGTATCCTGCCACCCATTCGGAGTCTAGTATGGCTCCAAACCCCTTTCTCCCAGCTGCCTCGGCGTGTAGGACCCTGTTTGACCAGGTATTTAAAGGCGTTCGCCAAAGTAAAGACCCGTTGAAATCTCTGAGGAATTTTCCCCATGTTTCCAGGTCTTGTTTCACCTCTCTGCCTAGCCGGATGTGCAAGTGTGGTTTGGTGAGCGATTTGATTTTGAACTCCAGGCTTCTGGAAAATATCCTTCCTTGAGGTATTATTTTGGATGCGAAATTGAGGCTGCCTGCTAAGGATTGTATTTCCTTTACAGTCCCCTTATCTCTCATTATCAGGTTTTGTATTTTTGCCAGGAGTTCTGATATTTTTGTTTTGGGGATTCTGCAGAGCCGCTTTGCTGAGTCAATTTTGATGCCCAGAAAAATTATGTTTGTGTCTGGTTTGGTGTTTGTTTCTCTCACTAGGGGAACTCCCCACTGTGCAGCCATGTGCTCCAGTTTTGCTAAAGCCCGGCCGCATTCCTCAGAGTTTGGTGGCCCTATGACCATGAAATCGTCTAGGTAATGCACTATTTTTGTCCCTGGTCTCTGTTTTAGGAAAGCCCATTGAAAAAAGGAACTGAATTGCTCAAATAGTGCACAGGATACTGCGCACCCCATGGGGAGGCATCCATCCACGTAGAATTTGTTGTTAAAAGTGAAACCTAGCCACTGCTGTGACTCTGGGTGGACTGGCAAGAGTCTGAAAGCAGATTCGATGTCCAGCTTGGCCATCAAGGTGTTTCTGCCGCACTCTTGTAAGAGCCTTACTGCCTCTTGGAAATGCGTGTAAGATACAGCAGATTCTGTGTGTGGGGATGCCGTTGTTTAAAGACTGGCCTTTAGGGTAGGAGAGGTAATGGATTAGTCTCATTTTCCCGGGTTCTTTTTTGGGGACCAGGCCTAGTGGAGATGTCAAATAGTCCTTCAAAGGAATGACGTCCCAAGGACCTGCTACCCTGCCCAGTTGCAGTTCTTTCTTGATTTTGGTTTCTACTATCTGGGGGTTGTCCCTAGATGACTTTAGGTTCACCGGGATGTATTGTGACCCAGTGTCCTTATATGGGATGAAAAAACCTTTGGTGAAACCCTGCCATAGTAAACGGCTGGCTTCCTTGTCTGGGTAGCTGTTTAGGGCGTCCCTAAAATTGCCCGGATTGATGGGCGTTCGTCCTGGTTCTAAAATTGGGATATCATTCTTTCTTGGCTGGTAGTCTGATGCAGTTGCTTGCTGCATGGTCGCCGTTGCAGTTTGTGCAGGCGTGTTTGTACCAGCATTCTTTGCCCCATGTACATGGTTTTTCCCAGAATTTCTGCATGGGATGTTGGATTTGGCAGCCTGCTTTTTGTTCTGCTGGGGGCATTATTTTTCGCCACCCAAGGCTGGTTCCGCCGAAAGGGCTACTCCCCTTTTTGGATTTATCATTGTCATGGGATTTGCTTACTTGCGAATTGTTGCTATTTTTGGAAGAAGAATGCATGGTATCTTCTTCCTGGGGAGGTTCGGCGTTAAGGGTGTATAAATCGTTCTGGACTTCATCCCACTCAATGGCCGGCCTTTCTGACATGCTCCTCCTAAATCTGATGTTGTATGCCAGCCATGTCTTCCCCCTCTGTGTTACTTTTACTTCCCTTATTTTATCAACGTATGCCCAGATCTTCCTACCATCCATGGGGAATTTTTCTTCATATATTGTTGCTAAGATGGCAAAGGCCTGTAACCAGTTGTCCCAGTTTTGTTCGACCTGGGCGTTTCTGGCAATAGCTTTTTCTTCTATTTTTTTGGGGTCTCTGAAAGCGTCTTTCCCCTTGCGCTGGGCTTCTATTAGGGAAAAGATTTCTATAAATTCTTTGGCCCATATGACTTCTTTGATTGTGGTATCGATGTTCCATGCCAGGCATCTTTTGTATCTATTTAATATCTCTGTTTGGAAAGATTTCATTTTTTGTTCTAATTGTGCGTTACAGATTGATTGTTACAATGTCAGTTGTATTGCTACTGGGTGTCCCTGTCGCGCCTGTGTTGTCTGTGCCTGGTGTTGCCCATGCTTTTAGGGCACCTGCTGAATCTGTTGCTGGAGTTGTGGAGGCTGTTGTATTTATAGCTGTGGGCACTATTGGCAAATGCTGTATTTGTTGTGGCGGGATTGCTGTAGGTAGTTTTACGGGTGAGTTGACAACCGTTATTGTAGGTTCTATTGCGATGGTAGGGTTTGAGGCCCCAGGTTCCTTTGTGGGCGGTGTCTGTTTCCCCCTTATTTCTACCATTAGTTGCTGTAATTCCGCTACATTCTCACATAGTTTTGACAATTATTTGGTACCTTTTCTGGCGCCTTTGGATATTTTTCTCCTTTTTAATGGTGCAGAAAGCTCCTCCTCGCTGGGTGGGCTGGTAATTCCTTCCCTGGGTAGGTCGTACATGTTTTCTCTAACCCATGCCCATCCGTAGTGCTGTGCCACTTCAATGGCTGCTAGCAATTGTGGTGATTTGGGCTTCTGCACCGATGTTGGGGGTGCCCATGCTTTCCGTTTGGGCCCCATGTTCTTCTATGCATGCTATAGGAAAACGAAAAAAGATTTTATCAAGGAGTTAAACTGTTGTTATCGGCGAGTTCTCTGCGCCTGTTCTATTTGTTGCCCGTGCTGGGTAACTGTTGACTGGTGCCTTCTTGACCGGGTTCAGAAAATTGGGCAGCCCCCAGGCTTGATTTACTGGATTTAAAAATTGGTTTCGCTTGTGAGATCGCCCTGCAATATTACAGAAATTATTTTAAATCTGCAGTGTTTGGGCCCGCCAAGCTTGAAACTGTGTTCGCCAGCTCTACGTGGCTGTCAAGAAAAGACGAGCTCCCGGCTCGCCGTGCTACCAAGCTGGCTTGTGGCTCTGCCCGAGTTTAAAACTGGCTTGTGTTATCTTGCCCCGTCTGCCTTCTAATGCGGGGGTTCCGGTCCACTGTAATAAAATGTATCTCATAAATGTCTATTTTCCCTCCCTCGTAGCCCCAGCGCAGTGGCTCACCTGTAAGTTGTTGAATCGGAAACCGTCTGCGCCGTGCTGTTCGAGTGCCACTCCACTCCTTCGTTCGCACTGGTTTTGGGGATGATTCCGCAGCACGCGTCTTTGTTTGTTTTGTTTTGGACACACTTGCCGCTCGCTTTTCGTTCTATGCCGAAAATGTTGAAGGTGACAGCGTCCGCGCTGGCCGTTCGGTTGCCACTTCTTCCTTCATTAAAGCTGCATTGCAATTACTTTGAACGGTACAATGTTCAGGAAGGAAAAAGACACTGCGATGTACAGCGAACTTCAAGAATTGCTAAAGAAGCAAGAAGATTTGGAAGACACTGATTAAACAGTGAACCTCCTGTTTGCTTGAGTCCCCGTTCAGGGTCCACAAACAGATTGTGTTTACTCTGAGCATGCTGCTCTCATTTATAGGACCCAGGGATGCCCTGGGTCTTTGTTGTATATGTGATGGGGTCTGCTGTTGTCGCATCCCCCGGCCGGATAGCCGACTGTCTGACCCCCTGGTGGGGGCAGATCTTTGAACCTGGGCCCTGCCTGATGGTTGTTTTCCTTATGGCGCTTAGTACCTTGCTGTTTGGAGGAAGGGTGCAATGACTGTTCACACCTTACCCTTCCATGGCTTTTGTGCTGCCGAGACTGCATGTCTCCGTAGCTGGGGGTAGGAGAGGAGCAGGCGCGGGGAGGTTGGGGCTGCCCCTCTCCCAGCTGCCGATGGTAACAGCAGTTACCCTGCCTCGCTTGTGGGATGCCCATGCAGCATTGCCCAGTACTGGTGTGGCAACCTGCAGTGGGCTGATGTATCTGTCAGTAGACTGTGCAGCAACTGGTCCTCTGTGAGAGTGGGGGAACATAGGGAGTAGTCGAAAGTATACAGCCGAATGTACCAAATAGACAGTGAGGGAGAACAGTTTCCAAGGAGAGTTCAGAGCAGGGATTCCAGAGAAGGTAGAGTTTTGGTGAGGTCTATAGGAACAACTAAACATTCTATGAGGTCAAGGTGCAATATTAAGGATCCATTAACATAAATTAAGCTGGGAGTCAGGGAGCAAATCCACTAATTGCATTTGGCAACAGGGAGCAAAATCACAGTGGGGCAATGAGGAGCAAAAAATCAGAGAGGACACAATACAGTATGCTGCATGGGCAAAATTACACTGGAACACATGGGAGAAACTCCCAGTGCAATGAATCACAATGAGGTACCTGGGAGCAGTATAATATAAGGTAGATAGTAGACTGGTGAGTAGGTAAGTTTGTTTGTTCATTTATTAAGCGCACCAGACTCGTAAATAAAAGGGCGCAACGACAAGGAGAGGCAAGGCTTACAAAGTTACATATATATAGGTTACAGAATTTACATATTACAGGATGAACAGTTTTGCATGACTACAGGATATATACAATAAGAACAATAGGTTACATATACACAGGCTGCAATGTTTGCCATTTACAATATTTACAAAAGAAAGAATATAGCAGGATATACTGTTTCTTAATTGCACGATAGTGTCCTCGGGGAGAGGGAGATGGGAGGCTAAGGGTTGGAGGCAGTGATGTGTTTTATTAAGTTTTTTTCTGAAGAGTGGATATGGTTGGTCAGCTCTCAGCTCCTGGGGCAGTGAATTCCAGCTTTTGGCTGCCTTAACAGTGAAGCCATTACCCCCGATAGTAGTAAGTTTGTATTTGGGGATATTCAGGCAATTGGTGTTCCCACTTCTAGTTGGTCTGAGAGAGGTTCTTCTCTGAAGTTTGTCTATAAGGTAATTAGGGGCCGCATTGTTCCAGGCTTTATGCGTCAAGGAGAGTGTTTTTAGAAGTATTTTATTGGACGTGGAGAGCCATTTGTGTTGGCGACTCAAGGCAGAAATGTGGGTTTTCTTGTTTATGCCAAGGGCTGCTCTTAAAGCGTTATTCTGTAACGTTTGGAGCTTTTGAATGGTAGATTTGTTAGCCCCAATGAAGAGGGCATTGCAATAGTCAATTCTACAGAGTATGAGAGCTCTAGCCAGGATCAGACAACTGTTGTCAGAGAGGAACAGTTTACCAGCTCTGAGAAGTTTGCATGTGTAAGCCGTTGCCGAGGTAAGGGATTTGACCTGCTTGTCAAAGGATAGTGTGGAATCCAAGTAAAATCCCAGGGTTTTTACTTCCTTGGAGACTTTAATAGTATTGCTGTCAATATTGAAAGATGAATATTCTTGACCTAATTTTTTGATATTGGCCTGCGAACCCAGTATTATTAGTTCAGTCTTATCATCGTTCAAGCATAGGCCGTGAGTGGCCATCCATGCTTGGATGATAAGGTAAACCTTGTTCACCAGGCCCATGTCCGTACCGTAATCCCCAGAAAGTGGTAGGAGAATCTGAGTATCATCTGCATAGTTAGTGTAGGTGATACCCAGCTGGTCCAGATCGTCGAACAGTGGCTTAGTGAAGATGTTGTAGAGGGTAGGCGAGACGCAGGATCCTTGGGGGACAACGCATAGGATGGGTGTAGGATCGGCCGATGCTGAGGGGGAGAAGACTCTCATGGTCCTCTCACTCAGGAAGGACTCGATCCACTTGATAGCGTCCGTGGAGAAGTGAGCTGCAGGGTCAAGGTGCCGACATAAGACCTTATGGTTGACCAGGTCGAATGCAGCAGAGAGGTCGAGTAGGAGCAGGAGTACTGTCCTTCCTTTGTCTCTCAACTCGTCTATTTGAGACTTGAGGTCAATTAAGGCAGTCTCTGTTCCGTGCAGTGGACGAAAGCCAGTTGCCCAGGAGTTTGTGCAATTCTAAATGCTTCTGAATTTGAGTGTAGGCGGCCTTATCCAATATTTTAATAGGAATGGGACTGTGGTAATAGGCCGGTAGTTTGTAGGAATGAGGGGATCAAGTGTCTGTTTTTTGAGGAGTGGTAGCACCCAGGATTGCTTGAGGTTGGCGGGTATCGTACCTGTAGCAAATGAGGCATTTATCAGTTTGGTTATAAATGGGGAGAGTTCTCTAGCAGCATCTTTTATTAGCTGTGCAGGGCAGATATCGCCTTTGCAGTTTGAGGGCTTCAAAGATAGGATAATTTTTTCTACCTCTAGGATGGACATTTTGGAGAAGTGGAATGTAGTGTTGTGTGCCGGAGGTGGCTCATTAGGCTGGGGAGTGTTAGGCGAGTGCAGTAAGTTTAGGGTCTTCTTTTTTTAGTTGAATTTTATTTTGAAGTGTGTCAATTTTATGCGCTAAGGCTTGTTGTATATCTGTCCACCAGGATTTGTCCTTGGTGCAGAC
This sequence comes from Ambystoma mexicanum, assembly GCF_040938575.1. Taxonomy (NCBI): domain Eukaryota; kingdom Metazoa; phylum Chordata; class Amphibia; order Caudata; family Ambystomatidae; genus Ambystoma; species Ambystoma mexicanum. Next base: position 881,144,877 of record NC_090934.1, read on the forward strand.
GTCTGGGATAGCAATAGGGGACTCTAGTTCTTTGAGTATGCAGAAGAGTTCTTTCATGCTTGAGTTTGAATTAGCAATACGTTTGTTGTAGGAGTCGCGTTTTGCTTGGCAGATTTCCTTTTTGTAATGTGAGGAGAGTGCAGTTAATTTAGCTTTATTCTCACTAGAGGGGCAAAGTCTCCAATTTGTTTCACTTCTGTTCTTTAAGGTGCGAAGGTCGTTGAGTTGTGGGGTGAACCATTTGTTTAGGTGGGCCATGGGTTTGCTCGGTCTGAGTTTGATAGGAACAATTTTATCCAATGTGGTGAGCATGATATTGTTAAATTCCTGAACTAAGCTGCTGGGGTCAAGATTATCAGGCAGTGCGTTGAGCGTAGGCAGTATCTCGGGGATGATTTTTTCTACCGTAATACTTTTATTGCTTCTGGTTGGGCATGGTGGCGCTCGTGGTGGAGCCAGTGGAGTGGGTCTGATGGTGGATAAATGAAAGGTGATCAGAGAATGGTCTGTCCATGTTAAAGGCAGGATGGAAGTAATAGTGGCAGAGCAGTTAAGGTCCGCTACCCAGTCCAATATTCTCCCTTTAAGGTGTGTGGGTGTAGTGACTTTTTGGGTGAGGCCTAGTGCTTTGATTGTATTGGCTATTTCTGTGGCACTTTTGTCCGTTTGGTCGTTGAATCCTAAGTTGAAGTCACCTAATATAAGTAGTTGTGTGGTAGGTTTCAGGTTGTTCATAATTATATTATGCAAGTCTTCCTCAAAGGTACCAAGAGGGCCAGGTGGTCTGTATATAAGGTGTATGGTAATGGATTGCGAATTGTTTATCTGAATTTTGGTCGTGAGGGTTTCACATGATTGTAGATGCTGGGTAGGGGCTAGTCTGAGACCGAGAGCCGTTTTAGAAATAATAGCAATGCCACCACCTCGTGCATTATCACGGTCTTGTCTGATTATGAGGGCAGGTCCTGCTGCATTATGGAGCCAGGTTTCTGTAATTGCAAGATAATCCAGGTTCCCTTCCGTAATTAAATCGGCAATATCCGTAGCGTGAGCGACTAGGGATCTAGCATTAAGGAGCGCTCCCTTGAGAGAGGGGTCTTCAGGAGTTTTGTTGGCTCGGATGCGTTTGTCTACAGTGGGGCAAACTTTAGGTTGGAGGTTATTAAGCTGGAGGGTGTTCACATTCAAGGTGGAAGTTTCAGTCGGCCATTTGGATTGTCTGGGCAATCGTGGGCTGGGTTTGTAGTTAGTTTTAAGGTTGGAGGCCAGAAGGGCTCTTCTCAGTGGTTCGTGTAGTTTGGCTAGTCTTGCGCAGAGTCTGTTGTTTCTGTTGGGTGTGGTGCAAGGTAGGGAGGCGTAGTGTATTGTTATTTGGGCCTTGCAGAGTGTAGAGAGATTAGGTTGCATAGCGTTAGTAGTGAGTTGGCAAACGTTTGTGGTAGGTGTTAGTGACTGATCGATTTGATCTTGACTGCTAGGGGCAACCTGAGCGACTGTGGCCATGATACAGAGGAGTAGTGCTGGGTATAGCATCCTTCCAGTTCCAGTGGCAGGAGAATGTAGTCTAATGACAACCATAGGGCGCAACACAGGGCTCAGCATAGGTCAGATGTGGTCTAATGGCGAACAAAGGGCACAAGATAGGTCTTCAGCCTAGGTTAAAAGTGGTCTAGTGGCGACCAGGGGGCACAACACCGGGCTCAGCATAGGTTAAATGTGGTCTAATGGCGACCATAGGGCACAACATAGGTCTCAGCATAGGTTAAATGTGGTCTAATGGCGACCATAGGGTGCGACACAGGGCTCAGCATAGGTTAAATGTGGACTAATGGCGACCATAGGGCACAACATAGGTCTCAGCATAGGTTAAGTATGGTCTAATGACGACCAAGGGGCACAACATAGGTCTCAGCATAGGTTAAATGTGGTCTAATGACGACCAAGGGCCACAAGTGGTGGGGCACAAACAATCAAGCCACATCTATCTAAGCATAATATGGCCTAGGAAAGCACAAGCATTTTAAGGGCATGACAAGTCATAGAAAAACATTAGAAGTCATAGCAAAACATAAAAATGCCTAACAAGGTAAAGGAGCTGGTTGTTTTCTGTGCACTCCTAACACTAGCCTTTATTTGTATTTCACACTTACCTTTCTCAATTGGCCAATCTCAATTCCTCAATTTCAATCTCTCTGGGGAAAATATTTCACTCTCCTGGGGTGACAACTGTTCATGCTGGAGACCTTTCACAGTATCTTCTTTAGGGTACATGCCATAACTGGAGCTGGGAGAGAAGGGGCTCTGAGGTCCCAAGAGCCCCTCTAATTCCAAAGGAGTGGTGTCCATTGCGACTTTATAAACAAATACACATATGAACAGAGACATATCTTTTCATATATGCCCACACACATTTTATCACACATAACAGTATGCATACACTTGCAGGAATGTGCATAGATGCTCAAACCTATAAAGATCCAGACATGCATTTTATCTCTATTGCTCACACACACAAGCACATATGGAGTGGGTGGGCGAGTGAACATGAACGTGGGTGCTTAATAAGGTGGGTGAATGTGTGGGTGTTTAAGGGGTGACTTGATTTGAGGGGGTGGAGAATGTGGGCAAGTTGGGCAGTTGGTTGAATTGGTTGGGTGTGGTGGGTGCGTTGGGTTGAGTTGGTTGTTTGGGTGGGCGAGCTAGGTGGGTGATTAGGTAGGTGGGTGGGTTGGTGAGTGGCTTATAGGTGAGTAGGTGAGTGAGTGGGTAGGTGAGCGGATGTGTAGGTGAGTGTGTGAGTTGGTGAGTATGGGGGGTGAGTGGGTGGATGGATGAGAATGTGAGTATAGGGGGTGAGTGGGTGGATGGATGAAAAGATGAGTGGGTAGGTGGGTGTGCAATTGTGTGGGTAGGTGAGTAGGTGAGTACCTGCTCCATAAGGGATGCCAGGCCTTTGGTCCCAGCCCTTCTGTCCATCTTCTTCCATGTGGGCTCCTCCTTTCGCTTCATCGGGCGTAAAGCTACCACTGATTAGCAATTATGTGAAGAAAAAGAAAAACAATACAGGCTCTATCTCTAACATGAAGAATGTGGGAATGTTGGTTGGCGCCAACATTTTTGGAATCAAGGTATAATTTGTTAGAAGGGATGGCCTTGAAGTATCCTCTTAGCCTTGGTCTGCAGTACCAGATGCACTTCATGTTAGAGATAGAGCCTGTATTGTTTTTCTTCACATAATTGCTAAACAGTGGTAGCTTTACGCCTGATGAAGCGAAAGGAGGACCCCACGTGGAAGAAGATGGACAGAAGGGTGCCCAAGAAAAAAGTACACCAAAACAATCAGTCTCTTGTATGCTCACTTCTGTGTACAGCAGGATTCAACAACTTTTTTGCTGACCCCTCTCTCCATGGCAGTAAGGAGGTCCAGCACGTATCTATTCTGCAGCATCATCAGCCTAATTGCGTCCATTTCCATCTTGATTGCTTTGAGATCTTGATCTTTGTCATTGGCCAACTGAACCACTTTCCACTGCACAATCTGGATCCACTTGGCATTTGTGGCAGTCTGCAACCCTGACAGCAGCAGTGCTGCAAAAAATGTTTCTTTTTTGCTACACAGCCAGTACTGATCTTGTATTTCTTTTAGTAGTTATGTGGAATCTTGCGATAGGTAATTTGATTTTTTCCTCGTCTGCAATTCTTCACTTTTTTCCTTTTCTGGCAGGATGCAAATGATATGTTTCTGCAGTGTCAGGTGCCAGCCCTTGGTGTGGTTGGTGGAACCGACAACCCTCTTGGTCCCACTATTAAATGTTCTTCAGGGACCACCAGGAGCGCTGAGTGCAACAAAGCCAGCGAGCAGGCGCCCCTCCATGAGGGCGGGAGGTGCATAAATACCTTCTGGCCACACACTCAGTAGTTATCCATAATGACAGCTGTCCATTTTTTGAGATCTGGAATGTGTAATATTTTGTTGCACCTACTACTGACCCCCACAGGGACCCTCCCTTCATTGTATAAGCACAGTACTTTCACTGGTTTTTCCACTGTCTTGATCCATGTGAGTTTTGCCAGTTGCTCATTCCAGTATCAGCCACATTCACTGTTCACTTTATCACTTCTTCTAGTCCTCCTGGCATGCAGCTCATTGTTGTTTCTTGCCATCTGTTCGCCACAAAAATGACACCTTCCAATTTTAGATATGGCCTTTCCAAACACTATGCAGTTTTAGGGTTTTGGGCACATTGCAGTTAATCAGGCTCTGCCACTTCTAGTTGTATGCTTTGTGCCTGGGAAGTGCTTTTCAGCCTGTACAATGTCAGATGTAGTAAGCATTGGGTCTCCACAATCGGAATTTCTTGTGGCACTAACACTGTGGGAGCTCTTGACCCATGTGGAATCAAGGAGGACACATAACAGCTTCCATTAACATTAGTGTTTCCCACTGAGCTCATGTCTGCATACCAACTATTACTTAACTGTGGATGGTGCACATCTTCTATTGTATGTATACCAAGTCTTTGGTACTGATCATATTTAACCCCTCTGATTTGTCTCGTAAGACGTTTTGATCCTCTAGAAACGAAAGTGTCATTCGTAAGCATGTAAGAGGCCACATTAGGAAAGAATGATAACATAAGCAAATCTGTAACAACCCTCGAACGTTGTTGGGTGACAAGAGTATTCTTTAGAGATACATCAACGTTTTTATCATGGACTGCAGCCGCAGTATTATTTGTATCAGTTGCATTTGCAATTGCAGCTATATCATTGCCACGTGTTAGATATCCCACAGGGCCCTTAGCAAGTGATCCGTTAACACTCGTTGCATTTCCTACCCCCCCACCTTTTTATATCACTATTTATACACAACTATATCCGAAATATATTAATATATTCCTAATGCAAGCATAGAAATAGCAAATATACTAGCTACCCAATGCATTTCACATACGTATGTTGGGGAAAACACAGTTACAAGAAGATCTTTCTAAACGTTGCTTTTTATAAATGGAGTTGTTCGACCCCTCTACATCCATTGCAATGAATCAATAGAGAGAGAGAAAGAGAGAAAGAGCACTTTAAGTGCAAATAGCAGTGTTTTTATTGATCACAGAGGTATACTTGTGGTATAGACAAACATATATATATATATATATATATATATATATATATATATATATATTCACTGAAAAAACATTGTTAAAGGTACATTATGGTTAAGTTTCACTAATAAAAACCTATGAAATTCAATGAAAAAAACATTATGGGACGTTATGGTTACAAGTAAAACCGAAAAACCTCTGAAATTTGCTATTTATTGTAAGCTAAGCAACCATAACTCACGCCAGCACTGTGCACTGCTAAGTCTAACATCCAGGACATCAAAGATGACATCACAAATGTCATTGATGACATCACATGTGAAATCAATTTTTATGAAAAGTCCCTACAAGGGGTTGTGTTTATCATGTTGGTAACAAGACGTCGAGATGATCAGGAGACCTATCATGAACTACTTAATCTATTAAAGAATGTACCCATCTAAACAACATTGTATTGGAGTATTGTTGTTAATACGGGAACCTAATCATACATAAACATAGACAACGGCTGCAGCATGCACCATAGACGTCCACTATTTATAATCTTGTAATTTTGGATAATAAAATAATGAATGCTACCTTATCAGAGTTTTGATTTATGTTAAACATGTAATAACTAGATAACAATTCAAGACTTACTACACACTTGTGCTAGTGCAAACAATACATATGAAGACCACAATGCATACAAATCAGAGGCACATACAGGGAAACTAAAGTAAGGAAGAAAGAAACAGGATCATCAGAAAATGTTAATAACATAAAAGTTTATCTTCATTTATACAAATGAATTGTGTGTTTAAGGCCTGCTTATTGCCCCATGTATGTGCACCATGAGCTGAGACCTAACCGTAAGGAAAGTACTTTAAGAAAATATGACAAGGTTAATGTCTAGATATATAGCACCTTTTGAATTTTAATATTCTGACTGTCAGTGATCAAAACCACCTGGCCTATATATGCCAGTCAACAAAAACAAGTGGGCCAGATATGTGATGTCATCAATGACATCTGTGATGTCATCTTTAATGTCCTGGGTGTTAGTCTTAGCAGTACACGGTGGTGGTGCGAGTTATGGTTGCTTAGCTTACCATAACTGGTGAATTTCTGAGGTTTTTCGGTTTTACTTGTAACCATAACGTCCCTTTAACAAAGTTTTTTCAGTGAATTTTATAGGTTTTTATTAGTGCAACTTAACCATAGCATCCCTTTAACAACGTTATTTAAGTGTGTTTCATGGGTTTTTACCAGTGCATGCTATTTTCCTCCAACTTAGTAATATCATACGTACCCCAATATAGCTACATTTTTGTCCAATTTACAAAGTTTCACCTTAAAACTCTGTAAATTCCCACCTTCTAGCATCATTTTTAACACTTCTGTACACTTTTTGCAACTTTTTCCATTGTTTTTACGTCTGTCGACATCCGTGAACGTCTGACGTCATTGTGGACCTTCCGGACAGTGCCACATGACCATGCGCACATTCGCACTTCGTGATCTGGTCTGTGCTTCGAGGACAGTTCGGAACTGCATTTTCTACTGATCTAGGAACGTTCAAGCTCAAAATATACCCTTGCACAGCTCCTACACCTATTCTTACTCATTATCCATTACCAATCTAGTACAAAGCACATGCTTGGAAGAATATTAGCAAAACTGATATTTATCTTAAAAATGGCATTAGCTATTGCCATCCCTCCTCCCCAAGAGCCACCACCAGCTGGAGGACCTGCACAACATAAAAAGCACACTACTTCTAAAGACAATGAAGAGGACCAAGAAGATGAGGTAAAGGAAGTGCCTACCTCTAGCACCCAGAGAGAATTATGATTGTGGCAATTATTTACCACCTCTGGAAATGTACCAAAGACTAAAGCTAACTTTGTACTCAGTCGCGGGCTACCTGGATATTACTCCTATGGAACCACCTCTATGTGCCACCACACCAAATCCAACTACCGCAATGCTCTCAGAAAGGTTGTTCCTTTCTTAGCAAGTAGTAGGCTGTCTTCCTCCACATTATCTTCCTTAACCAATACTGTTACCACGCAGCCTACTTCTGTGGGACACGAGATACCACCAGCTACCTTGCAAGCAATAAAAGAAGCTGTTGATCCAGATCTTTCAAAGACAACAGTCCTCTGTATATACTGCAACACACCACTCTGCAGGGGGAAGCAATTCTGAAGTGCCTTTGAAGCTGTAATCAAGGAGCATGAGAAACACTTCCCCCTGCCTTAGAAGTAACACACGCGCAGCATCTTCGCCTGTCCACCTGCTCCTCTATATTAGTGCTTGGTGCCTCTCCCCTCATTTCCCTCCTCACCTTACGTACTAACCTCTCCTGCAAAAAAAAAAACATTAAAAAAAACAACAAAAGAAAGGTTCCTTAGGAACCACCATTCAAAGTTAAAAAATAGCATACTTCCCAACATTCTGTGACCAAAAAGATTTGGCAACATTGAAGCATTCTAAAATAAACAAACCATCAAACAGCACAACATCCAAAAATGTTGAAATGTTAAAAATGTATAATTCTGAATGGTAAGTTAACACCAAATTCAATTACCTAACTTCACAGAAGGTAATCACACAGAGCTGGAATGTTTACCACTGCTCTGTAGCAGCAGCCTAGACAATACATATGTATTCCTGCACTGCAAGTTGAACACTGAATGACATGGAGACTGATAACCCCCTCAGTCTGATGGGCAGATGCGGGGTGATGGTGTTACGCTCTGCCACTTGCCTTCACTGGTTGTTCACCTAAGGGTTGTCCGGGCAAGAGCGCAGGACAGAGTCAAAAAGCTTTCAGGTCAGTGGATTGGTCTGATCCCAATCAAAGTAATCACCTACCAGCCCACTACACAGACAGACTAATTAATGTGTTGCATGCTTTGCCCTACAGCCTGCCTTAGAGTCACATAAATTACCTGCCACTGTAAAAAGCAGTAGGATCTGTCACCCAAATCTGTAAGTGGTAGGACTGCTTAAAAAGCAGTAGCCTACCGCCTAAATCTGTACGGTTGGCAAGTATGAAATAGTACTAAAAAAAAAATCTTATAGACTCCATCTACTTTACATTTCTCAGTAAAGTACATAGATTTTCCAACATTTCCATTAGCATTTTGTGTTATCTTAATTAGATTAATGTGGCATTCATCCCCTGTTCCGGGGACTGGAACGGGGGATAAAAGCCCGGCAGCCCAAGTTATCGGCCCAAGCAAAGTGTGTCTGTGTGCGCTCTGATGCCTGCTGGCTTCAGCGCGTTATGAATAAATAAATAAATAAGGAGGGCTCTGGAACCGTTATCCCCATTCCAGCCCCTGAAATGTTGCATGAAGGCCATTAGCACCCCTGGTTCCCAAAGCGGGAACCGGGGGTACTAAAAAAGAATTTTTCTTCTTACACCGGGACACCTGCAGCATCCCGCTGTAGGAAGGAAAATCCTTTTCCAAGATAGCCACCATGGAAAAGGAAGGCGGGGCTCCGTAAAGAGCCCCTCTTCCCTTTCCATGGCAGCCTGCAGAAGGCAAAGAGAGAACCCTATGACCATATTACCACAAGCATATTTCTTTCCCCTTTCAAACCTATCCCACTTTTGAATAACTTTACCACATAGCCGGTCCCAGGTGGACATGACCACTTTAACCCCATTTGTTGTCCTTTGCGATCATGGCCAGTAGCCAGATTGTCCGCTTCATGACCTTATGCCATGACTTGGACAATCTGGCCACTGCCCATGGCCACAGGCAGTCACCAAAGATATATCACTATTTTTTGTATCTACATTATGACACTTGTCAAAAAATAAAACATGGGCACATTTGCAAAACCATGATTTAAGGTCCTTGCCAATGCTCCTTACATGAGTTTGCTTGAGATCCGCCCATGTTTTATTTTTTCAAAAGTGTCAAAATGTATATACATACAATAATCATATAACTTAGCACCCACTTGACAAAATCCATTCAGACTTTACAAAAACATTTAAATCTAGATTTAAAATCGTTTTGCTAACTTCAGTGTAGATAGGTTAAATGGCACCACATTTATAAGCCTTTACAATATTTTGAGACACCCCCTCTCATTTTGTTCCCTCTTGACAAAACTGCTCCACACTTTCCAAAACCATTCAGAATTTCATGCTGTTTCGTTCAGTGGCGCCAAAGTTATAAGTCATCCAAAAACTGCTTTTCACCAACCCTGTAATGCAGAAACAGGCATAGATGTCCCCGAACATCTGAAGTGTTCGCAAACATCAAAACACTATTGCCGAACATCTGTACTGTTTGCGGACTTCAGGGATGAAAAACACCAATTTTTTGGCTTCTTACGGTCATATCCCATCCTCATCACCCCTTTTAAAATATTTTTTTACTGTGATGTTCACGGACAACAGCTCGTGTCTGCGAATCCAACATGGCGGACGTTTCCAAAAATCTGACACACTTGATGCTTTTCACCATCCAATCAGTGGGCACGTCCAATATCCGCGGACATCACGTCGCTCTCTAGGCCAATCGGATGCCCGTCCGCATATCGAACAGGGAAGTGAGCCTGCGGAACGAACCCAGATATCACAACATTTATTTTTACCTACTTTTGGGCCATTTAAAAAAAAAAACTTGACAGATGTACACCAAATTTACAGCTCCTGCTGCAAATTTGGTGAAAATCCATCCATCAGTTTGGGCTGTAGACGTGAGCAAAACATGTTTTGTATTGTCTCTATGGAAAAAACAGAAGTTTTGGGACCCCCCCCTACACCTTTGCCCCGCCTTGACAAAACCTCACCAAACATGCCAGAGGAATTCAGACGGGCCCTATACTTATTTTGCAAAGTTTGGTAAGGATTTGTCCAGGCGTAGTAAAGTTATAAACTGCCCAAAAAGTGCTCTTCGTATGGGTTGAGCAACGTAACCATAGCTACAGAGCCGCTACCACAGGCCCTGTAATACATATATAAATAAATAGGAAAGTCCATTTGAGCCAATTCACACATTCCACAATGCCACCTACTAGCCATCGCTGGAAGTTCACCTCCAGTTCCGAGCCACAACAGCAAGGCATTGTGGGTATGCAGATTAGCCCAAACGAAAACCTTTTTCTCCCGGAAATTGTCTTTGTTTAAGAGGGCAGTGCTACTTTATACATCGCTTAATCAACCCAATACATACATTTGCAAGGCTGCCAGGACAACTATATACCTCATTTAACCGTTATTAGGGATCATCAATGCAGTATAGTCTGGACAGCTTTGTGGTTGGAGCATTTGGCCATGTTTCCATAACACAAATAAAGTTATAGTGGCTTTAAAAAGGTTTAGAGAAAACCCTTTCACCTGAAATGTGAAAATAGGAAAGTCCATTTGAGCCAAGTTACACATTCCACAATGCCACCTAGCAGCCATAGCTGTAAGTTCACCTCCAGTGCTGAGCTACAACGGCAAGGCATTGTGGGTATGCAAATGAGCTCAAATGCAAAACTTTTTCTCCAGGCAATTGTCTTTGTCTAAGAGGGCAGTGCTACTTTATACATAGCTTAATCAATTCAAGACAGATATTTTCAAGGCTGCAAGGACAACTACATACCTGGTTGCACCCATATTGGGATCATCAGTGCAGTATAGTCCTGACAGCCTTGTGGTTGGAGCATTTGGGCAGGTTTTCACAATACCAAGAAAGTTATTGTGGGTGGGTGTGTGTATGTATATATATATATATATCTATATATATATATATTTGCTTTTTGTTAAGTAAAAAAATTGTCAATATATAGTTGACTATTACTTTATAGGATTTTCACATGGGTACAGGGTAATATTTGGCAGGCACTTTACATGCACTGTCCAGTACTTTATTGATTTTGGGTGGGAGGTGTGGTCTGGGGTGCTTTGCGTGCATCAGATAAATGCACCCAGTGACGTAATTCACAAAATTTGACCGCAAGAGGGGTAGCATAGACCACCTAAAAGGGCCGTTATATCTAGGCTCGTTCCACAGGCACACAACATTTTTAATATAATCGTGGTCGCCAGGGAAAAGCTGAAGAGGTTGCGGCGTGGGTGGAGGATCAGATGCAGCGTTGGTTGTTTCTTTAGCCCTAGGCGGCGCAATCTGTTGAGAGATACATTTTATGGCTTTGGTTAGGGCACATAAGTAGCTACGAAATTCTTCGCATAGAACGGACGCAGCCCTGTGAGCATCAGATGCTCTTCTGATTGGAGATAGAGGTGTGTGCATGCACCACCCGTTACCACCTCGCAGGGCGATAAATGATGATCCTTACAGGGCTGCGTGCGCATGCTGAACAAAGCGAAAAGGCAAGCAGTGCACCCAATTCTTTTTCAGGGTGGTGCAAAGCTTTGAATGTTTACTCGAGAAGACCATTGATACTCTCAACAACTCTGCGGGGTTGGGGGTGGTAAATTGTACACATCCAATGCTTGATTCCCAATAATGCAGTCTTTTTCTTAAAAGGCTAATTTCACATTAAGGTTTGCACACAGACCAGCCTCCAGCCACCGTGAGAAAGGACACACATCCACTATTAGATAGCAGGATCCATTACACCTTTCACTCATGTCCGCGTGGTCGATGTGCAACTCGTGGAATGGCCCAGCAGGGCGGGACAGTGCACTTCAGATAATTTACAAATTAGACCAGTACAATAGCTCTAACATGTGGTATAGTTGACAACCATTTTCGTAATTGCCTCCTGCAAATTGGGGAAAAAACAGTCCTCCTGTATATCTGCGGTGATGTGTTGTTTGGATACATTGGATACATGGGTGGAAGGCCAAAACCATCCACCCTGCTATAGAAGCATTGGATGTCTGATAACCGGGCCTTGACCCCCCCCAAAGGTGACAAACAGGGCATCCGACTTGCGAAAGCACTTGGTACTGTCCAGATAGATTTTCAGAGCGCGTCTGACATCCAGACAGTGCAGGACCCTCTTAGCCCCGTCCTTAGGATCAGCAAAAAACGTGGGTAAGACTATCTCTTCGTTTAGATGGAAAGCAGAGACTACTTTAGGGGTGCATTCTCAGGTCCACCTTATCCTTGTGAAAGGTAGTATAGGGTTCTGATGCCACCAGAGCCTGGATTCCGCTGCCTCTGCGAGCAGAGAAGGGACCCACCAACAGGGCTGTTTTCATGGTGACCAGCCTGATGTCCGCGGATGCCATTGGCTCGAACCAGTTGTAAACCAAGGCGCCCAACACTACATTGAGGTCCCACACGGGTGTGGTTTTTTGATAGGTGGGTAAGCCTGGTGAGGCCCGCCAAATGTTGCTTGACCACCGGGTTGGACGAGGAGAAGACCTTCTCCTCTGAATTTCTGTAGGCCCCTATGGCTGCCAAATAGGTGCAGCATTTGTTCACCTGCACGCCTGAGAAAGGTGTGCGGAGAAGGAGAGCCCATCATCCAACGTGCACGTAAGGGGGTCATTCTCTTTAGAGTCTGCCCAGTGACAGAACCTAGTCCATTTAGTCTTGTACTGGCTCCTAGTAGCCTTGCTCCTAGTGCTCTGAATGATGTCTAGGTTAGGCTGAGACAGGCTCAGGTGCTTCAGCATGACCTGCTCAGGAAGCACTCTGCGAGGGCTAATTTATGTGGAGGAGGGTCAGTCCTCCTGCTGCGCCAGAAGATGAGCTGGGAACATCGGCAGGTGAATGGGTGGCCTGTATGAGAGGCTGAGAATCTCCGAGTACCACGGTCTTGCCGGCCACCACAGAGCTATCAGAATGATGCTGAGGTGACATGATTCCTTTATCTTGCAGATCACCATGTGGACCAGGGGTGTGGGAGGGAAGGCATACGCTGTCATGCTGTACTACTGTATCTGGAATGCGTCGCTGGCACTTCTTGTTGTCCCAGGAGGCAAAGAGATCCACCTTAGGACAATCTCCATCAGCACCTGATCATTCAATTGCCACTCGTAATTGTCCACTCCCGTCTGCTGAGCCTGTCCGCCTCCAGGTTGGACTCCCCCGGAAGGTGAAAGTCATCAGGTAGATGTTGTTCTCCAGGGCCCATTCCCACATGCTGATGGCTAGGCTACACAGTGGACGGTACCTGGTACCACCCTGCTTGTTGACATAGTATATGCTGGTGGAGTTGTCCGTTTGGATGAGGACAACCTTGCCCCCAGTGATAGGAAGGAACGTTTTGAGAGCTAGCCAGATGGCTTTCAGCTCCAGCCAGTTGATATGAGACTCCTGCTCCTGCAGGGTCCAGACTCCATGAGGATGTGCAGTGCAGCTGTAAGCTCCTCATCTTGAGTCTCGTGTGGGGTACGGCCAGTAGTACCGCTGCCATGATACCTAATAAGTGTTGGTGCCACCAGGCCGAGGTCACTTCTCGGGTGAAGAAGTGAGTTATGGCCCTCTTGATGGCCGTGATCTTGTCCTCTGAGGGGAAAACTCTCTCAGAGCTTGTGCCGCATATGAGGCCCAGACAAGTCAGGCTCTGCGTAGGCTGCAGCTGAGACTTCTTCAGATTGATCGACAATTCCAGCTCGTGGAGTGTGCTCTTAAGGGTGGAGGAAGTGTGATGAACCACTTCCGGAGATCTCGCCCTGATGAGCCAGTCGTCAAGGTATGGGTAGACGTGGTTGCCCTGGGCCCTGAGGAGGGCTGCCACTGAATTCATGAGCCTGGAAAATACCCTGGGGCATGAATTGAGGCCGAAGGGTAGCTCCTCGTATTGGAAATGGCAGCCCATAATCCTGAATCGCAGAAAGGAGTGATGCGGCTGCCAAATCGGGACGTGTATATAGACATCCTTCAGATGCAGGGAGCACATCCAGTCTCCCGTGCACAATGTCTCCGTAATGAGTGCTGGTGTAACCATCTTGAATTTCTGAAGAGGGAGGGAGAGGTTGAGGGTGGAGAGGTCCAACACAACTCTCAGGCCAACCTGGTTGTTCTTCTGTATGGTGTAAATCTTGGAGTAGAAGCCCAATCCTCTCTGGGAGGCTGGGACTTCCTCCACTGCCTGGCTCGCGATGGGTGACCGAATTTCCGCCAACAGAGTGGCTGTCCCAATCTGTGGGAGTGGAGGGGAGGAGAGGAAGAGATCAGTAGGTGGTACCCCATGGATACTACAGATAGGATCAAGGGGTCCGCGAACGTCTGATGCCAAAACTGTGCGTGAAGGGCCAGCCTGCCTCCCACCGGAGACATGTGGACCCATAGGGGCACGCCATGCCTTTGTTCCCTCTGAGGCTGTTGCGGAGGAGGGGGACTGAAAAAAGCCCCTGCTCCCCCCCCTTTTGTTGTTTGTGCTGGTGCTGACTCGCAGAACGGTCAGACGGTCTGTACCTTCGTTCTTGGAAGCCCTGCACCCCACCAACCGTCTGCCCCTTGTCGGAGTGTTGATGTGACTGGGTGTACGCCTCGGGTGTGGCCTTTGTAAGGATAGATAAAGACTTTTCAGTTTGCAAACTTTTTTTCTTTTTATCTAGCTCCTCATTGGTGGTGGAGTGAAAGAGGTCACCACCCTCGAATGGAAGGTCTGATATGCATTCCTGGATGTCTGGGTTAAGTTTAGTAGCCCAAAGCCAGGCAGTCCTTCTCATCTCTGTGGCGATGCATATGGCCCGGCCAGAGGTGTCAATGTGCGCCACAGTGGGCTCCATGATGTCTTGCGCCACCAGTTTAGCCTCTACCAGTTCCGCCTTGAAACTGGCTCTGTACCGGACGGTCTGGAAGGAAGTTGGCTATTTCCTGCCAAAGCCCCTGGTTAACGGCTCCCAGCAAGGCATCTGCATTGGATTGACAAAGATGCAGCACGTTGGAATAAAGATTCTTCAGGTACGCCTCCAAGATCTTCTCCTTGTCTAGCAGCGCCGTGGACTAGGTGGCCAAGGACAACTGAGGCTTTGAGTAGAGTGACACCGCAGCAATCACTGAAGAGTGCGGTTGAGGGTGGGCTGACAGCAAGGGTGGATACCCCTCCATTTACCTATACTTGGCGTCCAGGTGCCAATTGCCAGGCTGGACTGAGTGTGGTTTGAGCCACCCCTTCTTGGCCGAGGCGACAACGTCCTTCTGCATCGGGATCCCTGTTCTAGCCGCGGGGTGTAGAGTGAGGAGCTCGGCAAGTACCCCTGCTTCCGGTTGTTCGACTTCGGGTTGAGGAAGGCCCAAGTACTCTGCCAGACCTGCAAGTGGTTCGTGGAAGGCCTTGGCAGACGATGGTATGTCGGGTATTCTTTCTCATCTGTGTCCACCATGGCGCCTGGCGGGTCCGGAGTGGGGGGAGGAGTGCTGGGTGCCAAGAGCTGAGGTGTGGGGACTGGAGCAGGAGGCTACAGCGGAGGATAGTAAGGAACTGCCTGAACTGTGGGAGGCAGGGGAGCCGGAATCGAAGGAGACGGCGCGGGCAGCAGGGGCTGCACCGGGGCCTGCGAGCTGGAGCCATAAGAGGTATGACTATAGGCGCCGGAGGGAGGATGACTCCATCTGCAGAGATCTCATAAGCGTGAGGAATCTTTCAAAAAACCTATCCTCACAGGCCGGTGGGGTGGCAGGTGATATTGACGGGGTAGCAGGGAGGTTCTGGGGATGCTATGTACTCTGTCTAGGGTAAACCTGCCCTGCAATGCTGATGAATAAGCTATAGGCCACGTACCTGGTTGACAGCAGTCCCACCTTGTAACTCGTTCTCCCTCCTGCTCCGTTCCATGGGGCGGAATTGGACGAGCAGCCATCTTGTCGAGTTGCATGCCACGTGTTGAAGTCGTGGTGCTTGGGTCAATGGGCCCGGCCTCCTCCAGGACTCTTGGCAGTGGAGCAGGAGACCTACCCTGCACCTCAGGCCGAGGCCTGGTAGGCGTGTCGCCCTCGTCAGTATCGCTGGCAGTGCTGTGTGCAGGCACCTGCTCGGACATGTTGCCAGTTCAAGGGTGTTGCTTTCCTTATGTCTGAGTGAGCTGCAGCCTGCTCCACTGAATTTGTCTCATTGTTTGACGTCACCGCCCCGTCCACTGCTATTTTAGCTAACCTTTTCTGTACTAGTTTCGCTTCCTCCGTCTGGAACCTCTTAGCCATTTCTTTTTCTCATTCTTGAATCCTTTTGCAAAGGTGTATTATTATAGTCTGAATTCGGCCACCCCTTCGACCTCTATCCCCACTATCTTGTCAAGTGTCTTCTGACCTTTTAATAATGAAATAGAAAAGAGGAATAGATCGGTCCCACTGGCCACCCGTCTCCGCTCGCCACATGTCCTGCACTTTTAAAATGTATTGAGCAGCATCTTCATCGTCCCCCATTGAATACTGCATTATGAACTGCAAGTCAGGTGTGTCGGGGTACGCCCGTCGCAGTGCGTCCCACACTTGTGCCCTAATATTATCGAAAGGTACCCCATCATGCGCATCATCATCTAGTTTTACTCCAGGGTAAACCCACACGCCTTCATCCACACGTCCCCCGCCTGGTCCACACAATTTCAACAAGTAGGATTTTCATGTCCCCTACTGCCAAAGGGACCCCCGCTGTCTGTTTCTCAAAGGTGTATATCCACTTTGCAGCCCAGGCAGTAAGAACCGGGAGCGCCTTGATCACATTATTTGTTTCTATCTGTGCCCATGGCACATAATTCACCCTCCCAGGACCCTTGTGTATCAACAGCATTTGCTTGCCTAGTCCTTGCCCAACTCTCTGCTCACCACGTCCCCTTTTCCGTACCACTGCTACCTGCCCAAACCTGCTCCTCAATTGCTCGCCCCACATCCTTTCCATCTTTAGTGTAATTTCTGCAGCCCCTTGTGTTGCACCTTCCTCGTATTCGAACTCTTCAACACAGTCACGGTCTCCTTCCTGTACTTCTTGGTGCTCCTCAGTGTCTGACCTCCTTGTCCCATA
Source organism: Ambystoma mexicanum (assembly GCF_040938575.1). Taxonomy (NCBI): domain Eukaryota; kingdom Metazoa; phylum Chordata; class Amphibia; order Caudata; family Ambystomatidae; genus Ambystoma; species Ambystoma mexicanum. The sequence goes on from NC_090934.1 coordinate 881,161,862, forward strand.
ACCTGTAATTTCTGCCCCTCTAGCTTTACTCCTGTGCTTCTTGACACGCACATACTTAATGGTGGTGGTATCCCGTCTGAACAAAAAGTCCCCAGCCCTCCACTCGTCCAACCAACACTCTTGTTTATTCTCCCCTTCTTTTATTGCCCTCAACCGGGTCAACTCTGCTTGGGTTGCCTCCAATGCCTCCTATAACTCCTTCTGTAATTTGGTCTCTCACCGTGAAATGCTATTTGAGGTTGGTCGATAGGGTGGTGGAGCGGCGGCGGGCAATAGCACATATGTTTGATTGGTGTATTCTGTGGCTGGGCGGATGGTGAGTGGATAGAGCCCCTCTCTAGGGGCAGACCATGGCGCTTCCTCTGGCGCTGTTGTTGTTACTACATTTGGGGGGGCACTACCTTTGCAGCGGGACATACACCCGGTGTTATCCCCTACATCCTCCACCATCTTCCACAGATCTAAGATCTCCTTTCGTTTCTGCAGTTTGTTTACCCTTATACTTAGTGGTTAGAAACATTCTCATGTGCTCTAATAGCTCTCTATTATTAGAACTATGCTCTGGTCAGGGGTGGGGCATTCCCACTTGGGTCTGAATGGGTATGTGAGTGGGTGGATGGATGAATGGGTGAGTGGATGAGTGAGTGGAGGGGTGTAATTGGGTGTGTGAGTAGGTGAGCAAGTGGGTGGTTGTGTGAGTGAGGGAGTGGGTGGATGGATGAGTGAGGCAGTGGTGGATGAGTGAGGGAGTGAGTTGAGGGAGAGGATGGGTGAGGGAGGGGATAGTTTGCTTGTTGAGTCACCACATGTCAGGCTCTCATGCTGTCCATGAGAAGCTGATACTACACATCACCCCTTCTTCGCAGTGAAGTCCAGGAAGTCCATAACTCAGGCGCCTCCTCTTTAATCACATGAGTATTCTGCTAAACGTTGAGGTCTGCGATATGATCTTCCCCATCTTGAATGATGAACACTGTCTGAGTTTCCACAAGGCAAGGAAGAAACCGACTACTTATTTCTACATTCCTTAAATTCCGGTCACTCACACCACAATCTTCATTTAACTCACCAATTGAAGCATCAACTTTGCCACGCACCACACACACTCTTCCCATATTCCACACACATCTATCATCAACCTTCACAGCATGTTTAAACACCTACACCACACTTATTGGTTTCGACCACCATCAGGGGCCATCCCTAAGAGCAGGATGTAGCTGTATCCTCACTAAGTCTCATACAGCAGGTGCACCATTCCTGGACCTCATTCCACTTTTACCATCATGCATCTTTTTGTTCTTAACTTGGATACTCCTGATACATTCTCTGACCCGGTCAGGTCTCACCTCAATAGTTGTACTCCTCTCTAACCAGGGTGGGACTAACTTGGTATTGGCCTTGCGCCCTCGACTAAGTTCAAAAGGGGAAATACCTGTTGTGCAATGAGGGGAAAACAGATGAGCAACAACAGCATCCCTCACAGCTTTCTTCCAGTCTAACCCATTGGACCATGCCCATCGAATGGCTTCCTTGAGAATGCGCTTAAACCTCTCTACAACACCATTCGTTTGGGGATGGTATATGGCGTTAAATTTGTGTTCAATAGAATGTGCTCTACAATATTCTTCCATTTACTTAGCCCAAAATTTTGAACCATTATTGGTAACTATACACTTTGGAAGACCCTCACATTCACTGATTTCATTCAGAAAAGAAATAACTTACTTGGCAGTGATCTCAGGTCTAACCAAAACCTCTGCCCACCGAGTGTATAAGTCAATCGCCACCAGACATGGGGCCTCATTCCGTTATTGGTGGTAGCCATGCCGTTATTTGCGCCATGGCTGCCTCCAATACCGGGTCCGTGTCTGGTCTGGTTGAATGGGGACTTACCGGGACATTCTGACCTATGCGGACCCGGTAAGTCCCCATTCAACCAACCATTCCCCATTCCCATTTGAGCCCCCATAGGGCTCAATGGGAATGGGGAAGGCGCTAATTATGGGCCTGCTAATAGCAGGCCCGTTATTAGCACACTGGTCCCTTAGCAGGACCCGTAAAGAATGTGTGGTCAGACCACACGTCCTTTGCGGCTCCCGCTAAGGGACCTCGGAATTGGGCAGTAAGGGTTTAACGGCACCGGTCCCCTTGCAGGGGACCGTTATCCCTTATCGCCCACGTCGGAATGAGGCCCATGGTCTAACAGGGATGTCAGTCAACACCATGGGATGCCTTGAACTCATACACACTTTGTCACTCTTAGAACAAAGGATACAATCGTAAACTGCTCTTTCTATCTGGATATCACATCCTGGCCACCAATATTCGCCTCTTATCCTCTGCTTGGTCTTGATTATGCCTTGATGTCCTTCGTGTCCAAGGTCTATGATTCTGGATCATACATTGAACGGTGGAATGATTTTGTCCCCATGCATCACCAAACCACCATGGAGATTTAATTTATCTATGACATTGCAATAAGGCTCTAATCTTGCATCTGTAAGAAAACTTCTTCTCCTCATTCCTTCTCCACCTTCTTGTATTAGTTCTTTCAACTTGTGAAGGGATTCCTCCTCATTCATCGCTCCTTCCCATTCCTCGCGTGGAACGGGAGTAGTGTCAATGCTGAAAACCACCTCATCATCAGGGTCTTCTTTGTCAGAATCCGTTGCATTGATGAGTCTGGATAGGTAATCAGCCGATCTGTTCATAACACCAGGTACATTTCTGATCACATAATTAAATTCTTGCATCTGTGTGACCCATCTCCTGATTCGTCCTGACATCTTGTCCAGGACCTTAGATGTGAAAATTTCAACCAATGGTTTATGGTCTGTGTGAAACTCGAAATCAGTGCCCCATATGAAATTCCTAAATTTATCAGCGGACCATCTGATGGATAAAGCTTTCTTCTCAATCGTGGCATACAATTTCTCAGCATCTTTTAACAACCTAGACGCAAATGTTATCAGAAATTCCTCTCCATCATATTCCTGAGTGAGGACAGCACCTAACCCAACGTTGCTGGCATCAGTGGTGACAATGGTTTTGCAATCACTTTTGAAATTCTGTAAAACAGGAGCCCAGGATAAAGCAGAATTTATGGCTGAAAATTCATCATCACACTCTCGGGACCATGTAAAAGCATCTCTCTGCTTGAGGAGTTCGCGCATGCACACTGTATGTTCTGCAATTTTTTTTTACTAATTTCGAGTAATACTTTGCCATTTGAATAAACGTGCAAACTTCTTCTCTGGAAGTCGGCCTGAGCATTCTCTCAATTGCATCAAACAGTTGTTTCTTTGGGTGCACCCCATCAGCTGAAATAATGTGGCACAAATATTCGATCTCTGTACGGTTGATCTTGCACTTCTCCCTGCTCAAAGTCATTCCTGCATTGTTTAATCTTTCAAAAATGTATTTCAACCTCTCATTGTTCCAAATTGTCAGCATGAACAAGTATATAATCTTGGAAACATTTAACTCCATCTGTGCCATCATACAGTCTGTGCATAATTTTCTGAAAAACTGACACTGCTGAAATGAGGCCAAAAGGTATTCTCTTGTACTGAAATAAACCATTGGGTGTTATGAAAGCTGTACGGACTCTTGAATCTCGATGTAGGTTTACCTGATGATACGCATACATTAAATCCAACGTAGAGAAGAATTTGTTGGGGCCAATTGTGTACACTATCTCTTCAATATTGGGAAGCGGGTGCCTCTCAGGAATCAAGCATTTATTTAATTTGTGCATGTCAACGCAAATTCTAAGTTTCCCTGTCGTTTTCCTCAATACCACCAATGGTGAAACCCATTCAATGGCATCAATTCTCTTGATGATGCCCTGTGACTCCAACTTCCTCAATTCAGTCTTCACCTCATCTGCCATGGACAAAGGGATACTTCGTAGCTTTTGCACTACAGGCCGGTGCCCTTCTTTCATCTGAATCTTATGGACAAATCCACGCAAACACCCAATTTCGTTTCGAAATATTTCTTCACTCACAGTTTGCGTCATAGACTTCATGAATACTGCCTCTCTCAACAGCGAACACTGACTCTTATGCGTTGGGCTCTAATCTGACCTTGGGTTTCTGTTGATGTGTACAACTTAATAAAGGGGTGTTCCCTTTTTTCGTGATATAGATCTTTCTTCTGGCCGTTCTCCCTCCTGAATTTTAAATCGCCCCAGAACCAATTATGTCGATCGCTACACCACCGTACGCCTTAGGGTTGATGTCAGTTTCATGAAGATACTCTTGCTTGTAGCGATCCCATCGACTTATGGGCAGTAGCGTGTATTTAGCACCAGATCTATCATCATATCCATAACAATGCTGTCAACACATACTGTGGACCTGGGACTTTCAATCTCTTGCTCGTACTCAAATTCACCTAAAATCATGTAGACACATTCTTCTGCCTCTACTCTTCACCAATGTAATTTGTCGTGGTTCTCTTCACTTTACAGCACTTGGACAAGTGTCCTATTCCTTTGCACAACTTACAGATTATTTTTTAGTGGGGAATTCCAGGTCATCCGCCCAGTGACCCACATTGTCGCATCTGTAGCATCTGCTGGGACTATTCTTGCATCCACGGAAAGATGCTCTACCTCTCCTGTCATTTCTGCGACCTGTTCTTCGCCACTTCTCGTGATATCTTCTCACTCCAAAATTCTCATCAACTGGCATATTATTGTCCTTGTTGTCAGTCAATGCCAGCGCATGCCAACCTCCCATTGTAGTCCGATCGTCAGAGGATTGCTGCAGCTGGGCTTTCTGAGGGCTGTATCCTCGTCGTAGGATGCAGCACGCAGTATTAAGGGGTCATTACTTTATTATATGATTAACTTATAAAGAGTAACGTTGAAATAAGTAAATGAGATGACAAGAGAGAGCCCCACTGGCTGTGACTCTCCTGCGCTGCTCCTGCCACCAACTGCGACACATGTTGTTTACATTTGTAACAGGCTATGTAGACAACGCGTGTCAGTCACTGCCAGCGCATGCCAACCTCCCATTGTCAGCACGTGTCAGGCTCTCATGCTGTCCATGAGAAGCTGATACTTCAGTGAGTGAGGGAGTGGGTGGATGAATGAGGGTAGGTGCGTGGAGAGTGATTGGGTTGAGTGAGTGGGGGAGTGAATGAGTAAGTGGGGGGGTGGGTGAGTGAATGAGTGGGTAGCTGGGTGAGAGATGGAGGGATTGGGTTTGGTGTTGGAGGTAGGCGTGGGTGGCTAAGAGAGGGGGTGGCTAAGTAGGTGAGGGAGAGGGTGGGTGGGTGGGTGATTTAGGGAGGGGGATGAGTTAGGGAGGAAGTCGGTGGATGGGTGAGTGGGTGGGTGGAGGAGTGAGTTGAGTGGATGGGTGGGTGGGTGAGAGATGGAGGGGGTGGGGTGGTGGTGGATGGAGGGGTATGTGTCTGAGGGAGGGGGTGGGTGAGTGCGTGAGCAAAGGTTGGGTGTGTGACTGTGAAAGGGGATGGATGAGTGAGGGAGGGAGTGTATGGATGGGTGGGTAAATAATTGGGTAAGTAGGTGAGTATGTGAGTGGGTGGGTGAGTGGGTTTAGGGCAGCTCAGCATAGAAAAGTGGATAGGCAAGTGGTTGGTGGGTGAGTATGTGTGTCTGAGTAAATTAGTTGGTGGGTCGTTGAGTAGATGATTGTGTGGGCGAGCAGGTGAGTCAGTGAATGAGTGGGTGTGTAGGTGAGCACAGGTGAGTGGATGGGTGAGTAGGTGAGTTTTATGGGTATGTGCCTGGGTAAATGGGTGAGTGGGTGGGCGAATGGGTGAGTGGATGAGTGAGTAGGTGAGTGAGTGGGTGCATGGGTGAATGGGTGGGTTCATGAGTGAGGGAGTGGGCGGTTGGGTGAGTGTAACGCTCACCTGGTATCCACGGGGACGTCACTCAACCTGTTCTGACCTCTTACGACCTCGAACCCTTCCCTGGAGTCTACTCGACTGGAGACTGGGCCTGAAACATAGGATTGGTAGAGTTTAACTCCCTATTGTCTCTGTGTGCCTGAACCCCTTCTTCCCCGGGGTCCAACCCTTCCCTTTGATCCACAGCTCACCTTGTTTTCTTGGAAAGTGTGCTCTCTGTCCTGCTTTCAGCGCAGGGGCGCGTTGATTGATGCGGGCTCGTTGCTGCCTAGTTACTTCACTGGCATGAGTCCGACAGGTAAGTATAATGAGTCTTTTGAACAGTTCTCTAACTTCGTTCCTTTCCTTCCTTAGATGATGGCCGGCGTCCGGGGATGGCGACGTGCTGCTGAGATGAGTAGCGCTGAAGGTGAGTGAGAGCGCAATACGACCCTTTCGTATTTGTATTGAACTGAGTTCTTTTTAGGTGCTGCGTCGTTTTCAGCGTGGATGCTGGTTATGAAGAAGAAATGCGGTGAGTAAGCGCGGTATGCGGCGCCTCTAGATGTTTCCACGCTAACCTGGAGTCTTTTCCCTCTTGCAGATGGATGAGGAGTTCCGGAGACAGAGTTCCCCCAGAGCGGCTGGGATTCAGGTAAGGGTTTGAAGCTTGTACAGTCATTAAAAATAAGCGAAGATTTGCTGAATGCTTACTAATGCCTTTTTTCTGTTCTTTTCCCTTTTCCTTAGGAAGCAGCGTGCCGGGATGGGAATGACACTGCCGAAGATGCCCGCAGAACAGAAGGGGCGATGAATGATGGGCAGAAGCGCCGCAAGGTAAGGCTGTTCCTAACGGTGTTCTTGTTCTTGCAGGAGCTGAGCGCAGAAGAAAGATGCAGGCCTACTGGAGACCGATCCGAACACGGTGAGTGTCACGCTGCAGGTGCAGAAAACACAAAGCATGTTTCCCAGCCTGGGCATGGCTTAAATAGTCTCTGGGCTGAACCACACCCAAAAGACTAGACTGCACATGCAGTTCTGGGAACCGAAATATGTGGGGGCATCCATCTTGCCCCCATCAATGCACTACAGGTCCAATCCCCAATGTTATCCTATGGGAGTGAGTGAGACTGGTGCCACAAGCGCCAAGTATGACTCCAAGTGGGTCTTTGGAGGGACGGAGAGGCTCTTGAGGGCCATGTAGGTGATTGCGGCCTGGCTCCAGCCTGACATCTTGGAGGGCTGGGGACATGAGGGGCAGGAATCATGACAGTGAGTGAGTGAGGCAGTGGGCAGGTGAGTGAGCGAATTGAGTGAGGGTGGAGGTGAGTGGGTAGATGAGGGAGGAAGAGAGTGGGTGAGTGAGGGAGGGGGTGGGTGGGTTTGTGAGTGACAGAGGCAGTGGATGAGTGAAGAAGGGCTGGGTGTGTAAGTGAGTGGGCAAATGGGTTGCGTGAATTAGTAGTTGGGTGAGAGATGGAGGGGATGGGTTGGTGATGAAGGCAGGGGTGGGCAAGTGAGGGAGAGGGTGGGTGGATGTCTGAGGGAGGGTTTGGATGAGTGTGGAAAGGGGATGGGTGGATGTATCAGTGAGTGGGTGGATGAGAGATGGAGGGGGTGGGTGGGTTGGCGATGGAAGGAGGGTTGGCTGACTGAGGGAGGGGTTGGATAAATGAGGGAGTGAGTGGATGGGTTAGTAAGTGATTGAGTAGGTGAGTGGGTCAGTGAGTAGATTAATGGGTGGGTGAGTAGGTGAGTGGGTGGGTGAGTAGGTGGATGGACTGCTGAGTATATATAAGTGGTTAGGCAAGTGGTTGATGGGTGAATAGGTGGGTCTGAGTAAATGAGTGGGTGGGTGGTTTAGTAGATGGCTGATTTGGAGAGTAGGGGAGTGGGTGGGTGAATAAGTGGGTGGGAGATGGAGGGGTGGTTGGGTGATGGAGGGAGTGGTGGGTGACTGAGGGGGGTGGGCGATTGGAGCTGATTTTGGCAAGTGGGGGAGGTTGTACAATAATAGCATTTTAATAATGCCTTTGTTGCACAACCCTCCTCCAAGCACGATAAGTGTTATTATGTAGCTAGACTGGCATTTTAATGCAGCCAATCTACCCATTTCTTATTACGATATGATATTTTGTATTGGGCATCTTTGTTAAAGCAAGCATGTTAAGTATTAAGCTAGACTGGCAGTTTGGTGCAGCCAGTTTGGATATATTTGCATACTGTGTCGTGCATTTCTAATAGTAAAGCCAACAGGAGTATGTTGTGGGGGTACTGGCATAAATTGGTAGAACTAGCATGCACATGTTTTCTTATAGTATCAGTACTAGCATTATGCTAAGTGCATAATACAGGAGTATGTTCATATATGGGAATACTGGCATATTGTGGTGCACCCAGCATGGAAATGTATGGGCACAGCCAGCGTGAAAATGTGTTTTATACTTGCACATATTGTGGGCAAAGAGCTGGAGGTAAATCTCCATCTTTTCTATTTTCGGCACTATTACCGCCAGCGTTAATAGCGCCGAAAAACCTCATGGACTCAGAATAAATGGGGACTAACAGCGTCACCACAACTCGGGATCCGAGGCAAATTGAGCCATACCGAGTTGCAGTAAGATTAATAGCACTGGGCGGTATCCTGGCACAATTATTGCTGGGATACCGCCCAACTAGTGATTAGGCCCTGTCTTTCATCTTTACGAGGATGATAAATTGAATACCATGAAATGGGGACATAAAACACATGTAGTTAAGGCACGGTGTGTGGAATCTGGCATGGAGCACTATATAATAATACACGTTATACCATGCACGTGAGGTATTAACTGAAATTGAATGGTGTTATTGAGGTGTTTCAGGTTGCACTTGCCATATGATGGCAACAACTGGGCATGTGAGGGCTACGCCTAATGACATTAACTGGCATTTAGCTCTGAATGCGATAATGGAATCCCCTGCACATGTAATGTTGCACTTTTAAAATTAAAAGTGCTACTTAGGTGGCAACACAAATAATATTCAAAACACATCAAGCAGGCCCATTATCATATCCATCACTGCAGTGGCTGTCTTTGTAGCAGAGGCAAGCAAAGTTGATGCCATTGGGAGCCACAGCAAATGGTTTCAAGGGGCAAGAACAATAACAAAGAAATATTCTGTACAAGGACAGGAAGTTAATAAAGTGAAGGTTCAAATCGGAAAACTGGGGAGCAAAAAAAAAATGCAGGATGAGCTATAAATTAGAATCAATGAGACTAAAGACTGGAACTGCAGGTTACAATCAAGGACACTATTGGCTGGAATTAAGGACTGTAGACAAAGAGAAAATGGATTGCAGGGCCGAGAGCAAAGGGGTTACAGGGCAGAAGGAAAACGGCATAGCAGAGGGAAAGAGCCTGAAGAAAGACTGCAAGTTGCACCAGAAGCAGAGCATAGGGTTGCACACGTATATGCCCATGTCTTCATAAAACACACATTGTATTATACAAATTGATATTACACAGGTTTTTTAGGAAAACAGACTACATTTTATTACAGAAAAATCCAGAAAGATTCTGACGGGGACCTCACAGGTCTTTTACATCACCCATCATCTGTTACCATGACGTTGACCCTAGGAGCCCTGTTGACCTGCCAGCTGCCTCACTGGCCTACTGGCTGTCTGCGCTGTCTCAGGGATAGTTGCATAATCCATTGTCCAGCCGGACAGTCCAGCACCCAAGCCTGGGCTAAATATCCAACCAATGGGCAACACGAGGGGCCACCCCCGCCTTCCATGCCTGCTTGGCCTAGGGCGCGAGTGGACCCCTCAACTCACAACCCGGGTAGAAAATTCATAACTCATCTATGGTCAACATTTTGGTCATGGTCTGAACATTTTCCATATTCCATTGTGTAGGTCCCGATCAGCAGTGCTACAGGGTTGATTGTGCTTCATTCCAGCAGCCATCCACCACCTCCCCCAGTGGTAGGGTACAGGAAATCAAACATTAATGTCTAGCCGGACAATACACAAACCCTAGCCTAGGCCTCTATGTCAGAATATAAGAACGCCCCCATTTAACCATATTTCATCGTTCCATGATGAGAAAATATCACCTCAGTACAGGTGAAAACTATATAGCTTGGTTATGGTAAAATTCTGGTTGGGGTGTAGCCTCTGATGCCTGTAACCCCACCCCTTCACTTCTTTAGCTCACTGTCCTTTTGCTTCTTGAAGCACTTAAATTCAGTGTGGGAGGACCCTCCACAAGAAGAGCAGATGTGCTTAAATCTGCAGGTGGCACCTTTTGCGCAAGAATTCTTGTTGAACTGCCAGCATGCAGTATCTGGGTTGAAAACCCAACTAGCAGGGCAACCGGAGTTGTGTTCTGTCGCACCAAAGGAAGTAGAGGCTCCAGCATAAGCTCTTGCGCGGGTCATCTCATCTAACCAGCTATTTTTACATCCCTTTGATCCCATCTCATCTCTGGCTGGTTGGCCTGCATCTGATGAAATTGGATATCGTACTTCAGCCACGCCTCCTGATCGTATTTGCGCTGGGCCGAAACAATAGTGTTGAGATCTCCTATCATTGAGTGCCACTGTGAGTGTGTCTACATTAGCTCTATTCAGAAAGACCCTCACAAAAGATGGGCTCCCTATCTTCAACGTCATTGCTCAAGAGATCGCTTCTACGAAGTGCAAGACTCTCGTGAACTGGGCGAACTCCAAAAAAACAAACTACATGAACTAGCATGCACAACGGAGGACCTTATCACTAATCCCCAAAGAGTTAGCAAAAAATTTAAAAATCAGGATTGGATAAATACCAACGACCGAGCTTCGGCGTGCAAGTTGTTGAACCATCTTCCTCCTACGTTTAATAGGCTAAACTCTCCTTTAGCCTATTGCTTAAAATTTCCGGACAGGAAACTAAGGTCCATCTTTTGAAGAGCCCGCTTGAACATGCTTCATACAAGAGAAATCTTGGGAATAAGACACCAAACAGTCACTAAAATCTGCAGATTAATGTAAAGCCCCAGATTCTATTGAGACAGTTCGCCATCTCCTCCTGAACTGTCCCTCTTTAATCCAAGAACGTACTGCCTTCCTGACACCCTGTTGGGTAGATTCTCATTTGATTGAAGAAGACACCTGGTGGTGCCGTCTCATCTCAGGGGAAAAAACCTGCTGGGCTTTAGCTACATCCAAACTGATGGAAGCCGCGTTTATTAAAATCAACACCCTCGGGCTTGGCTCAACTTCGTCCAACTCTTTGCCTTAATTGCCTCCTCTTGCTATGAGGCCAGCAATGGAAGTTCTTCACAAACATGACATCCGATGTCTACCTGACAGTAGACTTGAATTTTGATAACCAGAATCTGCACGTCATCTCTATGGACGATGTTAGCCTTGTAAAAATCATTTATTTTGATTGTGCACAAGTAAATAAAAAAAAAATAGTGTTGAGATAATAAAATAGCCCTTCGCCCAATTCAGACTTCTTTTCAATCAGGACACTAGCATATATGACATGTAATCCAATTCAACAGACTTTTATCGACCAATATTTTCTTGGGTTTAAACCATATGACCTTCCCTTCCTGCTGCTTTTCAGCCAACGCCCCCCCTATAGATCAAATCAAACACATCCACAAATTCTCCTTTCCATATTTTCTCTTTAACCTCGCTGGTCAGATGCCAATATAAGCTACCCACGGGGATATCAAGGGGGAAACACTACCATATGCCCTTGCCATAAACAACGCAGTCCCTTGTACTCCGGGCAGCATCGTTGCCGCTCCCTCCCCAGTTTTCCCAGACCATACCTGCACGGGGAGGCCACAGCCACACCGCTCACTGTCGGCGCCACCGGTGAGGAAGTGACCGCGGGCACAGCGGGAGGGCAAGCGGCAGAGTGTCCCCCCATTGTAGATGCCCCACCCTGTGACACCCCCATTAAAGGCATGGTCTAGTAAACAATTTTATTTAAAAAATAGATAGGCAACATAAAAAAAAAATACTAGCATTCTCTTTTTTAAAACTTCCTATGTAAAATTTTGAGCTATTCAAGCTCAAAATTCGCAAAAGCAAAAAAAAAAAAAAAGCAAGCACATGGGCGCATCCATTTTGTGAAATGGATGCCCTCCTGTGCTGGCTTTTGCTTTTGCGGCACTAATGAAGGAAAAGCCAGCCAGCTGTAGTAAACAAAAGCTACCGCTGGGTGGCTTTCCCTTCATTAGTGCTGTACGCGGAGGACGGGGACCGGAGACCAGAGCAGGAAAGCTGCAGCTGAATCTCGGTAAGTGCTATTTATTTTTTTTTAAAAAATAAGCACTAGCTGCGTTTTTTTTTCTAAGTTTTCCGGGCTGGAGGAGCCCGGAAAACTTAGAAATAAAACCACAGCTTTAAAAACATGTATTTATGTTTGCGGTCGCTTTTCAAGCGGCCGCAAACATAAATACAACGTTATTGTGTTGGAAAACACTGTGGTTTTTTCTTTCCAAGTTTCTCAGGCTCCTCCGGCTCGGACCCAAAGTGAAAGCCACAGCAGGCAGAAACACAACGCGGTTGTGTTTACATGCCGCGTAGTGTTTCTGCCTACAGCTGATTTCCCATTTGGGGTTCTCGGGCTCCCCGTGGGGAGCCCCAAATGGGAAATGCTAAATGCTGCGTTGTTTCTGCCTAAATCTGCTTTCCCATTTGGGGCTCTCGGGCTCCCCGTGGGGAGCTCGAGAGCCCCAAATGGGAAAGCAGATTCAGGCAGAAACAACGCGGTTGTTTTCCGCAATGCTGCGTTGTTTCTGCCTGAATCTGCTTTCCCATTTGGGGCTCGCGGGCTGAGCCCGAGAGCCCCAAATGGGAAAGCAGATTCAGGCAGAAACACAACGCGGTTGTGTTGGAAAACGCTGCGGTTTTTCTTTCCGAGTTTCTCAGGCTCCTCCGAGCCGGGGGAGCCTGAGAAACTTGGAAAGAAATACTGCAGCGTTTTCCAACACAATAACGTTGTATTTATGTTTGCGGTCGCTTCAAAAGCGACCGCAAACATAAATACGTTTTTAAAGCTGCAGTTTTATTTCTAAGTTTTCCGGGCTCCTCCAGCCCGGAAAACTTAGAAAAAAAAACGCAGCTAGTGCTTATTTTTTTAAAAAAATAAATAGCACTTACCAAGATTCAGCTGCAGCTTTCCTGCTCTGGTCTCCGGTCCCCGTCCTCCGCATACAGCACTAATGAAGGGAAAGCCACTCAGCGGTAGCTTTTGTTTACTACAGCTGGCTGGCTTTTCCTTCATTAGTGCCGCAAAAGCAAAAGCCAGCACAGGAGGGCATCCATTTCACAAAATGGATGCGCCCATGTGCTTGCTTTTGCGAATTTTTAGCTTGAATAGCTCAACATTTTACATAGGAAGTTTTAAAAAAGAGAATGCTAGTATTTTTTTTTTTATGTTGCCTATCTATTTGTTAAATAAAATGTTTTACTAGACCATGCCTTTAATGGGGGAACACTAGACCTTTTGTGATTGACGATGGTGCGGTATTGAAAGGCAGAGCAAGGGCTTTGCCAGCATGGGTTACTTCATGATAGACTGTGCAGTTTCTTTGTTGGAAGTCAAGTCAGGCAAGACAGGAATTTCTTCGTAGACAGTAGGCAAGGGTACACCAGAAAACAGAATCAAGGGGCCAGATTCTTAAATCATTTTTTGCTCCAAAGACGCATCTCCTCACTTGTGCCAAAAAATGAAACAGCTTAATTCAGAATGGGCATCTAAATCAGCGCATCCTAGATACCCTTTGCGCATCTGCACAAATAAGGGGGCATTTCAGGACACTTAGAAGCACATCCAAATTCACAAAGGGGAAGTACATTTATGCCCTGAAAAGAGGGTCATCAGCCAGCACCTTTTGAAACAGGGGCAGGGGTGGGCCAAAATCATGGCAGGGTCATTATTGACCCTGTCATAATTTGTTTTTGAAGTGTGACAGACGCTGTTTAAACCACGACTATCACACTTGCATTTCCATCTCGCAAACGGGAATGTAAATGCTTTTTTCACCAGTCATTCAACCCAGATGGGGCCTTTAACGGCCTGTCTTGGCGAAATGTGCTCCCAGCAACAATGTCGTTGCTGGGAACCTCTCACAGATAATACACTAATGTATGCTAGCGAGGTGGACCGTACATCCTTGCACTGTTGCCCAGCCCCTCCTGAAATGCTCAGGTCACCTTTGAGAATAGGGAGCCCTGAGGAATTTTTAAAGCAGAGGAAACGAAATGAGAGCATTCTCCGTGCTCCTTCCATGCTCACTGCTTTTGAGATTCTTGCCCACAGTATTCATGATTAACTGTTCTAATGCATCTTTGTCTACGGACAAAACTTCAATGGCACTCACATGCCTTGAATGGTTCTTCAAATAAGCAGAATCCACTAGACAGTCACTCACCTCAGTAGATACAACAGAAACTATATCCATTACTGAGTGGTGTGATGTGGGCAGTCCAGGCTACTCTTGACTACGATTCTGTAAATGGTATGAAGGCTGCATGACACCAATAACTGCACTTATCAGAAGGTCTTGGACAACTTGATTGAAGTTTATGTCTTTCCTGATGGTTAACGAACTATCAGGAAAGCATTGGTGTACAGGTGTCTAGACTTCAGTGCCTTTGGTTTTCAAATTGACAGACAGATCTGAGGTAATGGCTCAAGTCAAATCTGAACTGTGTACTGATACAGGGTTCAATTCAAGTTTGAAGTCATTGCCTGACTCAAATGCCTGGTGCAAAGACGTATGCAAAAGAGAGAGAATCAGGCTTTGCGACTTCAGGAGAAGCAGGTGGTTTGAATGAAAGTCTGGCATCCAGGGTAGGATCTGGAGCATCTTCAGAGGAAGAAGCATCTGGACTCAGATCCGAAAGAAGGCAAGACATAATTTGTAGTAGAACAACAGATTTTAACTGCGTTGTCAACAGGGGGAGTACATTCTTTACACGCTTTGTCATGATCTGAAGTAATTTGGCTGGTGAAGGAAGTTAAATGAGAATAATGTTCCATTTTAAGCTTTAGCTGGTAAGCATATGCCATGGTCAAGGTTTCCAACTGCTCTGTACCAGCAGTCAAGAAGGCCACACAGGATACACAGAAGACTATTTAGAAATTATAGTTCAACAGTTTATTAGGACAAACATACTACAGAAAGGTCGACTATGAAGTGATGACTCCTTTCCTCCCCAGTGGTTCTCTCATACACTTCTTCTTTCAGGGGTTAACCAGTTGAAGGATTTCTGTGGTTTCACACCCCAAGACTTGCTATGATGTATACACAGGGGTGTGTAGGCCATCCTAGTCAAATCCTTCGTCAGTACACATCAGTGCACTATATACCAGCACTATATATCCCTCTTTATAAGGGTGAGTTGAAGTCAAGCATCACTCTCCTCTCCCTCTGAACCTCTCCACATCTCTCTTTCTGCCTTATCTACAATCAGACTTCCCCATGCTGGGGTCCCTGACTGAACTGCTTCTGATCTCGTTGCCTCAGTCTTGCACCCCCACACACCTCTGCCATGCGCATTGGGTCAGACCAGGCTTCATTGTTCATTCATGACCTGACTTGCTTTGGGATGACCCTTTTGTTCTTACTGGTCAATGTCTTCCAATGGCATCACCATCTCCCCCTTACAACCACCTTCTTCCAATATTGCCAAATCCTTATGGAATCCACCCCCTTTAACAACCTCCTCCTCCTCCTGATGGTACCACTACTACCTGACCAACTCTACCTGACAACCTCTTCCTTCAGATGCTACCACTTCCTCCTAAGGACCACCTCTTACTGACAGTACCACATCCCCCTGCTCCTTTTCCCCCTCGCTGCCATCTCCTGTAACTCCATTCCTTTATCACCTCCATCTTTCTCCAAATGCCTGCCACAACTCACATTGACTGACTGGGGCTGTGTCATTTTATATTGTGTTCGGCCCACCATCTGGTAGTGTCTTTTTGTGATGGTATGCACCTATGCCATTTTATTGTGTGAGGGCTGGGATTGGTGGTTGACCTCGGTCTGCTTTGGGTCTAGGAGGTTAGGCCAACCCTATAACTGGCTTGTCTGCCATCTTGAAAGTTAGTAATGCCTCTGCAGCCCTCTACTTTGGAGCATGTGCTGAGCAGAGGTCTCCTGCTTTCCCTGTGTAGGACTAACCATCTCGGAAAACACTAAACTCCTCATTTCAGTCTTGTAACTTTTACGCTGTGAAATTCAAACATTGTATCCCTGGCATAAGAAAATTCCGCTGGGGAACCATACTTCTCAAACTTTATTCCTCACAGCACGTTCTCCCAGTTTAGAACACCACAGAATTGCAACATTGTATCTGCAGGAACTTTGTTCACTGTGGTTCCTCTGAACTATATGAAATTACTCCTCTGATTGTGCATGTGTGGTGGAAACTATAAAAACCTACACTCCATATGTCAAGTGAATTTAATTGATGACCCTTAAAAGGGAATGGGCCTCATTACAACCCGGTCGTAAGTAAGTTGTACCGGTCATTACCGGTATGGCGCAAGTACCATGTCCGTGCTGGCAATAGACCACTAAAAGCGGCCTATCACGAGTACGCGGGCACGAGCTTTGCGCCATGCCGGTAATGACCCCACCACCATGCCGTAAAAGGGCGAAAAATCCTACGTGGTGCAAATAACTCCTCCGGCATCCAAGCCATCGGCATTAGCGGTCACCGCTAATAAGCGGAACCGGAAGTAGCGTCATCGCACAGGAACGGGAAAGAGCACGCCGGCCAGCTTTAACAACACAATCCATTGCCATCCACCACAACCAGGAGCCATCTGACCCCCAGAACTCTGCCACACCTCCAACACTACCTGCTGCATCTGATCATGCCGAAAGCTGTCAAAAAAACCACTGATTGCCTGCGCAAGGAGCGCTTCTCCCGCTTCTTAACCATGTTAGACGCTGCAGGAACATGCCGATGTTGTGTTTTCCTCAGACATGTCCCACCCTGCAGTGCAGCGCAAGAAACAGATATGGGCGGAGGTCGCCCAGAAAGTAAAAGCCGTTGGCACCACACCCCGCACTCCCAAAGATTGCCGTAAGTGCTGGGACGATCTGCGGTTACGCGTGCGGAGCATCGTCTCCGCCAACCACAACCTGGGGATGGCAACAGGCGGAGGTGAGGAGTCCCCCATCAAATTGCAACCATGGGAGGAGATATGCGCCAGCACCATAGGGACAGATGCAATTGAGGGAGTGGGGGACATGGAGCGAGGAGCCCCGTCATCAGTCGATGCAGGTACGTGTCCCAAATGAAACAATGCTAATACCACCACGATGATGTCCACCTGAACTGACAGTGCAATGATGTAGAGCAGGGTCCACCAGCCACATATGTACAAGACTGCCTACAGGCAGTGCACAGCATCACATTGTCCACATGCACAATGCACCCTATATGTGTTTCAACCCAGACGCCTCCATGCATCACCCACCCAAAGGCCAACCAACCCGTATGTCACTTCTCCAATGTCAATCATCTGCCATTCCATATGAATGCAGCCACCCCAATGCATGCCCGATGCCTGTAGACCCATCACTAACCCTCTCCCTCTATTGGTCCCCAACAGGCACGCATTCAGACAGCAGTGACAAGGACACCAGGGAGGAAGATGTCACACCACAAAAGAAGGCCAGGGGTGAGGAGGGAGAACACCGTCCCTCGACTTCAAGGGGTAGAGGCCAACCTGCACCACTGCGGAAGGCCAAGAAAACCCCACAAAACACAGCACCAATGTGCACTACGGCCCCTACAACAGCACCCACACCAGCCACCATCACCCAGGAGGCAGTGGCAGAAGGCACAGCATCGCCTGCCAGCAGCACAGTGGGTGAGACAGCTGCCACAGCAGCCCTATCGGACGATGAGGCAGATGTTCAGCTGCATGGCGCAACATCTGCCACAGGCCCCCTGCACTCACCACAACTATCCCCATGCAGCTTGCAGAACAGCAGCATGCACGGGCTGTCACCTGGTGATTCATGGCCCGCAAGTGCCAGCCCCACACCAACTGTGCATGATGAACAAAGCATGATGGAAACCCCTCACACATCCACCCAAGTTCCAACCAGCCAAGAGGGGATCAGGGCTATTCAGATGCGCCAGGAGGAGCTCACAGGGCTGTTGACGCAGCATATAATGGAATGTGGCAGGGCAAGGGATGACATTAAGGAATGTGCTGCATCCCTGAAAACAGCAATCGAGACCACCTCGAAGGACATTTGCGCCGAATTGGCAGCAGTGCGGCACGTCCTCTCTGAAATGGTGGCAGCAATGCAGGCCATGCGTCCACCACAGTTGTCAGAACAACCTAGGTTATCTTCGAATGCAAGTTCAACCAGGACCAGCCCCGTGCGTAGGTCTGCCCGGAACCTGCGCAGATCGGACAGGGGTGCACCTGGTGCTGGAGGAGAGGGAGGGCTGTAGGTACAGGCAGGCATTCTGATGCCATGTGGACTAATGTTGCACGCTACTGCACACCATGTGTGGGGAAGTCAAGGGGGGAGAGGGTGTGTGGGGGAGTTGAGGGGGAGAGGATGTGTGGGGGAGTTGAGGGGGGAAGGGTGTGTGGGGGAGTTGAGGAGGGAGGGGGGAGAGGTTGTGTGGGGGAGTTGAGGGGGGAGGGGAGAGGGTGTGTGGGGTGGAGGGCTTGTGCACTTTGTTATATTTCTTTAATACACCTTTTGGGAAATCATAATTCACATCTGCGGACATTGCTTATTGTGTATGTGTGCTTTATTGGTGAACAGTCTACAGTGTCCATGTCCCTGACACACCCAGTGCCCTGAATGCCACCTCCATGTCACACTCCCCATCCATGTGTGCTAGAAACATTGGTTGATCAGAGTCTGACGCATGGCACGTCCCTCCTGTGCATCGCTGCCTCCCTGAAGTGCAGCCCCATCTCCACCCTCCTCATCCTCATCGTCAGGTGGTTGCAGTTCAGCATCAGGGGGCAGAGGCACATTCCGTCTGATGCACATATTGTGTAGCATGACACATGCCATGACGATCTTGGCCACCTTCTCATGGCGGTACAGGAGTGCCCCACCAGACCTGCTGAGGTAGTGAAACCGTGCCTTCAAGTGGCCAAATGTCTGCTCAGTCACCACACGGGTACGTGTATGCGCACGATTGTAGTCCTCCTCATGCCTGTTCTGTGGGTTCCGGACTGGGGTAAGGAGCCACCTCTTCATGGGATAGCCTCCATCAGCTGCATGTGGGCAACAATGTATATGTGTAAGTCATCACATCATATGGGACCTGTATCAATGACACCATAGCATGCATTTATTTCCTGATTTCAACCACATTTCCATGCATGAATGGAGACACACGATGTGACTGCTATGTGTGTATTCCTCTTATGGACAGGTGTGCATGCCATCGTCTAGTGGGCGCAAGGGGTCCTGTTCCTTGTGAGTGCTCATGCACTGTGTTAGTTCACGTCGGTTGTTTCCATGATCTGGCTGGTGTGCAGTCATTTGTATGCTTTCATCCTGTCACCGTTGATGTCAGCCTCATAATGATCTCACTATGCACAACAAATGGTGACATGCAGTTTTGTAGGACCTCTGTGTCAGTGTAGTGGTGCATTAATGTATTTGGCCCTCATGTGACTCCTTTGTACGCAGTAATGGGGGTCAGTCCTTTCTGTTAATGGTATTTGGTGCTGTGTATTGGCCATACTAATTGCTTGTAGCTGCATTGTGTTGTGGGGGATACGGTCTGATTGAGTACAGTGCACATGTAGATGGCTATGGTATGGTTGTGACACTGCATCATTTACATAGTAGGGCCGCTTACATCTTGCATTATGTGGTCAGGTGTCAGGTCCGGTCTGGCCTGCTTTGGGGTATGAGCATGGTCCATTCTCTCAGGCACTCACAGCCAGGTGAAGTATGCATCTCCCCCCCATCTCAGCCAGGTGAAGTATGCATCTCTCCCCCCCCATCTCAGCCAGGTGAAGTATGCATCTCTCCCCCCCCATCTCAGCCAGGTGAAGTATGCATCTCTCCCCCCCGCATCTCAGCCAGGTGAAGTATGCATCTCTCCCCCCCATCTCAGCCAGGTGAAGTATGCATCTCTCCCCCCCATCTCAGCCAGGTGAAGTATGCATCTCTCCCCCCCCATCTCAGCCAGGTGAAGTACGCATCTCTCCTCCCCATCTCAGCCAGGTGAAGTATGCATCTCTCCCCCAATCACCTACCCACATTGCATTTCCATGGGCCTAACATCCAACTCACCGAGAAGCCAGGATCTCTGCCCTGCATGTCGCTCCATGCAGCGTGGTATCGTGGAGTTCCACAGGACCATTGAATCATGGGTTGATCCGGGGAATCGGGAACAACGATGTGTGATGATCTTGTTTGAGTCACATACCATTTGCACGTTGATGGAGTGGTATCATTTACGGTTGCGGTACGCTACCTCCATGGAATGTGGGACCACCAATTCCACATGGGTGCAGTCAATGGCGCCAATGCAACCAGGGATGCCGGCCAGTGACTGGAATCCAACTTTGGTGTTTGAGATCTCATGGCCAGTCCGTGGTAAGTAAATGTGGTCGCCTGTGTGCTTCAGGAGGGCATCAAGCACTTGGTTCAGCGTACGTGATAATAATGGTTGTGATATGCCATGCATGTGCCCCACTGTGTGCTGGTAAGTGCCTGTGCCCAGGAAGTGGACCACAGACACTACCTTCAGTAGGGGTGGGATGGCGGTGCGTGTTGCAATCAGGCTGACAATGTCGTCATGTATCATGTCCACAATGGTGGTGATGGTGTCCCGGTCCAGACGGTACAGGGTGTGGATCTGCTCAGGGGTTAAGTTGAACGGACTGGCTCTGATGCGAGGGATTGGGGGCTGCCTGCCTGGTGCCATTGCCAATGCTGGGCCTGCCTCACCCTCCTTCTCTTCCTGCGTCTCCTCTGTGCTGCCTGTTGTTGTTGTTGGTGTTGCAGCAGTTCCACTGCAATCATGTCCTCCAGCCCCAGCATTGCTAGTAGTATTGGAATCATTTTGGTGTGTGACTGGGTGTGGGAAGGGGTGGAGTGTGCTCATTTTGTACTGGCCCAGTCTGTATTGCCTCCACCTGTGCTGATTGTGTGCACCTGTGGCAGTTGGGAACACTGCACATGGCCGTTTACGGGTGGTCCGCGATGCCGGTATTTGCTCCATGCCGGTAAGGTACTTTTTGGGCTTCAGTAGGGTGTTATTTGCATCTCCGCCTGACTTGTGATGTTCCGCTGTTTGCGCCATGCCGGTATTGCCGGCATGAAGGGTCGCGTGGCTGCCCTCCTGCCGCTATTAGCGGCACCGTTAATTACGGTGCTGCTAATAGCAGGTTGGCGTATCATAATCGTGCGTAGTGGTAAGCGATGACGGTAATCCTTTACCGGCATCGTTATTCACTTACCACCTGGGACGTAATGAGGCCCAATGTCTCTTTTCCTACACTGAAGCAGTGTGTATGCCTAGAGCGAACTTTTAGATGCTCTATGTAAAGGGGAGGGGGTCAAGTTGTCTTTGTTTTCTGGGTTTATCTCAACCATGAGAAGGGTTAAGTGGATCTTGGACAAGTGCCCGTATCTTGGTTTGGGCCAGCAAGGATTCAGGCCCCACATGGGCCATTGTGATTGACCCCTGCCAGGTAACAGGTGTGATGGGAGGGTGATCAGGAAATCCTTTCCATACCGTCCCCAGGCCCATAATCCACTAGACTCGTGGAGCCACCCCGATACCGCCAAGAATCAGGAAGGGACTTCATCACAAACTCATTTTCTGTTTTGTCGTTTCTACTCCTGGCCTTACGCCATTTTCATGAGGAGAATGTCAGTCTTTGCGGACAGTGAATCATGGTTTTTGTTAAATGTAACCTTTTGACAAAGTTTGTCAATACAAGTAAATATGCACCAGCGACAGACGGGTGCCTTGTGGAACTCCACAGGGGATGGGCGCAGGAGGTGATAAAGCATCTCCCCAATGGATTCTGGAGACACGACGGAGCAGGAAGGATTGAAGCCATTCGACTGCTCCACTGGAACAGCTGCAAGTGTATTCCAGGGCATGGAGGAGGCGTTGGTGGTCGAGCAGATCAAAAGCTGCAGACCGTTCCAAAGGGACCAGCAGCCCCAACTTGACGTTCTCCATTAGCCCTAGCATATGGGATTGTAAGACCATCAAAGCTGTTTCTGTGCTATGTGCCGGCCTATGTAAGATGTTATTGGCTTCTACATAAGATTGAATTTGTATTGTGGCTAATTTGTCTAGTATCTTCAAAAGAAAGTGGCATTTCGTTATGGGCCTACTTTTTGGGGGAGGGTGTGACTGTAACCGCCTTGATGGAGGATGGGACCTGCTTGTCCCGAAAGGAGGCATTGACAAAACGTGTCAGAAAGGGGGCAAAAAAGGCTCTATGTTTGAGAATGATTTGTGGTGGAAGGGGGTTTTCTGCACACAAGGTAGGCTTAATTCCTGAAAGTAGCTTCTCCATATCTGATATCTCAATGGAACTGAGGGAGAAATTAGGGAAGGTCTGCAAGGCCCTCAAAGCCTCGGAGGGATTATCAAGAGGTTTCAGATTAGACTGTGTGAGAAGGACCTGATCCCTTGCTTTCGTTATATTTTCTTCAAATGCTACCTGGACAATCCTGCAGTCTGACGCTGCAGGCACATAGGGTAGGGCAGTTACAGCTGTTTCTTCCAAAGTTTTGACTATTTGGAAAAGTTTTCCCGACTTGTTAGATGCTTCTTCTATTTGGGAATTGAAGAAGTTCTTTTTTGTTTTGATTATTTTTTAATTTGTAACTTGTATCTGTGGCTTTCCATAATTCCCTTTTCTCTTTCGACAGCAGTTTCTGCCATCTAGCCTCAATGGAATGTTTGAGCTTCTTTTGGACAGATAGATCGGGGATAAACCAGTGTTGGTGTCTTGGGTTAACTCTAACAAGCTTCGACCGAAACGTGGCAATATGATCTATCATGGTCGGAAGAGTCTTCGTATAATGGTCAGCCAAAACATCAACGTGGCCATTGTCAGTGGTGTTTAGCATTACTGCATTCAAGCAAAATTAAATATCAAGGGAAGAGATAGTTTTAACATTCCGGCTCATAACCCTTGTGCTGGGGTTTGAGGGTCTCTGAATGTGAGTCTTGAATTCAATGAGGAAGTTAACTAAGTAATGATCTGACCAGATGCCGGGGGTTGTGTCAAAGGTGTGAACTGTTTTGTCATTCGTAGGTTCATTATTCATGACTTGGTATTCCATATTAAGAAGTGATTCTTCCAGATTGGTGGACTTCTGGTCGATAGGGTTACCTCGCCAGTAATTAAAATCACATAGGAATAGAGTGGAGCTGTTAGATCTGCTGAATTTGCTCAGCAGTTGAGTGATTTTATCAAGGAAGTCGGGCATAGTTTGCGGGGGACGATAAATCAAAATACAATTAATACATGGTTGAGGGGTGGGTGTCATCTTGAGATGCTGTATTTCACAGCCAACGCATTTGTATGGTGACCGGAAGAGCTGGAGTTCAGATTTGGCAATAATTGCTATGCCTCTGCCTCTGACAGATTCTCTGTTCTTACTAAAGAATGAGTAACCTTTAGGAATGACCATGTTGGCCATAGGACCACTAGAATCTGTAGCCCAGGTTTCCGTGATACACATCAAGTCCAGGTCCCCTTAGGTAATAAGGCCGTGGATATTTTGGGCGTGGTCGTTAAGTGACCTGGTGTTTAGGGGGCGATCTTGAGCATTTTAGCAGATGCTGCTGGAGAAGGGGGTTTTTCATGGCAGTGGTTGGGTTTAGGGCCTACCCTGGTTCAGTAAATAGGGAAGTGATTAGTTGTAACTAGTGAATTTCAATGGTGGGGGTATCTAAGGCAATGGGCAGGTCCGCGAAATTCGTTGGATCCAGTGTTGTCGTTGCCATGGGAGGAAGGCATTGAGGAGACTGGTCGGGCGGGTCCAATTTAAGTTTCACACATTTCTGAATGCTGGTGATCCTTTCCAGCTTTTGAGCGGTTAGAAACAAGTCCATGGCAGCGTATAGGCCCATTATTAATGACTGGGAGAAAGTATGCTGTGCAGAGAGGAAACCCGATGGGCGGAATCAAAGTTATAAGGCTACTTACTGGGGAAATCTCCAGGGAGTGGCTCAAAGAGCAGGCAGCCGAAAAGGTGATGGTCGGTGAGGTCCAGCAAAAACTGACTGATCCCTGAAAGCACCAGTGATGAAAGCGGCTGAGGTATCAATAATACCTAAGGGTGCCTGGGAGATGTAGTTGACAAGGCACTTGGAACTAAAAAGATGTAGGATCAAGCAAGAGGTAATGCTAGTTTAGAGTGCGTTATCTCTATGCATATGTCACACAAGAAATGCACAAATTACCGAAACTTCTTCATACGTTTCAAACTATCAAACAACATGGTGAAAAAATGTCATAGCGAAGAGCCACTGACTGGAACTCACAATTAGGCCGTGCCGTCAAATGAACTATCCTGCAAAAAGTAAATGTCATAAACAGGCATACTGGCCGTGAGTTTGGCAGTCAATCAGAACAGGACTGAGTTCAGATGCTTAAATAGGGCCGCCGGGACCGGTGAAGACCGGCTGGTCCCTGAAAGCACTGGCGGTATCAATAAATACCTTAAAGTGCCTGGGAGATGTAGTTCCCAAGGTACTTGGAACTACAAAGATGGAGGATCAAGCAAGAGGTAATGCTAGATGAGAGTGCTTTATCTCTCTGCATAAGTCACACAAGAAATGCACAAATTAGAGAAACTTCTTTACACGTTTCAAATGTTCAAACAACACAGTGAAATAATGCTATAGCGAAGTGCCATTGACAAAAGTCCTGATGGGACGATGGAACTCACAATTAGGCAGTGCAGTCAAACTAATTATTCTGCAAAATGTAAATGTCATAAACAGTCCTACTGGCCGTGAGGTTGGCAGTTCCGTGCCATAGTGACAGTGAAACATGAGACTTTGCTGTAGGCAGTCTCCTGACATCTACAGCTCTAGCTCAGAGCACGTTCATCCTTGACAGCTGCTGCAACACAAAATCCCAGCAGGTAGAGGTGGATTTTTAATCTCTTGCACATCTGATCTAAATTATAATCGTTGTATCCCTTAGTCAGAATGGTGGGGTGTAAATCTTTAAATATAAGCCACTTCTTGTTGCGGCAGAGTGACTGCTTATGACACGCTTACACAGCCACAGCAATTTGATATCACACCAGTGTCAGCTCTGTGAGTAGGGTCAACTATGAGAGGACTCATTTACATTGGTGTCTAGGATGGATGTCTCCACGGCTGTTATGAGGAACAATAGTCAACATGCAGCACATTGATTCTCCTACAGGAAGGGTAACACCTTACCCCAGGGAATAGAACTTTCTCCCGGGAGGTCCCTTGGGAATAGTGCTTCAGAAGCAACACTGCCATAACAAAGCCAGCCTCACATCGGTGTTCCGAGCCCTGGAGTCACTTTGAAGCCAGCAGCCATAGGAAGAGGTGGAGTTAGAACAGCAGAGAAGAAAGGTCGGCTTTGAGAAGGGTCCAACCATCTTGGTTTCTGTTAGAGCCATTTTTCCGTCCCCTCCATTTCCTGTGGGCAAGGTACTCTGGTTGTGATGTCACAAGTCAAATGGCACTTATTACAACAACATGGACTGACCCCTTACAGTAGGCTTGCTTTGGACCAATCCTCTGTAACAATTTGCCGTTGAAAAGAGAGGGACACCCCTTCATTCTTTGATTCATATTTGGACCATCAAAAGAAGAAGAATGATGTGCTTTTCTGTTGGGAGTGCAGTACATTCCAAAGTCCACCGCTAGAGGAGAGTCTGTTCCCTAACCACCCCCAGAGAACAGCTGGGGGAGGCTGCTGCTGGACTTAGCCCTCTCTTCTAGCTGCAATGGAACCAGGCTCCTGTTCACTGGAGGTGAAGGATCCACTGTAGGTGAAAGCCAAGCTCCCTAGAGTGGAAGTGCGGAACAGAAGGACTCACCTTGTAGCCTAGGACCCAGATTCCTGCCTTGAACTGTTAGTGAGCTACAGTGACCTGCCTGCTGCAAGCTTCTTCCCGCCACATGAAGTGGTTGCTTGTACTGCACCATGTGTTGGACGCAGTTGATGAACTCACCGACCGGATGCTAAATCACCACCTCAGGAAGCTCCTGGAAGCCGGGCTCCACGCTGTGGAGACCCCAAAGACAAGAATATGTTACTGTGAATAGGCCCGCTGCCCTGTCCACCTTTGAGGCCATAAGTTCCTCTTAGCTCACTTTTTCTTTTATGACATTCTTGAACATTGAAATTGGGACACTGAAGTGCCTTAGCACCCATTTTCATCTACACAGAGGGCCACTCTTTAAAAGTCTCCATTTTCTTTTGTTGTTTTTTACAGGGCGAGTTGTGCTAATGTTTTTTGTTAGTTGCTTGCATTTTATTATTTTATTAAAAGTCAATATATTCACAGAACCTTGATTGGACATTCTTTTGTTTTGGAGCCATTGTACTTAAAATGTTTGGTTTACTACTGTCATCGGCTCACAGCCCTCCTCGGCTCACAGCCCTCCCGAAGATACACCTGCCCTCAGCCTGTGATACCACATAAGGAGAAGGGGGGCTGTGCTGTTTCACCTTTATGATTGGGATCACTGCTGGTTTGGTAGTAGTGTGGGGCTGAATAGGTTGTTTAGCCATTACTCTGTTTTCCTGCAAAGCGGTAGTCATTTCGTCACACAGACCTCTGGGACAACCAGGGATTCTGGCCCCATCTGGGATTGCCTCACAAATGCTGTTCGCTGCTCTCATGGGCATTGCCCTAATGGGAAAATGCCCCAGTACATCACAGAGCAGGGCAACTGAGCAAATTAAAGTGAGATTTAAGGCAGCTATCAGCTGGCCCCACCCTCCCAACATACAGAGGAAGGTGAAAGGGGGTCCTGGGGTCATGTTACCTCATGCAGCCCTTTCTCAGAACCAAAATAAATTTCCTCCCATAAACATTAGCATGATAATGTGTGGATTACAATATATATATTTGAAAGAAAGGGAGAAAGAGAGAGAGGGAAAGAGAGCGAGAGAGAAAGAGTGGCAAAGTGATAAAGGGAAGTGGCAATATGATGAAGGGAAATGGTACCTATCTGCAAGAGGCCACCTGTAGGAATGCAGGGTGGACAGCGGGTTGTTTTTGCTTGTTAGGTCTGCACCCGATTTTCCCACCGTAACCAGCTCCTACCTAAAATTCCCCTATCACATTACACTACACTCACAAACACCCCATAGACAGCTGTCTCAGGCCTACCCATTAGCACATCAACACTAACTGAGCAATGGCCAATCTCTCTTATTTAGTCCTATTACAATCCTCTATTAATTGATAACCACACACAAAGCACTTCAAACTATAAGACATTAGATTCTCCCTTTTGCATAACATATCCCCAAATGTGCCTTCCAAGACCAAAGAAACAGCTTTGCACTCAGGATCAGGGTACTTCCCACATTCACCCATCAATTCCACAGGTTTCGCATTTGCCTCTTTTGCAATCCAACCACGCTTCCTATTTCCACAGGTAGCCAGGCCAACATGAATGGCAGAAGAGTGCTATATAAGACCATGTTACATTACACTACATTAGAGCACGTTTTCTCTTCTGCCACGCAGTGAAAATCTGCTTGGAAAGTAACAGCTGGAGAGGAAGCGCTGGAATCCAAAATTTCTCCTAATGTTTAAACCACTGGCATTTTTCTCACCTGATGACACTCCTTGTTCATTCAACCTTACTTTTAAACAATATGCTGAGGGAAGGTTCCAGAATTGCCAGATGGGTCTTATTACTTTTCAGTTAAAAGAAAAACAAAAAAAAGATGAGTATTTATCTGTAGGGAATGAAATGATTTGGTTCCTGGAAATAATTTATTTGGTTCCTGGAAAGCCTGATCCAGCAATATGAACTTCAACTACTCTTATTGGTCTCTTTCAGAATAAAATGGAAATAAGATAATGTTTATACTCCCGGTGGAGCGGAGAAAGGAAATGGGCTTGCTTACCAAGAGGCTGTCCCCGAAGGGAGGAGATGAACCCTAACTTCAGGAAACAAGGCACAGAAAAACTCTGATGCAGTCTGAACTTGTGTATCAATCATGCTGTTGCATAGCCCCTCTAACAGGTGAAGTGAAAGAAGGCGCTAATCGGTGGAGAAGCCCAGTCCTACTGTTAACCCTTCTCCTGCAGAAAATGTAAACACACTGGGCCCCACAGTTTCTGGCATTGCCTGGAGCTTCCTCTAGTGCTGGAAATAGACCAAATGTACTCTGGGAGCCCACCACCCGTTTGTGGGCGGGTGGAGGAGGGATCAGAAGGATGTCAGCGGGTCTGGCACTACAGTCAACACATAACGGCACTCTGGTAAAACAAACTTTGACAGAGCTGCGCTTTGACTTGCCCCGGCTCAATTCCTTACCTTGCTTTCTCAAAATGAACCCATCACACCATCTCCACCACACTGAATGAAATAGTGCAAATGTGCAGGGAATAAAGAAAGTAATGGAGGGATGAAAGAATGAAATAAGGGAGGGATGAATGGTGGATTGGAGTAAAAAAGAAGATGATAGAATAAAGTAAGAAACAACAACTGCAAGCAAGAGATAAAGGAAGGAAATGGATTCAATAAAGCAAAGCAAAGATGGGAGAGAGGAAGGGAGGAAATGTAGGATGGGGAAAGGATGAAGGAGTTAAGGAAGGATGGAAAAGAATAGATAGAAAGAAGGAATGAAGCAGAGGCATAACATAAAAGATGGGATAAATTATGTAATGCGGTAATTAGTGAATGATGGCAGGAAGTGACAAAGAAAGGAATGTAGTCCCGAATGAATTAGAGGAGTGAAAGTAAGACTAGTGACTAGGCAGATGGAACGCATCTCGCGCCCCTCAGCATTGAAACACTACTCATTAACTACTAATTGCTCCCATAAACTGCTTCGCATAGGCAATCTGTTTGATGTCAAACATGCTTAGAGCACGTCATCATTTCTGCATTGCAAATCTATGTGCCACCTTAATGGATCTACATACACCCAGGCCAGGGGCGGCTCGTCCAAGGGGGTGTTAGGGGCGGAGCCCCACCAACAATGACACTCCCCACCATGTCTACGCGTAACAGGAAAATCCTGTCACTCATGGACAGGGTGGGGCTGCACTGAATGTGCAGTGGGGAACGCTCTAAGAAGCCATCCCTGTTGCACATGCGCAATGCAGACCATCCCGGGCCGGCACTTAAAAGCTGACAAGTTGGCTGAAAATGATGCCTGGGAGCGTTAAGAAAAAAACAGCCACCAGTCATCCTGTTCTTAACAACGAGCTCTCTGTGCTGTCCCTCAAACAGACTAGGTTGCGGTCAGACTTTGTAGACCCCAACCCAGTCTGTGCAAGAGATAGGAAAGGGGCGGGGAGCTGAGCGGGGGTCAGGTGTCAGTTCCTACCAGCCTCCAAGAAGGATCGATGCTCAGAGGCTGGGAACTTGGAGGTCGTCAAAACAGTGATGTCACTGTCCCACCCACACGCAGGAACTTGGGAAAGGGAAACGGATGACCCTACCAAGATCGCCGGGTCCTGCGTTCTGCAGACCCGCTCTCCAGGACTGCAAAAGTCCTGCTTTTGGTCCGGGCTGTGGAGGGGGTCTGCTGCAGGATGAGGGACGGCTTTTCCAGTGTTCACACTTTTGTGTGAGAAGCAAAGTTTAAATACTGGGCAGAAGAGCGGCTCTCCCAGGGTTCTGTCAGGTTCCTGAGAGCTGCTCTGCTGCCCAGCATTCGAACTTTCACACAAAAGTCTGAGTACTGGAAAGCAGGGGTGCAACAGAACCTACATTTGGAAGAAGTGCTAACTTCGGAGGCGGTGGGGAGGGGCAAACTTATTTGTGTGGGTGGCATCTAACTTCTTTACGCATTGTAATGGGACTATTCTAGTGCACCTTCAATGTTACAAGCACTTAACCCTCTCCTTTAAGTCTGAAAGCAATAAAGCATCCACTTTGGGACTGTTGTGAGAATGAGCAGTCTCCTGTCCCCTCTTTGCCCTTCCACTCCCCTGGCATGCAAGTACTAACCCCACATCGCGATTTCAATTGCCTAAAAATGTATGCATATGAATGCAGGTGCTTACAATTAAATGCTGTATTCTCTGTACCATTTATCATCTGTGTCCTATTCTGTCCAGCTCTGTAGGTCAGCCAGGTCAAGACAACATATCTCAAAATGTCAGGGGGGTCGAGAGGGGCTTTGGAATCACGGTCAGCTCATTGGTGTTGCACCATTGCTGGAACGAGCATTACAGCAGCCTATGTGTGACACATAGCTCACATTGTAATGCAGAATTACAATGGGAGCTATGTGTCCCACATAGGCTAGGCCTACTCTAAATAAATGACATTTTAGAAGCAGTATAAATCAGAGAGTTTAGTGGACGGCGATGAATATTTAAATTACATTAAGAAAGTAATCCCTCTTTTGGAAACAAAAGAGGCATTGCTTTCTAATTACAATTTAAATAATGTGCTTGGGGTGTGCAAGAGTCTGAGGCCATTCGTGGCTTGGTAATCTGTACACTGAAGGAAAATGGGAGTCAATTGAAATACATTAATGTGCTATAAATAGTGTCTAAATAAATAAATATCAGGCAGAGGCACATACAGAACATGATACAGTGGAAGCCCCATCCCGAAGCAATGCATGACTCAGGAAAGAACATACAGAAATGTTATTACCTTGTGCCTGTTACCACTGGTTCCTCAACATCACTTGCTGAACCAGAAGGATTTCTAGTTTTTCAATGGGCATTTAGTATTTCAGCTCCCTGCTGGCTGGCTGTCTCGTGATAATCGTCAGCTATATTTCTTTGTCCCTGTTATAATGTATGCACCCCATGGGCGCCGCAGACTGTTTTCTGCTCTAAGCAGGGGAGCCCAGAACCATCATGTTGAAATGGGCCCCCACACATCTTCAGCTGGGCATGAACACTGTGCAGTTGAACTGGCAGGCTGGTTGTCAGGCACTGCAGTAAATCTTGTTTCATACCTTACAAAGGCTTTGGGAAATTGGGAACTTGCAGGAACTGCTTTCCCAATTTGCCAAAGACCCTGTCCTTCTTCATCATGCTGCGAGGTACATCTTGTTTTATTCCTGCAGCTGCAAAATGACCCTGTGTACTGTCGGTAACCTGCCATCTCTGGTAGTAGAATATTATGTGGGTTCTCCCCTTAGAACTACTTGTATCTTAGGTCTTTTTCTACAACTTTTCTTTAAAATTGTGCTGTAAAATGTACCATTTCCACTCCTCATTTCAAAAATGTTTAGCCTGGGGACGAACCCCCTAGGGTCCCCTTTTTGGGAGTCGGAGTCACTTGAGCTTTGCTGGAAAATACATTTACGCCCCATCACTAAAAATTCTCCAGCCGCCAATGACCCAGGCCCTCGCTAAACCTTCCTTTTGCCCTTTTACATCACGCCCTTCCTACTTCTGTGCCATTTCACTCACTTTCTCATCCTCTTATCACTCCTTTTACTCTGCAGACAATGGTGTGGATGCCCCGGGTGGGGGCACAATTCAGCAAACTCCAGACCAGACGGGCACGCTGGGAGGAGGAAGTGGCCTGGAACAAGACAGAGCTGCGCTCTGGCAAAAATCGTCTTGCAGGAGTACCGTTCCATGTAGACACAAGCACAAGCCCAAACCTCCTCCCCACAAATTGAAGAAATTCTCTGCACCAGCGTTCTGCAAAGCTCCTTAACGGCGTGCGTTTGAAATCTGCCGCGAATCTCACCCCTCAATGACAGGGCAACATGCAACGTTCACAAACTGCCCATGAAAGTTGTCCTTTGTTCACCGGGACAGCCCAAATTCAAGCAGGAAAATGGTCCAAAGCTGTTTATATGACTCATGATTTGCACACATTTTACTTTCAGGGTGATTATTTTGACAGATGAAATGAGCAGCATAGTGTGCATTCCATGCTCAGAAGGAATGCATGCTTGGATTACTATTACAGATATGTTTGAGAAATTGGTGTCCATTCTTATGTTCTCAAAATGCACTCTGTTTATATGCCAAGCAGCCACGATATATTCAGGGTCATCAGGTCCATCAGTCCTGCCCACACGATTGACAATCCGACCACTACCTCACCTACTATCTCCTACCCTGCGCACAAAGAATGTGTGGGGGGGGGGTAAGTTCCCCCACACATTTTGTCCATTTCCAGCACTGATTTGGCCCAATGCAGAAAAAAGACACTGAAATGAGGCGGGAAGAAAGTATGCGATGAAATGTGAAGGTTGGCAAGGAAAGGATGAAGGATAATAAGGCGGCATAGAAAGAAGGTGAAAGAAAGGAGGGAAGGGCAAAGTTCAGGGGAAGAGGCAGCCATGGAATGCAATCAGAGACAACACCTAGAACCGGGACACAAACAGGAAAGGCAGGAGGGCAGAAGGCGCGGAAGGAATGTACATGCGGCTGTGGTGGTTATGAGCGGGCTCACTGCAAGAATGGCTGCAATGTACACAGAGGCGACAGAGAGAAGAGCTTCAACAAACACGCGGCGCGCAAATTAGAGACCAGAGGAGGGCTGCCGGGATTCCCGCTTTCCCAGGATCCCACTTCAAAGGGTCCTGGCATTAATGCCCTCCCTGACTCACCCAGTGGGGGTGTGGCGCACAGTGAAGCTATGCCAACGGGGTCTGCCAGCCCTGCCCTTCGGGATCTGGAGGTAAAGCTGGCATTCCCGTGAAGTGACTTCAGTGCTCAGGGAGTGACGAGCCAATAGGGAAGCTCCCCCAATGCCATCAGTGTGTTGCAGAGCTAGTCACGGGCCAACAGTGCCGTGAAAGGATGGTAGGCTAATGCCTTTTTGCCGACCACCGGTCACGCAATATCCCCACTTCCCTGGCTGTACACATGCAGGCCGGTTTGTCTCTGAGTGTAGCACACACATACACAGACACGCACGCCAAATATGGACTGTAGGCAGGTGACCTTATTTAAGTCCTGAAACACAAATGAAGAAACAGAGGGAATTTCCCTGCTCGCATTTTCTTTATGTGACTTTTAGTCTTCCATTCAGGATGTGGAAAATTAAGCTACAATCATACTCTTTTTGCTTAAAATATTTCCATGAGCATATATATATATATATATACATATATATATATATATTCAGTGAAAAAACGTTGTTAAAGGGACGTTATGGTTAAGTTGCGCTACTAAAAACCTATGAAATTCAGTGAAAAAACGTTGTTAAAGTGACGTTATGTTTAAGTTGCGCTACTAAAAACCTATGAAATTCAGTGAAAAAACGTTGTTAAAGGGACGTTATGGTTCCAAGTAAAACCAAAAAACCCTTGAAATTTGCCAGTTATGGTAAGCTAAGCAACCATAACTCGCGCCACCACCGTGCACTGCTAAGCCTAACACCCAGGGCATCAAAGATGACATCACAAATGTCTGACGCCCCCTTTTTTCCTTTCCTGACATATCTAGGCCACATGATTTTCTTCAGTAACAGTCAGGAATTACAAATTGTAAATGTACTATATTTGTAGACTTATCCTTCAAGTATGTTCTTACAATAATTCCCTTGTGGTCCAGTCATGTCATATGAAACATATACATAGGGGAAGACACAACCTTGAAAGACAGCAATCCTTTTTGTGCATTAAAATTATCAGTAGAGTTATCAGCACTTTCTGATAGTTTTGATGTTTTTTTATTACTGTACTTTCCCTGTACATGCTCATATTTTTATATGTTGTACTCACACTATTTTCCTTAGGGTCCAGACACATCATGTGATATATATAGATAGGGTAAGTAACAGCTTTGAAACAGAGCAATCATTTCTCTGCATAAACGTAATCAGTTAGGTTATGAACACTTTCTGCTACTATTGCTGTTTTTTTTCTTACTTCAATTCCCTTGTATATATTCATATTTGTATGTGGTCTTGTCTCTTTGTGGTTTGTCTATAATAATGCAATTATGTAGTAAGTGGGTTTTATTACCTACTTATCACAAGTTTCACTGTACGCAAAACTCTAATATGAAAACAGTTATCATTTCACTATTTAACATGGCAAGCTTATGAATATTGCACCTCCATCATATATGCTGCACACAATGCCTATGTTTCTACATGAGTACCTTAGTATACTGGATTGAAGTTAATAATAGAATGCTAGTAAGAATCAATTCATAGCTTGATGCACTGATTAGCACTTGATATTTATTCCAATAATCTTTGACACTTTTTTATTAACATTACACTAAGAATCCCTTGTACAGACTTTTCATGAAAGGTAAATGCACATGTGATGTCACAATGACATTTGTGATGTTATCTTTGATGTCCTGGGTGTTACTCTTAGCAGTGCACGGTGGTGGCGCGAGTTATGGTTGCTTAGCTCACCATAACTGGTGAATTTCAAGGGTTTTTCGGTTTTACTTGGAACCAGAACTTCCCTTTAACAAAGTTTTTTCACTGAATTTCATGTTTTTAGTAGCGCAACTTAACCATAACGTCTCTTTAACAAAGCTTTTTCACTGAATTTCATAGGTTTTTAGTAGCGCAACTTAACCATAACGTCCCTTTAACAACGTTTTTTCACTGAATTTCATAGGTTTTTAATAACGCAACTTAACCATAACGTCCCTTTAACAAAGTTTTTTCACTGAATTTCATTGGTTTCTATTAGTGCAACTTTACCATAACGTCCTTTTAACAAAGCTTTTTCATTGAATTTCATAGTTTTTTATTAGTGCAACTTAACCATAATGTCCCTTTAACACATTTTTTAAATTGAATTTCATAGTTTTTTATTAGTGCAACGTAACCATAACATCCTTTTCAATGGATGAAGACCACTAGCATCCTAGGTTCTCAAAGTGAACCTGGGGTGGTAAAAAAAAGATTTTTCTTCCCAGACCGGAACGCCTGCGGCGTCCCGGTGCAGGAAGGAAAATCTTTTACCAAGATGGACACCATGGAAAGGGAAGGCAGGGTGTATAAAGAGAACACAACAGGGCATGGGTAGGGGGCACCAGGAGGGAGACACGGGGCATGACAGGGGGGTGGGGGGCAACAGCCGGGAGACACGGGGCATGAGCGGGGGGTGCGGGGAACACGAGGGAGACACGGGGCATGAGAGGGGGGTGGGGGGTAACAGAAGAGAGACACAGGGCATAAGCGGGGGGCAACAGGAGAGAAACACGGGGCATGACCGGGGGGAGGGCAACAGGAGGGAGACATGGGGCATGACCGGGGGATGGGGGGCAACAGGAGAGACACGGGGCATGACCGGGGGTGGGGGGCAACAGGAGAGAGACACGGGGCATGAGAGGGTTGTGGGGGTAACAGGAGAGAGACACGGGGCATGAGCTGGGTGTGGGGGGCAACATGAGAGAGACACAGGGCATGAACAGGGGGTGGGGGGCAACAGCAGGGAGACACGGGGAATGAGTGGGGGGTGGGGGGAACACGAGGGGGACACGGGGCATGAGAGGGGGGTGGGGGTAACAGGAGAGAGACACAGGACATGAGCGGGGGTGGGGGCAACAGCAGGGAGACACGGGGCATGACCGGGGGGTGAGAGGCAACAGAAGGGAGACACGGGGCAGGACCTGGGGGGGGTCAACAGGAGAGAGACACGGGGCATGAGAGGGGGGCGGGGGGTAACAGGAGAAAGACACGGGGGCATGAGAGGGGGGTGGGGGGTAACAGGAGAGAGACAAGGGGCATGAGCGGGGGGTGGGGGGCAACAGCAGGGAGACACGGGGCATGACCGGGGTGGGGGGCAACAGGAGAGAGACACGGGGCATGAGAGGGGGGTGGGGGGTAACAGGAGAGAGACACGGGGCATGAGAGGGGGGTGGGCGGGTAACAGGAGAGAGACACAGGGATTGAGAGGGGGGTGGGGGGTAACAGGAGAGAGACACGGGGCAGGACCTGGGGGGGGTCAACAGGAGAGAGACACGGGGCATAGAGGGGGTGGGGGTAACAGGAGAAAGACACGGGGCATGAGAGGGGGGTGGGGGTAACAGGAGAGAGACAAGGGGCATGAGCGGGGGGTGGGGTGCAACAGCAGGGAGACACGGGGCATGACCGGGGTGGGGGGCAAGAGGAGAGAGACACGGGGCATGAGAGGGGGTGGGGGGTAACAGGAGAGAGACACGGGGCATGAGCGGGGGGTGGGGGGCAACAGCAGGGAGACACGGGGCATGAGCGGGGGGTGGGAGGCAACAGCAGGGAGACACGGGGCATGAGCAGGGGGTGGGGGGTAACAGGAGAGAGACACGGGGCATGAGCAGGGGGTGAGGGGCAACATGAGAGAGACACATGGCATGAGCGGGGGGTGGGGGGCAACAGCAGGGAGACACGGGGCATGAGCGGAGGGTGGGGGGAACAGGAGAGAGACACAGGGCATGAGTGGGGGGCAACAGCAGGGAGACACGGGGCATGACCGGGGGGTGGGGGGCAACAGAAGGGAGACACAGGGCATGACTGGGGGTGGGGGGCAACAGGAGAGAGACATGGGGCATGAGAGGGGAGTGAGGGGTAACAGGAGAGAGACACGGGGCATGAGAGGGGCGTGGGGGGTAATAGGAGAGAGACGCGGGGCATGAGCGTGGGGTGGGGGGAAACAGCAGGGAGACACGGGGCATGATCGGGGGGTGGGGGGCAACAGGAGAGAGACACAGGGCATGAGAGGGGGGTGGGGGTAACAGGAGAGAGACACGGGGCATGAGAGAGGGGTGGGGGGTAACAGGAGAGAGACACGGGCATGAGCAGGGGGTGGAGGGCAACAGCAGGGAGACACGGGGCATGAGCGGGGGTGGGGGGAACACGAGGGAGACACGGGGCATGAAAGGGGGCTGGGGGTAACAGGAGAGAGACACGGGGAATGAGCGGAGGGTGAGGGACAACAAGAGAGAGACACGGGGCATGAGCGGGGGGCAACAGGAGAAAGACACGGGGCATGAGAGGGGGTAACAGGAGAGACACAAGGCATAAGCGGGGAGAGGGGGGAACAGGAAAGAGATATGGGGCATGAGCGGGGGGTGGGGAGCAACAGCAGGGAGGGACGGGGCATGACCGGGGGTGGGGGCAACAGGAGAGAGACACGAAGCATGAGCAGGGGTTGCGGGGCAACAGCAGGGAGACACGAGGCATGAGCGGGGAGTGGGGGGCAACAGCAGGGAGACACGGGGCATGACCGGGGGTGGGAGGTAACAGGAGAGAGACACGGGGCATGAGCGGGGGGTGGAGGGCAACAGGAGGGAGACACGGGGCATAAGAAGGGGTGGGGGTAACAGAAGGGAGACACGGGCATGAGCGGGGGGTGGGTGGGAACAGGGGAGACATGAGGCATGAGCGGAGGGTGGAGGGAACAGGAGAGAGACACAGGGCATGAGCAGGGGTTGGGGGGCAACAGCATGGAGACACGGGGCATGACCGGGGGGTGGGGGTCACAGGAGAGAGACACGGGGCATGAGTGGGGGGTGGGAGGGTAACAGGAGAGAGACACGGGCATGAGCGGGGTTGGGGGGCAACAGCAGGGAGACACAGGGCATGACCGGGGGTGGGGGCAACAGGAGAGAGACACGGGGCATGAGAGGGGGTGGGGGGTAACAGGAGAGAGACACGGGGCATGAGAGGGGGGTGGGGGGTAACAGGAGAGAGACACGGGGCATGAGAGGGGGTGGGGGGTAACAGGAGAGAGGCACAGGGAATGAGCGGGGGGTGGAGGGCAACAGCAGGGAGACACGGGGCATGAGCGGAGGGTGGGGAGCAACAGCAGGGAGACACGGGGCATGAGAGGGGGTGGGGGTAACAGGAGAGAGACACGGGGCATGAGCGGGGGTGGGGGCAAGCGGAGAGAGACACGGGGCATGAGCGGGGGGTGGGGGCAAGCGGAGAGAGACACGGGGCATGAGCGGGGGCCGGGGGTAACAGGAGAGAGCCACGGGGCATGAGCAGGGGGTGGGGGGTAACAGGAGAGAGACACAGGGCATGAGCGGGGGTGGGGGCAACAGCAGGGAGACACGGGGCATGAGCCGGGGATGAGGGGCAACAGCAGGGAGACAAGGGGCATGAGCGGGGAGCAACAGGAGAGAGACACGGGGCATGAGCGGGGGTGGGGGGTAACAGGAGAGAGACATGGGGCATGAGCGGGGGGTGGGAGGCAACAGCAGGGAGACACGGCGCATGACCGGGGGGTGGGCGGCAACAGGAGAGAGACACGGGGCATGAGAGGGGGGTGGGGGGTAACAGGAGAGAGACACGGGGCATGAGAGGGGAGTGGGGGGTAACAGGAGAGAGACATGGGGCATGAGCGGGGGGTGGGGGGCAACAGCAGGGAGATACAGGGCATGAGCGAGGGTGGGGGGCAACAGCAGGGAGACAGGGGCATAAGCGGGGGGTGGGGGGAACACGAGGGAGACATGGGGCATGAGCGGGTGTTGGGGGGTAACAGGAAAGAGACACAGGGCATGAGCAGGGGTGGGGCCAACATCAGGGAGACACGGGGCATGAGCAGGGGGTGGGGGGCAACAGGAGAGAGACATGGGGCATGAGTGGGGGTGGGGGGCAACAGCAGGGAGACACAGGGCATGACCGGGGGGCAACAGCAGGGAGACACGGGGCATGACCAGGGGGTGGGGGGCAACAGGAGAGAGACACGGGGCATGAGCGGGGGTGTGGGGCAACAGCAGGGAGACACGGGGCATGAGCGGGGGTGGGGGGAACACGAGGGAGACACGGGGCATGAGCGGGGGGTGGGGGGTAACAGGAGAGAGACACGGGGCATGAGCGGAGGGTGGGGGGTAACAGCAGGGAGACACGGGGCATGAGCAGGGGGTGGGGGCAACAGCGGGGAGACATGGGGCATGAGCGGGGGGTAGGGGGAACACAAGGGAGACAGAGGGCATGAGCGGGGATGGGGGGCAACAGCAGGGAGACACGGGGCATGACCAGGGGGTGGGGGGAAACAGCAGGTAGACACGGGGCATGAGCGGGGGGTGGGGAACACAAGGGAGACACGGGGCATGAGAGGGGGGTGGGGGTAACAGGAGAGAGACACGGGGCATGAGCGGGGGGTGGGGGGCAACAGCAGGGAGACACGGGGCATGACCAGGGGGTGGGGGGCAACAGAAGGGAGACACAGGGCATGACTGGGGGGTTGGGGCAACAGGAGAGAGACACGGGGCATGAGAGGGGGGCGGGGGTAACAGGAGAGAGACACGGGGCATGAGAGGGGGTGTGGGGTAACAGGAGAGAGACACGGGGCATGAGCAGGGGGTGGGGGGCAACAGCAGCGAAACACGGGGCATGCCAGGGGGGTGGGGGGTAACAGGAGAGAGACACAGGGCATGAGTGGGGGGTGGGGGGGGAACAGGAGAGAGACACGGGGCATGAGCGGGGGGTGGGGGGCAAGAGAAGGGAGACACGGGGCATGAGCGGGGGGTGGGGGAACAGGAGGGAGACACGGGGCATGAACGGGGGTGGGGGGAACAGGGGAGACACGGGGCATGAGCGGGGGGTGGGGGGGAACAGGAGAGAGACACGGGGCATGAGCGGGGGTGGGGGGCAAGAGAAGGGAGACACGGGGCATGAGCGGGGGTGGGGGGGAACAGGAGAGAGACACGGGGCATGAGCGGGGGGTGGGGGGCAAGAGAAGGGAGACACGGGGCATGAGCGGGGGGTGGGGGAACAGGAGGGCGACACGGGGCATGAACGGGGTGGGGGGAACAGGGGAGACACGGGGCATGAGTGGGTGGTGGGGGGAACAGGGGAGACACGGGGCATGAGCGGGGGGAAACAAGAGAGAGACACGGGCATGAGCGGGGGTGGGGGGGTACAGGAGGGAGACACGGGTAATGAGCCGGGGGTGGGGGGATACAGGAGGGAGACACGGGCAATGAGTGAGGGTGGGGGGAATGGGATATCCACTTCTCCGTCCTCCGCAGGCCACCGAGTACTGATGGCGTGTCTCCTGCAAGTCTGCAGCAGCCTGGGATGTTCAGGAAGTGTAATCCACATGAACCTCACAAAGCCCCATTGGAGGCCCCCTGTCCTCTGATCTTATTGCATCGGAATTTTCACTTGTTACGTTGTGATAATCACTTGTGAAGTCTGAAGTCAACGCAGAGCTTGCCACAGATGCCAATATACGAACAATAAACTAAGATGGCGGGCGTCTCTGAAAATAAGACGCACTGCACGCTTTACTGCAGCCAATGGGAGAGCACGTCAGATGTCCGCGGACATCACGCAAGTCGCTTGCCCAATCCCCGTCCTGTCCGCGGAGCGAACAGGGAAGTGTGTCCGCGAAGCGGACACAGATATCACTTACATTTTTGTCTTTTTTTTAAAAACTACTGGACGTATTTACACCAAATAAACCAAGCCGCCGCTCCTGCTGCAAATTTGGTGTAAATCCGTCCAGCGGTTTGGGCTGTAAGCGTGAGCAATGTTTTTTCCCATTATGTCTATGGGAGAAAAAAAAGTTTTGTGACCCCCCCTATAACTTTGCCTCCCCCTGGACCAAACCTCACCAAACTTTGCAAAGAAATTCAGAGTGGGCCATATACTTTATTTGCAAAGTTTGGTGAGGATTCGTCCAGGGGGAGCGAAGTTATAAGCCACCCAAAAGTGCTCTTCCTATGGAAACAGCAACTTAACCATAACTACATGGCCACTACGGTGGCCATGTAATATATATAACACGGCCCGCGATAGCGTCTGTGTAGTTATGGTTAAGTTGCTAAACTAATAGGAAGAGCACTTTTTCGGTGGCTTATAACTTCACTCCCCCTGGAGGAATCCTCATCAAACTTTGGAAAAAAAAGTATATGGCCGGCTCTGAATATTTTCACCAAGTTTGGTGAGGTTTCGTGCAGGGGGTGCAAAGTTATAGGGGGGGTCCCACATTTTTTTCCCCATAGACTGAATGGGGAAAAACTTTGCACACAGCTACAGCCCGAACGGCTGGACAGATTTTCACCAAATTTGCGCCAGGAGTGGGGGCTTGGGTCAGAAAGCATGTTTTTGTATGTTTGGTGGAAATCCGACCAGTACTTTTGTTGCAAATTACTGAAATGTACATCGATAAAAAAATTGTGATATCTGGGTCCACTCCGCTGACCCATTTCCCTGTTCGCTCCGCAGACCGAAGTGTCATTGGCCTGCGGTACGCCCTGATGTCGGCGAAAATTGGACGCGGCCAGTGGTTGGCTGGAGGGAAGCGTGCTGGGCGTTAAAGTGTTTAGGAAACGCTGCCATGGTGTATCGGAGGACAGTGCGACTGCGGAAGGTTCTGGAAAATGTACCGAACGTCATGTGTTGGTGGCAAGAAGGGAGGGAACGGGTGGGGGAGTGAGAAGTGGTTCATGTGACATATGTAGGTATGTGGAAGAAGACAGAGGAGTGCCTGTAGTTTTCACGCGTACTGCGTCAAGTCGCGGGTAGCTATACAGGCGAATACTTTGTGTGGTGATTGGAGGCAGGTTTCGTAACAGGCCGATAGCTTCTTCCATGACCTGTTTGCGGCAACCTTTTCGATGGCGAGTGGTGGTAGATCGATTTTAGAAGGGGAATTAATTGGATATGACATAGGTTGGATGGGAGCGTGGGTGGCTGTGCTATGCGTATGGAATGCGATAGTTGGGCACATGGTGGCATGCATGGGTGTAGGAACCTGCGTTGGGTCAGTGGAAGGATTCAACTATCGGGTGCATGGGTGAAGGTCGTGCACCGTAGGGCATGCACTGAAGAGCGTAGGGCTTTAGCATACCGACCGCAGTAACTCAAGTGTAGGTGTGCATCCGGTACAGGGTGGTGCTTGCATAGTGCGGTGTGTGCACATTGGTGGCAGTAGGCCAGTGTTGAGACACGAATGTGGGTAGTTTGGCAGTGCCACAATACTTTGGGAATGGAAGTGGGGACTGCCATAGTATGTGCATGAAAGTGCACAGGGGTGCAGGAGAGAGTGCTTTCTTTCTACATTATCCTAACTGGTGCAATTTGTTGCTGCATAGTTCCATGGCGGTGCGTAGGTTGGGTAGGAGTGCTGGTGGTAGTGCTGTATATGTGGATAGTCGAAGTTGGTGACATGGTGAAATGGATGGTGCCATTATATAGCAGTGAGAGTGATGAATGCCCAGACTGTTGGGTACGGCCTTAGGCCATGCACTCAAGAGGCTTGGAGTTTAGGACACACATGACGGATTCTGTAGTCGTTAGAGGGTGATGACCTGTAAAGAATGGGTGTGGAGCACATTTCAGACGCAATAGAGCAGGAGAAGTGAGCTGCCATGTGTGAATGGTTTGTTTCGTAGGTGAGGACACTGTTACAAGATGGTAAAGTTTTCGATGTGTACTTGGCGATGGTGAGGTGAAAAGTTATGCAGTGTGGGCACTGGGTGCTGGGTTTACATACTGTCAGTATGGAAGAGGATATGGTAGAAGTGAACCTTAAATGTGCTTGGTTAATTTGCTGTTGTGAAAAGGTTGTGGGTAGGTTGGTAGTGACACAATACTTTATGAATTGGTGTGGGTAGTGGTGGTGGAGGCTGTGGTATGTTAGTGGATTCTCCTGATAGCGACCTGTTTTCATGAATGGGTGCAATGCAGAGGTTCAGTATGTGATCGGTGGATGCGTGTGCAGGTTGGCTAGGAGTGCTGGTGGCAGTGGTGGGTATGTGGATTGGCATAGTTGGTGATATGGTCACATGCATGCTGGCATTGTGTTGCAGTGACTGTGTTCAAGGAGTAGCATTTTCGGTGCATGGCCGAAGGCCATAGGTCGTAGGCTATGCATTGAAGAGCATAGGACTTGAGGAAACCCACGCCACTAATGCAATTTTGACTGTGTATCTGGTAGAGAGTGGTGACCTGTAAAGAATGGTTGTAGAGTTCATTTCAGATGCCATAGAGCAGCAGAAGTGAGCTGGCAGGTGTGTATGTTTGGTTCAGCAGGTGAGGTCACTGGTAGAACATGGTAAAGTTTCGGATGTGTGATTGGAGATGGTACAATAAAAAAGTCATGCAGTGTGAACACTGGGTGCTGTGTGTGTGCATACTGGCAGAATGGCAGAGGGTATGGTTGAAGTGTAGCTTGTATGCGTTCTCTACTATGCTGTGTGCAGATTTGTTGAAGATGGGCTAATGTGAAAATGTTGTGGTTAGGTTGGTAGTAACACAATACTTTGTGAATGGCAGTGGGTAGGGGTGATGGAGGCTGTGGTATGTTTGTGAATGCTGCTAACTGCAAACTGTTTTTGTGAATGGGTGTTTTATGGTTTGAGGGAGTTGGGTTGGAGTTCTGCTACGTATGTTACGTTTGTGCACAATGTTAGATGCCCACATGGTCATATGCATGGATTCATAGTGTTGTGCTGGGTGTGGGAAAGGGTGGACTGTTGTGTGCATGGCGAAAGGTGTGCTGGCTATGCCGCAGGATCATTTTGGGTGCTGAAATAGGGCAACCTGTAGAAAAAGGTTGTGGTGGAGGGGCTTTGGAAGCAAAAGGGAACGTGTTCTCAGAGTTTTTTTTAAATGTTACATGTTATACTTGCCAATAGGCGTCACTAAGGGAGTGTTGGAAAACTCAAGTGCACAGGCAAGTAGAATTGTATCTGCTTT
Organism: Ambystoma mexicanum; assembly: GCF_040938575.1. Taxonomy (NCBI): domain Eukaryota; kingdom Metazoa; phylum Chordata; class Amphibia; order Caudata; family Ambystomatidae; genus Ambystoma; species Ambystoma mexicanum. Next base: position 881,205,506 of record NC_090934.1, read on the forward strand.
ACTGGGGCATGGCCCTAGCTGTAGCTGGGAAAGCGCACGTGCCACATCATGGCCTTCTGCGCATGGAGCTTTCGCAAATGGAACTGTGGGGATTCTCCAATGAGGATTCAAGGGTGTGGTTCACCAGAAGGGGCAGTGCCATATTTACCCAAAGTTCGATGCAGTGAGGTTGGCAGGGATGGACAGACGGCGAGTGCTTATAGTCGGTGATACTTTTGTGCACGATCTGCACAGGTATGCTATGGAAAGAGGGTTCAATACTGACTTTCAGTTGGAAGGAGTGCAGGCATTTTGGGGCACAGTTTATGAGTGGGGTTTCGGATGCATGGATCTCCTTTGCAAATGTGCGGCCTCTGTTGGTACTTTAGATGTGGTGGTCGTGCATTTTGGAGCACTACATTTGGGGCACATGTCGTGCTCAGGTTTGCTTGCTTACTTAAAGAAGTTGATGACAGCTGTGATGCAGATATTTCCTACTGCAAAGGTGATTTTCTCATTGATGACACCAAGAGGACAATGGGAGCATGCCGGTGTAATTTGTCCACAGCCAGAGGTTGTGAGATGTTGGATAAACAGAAGCATGTGGGCCTTTATGTGCAGTGTTGCAATGTTCTGCACCGACTATGAAAGCATTAATAACCAGAAAGATTTCCAGTGGTTTCAAGGAAATGGCATTGTTTTTACCTCCATTGGCAATGCTGTTGTGTTTGCCACTCTGCACGAAGCGTTGCAGAGCATTCTGTAGCAATGTAAGATAAGCGTTCATCTTCATTCGAGAAAAATGTCAGGAGGAAAAGCAAACAGACAGTGAGCAAAGGGGAGAAAAACTATAAAAAAAACAATGTATGAAGGCACGTACATACATAACAATAACACAACAAAAAGAAAAGAAAAAATATATATGTTTGTTTTTAGAGACAATTCTAAAGACACAATCCACACCCCGGTTTCACATTGTCCCTCCCCACTGCCCCCCCAAAAAAGTCCTCAACTTCCTCCCCCTCCAGTTTCTAGCACGGTAATGCCACGGATTCAGCAGGACTTTGAGGATTAGACGTGGCACATCCGGGTCTTTATAGGATGGCAGCTATGGCACTGGCTCCATGGAGGCTAAGCCATTGGGCAATGTGGTTGCTGGTTGTGGTGTGTACACAAACACTGTGACAGAAGGTCTATTTGTACCGATACATGTAGGAGGCTATGGTGAAAGTGTGTAAGGTAAGGGGTACGCAACCTGTTTGTATGCATGCACTGCACGCACTTGCTTATCGTTGCTAATATAAATTCCCTGCTGCTTTTGTGGGATACTTTTCCGTCATTTGTAGTACATGCATTACAGAGGGAAGACCATATTGTGAAGTGTACAAGGTACATGGCAGGCATCATGTTGTTATGAATGCAGTGTGTGCATCATATTTTCTGCCATTTGTGTCGCGCCTACATACAAGTGTGTGAAGGCGCACCGAGGAAAGGGAGGCGGAACGGAGGCCACACAGATACATTGATTCCTTCAGGCCAACTCACATTGAGAGTGTGCAAGTGAATGGGGAGGGCAAAGTGCAGTACATGGGAACAATAAAAAATAGAATACCATGCAACGACGGCCGGTGCTAGCAAGTGCAAGGATAAGTGTAGACATGAAGTGGTGGCTGTAGGGAGGGAGGTGGCCTGGGGCACAGATTATATGGTAGTTCGGAAACCAGTGCACAACACTTTTTAGCCAGGAAGTGAGTAGGGGAGAGGAAAAGGAAGAAGCACATGGAAAGGTTTTCAGGTGCTTTCAGACCCTACGATGCTTCTCCTCAAGCTCCAGGGAGAGAGAGTGTTACACAGGGAGGCCCCAGCAGAAGAAACACATCTACCACCATCTGGTTGCGTTTAGAAGCAACTGACCCTGAGGGAGTACGAGGTGAATGAGGGAAAAGCTGGAGCAAGCAGAAATTTAGGAAGTGAGAGTGCAAGGTATTGAGGTCCCAGGGATTAGAAGGCCTTCTGCATAATGCACAGGCTTTTATTTTATTGTTCGCAGCCACTGTGAGCTATTGCAGACATTTTAGTCCAGCAGATATACGATCCCTGCCGTTTAGGCCAAGGACAAGTTGTGCACTTGTGTGGCTCCCTCTGTTTTGTTCACTACCATAAGTAGGTCAGGTGCTTTTCTTCGCTAACAGTCAGAAACAAACAATTCAAAAGGTTCTATACTTGTGTACGGCACCCTTCTCATATGTTCTTACAGTACTCTCCTTACGGTTCACTCACATCATATGATACGTATAGGGGAAGAGAAAAGCATAAAACACAGCACGGATTTCTATGCATGTAGATAATCAGTTATGTAATGAACAGTTTCTGGTAATACTACTCCTTTTTAGCTTATTTTAATTCCCTTGTATATGGTCATGTTTGTATGCATTGTGGTGTCTTTATGGTTTCTGTGCAGGAGTGCAATTATGTAGTTATAAAGGCAATGGTAGCTACTTCTTACATGTTTCACAGTACCCGACACACTAAAACGAATGCATTCATGATTTCACTATGTAACATGGAAAGATTTTGAAGTTACACTTCCATGAGGCATGGTGCTGACAATGGCTACATTTTCACATAAGTTCCTTCATGTACAGTGAAGACGTGTGTAATACAATGGTGTGTATAGCAATGCATCCCTCCATGACCTACTTATCTCATTATAGTTCTTCCAATTATCTTTGATAGTTTTCTGCCACCATTACAATAACAATCCCTTGTGGAGGTTTCCTATTAAAACTACATGCACATGTGATGTCATGAATGAGATTTGTGATGGCATCTTTGATGTCATGGGTGTTAGTCCTTGCAGTGCACACTGGAGGCGTGAGTTATGGTTACTTAGCTTACCATAACTGTCGAATTTTGGGGGGTTTTCGTTTTTACCTGTAACCATAACGTCCCTGTAAAATGTTTTTCCATTGAATTTCATAGGTTTTCTGCTAGTGCAACTTAACCATAACATCCCTTTAACGTTTTTGTTAGTGATATGTATGTATACATATATAGTGAAGTGTTTTCCTTACAAGCAATACATATTATTCTGTTAGGTTTGGTAGCTCTTTAAAGACAAAAATAATATATTTGTACCAAGAGAGTGACGAGCCAATAGGGAAGCTCCCCCTTTTTGCCGACAAGCGCTGATCTTTTATCTACCGGTCACACAATATCCCCATTTCCCTGGCTGTACACACTGCAGGCCGGTTTGTCTCTGAGTGTAGCACACACATACACAGACACGCACGCCAAATATGGACTGTAGGCAGGTGACCTTATTTAAGTCCTGAAACCCAATTGAAGAAACACAGAAGGAATTTTCGGGCTCGCATTTTCTTTATGTGATTTGTAGTCTTCCATTCAGGATTTGGAAAATAAAGCTACAACCATACATACATACATATATATATATATATATATATATTATACACTAACCACAGCTGGGTTCAGGCTCTGTTGCAGGAAAAGCAGCACCCCCAATTCTGGGAGCAGAAGTGACATATCTATGAATTAGACCATGACCTGCAGGAGTCAGTCCCATTGCTACCAGAATGATGCTACCTGCCACGTGTGTTAATACAGCAGCTATGGTACACCTTGATGTTTTCCCAATAAGACACTATTTTTTGCATCTCGCCACAGTGGCTCTGTCTCCGCATCATTCCTTTTTTTGGCTTCGTCATGACTAGAGCATTGTAGACCACCTATGTTACCAGGGGTCATGGTCTTCTTTCCTTATATAGTATGTTCTTTGGTCTTTTAAGGGATCACCCTAAGTGTTTAACATCTACAACTCTCTGTGCATTTTCCTCCTCCATAAAGATTCTTTACCCAGCTTTGTTAGCCAGAAGGACGGCCCCAGGCTGTATAATAATTAACAATTAATGTTAGCTGTAATATTGGTTCTGCTCAGTCTGACTGGTCATAAGGAATATGTCCTGTTTTCCCATGTTTCTTGGATTATGGTGGATTGAACGGTCCACTTTTTTGTATATTCAACTCATTGAAGTCCAATTGGTCAAAGTTAGTGAAAGGATTAATAATACACCATGTACAGTGCAATTGTGTTACTACATTGCCCTTACAATTGTGCAGATTTGATGATTATAGTTGTGAAATTGTGTTCCCTCATGATCTTCGGCATGTGGTTCCCTAACTAGTCAACTAGAATTGCACTATTGTGGCACCAGCCTCAGTCTCATATCACTTGATATGACAGTAAGTAGACAGTGATCACTTATTCTCCCTCGCCAGTGTGGGAAACATGGATTCCAGTATATCAGACTGGCTACAGCACAGAAAAGAGGAATTTCCTCCCCAACTACTGCCAGTCACCAGAGTTGCTTGCTCAGGGTTGTAAGGGCTTTTGTGGATTCCATGATAGATATCGCTACGGTGCATCCACTGAATTCATCCCCCTTGGTATAAATAATGTACATTGTATCTGGTTTACGGATACAAGAACGGGCCTGCGTGTGAAAATCTCACTTATATACAGTGCACACATGCAGTCATTCCATTAATCAGGAAATTATATTTCTGATGACTAAATTGTGGCTGGTACCAATTTGAGGTACTACCACACATACTTTACCTGTTATTCACTCTGTTAAACACGTCCTAGCTTAAGAAAAAGAGGATGGGCATGCACAATCCTATTTAGAGTAGGACTTCAGCCCAAAGACACACAGAATAGTATAAATTATAAATGGTGAACCTGGCCACTGGTCCCTACCCACTGACACTTAATGATTTAGAAAGCACTTTGAAGTGACGAGATAATCACAAAACCACTATTTCATAATACTCAATGAATATTTTAATAAGCAGCCAACACGTGTTTCGACTAAATGTTTGGTCTTCCTCACGGATGAGTCATGTGTGATTGTACAAAAATGAACAATTCGTTATTAAACAAACGTAAATAATATCACATGATCACAATAATGAGAAGGAGGGGCAAATTGTTCCCAATAATTGCCACAAAAAAACAGCAAAAATGACCAAATAAAATGATGTATCATAGCCGCAGTTTTCCCCGCACATTTATCACATTCCATAGTTTCCCACCACATGCAGATGAATATAAAAATAAATTGAAGATCATTTCAATTCACGGTAAGGATAGATGGAATTTAAGGGGGAAGGGTGAGAGAATAGGACACATTATTAGATTTCATCCAAATTCAGATAATCACACAACCACCCCATTGGGTAATTCAATTACCATTGCAATATTCTACCGAAACCCGAGGAATATGGCCAGTCTATAAACCACTACCTCCTGTGCCAATGTCCATTTCAGTGCTTAGATATTGTTGAGTCATGCCATTACCACTGAACCCTGTACTTATATTCCAATACATGCTGAAACACACCCAAATTGTGCCAATACTTGTGTAAATAATATTCCAAAAATGAAAGGAATGGACGGTTATATTTACAGGATCCTTATTTGTGTATGCCTATCAATACTTGTTGAGCTATCAAACTCTTTCCATGTACTGATTTAAGTTCCTATAAGCTAAAAAAGATTTTATGACTGTATGACCAGGACCATTGCTTGTCTTCAATAGGTAAACGATTCATTAGTCTATTCACAAATCAAATTGTTTGAAGCCTACCAAGGTCTCTGAAATATAAAGAACATACCTTCATAGGCTAGCTTCAACACCACTTCAGAAATTCTCTATTCCTGTCTCTCCGGTTGTACTGTGAGAAGCGTGTCTCCAGTTGAGCAATTGTACAGCATCTTTAACCTTCCAACAAGAGAGTATAAGCATGTAAGCCCTAATCACCAAAGGCCTATTCCCTACTAAAGCTCATTGCTTAGAGAAGAAAAATCACACCCCATTGGCAGGCACTCACTTTAAAAGGGTTTGTTAAGCTCTGTTCCCTGTTGGCCACCATTCTGCGTTCCGCGTAGTAATAGTCGCGGCTGCAATCTTTTTTATTTGATCTTTATACACTGAGCCTGCGTCGCACATACAACGGCTGACATCATGCTTTATTTACATAGATAAATAAAGGCTTTACGGATTCAAAGTGTTTTTTGTAATGAGAAATATTTCTTTTTGAAGTACTCTAGGTTGCTAGAACTGTTTCATTCAATTCTACTGCTATGCTACATTTGAAGCGATGGCCTAAGAATGGTGGACATCTGTGAAAATGCCAGCAATGCAACTTCAACTGTATAATTTAGAGCCGAAGACTCTTGCCTATGTTATGGATCATTGCTCTGAAATCAACAGACTCGGCTATGAATGTAGGGTTGTGGAGGTTGATGTGCGCTCGGACATGGTATCCCAAAGCAAATTGTCGGCTAACATCCAACCAGCCGACGGGTCTAATGCCACACAGTGTGAAGCAGGAGTTTCTCTGATAAAGAGGAGCCAGTTTGATCAGCCTAGGGTAAATGGTGATGATATTGCGCTGTTTCCACCTCTACAGCCAAATATGTCAGGCGGTCATCCTAACCACAGAGTATGTTATTACTTGGGAAGGTTGGCTGTTTAGGACCGGGACAAAAGTGAAGAATGCCACTGGCACTGGTTGGCAAATTTGGTGAAACAAAAGAGGTTGCAGTATTCCTAGCTCTCCCATTCTCCTCCTTAGCTGGAACACTCGAGGCCATGTGCACTGATTCGAAACCGATGGCCTTTTAGACCATATTGACAATTATGACATCATAGCTCTTCAGGAGACTCGGCTTACTTACCCTTTAATTATTGACGGCTGGAACATTTTATCCTTACAGGCAATCCAGAGGCCTAGGGGCCATCCGAAAGTCGGTCTGGCTCTGGGAGTTAGGAAACCTCTGGGCTTGGTTGCTATCCCTAGTGTATCTTTGAACGTCTTAATCGGTAGTCAGTCCCCCAGGACTCTACCAACCCTAGAGAAATTATTATTATTAACATTTACGATCCCCCTTACGTAGTTTGTCATGAGGCCACTATCAAGAAAGTGGAAAAACTAATTTCCAAATTGGTGGGCACGATAGCTGTTATTATCTGTGGGGGCCTTAATTGTAGAGTCCTGCATGATGCATGTTGGAAGGTACAGATATTAGATTGTTCTGATATTAGGGCCAAGAAAAGGGTTGTGCATAAGAAATTACGCAGATTGGTACATGCTGAATTACATCCACTAAACTATGCCACAAGGGCGAAAACCCTAAAAAGCTGTTACTGCAAATGGCTAAAATGGCATAGGTTTCATGTTCAGTGTGCCAATGGCAGGGCTTGATTCATGAATCCTATATTAACTATACAATCTTATATTGGAAAATCATCAGTGGCAATAAACCTTTGGTGCGTGATATCAATGGGGTCTCGGAAGTGGCCTGGAATAGTTTCATCAAAACATAATTGGGGGGCTGAACCATCTCAGATAGTGGTTGATACCACTTTTGCTGACTGGCGATTTTTTCAAAAAGCATAAATGATATCTACAAGCGTATCATGGCTATTAACTCATCTTGAGCCCCCTGCCCATCTGTAATTAGTTATTAAAATCTGATCTGGAAATCTGGGTAATTGTACTAGACTTGCTTTTCAATTGGATTAGCGTGACCCAGGCTATATCATCTTCATGGCGGGACAGCATTATTGTTCCTATTCATATAAAGGGAGCCATACGGACCCTGGCAATTATGGGCTGTGGGCCATGTTGAATGGCCCGGCCAAGATTTTTGCCAGGGTCCTGTTAGAAGCGCAAGGAGCAATAACATTATCCCCTACAATCATACAGGGTTTCGGAAGTGCCTTAACACTACCACGATTGGACTGGCTTTAACCACTATTGTCCATCAAGCTTGGTTAATCCGTAAAAATCCTGTTTATGTGGCTTACATCGACTTCAACACAGCTTTTGATACTGTGAACAGGGGCATGCTACGGAGGAAGCTGCACACTTGTAACATCCCTCTTGGTCTGCTAAAGATGATCATCTGTCTTCATGAACAGACTAGGGTTGGAGTTCGTCTTGAACACCAAGGTGCTCTCACTAGTTGGCTTTCCACCTGGAAAGGTGTTAAGCAAGGGTGCATACTAGCCCCTATGTTGTTTAACCTTTATTTGTCATATCTTGGAGAGGCCCTCGATAACCCCTCCATAATTCCACCCAAATTAGGAGATTTTTCCATTCAATGGATGGGTTATGCAGATAACCTTTTGAGGTTGTCTCTGATTATAAATATTTGGATATCAACTTGGACTCCAAACTATGTGGTGCCATTCACCTGGAACGCACAAGGACCAAGCCCTGTCAGACAGCAGGTACTATTGGCTCCTTTGCTAATAGGAGTGATGGATATTGTATAGGAGCATTGTATAAACTGTACCAAGCTAAAATATTGCCCATTGCTCTGTGTGGTGCAGAGGTTTGGGCTCATGTGATTATTACTCGGCTGACAAAATTGGAGTCAGTTATATTTAAAAGACTCTTGAGATTGCCTCGACATTCATCTCTGGAAATTATATATTTTGAACTCAACATAGAGGGGATTCTTATTCACTTTTATCTCGGCACTCTTTATTGGAAGATTGCTAACGCCAAGGAAGCCTCATTGAACAAGCTAATGTATGATGTGCTGCAGACCAGAACTAGCCTTATGTCCTCTATCTGTTTGGGGAGAGTTAGGCACATGTTTGTTTGTTTATCTGATATAGCGCAAGACCAAAACCCTCAGGTAGCTGGGCGCGAGCATTACAAGAATACTTAAGAAACTTAGTTACAGAGCAATGCAAAGGATACTTATGAAGCTTAGTTATAGGAGTAGGTGGTTACCTACAAAGAGTAATAAACAGTAGAAACAGAGGTGGCATAAATGCAACCATTATTTGGCAGTGACCAAATGGTGGCTCCAGAAAATGTACTTGCAATGCCGCTTAGTCAATATAAGAACATTATGGAGAAAAGTCTTTACACACAGAGTAGGGAACAACTGACAGAACTTGGCCACTAACAGTGACGCTACTGAATACATTGAGTATATTCAGGCACGTGTAGAGTTCCCAAGTTACATTAAACGTTTCTTGGGTAATTCCCTGGTTTGGGTTTACCTTAGTATCAAATTCAATGTAGTAGAGCCTTTTGAGATACTTGGAACCTGGAGAAAAATACCTATGAACTCTAAACATTGCCACCTCTGTGGTGAGCCGCAGTTGGAGGCAGTTAAACATCTTCTGACCGACTACCACTCTCTCCAGAAGCTTTGTTATTTGGCGCTACGATACGCAGGAATGGAGGGGAACAACACAAGCAAAGAAATATGGAATATCTTTATGAGTGGGTGCCACGAGGGTTCTACTGCACATTTCACTATCTTATGGAAAACGATTCGACAGGCTTCGACCATTTTGGGTTGGTGACATGTGCTTATGAAATCATCTTAGTGGCCTATGTCAGTTTGCTGGGGTTCTGTTATGTTCCTTTGTTTGCTGTAAAGAATTGTTGATATGTGATAAGGAAGTGTGTAGTATTCAAAGTTTGCTTTTGTTAAGTGTGTAATACTGTAAATAAAAAATTAAAATGACTGGAATATATGGAAAGAGGGCGCTAGAGGGCCGACCAAGATGGCCGCACCCCTGTGAGCTCCCAGCTGCCTCCCGCATGAATCCTGTTTAATCGCGGCAATCCTGTGGCGAAACTACTACATCTGCAAGAATAATATATCCGAGCACGGCATCTCATTCCTGTCAAAAATTCAGAGTGAATCGGACTTGCCTTCCGTGAGAAACTCCCTGCGTAGTGTGGCCTGCATCGGCGCGACCTGCGAGGGGCCTAGGAGTCCCACCCGCCTTCCCAAAATCCTTCGTAGTCGGACGAGAGCCATCTGCGGGACCTGCCGCGGCCACCTGCAGCGGAAAGCGGCGGAGGGGGAATCGCTCGGAGTTGCGGCGCCCACAGCCAGCACTGTGACGGTGGTAGAGCGGGAGGTGCGAGGAGACCCACAGAAGCACGCAAAACAGACGAGTTGGCCGCGGCGTCCCCGCCATTTTGACTCACAGCGTCTCCCGGCGCACCTTGATCTCAGCCCTTTGCCCACGCCTTCACCAGACGCTCCGACACTGTAGCCAAGCTCAAGATGGGGAAGCCGGACAAGTCCCAGAAATGACTAAACTTTGATGCAGGCCCAGCGCCTAAAACACCCAGGCCGGAACACCGCCCTGAATCCCCGAACAACCAGTCGGAGGCAGAATTGCAGCAACAAACGGACATCCGGGATATCCTGATGGAATTAAAAGCTGGGATAGGCGGTCTGGACAGCAAGATAAACTCGCTCTCGTCCAAGGTAGATCTGTTACAACACCGGCTCGACAAACACAGCGACAGGCTCAACTCCGTCGAACAGAGAGTGTCAGATCTGGACGACGGCAAAGCAGTACTCACCTCCCGGGTCTCCGTGCTCGAGGGGCAAATGAAAAATGTACTCGCCAAAAACGAGGACTTGGAAGGTTGCTCCAGACGAAATAATATCAGGATAATCAGAATCAGAGAAAGACAACTACCAGTCAGAATGGAATAACACGTCGAAAAATTATGCACGTAGCTTTTTGGTCCCACAATCCTATCGCAAATGTTCATAGTGGAAAGAGCCCACAGAATGCCTTCATCGAGACGGGCGCCGGGAGCCCCTGCCCGCCCGATCATTGCCAAGCTTCTGAGCTACAAGGACAGGGACTCCATCCTTAGAATGGCAAGGGAATAGGGCAAACTACACTTCGATGGGGATGACATCCAGTTTTTCCCGGACTTTTCGCCGTCTTTCCAAGCCCAAAGGAGATCGTTCACTCAGGTGAAACATAGGCTACGCGCCAACCAGATCACATACTCGATGCTCTTCCCGGCGAGGCTCCGCATTCAAATGGAGGGAAATACCCACTTCTTCAACTCCCCAGAAGAAGCCTCACTATACCTCGACAGGCGGGGAAGCTAGTCCGCAAAACAAGCCCCTGGCGCCTCAAACAGAGAAAGAGCAGAGAGAGTTCCGCCGGGACCAACACCTGCGCTACTGACCCAAAGTAAGCAGCAATCAAGCCACCAGGACCACCCTCGCAAACGGGAGGCTGTGGACTGTGCATAGGAAGGCCACCCGCGCCCCGTGCACAGAATGCATTAGGTTCCAGTTGGGGGGGTTCCAAACGGATGAGTTGGGGTTTGTCCGTATAAGGAAATTTGTTTGATTGTTGTTGTCGTTCGAAACGCGCTCAGAGCGCCATCGCCTAACCGCGGGCCTCACCCTGAGCCCCGCTGCCGCCCCTATCGGGCTCTCCCGCCTAACGCCGCTCCCATGTGCCGAACTCTGACCCCAGCCTTGCCGCATTCGGGTGTCATTTAAATCATCACTGGTACATTCAAAGTAGCAACCTGGAACATTAGAGGGGGCAACATCCCGGCTAAGACACGCAAGATCCTGCAATTACTCAGACGCCACAAGATCGAGGTGGCTATGATTCAGGAAACCCACCTCTTGCCGCAAAATGAGCACCTGTGGGCCTGCAGCTGGGGTTGCCATCGCTACTTTTCTTCATACTCATCCTATGCCAGCGGAGTCGCTATTCTTCTCCACTCTTCACTGGGGTTTCGCCTGATCCAAACAGAGAGGGACAACGAGGGAAGAGCGCTCATGGTTCGGGGCATGGTGGAGGGTGAGGAGGTGGTGTTCGTCAACTCCTATGCCCCCAACACAGACGGTGCAAACAACTTTGACTGTGTGCTATCCTCCCTCTCGCAAGTGCGAAATGCGACCATAATCTGGGGTGGAGACCTGAACACCCATCTCGACCCACAGAAAGCCAGCCTACAAGTGCAGGAGATCTGTAAAGCGTTTGACCTATCGGACATTTGGAGGACCCAGAATTGGGAAGCCAGAGACTACACATACCACTCAAGTGTTCATAATACGAACTCTCGCATTGACTATCTGTTAGTCTTCGCTCACAGTAGCTGGCAATGGGGCGCATGTGAAATACTCCCCAAAACCTTCTCAGACCACGCCACGGTAACACTCGAATGCCACCGGCCGACCACCAAGCCACATCCTCCACAATGGCGCTTCAAACCTAGATCCCTCGCCGATCCGACATTCGCCACCGAGCTAAGCGAGGAAATCAACTCCTTTCTTGACATTAACCAAGGCACCGTCAACTCTGCCGGAGTGCTGTGGGTATCTTTCAAATGCTACGTAAGAGGCATCTGTCTAGCCAAGGAAAACGGAATCCTGAAACTTATTAGACGCGAACTAGAAACCTGCGAAACGCACCTGAAGGAATTGGAAAAGCAGCAAGTCGCACACAATTCAGACCAAATCCAGGCGAGGCTGAAAGAAGAACTTTTGGACTTTAGAAAACTGGCTGAACGGGAGATCAAATTTCTGGGGCACAACCACAGAATTAGACAATACAGCGAAGGCCAGAAGCCTGGAGCCCTTTTTGCTCGCCTTATAGCGGCAGACAGGAGGCCGACAAGGGTTGACAGTATCCGGACACCGCAGGGAAATATGCTGCACAAAGAAGAAGATATAGTTGAGGTGTTCAGGTCTTTCTTCCAGGACCTATATAGCGCCGCGGGCCCAACGGACTCTGATGCGATCCGCAACTACCTCAATGACACCGAACTTTACTGGGTGGAGGGGGAGCTCCATGAGCCACTGAATGCGCCCATAACGCTGGAAGAGATTCAAGAAGCCATCAAAAATCTACCATCTTCCAAAGCCCCGGGGCCAGACGGGCCAACTAGTGAGTTTTATAAATTCTTCGCCTCTCTTGTTGCCCCTCTCCTGCTAAATGTCTTTGAGGAAGCGATCAAATCCAGCATTCTCCCACAGACACTAAGAGAAGCGAACGTAATCCTGCTACACAAAAAAGACAAGCCCCCTGAAGATTGTAAATCCTATCGCCCCATATCATTAATTAATCTGGACTACAAAATCCTGGCCAAGATCCTCGCCAATAGGCTTCTCCCATTAATGCCTGCACTGGTACTCGCCGACCAAGCGGGATTTGTGCCTGGCCGAAACACCACATTTGGGATATGCAGAATGTTTGGGGTTCTGGCAGCACTTGACCCCGATCAGCAGGCGGTGGCAGTGCTGCTGGATGCCGAAAAGGCATTCGACTCTGTTGAGTGGCCCTTTATGTTCGTCGTGCTACAGCAGCTCGGACTTGGGAAACAGTTTATCAAGCTAGTCTCACTCCTCTATACCCAGCCCCTTTCAGCAATCACGCTCGGGCCGACTCGCTCGGCACTGATCAACCTCCAGCGTGGCACTAGGCAGGGATGCCCATTATCCGCTATGATATTCGCCCTTGTGATGGAGCCCTTAGCAGCGGGCCTGAGGGAACGTCATACAGAGAGGTCTTAAAATGGGTCCTCATCGGCTAATAATTTCACTCTATGCTGACGACATAGTTCTGTTCATGCAAAACCTCTGCGAAAACCTTAATCCGATAATGCGGGAAATAATCAAGTTTGGGTTGGTATCTGGCTTGAAAATTAACCAATCGAAATCATTCATCTTTCCCTTAAACACAGAAACCAAAATGTCCAAGACAATTTTAACTTCCAGTGGTAGACAGCTCACGTCCGATATCTAGGAATTAAGGTGTCCCTAAACCACCTTGATATACTGAAAGATAACTACAAAAGCACCCTGAAATTATTAAGAGACAAGGTAAACAGGTGGAAATCGCTACCGCTCACCATCTGGGGGCGAGCCTCATTGGTAAAAATGGTAATTTTACCCAAACTCCTATACCTTTTCGCCAACATCCCCATCCTGCTGTCCCGGCGCTTCCTGGGTTATCTGAGAAGCCTAGTTCTAGACCTCATATGGGCGGGCAAACCTGCAAGGGTGGCTTACTCATCCCTCGTGCTTCCTGTCAATAAGGGTGGCCTAACTCTACCCGATTTAGAATGGTACTACTGGGCGGCACAAGCTCAGTTTCTCAGTCATTGGTACGAACCACAATTCGTAAGACCGCATGTACAGGTCGAACAGGCACTAGCCTCACCCAACTTGCTAAGGGCCGTGATTATCAGCCATCAAGCAGTGCCACACACAACGCTGAACATAGTGCAATCCACCTTCGCAGTATGGCGGAAAATAGCTCAAAAGTACAAGATCCACCTTAGATACTCTCCTCTTCTGCCCGAGAAATTCATCCCGGGATTCCATTCACTGCCGAGAAAGTGTACCTGAACTGGGCGGATAAGTGCAAAATAAAAACTCTTGGCGACTTCTTTATACAAGAAACCTTCATAACACCCCAGCAGGTGAGGGAAAAGGGGGGCACGCCCTCCCTGGACATCTTTTTGTACTTCAGAGTGCGATACACCTTGCAGGCCCTCATCCCAACATTCCCGCAACAACCTCCCACCTGGCAACTACTGCATGGAACCATTCAGGCACAAGGGGAGGGCAAACTAGTCTCATCCATCTACAAAACCCTGCTCGCGGACACTCTTCCCTCGAACCCCAAAACAAAGACAAGATGGGAAACCACGCTTCAAACCCCCATTCCTGATGAAGACTGGAGTTATATCTTACAACAGACACAAAAAGTGGCACTCAATTCCCGCTTCAAACAAATCCACTTTAACTATCTGCATCAAACCTATTATACCCCTAACAGGAGAAACAGACACCACCCTGGGTCCAATGCATCCTGCGACCGTTGTGGGTCCCCGGACGCTGATTTCCTGCACCTAGCGTGGAGTTGCCCGCCAGTGTCCAAATTCTGGTCAGATGTGCTTGACGAAATTGACGCAATAATCGGCGAGAGAGTGGGACACTCACCACTGGTGGCACTCCTCGGCCTAATGAGACCCCTGTCTTCACACGTCCGGAAACTGGCAAGCATGTTATTGGTTTTGGCACGCAGAAGAGTGGCTATGACATGGGGACGAGGCACACCCACACCCTAGCGAACTGGAAGAGAGACATCACATACTGCCAAGAAACGGAAACAGAATTCATAAAGACACTCCCTCACCACGCAAGACCCCCAGATATATGGGGCCCGTACATCTCGTACCTCCTCTCTAGCGCAGCACCAGCCGGGACAACTGATCAGCCACCACAGACTTCTCTTGTGTAAATGTAAATGCATTAACTGCCTGTTGGGTGATGGAACTGTCGGAGGGTGGGAGGGCGGGCGTGAATGGTGTACTCGGCGACTTGTTAGCAGCCCACTGTATGGGGTTGTTGATACTCATGTTTACTAAAATGCAAAAATAAAGTTTAAAAAAAAAAAGAAATAGAATATATGAAACATCATTATAATTATTGTGCTGGCTCACTTTTTTCAATATGCATATTTAATTGCATCTGCAATCATGTCCTGAATAACCTTCCTAAAGTCACATTAGGTTTTCCTAATAAAAGTGTAAACCAACAGTGTTATGCAAATAAACAATGCCGGCTGAGCTCTTCTAATAATATATGTAAGGCGCATCCGCCCATGCAATACCTGACATCATTTCTATGGATAACTATAACATCATTATGGTGGACATGCCTGCTCACTGCTTCTGGTTGGTTGTGTAAACGTACGCATGCTAAAGTCCTGATCAACCTTCTTTACACCACATTTGCTTTACCTGATCTAAATTTAACATGATCACAATGCTCCTTCCAGTCCAACTCTTCCTGTTCTATCGATAGGTAGGACACACGTATGTGCAAATACTCAAGGGTTTTACCCAAGACAAAACGGCAAGTAAATAGCAGCCAAAGGAATTAGTTTGAATACACAAGTCTATTCATTCTTTTGCTAATGGCTGCTGTACAACTCTGCCAGTTTAAAACAGGATTCCAAATGCAAATGTATCGGTTGGTATGTAGTGTATGGTGGTGGTCAATGTACGACCATATTGGCACATGAAAAATATGCATAGCTCAACCATACATTATATATCCCGCTTGTCAATGGGCTTATGTACCCAACTGATGTATTATTCTTTTGTATATACAGAGTTGTTCAGGTCACTGTCTAATATGCATATGGAATCCATATTAAAATACCATGTTTGTTTCAACCCCATATTGCATACCATTCATATGGATTCACCCACTGATGTTATCATCATTGACTTAAATCAAACAAATACAACTTCTTTAAAACACAGAGGTACCGGATGCGCTCGGTGGCACAGGCTGACACAGGATATAGATTGTTGTAATATTACCACCCACATGATTACAGTGCTCCAAGTTTTCCCACAGTTGTGCATTCACTATGGGTCCCATCAAAGCACCAGCAAACGCCTTCATTTTTACAATGTCAATATACACACTCAAGATATGTTAAACATAGACTGATATCAAATGCGTGACATTCTTGGATTGTATACTGATAAACACATCATCTGATGTACTCTCAAAGGCAATCTGCTTGTGTTATAGTACAACCAAGAAATGTTGGAAGTCTCTGACACTCAATATAGGTACAATCTCTCCCAAAAACACTCCCATTCTGAAACTTCCGAAAAGTAGAGATCAATCTTCCCTCTACTTGTCAGCGTGATTTGTCTCTGTCTCCGAGTGGATTGTTTTGTATGAGTTTAAATCCCACAAATCATACTCCTGCTTTGTCTTCAAGTTGTTGGTTCTCCTGCCAATGTATTAATAAAGGTAACCTTGGATCATCATTTCTTAAAGTGCTCAGATTTTCCCGAATTAGTACATGTAGCTCTCGAATAGTGCTTCCAAAATATACGAGTCCACACAGGCATATGATTGCGTACAGCACAAATTTGGACCTACAATTAATGAAGTTCCTAATTTCAAATGGTTCCTTGCCATTTATTTGAATGCCCTTCATTTCCCTGGCATACGGGCACATTCCAAAGATGCCACATCTGAAAAAAAAACAGTTAGATTCTTGTGTAACCATGTTTTTTCTGACCTTACTGGATTGAGAAATGATGGAGTAAGTTAAGATCTCAGGGTGGGTTCCCTTGTATATACAAAGGTTGGTCCTTTACCAATGTATTCTCGTAACTCTGGATCTAGATCCAGAATGTGCCAATGTTTGTGAAAAATTAAACAGCATATGACTGTCAGCAGTATATTGTGTAACCATTCTTACCGCATTCATATTTATCTGGTTATACCTAATTTTTGGTTTTAGCAACTTACTGCTTTTTGGTTTCCATCCCTCTCCTTTTTGCCAACGTTACATTCTTCTCATTGTAACCTCTTTGTAGGAATCTGGCTCTGAGGACTTCACACACCTGTACATAATCAGACATATCACTGCAATTCCTACTAGCTCGTATAAACTCTCTGGCTGGGATATTCTTAATAGTACTAGCCCTGTGTCAGCTGTGGTGGCTAGGATTGCATTCACTTATATCCGCTTCCTAAACGTTCTTGGCAACATTTTACCTTCTTTCATATAAAGGTGTGGGTCCAAAAAGTTAATTTCTTTAGGGTGTGTGATACGTTGTAAATTGAATTCCAAAATCATTTGAATTAAGATGTTTTACACACTCTAGAAGTATACTTACACTCCTATGCCAAATCATAGAAACGTTGTCAATGAACCGTACCCACATTTTGATCAGTGTGGCAAATACATTTTCTCCATGCACATATTGATTCTCATAAGAACCCATGAACAAATTGGCCAAAGCTGGCGCATACATATCCCCCATGGCAACTCCTCTAGTCTGTCTATAAATAGTATTGTTTAACAAGGTGCATAAAGTAAGAAGCAGATCTATTGGTATATGTATAATCAATGGTTCACAAAGCTAAATCATGCTTGATAGATGTGTATAGTGCCTTTACAGCCACTGTCGCAAACCGTGGGTCGTCAGACCATTTAAAATGTTCCAAAAGCTGTAATAAATTCATTGTTTCTCTTAAATATGATACCACCTTCAAAACATCCATCCATGAAATAGCGTTAATATGTTTGGAGAATTACTCTGTTATCCACCCTATTTCACTCACAATTGGTCTCCCTTCCGGTATTACCTTAAAGGGTTTGTGCACCTATGGTCGAAAGTATATGGTTGGTAACTCAGGGCATTTCACTGTTAGAAATTGAGTTTCCTCATCTGTTAACAGACTTGTCTGATCCATTTAGAAACATATTCTCTGGCTTATGTATTGATTATTTTTGTGGGATTATCTTTCACTTTCTCATAACATCCGGTTCATTTAAGTGTACTTCTGACATGTTAATATAATCTTGTCTATTCATGACATCAATCTTGCCCCCTTTGTCTGCCTGTTTGATAACACTATTTTCATCTCTACTCAGTGAAATCAAGGCCAACCTCTCAGTAGTTGTTAAATTACTGTATTCCCTCATTCTATGGCGTATATCCATAATGCCGTGGTTGTCTCGGGTCACTGCCTTCTGGAATAGGTCAATTACATTTTCCATTACAAATACAGGTGCACATTTGGATTTGTCTTTCATTTCTGTCTCAGGTAGTTGCTTAGGGTCAATATTGAGGTCCCTCAATATATCTAATTCCACTATCTTATCTAGTTCATCCAATGAAAGTGGCAATTCAGTGCTGCTAATATCCACAATAGTTAGTTCACTATCCACCATCCTCTCACTCTGGGCTGTTCTTTTGATCTATTTCTTAGGCAAATATTTGTTAAGTTTTTCCTGATAAAAGTATAAACAGTGTTATGTAAATAAACAAAGCTGGCTGCGTTCTTCTAATTATATATGTAAGGTGCATCTGCGCTTTCAATACCTGACATAATTTCTATGATAGCTGTAACAAAATTATAGTGAACATGCTGGCTCACTTCATCTAGTTGGTTGTGTAAACGTACCCATGCTAAAGTCCTGATTAGCCTTCCTGACACCACATTTGGTTTCCGTGATCTAAATGTAACATGATCACAATACTCCTCCCGTGCCAACTATTACTTTTGTATGGATAGGTAGCACACACCTATATCCAAATACTTAGGGGTTCGTACCAAAGAATAAAACTCCATTGCTAATTGCTGCTGTACAACTGTGGCAGTTTAAATCAGGATTCTAAATACAAATGTATAGGTTGGTATATAGTATACGTTGGTGGTCAATATACCGACCATATTGACACAGGACAAATATGCATACCATAACTGTACATTATATATCCCACTTGTCAATGGCTTGGTGCACCCAAATGATGTATCATAAATCATTCTTTTGTATGTACAGATTTTTTCAGGTGACTCTCTAATATTTATAAGGTATCCATATTAAAATACCATTCATTTTTTCATCACTCCCTAATAAGCACATCGTTTTCTTCAACCCCATATTATATACCATTCATATGGATTCACCCATTGATGTTATCATCATTGACTCAAATCAAATGAATACCAGTTCTTTAAAGCACAGAGGTACTGTGCTTGGTGGTACAGGTTGACACAGGATATATATTTCTGGGTATATTAACCCCCACATGATTACAGTGCTCAAAATGTTCCCTGAGTTGTGCATTCACTGTGCGTCCCATCAAGAGACCGCCAAACTCCTTCATTTTACAATGTCAATATACACACTCAAGATAAGTTAAACATAGACTGGTATCAAATGTGTGACTTTCCTGGATTGCATACTGATAACCACATCATCTGATGTACTCTCAAAGGCAATCTGCCTGTGCTATAGTGCAACTAAGACATATTGGAAGTCTCTGACACTCATCAATATAAGTACAATCCCTCACAAAAACACTCCCATTTCATGATCTGATGTCAGCCTATTCTGAATCATCTGAAATGTACAGATCAAAATTGCCTCTGCTTGTCGTAGTGATTTCCATCTGTCTCCTCCTCCTGGATTGTTTTGTATGAGTTTCAATCCCACAAATCGTATTCCGGCTTTGTAATTAACTTGATGGTACTCCTGCCAATGTATTGATAAAGGTAACCTCGGATCATACTTTCTTAAGGCGCTCAGATGTTCCCGAATTCGTACACGCAGCTCTCGGATGGTCGCTCCACACAGGCATATGATTGCATTCACCATACATTTGGACCTGCAATTAATGAAGTTCCTAATTTCAAATGGTTCCTTGACATTTCTTTGAATTCTTTTCATTTCCCTGGCATACTGGCAAATTCTACAGATGCCACATCTTATAAAAACCTGTTACATTCTTGTGTAACCACCAGGTGTTTTAAAGATTCCTGTTCGGTTTATGCTTCACAGTATCAGCATAACAATTTAAATTTAAGTTCCCAGATCTTATGCCCAAAACATGTCTAGTCGGATATAGATTTAACCAAAATCTTAAGTATTGAAGTTTAATTGTTGAGCATGAACATTGGTTCAAATAATTTTCTAAAACACCCAAATTTACCCCCACTCTAATACAGCTTGCAAAGAGTGTATAGGATTTTACCATGCTTATTGTCCTCCCCCAATCATAAAGCCACAATTTCTCTTTAAGCTTATACGGGCTTGTCAGGCCAAGGGTTTTATTTACATTTAGGGTCTTGAGTATCTGTTCACATCTCAGAGCCCATTCCATTCATGGTTTTGATGATCCACTCTGATAAATATATCACACATATATACAAATAATGATATTCTTGGTGGATTCAGAATCTTCAAAAACAACTGGATTACTCACCAAACTGCCATCGCGTTTAGGGATATCAACCCAAATGTATGCTACACATTGTGGTAACAATAAGGTACCTTTCCAAATCTGACACTCGAGTCTATCCAGGGTAGAATCACTGATACTCGGGTTAAATTCTAATCCATAAATCAGACCCGGCACTTCCTTTTGCTTGTATTAATTTACTAGGGGGACAAAGGAGAACCAACAATATTGTCTCTTTATTTTCCTTAATTGGGCTATATTTTGCGATGACTTCGACATTAACACTTTAAGAAGAAGACTCTTATTTGGTTTGGGCTGGATGTTGAACCCCAGAAACCTTACTGCTGTTACTATGTCAAGTTGAATATCCTATATAAACCACTTGACATTCTTTTTTAAACCACCTCTTGTGAAATATGATATCACTGTGTTTTGGTTGGTAATAATTAGGCTGTTCCTTTTTGTATAATCCACCAACTCCTTTAGACTACGCTGGAGACCTATTGGCATCTGGTCAACTATTATAATATCAGCGAAAGTCAATCGCTGAATCCTTAGCATCCCTAAACTGGAAGGAAAAGCTCTTACTCCCACAAGGGACTCACCCAACTCTGCCAAATAAAGATTAAAAGGAGAAGGCGCCAGTACACATCCTTGGTGCAGACCCTTATCAGTGTCAATTTCCTCCAATGGGTCTCCCTTGCATTCAATATTACTATCACCTATGTTTTAGAATGTAACATAATTAATAACTTCAACAGGGTTGTAGGGTTTTTCCAGCAATTTAATTTATCCCACAGGATTGAACGGTTTATTGTAGCATAGAGCCCGGCCAGATCAATGCTGGCATTATACATTTTTAGAGTGGAGTCCTTTGTATTGGCCTGCCCTTGCCCAGACCTAATCCCTGTCTGGTATTTGGAAAGCTGGTTTGATTCTAAAACCCATTTCTGAAGCTCTTTTAGGACCAATGCTGAATAAATCTTACAAGTTACATCTATTAGTGCAACTGGTCTGTAATTGCTCGGTTCGTACAGTCTTCCCTTGTATAAATAGGGACAATGTGGACTTTATGTCATGATTTGGGTATGGTAAATGAGCAGTTTATTTACTTGAACAAAATGCCAAGATCTCTGCCCATAGAAAGGGGTCACATTTATAATCAATTGCGAAGATCCCATTGCGGCCTGCAGCACAGGAATTCTTTAAATTATAGATTTGATCTAAAATATCCTCTTTTGTCATACCTATCCCCCAAAATGAATGTACACCAAGATCAAGGATATCTAATTGGCAGTTGTGTTCTTAAACAAGTTGCTGAAATAACTTTCCCATACTGGAGCCGATATTGGGTTGATTAATTTATGGATTTGAGTACCTTCGTCCAAATTTATATAATGTCAAAACATTGCTGTGTTTTTTTATCTTAATACTTTAAATATGTTGGCTTTCTTTTAACAGCATCCACTTTTCATGGTGTAATACTCAATTAATGTTGGTTCAGCTATTTTATCTGCAAGCGTTGGACAACCCAAATCCCAAAGTCAGATTTCCGGAGTCCTCTTAATGCACTTCTTAGTTCTCTTTTGTTTTCTATCACTTGGGCATCGAAAATATGATTCCTACTTTATCTTTTCAGGGAGTCCCCTCCCGTGTGGATCTTTACCTCAGAACCTCTCACAATTGAAGTCAGGAAGTCAGAGTACCAATATGGATCACAATAGTACTCTGTAGTGTGACTCTCTAATGTCGACCATTTGTGCTTTATTTTTATATTTAAGTTTTTTCAGTACACCATACTTCATAAGGATTTTGTTCCCTTGAGCATTGGTTTTTATATTAGTTGGAACAGCCTTCTTTATTAACTCCCCATATTCATGATTTGTATATAGAACTAACTGTCCATGATATTTTGTGGATTATTATGCAACTTCATCCAAGCGCCCCATGTGTTTTCAGTGGGGCTGTTAGTCACTGATGATTCCTAGGTAACACAGGTGAATGCAATGACCAGTTCAGTATGTTGTTGTTTATATATCTTGAAATAAAAGAGGATCTATAAAAAGTCTCTGGGTTATGTGTCGTTCTTATTCGTTAGACATTAATTGAAATGCATAATTTACAGGGGATGTTAGGCTATGCAGTGATACTTCTATTTTGCCAGGTTTCTTCGGAGGTACTGGCAACCGGGCTAAAGACCTTTTCATTTCCCCATAAGTACTCAGGGCCACCACCCTGTGGCGGATTAGTCCACTCCTGCGCACATTACATTGCAGGTTCTCATAACATTTATTGTAGTTTTCTGCTGTAGGCTATATGTATTCCGTACGTCAGGCGCATATGTGGATTTCTTACCCTGGGAATTAGGGTCGCACCTCAAGGTAACTAGTATTAAACACATGGACACACTGGAGGTAACATTGGAGTTGTCCTGGGCCCTCTTTCAACAATTCTGGCAGCAATGGTACTTTCCCTCATTATGAGTAGATTGTCCTATCCTGGAGGGCAATGATATTTGATGGAACGCCGGCAGTAATGTAACCCCGGGCACAATTTATATTTAACATTTCCTGGGGTTGCTCGTTTCCAGCTAGAGAAGGTTCCATGTGTTAATATCCCCAAAAAAATATCGCCATACAAGAATATTGCCATATTATTGCGGCGATATTAAGCCATGGAGCCTGTGGGGGACACCCCCACAACCCCTATTATCATTTTAATGGAGTGGGAGACACCCCCGCAGCCCCTGGTCCAAATAACCCCATAAATTATCCCCACTAATATTATTGCCCATTGTTTTACCCCATGACCATATATATATGGCGATATTATTGGTGGGGATAATATTACCTGATACCCTAGAGAATGCATTATTACACACACTGTTTAATGTTATTAGTGTACTTTTTAGTCAACTGTACTTGTGGAAACATGTACTACTATTTGTTGTCACTCTGATGCTTTACTTGCCTGATCTCTGAAGTCGCTGGACATTGTTTGCCCCAAGATTCTGGTCACTTGGAACGCTGATATTGCTGGAAGGACTTGTCTCCCCTTCTGTGACCCTGTGCAGTGGGGCCAGTCCGGGGGACATGCAGGAGTGATGCTTGAAAATACAAAAGAGAGAGACAGGGTTTAAAGGAGAGTGAAGACCTCTGGGGCCACTGCCTGAGACGCCCTCTTTAATGGGGGTCGGGTGAATTGTCGGAGGACTTGGTGATATGAGGACGAATAAACTCTGCTTCCTAAGTGCTATAAGCAGCAGCCAAAAGAATTTGCTCCTGCTCAGCTGCGATGTGCTTGTAGGTATTGTAGAACTGCGCCAGGGACCTACTCACTTAACTAGAAGGTCGAGTAGCCAGCCATACATGAGACGTGCACATTAGTATAAGTTTGAGAAATGAACGCTTCCGGGAAGGGCAGGGTTCTACGTACTGACCTTCTTCCATTAAATCTATGAGAGGTTGCTTCCCATGCAGAGTGATCCTCGTCATAACAACCTTTTTAACGTATAAAAAGATTCAACCACTGAGCAGCTAACATTAATAACAATGTGTCTAACACATATAGTCTTTGAACTTCAAGGGTGTCACCCTTTAGTCCCTCTGCGATATCTGAGAATGGGACGGAAATCATCCCGCTCTTCCTCGGGGCCCCCGTCTGGCTTGTTCAGCCAGGTGTCTTGTTGCTCTGTGTCAGTGGTCCCTGGTTTTATAAGGTCAGCGTGGGTCATCCCACTTTCATCACTTTCTTCGCTACTGTCTGACTCTGCTCCAGGATCATTGGATCATTTTAGTTTTCTAAACCAGCTACAGTGTCTGGTAATGCCTCTACCGGCCCTTCCAGCCATGCCCATGGATCCCCTTTTTTCCTTCACTTTCTAGGGGGTTGGTTCGAATGGGATGCTCAGCTTGTGTCCATGGTAACTATACTTGATGAGCACCTGATCTACTATTTTCACTTTCCTTTGCACCAATGTCAGCTTTTTGCTTTGATTCATGTTCTGGAATCACCAACTTCATCTTTCTTTTATAGTAGACCTTGGCCAGGGCGACCCCTGTCACAGTGGGGAGCATCATCTGGTAAGCCGTGTGAAATGTTGTGAGCGCAGAGGGGAGAAGTTCTCCTGTTTCGTGGACAACGCAAAACACTTTTGTGATCATTCTCAAGAAGCGTTCAACGTTCCTGTTGGCCCGAGGCTCGCAGGTCGTTATTCTTTGGTGATATTAGACATTTTTCAAGGTCCTTGCCCTGGATAGGAGGACCATTGTCAGACCTCAAAGACTCTGAAAGCCATGTGTCACAAGTATATCCTCAAAAATTGGGTTTACTACCTCTACTGCCAGGATCGGTGAGGATTGCATTTCAGGTACTAGGAAAACTCATCCAGAACATCCTGCCCAGCCGCCCCCCGGCAGATAGGCGCTTGAGGGTCTGAACCAGAACTGTCATCATTGTGCAGGCCAGAACTGTATTGGACAACTGTCTATGCAAAGGTAGAGAATTAGATTGTCTAAGTGTATATTTCAATGTACAATAGATAAACTGGCAGATAAGTCGTTTATATTTGGGGCCCCAAATTAGTTTTGTGGTAGAAAAGGGAACCATTTCAAATAGCAACTGACCATGGCTGTGGGTGGTTTGGTAATTTCAAATCTGTGATTTGAGAGTTGCATTGTTTATCCAGTCTAGTCTCAGGTTCTCGACCTGTGTTCTATGTGTGGGATGCATATGAACATGCAGCATCATCAGGCTGGCACACATGTTTTCAATGAGGCTATTAGTCGCTGACGGTCCCTAAGAAACACAGCTGGCTGCAGTGACCAGTTCAATATTTTTGGTGTTTATGTATTCTGGAAGTAAAATGAAGACTCTATAAGAGGATGTATATAAAGAGTCCCTAGCTTATGTATTATTGTCTGAGTCGATTTCTTGTCTGCATATTTGCATAGACGTGGTGGTGTTAGGTGTCGATAGTGGGACCTGGGTACATTGACAGTTTGTAGTGCTTAACTTGAAATACCAAAATTGTAAACCTGTGATTAACCTATACATGGTCACTCGAGGACTTTGCTAATTGTAATACTATGAATATAATTGACATGATTACATGTCCTTGTGGACTGCGCTATATAGGGAAAGCTAATTGGAAATGCAAAACACGCTTTATAGAACACTGTAGTAATAGTCAAAACAACATAGATAATGCTTCTTTGGTAGAAAGATTATCAACATATGGGCCATACATTTCTGGATCTACAGTGGGTCATCCTGATGAAAATCAAGGGAAAAAATCAAGCAATTATTAATCGGAAACATTTAAAGTTTTAACAAAAATGTATTATCATGGCTAAAAGCCATCAAGTAGGTCCTAACGAAAATATAAAATGGCATAGTGTGAATTACTATTACTAACACCCCGATGACTAGTAACAAATTAATTGGTAGTGTTCTTCTATAAGTTTATTGGAGCTAGTTTAGGCCTGATTATCTTTTTGAACATGATAAAACATCTGCAGCATAAAGGTTAATCCCTAGCCTTTCTGAATTATAAGAAAATAGTGTGCAATCGGTTTCTGAACAATACAAATTATAATTTTCAGTTAAACTACTAGAGATGATAAATTGTGAAGTGTCCATTAGTATCTAGAAAAACGTATTGTCCCAAAGTATGTAAAAAACTACATTCATTATTATATCAGATTGCAGTGTTATTATAATAACGAGTATCGGTCTAGTTGTTTGTGTTTACTTCTAACTAGTTATCCTATGTGTGCACGTAATTTCACGTTTTCTTGTATGAAGTGTTACAATGCGTAGAACCAACGCTGGCAGCATACATAATATGAGTGATGACTCCATGGCGAGTTATACGCGGCAGCCATGTGACACTGGGCGCTGCGTGTAATAGCATGATAACTTCAAGGAATTGAAACGCTCTGGGTTTCCCTGATAGATGTCAGGATGTTATGTCGAAGGTGCGGTCTATATAAAGCTAGATGCCTACAAAAAATGAATCCCTTGAGAAATTAAGAAGAAACAATTTGGAATTTAACTCTTTGCTTGATCCCAATCTGTTGGTCTTTATTCATACAGAGAAGTGAGCTGGGAGCAGAGGTGAAGGAGCAGTCTGCAGTGTGCAGCCAGTCCGCATCTTTGTTTGAAGGAAGTAGCAGTTAAAAGGCCAAACACACCGCGGAGCGGTGAGCGGAGCTGGGAGCAGAGGTGAAGGAGCAGTCTGCAGTGTGCAGCCAGTCCGCATCTTTGTTTGAAGGAAGTAGCAGTTAAAAGCCCAAACACACCTCGGACCGGTGAGCGGAGCTGGGAGCAGAGGTGAAGGAGCAGTCTGCAGTGTGCAGCCAGTCCACATCTTTGTTTGAAGGAAGTAGCAGTTAAAAGCCCAAACACACCGCGGAGCGGTGAGCGGAGCTGGGAGCAGAGGTGCAGGAGCAGTCTGCAGCAGTCCGCTGCAGACCCGCAGTAGAACCCACATGGAGCCCGAAGTGCTTCCAAAGGGAAGACTTCAAAGAAAATCAAACTTGCCAGCCACGTCTTCCCCACACAACGCACCCCCCCGTCCGTCCTCTACGGTACCTATCGATGAGGTGGAAGAAGGGGGAGAGGCATGCCCACTAAAGAACAAGACCAAAGGAGGAACGTACGTGCCGGGCTCCAGACCGACCCAAACAACTCCTCAACACAACAAAGTAGCAAGTGACACAAACTCGCCCAATCACATCAACAAAGAAAACAGAGAAACGCCAAAAGGAGCCAAAGAACCTACCAGACCTGTCCCCAAGATGGATTCAGCAGTACCGGCGGCAGCGGGATCGGCTCTGCAAGCTCTATCAACCCCGCCACCACCTTCGACGCCACACCCTCAGCAGACTCTGCTAGTCCTGGCGGGAGCGAAAGCGGCAAGTGCGGCTGGCCGAGATGAGAAAAAAGATAGAGACGAGAGCCGCCAACCTCTCTCGACCGCGGAAAACGCAGCGTGCAAGGAAAACATCCCGGGTTGTAATGGGTAGGTGAGCACGGCCGGCGAGGACCTGACAATCGAAGGTGCGCTCTTGGCTCCTTCCATTGCAGCAAGCAGTCCGCTCGAAGCCCTTGCGGCGGGAGTACCGGGAGTGGGAGCTGATGGAGGTCGGCTCCCACACGGGACGGGGCGGACTGCGAGCGGCGAGGAGGGAAGGCACCCGACAAGAAACGCCATGGAGACACCTACTACGGTAAACAACCTTTGCCCGAAGTCGCAGGCGTACCCAGAGACAAAAGAGCGAACCACACCATCTGTTACACCCAAATGGGATGAAGTACAGGTCCCCGGGCCCCAAAACCCCACACTAACATCAGAGAAGGTGGGGAGAGAGGTAAACTCGGATCAACCACACCACGATCAAGAAATCACCAAAGGCTCACAGGACGACCAACGACAGGACATGAGTTTGGAACTACCAGGGGCACAGGGGCATAAAAGAACCCCCACCAACGACCACCCCCAACCTACAATCAAAATAACGGCAATGTTTCACCATGTAGAGAAGGCAAACATGGGAAAAGCATCGAACACAACGAGTGAGACCAGTGTGAAACAGTGTGAGAAAACACCAGAGTCACAGAACCAGGATAGTGAGAGGAACGGGGCAGAAGCCCATTCAACCTCCATCGTACCCATCGATGAAAATCCCAACTCCAAGGATGATACTAGTAACCTCTCAGACTTTTCAGACAAGGAATCTGAGGAGGAGAACGGCAAAGCGAAGCAAAGACCACCAAAAACAAAAACGAAATATAATCAAGTTTTGAAAACATCAAACTTAAAAATAAAAAAACACAACAGTTACTAAACACCCAAAACAAATTTTAAACGACCAAGTAACCAACATGAAAGAACAAGAGTCAGTTAAAGTGATTAAAAGGAGAAGAATCTCTGTAAAACCCCTACCAAATCCTTTACTATCATGTCCACTGAAGGCTTTCTTCACACAACAATTCAAAAGAAAATTGATGACAGAGATCGAAATCTCCGATGCTGAAATGTTAGAAGTAGCCCATGAACACCCTTCGGAACCTAAACAAAGGAAAACAGATTCAATTTGGACTACAACTCCACAGACTAACCAAGCAAGAAAAGACCAATGAAGCAGCTCGATCAACAACACCTTAGAGCAAGAAACGGAGAAAAACAAGTGAATAGAGGCAACCCAGATAACTGAGGAACACCGCCCCACCAAAACCAAAATAACACCTAAAGAACGGGAAGGAAATGCTGAAAAAACGGAACCACCGGCGCACCTGTTTAACCCACAAGGGGAAAAACCAGGAACAGACACGATAAGGAAAGAAACCACTGTGATTGATCTCATAGAAAACGAAAAAGACCTAAGTCCCACGCCAAAGGAGAAAGAGGGAAGATATGCATGGACCAAACCCCATCTGACAACCGGCTCCCTGATGACGCCAAGGTCCTTAGAAAAGGATGGAAGAGGGCCCCCAAGGGTCAGAACCCTCTACGCAAAGACCGGCACGAGGCAACGTAATCCCCGAACACGAGCAAAGCATATTTTCTACGAAATCTCCACCATACACACCTTTGCTGAAAAAAAGAGCAGACAAAATGCATACTCCACCAAAGAATCGTAGATTAAGTGACATAGCAGCTGGAATGCAAAGAGTTTCACCAAACAAGAACCCCAACATGATCACAATCATGTCCGCCATGTCAGTGGTACTTGCACCATTCTGCAAACTCTATGAAGCGATAAGAGAAGAAACACGAGATAACACGGCAATGATGTCTAATATGATCAATAAAATATCGCACGTGGAAAGTTATATAACAGCAATTGAAGATTTGAAACTCATACACCAGCGACCACAGAAAGACAAAATAGAAGAACTGGAGAGAAAAAATCAACGATCTACAATCCCAGGAAAACAACCAAAATGCATCACAGACCAGGTAGAAACCGGTACACCACAAAGAAGGCCAGTGGATCCCAATCGAAAACACACCTCCGTCGGCAATAAACACAGAACAAAACCGACCAAAGCCACCACCTCAAAAGAACAAACCACAACTAACGATGGAAACGTCACTTACGGGCCAAACAGTCATAAAACAGGTACCAGCAGCAGAAGACCCAAAAACACCAGTTATAACACACCCGGAGAAGAGTAGGGCAATAAATTCTCCAAAAACTACAGAAGACTTAATGGCAGACCCGACCCTAATGAACATAACGCAACATTGGGAAGAACAAAACCCCGTCATAATTGAGCTTGACATCACGCCCTCCAAAGAGCCCAAAGAAAGAAATGATTTAAGTGAGGAAAAAAGATACAAAACAAAAGAGGATCGTCGTGAAAAAGCAGAAACGGAAAGACAAGAAAGCCTTTACGAAAACCATACCAAAAAAACTCGGTCGGATGAAGATAGAGAAAAAACCCCAGCCCAAAAGACCAGATGGAGGAGCAGAGTTGAGCTGGAACAATCAAAAAGAAAGGAAGAAACCCGCCTTTTCAAGCTGGAGCAAAGTGGGGAAAGGAAAGATTTTCTCATACTAAACTGCCCGACTGTTATACAAATAATGAAGAACACCCGATCCCTAAAGAACTTGAAAAGCAAAAACATGATGCTGGTAGAGCCGTACCATAGAGGGAGAATGGCAAAAGCATATCTCCACGTAAAAGCTGAAAGCATAAAGTACATCAAAAAAACGGCCTTCAAAGAAGTGGAGCAATTATGCTTCACCCTAACCGAAATAAGAAAGCAAAAAACAAAAGAAAGCCCAAAAAGGAAAGACACTATGCTACAAGAAAAAAATAACGAGCAGCGAACAGACAGGGAACCAAACCACAAAAAGGAAAACTTGAGCCACCAGAAACTATCCAGAGTTCATAATGTGTCAAATCAGAGAGACAACCGAGAATCACATCGTAAAAAATCGCCTGCCAGAACCACAAGCACAAGCTGGGCCAAGACCCCAAGAAAATGGGCGGAGACAACGACGAAGGAAACCACATCCATCTACCAAACAAGATTATTTAAGTTAGAGCAACAAGACCCAAAAAAAGGAAAAGAGCCACTGAACCGATCAGCAATTCTCCAGATAACAAAGAGATCGAAACACCTGAGACATCTGAGATCGGAAGATCTCAAACTAGTGGAACCCTACCACGATGGAAATCAGGCGAAAGCTTACATCCACATCAGTATAAAGGGAATAGAAGGAATTGATCAAGCAGCCTTCGAAGACAGGAATCGGCCCCGACTTCGGAGACCCCAAAGCAAAAGAGCAAGATAAGGGACCCGAGGCAGATAAAGGGCCCTTGGAACTGGTTGACATCAACGTGGAACAATAAATCTGAGAAATAGCAATGACCAGGGCCAGAGTCCGACCCTAACACAACAGCGAAATGCAGGGAGGTATGGCCCGACCAAAGAATTTCATCTTAGGATCCTGGAACACCCGGGGCCACGCGCACCTAACGGTAGCCGGAGACGTTCCCCTGGGCAGTTATGGCATCTTATGCCTGCAAGAAACGTGGCTAACGTCTAAACCCGCACTGGACAGTTTTACAGTGGTAATTTCCCCAGCAGTGAAAGGCCTTTTTGGAAGACGGTCATCAGGCTTATTAATCGCGATAAAAACAGGATGTGGTTTAGCAGAGCCATTAAAGTGGAAAGAAGCCTACAAACTTCTTGTAGTGGTCTCATCATGGGCCCAACAGGCACCAAAAAAAGGCCAAAACTCTAACGTGTTAGCTATACTCACCTGCTATTGGAATCCCCAGAGGATGTTGACTAAAACTTTTTGCGACAGCATGAGCTCCACGATCGACAAACTTTACGAAGACTTCGAAAACATCAAACTCATAATCTGCGGGGACCTAAATGCAAACTGTGGCAAACAGAAACAAGCTAATCCACTCGGCAACTGGCGATCACCAACATACGATCAAACGAGAGAGCGTGGGAAGGCCTCGAACGATCTTATCGCAACAAGAAATCTACATAACATAGATACACTGTTCCCCAATCAAATCAACGTACTGACATGGGAACAAGGCCGCTCAAGTGCCACCTTAGACTACATAAGCATCTCCACAGGCTTAATGCAAGCGATAACGAGTTTCAAAGTTGAGAGAACGCTGAACAGCGACCACAACTTGTTGTCATGCGATTGGCAGGGCTGGAGTCCTATAAAATCTAGGTATGCCCCAATTACGGAGATAAATAACCAACAAACACGTCTAAGACTAACGGAAGCGAACATTCTGAAACTGAAAAACGACTGGGACCAAAAAATTCAGTCCAACAAAGTAAACAAAATATACGAAAGACCAGATTATACACCGCTGTTAGCCCCATACAAAAAATCACGAAAAAAAACTGTGGCTCCGGGACCTACCCTAAACACGCATTCAACAAAGAGGTGGTTGAACAGAGGAAAACGGGACGACGCTTAAAGAAAATAGCCAAAAAAACAACCACCAGCGAGGATTGGGCAAAATGGCACCAGGAGACAAAAAGGTACTGCAACTGTCTAAAACGACAAAGGGCAACACAATACCAACTGGACGCAGAGGAGGTAATGAAGAGATTATCGTCTAAAAAATCTAGCGAATTTTGGTCACTAATAAAACAGCATCTGCAATCCAGAACACGCATCTGATCAACGCAGTTGCAGAAGAAAAATGGATAGAGTACCTCTCGAAAGAATTCGAAGACCTGAAAACAGCAAAAAGCGCGAAGGAGGACAATCCGACCTCGACCTGGGTGAATCTCTCTAACCCAGAAGACATTGCAGATAAAATTAAGAAACTAAAAACATCTAGAGCACCCGGACCCGATGGCCTGACTAACATGGAACTCAAAAAATTTCCGAATGAGTGGTCGAACATTATTGGTGGAATCTTTGCAGAATGTGAGACCAAACAACAGATCCCTGAGTCATGGCTGAAAGCGGTGATTGTACCAATATACAAAAAAGGAGGGCGCGAACAGCCAGAAAATTATAGACCAATTGCCTTGCTGGACATCATAGGCAACCTATACGCATCCCTACTGTTGGACCACCTCAGAAAATGGGAGAAAAATAGGCCTGCAAAGGACAATCTACAAACAGGTTTCCAAAAAAATTGAAGTACTACAATCAACATAATGATATTAAATATCTTAAAAGCAAAGGTGAAAGAAGGGGCACCAAAGATACATCTAGCTTTTATGGATTTATCTAAAGCCTTTGACAAAATTGACAGTAACAGGCTCTGGGAGAAACTTCAACTTTGGAACTGCCCTCAATCGATACTCCAGCCTATTAAAGCATTACACACGAACAACACCATAAGAGTGAAACTAAGTCAAGAAGGAACACTCTCTGAAGAGATCAAGATCTGTAGAGGGGTCAAACAAGGATGCCCCTTAGCGCCAGCTTTGTTTACAGCCTTCCTGAACGATCTGCAAGACTCAGAAGCTGAAATAAGGAGCTTCCTGCCAAAACTGGGCAAAACCTTCATACCCAGATTACTGTATGCAGACGACGTGATCTTGATAGATCAAACTAAAGTCGGACTCCAGCGCAAACTGTCAAACTTAGCTGAATACATCAAGGCCAACGACCTAGAAATCAACAAAAACAAATCAAAAGTCTTGTCAATCGAAAAAGCAACAAACAAGAAAACTAAAAAATTGGCTTGGTTCCTCGAAAAAGAGAAAATTGAAACGGTTGAAAACATCAAATACCTAGGGGTCGAGATAGACAGTTCAAGAACAGACATAACCATGCAAAAGGCGCTGTGGGAAAAGGCTAATAGACTAACATCACAAATGAAAGCGATAGATAGAAAGTACGGCAAGTTCTCCCTAAAGCCTGCTATAAACTTCTACAAAGGAAAAGCTGTCCCAGTACTAGCATATGGAACAGAAGTCTCACTGAACATTCCTGCAGCAATTTGGACCAAACTAGAAGGGCAGATATGGAAGGCAGTGCTGGGACTCCCGAAATCCACAGCTATGCCGGCGATTCGAAGAGAGCTGGGCCTAATATCTCTGACATCCATGATAGAGTAAAGCACTATGAGCTTTTTCCGAAAAATCATTCTGCCCTATTCGCTACCAGCCCTCAAATTCATAAAGGATGAAATAGAAAGCGGCAAATGTCGAGCACTGAAAAGATGGGTTGAAAAGAGAAACGAAAAGCTGGAGGAAATAACTTGCACAGAAAAAGAACTGATTGACAACCCGGATCGAATAAAGCGAAAAATGATTACCACGGACTGGATTAACACACTAGAGGCAGCTGCAGAAAATAAACTTCTATCACATCTCCCGGACACCTTCTATAAAGTCAAATCTCTGCTAAATTATTGCGTTAAATTCCCTGATAAAATGAAAAGAACTATGTTTATGAAAGCTAGACTATATCTGCTCCGAACTCAAGAAATTTTGTTCATCAGAGGTGTGTCCGGGAATAAAGGATGCCGTTTGTGCAAATCAACGGAGGTGACAGAAACCCTGAAACACCTCATAATAAACTGCCCTAAAACCAAGAAACACAAACTAGTGCACCTACAACCCCTGATTGAAAATCCATGGATGATATGTGAAAATAATCTATGGAATCGTTTAATATCCGGCGAAACTACAAAATGGACGATAGCGTTGGTAAACCTTATAGACGCAATTTTTGAATATGGACGATAGCGTTGGTAAACCTTATAGATGCAATTTTACGACAAATTAAAGAGGAAAACCCATCGGCCTAAAGGATAAGCCCGGAGCTAAACACGTGACTGCAACCTCCAAAGGCGACTCTTCACTTAGGAAACTTCTGAAAACGCAGAATAACAAGAAGGGATTGGAAATAACGAAAGCCAGTCATTTTGATAAATTTTCTTAGGATTCTCCTGAAGAAAAACAGTCCAAAGAAAATATGTAGAACTATAGTCCCCAAGAAAAAACCTAATCGGTTTGATTTAGTCCTGGTCCGCATTGGCTTCAGATGAAGGACCATTTCTTAAAGTTGTATGAGGAGACTTTTAGAAATAGCAAGTTGCGTACCTATTATGAATACATGTAAATAATTAATGTGAAGGCTAGGGTTCCTCACTGTAAATAGGCATTTAGACCATTAGTAATATTCATAGTTTGCTCTTTAACCTTTTCACAGCAAAGCAGATTTTGGGACACATAGACATTTGAAAATTGCACATTTGGAGTGCTGACAATTAATTCGGAGTAGGAGTACCAAGTAAGAAGAATTCAGATATTATTGTCGACTAGAAGTGTTAATGTAATTATTGACAAAGAATAAAATATAAGAGAATAGTAGTGAGTCACTATATTTGTTTTATGTCTTGTAGTGCACATGGAACTTATCATCTACACAGAAGGTCGCAAGACTTCTTACACCCTGAAGTAAAACTCCACGATATAAAGGAATATTAGAGAGATACATATTGATATGCCAGAATCATAAAGGAGAAAATCTGTGTGTAAACCCCTGAATAATGACCACAATACTAATAGAAAGGACAAAACTGTATGTTTGAAATGAAAGATTAATGCCTTGATTCACAGAACATTTTCCTATGGGATTGCACCATTATATAACACTTCCATGAATCAGGCCCTAAGTATCGTGATTTAACATCTGTTGAAAAGCATGGATGAATTAATATACGTTGTTCAAATCATACAATTTCTTTATAATCTCCTAATTTGCTTATTTTACATGTGTACCTTTGTAAATATATGCTGGTTGTTGTGTTCTGTGTTTTTATCACTGTATTATTACATATATTTTTGTTATGTATTATTTGGTTATGTATTATTACATATATTTTTATTACAAGACTTCTAGCAATAAAGTCTACACATTTGTGTAAATGTTGTTTGTCACTGTGACACTGTGTGCTCTCATATATTTGTTTGTTCCTTTATTAGGTATGATATAGTTTATGGTACTGTAAGGAACTCATGGTGGCAACAGTAAAGACAGACACAAGTGATCACAGTTCAAGCATGTTTATTAAACTGTATAGGTAGGTTGGAAAAATGCCTCATCTAAACCTAAATCTAAGATGAGAGCAAGCTCCGACCATCAGATAATAATAAGGTAGTCCTAGTGGCGTCTTGTCAAATAAAAGGGCCTATAATTAAAAAAAAATATTGCCAATCCTTACAACTACCTACAAAAAGAGTGTGGGATAGTGTTCACAAGAAAGAAAGAAGTGTTCACAAATGATAAGTCAGGATGTGGTAGCCGGGGATCTCCCTTCCCCATGTTTTGAACAAGGGACAAGACGGGACTCCTGAGCACAGCACACGCTCACGCTTTCCCAGCATGAGACTACAGTTCAATTCTCAGGTATCAGGACCTTTGATGGTTAAGTCTCTTTTTTTGACAAAAAGTTTCTTGCCTCCTAGGACCTGATTTGTTCAAAATAACCAACAAAAGGTTCCTTTCCGTATGCACGTTCGGTGATGACTTTTCACGCCTGAATCCCCCTCTTCCGGGCTCAGATCTACAAAAAGTTCCTAGCGATATCAGATCCTTCGGTGGTTAATTCTCTTGCTTCTGAGGACCTGATGGATTCAAAATAACAAATAAAGGTTCCTCTCTGATTGCACTTAGGATGATGATTCTTCACTCCTGGTTCCCCCTCTTCCGTGCTCAGACCCTTCTCGAATATCAGCCTCCCTCTGTCGAGTTCACTATGGCTTGTATTAAAAAGATTACATCTGCTATATTTGTGTGTCGTTGGGTGATGGCTTTTCACCCCTCCCCTAGGTCCCCCTCTTCCCGGCTCAGACCCTTCTCGACTGTTTGCCTCCCTCCGTCGGGTTCACTACGGCTTTTATTCCAAAATATCTTCATCTTTCACATTCAAACGTCTTAAAGTCTTTTTAAACGATCTACTGTGGACATCCCTCTGTCGGGTTCATTCTTGTCAAAATGTTCATTGGGGTATCATGCTTTGCACAAATCTGTCAGCATCCTTCCGTCAGATTCACTCTTGCCAACCACACAGTTCCATCTCCTTTCTTATTATGCAGGGTTCATCTCCCTTAGCTTTCCAACTGTTTGCCGGTCAAAGACATTCGACTGTACAAGGGGTTTTGCTAGACCCATATATGACCACTTTAAACTTTTCTCTGCAGCTCTCCTACATCCTTCTGGTTTCGTTAGTTTCAACAGTAGGGGAATTAACCAGAGTCTCCCGATTGAGCACCCATATGGTGCCGGACCCTCTGCGACTGCTTTTCCCCTGAAGAGTTAACAGTTCATTGATTTCCCTTTAATTTGCCATTTGCAACTTTCGTTCAATACAGTTCGGTTTCCTATCAGTTCTCCTCTCGACTCACTGGCTGTGATCAACTGCTTGGCTTTTCTCATCTCTGGGGTCATGAATGGGACAACGATAGCAAGCGTCTCTCCATGTCCTGCTTATCAGTGAAGGAGGGCTTGTGTACCGTTGACATCTGCTGCAACATATGCTGGCTATTGTTCGTGGTCTTATGATTCCCTTCACGGGGGCTTTGCGGGTCTGGGTCAGAAAGGGCAAGGTTGCTTCTCTCCTTGTTGCCCCTTCGGTTCTCGACGCCTTTCTCCTCCTCTTGAACTGGCATACTTGGATAGCTGTCACGTTGTATGGTCTGCCTTGCTCGAGGTGTGCTCTCATGCTCCACCTTTTATCCTTGTGGGGAAGGGAAAGGGCTGTTAGGTGTGTGTGATTCTGGTCAATTGCCTGACTTTGCCTGACCCTTGTGTCGGGACATGTCAGCTAAACGTCTCTGGTGTTAGTACGTTGTCTTTTGTGTTGTGCGAAAGTGTTTTGTGTCAGAAAAGGGGGAGGGGGTAGAGTGTCTGAGTATCCTACGAGGTAGGATGGGGAAAAGGTGTTGTAAGAAGGGGGACACTGCGCCTCAGTGTCCCACTTCCACTCCCGGAGGACCTCCCCTCCAGCTGATACTCCCACACTGGTCCAACCCCAGGAACTGGATCCAATAGCGATGGCAGTGTCCTGGCCACCTGAATGTCAGGTCCCCGATAGACTAGTGAGTGAGGTGAGTGAGACACCTTCAGGTTTCTCACAGTACCCAGTAAATAGGAAAAACAATGCGTCACCTCTATTAAAATTGGGTGTTCGGTTTAGTATAAATGTTAACTTGTTGAAGACTCTTGCACATATGTCATGGGAAGCTAGCATGTAATGCACAACTAAGGCACTTTAGGGTGTCCTTATCGGCGTGGAAGAGACTGGAAGCCCATCAGCTAACATGAGACACCATTGTTGTTCCTGGTGCACCTGGTGAGCGGTGACCTTTGCCAATCAGGGTCTACCACTGGGGAAAATCAGATTCTTTGGTCATTGCTCAGAACTTTGGGGCACATCAGGGTGCTGAGGATTGTCCTCTGGCTTCCAAAACAGCAAGCTTTTGATGGGAGAAGTGCCTAGTCTGCTTTAGTAGTTGAAAGGAGTCGTCTCACACAGCCTTGTGACTTTCCCATGAGACCAATTAGAACCTGCAGTTGCCACAAAGTTCTAGAGTGCATTAGGCTGCTGCAGAGTGATCAGATCTTCCTGCTGAGGCCAGATGTACGAATCAGCCTCTGCTCCAGCAGTACAACTTTTGAGGATCAGGCTCGGCTAATATGATCAGGACTGTTATATCTGGTCCCCCTGGGCCCACTCAGGCACACACACAGACCCGAACACACAAGAACACTCGGGACGCGATGCTGCTTGCTCCGCGTCCCGGCGGGAACTGCTGCACGGGCGCACTTTATTAAACTACGCATGCGCGGGGCCACAACGAGGCCCGCGCATGCGCAACAACCAAACGGGGACGTCACATCCCTTTTTAACTTTAATCAACATAAAGTAAACAGTTGGGCGCGCATCTACCGGCATGCCGGGTGCACGGGCGGACTTTGACCGCCCGGGAGTCTCACCTTGCCTCGTTCAGCTCAGTCACATGAGTCCAGGACATAGTCCTTGAGATGCCCGGGCAACCGCCGCTCACGGCGGATAGGGTACCTTGGCGAGGCGGGAGGCGGAGTAGAAACCTCATGTTCCGGTCTCGGTGGTTCCTTGCCCTGCACGCACTCCTGAGCTCCTGGCGGACTGGCCTGCCCGCTCTGCGGATCTCCTGGCGGATCAACCTGCCCTGCGCTTTCCTCAGAGGTCCCATTCTCAGCCGGTCTTTCAATGCGTTTGAAGAACGACCGGTTGCGTGTGACTGTTCCTCGGTCGCAGGCTGCCGTCACCATGGTGCCCTTAACATGCGTTACCTTCCACGGGCGCGGCTCGAAGGGCAGGGACAACTTCCCCTCGGGGTGCCTGTTCCGGACCAACACTGTGTCACCCACTCGCACCTCCTTTTCTTGCAGACCCCTCCTTTCACTTTCTTTGTCATTGCGCCTGGCCCGTTCATCCCTGACACCCTCATCGTCTATCGCTCTGGGCAGACGGCCATCCTCCTCCGGTAGCATTCCCCTCGGGCATCGCCCAAATAGTGCTTCGGCTGGGGCCACTTTCGTGGATTGGTGTGGCGTCGTCCGGTATTCCCTCAGAAACTCCACGAGCTTCCTCTCCAGGTCTTCACCGCCGCAGGCGGAGATCCTCAGGACCTTGTTAAGAGTCCGCATCATTCTCTCAGCCTCTCCGTTGGCCCGCGGCCAGTGCGGGGACACCCTGCAATGCCGGATCCCCCGTTCACGGAGGTAAGTTGCAAATTGGCTGCCGGTGAACGGTGGCCCATTGTCCGAGCACAGGAGGTCTGGGAATCCATGGGTGGCAAACATTTTGTCTAGTGCCTTTGTTGCGAACTCTGTCGCCGTCGACTGTACCACCTCCACCTCGGGGTACCTGGACCATTGGTCCACTGCCACCAGGAAGTACATTCCCCGACCATTCGAGCCAAAGTCCACATGGACAGTTTCCCATGGTCTGCAACTACGCTCCATCGACCTTATCGGCGGAGCTCTGTCCCCCGGGGCCGCCGCTTGACATGCGATACACCTCCTCACGAAACTCTCCACTCGCCCCTCCAAGTCCGGGAACCATACTTTGTTTCTCAGCCGAGCCTTCATTTTGACAATCCCCTGATGGCCGATATGGGCAAGTTCGAGGATCCTTGACCGCAGTGCCCTTGGGATAACAATTTGCCGCCCTCAAAGTATGAGTCCATCGTCCGCAATTGAGAGTTCATCCTTCACCTTCCAGAGCGCTCGGAGGTAGCTCTGAGCCTCCGCTTGACGGCGGGAGTTGTCCTGCAGCACTTCCCTCCACTCGCCGCTCCTCACGGCATTCTTGACTATGGTGAACACCTCATCCTTTGAGCATTCCGTTGCCATCTCCACCCTCGATATTGCCATTGGAAGAGACCCTTCCACCACCTGACACAACAGCCCGTGGCACTCATTCGCCTCCGTACTCCATCAGGGCCAGCATCCACCTCTCGATCCTGGGGGGCGGCTTGGACGACCCCCCAGCCAGTATGGGCAGGAGCGGCTTGTGGTCCGTTACCACCACTACAGGTTTGCCCAGTATGTACAACCGGAAATGGCGACAGCCCCACAGGATGGCTAACGCTTCCCGTTCAATCTGAGAGTATCTCATTTCCGTGTCCGAAAAGGCCTTACTCGCATATGCGATGGGGCGCATGTCCCCACGTTCGTCAGGCTGCATCAGCAACGCTCCCACTCCTACCGGACTGGCGTCAACCACCACCTCTGACTCCACTTTGGGGTTGAAATAGGCCATGGGGTCTCCATCTGATAGGGCATTTTTCAGAGTCTGGAATGCCTCCTGCTCATTGGCTCCCCATTTCCACGCAGCGTCGTTCCTCGTTAGAACTCTGAGTGGTTCTGCCAGCGACGCTAGCCCCTTGATGAAGCGCCCACAATAAGTTACCATCCCCAAGAAGCTCCTCACTTCCGTGGGTGACTGGGGGGGGGGCGGCTTCCTTAATGTCCTTCACTTTGGCGGGGTCTGGCGACACACCGGCTGCGTGGAATATGAACCCAAAGAAGCCAATGCGGTCCTTGAAGAACTCACATTTTTGTCGATGAAGGGTGAGCCCTAGGTTCTTCAACCTCAGGAGCGTGTCCTCCAACCTCTTCATGTACTCCCGTTCAGAGTCCGCGAAGACTAAGGTGTCGTCGCTCATGTTCAGCACCCCTTTAAGGCCAGCCAAAGCTCCTCTGATGGTGTTCTGGAAAACTTCGGCGGCCGATGAGATGCCGAAGCTCAGTCGTTTGAATTGGAAGAGGCCGTCATGCGTCGTAAAAGTAGTTATGAACCGGGAGTCCGGGTGCAGTTCGAGCTGGTGGTAGCCCGCTCGTAGGTCCAACTTCGAGAATACTCTCACCCCCTGAAGCTCTCCGATGATGTCATCCAGAGTGGGTGTAATGTGCCTTTCCCTCTTAATTGCGGCGTTTGGGAGGCGCATGTCTACGCAGATTCTCACTGCCCCAGGCTGCTTTGGCTTGGGGGCCACCACTAACGGTGACTCCCAGGGCGTCGGCCCCTCCACTCTCTCAATAATGTCCATCTCTACCAGTGATCGGAGTTCCTCCTCCACCTTTTCCCGCAGGTGAAACGGGATCCTGCGATGCTTGAGGGCCGTCGGTCTGATGGACTCATCGATATGCAGGCGCACTGGGGGTGCTTTAAGTTTCCCTATGCCTTCGAAGATGCCCGAGAACCTGTCCAGCAGTGTCTCAATGTCTATCTGGTATACACCATATGCAAAGTGAACCAAGTTGAGGGCCTCCGACGCCTCGCAGCTGAGGAGCGAGTGAGGGCTCACGTCAGTGACAAAGAATTTTGCCTTGATGCTACTACCCCCTTTCGACACAGGTGACACGAACACACCCTTGAGTGGCAGCGGGTGTCTCCTCCAAAAGTAAATATCTTCGCCGTGGACTTGTCTAGTGTCGGCAGACCTGGAAGTTTCTGGTAGTCCTCCTCTGCCAGCACGCACACAGAAGCACCTGTGTCTATGAGTATCTGGGTTGGCACCCCCAATATGTCCACCTCGCACCTGGGCTGCCTCCTCCTTTTGCTCTCCGAGGCAATGTTGGAGATGAAGAATACCTCTTCTTCGTCCTCTTCGTCTTCTTCCTCTTCCTCTGCGATCTGTAACCTCCGTATCTCCTGTTCGAGGGCAGCAATGCTGCGTTGCCTTCTGAATCCGCCACCTCTCGCTCTCGCGGGACCTCTCTGGGTGGGTACAGGGGCCGGTGCGTGGCACATGCGAGCATAGTGTCCTAGACCATTGCACCGCCCGCACGACCTCGTCTTGGCGGGGCACTCCTCAACATGAGGCAAGTCATACCCGCAATCCGGACAAATCGACCCAGGCGTGGACGGGTACCTGTTCCCCGATGCCTTCGGGGCCCACTTTTCTTTCAGCTTAGTTCTCTTGGAAACGGCAAAGGCCTCCTCCCTTGCATTCGGCCTGACCGCTGCGTCCATACTCGCCCCTCTGGATTCCGCTAGCTCGTAAGTCCTCCCACTGTCCAGTATCTGCTGCAGTGACCATCCTGGCTCCCTCAGCACTTGACGTCGCAATTTGCCCGAGCTGCAGCCCTGGAGTACCTGGTTTCTAATCATCAGCTCGTCGTTGTCCCAGCGACACGTGCTGGCAATCAATCGAAGTCTGGCACAGAATTGATCGAGAGATTCTTCCTCCCTTTGCTTCTCTCTGCAGAAAAGGAACCTTTCGTAGTCGACATTGGGCTGTGGGATGAAATGGTTTTCCAGCGCGGTCTTGACCGTGTCATACGTGACCACCGGTATGGCAAGTGATTCATAGATGCGCATAACGTCCAGGCCAGCTGAATATAGAAGGGTCGCCCTTTTTGCGTCGTCATTTGAAGTCCCCGTAAAGTACATTTCCAACTTCTTGACCCATAGGAGCCACCTGGGACCCAGCTTAGACGGGCGCCCTGACATGTCGAATTCCTGCATGGGCAGTAGCGATCCCCGTTGTGTCCTCACCACTCTTGTCGCCACTTCTGCTTCATCCTCGCTGCCTGACATCTTCACAGGTCGCACAGGCACCTCTCGGTGTGATAGAGGCCGCTAACCTGGCAGATGTGTTCTTCCGCGCACGTTCCGCTGTATCCAATCAGCGGCTTCGTGTCTGGCTTTTTGTAATTTTTTTTTTTTTTTTTGGATTGTCCCCAGATTGCTTGGACAATCAAAAGTTCCAAAAATTTCCCTCGTGGCAGCGCACGAGCACCCTTTCAGGCAGCTACTGCCTCGAGGCGACAAACGTTCTCGCTCAGTCCGCGTCGTGCACTCTCGTGCCGACGACGTGTGTCCTACGCCCACGTCCGTAGGGCGAACGCTGTGGCAGCGATCCCGCCTCGTCGCCAGTTGTTATATCTGGTCCCCCGGGGCCCACGCAGGCACACACACAGACCCGAACACACAAGAACACTCGGGACGCGATGCTGCTTGCTCCGCGTCCCGGCGGGAACTGCCGCACGGGCGCACTTTATTAAACTACGCATGCGCGGGGCCACAACGAGACCCGCGCATGCACAACAACCAAACGGGGACGTCACAAGGACCATTACACGGCCAAATGATACAGCCTTGCGAGTATACGAAAACCTAACATGTTAAAGTCATTCCACCTCATCCTGTTTGACCAGTTTAGCCTGCACCTATCCCTAAGAACATCCGAACGGTTTGATGGCGCTTTGATCAAAAATTTAAAATTCACAAATTAAAAGAAGAAAGAAATAAAACAAATATTTTACTCCCCATCTCTCAGCCAGCCACTCCCTAATCTGATGCACGCATATCTTTTTTTCCTTTTTTATACTAATTTAGGGTGTGCAATCTCTTTGGATGTATGCAGTGGAGTAACAGTTTTCTCTATGAATATTTTTTGAACGCTGCATATTATAAACATTTATGTTAAAGTTGTGTTGCCCAGACAGCAGAGAGACTTGCGTGGCGGGGGGATCTCTAAAAATAATGCCTATTTTCACAATATTGCTTGATCCAGGCTGGTTTCTGAGCAGTCCACATAA
The DNA here is from genome assembly GCF_040938575.1 of Ambystoma mexicanum. Lineage (NCBI taxonomy): Eukaryota > Metazoa > Chordata > Amphibia > Caudata > Ambystomatidae > Ambystoma > Ambystoma mexicanum. The sequence goes on from NC_090934.1 coordinate 881,249,185, forward strand.
GGTCCTGCTTAGCGAGCAAGAACACACAGTTCATGTGCTCTAATTCAATATTGCAAACATGTATATTTTGTCTTAGCTTGAAATGAAATCAGGCTCAACTAGGTAACTCCCCAAGTAAGACTTTCTCCCAAACAATGATGCAGACGTTGTCTGGAGCCAGGCGGTTTATCAAGTCCATTGATATTCAGAGCCCTCTCTTAGCTGGAAACCCTGCCAGTGCTGACAAGGACTCGTCAAGCGGATGTGGTTTTCGCCTGAACGTAGTGAGGAATTTTTCATAAGCATATCTTCATTGTATCACTGACATAAACAGGGCACTGGTTGCTACTTTCTCTACTCTCCCAATTATGTGCTATTTGATACTATAATTCCAATACTGATTCACTGGTATGCTCACACTTTTTGGGAGCAACATAGGTTGCTGTAGTTTGCAGAGTAGAGAAACAAATAATTAATTACAGTATTTCAAAATCCCTTTATTTGAGGAGCACCCATGGGTGTTTCAAAAGCGCCAATATTGTGAAATGGGCATGTCCTAGAGTCCTAAATGTCCTTCTTGTAATTGTGATGGGCGGTAAGTGTTGCTAGTGCAGTATCGTGATAGAACACATTTTTAAGGCAAATTGTGTGGTTGTTTTGCACAGCTCTCATTGGTCCGCGTTAAGAGCATGCCGGTCTGGAAACAACGGTTAACTGCACTTTTTTCCGACCGGCATACTCTGAGTCTGCCGGTACGGTCAGTGAACTACTAGCAGGCCTGACCTGCCAGTAGTTCAGGCCCCTACTGGCAGAAAACCGCTCAAGCACCGGCACTATTAACAACATTGCCAGTGCTTCATTATTCCCATTCCCATGGGACTCCACCGGAATTAAGTGTTATGCCACCGCCCATAAAGTCCCGGTGGAAACGGTAAGCTCAGGTTGCCGGTAGGCCGCGGGTAATACGGGCGGCCTACCGGCAACCTCGTAATGAGGGCAATTATCTTCTTTTTCAAAGAGTGTGGAATGATTTTGGGTAGTGCCATCCGCAGAGGTTGGATTAGTTTCAGTAAGAGGCCATGTAGTATGGTGTGCTGTAGCAACCTCAAATCAGTCTACAGTGCATCAGGACAACATGAAAATACAACTTGCCTCATTACAAGTTCAGCAGCAAATCTGCCTAATTACCACCAAAATTGTTCAGCTACTGCCACTTGGTCCCGTGGGTTTACCACAGGAATACAAGTGGTAGTAGGGTGGTGTAATTCCCCATTTCTGGAGTCCATAGGACTCCATGTGGATTTTGGTGGATTTACAGCAAGTGGTAATTCTGTGGCAGTAAATCCGACGATTTTTAGAGGAAAGGTAGGTGATTCACCTTCACCTTTTTACTCGTGGTGAATCCTTAACTTTTCCTTCAAACTCGGAATTTGGCGGTGCAGTACAAATGGTGGTAATCCCTAGCTGGGATACAGTAGTCCTGGATGTAAAAATACTGGTAGCAGTTAGGGAGTTTAGCACTGGCTTATGATGAGCCAAAGATACGGAGCTCCATCTTGCTCTTATTGAGGCACATCCAGTTGTCTACCCTCCAAGAATCTATTTGAGAGTAAGTGTTTTGGAAGAGTAGGTTGTCCTTGGTATAATCCCCTGAGAGCTCTAGGACCAGCTGGGGGTCACAGTGTAATTGGTCCAAAAGACACCAGGGTTTTCTAAGAGGCTACAAAGAGAGAGGATGTGTAGATTGAACAGTATGGGGAACATACAAGCACCCTGGGGCACCCGACAGGTGGAATGAATGGGGTCCAATGTAGACTTCTCCCAGCAAACTCTAGATTTTCTGCAAGTCAGGAAAGATAGTATCCAATTACAGGTCAGGGCAGAAACATTGCAGGTGTCTCTGAGGGTCTGTATGAGACGTTTGTGGTCTAATAAATCGAACGCAGCCGATAAGTTCAATAGTACCAGAAGGCGGGGTTTACCACGGTACATAATACTGAGCATATGGATCTGCAAGATCAACAAGGGCAGTTTCAGTACTATGAGCAGGGCGGAATTCTGCTGAGTTTCTCCTCTGTCCAGCACTTTCAAGAAAATGTGCAGGTGGCGATAAGTCTTAGGTTGGCGGGATCCTTGGGGTCCAGTCCAGGTCTTTTCACAAGAGAAGTGACTGTGACATTTTTAATGTCGGCAGGAACTGTATGTGCACAGAAGGAGGAATTGACAAATCGGGCTAAGAATGGAACAACGATATCCTTATTATCAAGAATGATATGTCCTCACATATTTTCCTGGCACTAACGTCCTGTTAACAAGAAATGGCAAAATTCCAACAGTTTTGGCTTCTGAATAGGTATTAGATAGACATTTGCCAGGCAGTGCTATCATACTCGCACCATTGTCCAGCTGTTGCCATTTTATGGCCTTGAAGTATGATAAAAGGAGTGTCTGGAAAATGCTTATCTGATGGCTACATTAAAGCCCAAACTGTTGGCTTTGCCAATGCTTTTCATGGTTAACAGCAAAGTCTGGATTTGCACATCTTTTTTGTGGACAGTCAGGTCACTGATTGGCAGGAACGTAGTTAAACGTTTAATCTGGTGGTCCTACTGTGACCCCTTCAGAAATTGATTTCTTTAATGCACGTGATCCCCAATATGCTGTGTTACATTATTATTATTAAGGTTTTGATTCAAAGCCAGCCCCTCCTTGTGATGAAACAGAGGAGGCTGTCTCTTAGACCACTGGGCACAGCCTAATTAGGGAGCACAGGACCTACTTTCCTACCAGATGGGTACATATAGCTATAATTGGATAGCTTACTTCCCATTAAGGTACCACTTTTCTCACATCATTTCCCTTTAATCCCACAGTCTCAACTCTGAGGTTTGAGCTCGCCCCTGCTGACTCTTTCCTATTTCTGCCGTTGGGGTCATTGCATTCACCTTCACACAGCCAACCCTTAGTTCCTAAATGTCTGTCAGATGGCTTGACACCTCCAGATTATACTTCTGGTTTGCCAGGTTAGCCACTGATTTGGAGGGAGGACATTGTTCTGTGGACAGACCCCAAGACCCTTTGCCCACCTCATGCCTTCCAGTTCAGGCTGCCCCTCAAGGACACAACCAGCCCATTGAGTCACTCACTCCATCTTCAGATATGCAGAGACATTGGGTAGCCTCTCTTTATACATTTCTCTTCATAGCCAGCATCAAAGGTTAGCTTTGCTCACTTGCTTCTCGTATGTCATATCTACTATTGACAGGCAGTATAATTGCCTAAGCCGTGTTTACAATACTGCTTTGGTCTTGGTCCTGAGTTGCCTCACTGTCTCTTTGCTCTCTCTTTGGGTCTGCATCATGGTGGTGCCTTTTCTGTGTGGCTACCCTCTGTGAATTACTTCTGGGTTGTGATTCACTGTGTTTCTACTCGCCATTGGGATATTGCTCTTGGGTTTTGACCTGCTGCGATCTTGATCCTGTGTTGGGTCGTCTGTGATCTTGCCCCTTTGTGGGCACTGCTGTGATGTTGCTTATGGGTTGAGCACCACTATGGTTTTTCCCACTGTGATCTTCTTAGTGCTTAGTGCCCATTGTTGTCTTGCCCTTTGTGTTGTGCCTTGTTGTGGTTGGCTCCTGGATTATTTTAACACTCAAGCTGCCAATGTGGAGTTTGCTCCTAGGCTTCACCCAACATCTTTTCTGATCCCTTTTGATTTCTCCTGTCTTTTATCATTTTGGGATTCTTTTTATTTCCAAAGGTCCCATCTCCAACTCATTTAACCTAATAACTCAGATAAAAACAGTTTCAGGATTCATGATACTAATATAAACCTAGAACAATTTGTTCCACATTCTCCTTTTACACAGTATACATTTATTTATTGTATTTATTTATTGGGTATGTATAATGGGCCTATACAGCAAAAGGTGTTTCAAGGCGCAACAAGGCAAAAGAGGGAGGGGGCGAGGGTGACAGGGATGAAGAAAAACAAAAACCGTCCTACTAGGCCTTGCAGTATTTTAATAGTGGAAGTGTAGCAACAAGAAGTGGAAAGTGCCAGTAATGTCAGAAAAGGATCCATGGGTTAGGCGAGTGCTAAGGGGAGGGCAGGTGGGCAAGTGCCAGGGAATGCAGAGAGTGCAAGGGAAGAAGGTCCACGTGCTAAGGGCGGGGGATGGTGCTGAATGGGGTGCCGGCCCTGCCAGGCTAGTGCAGGGGGAAGAAGCCTGCAAGGGCAAGTGCAGGTTAGGGGGGTGAGGGGATTCCGGGGAGACCAAGTGCAGAGGTGGACTGGTCGAGGAGGGCCTGGGGCCCTGTAAGAATAAGATGGAACCTGCTAGCCAGGCAAAAAGAGTCATGGGGGCCATTAGCAGGGGAGGGGGAGAGGGAAGGAGGAGAAAAGCAGGGTCTTGAGAAACTTCCGGAAATGAAGGAGATCCGGCTCAAGTCTGAGAGGGGCAGGGAGGCCATTCTAGAGGGAGGCACCTGCGAAAGAGAGAGATCCACCCCCCACTCTCGGCTTGGAGAAGCGTCTAATCTTCAGGGAGTTGGAGTGAGAATACCGAAGGGCTCTAGCAGGGAGGTACGTAGGGAGAGAGCGTTGGATGTAGCAGGGGTCCCAGACCCCAGAAATCCTTTTGGCTGATGCAGAGGGTCTTGAACTTGATCCTCGCAGCAACAGGGAGTCAGTGGAGAGACTTTAGGGCTGGGGAGATGCAGTCCCTGGGCTTGAGGCCAAGGATAATCCTAGCAGTCCTATTTTGGATTAATTGAATGGGGTGAGGGAGGATTTAGGCGGATTAAGGAAAAGGCTGTTGCAGTAGCCCAGCCTAGAGAGGACCAGAGCTCTGGAAACATTGAGTTTCTGGGAAAAGGTGAGAATGCCTCTGAGGAGGTGAAGCTGGATGAGGGCCTTCTTGGCAAGGTCTGTGATGTGAGGATTCAACAATGACACCAGGTTTTTTTTTGCCTCACAAGAGGGTAAGGGAGTGGGCCCATGGAGGATGGCCAGAGTAGGAGGGGAGGAGGGAGCTTGGGTCCCAATGAGAAGGATCTCAGTCTTACTGGCATTAAGGCAGAGATCGTTAGCAGCACACCATGCCTGAAAAGCAGTCAGTCAGGAATGACAGAGGAAGAAAGGGAGGCCGTGGAGGAAAGCTTGAAGGAGAGGTGCTTGTAGTCCGCATACAACTGGAAGTGAGGAGAGAAGGCCGAGATTAAATGGGCTGGAGGGGCAAGGTAGATGTTGAAGAGACACTGCGAGAAGACACCTGAGGGACACCGCCGGTGGAGAGTGCAATGGAGGAGAGAAAAGGGCCCAGTTGAACCCGGGATGGTCGGTCAGAGAGGAAGGAGGTCAACCAGTCCAGTGCCAGTACTCTTAACTCTGCTACACTTTGCAACCAGGCTGGACAGTCACTAAACTAGCATTCCAGTGTTTGTTTCAGGTCAGCATGCTATAGGATACGCTCAAGCACATCTTGAAACCATCACAGAATCAGATGCCACATTTACTACTATGAAACTGCCCTCATGAACAACTCCTTCACTAATATAGACACAATTTAACTCACTCCAAATTCTGCACCCACTCTTTGATCTACCTGTTGGGTCAACATTCATCCAAAAGACCACAAGCATTAGCCTTGCTCTCATCCCTGCATAGCCCTCTCCAAAACTCTCAAAGTCTGTCTAAATCTGTAGCTACTTCACCCTCCCTTACTCACCTTTTCCTTCTCCTCCACAGATCATGGTCTGAATACCCTTGTTGGAGGCAAAACAAGCCAACATGTGGACAGGCTTTGGTGCTGTGAAACCACTATAGGGTGCAGGTTTTGCAGTATAAAACTTTCTAACATAACATTTGAGTATTCCTGTGGACTGCCATCATAGGCCGGGAACATCCTCATGTACCCAGGTTCTACCAACCTGTACCTGATAGAGTCATCATATGCTAGATTTAGTCTCACATGTCCAAGTAGTGCCATAATACGCAGAATGTGGTCTATGTGACCCCCATGATGTCAGGTATTGCCTCCAATTCCGTGTATAGTCTTCATAAAGCAGATTCAGGCTCAAATGACCAGGCACTGTCACCATATGTCAAGGGCATCTTTCATGGCCTAGTCTTCCTCTTACTCCCACCTCTACCATCTGTCAAGGTATAGGTATCAATAGACGACTCATAACTAGAACAGTTAAATATTAGAATTGAACAGAGGTCACTAAATGAAATTCAACATAACAATCTCCTCAGTCCTTGCCTCTCTCCCTTAGGGTATGCCCTCCTGGTGGGAAACGAAAGAGTCACCCACACTGTAGGGTATTGTAAGTGCCCTGCACTTCTTTCTAGGCAGTAGCTGTAGATGTCAGGATGGTGCATTCAGTCTTTAGAAGAGACTGACCCTACCACCCCTGGTTCCTTCGATCATCCGCGGGGTGGCAGGTCCTGTACTCTGTGAGACCTTTTGCAATATTGTGGGGGACCTGAGATTGTTACACCTACCCCCAGACAGGCTTCTATGGAAGTCCTTGAGTATGCCCCTCACAACAAACCAGGAGTCAATACAAGTCTTCATTTGCCTGGTATTGCTTGCTGGTCACTTTCTCTGAGATTTTGTATTTATTCACCACTTTGACCTTCACGCCCCTCCTTTCTCTTCCACTGTTCTCACTCTTTCTCTGATATATTCATATTCTCCTCTATTAATGTGCTCTTACTCTCCAAAATGCACCTCTGTTTTTCCTGAATAACCTCCTCTTCTCATTTCTCTCTCGTGATGGCCTCCTACACCTTCCCTCCAAAATGTTCATTTTCTCCTCATTTAACAGCTCATCTACTCCTCTCTCTGTTGATGGTCTTCTCCTGCCCTGGAAAATGTACTTCCCCTCCTATTCCACTTTGTCCTTTCTATCCCTTCACGCTTTGCTGTAATGTCACACACTACTCTACACCTTTAGGCTTCAACTCTTTACTCTCATACTTCTTTGCTCTGCCCACCCCCTTTACACCCATGCCATATATTGCAGGTTGCTATGCCCTGAAAGCAAGCAATTTAATAAGTGCAGTATTTTATGGACTACGATTTCACCAACCGAGTTTGATGTGTGAGCAAGGTCCTGCTTTACTAATCGTGGGCGCCATCTAGATTTCAGACAGCTTGAGATTGCATTTACATTACCCAGAGTGGACATTAGGGATCTTTGCTTCCAAGCGCGAGTCTCTGATCTGCACTGAGCTCACAATGCAAGTGCCACTTTTGGAATCTGATCTGTGAAATCATGCTTCATTAGCAGGGGAGGGGGAGAGGGAAGGAGGAGAAAAGCAGGGTCTTGAGAAACTTCCGGAAATGAAGGAGATCCGGCTCAAGTCTGAGAGGGGCAGGGAGGCCATTCTAGAGGGAGGCACCTGCGAAAGAGAGAGATCCACCCCCCACTCTCTGCTTGGAGAAGCGTCTAATCTTCAGAGAGTTGGAGTGAGAATACCGAAGGGCTCTAGCAGGGAGGTACGTAGGGAGAGAGCGTTGGACGTAGCAGGGGTCCCAGACCCCAGAAATCCTTTTGGCTGATGCAGAGGGTCTTGAACTTGATCCTCGCAGCAACAGGGAGTCAGTGGAGAGACTTTAGGGCTGGGGAGATGCAGTCCCTGGGCTTGAGGCCAAGGATAAACCTAGCAGTCCTATTTTGGATTAATTGAATGGGGTGAGGGAGGATTTAGGCAGATTAAGGAAAAGGCTGTTGCAGTAGCCCAGCCTAGAGAGGACCAGAGCTCTGGAAACATTGAATTTCTGGGAAAAGGTGAGAATGCCTCTGAGGAGGTGAAGCTGGATGAGGGCCTTCTTGGCAAGGTCTGTGATGTGAGGATTCAACAATGACACCAGGTTTTTTTGCCTCACAAGAGGGTAAGGGAGTGGGCAGGATGGCCAGAGTAGGAGGGGAGGAGGGAGCTTGGGTTCCAATGAGAAGGATCTCAGTCTTACTGGCATTAAGGCAGAGATCGTTAGCAGCACACCATGACTGAAAAGCAGTCAGTCAGGAATGACAGATGAAGAAAGGGAGGCCGTGGAGGAAAGCTTGAAGGAGAGGTGCTTGTAGTCCGCATACAACTGGAAGTGAGGAGAGAAGGCCGAGATTAAATGGGCTGGAGGAGCAAGGTAGATGTTGAAGAGACACTGCGAGAAGACACCTGAGGGACACCGCAGGTGGAGAGTGTGATGGAGGAGAGAAAAGGGCCCAGTTGAACCTGGGATGGTCGGTCAGAGAGGAAGGCGGTCAACCAGTCCAGTGCCAGTACTCTTAACTCTGCTACACTTTGCAACCAGGCTGGACAGTCACTAAACTAGCATTCCAGTGTTTGTTTCAGGTCAGCATGCTATAGGATACGCTCAAGCACATCTCGAAACCATCACAGAATCAGATGCCACATTTACTACTATGAAACTGCCCTCATGAACAACTCCTTCACTAATATAGACACAATTTAACTCACTCCAAATTCTGCACCCACTCTTTGATCTACCTGTTGGGTCAACATTCATCCAAAAGACCACAAGCATTAGCCTTGCTCTCATCCCTGCATAGCCCTCTCCAAAACTCTCAAAGTCTGTCTAAATCTGTAGCTACTTCACCCTCCCTTACTCACCTTTTCCTTCTCCTCCACAGATCATGGTCTGAATACCCTTGTTGGAGGCAAAACAAGCCAACATGTGGACAAGCTTTGGTGCTGTGAAACCACTACAGGGTGAAGGTTTTGCAGTATAAAACTTTCTAACATAACATTTGAGTATTCCTGTGGACTGCCATCATAGGCCGGGAACATCCTCATGTACCCAGGTTCTACCAACCTGTACCTGATAGAGTCATCATATGCTAGATTTAGTCTCACATGTCCAAGTAGTGCCATAATACGCAGAATGTGGTCTATGTGACCCCCATGATGTCAGGTATTGCCTCCAATTCCGGGTATAGTCTTCATAAAGCAGATTCAGGCTCAAATGACCAGACACTGTCACCATATGTCAAGGGCATCTTTCATGGCCTAGTCTTCCTCTTACTCCCACCTCTACCATCTGTCAAGGTATAGGTATCAATAGACGACTCATAACTAGAACATTTAAATATTAGGATTGAACAGAGGTCACTAAATGAAATTCAACATAACAATCTCCTCAGTCCTTGCCTCTCTCCCTTAGGGTATGCCCTCCTGGTGGGAAACGAAAGAGTCACCCACACTGTAGGGTATTGTAAGTGCCCTGCACTTCTTTCTAGGCAGTAGCTGTAGATGTCAGGATGGTGCATTCAGTCTTTAGAAGAGACTGACCCTACCACCCCTGGTTCCTTCGATCATCCGCGGGGTGGCAGGTCCTGTACTCTGTGAGACCCTTTGAAATATTGTGGGGGAACTGAGATTGTTACACCTACCCCCAGACAGGCTTCTATGGACGTCCTTGAGTATGCCCCTCACAACAAACCAGGAGTCAATACAAGTCTTCATTTGCCTGGTATTGCTTGCTGGTCACTTTCTCTGAGATTTTGTATGTATTCACCACTTTGACCTTCACGCCCCTCCTTTCTCTTCCACTGTTCTCACTCTTTCTCTGATATATTCATATTCTCCTCTATTAATGTGCTCTTACTCTCCAAACTGCACCTCTGTTTTTCCTGAATAACCTCCTCTTGTCGTTTCTCCCTCGTGATGGCCTCCTACACCTTCCCTCCAAAATGTTCATTTTCTCCTCATTTAACAGCTCATCTACTCCTCTCTCTGTTGATGGTCTTCTCCTGCCCTGGAAAATGTACTTCCCCTCCTATTCCACTTTGTCCTTTCTATCCCTTCACGCTTTGCTGTAATGTCACACACTACTCTACACCTTTAGGCTTCAACTCTTGACTCTCATACTTCTTTGCTCTGCCCACCCCCTTTACACCCATGCCATATATTGTAGGTTGCTATGCCCTGAAAGCAAGCAATTTAATAAGTGCAGTATTTTATGGACTACGATTTCACCAACCGAGTTTGATGTGTGAGCAGGGTCCTGCTTTACTAATCGTGGGCGCCATCATGATTTCAGACAGCTTGAGATTGCATTTACATTACCCAGCATGGACATTAGGGATCTTTGCTTCCAAGCGCGAGTCTCTGATCTGCACTGAGCTCACAATGCAAGTGCCAGTTTTGGAATCTGATCTGTGAAATCATGCTTCTGCATTTGATTCCTGAGCACTAAATATATTGTGCGTGCTGATCAGCGGACTGGCAGTCCAGTTCCTAACATGTCCTCACCTGCATTCCCTGTGGGTTGTCTAAGTTAGGAAACATTTCCATTTCCACCCCACACTCCTCCGCCCTATCAGAAATTGCTTACCTATCCATGAAGTGGTCCTTAGAAGCCAATGTAGGGGTCATACTTATTGACACTGTCCACGGCTGAACCGAGCCCAGTAACTTTAGTATACCCCATGTGGAAGCATGACCATTTTTAGCCCAGGTTCTGGGAATTAAATTATCTAGCTGTGTAGTTATCGCCCTATTCTCAGATATACATTGTCAGGAGACGTTATGGTCTAGGATACCACATGGGACTTACTCAGAGCCATGGGAGTAATTTTAGGGGGGGTACGGGGGTGTTTGTCCCCCCCCCAACTTTCATGGCACACCATTTTGTCCCCATTCATTTGGCTTGGGCAACTTTTCTTCAGATGTCATGTCCCCCCCAACATTTTCAGCAAAGTAACTCCACTGATCAGAGCTCTTGCTTTTATTTTTTACAGTTGCCAACTCACCATCCCCTTTCAAGTGGGACATTTAGTAAATCTGATTACATTATTCTAACATCTGTGCATAGTGTGGAAATAGAGTGAAGGGTCCGATCACAACACCCTTGATTCTGAAGCTGGATGTTCACGGATTGGCTGAGACAGTACAATCAGGATAGGACAAGAAGAAGCTGAAAAGTGAAAATTACATTCAGGCTTGATCAGTAAAGACAGTGGTCGTGTCATTTAGCTAGGATCCAGGAGATCCCGAACACAGAAGTAGCTGCAAGAAGATCCTGGAATTGATTGGTGAATTTATCATACTCTCACAGGCAGGTTTTAGTACCCATAGCACATTGGCTCTGGCTAGCAGTGGTATATTAAACTGTGCAATAGACCTGTACATCTGCAAAGACATAGCTCGCCAGTGACATCAGAATAAACTAGCTCCCATGACTCTCTCAATATTGAGGAAGCTTTTCTTGACCAAAAAACAGATAAGGGTTGGCCCCTTTTCAATGTATGGATTTTAATGCAGTACATAAGCTGGATGTTGTTTCTGGCTTTTGGGAAAACAACATTGTTGATCCCAATTGTCAAGAATGGCTCTATGGGGGATTCAGGGTGCTGCCAGTCAATTTCACTTCTCAACACTCGTTGTAGCGATTTATGGAAAGATTCTGTTTACCTATGACCAAGAATGCAAGGAATGTAGAACATGGACATGTTCTCCCAATTGCAGGCAGGGACTATGAGCAGCATCAACATGGTGCTCTTACTTTTATGACAGGATCTCCACATTTACAACTCAGTGGCTGTGCAGTGTGACCACTGTGGGAAAAGACCAATTTCTTCAGGATTCTAAATGGGGTGGGCAGGGTTGTGTTCTGCCGGCAACGCTGTTCAACGTATACATTAATTATTTGTTCAACACCTTAATCCAGTTCCCTGTGAATATATCAAAGATGTATGGTAGAACTATTTCATTTCTTTTATTTCTGGAGAAATGCGTCCTGCTGGCGAAGAAAAGCACCAGCTCACAGAAGTTGCTGCTGGAGTCATTATGCAAACAAAGAAAATGAGCAGTGAATGCAGCCAAATCCGAAATGATTATAATGGGTCCAGGATCAGCCACAGCTGGGTCCTCTACCCTACTGTCTCAATTAACTGGTTCTGTGCAGCTGAAGCCAAGTTGGGGGATTGAAAAACGTCAATGAACGTCTCAAACACAGTGAACTCTTCTAGGATCGGACTGTTGGAGGACCAACATGGGGCCGCTCATGCGCTTCCAGTCAGGTTCCCCAAGATGTAGCCAATCTTGCCCTTATCATGTGTGAAATGCATTGGGCAAAACAAGAAATGCACCTTACAATGGTTGCAAAACTCTGCCAATTTTCTTGGAACATTGTACTTCAAGGAAGTTGCATGTGCCATGACATTCAGAGCTTGGGAATCTGTGACTGGTCCCTGTGGCACTGCCTGTCGGAGAGTGGTGTTTTCCTGCCGTAGAGTGGCAACTTCCACAATGAGTGTTCGAAGCTCGTCTCGGAGTTATTGGACTGCCTCAATGTTTAGCCAAGGTGCAGGTGTCTCAATCTGTCATGCAAGGCGTTGCACTGGTGCTGCATTCATGCTTTCCATTGCTGTGGCTGTAAAACGAGGCCAGGCTGCTAAAGACCAGTGTGGTGGTGCAGATAATTCAGAGTTAGAAATCAACGCAACGCTCCTCTGTTAAACACAGAGAAGCCCTGAATCAACTTCACACGCCACGGGACGGCAGTTCCCTGATTTTCGTGGTGCAAGCACTGGCAGGGAAAGCCACTCACACAAGTTCCAAGGTCAGATGAACGAGAGAGCAAGCCTTCAGAGGAGCTGTAGCAGGGAAGATGGCAATCCAGAGAGGGCCTCCACAAGATGAGAAAAGTACCAAGAAAGCACAGACGTCAACACAGACTGGCAACCGTGAGTAGATGGCAATCAGGCAAGGAAGCAAGGAGGCAGAGAGAAGAGGAAAAGGAGGGAGAGAGGCCAAGGAAGGACCGTGAGCGGATTGTAAAGAAGAGGAAAAATAGGCTCAGAAGGACAAGAGAACGCAGGGCAGACAAGGCAAGGAAAAGAAGTCAAGGCTGGAAACGGGCTGGAGTGGAAGGTGCAAGGGGGCGAGGGCACGGTCCAGGGGGGTGGGGGGGTTAATCAGGTTGAGACATGGCGAGAATAAGCTCAATCCTGCTGAAGTATGGCCCGGAAGGCAAAGGGAGGCATGACACGCATGCCAGCAACCTGCAATGCCTCACAAACAGCGCATGCACAGAATGCCAAACGCTGCCGCCGGGGCATGCACAGAACACCCAAGATGGCTACGCCCATTCGTGCCAGTGGTCGGAAGTCACGAGACCATGAGCACCGCCAGCGCGGGTACAGCCGCCATGAAGGAGTCTGGGCACCAGCAGAAACCCTGTGGGAACTGGTAAGTAGCTTGACAGCTACCTTTAACAAGCAGTAACACCAAACTATGTGCTGGAAGTAACTCCAAGTGCTATTTCAAGCAGTCTTCTGAGAGTTAATGACTTAATTACAGCTATAAATACGCTATTGGTCTAGTAAAATGTCTTAAGCAAGTGTACCTTCAGCCATTTGATTTATAAGCAATATGCGTGTATTTGCACTGAAGCCCTGTTAAAAACAATAATTCGAAAAGCCAACAGAGCACACTTGTGTTTGGTACTAGATAAGCATTTATTTAAAAACTATCAAAAGGCCAGGAAGTATTAGGATTTGGGCTATTTGTTGTGGTGGGCCTGCATTATCCTAGGTTGGTTTGTGACCTCAGCCCTAAATCACAGGAAGTACTATATGTCAGAAAAAATCCAGGCTACTTGCAGCCAAGTACTCCTCCTAAGTATCTCGATATCAAAATAAAAAGTCACTCCAATAAACTCCCTGAGGAAGGCCAAGAGGTGGCTGAAACTTGTGTTGGCTGTTGTTGTTGATTTGGAAAATAGCACAATATAAAGAAGTTCTTGTTGACTAGCTCAAGAGTTTATTGGAGTGACTTTTTATTTTGATATCGAGATATTTAGGAGGGCTGCTTGGGCACAAGTAGCCTGGGATTATTCTGATTTATCATACGACCAGGTACTCACCCCATTTTTCAGCTATTACAATCATTTGGCCATGTAGGACCAATATAGCAGTGCCTGGCAAATGCCTAACTCATGCCTACAAAAAAAGTCCAAACTAATGGCGTTGCCAATGCGTGTTTTACTAATGGTGTCATGAGGTGCTACATCACCCACGTCAAAGAAGCAGGTGAGAGGCGGTGGAGCGAATAGGGACTTCTTGTTGCTTAAGTGGCAGATTTGGCTGTTAACGGTGGGCTGTTAAACGGTTGGGGAAAGGTATTGGCATTGATGAACACATTCAAATCTGTGGAAACAGAATCCCTGATAGAAATGAGACCCAGCATGTGCACAAACAGCCTGGACAGTACGCAAAGCTCTTGAATTTCTAGTGGCCATGCAAGAGAAGGCAATGCAGTTCTGGGATTTCCCTTCGCATTATAGGACTTGTAGCTTTTCTTTCACATTTGAACTATAGACAACTAAAAGTCCCAGAATTCCAATGCACCAATGTGTGGACTCCCTTCTTACGTATGGCCACGTAATTCTTGAGAGATCTAAGTATGAAACTGCAGCATAGTTACAAAACTCAAAGTATTTCCCTCCTCCCACCCAACTATGAACTAAGAATTCTGCAATCGGTGTAGAAATCTATTCTTCGTCACAGTCCCATACCTCATTACAGTTCCTCTTACTTGTCTGTGTGCCTCTTCCCTCATCACAGCGCATCTTTCTCATCACAGAGCCTCATCCTCCTTCTCAACTCTCTTAATCAGTGGTCGAAGTGGCAGGTGCGTTTAGGAGCGATGCTCCTCTACTTTAAAAAAGTTTTACTGTTCCCATACTTTTATTTTAAAAAAGAATGGTTTAGTTTTAAAACAAAAGTGTACGAAGAAGTTGAAACTGTCACTTCAGTGTGCTGCACTGAAAATTCCCTTAAACAGCAAGTGTGTTTGTTTGGGGGTTTGAATTGCACGTGGGAGAGGGCGTATTGGTGATGGGCTCTGTGGGGAGCTGTGGCAGGCCAGTAGAGAGCATAGTTCCACTACTTCTTTTCGTACACTTCGACCACTGCTCTTAATCTTCCTTTTTGCGTGCAAAGAAGGGCGCACAGCATTCTGCCATGCACCGGGCAAAATAACCATAGGCAATGGCCAGTGGCCCACAGACCCCAATGTGGGAAAAATGTGGGAAAAACACGGTGCATACCATAAGACCACACATTGATATCAGTTATATCAAAAGAAACATCTGTAGCTTTACAAGGGGTGGGAGATACAGAAATACAAAACCCATGACATTCAGTCAAAAAACTTTACTTGAAGGAACATCATGGTGCTGGTTTATGGCAACAAAACCCCTGACA
Source organism: Ambystoma mexicanum (assembly GCF_040938575.1). Classification (NCBI taxonomy): domain Eukaryota; kingdom Metazoa; phylum Chordata; class Amphibia; order Caudata; family Ambystomatidae; genus Ambystoma; species Ambystoma mexicanum. The sequence continues at coordinate 881,264,407 of NC_090934.1, forward strand.
TTAGGCAGGTGTTGGAAGCTGTGCCACCTTACCTATGAGACTCTTATTGCACAGACCTTAAACCCCCTAATGCAACCATGAGGGGATGACATTCTCTGTACAAAACATGAGATCAGGAGTGGGACCAGCTGAATGTGTGGGTCCACTGATAATCTGAGATAGGTTTGAATCATTAAGATTAATCAAGAGATTCTTAGTCATAGCACAGTTGGTATTATCAATTTTAATATTGAAATCAACAAATAATGTCTGATTTTTCTAGGATGATATCAAATCAGCAGCAGCATCAGCTAGATCTGAGGGAAAGGATGCATTGTACCCTTAAGGGTGGTATAGTAGTAGAAAATGAAACGTTGTCTCCTCTGTAATGTGGTCATGGGTTTGACCCTGGTAAGGGGAGCCAATGACTCAAGAAGTAGTGTAGGGGAGCTTACGGGGATCCCTGTACCCAGTTCTCCGGTCTGCATTGATCTGTCCATGTATATTACTTCTTTCGCCGACCTGATGCCTATCAGTCTGGATGTACGTTAAAATAAAGTATCCCAAAAGATTGAATTACAAAATTGCGGAGCCCATTTGCCTGCATTTTGTGATTCGATCCCTTGGGATTTTGCCCGTTTGTCCCCTGCACTGCCTTTAATGTATACGGGGACACCCCCGCAGCCTCCGATACCAATAATGCCCAACTAGGGGAGCGGGGGACACCTCCACAACCCCCGCTCCCGTTTGGTATTATGGACTTCGATCTAATCTACCATGCCAAATGCACACTAAACGTGTATTCGGCATATTCGATTCTATCTTTTCGTGCAATTCCTAACAGATTCTGTCCTGGAAAGGTATTTTTTCTTTTTTCATTCAGGTCATTCTCAAGAGACTGATTAGCAGCATGCACCAAACTCCACCAGACCTCTGGGATGGGTGATGGTTCCCAGGAAGCAGATCCATTGAAACAACTAAAAGTTCAATAATGCACCTCGCCCAACAGACAAGACCAGCCCCGGGACAGGAAGAACAAACTGGTTGTCCTAACAGGAATGGTCTAGGCATCCCCATTCAGGAGCCAAATGGGAGACCAAACACTTACTACAGACTGCTGAGGCATGCTACAGAGGAGCCAGCAAGCAGCAACACCAGAGCTGGAACCAGCAGATAGTGACGCAACTCTATGGGAGACCAAGGAAATATCCCCAAAGCCTTTGTGGACAGAGATCGGAGGAAGCAGCCGGATCAGGTGCCCAATGAGAGCTCAGGGAAACTTCTGGGCAGGAAGCGGGGGGCCATAAAAAGCCTTCTAGGCAGCCAGCATAGTCAATCTTTAATGAGAGGTGTTTGGATGGGTTTGGAGGAACACCAGTGGACCAGAGAGGACAGTGCAGCATGTGGAGGATTTGAAGGAGGTTTTTGTCGTGGTTGGAAAGAGTGAAGGGAAGGTGCTGGGACGGAAAGGTTGACACCAATTTGACAATTTGTGAGTGAGAGAAAGTGATTGAAGATAGTTTTGGAGTCAGGAGTGTGTTAGACAGTAAGTAAGAAAAAACTTGGGGAGAGAGATAAGTGAGAGGCAGGAGGGGGGAAGAGAGTAGAGGCAGGTTTGGTGTGGGGAGGAGAGACATCAGTAGGGAGCTGGAGAATACAGATCAGAGGATCGAGGGAGGGAGATAATACCATCAGAAGGAGTGCAGAGAGTGAGGAGAGAGATCAGTATGGCGGAGACAGGAGAATGGATAGAAGGGAAGAACACCAGGAGAAAGAGTGTGTGAGGAGACAGGTGACAGTCAAGAAAGGTTGAGATTTGGTCATCTGCAGGAAGGGTTCCAGAACAACCACACATCCCTGCTAAGTCACTTAGAAAGTCCCTGAGGGAGATAGATAGATAAGGCTATGGCCTGCTTTAAGGTATTCCTATAATATGACTATCCTAGACGGTAGGGGTCATCTGGCTATAAAGATCATCTGTATAAGGCCTGGGTGAGTAGGCAGTTAGTGCTAGGAAGGTGGGAGTCTCCTAAAAGAATGAGGGAAAATGTGCAGGAATCTCGCTTAACCTGGGAACTCCAAGTGCCTGCTTTTGTAATGCGAATTTTATAATAAAAAAGGAAAATGTATTTACAGGTTCTAATCTCCGGGTAGCGAGAAATACAAATGTGTCTTGTACTCCAGAAGAAAAGATGTACTCCAGAAGAAAAGATTAAAAGGGTACGATAGGTTTTTTTTTGTAGAAAAGTAGGAGTGTTGTATGATATGATATGATATGGCATTTGTAACGCGCCTATACACAGGTGTATCAAGGCGCGACGAGGCAGGGAGGGGAGGAAACAAGGGGAAACGGACAACGATCCTACTAGGCCAGGTGTCATTCAGATCGCGCAAGTGCAAGGGTGGGGGAGGGGGAAAAGTGCAAGGGGAAGGGGAGGGGGGGGAAGTGCAGTAAAGGTAAGTGGCGTAAAGTAATAAATAAATAGGGCCAACTGGTGGCAAGTGCAAGGTAAGTGCAGAACAAGTGCTGTAGGGATACAGAGACAGTCCCGCAGTGCAGAGGGGTTCCAGGGTTGTACCCTTTAGTGCCAACACACTATAACTATTGGTTGAATGGCTGTGTCCAAGATTGATTGATTTATTCTGGAGTTTTGGAAGAGATGCATTGTGCAACGTTTGAGACGCAGTCTATGTGCTAGTCACCACTTTAAGGAACAACAACATACACGACTGCGTGCTTGCACTTGTGCATGTCCACCGTCCCAAATCAATAATCGTACTGCCAGTCCCTGAGCCTGGGCGGGCACACCTGGGCAAGGCACCAGCAAATGTTGATTTCTTTAATTAGCACACGCTCAATCTCGCGTGGCTCCTTGGGAAAGTATCACACGTCAGGCCAGTGCTTCTGAGAGTCCTGCAGAGCATGGCCACAGTGAGTCACACCCAGGGTGTTGCCTCTGAAAGGCTGTTAGAACTGGCATCCAGTTGACGCTTGAGTCTGAGTGTACCAGCCCTGCCCACAAACCTAACATAGAAGAGTGCAGTCTGGCTGCATTCGCTTACTGGTCACTTAATGGAGGGGGCTAAATTAAGGGCAAACTTGCAGCTGCTTTTGTTTGTTGCATTCCCCCTTAACACACCGGGTTTGTACAAAAACCAGCTAACACTGCCAATCTCTCTTTGTCAGCGCCTGTTCCCTGGTTCAGTTGAAGGTGTAGCATGTCCCTAGCACCTGCCGGCTTTATAGAGTGGTGAGCTAGTTTATTTACCCTAAAATGCAATCATTGCTTCACTCGTTTCTTCCTCCCACCTTTGGAGCTGAAATTGAAAATTGAGCCTGTCTGAAGAGGGCGTGGGGGAGCTGCGGATGAATCTTTGGAATGGAGGGAATTTGGAGAGAGTGTGCAGGCTGTCGCCCAAGACGATGGGGAAAAGGGATGACTGGCCATTAACCAGATCGAGCGTTTGCCTGTCTGGCCTGCAGCATGAACGCCTCCAGGGCAGGCCCCCTTCTGGTTTAGGGCAGCTTCATTGCACCCCGATGAAACTACTGGCTGACTGAAAAGAGACAAATCAATTCAACCAGTTGACATTAGCAGAACCAAAATACCTATGCCACTCCCTGCAGTACCTCCTTCCCACAGTTATCATTGTAAACAGATTATAAACAGACTAGTGCAGAAGCCCGTGCACATGGACAAAGTGAAGGTGTATTTGTTTTATTTGTCCATTTGTAATGTGCCAGTCTGCAGGCATCAACACAGTAAGACCACTATATATCCTATGGCAACAGCTCCCTCTAGCAATGACAACAGGTGAAGCTATGCAAATTGGTATTGTCTCTATATATCCTATGGCAACAGCTCCCTCTAGCGATGACAACAGGTGAAGCTATGCAAATTGGTAAAATTTAGAGGCAAGTGTTTAAGACAAAACATGAATCCTTTACCTGGTGACACAGCCAATTCTGCAATGGGTGTAGAAATCTCTTTCTGTTTTAATGCTTTTGCGCTCAGAGGAGTTCATAGTTGAGTGGGAGCAGGGAAATAGTTTGAGTTTTGTAACTAGGCTGCAGTTTCATACTTAGACCTCTCAAGAATTACATGGCCAGGAAGTGGTCAGTCCAAGGCTGGGGTGTAATTTTAGTGATAGTAGTAGGGCAGTTGGAGGTGGCTACCCAGTCTAGTATTCTCCCTTTGTCGTGGGTGGAGGTGAGGACTTTTTGGGTGAGGCCATGCCCTTCAAGCATGGTAGCGATTGTTTGCGCTTGTTTGTCATTTGGGTCGTTAAGACCTAGGTTAAGGTCGCCAAGGATCATTGTCTCGGATGACTTTTTTGTGTTGCCTGATAAGAGGCTGGATAATTCCTATTCGAAAGGGCCTAAGGGCCATGGTCACCTGTAAATGAGATAAATAGGTAGGGTTTGGCATGGGGATATTGGTAATTTAGCGGCCAAGAGTTCACAGGATTTTAAGGTGGGCAGTGTTGTTAACCTTACATTCAGGTTGGATTTGGCAATGATGGCTAAGCCACCACCTCTGGCGTTAGGGCGGTCTAGTCTTAGTAGTTGGTACTCTTTGGGTATTGCTAGGGAGAGGGCTGGACCTGCTGCGTCATGTAGCCAGGTTTCTGTGACTGCTAGGAGACAAGGTTATCTAAGGTAAGGAGGTCAGCTATTTCAGTGGCGTGGGCCACGACTGATCTAGCATTGATCAGTGCCCCTGTAATGGAGATTGTTTTAGGTAGACAGTTGATGTTAGAAGTAACCGGGATGGGTTCTTTCATTAAGGTGCTGGCAGGTAATTGTCGTTTAGGTTGCATTGAGCTCCTAGTCTGGTTTTTGGGTATGGTACGGAGATTCAAATAGGGGTTGCTAGGTAACTGCAGTTCGTAGAGGGTGAAGTCATTTGTTCGGAGTATGTGTTGCTTCTTTGAAGAAGTAGTTGAGTTACTTTGACCAGTAGATTCTTCTTTGGTTGTGGTACTTGATGAAGTATTAGTTTTGTGTTTTTTCTTTGGAGGAATTGTAGTGATATCCTGTATCGTTTCAGTTTGAAGTAGTTTTCTTTTACAATGTTTTGCTTTTTGTGGAACAGGATAGGTTTTTAGATGGGGGATGTTGAGTGAATGCAGCCTATTGTATTCTAGAATGCAAGGAATATCTGCATTTACTTTATTTGCATCAAAGTTGATTAGAAATAGCCCATCAAGTGTACGTAAGCGTGTTAGTGCTACATAGCTCATGCCTTCTTTAAAGAGTGTGCTACCAATATCTATTAATGCTTTATCCAGGGTAAGTACTTGTGATTTATGAATGGTAACTGTGTATGCTAGAGTTAGTGAAAACTGTTCTCTGCGTACATACATGTCTTTGAAAAGAAGGAAGCGGGCTGTTGAGTGTCCTATCCTTTTAACTTCTGATAGTTTGTCAAAGAGAATATTGACAAATTGAATGTTGTAGTCACTTGGGTATGTTTGAAAGCCATCAACTGTACCAAGTGCTCCATTAACTAGTCCTTGCTCCACGTCAAGGTTTTGTTTAAGCATTACTCTACAGTTTAAAGATAATTGTAATATTTTTTCCAAACCAGCTGTGTTGGAGATAGAGTTTTCTAGGTATTTAGTCTTGTTGTGGCTTGTTGACACATGGGTAGTGCTATACCATGTACGTCCAGTTTATCTGTGGAGCAAATTTCAATTATTGGTTGCATTTCTTTTTTCAACATTGTTTCATTGAATTTTGATCAGCTTGCAAGAGTTGGCATCAAGAACATACAATTGACATTTTTGTGTGCTAATTGTTCCATGACATCAGTAGCACATGATTTATGGCCACAAAGTGCATGGATGTGACTGTTATTTAATATTGCTTGTGCTTCTTGAGATAGTACACCAACTCTAATACTTTTAAAAATGTTGTCATATGTGAGGTCTGCAGACTGGCACATGTTTTCTGTTAATTCTCTGTATTGGAAATGTTGCCAAAGGTTGACATTTCCTATGCTGCCAAGAGTTTTACGGCACAGTTTGTGCCCTAAGGTTTTAAAAATAGGTTCAGCTTTCACTGGTGTCAATTGAAGAAGATCTCCGAAAACAATAATGTGTTTTCCTTCAAAGAGCTCTCCGTAGTTTGTTTTAAGTACTTCTTGCAATCTGCAATGAATCAAAGCCAACATTAGGTTGGAGACCATGCTCACTTCATCTGTTCGTCGCATTTTCATTTGTTTTAACACTCTGCGTAGTTCCATTGCAGCTTCTGTAGAAAGTTTGTAATATTCTAATTTGTTTTGATGTTCTACTGGAAGCAGTAGTAATCGGTGTATAGTGACACCGCCTATGTTGTAGGCAGCTAAACCTGTGGGGGCAGTTACAACAACTGACAGTTTGTGTTTGTCAATTGTTGAAGGAACTTGCTGATGATTTTGATTAAGAATGTTTTGCCTGAACCAGCTTCACAACTCACGTATAGCAGTATAGGTTTGTAGTCTTGGCAGGTACAGTTTTTATTTTCATGTTCCACATCATGTTCAATTTGTTTTGTTATTTCTTGGAAAATGCTACGCTGCTCATTGTTCAGTTGTGATTTTAGTAACACGAAGTCTTCTGTAGCTTGTTCATACTGGCACATGGTGTTTTCTACTTCTAGCATGGCTATTAGTGGCTGTCCAAGTGGTTCTTGGCTTCTTGTTACAGAAGGTTGACTACTGACAGGAGTTCATCTTGTAGTTGGGCCTGGAGTTCTTCTTTGTGTTGCTGTTCATTGTGCAACATTGTTTGGTACTGTGTAAAGGTTACGTCTGTTATAGTGCTTTCATTTGCTTTGAAAGCGTCTTCATAGGAGTCATATGTATCCAGTAACTCTTCTTCTTTTCTCCATGGTTTAAAAAGTTATAGCAGGGACATGTAATACAGTTCTTTATGTTGAGCCGTTTTTAATGACAATTTGTTATGATTAATTAAGCTGCGTTTGGTAAGTTTCACTAAGCTGCCTTCACAATTTACCACTCAGTATCTACCTTTCTTTTATTCTGGTTTAACATTATTTTTGTATGTGAAGTTTTGGGCTACATGGCAGAGACACATGATTTCCAAAGTGGCACTCCTGTTTGGGTAGTATGTGTCTAGTAAATTGTTTTTCAAAATGTCTTGGTTGTTGGGATCATTTTTGGCTATTGTTTCTATGTCCTCATATGATTTGGGAACTCTTTTTCTAGATTTGGCAGGACCACGTCTTAGCCATACCATATTGTCAGATTTTCCATACAAGGCAGTACCGGTTAAACGGTCTGCAGCTTCACCGCAGCCACATTCTCTGTGAGAGAGCATTTTTATGCCTAAGCTGTACAATTTCTGTGATAGTGTTTAGTCAGATAATATGTCATCCCAGAGGTCCTGAAGCTCTGTTTTCTTTGGTTTGGTCAAGTAGGCTGTGAAATATCGTGCAGCTGCAGTGGAATTGTCTGTAATGTACTGCACATCTATGTTTGCATTCCATAGAAGGGCAATAATTGCATTGTAATCATTGATGTATTTTGATTCTTCTGTTCTTGTTATGTAATATGTGTTCTTAGGTGATTTACCTTTCACACTATGTCTGACTGAAGACATGAAGTTGTTTACTTGACCTGTTGCTGAAACTGGTCTACGGAAACCAAAGCGTCATTTGGTGTAGTATTTCCCTTTTTTTTATATTTGCGATGACAATATTTCCCCCATTTGTGTGTTTGAAATTGTAAAATGTGTGCATAAAGGTCACTATGTGTTGTTTGTGAAGGGATTTCACAAGTGACATATTTTTGGATGAACTGCAAAACAATGGCATCACTGTCCTGACCAAATCTAGGAGCATCTTTAATCTATAATAGCATGTGGATGTGTGGTGCTCCTCTGGCTTGGTATTCTTTTCTCCAAAAGAAGTGTTGAACTTCTCAGAGGGGAAGAACAGTCTTATTACAAATAAAGTGTAGCACAGCAATGAAGCGATGATGGAAATATCTTGATACATTTACAGGATCTAGAGAGCAGAGTTCTCCTGGTGTTTTTATATGTTTGTTTTATTTTTGTTTGCTATGCGTAGAAAATCGTGTACATCTTCCCATGCATATTCTGCACAACTTAATGTAACAAACCAAGTGGGTGGGCCAAGGTTTCTTATCATACAGCGTACATCTCTGTGACGTCGGAACCAGTATTCTTTTGTACCATGCATGCTTGCTAAAAGATTTGTAATACTTGACTGTAAAACCTCATCTTTTTCTTGCACTTTTTGTAATAATTGCGTAGTTGACATATTTTGAAAATGGGTACGTGATTTTAATGTGTGTGCAACTCCATAGCATAGAGTTGCTAGCTCACTTTCAAAGAGAAGGTGGATATGTATTCCACGTTTTGTCTGAATCTGGGGTCGTAAAAATACATTAGTAGACAGCGATATTCTGATGCTGTTATCTAAGTGGGTCTATCATCGTACCTTCCTCCTTTTCCAGTAGGAAAGAGTAGAGGAAAGGCCCGTGCTTCTATACTTTTTCCCATATGCTGATTGGAGATCCTTTGGCTTGTCGCATTTGGTACGTTTCCAGTGCATCATCTATAGTGTCGTTAGAGTGTAAAGGATGAATTGTATAATGGTCTAAAATATTGGATTCTGTAGCAGGATTTAGAAGTTCAAATTGACCCGTTTTTGGTGACTCTTGAATTATTTCAAGGGTTTCTCTAAGGTTTTCTTCAATATTAATTTCTTTGTAGTATTCATAGTTGTTTTTTAGATATTGCAGGACTTGTCTAACTTTATGTAAGTGGACGGGTTGTTGCCAAATATATTTGTCTTTTGTAGGTACGCCATTTACTAAGACAATTAAAGATTGATCTATTGGCCGTTGCACTCCTAGAGTGTGTGCATTTCCTTTGAGATCTAATGGTAAATAAACTACTTTGCCACAAATGCCTTTCACTAATTCAGAGGGAGGTAATTTTGCTGTTTTTGGTTGGAGACGTATTCTTGCTTGAAATGGGTGCACTGTTTGAATTATGATGCTCATATAAATTTAGTTGTTGCAGGGGTTTTGGTAGTGGGAATAATTCCAAGTTATTTGTGATAGCACGTGAAGGTGTTTGGTTGTTGTTAAGTTTTGCAGTGCAGTAATTGCAAAGTATTAAGGGGCCAGTAATGTCGTATTTGTTTTCTGCAATAAGGTAGAGAGCTAATTGGAACCATTTGGAATCTTCATCGTCTTCTATTTTGGATGTTATGTCCATAGTTTTTGTGGTACTTTTATAAGAATTCCTGCGGCAACACACACGCACATGGTTTGGTACTTCAGCAGAGGTACTTTTATACTTTAGTATTTCTTTTTTGTATGTGTTTAATAGAAGGTTGCTATTTGTACAGTAGTTGCTAGTTTGTTGTACATCTATTTCATTTTGTAAGTGGCTTTCAATTCCAAAACATTTTCTCTGGATATGCTCTATTTCTTTGAGTAGTTGTTTGGCTGTACCATGTAGAAGATTGTTATTTAAATTGGCTAGTGCTAAAGCAAGACTTTTAGCATAGTAGAGTTTTTGGACCAGATTTCTTATAGTTGAATGATGTATTGATATCATTTTGATATGATGGAAGGTGCTTTTGCAAATAGGTCCTGAAATGCAAGCTAATGAATGTCCTTGTAGTCCTGTGTATTTGCGCACTGAACAGGCATCCATTCATTTTGAATTTGTGTTCTCTTTTTACGTACTGATTGACGAACTGGCATAAAGATTTGAATGATTTTTTAGCAATGTTACACATTTATGTGAACAGCCATTTGTAGACTGTTCGTTTTGGTTGAGTAGAATGGGGAGGTGATACTGAGTTTTCTGGGGATATTTTTGTGAGCAGAGTTTCTTGTTCCATAATGGTGTTATTAAGTTTTTCATACCCTCATCCACTGCTATGTATGGCAATTGGGTTTGTTTGTTTTTCTTTATATGCTTCTTCATTAAAATATGGTTCTGTGGTCGTGGTGTGACTCCATTCACCTCCACAGATGTTTAAGAAGCTATTTTTGTTGATATTCCATTTATTGAGAAGTCTTTTTTGTAGTTTAGTAGTTTGTTTTGTTAGTGGTTTCATCATGTTTAAAACTAAAATAAATAACTTCCTTTTGAGAAGGATTGCACTGTCTATGAGAGCTTCTAGGATTAATTTTCTATGGTAGGTTTTAAGGGTTGTGCATGATTTCTGTCTTGTTTTTAAAAGGTTCTGAAGAACTTTGTGGTGCAAAATGTTTTGTAAAACATTTTTTTTGTATGCTTACATGCCACTACACCAGATTTATAGGTGCAGTGTTAGCAGTAGTGGTAGCTGAAGTATTGTTAATCACTTTCTGTTTGGTTTTACATTTTGATAGAGGAGGGAAAGTTTCTGTACTGGAAGCTTGTTTTGGTTCGCTTAATGACTGTATTAGCTGTTTTGTTTGAACTTTTTGTACAAAATCTGCTAGACATGGATGCTTATTTTAGACACTTTTATTTTGATTTGCTCTACTTCTGCGTTGCTTTCTACACAGTTGCTTTTTGGTAGTCATTCATTGGGGTCTGTTGGAGAAAAAAAAGAAAGTGTGGGCTTGGCTGTTGTGCAGTGTATGCATGCTTTGTGCATGAGTGTCTGAGTATGATGGTAAGTATGATTGTGGAGGTGTGTGATTGTGCAATGGGCAGCTACATCAGGGTTGGGAAGGCTATTCTTGTATTTGTGTGTTACTATACTGGGCTTCAGATGACAATATAAAGTATGCAACTGGTAAGGGGAAGCACTACATCTAATGGTAAAGGGTTAATATACTTGTTTCTTCTACAATACTAAAATGATAGTGTGTTTGAGTAACAGTTAGAACATTATGTTAGTTTTGTACTTACTTTTTTGTATGGAAAGAGTAGGTTTCTTGGTACTTCAGACGCTGCTGCTTTTAAGGAGAGTGGCCTTCACTGCAATTGTAAAAGAAAGATGTTAGTGAATATTTGTGTTTATAGCACTTTTGTTAATGTAGCCATTGTTTTGCACTTTCCTTTGCCTATGTGCATCCTGTATATTTTATTTAGAATCTGCTAGTTGAATATGTTTTTCAAATGAGTATAATAGTAAATGTATAGAGCACACTTGTTTTTTTTTAATGTTTTGTTAATGGATGTTAAGAGATAGAAGAAATAATCATATGCATTTTTTGCTATTTTTACAGGGTAAATGGCAGAGTTGTACATAAAAGCATTCAATGTATGCCTTTGTGAAGGTGTGGGAAATAAAGCAGAAGGATTATAGAGACAGTGGTGTTATTTGATCTGGGAGCCTTTCTAATGATATTGTCTGTGTGTGTGCTTGAATGAAGATGTACGCACTCATCCTGGCTGCGTGTAATTTTATAACACACTGGACAGTCTTTTTCATAATTATACTGTTATTTCTCCCATTTTATAATATGAAACAATATGTCTTTAGATAGGTGTTTGTGTGTAAACAAATATTTGGAGAGCTGAAAGGTTTGCAAATGACACTTCATCATAGCAGATGGGAGAAATGACAGTATGTTCATTTTACAATTTATACAGGATAAGTGGCAGTTACGCTGTTCATATTTTTATTTATTTGATTTGACATTTTTAAAGCACTTACACAGCCCGCGGGTATCGAGGGGCTGTTACAGGAATTGTTTGTTTTTTAGGTGCACAATTATTTTGTCTTAGTTGTGTATTTATAACGGAGGTTTCTAAGCGCAAACCCAGAGATCGAATCTGTGTTGCTTCGTGTCGTCTTGCTTTCAAGGCAAGCATGTTGCCGCTGAGCTATGCTCCCGGGATGTATTGTATTCCTAGAAGAGGTGTACATGTACTGTGTAGAAAATATTCATACCTGTAGTCTGTGCTCATGCATGTGGATGTGCATGAATCTGCAAGTAGAAATCTTGGGGAGTTTTATAGTAGTTGTTGCTGTAGGTCCTTTGCAGTCACAGCCGAATTGTACTGAGAGTGATCAATAGTACATCTAGAGTGCTCATCTGTGATGACAGAGTTAGATGTAGAGTTCTTGGATGTGAGTGGTGGATGATTGTGTGACTGTTTAACAGTAGCCAATGAGGAAGTGGTGCAGAGACTGCAGTGGAAAGGGTAGAAGGGCTGCGCCAGTGTTACTTACGTGCTCCGCGGACAGCGCGTTTTTTTCGCAGACAGGACATGCCACATCCACGGTTTCCAAGCATGAAGTGGGAGTGTATTTTGAGGATTAGCCAACCAGGTGTTGAGGTTCTGCTTCGTATTGAGAGGGGCTGTGTGCAGTGAAGATGGCAGAGGTGCAGAAAGTCAGGGTGTTGGAGGTTGGAGATATGTTTGTGAATGTTTTGGAGCAGTATGCTAAATCAAGGAATGTGGCTAAACATTTTGACACAAAAGGAGTGGATGTGGTGTGGAGCACTGTGCCTGATTTGAATTTGAAGGCAATTCTAGTAGTTTGTCAGGATATGGCTAGGTTTCACAGTCCACATGTAGTTGTCCTACACTGTGGTGCTGTACATTTGGGCTGTCAGTGCCCATACTTTGTTGCAAAATCTGCTAAACTCGATTCAGGCAATCATGAAAGTCCTTCCAAATGCCAAGGTTATTTTTTCCGCTTTGTTGCCCAGAGCAGTATGGGACAATAGTTCTGTTTTTTGTCCGCAACAAAATATTGCTAGGTGTGCAATCAACCGAGGCATGTTTGCTTTCATGCTTAGAGCTGGTATGTTCTTTTGTAATAATGAGAACATTGATTCTGGCAATGTTGTTTATTTTAAAGAAGATGACATTTCTTTATCTTTTATGGGAAATGCAATGCTGTTTTGGAACATAAGGGTTGCTTTGGAGAAGCTAATGTGAAGATTTTTGGAGGGAAAACAAGAAAAAACAAGAAAAAAATACAAAATAAAAGGTGTTTCTGAAGCATCTGCAAAAAATAACAAAGAAAGGCTCTTTTCAGAGCCAACCTCAAAGGGGAAATGGGGCACACTATTTAAATGTTCATCCCCCACGCTAAGATTTTTCGATTTGTCCGCGGACAGCGTGGTTGTCCGCGGATAGCAAGTATTACATACAGGGATTTTGGGGTTGAGAGGCATGCAAATGAGACTGAGCAGAGCAAGGGATTGGTCAATAAGGTTTACTGGGTGTGTTGTGTAAGGAGAGAGTTTGTCAGTAGGTCTTTTTCCTGAGAGAAGAGCAGATAGCTATGGCTGTGTGTTTCAGAAAGCAGATTGTTTGGATTTTGGGAGATTCGTGGATAAATTGGTTGGAGGTGCATGCAGATCGCTGCAAAGTGGCTGCACATCTTGGATTCTCTCATGTGGATGTTCACTGGCATGGAGTGCGTGGAATGAAGTGGGTGGATTTGCTACCTCTCTGTGCTTCTTTGGTGACACAGCGTCATCCAGACATTATTATTATTCATTGTGGAGGAACAGTTCAGGACATGTGTCTGGAATCTCTTGGCAATTTGCAATGAAAGAAGGACTTGGGAAAGTCATGGACATGTATCCAAACTCCAGAGTAATTTTTCTGTAAAATATAAAAAGTGCATTGCAACCTTTTTTGGAATTACAGCAAACCATTTTGCAGTAGGTGTTGACCATTTCAAGTTTTTGAAACACAAAAAAACACCACAAAAGGCTCTTTTCAGAGCCACCACTTCCTCCCAAAGAAACGTGCAATGATTTTGATAGGGCAGCACCCCCAAAAAGAATTGGACTTCTAAAAATGCACAGGGGCCCTGCACTATTTATTTGTCACTTCTATTTTTAAACTGTGAAAGGCGGCTCTGAAAAGCGCCTTTGTTTTTTTTTGTGTTTGTTGTTTTATATTTTTTGGGGTATACACAACACACAAGGAAAGGAGGGGAAAGGAGGGTAAGGAAGGGACACCAACCACGGGGATAAGAAAGGACAGGTGGAGAGAGGAAGATGTAGGGTGGGCCTTATTCAGGTAGGTCACAGCCCTTTTCATGCTCCTTGACCACAGTCTCGAAAGTAGTCTGAAGGTTCTCCCCCTTCAGAGTACTGCATCACAGTACATGCACAATATTGTGACCCTCGGAAGGTAAGGGTAAACAGCATCATGAATGGCCTGTGAGCAGCTGGAGGGATGCACTGTGCCACAGGAGTGTCTTTTGTGGTGACAGGAGCAGAAACAGAGGATGCTGCAGAGGAACTCATACTACTACGTTTATTGCAAGGTACAACCTTACGAATAGCCCCACCGTGGAATGGTTTTAGGTGTCGCTTCATTGATGTAGTACCAAAGCTATACGAACCAGGCTTGCCATGACTCAGCGCCATGCAGCACTGAGTGCAGATCACCTTGTTCGCATGAGTTTTTGACTTTCCATCAACGGTGGTAAATAACCACCACACCCAAGACTCACAATGAGTGCTAGTAGGAGGGACTTCCAATACCTCATCCTCTTTATCCTCTTCATCCATCTCCTCTGCATCCTCACGCCTGTTCTCCTCTGCAGGCCCTTGGGGACGTGGTGGTGGTGGAGGGGGTGAGGGTGCTGATGCTGAGGCAGTAGCAGCAGAAGCAATTTGGGATGCCATCTGAAAGGTTAATAACCAGGAACTAGGAACCAGGAACCAAGAACAGCAACCTGCACAATTGTCCTATTGTAAATCTTGGAAATCCAAAAGCAGAATAAGGATCAGCTCTGGCGTGTGGCCTTTTATATGGGTGCTGGTGCGTGCTTCGCGGACACCCGCGCCATCCCCAAACACTTCGAACACCAAGAAAGGGCTCAAAAACTTACAAAAAGGATATAGATCGGCAGGGACATTGTCTGGGACATGTGCAATGGTGAACTTTTACTGTAGAATACCTTGGATTGCTCAAAAAAACACTTTTTAAATGTTCAGGGGCCCGGACAGTGTCCGCAAATAAGGACACGAGCTCAGCGTGGGTGCAGTCACATGCTGACGTCGCGGACATGTTCGCAAATGGGACGGCTTTCCGAAGGACACCAAATGCGCGGTGACGGTTGTGTGCATGAGCGACGGTGTTCTACGGACAGTGTTCGGGTCCCCGAACTAATTAAAAGTGCGACACACGTGCAGCGGACAGTTGCGGAGAGGCGCGATGTTCGTAGGACCCCCCATTTTGGTACATTACAGACAGGCGGACATCTTGTGTGTTCTAAGGACACCTCCATTTTAATTACGGACATTACGAACAGGTATAGTGTCTTTAGGACACCCCAGTGTTGGTTAATTGAGGACAACCCGGACAGTCGCGCTGTCCGCGGACACCCTGATTGTCTTTTAAAAAAAAAAAAATAAGACACGAACATATACTAAGAACACACTTAACATTTTATTATTGTTTAACAGTAGACAAATTATGAAAGAGAAGGGGAAGCAGAAACTGAAACAAATACAGGGGAATTAGGAGATGATGTATGGGAGGGGAGGAAGGGATGGAACTCTCATCGTACCGTTTTTCTTGGTGGGGAGGGTTTGGGGATAGTTGGCTGGGACATGGAGAGGGGGAACAGGTGCATGTTGGACAGTGGTATTTAATGTTTTCTTTAATGTGGTCCACAACACACTCATTTAGTTGATTGAAGTGTTGCATTAAGAAATCCATTTTTAGTTCCATTTGTTTCAGAGGATCTTCTAATATCTCTTTTGGTATATTATTTTTATTGGTTGTCTGGTTTGTGGAAATAAATGTGTTAAGTACACATAAAGTAATGGTTGTTAATTGGCTTATATAGAGAAATATATCTACCATTATTATCACTCTCTTCACTCATTTCATCTCATGGGAAATTTCTTCCAGCCATTCCAAAGTACTGGACATTTCTGTGTTAAGAAAAATAAATATTAGTTTTAGTCTACCTAATACAGAAAATGTATAAGTATGTGAAATAAATGTAGTGTACTTACTAGTTTTTTACAAACTTTTGCTGTTACTGCTGTGTAAGCATGCTCTTGCTTCTTGCTGTGTAGTTTCTGTGAGGTAATTCAGTTGGAGGCATATTTATTTTGTTTTGGTATATTCCATTATATTGGAAATGCTACTTCAGTGGATGGTTGGTGTCTTACATATACAGTTTCCACTTCTTATTTATTATTAATGTAATGTATTTATGTGGTGCTTTTTGAATATGTTTGATGTATTTATTGTATGATACAATAATGTAAGATATCCCCTGAGTTTTTGAATAGTGCTGATGGTGACCGCGTCCGCACACGGACATGCGCACAGTCCGCGGACATCAAAACCACTAGCAGGACAAGGGGTTTAGTATTTCCTATGTTATATAAATGTAAGGTAAGGGAGTCTTAGTAAACATTTATCATATTTCCATTATCTATATTTATATTCAGTGAAAAGAACTTTGTAAAGGGACGTTATGGTTAAGTTGCGCTACTAAAAACCTATGAAATTCAGTGAAAAAAACATTGTTGAAGGGACATTATGGTTAAGTTGCGCTACAAAAAAATTATGAAATTCCGTGAAAAAAAAATGTGTCAAAGGGACGTTATGATTACAAGTAAAACCGAAAAACCCCAGAAATTTGCCAGTTATGGTAAGCTAAGTGTAACGAAGTGTGCCACCTGCAAGTCATGATCTTGAGTCTCTTATTCTTATAGCACTTTTATTACATCAATATTGAAGATCCCCTTTCCTCCGCCCCTAGATGTCTCGGAAGAGGCCATTCTTAATAAAATAGCCACCTTGAAAGCTTCCAGAGCTCCTGGCCCCAATGGGTTGGCCAATGTAGTTATTAAGAACCACCCTGCTTTTTGGGCATTCCTCCTCTCTATACTTTTTAAAAAGGTCTTAGCTCAGGGGACGACTCCCCGCTCATGGCAAACGGCTATATTGGTGCCGGTGTTCAAAAAGGGTAGCCGCATGGATCCAAATATCTACAGGCTCCTTTCCATGCTAGATACCACGGGAAAACTCTTTGCAGCACTTTTGCTTATGGAGTTGCAGAACTGGGTTGAACATACCAACATTCTTAGCAGGTTCCAATGTGGTTTTCGCCGTGGCTTCTCTATCACGCACAATCTGTGGGTGATGGATACGCTACGAACGCGGGCGCTTAGCAAGGGACAGCCCCCGCTCTATGCCCTATACATTGACTTTAAGGCTGCCTTTGACTCCATACCAAGAGCTAGGTTGTGGACTAAGCTAGAAGCCATGGGTTGTCCGCCAGGTCTTCTCCACTATCTAAGGCAGTTACATTATAATACCACGGTGTGCCTCAGACTAAATCAAGAGGGCACTATGACTAGACAAGTGAGACAGAATAGGGGGGTAAAACAGGGATGCGTAACTGCCCCCCTGGTGTATAATCTATACGTTTATGATATCCCAATAGCACTGGCCGAGGCGAATAACTGCCCACCCAAAATAGGGGAAGCACCGTGCACAGTCTTGGCATATGCAGACGACCTGGTCATCTTTGATAACACTATAGCTGGTATTAGGCGCTCAGCGGTGACTCTATGGGAATATGCTAAGATCAATGGTTTGTCGATCAACCTGGACAAGACAAAGGTGATCAGATTTACGAAGAAAAAAGTATCCCGAGTTGAGCTCTGGCTGCATAATAACAACATACTATATTCCCCTTCCTATCGGTATCTAGGTGTTGAAATCGAACTGTGGGGTGATTACTCCTTGTGCAGACAAGGGAGGATAACTAGGGCGCAGCAAGTAACAGCTTTAATTGCATCATTCACCTGCAAGCAGGCCGGTTTTACTCTATGGGGGACGAGACACTTGTATATTCAAGTGTTTGCGCCCATGATTACGTATGGGCGGGAAGCCCTTACTTCATTCGACTTGGCCTGGTTGCAAGTGATGGAGGGAAAATTTTGGCGACGTATATTGGGATTACCTCCGAGTGTCCCTATGGCCTTGATAAGGCTTGAGCTGGGTCTTCCTTCACTCAAAGCAATGGTACTTAAAAAGAGGGCGGGCTTCTATCTCAAAATGAAGAGCAGTTCTCCTAACCCATTATTGGCTACCATACATCAAGAAGTGAGCAAAAAAGATTCCACTTCCCCCCTCCAGAAAGATATGATCAAATTTCTCAGAGACATAGGTTGGACTCATAGAGGGGCAATTGTTTCCCAGGACGTTTTAACAGCACTTGGAAAAAAGGTAGACCTCTGGGACTGGCTGGAGAACTTCTCTCATTTGAGTAGTTTAAAGTCATGTGCTTTTGTGAAATATAGACTCTATAATTCTATGAAACCTCAAGCTTATTTGTACCTCTGCCCCTCCACAAGGCTCAGACGGTTTATTACTCTATTCCGCCTGGAGCAATTACCGACTTTGTATAATTGAGGATCTAGGGAAAAGATCGCTACTGCTGAGCGAGTATGTCGTTTATGTAACTTCCCTGAATGCCTGGAGACCGCCAAGCATCTACTAACCGAGTGCTCTGTATTGGGATCTTCAATCACCAAATATCTTGGGGAATTTGTGCACGATCTGCAATCTACATGTGAAAGTCAATTCTGGCTTTATTGTACTAATACTTCAAACATGCATCTTTTTATTGCATTATATAATGTATGGCTACAGATCGAAAAAGTTATGGGCGCCTTGATTTAAAACGTCCTAATAGGAAGGTTTTTTATGAATATTCGAGTGATCCTGATTGGGAATCGGTAATTCCTCTCCTATACAGCTAATGGGTACAGAGGCATGATGTCTCTGGCAGGGGTGTTTAACGCCTCATAGAGGGTCAATCTGCATAATCACTATAATGTGTGTACAAATATGTTGCCAAGGATAAATGGCTAGATAGCATTGTGTATTTTATTTTATCTTCCTTTGGTAGTAATTCTGATATTTGTAAAGGTGCTATGTATTTAGGTATATATATATCTATGTTTTATATATTTTTTATATTTGTAAAGAGTTTATTTTTCTATGCAATTTGTAATATGTGTAAAGTTTGAATTAATTTCAATCTGTATCACATTAAAGTATTATTATTATTATAGCACTTTTATTTGATTTAAGTGCAAATGTATAATTAAGTTGCAATTCAATTCAAGCTAGTAACATCCACCAGCCCCCATGGTCAGCCCCACTCTCCAACCATCAACACTGGAACCTCACACACACAACATTCCACACCAGCACCAAGTTCTATTCCTCATGACATCACACTCAAGCAACCTGAAACATGTTGCTCACATTAGAGGCATTAATCCAAATCATTACATATCTCCCTCTCTTATAAAGATCAAAAAGAAACATAAACCTTCAAATCACAACAACCTAAAGCAAATAACCTCACAGCTCCCCTCAAACAAAGCACAACATAGATGCACTCCCAAAAACTAAAGCACTAACTAACTGCGGGCCCTGCAGTAAAACCAAAACATAGAGACCAGCTAAAATCTCTGTCATCAAACAAAACCAACACCATTTCTTCCAACTCTCCCTACAATGTATTCATAACAACATCCACTCTCCACAATTGAAAGTGAAAAATATAACCCACTCTCTCGCACTACTCACACCTAAGGGCTGAAGAGAGCCCTATAAACATGAGAAATGAAAGCAGACAGACAGCGTCCAACAGTCACCCTGTGTCTAGAAAAACTCACCCTAAGGTCTCCAGGAAGTTTAAACCTGTAACGTCCTGAACTTCTAGAACTTCAAAAAACAAAGAAATCCAACAATTCCATATACCAAGGCCGGAGTTCCCAACTCCCCAAAACACCAAAACTGATATCACAAACATTCAAACATTCCATAAACCAAGGCCGGAGTTCCCCACTCCCCAAAAACACCTAAACTTATATTTAGCATCTTAGCGCATTCCATACAGTGTCCACACACATTGTCCACAACTGAACCCTGAGACCCTCTGCACATCACAACCATAACTTCCTTATCACAACCATAACTTCCTTAGTTTCCTGAAACAACATATCATCCTAACATGAACCTTGCGATCCTCTGCACCCCATAACCGATTCACGCAGACATACCACTTCCATTAAGTTTAACATATTTAACATTGTGAGCACAGATTCATGCAGACATGCCAGTTCCATTAAGTTTACCATATTTAACATTGTGAGCACAGGGTATAACCAGCTTCAAGGTCCTTGATTTACCCGTAGACCTGAAATGGAAAACTATATTATACAAATTCCTTACATTACCCGACGATCAGAAATGGAAAAGTGTATTGTATAAAAGTGTATTACACATTAATTATTCTGCACAAAACTGTCTTTAAATTGCTCGATGACCTGTAGTGCGGTAACAACAGACATTTATACTTTACGGTACATAAAACAAGATATTCCACAGTAAATACCACTCCTATATTAATAGTGCTCTTCGACTGCCTAAACTCATTTAGAATGAATATCATACCTAAACAAAGGCCACGCCATGCTACTCTCACACCATTCAATCAACTCCCATATACTCATTCTGCTCAGAACCTTCCATACCAAAGGCCTTACATGACACCACTATATCCTCTCAATACTCTCTGTCATAACAGGAAAGATGTCATCTTTGATGTCCTGGGTGTTAGTCTTAGCAGTGCACGGTGGTGGCGCGAGTTATGGTTGCTTAGTTTACCATAACTGGTGAATTTCAGGGGTTTTTCGGTTTTACTTGGAACCATAACGTCCCTTTAACAACGTTTTTTTACTGAATTTCATGTTTTTAGTAGCACAACTTAACCATAACGTCCCTTTAACAAAGTTTTTTTACTGAATTTCATACGTTTTTAGTAGCACAACTTAACCATAACCTCCCTTTATCAAAGTTTTTTTACTGAATATACATTTTCATAGTGTGAATTTGATAGATGTTTACTAGGATTACCTTACTTTATATACATGTAACATAGAACATACTGAACCCCCTGCTAATGATTTCGATGTCCGCGGACTGTGTCTATGTCCGCGAGCGGATGCGGACAACATCAACACTACCCAAACACTCGGGGTATCTTAAATTTTCTATCATGCCATATAAACACTGCACAAGTGCAAAAAGCAGCACATAAACACATTATATGTAATAATAAATAAGAAGTGGAACCTATATATCTAACACATCAACCATCCATTTAAATACCATATGAAGTAAAAATGGAATATACCAAAACAAAAAAGATATGCCTCCAACATAATTACCTCACTGAAACTGCAGAGCTAGAAGCAACAGTAGACCTACACAACAGTACGAGTACACCTTACCAGAAACTAGTAAGTAAACTTCATTTTTCTTGTATATTTCTAAACTTTTTGTATTAGGTACAATACAATTAATATATTTTTGTTTTTCACACAGAAATGTGCAGTTCTTTGGAATGGCTTGAGGAACATTTTCCACGTGAGGAAATGTTTGAAGACAGTGATAATAATGGTAAACACTTCTCTATATAAGCAAATTAATAGTCATTACTTTATATGTACTTAACATATATATATTTATTTTTAACAGACCATACAAACATTGAAAATAATACACAAAAAGACACATTGAAAAAGACTCTGCAACGCATGGAACAGAAAATGGACATGCTCAAGGAAAATTTCAATGTTTTGAAACAGTTTGTGGAGGACCACATAAAAAAAAATTAAATACCATTGTCCCACATGTACCTGTTCCCCCTCTACATGTCCCAGTCAACTATCCCCAAACCCACAACACCAAGAAAAACGTTTTGATGAGACTTGCATCCCTTCATCCCCTCCCACTCATCCTCTCCAAACCCCTAATTCCCCTGTATTTGTATCAGTTTCTGCTTCCCCCTCTCTCTCATAAATTGTGTATATGTATATAATAAAAACTAATATGTTTCTTTTAATGAAATTCTTTGTGTCTTATTTTTTTTTTTAAAAGCAGTTAAAATGTCTGCGGACAGCGCGCCTGTCCGGGCTGTCCGTAATTAACAAAATGGTGATGTCCTAAGGACACTATTCCTGTCCGTACCATTCGCAGCAAAGATGGAACTGTTATTAGAACACACCCGGTGTTCGGGATGTCCGTAAATGAACAAAATGGGGATGTCCTAAGGACACTATACCTGTCCGTACCATTCGCAGCAAAGATGGAACTGTTCTTGGAACACACCCGGTGTCCGGGATGTCCGTAACTGAACAAAATGGAGGAATCCTAAGGACACTATACCTATTCGTACTGTCCGCAGCCAAGTTGAAACTGTCCTAAGAACACGCGCGGTGTCCGCGATGTCTGTAGTCAAACAAAATGGAGGTGTCCTAAGGACACTATACCTGTCCGTACAGTCGGCAGAACATCTACGCACATGCGCACCACACCCGTAAGTCCTGCGAACATCGCGCCTGTCCGTCTCACTTGTGTTGCACTTTTAATTTGTTTGAGGACCTGAACATTGTCCGTAGAACACCCACGCGCATGCGCACGACCGTTCCCATGCATTTGGTGTCCTGCGGACACTCGTTCCCTTTGCGGACGTGTTCCCGACATCATCATGTGACCACACCCACGCTGAGCGTGTGTCCTAATTTGCAGACACAGTCTAGTTCCCCAACATTTTAAAAGAACTTTTTTAGACAATCCAAATTATTTTACAGTAAAAATTCACCATTGCACATGTCCCAGACAATGAACCTGGCTTTCCACATACTTTTTGGAACTTTTTTAACCTTTTTGGGAGTTCGATCTGTTTGCGAAGCGCACCCCACCTGTAAAAGGCCACACCCCAGAGCTGATCTTCATTGTACTTATGCCTATTGCAGATTGACTTTTGATGCCTTTGCTGCTCTTGCTGAGATTATCTCATCAACCATGATGGCATCCATGGCTGCTGTTGCTACATCTGCCTCAGGACCACCCCCAAACCCTCCACCACCACCACCTCCCCAAGGGCCTGCAGAGGGGAGCAGGCGTGAGGATGTAGAGAACGAGGATGAAGAGGATGAAGAGAATGAGGTCGAGGAACTCCCTACTACCAGCACTCGCTGGGAGTCTTGGGTGTGGCAGTTGTTTACCATTCATGGTAACGTACCAAAAGCACGTGCGAACAAGGTCACCTGCAACAAGTGCAAAATGCTACTGAGTCCTGGGAGACGTGGTTGGTACAGCTTTGGTACGACATCCATGAAGCGACACCTAACGTTGTTCCACAGTGCGGACATTCGCAAGGTTGTAACTTGTGATAAACGTAGTAGGTTGAGTTCCTCTACAGCATCCTCTGTTTCCGCTCCTCTCACCACAAGAGACACTCCTGTGGGAGAGCGCACCCCTCCAGCTGCTTCACAGGCCAATCACGATGCTGTTGACCCTTACCTTTTGAGGGTCACAATATTGTTTATGCACTGCGACGCAGTACTCTGCAAAGGGGAGAGTCTTCAAAGTGCTTTCGAGACTACGGTCACACAGCACAAGAAGACCTGCTACCTACCTAAGTAAGGCCCACCCTACATCTTCCTATCTCCACCTGCCCTTTCTTATCCCCGTGGTTGTTGTCCCTTCCTTACCCTCCTTTCACCTCCTCTCCTAGTGTGTTGTGTGCAAAAAACCAAAAAAATATAAAAGAACAAAAATCCAAAAAAAAGGCTCTTTTCAGAGCCGCCTTTCACAGTTTAAAAATAGAAGTGGCAAATAAACAGTGCAGGGCCCTGTGCAGTTTTTGGAAGTCCGTGGACAGTCCTAGGACATTTAAAATTTTAGGGTGCTGCCCTAGCAAAACCAATGCACTTTTCTCTGGGAGGAAGTGGTGGCTCTGAAAAGAGCCTGTTGGTGGTGTTTTGGTGTGTTTGAAAAACTTGAAATCGTCAACATCTACTGCAAAATAGATGACTCTAATTCCAAAAAAGGTCGCAATGCATTTTGTACATTTCTCAGAAAAATCTGATTGCCAGCACAAGTAAGATGGACTCCATCTCTGCAAAACATGTATGTGCTATGAAACATAATATTTTCATTGTGAAAAGAGGACATGCAATCATCTCTTAGAAAGGCACAAACAGCCTTATTGACATTGCCCCTTGCTTTCTCCATTTGTGGACCAAATAAAGAAGAACGCAGCCACATTTGTCTTTGCGCAACACGAGAAAAAATTACTTGGGAATTTGGAAACATGTCCATGACCTTCTCAAGTCCTTCTTTCATTGCAAATTGCAAAGAAATTCCATACACATGTCCTAAACTGTTCCCTCCACAATGAAGTATAATTATGTCTGGATGATGCTCTGACTCTAAAGTAGCACAGTGAGGTACCAAGTCCAGCCACTTCATTCCACGCACTCCATGCCAGTGCACTTCCACATGAGGGAATCCAAGATCTGCAGCTACTCCACAACATTCTGCATGCACCTCCAAGCAATGTATCCATGAGTCTCCCAAAATCCAGATAATCTGTTTTCGGAAACACACAGCCATAGCTATCTGTTCTTCTCTCAGGAAAAAGACGTTTTGACAAACTCTCTCCTTACACAACACACCAAGTAAACTTTACTGACCAATCCCTAGCTCAGCTCATTCTCATTTGCATACCTCTCCAACCCAGAATCCCCATATGTAATACGCGCTGTCCGCAGACTACCGCCATGTCCGCGGACATATCGAAAATCTGAGCGTGGTGAATGTAAATTTAAATAGTGTACCCCATTTCCCCTTTGAGGTGGGCTTTGAAAAGAGCCGTTTTTTGGGGGGGTTTTTGCAGATGCCTGACAGACACCAGTTATTTTTTATTTTTGGTTTTTTTTTTCTTCTTACTTTACTACAAAAATCTTCACATAACCTTCTCCAAAGCAACCCTTACATTCCAAAACAGCATGGCTTTTCCCAAAAAAGATAAGGAAATGCCATCTTCTTCAAAATAAACAGCATTACTCGAATCAATATTCTCATTATTACAAAAAAACATACCAGCTCTAAGCATGAAAGCACACATGCCTCGGTTGATTGCACACCTAGCAATGTTTTGCTGAGAACAAAAAACAGAACTATTGTCCCATATTGCCCTAGGTAGTAATCTAGAAAAAATGACTTTCGCATTTGGAAGGATGTTCATTACTTCTTGAACCAACTGTTCCAAATCTGCCAACAAAGCAGAGGCACTGACGTAGCCCAAATGGAAAGCACCATAGTGCAAAACTACCAGATGGGGACTGTTTATCCTGCGCATATCTTCACAAACTTGTAGAATTTGCTCTACATTGCAATCAGGCACAGCGCTCCATACCACCTCCACTCCTTTAACATCGAAATTGTTTGCCACATGATATGATATGATATATGATATGATATGATATGATATATGATAGTTTATTTATATAGTGCCTATATACAATGTGTTTCAAAGCGCTTCAAGGCAAGGGAGGGAACAAGGGAAAATACAACAACATTCTTATACGCCATGAACAGTAAGGATGTGAAATTAACTATCGTACTCGGCCTGACGACATTTTAGACAGTGCAAGTGCTAAGACATAGATAAGGAAGGGAGGGGGAGAGTGGGAAGGAAATGAAACAGACAGGCGACTACCGTACTAGGCCTGACGACATTTCTGGTAGAGCCGGAGGAAAACAAAAGGTGAGGGAGAGGGGTGCAGAAAGGGAGGGGAGGAACAAAACAAGCGACTATCGTACCAGGCCTGACAATGTTTCAGATAGTGCTAGAGGGAGGGGGGGCCAGTAAGGGGATGGGGGAGCGATAGACGAGGTTGCTATCATACTAAGTCCAGGGACAATTCTGATAAAGTAAGTGCATAGAAGAAAGTAAGGGGATGAGGGGAGAAGATAGGAAAAGGGAGAGTGGAGGGGAGGAAAGAACAGAGAGTAAGCAGTGAAAAAGAGTGGAGAAGCAAGAGCAGAGACCGAATACAATTGCAGAAGTCCGTAGTAACACATAATGTTGCAAGCCAGGATACAAGATGAAGATGGGAACAGCATGATTCAGGGCCACCATGAGTACAAGATGCAAAGGAAGTCCAGCATGAGAGTTGAGAAAGGGTGACGCACAGTGAATCAATGAAGTCCATAAAAGTACAATCCAGCATTGGCCACAAGACAGTGATGGTGAAACCAGAATGTATCAGGACAGACCCTGTGTGCAGGGGGGGGGCACAAGGGAACAACACGGAGGACCAGAGAGGGTGGGGATGGCCTGTGGGGACAAAGGGTGTAAAAACATGTTGGCGCATGCTTACCTACTGTCTTAGCAGGGGGTCGGACCCTGGATCCTCCTGGTCCGAACAGGTCCAAACAGGAATTGTCCTTCACTTTGGACACCCGGGCGAGAGATGCCCTTGATCTAAGAGTCAAGAGCAGGAAGGTAGAGGCAGGGCTAAGAAGGTGGGCGGGGCTTAGGGCAGGTGACCTAGATCCACTTACACTTGCTCCCCAGCTGCCTGCATTCAACATACTGCTGTAAACCATGCACAAACATATCTCCGAGCACCAACACCCTGACTTTCTCCACCTCTGCCATCTTCACTACACACACTCCCTTTCTACTCAAATCTACAACGTCAACATCTGATTGGCTGATCCCTACAGTCCCCTTTCCATACTGGATTTGCTGTAAAACCCCGGATGTGGCACGCCCTATCTGCGGACAGCCGCAGTGTTTGCGTGGGGCGTAGCTCTTAGCCAGCCCTTCTACCCTTTCCACATCCCTCGCGGTGCCATTCCTTCATCGGATACAGCTAAGCAGTCACACAACCATCCTCCAATCGCATCCAAGACCTCTACATCATCAGAGTTCCGCACTTCAAATGTACTGTTGATCACTCTGAGTACAAGTCTCATATCATTGGAAAGCACCTACTACAAAAACTACTCTACAAGTCTCCAAGCTTTCAACTTACAGCTGCATACATATCCACATGCATGAATACAAACTACAGGTATGCATATTTAATTCACAGTACATGTACAACTCTTATGAATCCATATAAACAGAGTAATGACACTAAACCTGCATAGCCTATACATACATGCCAACGCTCCTGAGTTAAGCGCCAGACTCCCGATTTTTCACTGAAAAATCGCACTATTTTTTACTGTCTCCCACATAACCTATACATACATGCCAACCCTCTCGATTTAAGCGCGAGACTCTCAATTTTTCATTGAAAAATCGCACTATTTTTTACTGTCTCCCGCCTAAATTAATGCTAATCCCGATGCAATCTATGGTAAAATAAATGTTCCCGATTGCTGTGGTGAAATCTCCCTCTCAGGGGCTCTGGATTGTAGGCATGTCTAACTATAAAATGAATTTATTGAAATTTTTCCCATCTACTATAATCAACTGTCAACTTCAACTGTCACTTCCAAACCTGTCTGCTATCTACAACACAGCTTTAAAAAACCAAGTGAATTTCGTGCACTTAAAATTCTACTCATTTGCAAAGCATGTTGAACTAAAATATTGTAAATAAAATATAAAGGCTGCATATAGTCAAATGAAATGCATGCATATACTATATTCAGATATCAAACAAGAATACTACCACAAAAACATAAAAAACAACGTCTACATTAACATCAGTGCTATAAACACACAAAATTACTAGCTTCTTTCTTTTACAATTGCA
Source organism: Ambystoma mexicanum (assembly GCF_040938575.1). Taxonomy (NCBI): domain Eukaryota; kingdom Metazoa; phylum Chordata; class Amphibia; order Caudata; family Ambystomatidae; genus Ambystoma; species Ambystoma mexicanum. The sequence goes on from NC_090934.1 coordinate 881,291,970, forward strand.
GTGAAGACCACTCTCCTGAAAATCAGCAGCATATGAACTACAAACAACATATCCAAAGAAACCTGCTCATTCCACAAAAAAAGAGTAAGTACAATACTACCTTAATATTCTTACTGTTCCTCAAACACACTGTGTGGTTCATTCATGTAATTTGCGCACCAAAAAAACAGTGATTTCTGAACCATTCTGCCCACTAATCTCCATTCATTAAACAGGGATTAGCAGGCAGAATGGCACACAAATCCCCGTTGTTTTGGAACACAAATAACATACTCAACCCTTAGAATGGTAGTACTACAAAACAAAGAACTGTTTTAATTGTATACCATTAGGTTTACTATTAATGCTTTTCCTCACCACTAGCTCACTTTCTATTCTCATTTGAACCGCAGTTTAGTAACACACAAATAGAAGAATAGCCTTCCCAACTAATTGTAGCTGGCCAATGCACAATCACACACCACCACATACATCTTTCCCATCATACTCAGACACACATGCACACAGCACACATACATTGCAGAACGGCCCAACCCATACCTTCTTTTTTTTTTTCAACAGACCCTAAAGAATGCCTACCAAAAAGCAAGTCTGTAGAAAACAACGCAGAAATAGAGCAAATGAAAATAAAAGTGTCCAAAATAAGCATCCATCTCTACCAGAGTTTGTACATAAAGATAAAACAAAACAGCTAATACAGTCATTTAGCTAAACAAAACAAGCTTCCAGTACAGAAACTTTTTCTATCAAAATGTAAAACGAAACAGAAAATGATTAATAAGAATTCGGCTACCACTACTGCTAAAACTGCTCCTATAAATCTTGATATACTAGCAACTAACCATACCAAAAAAAGTATTTTAGCAAAAATGTTCTGCCACAGAGTCCTTCAGAATCTTATAAAAACAGGAGACAAATTATGCACAACCCTTCAAACCTACCATAGAAAAATAATCTTAGAAGCTTTGATAGACAGTGCAATCCTTCTCAAAAGAAAGTTATTCATTTTAGTGTTAAACAGAATGAAAGCACTAAAAAATCTAACTACTAAATTACAAAAAAAACTTCTCAATAAACGGAATGTCAACAAAAATAACTTCTTAAATATCTGTGGAGGTGAATGGAGTCACACCACGAGCATAGAACCATATTTTAATGAAGAAGCATACTAACAAAACCAAACAAACACAATTGCCATCCATAGCAGTGGACGAGGTTATGAAAAAATTAATAATACCATAATGGAACAAGAAATATTGCTTACAAAAATATCCCCAGAAAACTCAGAATTACCTCTCCATTCGACTGAACCAGAACGTCCAGTATACAAATGGCCATGCATGTCAATGTGTAACATTCCGAAAAAATCTTTCAAATATTTACGCCAGTTCCTCAAACAGTATGTGAAAGGCAAAGACAAAATCAAAAGGAAAGTGCTGCAAAATATGGATATCTGTCCAGTGCGGAAATACACAGCACTACAAGGACATTCATTAGCCTGCATTTCAGGACCTATTTGCAAAAGCACCTTCCATCATATCAAAATTATATCAACACATCATTCAACTATAAGAAATCTAGTCTATAAACTGTACTATGCTAAAAGTCCTGCTTTAGCACTAGCCAATTCAAATAACACTCTTCACCATGGTACACCCAAAGGCCTACTTGAAGAAATCGACCATATCCAGAGAAAATAATTTGGGAGTGAAAGCCACTTACAAAATGCAATAGCTTTACAACAGACTAGCAACAATTCTGTACATGGTAACCTTCTACTACACACATACAAAAAATAAATACTAAAATGTAACCTTTTATAAAAAGAACCTTTTCTAAAAGTAACACAAAAACTATAGACGTAACATACAAAATAGAAGACAATGAAGATTCCAAATGGTTTGAATTAGCTCTCTACCTTATAGCAGAAAACAAATACGAAAAAACGGACCCTTTAATACTTTGCAGTTACTGCACTGCCATGCGGTGTACATGTGACCGTCGAGAACTCAAAGTGCTCCAGCTCCGAAAATACGCTCTCCTTTAGTGCCGCCAAAATACTGTGCACACCAGATCCCGAAGAGAAGGTGAGATGTTTCGTGGCTGCTTTCCTCACTCGACTCTTCCCCATCATTAGCTTGGCTGACCGCTGTGGCCAACCCATGTGGGTTTTTAATATGGTAGAGGAAGATCTGCTGGACCAAGTATCGCAGTCTGTGGCCTCTTCGGTTCCGAACGGAATGCACAAAATCCTGCATAGCAGTGCTTTATTGCAGTACTGTCGTTGTTCCTTTCAGTGGTCTTATTTATTTAATCCATCATGGCTGCGGAGTTGATAAATGTACTAATAATGCGCAGTGCCTAACTTCTTTAAGTTAATTTTCAGGTTGCGCCATAGTCTTCCTCATCCCAGGAAGCCCCATGCTCAATCATTCTAACGTCACTCCGACTACTCTAGTTTTTCTTGCGTAGTCGAAGTAGACTTTTTACATTTTTCTATTTCAAAAGTGCATGCTTTTCTATCAAACTAGCGTGCAGATGATTGCACTTTTGTGCCATGAATTACTTTAAAACTCATGGCTGCGTTGGAACATGTTGAGCAGTGGCAGGTTACACTGTGAAGCATTATGGCGGAGGGTGACCATTCCCCTGTGGTAGCTTTGAGCACTGTCTGCCCCTGCAACGTTGAAGATATTCTTTTTATTAATGTGGCTGCTGTGTGTGCCATAGAACCTACGCCCGGTTCTGGAAGCTGTTCATAAAGAGTAGTTAGGTTGCCGCTAAGCAGATGGGACTATTGGGGTAGGACTGTTGAGATAGGCCCTGACAAAGTTTGAATTGTAGGAATTCTGATCCTATCTCCTGAATAGAACGATGGCCTATGCACAGAGCGCTCAAACAGAAAAGGAGTGCAAAGAGGCCGTGCAGAACAGTTGGGGTGTGATCCTTTAAGCATAGTGAGAGAGCCTGGTTGCAGTGTCCAGAATCCATTGACGTCCAAACAGTAAATAAGATGTTGAGACTGGGTAAAAGCTTTTGGTTTAGGCAAGGCAAGAGAGAGTGGATATTCGCCATTATTGCAGGGTCCGTTTGAGGAATTATTGAGTGCAAAAAACAAACTGAAAATGTGTCTTTCCTGCATTCAAAATTGGGCTGTCGGCAAAATGCCATGAATTGTAGAAAAGTAGTCAATTATAGCATGTGGGAAATGGAGGATACCCCTAAGCGTTCTGCAGTAGAAGAATGCATATGCAGACTAGGTGAGGGGTCATGTTTGTGCCCAGGTTCTGAATACCGTCCAACAGAGATGGGTCAGGACCTAAGGCAGTTGCCAACTGGAAAGGGATAGGTAGCACGATTGGTTACCAGAAACAGCCTTTCCATTTGGCCAGTGTTGAGTTTGAGGCGGTTCTCAGTCAGTCCATGTGTGAACTGCAGCTAGGTCACTCACTAATCCTGGTTAGTGGCATCAGTATGTTTTTCTCTGTTCTCAAGATGCATTGGGGGCCATATTGTGGTTCTAACAGTTTAGTCCAAAGGGTCAGATGAGGGGAAGTGAGTGGAGAGATCTGGGGCTCTGTAGGAAGCAGATGGTTTGGAGTGTGTGGAATGGTTCGGAGTGTGTGGAATGGTTTGGAGTGCGTGGAATGGTTCGGAGTGCGTGGAATGGTTTCGGAGTGTGTAGGATGCTTTCGGAGTGCGTGGGACGGTTCTGAGTGCGTGGAATGATTCGGAGTGTGTGGAATGTTTCGGGGTGCGCGGGATGGTTTGGAGTGCGCAGAATGGTTTCAGAGTGTGTGGCATGGTTCGGAGTGCGTGGGATGGTTCGGAGTGCGTGGAATGGTTCGGAGTGCGTGGAATGGTTTGGAGTGCGTGGAATGGTTTGGAGTGCGTGGAATGGTTTGGAGTGCGTGAAATGGTTCGGAGTGCGTGGAATGGTTCGGAGTGCGTGGAATGGTTCGGAGTGCGTGGAATGGTTAGGAGTGTGCGTAATGGTTTGGAGTGCGTGGAATGGTTTGGAGTGCGCGGAATGGTTTGGAGTGCGCGGAATGTTTCGGAGTACACTAGAATGCATGGAGCTGACTGGAATGCATGAAACAGACGGGAGCGCGTGAGCAGAATGGAATGCATGGAGCGGACTAGAGCGCATAGAAGTGCGCAACATACATGAATGGTTTGGAATGCATGTAATGTTTGAAAGAGCATGTAAACCATCTTATCACATCACCATGCTTACTCTCCTCTTTACATCACCATTCAAATAGAACACAGAGATACTATGACACCATTCGGTATAGCTGTTCTCATACCAACATCTGCCTCATACTCCATATCACTCTAACTAATCACTGCTGGTGTCACACCCCCCAGCCAGGTGTTCTCCTCAGGCCTAACGCAGCCAGAACTGGTCTGGATACAATCTGCCAGAATGAACACATACCCCTGATCTCTCAACCACCACACCTACTGCTATGAAGCAGCTAGCAGCTATTACACGAATGCCACACCAGCTTCACACATATCCGGTGCTCACAAGCACCTTTGACTTTCTAAACTCTCTCCACTGACTTGAACTTCGGTTCCCGAGGGCGTTCAACCTACCAGCGCCTTCAGACCATACCAATGGTACATAAGGCGCTATATAAATGCAAAGTAACATAACATGACACTACAAAACTTGACAACAACCAAACTCCTTCACGTGCTATCACAAATAACTTATTCCCACTATCAAAACCCCTGCAACAACTCAATTTATATGAGAGCATCATAATTCAAACAGTGCACCCATTTCAAGCAATAATACGCCTTCAACCAAAAACAGCAAAATTACCTCCCTCTGAATTGGTGAAATGCATTTGTGGCAAAGTAGTTTATTTACCATTAGATCTGAAAGAAAATGTACATACTCTCGGAGTGCAATGTCCAATAGTGCAATCTTTAATTGTCTAAGTAAATGGTGTACCAACAAAAGACAACATTATTTGGCAACAACTCGTAGACTTACATAAAGTTAGACAAGCCTTGCAATATCTAAAAGACAATAATGAATACTACAAAGAAATAAATATTGTAGAAAACTTAAGGGAAACAACTGAAATAATTCAAGAGTCACCAGAAACTGGTCAATTTCAACTTCTAGATCCTACTACAGCATCCAATATTTTACACCATTATACCATACATCCATTACACTCTAATGACACCATAGATGATGCACCAGAAACGTACCAAATGCGACAAACCAAAGGATCACCAATCAGCATATGGGAAAAAAGTATAGTAGCACATGCTTTTCCTCTACTCTTTCCTACTGGCAAAGGAGGAAGGTACGATGATAGACCCACTTAGATAACAGCATCAGAATACCGCCTGTTAAAAATGTATTCTGAAGATCCCAGATTTAGACAAAATGTGGAATACATATTCCACCTACTCTTTGAAAGTGAACTAGCAACTCTATGTTACGGAGTTGCACACATATTGAAATCAGGATACCACTTTCAAAATATGTCAGCTACGCAACTAATACAAAAAGTGCAAGAAAAAGATGAGGTTTTACAATCAAGCATTACAAATCTGTTAGCAAACACGCGTGGTACGAAAGAGTACTGGTTCCGACGTCACGGAGATGTACGTTGTATGATAAGAAACCTTGGCCCACCAACTTGGTTTGTTACATTAAGTTGTGCAGAATATGCATGGGAAGATTTACATGATTTTCTATGCATATCAAACAAAAAACAAAACAAACATAAATATACTAACACCTGGAGAACTTTGCTCTCTTAATCCTATTAATGTTTCAAGCTATTTCCATCATTGTTTCATTGCTATGCTACACTTTATTTGTAATAAAACTGTTCCCCCCCTCGGAGAAGTGCAACACTTCTTTTGGAGAAAAGAATACCAAGCCAGAGGAGCACCACATATCCACATGCTTTTATGGATTAAAGATGCTCCTAAATTTGGTCAAGACAGTGATGCCACTGTTTTACAGTTTATCGAAAAAAATGTCACTTGTGAAATTCCATCGAAAACAACAAATAGTGATCTTCATGCACAAATTGTACAATTTCAAAGACACAAATGTGGCAAATATTGTCGTCGCAAATACAAAAACAAAGGGAAATACTACACCAAATGCCACTTTGGTTTCCCTAGACCACTTACAGAAACCGGTGAAGTGAGCAACTGCATGTCTTCAGTTAGACGTAGGGCCTCATTACGACCCTGGCGGAAATCAACCGACCGGACCGCCATAGCGTAAATAGCGTTTCCGCCATTGCACGACGGAGCAAAGTGCGGCTCATTCCGACCCATCGGGCACGAGCACCACGCCATGGCGGAAGTGCAAAGTCCGCGATGGCGGAAATGACCCCAAAACGGCCCACACCGCCGCCGTACGGCGCCCTAGGTGCAATACCGCCACCCATCTTAGCGGACACCGCAGTGAGCGCCAACCGGAAAGTACGGTGACCGGAAATATACGGAAACGGAAGTAAAAGCATGGTCCCGGAACGGGAAACATCACGCCGTACACCTATAAAACCACAAATTCCACACAACCATTAAAAATACTACCCTGAGACACATCCCAACCCGTCATCCACCCTAGTGAAACCAAGAAAAATGGGAAAAGTAGCGAAGAAAGCGTGCGACCGCAAGCGGCAGGTCCACTTCTCCCATGAGGAACTCACCGTGCTCACAGAGACCCTCCAGGAGAATGCTGCCGCCGTCTTCTCCACGCAAATGACCAGGACGGCACTTGCGAACAAGAAGGCCATATGGGCCCTGGTGGCACAGCGGGTAAGTGCGGTGGGGACCGCACCCCGCAACCCACAGCAATGCAGAAAGCGATGGGACGACCTGCGGATACGCGTCCGTAGCATACTTTCTGCCAACCGCAACATTGCCACAGCTACCGGGGGAGGATCGGAATCACCCATCAAGTTGACCCCCTGGGAAGAAATCTGTGCCTCCACCATTGGAATGGAGAGCATAGAGGGAGTCGGAGGGATGGAGAAAGGAGTGCAGACATCCGAAGAATCAGGTAGGTGTCCCAAATAAAACAATGCCAAAACCACAATGTCCAATCATGTGAAGTACCACGTGTCCACATAGTGCAACAGCAACACATGTCCAGGAGAACGTCCACATACATAGGCCTGATAGCACACTTTAAAACTCACATCAAATACATAAATAATTAAAAATCCTAAAAACACCCTCTACACGTGCAGCAGGCACACCCTAACTGCAGGCTGCAAAACAACTGCACCCTCACTCCACACACAAATGAAACCACCTCCAAGGCCCCGACCCAAATCACCCTCAGGTACCACCCCAATGCATGTGATACATTGCCATTCCAATTCCCACAGACCCATTAATAACGCTCGCCCTCCTTTACTCCACCACAGGGTCCGATCCAAACGACGAGCTCCAGGACACCCCTACCAGCATACCTGCAAAGAGGGCCAAGACCAACGGCCAAAGACCCTCCACCTCAGCTGCACGCATCAAGACACGGAAGCAGCACAAATCAAGTGGCAGCACAGAGGAGGGAACTCCAACAGGCACCCCAGCAGCCAGCATGCCCACAACAGCACCACCACAGGTCCCCCCAATGGATGCCACAGTAGGCACTGCTTCTGGTGGCAGCAGCACCATAGGTGACACTGCATTAATGGCAGCATGCTCCGACACAGAAAACGGGGATGTCGAAGTTAGATCCATCCATGACCTGTCTCAATCCCCCTGTCTGTTCCATCCCGTACACCATGAGGATACCACGCAGGGGCACCCACAAGACGACGACTGGCCATCCCCCACAAGCCCTGTGGCAAGGCAACATGAGGTGATCAGCCACTCTGTGACACCACCGCAAATGGCCATGGCCCAGCAGAGGCAACAGTCCCTCGACCAGGTAATCGTGCAACAGCAGCAACTGGCCACGCTCCTCAAGGACCATGCCGATGAATGTGGGGGCACTAAGGCAGACATAGAAACATCAACTGAGACACTTAGGGCAGAAATGGAGAGAAGTACAGAGACACTAAGGGCACAAATGGAGAGTAGCACCGAGAGCCTGAGAGTACAAATGGAGAGAAGCACTGAGAGCCTGAGGGGGGAACTGCATGCGACGTCCAAAGACGTATGTGCCGAACTTGCCGCAGTGCGCCGTGTGCTCACTGAGCTCTCACAAACCCTTAGGGACATGCATGGACGTGAGCAGGCAGAGACATCATCCGTTGCAAGTTCCGTCCAGGGCAGCCCCCAACGTAGATCTGGGAGGAACCTGCGCTCCACAGGCAGGGGTGCCCCTGATACCCGGAGAGGGGGCTTGCAATAGCGACTGCCCACTGACAATGAGCATCTTTGGACACTGGTGTTCGGGGGGGAGGTAGGAGGGTGGAGGGGGTGTGTTGGGCTCACTTGGGTGGCGGGTCGATAGGGTGTTTAACATGATATCACATATGCCATAAACAATGCACGATCATCCAATGAGATGTGTGGACATTGATCTTTGTGTACGAGGCCATTATAGGCGTACAGTCCATATTGTGCATGTTCCAGACACACACAGTGCCACGAGTCCCGTGTCCATGTATCAGCCACCAGGCGTGAGTGCTAGAAGCATGCATCTATGAGATGCTGACGAATGTCACGGCCCTCCTGTGCCTCGCGGACTCCTTGAGGTGCTGCCACATCCCCACCCTCATCATGACCATCTTCAGGTGCTTGCAGTTCTGCGTCAGGGGGCATGGGCACATTTCTACGTACGCACATGTTGTGGAGCATGACACATGCCATGACCATCTTTGCAACCTTCACATGGCGGTACAGGAGTGCCCCGCCAGACCTGCTGAGGCAGCGGAAACGAGTCTTCAGTAGGCCGAATGCCTGTTCTATGACTACACGGGTACGTGAGTGGGCATGGTTGTAGTCCTCCTCATGCTGGTCCCGTGGGTTCCGGACTGGTGTGAGGAGCCATCTCTTCAGTGGATACCCGGCATCACCTGTATGTGGACAATAAAGGAATTTTGAGGAATGCCATTGCTACGTACGCACCCCCCCCCCTTCCTGCCAGGTCATTGCCGCATCACAGAGTAGCCAGGATCTGTTCCCTGCGTGTCGCTCCATGTAGCGTGGTATTGTAGAGTTCCTCAAGACCATAGAATCATGGGTTGATCCAGGGAATCGGGCACAACAATGTGTAATGATCCTGTTGGAGTCACACACCATTTGTACATTCAGAGAATGAAATTGTTTTCGGTTGCGGTACTGGGCCTCCATGGCATGTGGGACGACCAATTCCACATGGGTGCAGTCGATGGCACCAATGCAACCCGGTATGCCGGCAAGTGCATGGAATCCCACTTTTGTGTTGGTAATTTCCTGCTCCGAGCGTGGTAGAGAGATGTAGTCGTCTGCGTGCTGCAGGAGGGCATCGAGCACTTGCAATAGTGTCCGTGAGAAACAGTGGCTGTGAAATGCCATGCAACTGTCCGACTGTGTGCTGGTAGGTGCCTGTGGCCAGGAAGTGGAGTACAGACACCACCTTCAGTAGGGGTGGGATGGCGGTTGGGCTATCTATCATGCTGACAAGGTCAGCCTGTGTCATGTCCACAATGGCGGTTATGGTGTCCCGGTCCAAACGGTAGAGGGTGTGGATCTGCTCATCAGTGAGGTTGAACGGATGTGCTCGGAGGCGTGGGATTGCGGGCTGCCTGCGTGGTGGTAGTGGCTGTGCTGGCAGCCCTTGCTGGCCCTGTCCTGCCCTCCTCCTCCTCCTGCGTCTCCTCCGTGCGGCCGGTTGTAGTTGGTGTTCGTCTTCTTCTTGAAGTTGGAGTACTTGCAGTGCTATCAGGTCCCCCAGGGCCAACATAGCTAGTCCTTCCGGTAGCATTTCGGAGTGGGTGTGGTTGTGGGAGGAGACTGGGTGTGCAATTTATGTGTTTTCAGGCTGTATGGCCTCCACCTGTGGTGATTCATTCCACCTGTGCAAGCTGCTCTCCCCTTTGGGCGAGCACGTCCCGCACACAACGCTGCAATTCGACGAATGGCATCTTGCTATTACAATCATGTATTTGTACCCGATGGCAGTGTAACATTGGTTGATATGTTCATTCGGCTATGGTCCCATTGTTTCACATACTATCTTTGCAGTCGCGAACAGACTTGTGAAGGGTCAGTGGAACGTAGTACTCGAGTAACGGTGGACCCTCATGCAACACTGTACCGAGGTTCACCGACGGGCGGGGCGTCCCATTTGTGAGTGAAGGCAGTTGCCATTTTCACACACAGCCGCATTAGATGGATTAATTTGTGATTTCAAGCGGCCACAGATGCCTTTTCGACGTGATGTTGCAAATGAGGAATTCGAAGGGCGGCGCTTTCGGTTTTCAGCTAGCGGCGAGGAGATGCCCACAGGTCTGACTGCAAATATAACGTTCTATTGTTCAATGTCCTTGGGACAGGGGCCATGGCGAGGAGGCAATGATTGATATGAATAGTTTAGGATGCGCAATAGCGAAGTGGGCGATAAGGCCGGACGTTCCCAAATACATGTTACTTCACAACACTGGAATTACGGGCTGGGGCACAGTGGATTTTGCAGGCTGCATAACGCACAGACTCAATGGAAATTTCACATGTTATGTGAGTATGGAAACAGGCGATTTCATTACGGGATGAGGGAATGATGTATGGATGCATGGACAGATGATTTGATACAGAGTTTGCCATGTACAGGGCTTCTTGGAATCTATCCGCCTCCCCTGCGCTATGTGGTGCAGGGCTGCCATAATGGGACCATCGTCTATCTGGCCTTGTTGAGCCCTCCCTGTCTCGACGCGCCTTCAGACACTTGTGTCTATGCACGTTACCAATCCCATCTGATGGATTCTGTTTTAACAGACGCATGCACAGGTACACTCGTTTGTGATAGTGTTTTCACCTCGATATAGATAGTTATGATTCGCAAGTGGTTTTTGGGTGGTGATGATCCTTTGGAGTGGGCTAGCATGCATATGGCTGTGGATTTGGTGTGATCATTGAAGTGAGTAATTCAAATGTAGTTCTGATGGCCATACTATTCTTTTTCATTTCATTTGGGTGACAGGTATCTCCTCCCCTTTTGCCACTGCCATCTGTATGCCACTCCTGCAGATGGATTTTACTCCCGACACCTACTGCTTCGTGTTAATCAGTGGAGCAGCATTACGATCTTATGGGACGATCGCCAATGGGCCACATGCCCTTACGCAGTACTAGTGGCTAGGAGCAACATTTCGGCCTTTCAGCTGGACTAGTGCCTCCCTATTGGGACGGCCCTGCGGTTCTAGGCGCTTCCATGTTGCCTTTTCGTACGAGAATGTAGCCCCTGTGTACCAAGAAGGAACAGGGCGTCACACAAGAAGTAGCTGGTCATTTATTGCGGATGCAGCCCACAATGGTGAAATGTATTTTGGAGTTCATGGCCTAATGGCTGTATGGGCTTGGTGAATTTGTTGTGCATTAAATTTCTATTCTGATATGAACCGTGTAGCGTTCTTCTTTGCAAGTGATGTGGCATATTCCTATTTGGGGAGCGATGTATTGTGAGGAGATCTGCATTGGGTTCCAGCTTCGGAGTATAGTTGCGTGGTACTGTGCTGGGCGCGTTTGCCTACGAAGCCCAGTGAGGTCAGGGATAAGGGCTGCCAATATGACTGTTTTGATGATGTCATGCTCAGGAGCGGGGGATTAGCTTTTGTGTGACAGATGCCGGTCAGCCAGTTGGATTGGTGGAATGATGTGATTATCGGAATATGGCTGGTCACAGGTGCCTGTGTTTGCGTGCGTTTCTTGGTGGGAGACTGGGGTCATGTCCATTTGTATAGCTTCTGTATTCGTGCCATCTGTGCCCTGCAGCTCCCATTGGCCCCTCTTGAGATTCATTTGTTCGTTGGCAGGCATGGATGACTAGTACATTTCACTGGTTGCATTGTGTGACTTCATTGCACCTACGGGGAGTTGTACAATGTGGCCAGGGAGCGGTGTACAGGCACTCAGTAGGGCCGTTTACGGTTGGTTCGCGATGCCGTACTTCTCACCATGGCGGAATGGTACTTTCCGCCGTGCTTGATGGCGTTAGGTGCATGTCCGCTAGGGTCAGAATTCGCGTACCGTTGCGCCATGGTGGTAATTACGGTTTGGCATGGCGCGCGCGCGCGCGCGTACTTGGTGCAGTTAGCGTTGGCGTTCACTACGGTGTCGCTAATGGCATCGTACTTTGCGGTGACGGGTCATGATCGCACCGAGCGCTATTCGATGGCGGTATTGCATTTCCGCCATCGTTTTTCGATTTCCGCCAGGGTCGTAATGAGGCCCGTAGTGTTAAAGGTAAATCACCTAAGAACACGTATCACATAAAAAGAACAGAAGAATCAAAATATATCAATGATTACAATGCAATCATTGCCCTCTTATGGAATGCAAACATAGATGTGCAGTACATTGCAGACAATTCCACTGCAGTTGCACGATATGTTACAGCCTACTTAACAAAAGCAGAAAAAACAGAGCTTCAAGACCTCTGGAATGACTTATCATCAAACACTATCTCAGAAATTGTACAGCTGATGCATAAAAATGCTCTATCATAGAGAATGTGGCTCCTATGAAGCTGCAGATCGTTTAACTGGTACTGCTTTGTATGCAAAAGCTGAAAATATAGTATGGCTAAGTCTTGGTCCTGCTAAATCTAGAAAAAGAGTTCTCAAATCATACGACAAAATAGAAACAATAGCCAAAAATGATCCCAACAGCCAAGACATTTTGAAAAACAATATACTAGACACATACTACCCGAACAGGAGTACCACTTTGCAAACCATGTGTCTATACCACATAGCCCAAAACTTCACATACAGAAATAATATAAAACCCGATGAAAAAAAAGGTAGATATAGAGTAACAGATTGTGAAGGCAGCTTAGTGAAATTTACCAAACGAAGCTTAATTAATCACATCATATCAAATTGTCATGAAAAACTCCTCAACAAAAATAACTATAGTACATGTTCCTGCTACAACTTTTTATGACTCCTATGAAGACGCTCTCAAAGCAAAGGAAAGCACTATCACCGATGTAAACTTTACACAGTACAAAACAATGTTGCACAATGAACAGCAACACGAAGAAGAAATCCAGGCCCAACTAGATAAGGACACTCCCGACAGTAGTCAACCTTCTGTAACAGGAAGTCAGAACCACTGGGACAGCCACTAATAGCAAATGAGGCAGAATTGGCTATGACAGAAGTAGAGAACACCATGTATCACTATGATGAAGATACAGAAGACATAACTGTACTACAATCAAAACTGAACAAAGAGCAGCAAACTATTTTTCAAGAAGTAACAAAAGAAATTGAACATGGTGTACAACATGAAAATAAAGAATGTACCTGCCAAAATTACAAACCTATACTACTATAAGTGAGTGGTGAAACTGGTTCAGGCAAAACATTCTTAATCAAAATCATCAGCAAGTTCCTTCAACAATTGACAAACAACAAACTGTCAGCTGTTGTAACTGCCCCCACAGGTTTAGCTGCCTACAACATAGGCAGTGTCCCTTTACACCAATTACTACTCCTTCCAGTAGAACATCAAAACAAATTAGAATATTACAAACTTTCTACAGAAGCTGCAATGGAACTACGCAGAGTGTTAAAACAAATGAAAATGCGACTAATAGATGAAGTGAGCATGGTCTCCAACCTAATGTTGGCTTTGATTCACTGCAGATTGCAAAAAGTACTTAAAACAAACTACGGAGAGCTCTTTGGAGGAAAACACATTATTGTTTTCGGAGATCTTCTTCAATTGACACCAGTGAAAGGTGAACCTATTTTTAAAACCTTAGGACACAAACTCTGCCGTAAAACTGTTGGCAGCATAGGAAATGTCAACCTTTGACAACATTTCCAATACAGAGAATTAACAGAAAACATGCACCAATCTGCAGACCTCACTTACGCCAACATTTTAAAGAGTATTAGAGTTGGTGTACTATCTCAAGAAGCACAAGCAATATTAAACACCTGGCACATCCATGCACTTTATGTCCATAACTCATGTGCTACTGATGTTATGGATCAATTAGCACACAAAAATGTCAATTGTATGTCCTTAATGCCAACTCTTGCAGGCTGTTCCAAATTCAATGAAACAATGTTGAAAAAAGAAATGCAACCAATAATTGAAATTTTCTCCACAGTCAAACTAGACGTACATGGTATGACACTACCCATGTGTCAACAAGCCACAACAAGACTAAATACCTTGGAAAATTCTATCTCCAACACAGCTGGTTTGGAGAAAATATTAAAATTATCCTTAAACTGTAGATTAATGCTTAAACGTAACCTTGACGTGGAGCAAAGACTAGTTAATGGAGCACTGGGTACAGTTGTTGGCTTTCAAACATACCCACGTGACAACAACATTCAGTTTGTCAATATTCTCTTTGACAAACTTTCAGAAGTAAAAAGGATAGGGCGCTCAACAGCTCGATTCCTTCTCTTCAAAGACATTTATGTACGCAATGAACAATTTTCTCTAACTCTAGCATATGCAGTCACCATTCACAAATCACAAGGTCTTACCCTAGACAAAGCATTGATAGATATTGGCAACACAGTCTTTAAAGAAGGCATGAGCTACGTAGCACTATCACGCTTACGTACACTTTGCGGTCTATTTCTAATCAACTTTGATGCAAGTAAAGTAAAAGCTGATATTCCTTGCATTTTAGAATACAATAGACTGTGTTCACTATACACCCCCATCAAAAAACATATCCTATTCCACAAAAAGGAAAACGTTGTAAAAGAAAACTAATTCAAACAGAAATGCAACAGGATATCACTGCAAATCCTCCAAAGAGAGTAAAAGAAGCTAATACTTCATCAATTACCGCAACCAAAGAAGAACCTATTACTCAAAGTAACTCAGGTACTTCTTCAAAGAAGCAACACACACTCCAAAAAAATGTCTTGGACACAGAACTATCTGGTCCATTCAAATTTTCAAATATAACTGGTCTAAGTTGCTATGCAAATGTAGCAATGAATATTTTATTTCAATTGCCACCAATTGTTGACAACATTTACTTACACAGTACAGACCAATTGTGTTTGCAAATGTTAGTCCTTCATAGAAACGCAACAAACAATCCTGACAACACGTATAGTGTTCATGGAATAAGACAAGAATTGGACTACTGTGCTGGAATGGTGAAATTCACTATAAACTCACAAGAAGATCCACAAGAATTTCTAATGTACTTACTACAAGTACTGGAAAACAAAAACATACCTATAAATGAAATCTTCCAGATTTCATACATGTGGAAACATACATGCACTCTCTGCAACAATGTAGCACAGGAACAAATCCCTAATGAGCGCTTTGTGTATGAACCCATACCTAATTGTGAATCCGTTCCATTTCAGCAACTTGTACAAAATGCAAACCATGGTAGATTATGTACTACCTGCAATTCAGATAATCGCTCTACCTTACTAATACAAACACATAGTAAATACGTAATACTAATGCTTCTACGTTACAACGCAGATGGTACCAAAAACAACTGCAAGCTGACTGGATTCACACATGGTCAAGTATCACTTGGTAAGAAAACCTTCAAAACAATAGGTATAATCTACCACGCAGGAGCCACAACCAATGCAGGTCACTACACTGCATATATAAAAAAGAAATGTGAATGGTTCGAATGTAATGATAGTACCATTACTCTAAAGCAGAGATTACCAGCAAATCTTACAAACGCTTATTTAATCTTCTTAAAACCAAAATTTAATAACTGATCTGTACTTAAACATTAACAAAACTTCAATTAAAAAACTATAAACTGTTAGAATACGCCAACAGGTATCTAACTGCCCCAAGATTCTATAACAACCAAACAGATAAATGAATACCACTAAATTCTAACAAGAAATAAACAGTTAGAATACGCCAACAGGTATCTAACTGTCCCAAAATGTTGCAACAACCAAACAGATAAATCAGTACCACTAAATTATAACAAAAAATAGACAGTTAGAATACGCCAACAGGTATCTAACTGCTCCAAAAATCTGCAACAAGCCAACAGATAGAACATTAGTCAGAAACAACAAGTGAACACTGAAAACAAACAAACAAATAGACTGTAGCATAACAAAAAAAGTTTTTTTTTAATCCAACATGGATTTTTTTTTCCCACAGACCCAATGATTTGAAAAACAAACACAGAAACTGAGCGGATTGCACAGTACACTGGTTTGTAAACTACTAAATATGAGGGTCGAAAAAAAAGCTGAAATGTCTATTATGCAATGTAATAAGTCTTTATATAAAATACATACACTAACATGCTCTTTTCTTTTATCACAGAAATTGAAAAAGAATATGTGCTCCAGTTACCCAACTCATGAAAAAATATATCCAATCTCAAAAAATCAAACAGTAAGTATATTCTAATAGAACACATAAATACTGCTGCTTAACAGAACCATTGAAGCAAACATCTAACCATACACCACAATACAAAATGTTTACTTCCATGGATATGTTATACTACAGTGCTTGTTTACAAACTCTACAATTTTAATGTCATGACGTTGCCAAAACTTCACATACAAACTATACAAATCAAACAGTACACAAACTGTAGATTTGCAAATATTTGATAGATATTCAATTCTATGGGTGTGATCTATGGGTGTGATATGCTGCGGTGGTTGTGGCCAGGGTCTAGAGTCTTGGGTGCATACGGCCTGCGGCCATAGGCCCTGGCCACAACCACCGCAGCATATCACACCCACAGATCACACCCATAGAATCAAACATTTTAACTGTCTATATGGACCCACCCATGTCACACTTTTTACAAAGTTTAGTGAGGATTCATCCAGGGAGAGCAAAGTTATAAGACACCCATGGAAACACTGCATCATATCACACCCACAACCACCACAGCATATCACACCCATGGTGGCTTATAACTTCAGTGCTTATAACTTCGGTCTTGGGTGCATGCCCTTCGGCCATGCACCCACGACTCTAGGCCCTGGCCACAACCACCGCAGCATATCACACCCATAGAATCAAACATTATAACTGTGGCATATGGTCAATTTTTATGTCCGCTGACACCGCGCATGTCCTTAGAATAGTTTCAACTTGCCTGCGGACAGCACAGACGGGAATACTGTCCTTAGGACACCCTTCATTTTCACTAATTACGGACATCCCGGACAGCGCGGGCATGGCAAATACATCAGTAGCACCTGCCACCTAAACAAATACAGTATTTGACCCATCTCTTACTCCCCAAACCTCCCCAAGCACTCTTACACACCAAAACACTCCCCAAAACTGCATTTCACCTCTGTTCGCCACAGCGCTGTTGGTGGATCCAAGATGGCGGGCGCATCGGAACAATCTGACACACTTCACGCTCTTCAACATCCAACCAGCGAACGCGTCACATGTCCACAGACATGACGCAAGCCGATTAGCCAATCGGTGTACTGCCCGCGGAGTGAACAGGGAGGTGTGTCCGTGGAGCGGGCATAGATATCACTAATTTTTTGACACCTACTTTTTGATCATTTTTTAAAAAACGACTGGACGATTTTCACCAAATTTACAAAAGCACACTTTCGGGACCAAGCCGGTGCTCCCGTTGCAAATTTGGTGAAAATATTTCCAGCGGTTTGGCCTGTAGGCGTGCGCGAAGTTTTACCCCCATTCACTCTATGGGAAAAAAAAAAATTTGGGACCCCCCTATAACTTTGCACCCCCTGGACCAAACCTCACCAAACTTCAGAGTGGGCCATATACTTTTTTTGCAAAGTTTGGTGAGGATTCATTCAGGGAGAGTGAAGTTATAAGCCGCCCAAAAAGCGCTCTTCCTATGGGATTAGCAACTTAACCACAACTACACAGCCACTATCGTGGCTTAATAATAAGACAGCTCTTCTGAGGGCAGGATCCTGTCCTTTAGGTGCCCATTATGTACAGTTCCATATGTTTGTTGTTCTGAAGGCTCATAAGAGCAAGTCTTACTCATAAGAGCAAGACTATTTGTCATGCTCCAGAGAAGAAACTTGTTTCCTTTATACAAGTAGAGGAGAAACACTGTAACAAGCCAAATAATGGTTGTGTTACCTGGTTTCCTCCAGCAGCGAGGTTGAGGGAAGCAAAAGGAAACATTTCAGATCCTGCGCTGGACGCAAACTCCATCATAATACAAGGCATTAATATGACCCACGATCGTAGGAAAGAAAACCAAAACAAGTCTTTGACACAAAACCCAAATGTAGCAGGCAGCCCTCTCCCACCCGGACAACAGACATGGGGGATAGAATATTACAACTGCACTGCCACAGACATCTGGTGAATAATTCAATATACCCATTTGTTCCATAGGCTTCCCAGCTGGGTATGGTAAAAGGAAAACCTTTACGTAGCTCATGGAGGAATACAGAACAAAGCAGGCAGCCTCTGGAGAGGGGTGTGAGCACCAGCATACCACACAGCCCAGTCTGAAATACAAACCACTGGCTATTTATGTATGTATTTATTTATTTTATTGTTCATTTATAACACGCTTAATACCAGCGAGTGGTTTCTAAGTGTGGGATCGGCATTTGAACCTGTGTTGCTCCGCCTTGTCTTGCTTCCAAGAAAAAAGCGTTGCCACTTATATAGATTTAGGCCAGACCCTGAAAGGACACCTGAGCTGGGTCACATGGTCCAATCAGGGAATAGCACCAACCACTTCACAAAGTTCTATTTCCCTGAAGCTACACCGAAAGAGAAGCAGTCAACAGATAAAAGGCAGCCTGACCAAGCAATATTTGTCAGGACTCGGAAAAGGTTGGAGGAAGGTAGATACTGGAGGACTCTAAGTGTAGAGACTTGGCAGAAGACTAGACCCCTGGAGAGCTGGGAGAGGGACAGCAGCAGACTCTGAAAGACCTCGACCAAGGAGGGTCCTAGAATACAGGAATACCATGGAAGAGTGCTGAAAGGAGCCTAACCTGGTGTGTGGTGAGGCCAAAGAAGTGTGGAATACAGAGAAGAGATTTTTCATATTAGAATGAGAGATTGGGAACAAAGCCGGGAGTAGTGCTAGTGTGAATCAGAGGTCACCATCTTGGGGAGTGGAGACAGCGATACCTTCTGGAACAGGAGATACATTTAACAGGAGGAATCCTTGAAATCTTAAGAGCATCAGGCAGTGATTGTTTGGGAACGGCCAACTTGGAGAGTGGGGTGAAAGGTGAAACCTGGGCGGAGAAGAAGAAAGTGGAACAGAAGGAAATCTTGCTGGATAAGCAGGTTTGATAACAGAGTATGCAGGATATCATTTTGAAGAGTGAGACAAGAGGACAGAGAAAAGGGCAGTGTGAAGTGGAAGAATTGCAGATGCAAGGGTAAGGAAGTGAGTGAGAGCACTAAATAGTCCTGTACAAGAAACACCGTTGAGGTTGGAAGGACTGGGAGACAGTAGAGAGTGATAGAGAGAGACCAATGAATAGACGTGTCAAAAGGAAAACCATTGAGAGTGAGAGGATTGTAGAGATGAAGAGAGCAAATTATACCATCAGGAGAAAGAGGAAGGAGAGAAACTGATAAAGAGGAAGAAAGACTCAGAAGAGCAGAACCTAAGAGTAGAGTTCACCTCCCTGGACAGAGAGCTCGAGGGAGAGTCTAGCAGTGGGAAAGGCAGGAAAGAGAACAAGAGGGACTATTAAAAGTGGGGAAAGGGTGTAAGTGAGGATAGGGCAAACTGCTTAACTAATCATACCAGGACCAGCATAGTTTGCTAGCAAGAGAGGCCCTCACCCTTTGAGCAGAAGTTCTAAGCCTGCCACCCCAGAAGAACCACCAACAAGAGGTGAGGAGGGCCAGGACTGGCAGACGCCCAAAACATTGACCGTCCCATGAACCTTTGTTGCACAGCAGAGGACCTCAGAAGGACAGAATAAGAAAGTGGGAACACACCACAATCCTCTGACATACTCTGGACGGAGGATACTGAATGTTTTTGCAGTTTTGAAAACATATTATATACATGCACATCTATTATGTCATTGTTAATCATTGTTTTTATTTGTGAAGGTTTTTTTATAAACTAAATTACAATTTTAAAAAATCATATCTTTTTCAAAAAAGCTCCATAAGTAGACAAGTACAAAGTGGTTCCTCCTTCCCAAAAAAAGAAGCAAACTCGATGTCCACAGCCAGAACCATGAACCGCCTGGAGAAGTTTGCTATGGAAATGTTGCAGAGTCCAACCAGAAAGGGTATTCACCTCCGCAGACCGCTGATCAGACCACAGCAAATGGAAGGGCCTGCTGAAAATCGACATTGGCAGTTAGTCAATTGTTCAAGTTATGGAAGATCGGGACATATCAGGAGAGTTATCCAACCTCGAAGAGCCATGATTTGACCATATAAACTATGAGTGGGTGACCTTGAAGTGACCGTGGCCAGTTTGGGACTTCATAAGGTCGAATACCTCTACCGGTTCATCTTGGTCTCCTATAACTTGAAAAAATGTAATGTGCCAATGTCAAATTGCAGCTGCACTTCTTGATTGCTGTGAGGTTGGATACATTTTCTGGTTGGTCCTGATACTCAGCAAGTAGAAACAAAAGCGAACAAAAAAAATGGCAGATTTTCGTTTATGAATATTCTATGGTCCTAACAACCAGTGCACCATGGGAGCTATATAAAAGGTTTTGGTGCGAGGAAACCCAGCTTTCTGGCAAATTGTGATAAAAACAACTGGACGGATTGACACCACACCAACAAAATGTACATCTGGAATGCTTTGTGCTACTCCTGAAACAAATTTGAATTAAATCAGCCACAGGTTAATGCTGTGCACCTGTTCAATGACTGCATATTTTCCCTGTGGGAAATCCAATGCAAAAAGTTTAAAAACACAGGTTTTTTTTACGATGTTTAACTTTTGAACTGACACATTTGCATCACATTTTCCAAAAATCCACTTTACAACATTTTGCACAGATGCATCAAATGAGTCAAAAGTTATTAGCCATAGAATTTTGAGAAAGTCTCTGTATCATAGGTTTCACCTTAGTTATAGGGCAATAGCCATCGCCCTATAACATACATAGATATGCCAAAGAAATATTACAAAGGCATGCCAAAATGTCTTACAAAACTCAGTCTATTCCAAAATTCTGTTGTCAAGCAACATGATGGCAGATCTTTTTTACCAGTTATCTTAACTTCAGCCAGTGGTGTGGACACATTTAATTCCAAGCCAAGGATTGTATTTACTAGGGACTTTGTGCACATTCAGTTCAAACACACAAGCTTTCTCAATACATCCATTTGAAAATAAGTAAACAATTGTAATAAAAAACAATAAAAGTCAGCATGTATGAAAAAGGGCTGAGGAATAAGTCTTGACTTATCTACCCCTGCTTTCTTGACAGGTCCAATATCTTAATCAGGCAGCCTTTGACTCTTACAATGGGCAAGATACTCCTGCTAGAGTATTGGCTGCCGCTGGGTACTGTCACCTATTACTTAGTGAAAAAAACATGGCAGAATGTAATGTGAGACCAAGTAGGGCATATTTATTCAGATCAATGATGCACGAAATCTGGACCTCATGTCCAGTCGGACGTTGACAGCCTTTAAATGTGTGATTGTCAGTCAGAAAATAATTTAAAAGTGACACCCAGGGACAGAAGGGTAGAGAAGGAAAGAGGTGGCAAACAGAAAAAGATGGACGGACCAACAGGTGAGATGCCACTGACGACTGTTATCCGAATAACCCCACAACACCAACACCAATTCAGGATTTTAGTCAAGTTGCAGGCGTACAGTAAATAGGCCAGTATTGAAGTACTGGCAAGTGGCCCCGGGTGAAAGAGGAGAAAACAATGATCAGGCTTCTGATAACTAAAAAACTAAAAGCCGCAGTCCTAAACAACGGTTATATCAATAGCCTAATCATCCTGTAGAATTTCAGACTCCACCTACAATAAATAAGAATCCTAACCCAGCCTCAAACCAAGGAAGGCCAGAGAAATGTCACTCTGACAAAGGGAGTATTCTAGAAATATTGCATATCTCCTACAAGGTCAGGAGGATTTTCACCGAAGGAAGATGCCCAAAATGAATGCAGCTATTATGCAAGAAACCATGGAACATAGGCTAAGAATTGAGCATTGCGGAGAACATTGAGACAAATGTCAGAGAGTACAGCAAATCATGGGCCTTTCTAAAACTAAAATGAAAGTGGGCAGGCAACATATTCCCTGGCAAACCCCAGAGGAATGGTGTAAACCCACGCTGGAAGAAACCTGTTTCCTTGTGGTCTGCGGCTCTAAGTGCAACTCCAAGTCATTTGCTTATCGCAAGCGGCACTTACTGAGAAGACTTGGTGTGAGCGTCTCCTTCTGTGCCCTAATGCATCACCCAACCTTTTCCGATCACGCCTTCATTGTTACTGGGCATGTCAGGAAAATTGGGGCCTCAAGTGTGTGTTATTTATTTATTTATTTATGTATTATATTTATTTCTAAAGCGCTGCAAAATGGCCCTCAGCCATAAAAGCGCTAGTACCTACCAAACACAAAAAACATCAGAGGAATCAGGAACTAGAAATCAGCACCCAAGATAGAGAGAAGCCATTCAAATAGAATAGTCTTCAGTCTATGCTTGAAATTGTCCAAAGAAGGGCAGGTCCTCAGGTGCGGGGGCAACGGATTACGAAGGCGTAGGGCTGTCACAGGGAAACAAACTTCTGACAACTAAGATATATTGGCTTTTGTCGTATGTAACAGCCAGAGTTATAAGATCTCAGAGTTTGTCTAACAGGGAGCCAGGACAGATAAACAGGACTTTTTCCATAGAGGCAAGCATGGTTGATGCACAGATTCCGAAACATGATCCTCTTTCCAATTGGAAGCCAGTGCAAGGATCGCCTTGCTACTGAGACATGATCAGACTTTCGAAGACCCAGAACTACTCGAACCGCATTGTTTTGAACGACCTGAAGACACTTTAGCTCACCTTTACTCACGCCTTGCAGGACACTAGAGCAGTAGTCAAGGCGGACACTGATGATGGCCTGGGCCAGGCTAGCACAGCTGGATGAGTCCAGGAGTTACAATTAACCAGCTGGATTGTGCCTGTTCCAAGATGGTTGCAGGGCCTACTTCTGGATCAGATGTCGATAATTGCAGTACACAGATTCAGCATTCACCATTAAAGCAGCTGTTCTCCATGACATGGAGTATCACAATGCTCGCTGTCTGCTCCACTGAGCAGTCAGGTTTTTCTATGCATATCATCAATGCTAGAGTACATAGAAGTCTACCCAGACAACCCTTCACATAGCAGACTCTCAGACTTAGGTGTGTTTTCTCTGGTATTTAAAATTGCATTGTGAAAGTATTTAAAATTGCATTGTTTAACCTAGGCCTTTTTCACCTTAGACAGGCTTCTCAGACGTAGATGTGTTTTCTCCGGTATTTAAAATTGCACTGTGAAAGTATTTAAAATTGCATTGTGAAATCTAGGCCTTTCCCCCTTATACAGGACTCTCAGACTTAGGTGTGTATTCTCCGGTAATTAAAATTGCATTGTGCAAGTATTTAATATTGCATTGTGAAACCTAGGCCTTTTCCCATTATACAGGACTCTCAGACTTAGATGTGTTTTTCTCCAGTATCTAAACGACAATGTGAAAGTAGTGCCATTCTGTGGTTTTGGCTTCTTAGCAAAGCAATCATCTAGCAAACTTTTTACCCTAGTCTGAGTGCCTGTCATCTTGTCCAATTGTCTACTACTGTCTTGTTTCTCTCTGTGTCGTCTGCTTGGGCCCCTCCCTCCGTCCTTCTATTGTGTTCTCCCCGCCACCCCTTCCTCTTCTCTCCTCTCCTCTCCCCACCTTCTCTATGGTGCTCTCTGTATCTCCTATCTTTTCTAACTGCTTGTCTATCGACTACCCTGCACTCCTCACTAAATCTGGTAGGAAGAAGTCTAAAAAGGATGTCCTGGTCTCCAACCCAGGCTTCCCTATCGCTGACACCTATACCAGTGTCTCCTCTAGGCAAACCCTCATCGACATCCTCTTTGTCGTTCCCTCGCCAGACCTATGGACGCTTCTCTCTTTTTCTCCCATTAATGGTGGCACCCATTGGGAGGCCCTCCTGGTCTCCTTCGACTCGTCAAAGGTCATATTTAATGTTTACCATCAATGGCACCGTCTTGGTCCAACCCCTCCAGCCAATCTTCTCTTCGATAGATGCTTCCCGTGCCTCATCAATTTCCTCCCTTCTCCTGCTGACCACTCTCTTCCCTTCACGGCTTTCTTGACTCCCCCTGCTGTCTCACCCTTGGCTACCTTGCCCTCTCCTTCCTCTTGCGCCCCCCCCCTTGGGATTTCTCTACACCTCTGCACGGCGTACCTCTGATTTGCACCCCTCCCCAGAAGTCTTTCAAGGATGGCAACCTTCTCCATATTGCCACTCTTAACTCTTGCTGAGCTGTCAAACACCCCTCTGACATCTGTCGCCTCCTGGAAGAACTTGACCTCGATGCCCTCGGTCTCACCGAGACATGGTTCACGGCCAGCTCTGTCACAAGCTTTGACACTCTCCTCCCTGATCGCTACAAGATCCTCTCTGTACCCAGGTCTAACTGTTCCGGAGGGGGTCTAGGCCTGATCTTCACCAAGTAGATTCATGCCTCTCTCTTTCATATGCAGGCCTACTCCTCTTTGGAATGCCTCATCTGCAGCCTCTGTCTCTCTCTCCTAGCCATTCCCTTACTGTGGCTACCATCTATCGGCCACCTGGTCAGATCTCCTCCTTCCTCTCTGAGTGAGCAGACCTCTCCTCTTCCTTCCTGGTCTCGACCACCCAAATCCTCTTTCTTGGAGCATTTTACATCCACCTGGATGCTTCCTGTCCTTCCTCTGGACCCTTTCGCGACCTCTGCGACTCTCACTCTCTATTCTCCCCTCTGGCCCGACTCACTCTGCAGGGCACACTCTTGATGCTATGATCTCTACAGACCTTCCCCTCTCTCTCACCACTCCTCTCTCCTGGAGTGATCACTTTCTCCTTTCCTCCCAGCTCACTCTCTCCACCCCTCAGGCCAAGACAACTCCAGCACTGCCATCTACCTTCTCGGTTATCTGACCCATGAAGCGTGTGTCAGTTGAGGCTTTCGCCGCCACTTTCTTACCCCCCTCCCACATTCACGGACTCACATCCTGACACTGCCCTCTCCATGCTCCACTCTGCTATATCTGATACTGTAGATGTTCTTGCCCCTGCCATAAGGATCCTCTTGAAGCCCAAAGCCAAGTGCAACTCCTGGTACGACTCAGACCTCGCCACCCATAAACGTAAGTGCGGGGTGGCTGAGAGGAAATTGTGTGCTTCCTGTACATCCTCTGACAAACTGGCCTACCACCTGCACCAAAGGCAATACCAGCTCTCTGACCGCACCAAGAAGAAAGCCCACATCCAAGTCCGTGTCTCTGCGGCATCTAACAACTCGGACAAACTCTTCAAAATATGCAAGGAGCTGGCCAATCCTGCTGCAGTCTCTACCTCTCCTGTCCCCTCCCAGGCCCTCTGCACGGCTTTGGCTTCTTATTTCATCTCTAAAACTCAGGAAATCCTGTCCTCTCTCTCTTCCTCTCCTCTTTCCCCCTCTACTTTCTGCGCTTCCTCTGGCCCTTCCTCAGCCACCTCTCCTCCCTCCTTCTCTGCCTTTCCCCTGTTCTCCCCAGACAAGGTTTCTAGACAAGTCCAATCTATGAAAGTCTCATCAAAACAGGTTTACCCCAGTTCCTCCAAAACCATCAAGGACCACATTGGCACCTTGGCCCCTGCTCTGGCTGACTTCTGCAACCACTCTTTTGCCACTGAAGCACTCCCTTATGCACCCTCTTCTTAAGAAACCCACTGCCAACCCCTCCTGCCCGGCTAACTATTGCCCAATCTCCATCACTCCTTTCCTGGGCAAACACCTGGAAAAACTGCCCATCTCTCAGCTTAATCTTCACACTGAATCTGTTGGTTGTCTCCATGACCATCAGTCTGTCTTCAGAGCTGCCAGAAGCATGGAAACTGCTCTCCTGAACATCCGTGAAGACCTGCTCTCCATCCTTGATTCCAAAACCCCCTGTGTCCTCATCTTACTTGATCTCTCTTCTGCCTTGGACACAGTCAACCATGCCATCCTGCTCAACCGTCTCTGTGATAACCTGGGTATCACCGATCAGGGCCTGGCTTGGCTGACCTCTTTCCTCTCCGATCAACCCTCCTAGGTCCAAATTGGGTCCTTCCTTTCCTCTATCTCTTCCTGTGGAGTTCCCCAGGGGTCTCTCTCCCTGGCTGTTCAACCAAAATATGTTACTTCTTGCCCACTGCATTGCAGCTCTCTGCACCAACTTTCAGTGATATGATATGATATGCCATTTATAATGCGCCTACACACAAGTGTTTCAAGGTGCGACGAGGCAAGGGAGGATAACAGAGGGAAGACGGAGACAACGATCTTACTAGGCCAGGTGACATTGAGATTGTGCAAGTGCAGGGGAGGTGGGGAAGGGGAAAGTATGAGGGGGAGGCGGGTGGGGAAGTGTAGAACATAGGATAAATAGAAGCAATAAATAGGAGCAATAAATAAGAAGTGCGGCCAGCTGGTGGCAGTTGCAAGGGTAAGTGCAGTCAACAGGTGCAGGAGGGGGCTGTAGGGATACAGAAACAGCCAGAGGGCGCAAGGGTTGCCAGGGGGGCAGTGCTGGTGTGCAACTGGTGGGGAGGGGACCTGGGCCTGAGAACAGAGGGTAGCCAGACCATTGCAGTTTCAGCCAGGAATTCAGCAGGGGAGTAGAGGCGAGAAAGCAGAAGCAAAAGAGGAAGGTTTTGAGGCGTTTCCGGAACTGGAGATGTTTCTCCTCAATTTGCAAAGAGACAGGGAGGCTGTTCCAGAGGGAGGCCCCAGCCGAAGAGAGAGCTCTACCACCAACTCGTTTCTTGGAGAAGCGACTGACCCTGAGGGAGTTGGAGGTGGATGAGCGAAGAGCTCAAGAAGGAAGATATTTAGGAAGAGAGAGTTGAAGGTATTGAGGCCCCAGGCCCCAGAATACCTTGTGGACTATGCAGAGGGTTTTGAACTTAATCCTGGCAGCCACTGGAAGCCAGTGCAGATATTTCAGTCCTGGAGAGATACAATCCCTGGGCTTGAGGCCAAGGACAAGTCTCGCAGTCCTGTTCTGGATGAGTTGCAGAGGGCGGAGAGTAGAGGCAGGCAGATTTAGAAAGAGGCTGTTGCAGTAGTCCAGCCTAGAGAGAACCAGAGCTCTGGAGACAGTGAGCTTCTGTGGGAAGGAGAGGAAAGGACGAATACCTCTGAGGAGGTGCAGCTGGTAGTGTGACTCCTTAGAGATGTCAGAGAAGTGAGGAGAGAAGGAGAGTGTGGAGTCGAAGATGACCCCGAGGTTTTTAGCCTCACAGGTGGGAGCAGGGAGAGGGCCAAGAGAGGCAAGCCAGAGAGAGACAGGAAAGGAGGGGGCTGGTGTGCCGTTAAGGAGAATCTCAGTCTTACTGGCATTGAGGCAGAGATCATTGGCAGCACACCACTCCTGGATGGCAGACAGAGAGTCGGAGATGAGAGAGGGTGAAGAGGGAGAAGAGGTGGCTGAAGGGAGCCTGAAAATGAGCTGAGTGTCATCCCCATAGCACTGGAAGCTTGGCCAGAGAGTGGCAATGTGGTGGGCAAGAAGTGCCAGGTATTGGTTGAACAGCCAGGGAGAGAGGTTAGACCCCTGGGGGACACCACAGGTAGAGATATAGATAGAGGAGAGGAAGGACCCAAGTTGGACCTTGGAGGGTCAATCGGAAAGGAAAGAAGTCAGCCAAGCCAGGACTTGATCAATGATACCCAGGTTATCATGCATGGAGACGGTTGATCAGGATGGCATGGTTGACCGTGTCCAAGGCAGAAGAGAGATCAAGTAAGATTAGGACACAGGGGCTGTTGGAATCAAGGTTGGAGAGCAGTTCTTCGTGGATGTTCAGGAGAGCAGTTTCCGTGCTTCTAGCAGATCTGAAGCCAGACAGATGGTCATGGAGACAACCAACAGATTCAGTGTGAAGATTAAGCTGGGAGATGGCCAGCTTTTCCAGGAGTCTGCCCAGGAAGGGAGTGATGTAGATTGGCTGATAGTTAGCCGGGCAGGACGGGTCGGCAGAGGGTTTCTTAAGAAGAGGGTGCACAAGGGAGTGCTTCAAGGAGGAAGGGAAGACACCAGTGGCGAAGGAGTGGTTGCAGAAGTCTGCCAGAGCAGGAGCCAGGGTGTCAATGTGGTCCTTGATGGTTTTGGAGGAACAGGAGTGAACCTGTTTTGACGAGACTTTCATAGATCGGACTTGTCTAGAAACCTCGTACGGAGAGAACAGGGGAAAGGCAGAGAAGGAAGGAGGAGATGTTGCCGAAGAAAGGCCAGAGGAAGAGCAGGGAGTAGAGGGAGGAGGGGGAGAGGAAGATAGAGAGGACAGAATGTCCTGAGTTTTAGAGATGAAATGAGAAGCCAGAGCCATACAGAGGGCCTGGGAGGGGACAGGAGAGGTAGAGACTGTAACATGATTTTCCAGTTCCTTGCAGATTTTAAAGAGTTCGGCTGAATTGTTAGATGCCGCAGAGATGCGGGCTTGGATTTAAGGTCTCTTCTTGGTGCGGACAGAGAGCCGGAATTGCCTTTGGAGCAGGCAGCAGGCCAGTTTGTCAGAGAAGGTACCGAAAGCACGTCAATTCCTCTCAGCCACCCTACACTTGCGTTTGAGGGTGACGAGGTCTGAGTCCTACCAGGAGTTGCACTTGGCTTTGGGCTTCAAGAGGATCCTCATGACAGGGGCAAGAACATCAAGAGTATCATATATAGCAGAGTGGAACATGGAAAGGGCTGTGTCAGGGTGTGAGTCAGCCAAAGGGGGAGGGGAGTGAGAAAGTGGCGGTGAAAGCCTCAACTGACATACGCTTCATGGGTCAGATAACCGAGAAGGTGGTTGGCAGTGCAGGAGGTGGCTTGGCCTGAGGGGTAGAAAGGGTGAGCTGGGAGGAAATGCAGATGACATTCAACTAATTTTCAGGCTCCCTTCCGCCACTTCTTCTCCTTCTCTCATCTGTTACTGTCTGTCTGCTATCCAGGAGTAGTGTGCTGCCAATGATCTCTGGATTAATGCCAGTAAGACCGAGATTCTCCTCATCGGCACACCTGCTCCTTCCTTTCCTGTCGCTCTCTGGTCGGCCTCTCTTGGCCCTCTTCCTGCTCCTACCTGTGAGGCTAAAAACCTTGGGGTCATCTTCGACTCCACACTCTCCTTCTCTCTTCACATCTCTGACGTCTCTAAGAAGTCACACTACCAGCTGCCCCTCCTCAGAGGTATTCTTACTTTCCTCTCCTTCCCCCAGAAGCTCACTGTCTCCAGAGCACTGGTCCTCTCTAGGCTGGACTACTGCAACATCCTCTTTCTAAATCTGCCTGCTTCTACTCTCCTCCCTCTGCAACTCATCCAGAACAGGACTGCGAGACTTGTCCTTGGCCTCAAGCCCCGTGATCGTATCTCTCCAGGATTGAAATCTCTGCACTGGCTCCCAGTGGCTGCGAGGATTACATTCAAAACCCTCTGCATTGTCCACAAGGCCTTCTGGGGTCTGGGGCCTCAATACCTTCAACTCTCTCTTCCTAAATATCTTCCTTCTCGAGCTCTTCACTCATCTGCCTCTAACTCCCTCAGGGTCAGTCGCTTCTCCAAGCAACAAGTTCATGGTAGATCGCTTTCTTCTGCTGTGGCCTCCCCCTGGAACAGCCTCCCTGCCTCCCTGAAACTTGAGGACCATCTCTGGTTCCGGAAGCACCACAAAACCATCCACTTTCCTTCTGCTTTCTCTCCTCCTTTCCCCTACTCAACTCCTGGCTACCCTCTGATCTCTGGCCCAGGTCCCCTCCCCTGACGGTTGCACCCCTGCACTGCCTTCCTGGCATCACCTGCACCTGGGGACTGTTTCTGTATCCCTACAGCCCCATACCAGCACTCGACACCTGATGTCTGCACTTACCCTTGCACTTGCCACAAGATGGCTGCACTTTTACTTAATGCTTATTTATTCTATTTATTTTTAATCTACTGCACTGTCCCCTACCACTTCCCCCCCGCACTTTTCCCCTTCCCCCTTCCCCTGCACTTGCGCAATCTCAATGTCACCTGGCCTAGTAAGATCGTTGTCTCTGTCTTCCCTCTGTTCCTTCTTGTTTGCCTCGTCGCTCCTTGAAACACTTGTGTATAGGCATGTTATAAATGTCATATCATACCATATGCTCGGCTCTTTCTCGGCACTGATTGTTCCAGTGTTTTGTCATTCCTGTTTTTCCCTCTCCTTTTACTTGGCTTTTCCTTCCCTTCTTCCCTCTTCTTCCTTACTTCACCTTAGCTACCACTGCCTTGCTCTAGATTTCCTGTTCCAGTTTTTGGCCTTCAAGTCCCACCATCTGCTCGTAGAGCCAATAGCTGCCAGAGGTGATTTCTTTTGCTGGCTTTATCCACTGGAATTCATCCATTGTTTCATGCCATCCTTGCCATCCTGTGCCATCAACAGGATGCTGTAGCTATGAGGAATGACCACACTACCTTCTAGAATCTACCAAACAAAGTAAGGAGCAACCACCCTTGCATCCTACCCTTACAGCAAGGTGCACAATGGGATCCATTGTTCCAGATTTTGACTATTTTGAAGACAGATGTTGCTCAAACAGAAATATCACTGGAGGGGCCTCCCTGTTTATAAACAGAACTGTACGTTCTATACTTACCTGTACAGATTATGGGGCTGATTCATGGAATTATTTGTGCCGAAAAACGGGGATTTGTGTGCCATTCTGCCCGCAAATCCCCATTTGTTAAACGGTGATTTGCGGGCAGAAGGGCACACAAATCCCCGTTTTTCAGCGCAAATAATTCCATGAATCAGCCCCTTTATTTTTAAACGTTTTGAAACTAATACCTCAAATAATCTGTATATTTCTATTATGAAAGTAATTAAAAAAAATATTGTAGAAACTATTTTGCTGTGACATTTCTGTAGTGTGTAACTGCCACTGTTATGGACCTGAAGGGCTTTGGGTGGTCTGGAAGTTTGGCAGACACAGTCTGAACATTACATGGTAAGGCAGAATACAACATGTCAGGACAATTATAAACTGTGCATTAAAACTGCAGGAAAATACAATTTCCTTTGCGGCAGGAAAGCCTAGTATTGTAAGATTTTATTAAGAGGTTTTTATGTGTTGGCTGTGGGATATGTGTTTTACTATGCCAGCAAATATGTTATAGCTTGCATTAGTACCAAATTTGGGTATGGGACTCAGTCAATTAATATGGGGATTCTGCACTGAATTGTGGATCACGCAGAAGGTATAAACAAGACGATCTGTCACTGGAGCAACCGATTGTGGTTGGTTGCTCTGTAATTACACGTTAAACTATACATTGCTGCTAGGTATCATTGTCACATTAATAAAAAAAATGTATTTGACCTGTTCATGTCTATTGTAGATACATTTTATATTCTACACAACATAATTAAAAATGTTGCCACAGGAAATTAAATGAGGTTCAGAAACCCTGTTGGCTTCAATGGGTTTAACTCCCCTTGTATTAGGAGTTATATACCAGGCAGGACTTCTCCAGATTCGGCCAGGCTGCAGAAGAATTCCCTCCATTTTCTAGTAGGACACTCACTATTGCTTTTAATGAAACCACCAACACAGCTCCCCGATATAAGCGACAAGGTATGGCAAGCACCTGCCAGAGGAGAAAAGAAAAACACCTTGGCATCCTTCTCACATAATAATAGAGCTATCTTCTCGCTGAGCCAGCACAGCCAAACTCGTTCCTTCCATTTCAAGAGATGGGCTTGTACAAACATAACACTTGTACTGTTACCAAACAAACAAACTGGCCACCAACATTTAAAGTCCCAAAGAGAAAATAGGAAAGACAAAAAATCCCAAATTCCCCAGCCCTAAACGCCTTTCTCTGGACCCAAAGCCAAAGGTCAAGGAAGGAGAGGAGGAGAGGAGAGGAGACAAGCTCCGCCCCTAACCACTTTGAGGTTAGAGAGGTGAGCCTGCTAAGCAAGAACCGCCCTAGGAGTCTGTTTAATTGGGGTCTCACTGGGAGTGACTCCCTTCTTGGGGACAAGGACTCCCATTCCTACAAAAACTCCCAGTCCAGAGTACATTGTCTGGCTACATGGGTATCAGAAAGGCTGTTGTTAACCCTGTTTTGGACTCTTCCAATAGTGACACTTCAACAATCGCTTGGTTTTCAGGTAATGCTGGATCTTACCCTATCTGCAGAATCAAAGAGCAGCAACACACTCCTTTTATTTGTGATGCAGTTTTGGACTCTACAAATATTGACATACCTTCAATCTCTTTGGCTTCAGGTAATGCTGGATCCTGCCTGAACTCCACAAAGAAGAACTACACACCCCTTTTGTTTGTGATGACTTACATAAAAAGCAGAGGAACCTTGAATTGTGGAGAGAATCCTACAGAGAGGCGAGCCTCTGATGAGAGGACCTCCTGGAGGGGCAGACCTACGCTAGACCATGGATTCGGCAGTTGCTTGGAAAGTGAGTGAATCACTAGGAAGTGTCAGAAACCAGAAGCTGACACACCCGCTGGTCCCCGGAGATCTGTCATCCAAGTCACCAGGACACAGTCATCATTATTGGATCCAGTTCCTGGGGGTGGATCAGTGGGGGAGGATCACCTGGATGGGGGGGTCTTCGGGGAGTGGAAGTGGGAAACCGACGGGTGAGACGCAGTACCCCCTTCCTTATAAGACCTTTTCCCCATCCTACCCCATAGGATATTTAAAAGCTCAACCAACTGACCCCTTTCCAACACAAACACTTTCTTACAGCGTGAAAGACAATGGACTAACACCAGAGCTGTTTAGCTGACATGTCCCATCACAAGGGTCAGGCTGAGTCAGGCAATTGACAATAACTACACACACCTGATGGCCCTTTCCCTTCCCCACAGAGCACACGTGGAGCAAGGCAAACCGCACATCAAAGCTGCTATTCCAGGATGGTAGTTCAAACGGAGGAGAAAGGCGGTGAGACCTGAAAGGATGAGAGGGAAGTGCCCTTGCCCTTTTCGACCCAGATCCGCAAAGCCTCTGTGAAAGGAATCATACGACCGAGAACTACAGCTAGCGTGTGGTTCAACACATGTCAATGGTGCACAGGGCCCTCCCGCACTGAACCAAGGCGGGTAGACGCGCTGGCTACCGTGGTACCATCCTTGACACTCTAGAGACAATAAACCCCTGGGAGTTCAGCACAGCCGGTGAGTCAGAGGGAGAACCCGATAGTAAACCAGACTGTGTTGAGCGAAGGTTGCAAACAACAAAATGATATGAATTGAAAGAATTTATGAACAAAGAACTTGTGTGTTACTGAACTTTTAAAGCCCAGGGAAAGACCAGCTGCAGAGTGGTCCAGCTCCACATGGGCGCTGATTCGAAAAGACTCTGGCTGGTCCCATTTGTTGAAACTACAAATACCAGGAGGCCCTAGGAGAGCCTGACGCAAAAGGACAAAGTGGTCATACAAGGGTCGAGTAAAACCCTTTGTACAATTGAAAGTCTTTGGTACATAGTCAAGAGGAAAGCTAAGAGAAGTGCATCCCGCTTTGTGATAAAGTAAAGTGAACTGTGTATCTGGCCGTAGTGAACCGACTGAGGGAGGCTAACATTAAAGAAGGATCGGAGCCTGGTTGATGTGGATCCAGGGGTGAAGACTCATCAACCAACATAAGAGATTATGGATAGGAACTTTTGTTTTGTTATTGACACATCAGGCCTTCAGATGCAAGAAACCTTGTATGAAAGAGACTTGACCACAGAAGGTCCTGATATCGCTGAAAAGAACTGAGACCTTGTGCTGGAGAAGCCCAGGTGTGTGTTGTGCACAGGAGTCCCGCCTTGTCCCGTGCTAAACACGTGGGAAGGAGACCCCAGTTATACCATCCTGACTTATCATTTTGTGTACACTTCTTTCTTTTTGGGTGAACATTATCCCACATTATTTTTGTAACTTATCAGTAAGGATCGGCAATAGATTTTGTTTAGTATAGGCCCTTTTCTTTGACATGACACCACTAGGACTGCCTTATTATTATTTGCTGGTTGTAGCTTCCTCCCATCTTAGATTTAGGTTTAGATTAGGCGTTTTTCTCACCCATTAATTCAGTTTAATAAACACCTTTGAACATGTGATCACTTGTGTCTGTCTTTACTGTTGCCACCCTGAGTTCCTTACAAAAGGCGCTGGAAGGCTGGCATCCTGACCCACCACGAAGCCAAGGTCAAGAGAGAGACAGTCTCACCTGGCGGTGCAACCACACAGAAGCCGTGGTCGGCCTGGGGCCCATTAACTGATGCTGAGACCAGACTGCCGTGGAGAAGTCAAATCCCCGATCTCCAAATATGTGCAACAACTGCCGAACCATGCAGACCAAGGGACTTGACGGCTCCGGAAGAGTTAATGCCATTGACAGGGGTAAACTGTCGAATCAGAAGCTGGGAATGCTACAAGGGTTACGACAGCCCAGAAAACCCAAATCGGGCAGCTGTGCTATCAACACCCTGCTAAAGCAAGCCGATCAGAGGGTCTAAGTGCTTTGGCGAGCCCTAGGAAATCAAGAGACATTATCGTTAGAGTCTGGGAAAGTCACACATGTTATGGGGGCTGGGAAAACCTGAACTGGCAGACACGCTGTTGAGGCTCTGGTAAAGCGCAGTTATGAGACGGCAAGAAGGCTTTGGGGAGCCCTAGGAAATCATGAGACATTAACCTTTGGAGAAGACACAAGAGTTACGGGAGCCTGGAAAATCTGAATGGGCAGACGACCTACCGAGACCCTGCTAAAGCAAGCCTGTCAGAGGGTCAGAGGACAAAGTGAACAGAACTGGGAGGAGAGAGAACCTGGAGGGTGAAAGTCTTTAAAAACTCAAGACAATGGGGGTCATTACGAGTGAGGCAGTAAGGAGTTAACGGCGCCGGTAAAGGTGCCGGAGCCGTCAACCCCTTACCGCCTTATTACGAGTCTGCTCGCGGGAACCCGCTAAGGACGCCTAGTTTTACCAAGCGCCCTTAGCGGGTCCCGCGAGCAGACCAGGGTGCTAAGAATGAGCATGTTATTAACAGGTCTGTTGTTGGCACCCTCCCCATTCCCATTGATCCCTATCAGGGCTCGAATGGGAATGGGGATGGGTTCCTTGAATGAGGTATTACCGGGCCCTCCAAGGTAGGAATGACCCAGTAATTCCTCATTCAAGGAACCCGGACCCGGCACCCGGTAAGGGGGTAGCCATGCCACTAATAGCAGCATGGTTACCTCCTAACTTGTAATGACCACCAATGTCAAGCACCAAGTGAGAATTGGTGGAATTGTGTTCAGAAAATCTTTTCTTTCCTGAGAAAAGAGAATCATAAGAAACCTAAGTAAAAGACTTCAAATTTGGTATACAGAACATGCAGAGAGGCTGAGAACTGTACAGTGAGAAATTGATGAACTTTGTGGAAAGAGATCCAGAGCTTGATAAACATGTAGACATTAATTAACTTCATGGGAAGAGATCCAGAATTTGACTTGAATAAACACCTTTGATTACTTAGTCCGACTCCTTCTTCTGGTTCACCACAGGTCAGATAGCAGGATTCCAAGATGGTCATTAGCATTGTAAAAACCCTCTTCTGTGTAATTACAAAGAATAACAAAACTTCACAATCAATCAGATCTTGACAGAAGAACACCTGACTTGCTTAGTCCTTCAGGAAATAGATCCCTACGTTATGAAAGGAATTTGGAGAGCACTGAGACCACAGCCAGCTGTGGCACTAGAAGAGCTGAAATACAAACAGCTAGAGACTGTGAATATGTAGACTTGCAAATTACCCTAAGCAAGTGGGTACAAATGTCTTATGTTAGGAGTGGCAAGAGGCTATATATATCCTTGGGACTAAGACTGCCTATAAGCAAGTAGATCGTTTTAGCCTTTGGACTGAGAAAGCCAATAAGTGGATGGGCGTTGTATCCCAGTGATTACATTGTGCTTTAGAGTGACTAGTATCCCTATAACAACAAATAACCCATATACATTGTTTATCCGATCCTGACACTGTTGAGAGAGACCGGCCTCAAGTACGGACTCTCTTTTTTGTTGTAGGAGAAAGCCCTAAGCTGTATATCAGTCTGTCCTAACTTCTTCCTATTTGTGGACTGGAGCCAAGAAGTTTGCATGGCACAATAGCCTACAGACTGGGTATTAGACTAGAGACCTGTAAGCTGACCTGTAGCCCTATTCGATTAGAATGGAGGCACCGTATAAATCCTAACACCCTGGTACTGTTTACTTAAATAGTCCTCAAAGAAGAATATCCCGTTTTGTTGAAGAAAGACTCCTTATCTTATAGGAGTTTAACCAAATCCAAACCACACAAAGTTGATAAATGTTTTGAAGCATACTTCTGTGTTGTTTGTTTGTTGGATCTGCCATAATACAGTAAGGTCAATTCACATATATATATATATATATATATATATATATATATATATATATATATATATATATATATATATATACTTTGATAAAAGGGACGTTATGGTTCCAAGTAAAACCGAAAAACCGCTGAAATTCGCCAGTTATGGTAAGCTAAGCAACCATAACTCGCACCACCACCGTGCACTGCTAAGACTAACACCCACGACATCAAAGATGACATCACAAATGTCATTGATGACATCACTGTCTCCCTCTTTTTTCCTTTACTGACACATCTAGGCCACATGGTTTTCTTCAGTAACAGTCAGTAACTAAAAATTGTAAATGTACTATATTTGTAGACTTCTCCTTCAAGTATGTTCTTACAGTAATTTTCTTAGGGTCCACTCATATCATATGAAACATATACATAGGGGAGGACACAAGCTTGAAAGACAGCAATCCTTTCTGTGCATGAAAATAATCAGTAGAGTTATCAGCACTTTCTGATAGTTCTGTTGTTTTTTTATTACTATACTATACTATACTATCCCTGTATATGTTCATATTTGTATATGTAGTAATACATAAGAATTGTAACCCATATATATAACACACTAACCATTCATTTAAATACAATATATTCTAAAATGGAATATACCAAAAGAAGAAAGACAGTCTTCCAACATGATTACCTCACAGAAACTCCACAACTAAGAGCAACAGCAGATCTACAGACCACTCAGAACACACCTTACCAGAAGCTAGTAAGTGTACTGCATTTTACTCATATATTTGTAAACTTTCTGTATTAGATACAAAAAAAATGATATTATGTTTTTTTTTCTCACAGAGATGTCTAGTACTCTGGAGTGGCTAGAGGAGCATTTCCCACGTGAGGAAATGTCAGAAGATAGTGAACCTAATGGTAGACACTTTACTATATAAACCAATTAATAAATATTATTTTATATACATTTAACATATATATATTTTTTTTGTACAGACCATACAAAAATTGAAAATACTAAAGAAAAAGCAGTATTGGATAAGACTCTTCAGCACATAGAAGAAAAAATGGACCTACTCTTGGCAAATTTTAATAATTTAAAAAAACTTTGTGGAGGATCACTTGAAACAAACAACTACATACAATTGTCCCGCATGTACCTGTCCCCCCCTCACCATATCCCACTCAATTATCCCCAAACCCTCTCCAGGAACCAAAACGTTTTGATGAGACTTCCATCCCTTCTTCACCTCATATAAATCCTATTGAAACCCCCAATTCTCCTGTTTTTGTTTCAGTTTCTGCCTCACCTTCTCTGTCATAAATTTAACATACATGTAAAATAAAGTAAAATTATTATATTGTGTCCTAATTCATTTCTTGTCTTTTTTTTAAAAAGCAGTTCAGGTGTCCGCGGACAGCGCGGGTGTCCGGAATGTCCGTGAAGAAACGAAAATGGAGGTGTCCTAACAACACTATATCTGTCCGTACTGTTTACTAGCAAGTTGAAACTGTTCCAAGAACACACGCGGTGTCCTGAAATGTTCGTAAATAAACAAAATGGGGGTGTCCTGAGGACGCTATGCCTGTCCGTATTGTTCGCAGGCAAGTTGAAACTGTTCTAAGAACACAGGCTGTGTCCTAAAATGTTTGTAAATAAACTAAATGGGGGTGTCCTGAGGACACTATGCCTGTGCGTATTGTTCGTAGGCAGGTTGAAACTGTTCTAAGAACACATCAAGAGTCCTGGGATGTTCGCGAATAAACAAAATGGGGGTGTCCTGAGGACGCTATGCCTGTCCGTATTGTTCGCAGGCAAGTTGAAACTGTTCTAAGAACAAACGCCTGTCCGTAACTGTTTGTTTCACTTGTGACGCACTTTTAATCACTTCAGGACCCGAACAGTGTCCGTAGAACACCAACACGCATGCGCAAAACAGTTTCAGTGCATTTGGTGTCCTGCGGACACCCGCTCCCTTCGCGAACATGTTTGCAAACCTATCATGTGACCCCATCCACGATGAGCATATGTTCTGATTGCAAAATTGTTTGTGTCCCCGAACAATTTAAAACTACATTTTCAAGTAATCTACAATAAAAACTCACCATAGAACAAGTCCCACATAGTAATCCTGAGTTGCTACATACTTTTTATGACTTTTTAAACCCTTTTTTCTGTTCGATGTGTCCGCGGACAGCGCACATGTCCGCGAACCGCGCACAAGCACCCCTATAAAAGACCATGCCCTAGAGCTCATTCTCATTGTGTTTCTGGCTATCCTACAGAACACAGCGAATTTTGCTACAAATTTGCAGATTTTCATCTCCAAACTGATGGCTTCCATGGCTGCACTGCTGCCACCTGGTGCTGAATCTGCCTCAGCACCACCCCAACCTCCTCCACCACCACCACCTCCACAAGGGCCTGTGAAGCGGGGAACAGGAGTGAGGATGCACAGGAGGATGAAGAGGATGACGAGAATGAGGTAGTGGAAGTCCCTACTACCAGCACTTGGCGTGAGTCTTGGGTGTGGCGGTTATTTACGATTCGTGGTAATGGTCCTAAGGCGCGTGGTTGGTGTCCCCTCTTACCCTCCTTTCCTAGTGTGTCTTGTATAAAAAACCAAAAAAATATAAAACAACAAAAATATAAAAAAGGCTCTTTTCAGAGCCGCCTTTCACAGTTAAAAAATAGAAGTGAAAATAAATGAAGCAGGGTCCTGTGTGTTTTTTAGAAGTCCGCGGACATCTAAAATTTTGGGTTGCTGCCCTATCATAACCATTGCAGTTTTATCTGGGAGGAAGTGGTGGCTCGGAAAAGAGCATTTTGGTGGTGTTTGTTTGTGTTTGAAAAATTTAAAATGCTCAACACCTACTACAAAATGGATACTGTAATTCCAAAAAAGGTCACAATGCATTTTGTACATTTCTCAGAAAAATCAGATTGCCAGCATAAGTAAGATGGACTCCATTTCTGCGAAAAATGTATGTACCACAAAATATAATATTTTCATTGTGAAAAGAGGACATGCCAAAATCTCTTAGAAAGGCACAAACAGCCTTATTGACATTGCGCCTTGCTTTCTCCATTTGTGGACCAAATGAAGAAGAACGAAGCCACATTTGTCTCTGCGCAATCTGTGAAAAAATTACTTGAGAATTTGGAAACATGTCCATGACCTTCCCAAGTCCTTCTTTCATTGCAAATTGCAAAGAAATTCCAGACACATGTCCTAAACTGTTCCCTCCATAATGAATTACAATTATGTCTGGATGTTGCTCTGTCTTCAAAGTAGCACAGAGAGGTAGCAAGTCCAACCACTTCATTCCAGGTACTCCATGCCAGTGCACTTCCACATGTGCAAATCCAAGATCTACAGCTACTCCACAGCTTTCTGCGTGCACCTTCAACCAATGTATCCACGAGTCTCCCAAATTCCAAACAATCTGTTTTCTGAAACACACAGCCATAGCTATCTGTTCTTCTCTCAGCAAAAAGAGTATCTGAGAAACTCTCTCCTGGCACAACACACCCACTAAACTTTCCTGACCAATCCATTTCTCTGCTCATTCTCATTTGCATGGCTCCCAACCCAAAATCCCCGAATGTAACACCCAATGTCCGCAGACTACCGCCATGTCCGCAGACATATCGTAACATGGACAGTCCTTCTACCATTTCCATTTCACTTTCTGTGCCATTCCCTCATTGGATATAGCTAAGAAGTCACATGAACATCCACCAGTCACATCCAAGACCTCTACATCTAACTGCATCATCAAAGATCAGCACTTCAAATGTACTGTTAATCTCTCTGAGTACAAGTGTCATATCATTGGAAAGCACCTTCTACCAGAAATACTGTACAAGTCTCCAAGATTTCTACTTGCAGCTGCATGCATATCCATATGCATGAACACAAACTAGAGGTATGCATATTTTCTGTATAGTACATGTACAATTCTTATAGATTCATATAAACAGATTAACTGACTTTTAGCTTGTATAATCTATAAAGTTAATTTACTGTCATTTTTTCCATCTCCTAAAATCATCTGTCACTTCCAAGCCTATCTGCTATTTAATTTCTTTTTACACACACATTTTCAAAGCATTTTGAACTAACATATTTAAAGTACAATATAAAAAGTTAACATACTCAAACAAAATTGCATGCACACAGTATGTTCAAATATCAAACAACAATACTTGTACAAAAACATAAACATTTATTTACTTATATTTATATACTGTGCAAGCAGCCGATGGCATTGAGGCGCTGTTACTTACAAGAGCTTAGTTACAGAAATAGTGGTATTCAGTGGTACATTATGACTTCCACAAGGCATACAAATGATATTTTGGTTGGTACAGTTAGTCATTATAATACAGTTTATGCATTAATAACATATCATATGTATTCAACTGGTGCGACGCATCTTATGTGAATAAGATAGTTTTCATGATTTTGAGGAAGGCGCTGAGGGTCAATGTCAATTAAAAAAATCAATGTCTAAATTAAAAACAGTGCTATATACAAACAAAATTACTAATATATTTCCTTTACAATTGCAGTGAAGACCATTCTGCTGAAAAGAAGCAGCCAAATTTGAAGTACAAAGAACAACTAAGAAGAAACCTGCTCATTTCAGAAAAAAAGTAAGTTGAATACCACCATATTATTTGTACTATTATTCAAACACACTGTAAGGTTAATTCATGCTATTTATGTGCCTAAAAATAGAGATTGTGCATCATTCTGTCTACAAATCCACATTTCTTAAAAAGAGATTTACAGGCAGAATGGCGCACAATTTCATATTTTTCGACACACAAATGACCCAATTCAGCCCCTAGAATTTTGATATTATAGAACAAACAACTATTCTAATTGTATACCATTAGATTTACTGTTTCTACTTCTCCACACCACCAACTTACTTTCTACTGTCTTCTGAACCCCAGTTTAGTATCACATAAATTCAAGAATACCCATCCCAACTAGTTGTAGTTGCCCAATGCACAATCACACACCATTACATACATCTTTATCATCTTACTCAGACACTCATGCACACAGTACACATACATTAAGAACACCCCAACCCATACCTTCATTATTTTTTTCAACAGACCCTAAAGAATGCCTACCAAAAATCAAATCTGTAGAAAGCAACGAAGAAGCAGAGCAAATGAAAATAGAAGTGTCCAAAACAAGCATCCATCTCTAGCAGAATTTATAAAAAGAGTTAAAACAAAACAGCTAATACAGTCATTTAGCGAAACAAAACAAGCTTCAACTACAGAAACCTTGCCTCCTCTATCAAAATGTAAAACGAACCACAAAACAATTAACAGAAAATCAGCTACCACTACAGATAAAACTGCTCCTATAAATCTTGATATAGTGCAAAGTAAGCATAACAAAAAAAGGTATTTTAGCAAAAGTTTTCCGTTACGGAGTCCTTCATAATCTTATAAAAACAGGAGAGAAATCAGGCTCAACCCTTAAAACCTATCATAGGAAATTAATTGATAGACAGTGCAATCCTTCTCAAAAGAAAGTTATTTATTTTAGTGTTAAACAAAATGAAACCACTAACAAAACTAATGACTAAATTACAAAAAAGACTTCTCAATAAACAAAATGTCAACAGAAATAACTTCTTAAGTATCTGTGGAGGTGAATGGAGTCACACTATGAGCACAGAACCATACTTTAATGAAGAAGCATACAAACAAAAACAAACAAATACAATTGCCATACATAGCAGTGGACGAGGTTATGAAAAAGTTAATAATACCATAATGGAACAAGAAATACTGCTTACAAAAATATCCCCAGAAAACTTAGAATTACCTCTACATTCAACTGAATCAGAACGTCTAGTATACAAATGGCCATGCATATCAATGTGTAACATTCCCAAAAATCTTTCAAGTATTTACGCCAATTCCTCAATCAATATGTGAAAGGCGAAGACAAAATCAAAATTAAACTACTGCAAAATATGGATACCTGTCCAGTGCGCAAGTACACAGGACTACAAGGACATTCACTGGCATGCATTTCAGGACCTACTTGCAAACCCACCTTCCATTATATCAAAATGATATCAACACATCATTCAGCTATAAGAAATCTAGTCTATAAACTGTATATGCTAAAAGTCCTGCTTTAGCACAAGCTAATTTAAATAACATTCTTCTACATTGTACAGCAAAAGACCTACTTGAAGAAATCGACTATATCCAGAAAAAATATTTTGGAAGTGAAAGCCACTTACAGAATGAAATAGCTTTAAAGCAAATTAGCAACATTTCTATGCATGGCAACCTTCTACTACACACATACAAAAAAGAAATACTGAAATTTAAAAGTACATCTGCTGAAATACCAAACCATGGGCCTCATTACAAATCAGGCGGTCCAGAAATAACGGTGGCGGTAAACCCGCCGCCACCGTTGTTTCCGGACTGCCTGATCCTGACTCCTGCAGGCGGGAGGTGATGTTCCCACCATAGGACTCAATGGGAATGGGGATTAACACCATTCCCCCTCCGTGATTCCAGGGAAACCGCGGTTGTAATGCCCCGGTAATTGCGGGAATCACAGAGGCGGAATGGTAATACGAGTCTGGCGGTAACCAGGCCGTTTTACCGCCTCGGTTACTGCCGGACTCGTAATGAGGCCCCATGTGTGTGTATGTTGCCGTAGAACTTTTTATAAAAGTAACACAAAAACTGTAGACCTAACATACAAAATAGAAGACAAAGATTCTAAATGGTTTGAATTAGCTCTCTACCTTATAGCAGAAAACAAATACGAAATAACTGACCCCTTAGTACTTTGCAGTTACTGCACTACAAAAACTCCTTCACGTGCTATCACAAATAATTTGGAATTATTTCCACTACCAAAACCCCTACAACAACTCGATTTATATGAGAGCATCATAATTCAAACAGTGCCTCCATTTCAAGCAATAATACGCCTTCAAACAAAAACAGCAAAATTACCTCCCTCTGAATTAGTGAAAGATATTTGGGGAAAAGTAGTGTATTTACCATTTGATCTAAAAACAAATGTGCACACTCTAGGAGTGCAACGTCCAATGGAGCAATCTTTAATTATCTTAGTAAATGGTGTACATACAAAAGACAAAAGAATTTGGCAACAACTGGTAGATTTACATAAAGTTAGACAAGCCTTGCAATATCTAAAAGACAATAATGAATACTACAAAGAAATTAATATTGAAGCTGGTCGATTTGATCTCCTAGATCCTGCTACAATATCCAATAATTTAGACCATTATACAATTCACCCATTGCACTCTAATGACACCGTAGAAGATGCACTAGAAACGTACCAAATGTGTCAAACAAAAGGATCACCAATCAGCATATGGGAAAAAAGTACAGAAGCATGTGCTTTTCCTCTACTCTTTCCTACTGGCAAAGGAGGAAGGTACAATGATAGACCTATTCAAATAAAAGCATCAGAATACCGCTCATTACGGATGTACTCTGAAGATCCCAGATTTAGACAAAATGTGGAATACATATTCCACCTACTCTTTGAAAGTGAACTAGCAACTTTATGTTACGGAGTTGCACTCACATTAAAATCAGGATCCCACTTTCAAAATATGTTAGCTACACAATTATTACAAAAAGTGCAACAAAAGGATGAGGTTTTACAATCAAATATTACAAATCTATTAGCAAATGTGCGTGGTACTAAAGAGTACTAGTT
Organism: Ambystoma mexicanum; assembly: GCF_040938575.1. NCBI lineage: Eukaryota > Metazoa > Chordata > Amphibia > Caudata > Ambystomatidae > Ambystoma > Ambystoma mexicanum. The sequence goes on from NC_090934.1 coordinate 881,336,444, forward strand.
TTGACGTCATGGAGATGTACGTTGTATGATAAGAAGCCTTGGCCCACCCACTTGGTTTGTTACATTAAATTGTGCAGAATATGCATGGGAAGATTTACATGATTTCCTACGCATATCAAACAAAAACAAAACAAGATATACTAACACCTGGAAAACTTTGTTCTCTAGATCCTGTCAATGTTTCAAGATATTTTCACCATTGCCTCATTGCTATGCTACACTTTATTTGTAATAAAACTGCTCCTCCCCTCGGAGAAGTGTAACACTTCTTTTGGAGAAAAGAATACCAAGCCAGAGGAGCACCACATATCCACATGCTTTTATGGATTAAAGATGCTCCTAAATTATGATCTTCATGCACAAATTTTACAATTTCAAAGACACAAATGTGGCAAATATTTTCGTCGCAAATACAAAAACAAAGGGAAATACTACACCAAATGCCGCTTTGGTTTCCCTAGACCGGTTACAAAAACAGGTCAAGTGAGCAACTTCATGTCTTCAGGTAGACATAGGCCCTCATTACAACTCAGGCGTTAAGGGTTAACGCCACCGTTAACCCTTAACGCCTGATTCCCACCTTAACGCCTGCTTTTTGCAGGCGTTAAGTTCCATGGTGCTAAGGCACCTTGGTGCTAATTACGGCACCGTAATTTACGGTGCCGTAATTAGCGCCTTCCCCACTCCCATTATGCCCTATGGGGCAAAAATGGGAATGGGGAAGGGAAAATGGGAAATGGGGATTTACCGCCCCACTCACCTTGTAATGGGGCGGTAAATCCGCCATCCACCATGGTGTAAACGTAGTTTACACCATGGTGGTAAAGTTGGTGCACTTAGCACCTCAGTTGTAATGAGGGCCATAGTGTTAAAGGGAAATCACCTAAAAAAACATATCACATAAAAAGAACAGATGAGGAAAAATATATCAATGATTACAATGCAATCATTGCCCACTTATGGAATGCAAACATAGATGTGCAGTACATTGCAGACAATTCCACTGCAGTTGCACGATATGTTACAGCATACTTAACAAAAGCTGAAAAAACAGAGCTCCAAGACCTCTAGAATGACCTGTCATCAGACAAAACACTGTCTCAGAAATTATACAGCTTGGGCATAAACATGCTCTCCCATAGAGAATGTGGCTCCTATGAAGCAGCAGATCGTTTAACTAGTACTGCTTTGTATGGGAAATCTGAAAATATAGTATGGCTAAGTCTTGGTCCTGCTAAATCTAGAAAAAGATTTCTAAAATCATACAAAGATATAGAAACAATAGCCAAACATGATCCCAACAGCCAACACATTTTAAAAAACAATTTACTGGACACATACTACCCAAACAGAAGTAACACTTTGGAAACCATGTGTCTATACCACATAGCCCAAAACTTCACATACAAAAATAATATAAAACCTGATTAAAAAAAAGGTAAATACAGAGTGACGAATTGAGAAGGCAGCTTAGTAAAACTCACCAAACGAAATTTAATGAATCATATCAAATTGTCATTAAAGACTCCTCAACATAAATAACTTTATTACATGTCCCTGCTACAACTCTTTAAACCATGGAGAAAAGAAGAAGAAATACTAGATAACTATGACTCATATGAAGACACTTTCAAAGCAAATGAAAGCACTATAACTGATGTAAACTTTACACAGTACAAAACAATGCTGCACAATGAACAGCAACATGAAGAAGAACTCCAGGCCCAACTAGATAAGGACACTCCTGACAGTAGTCAACCTTCTGTAACAAGAAGCCAAGATCCACTGGGAGAGCCACTAATAACAAATGAGGCACAATTAGCTATGACAGAAGTAGAAAACACCATGTGTCAGTATGAAGATAAAGAAGACTTAACTATACTACAATCAAAACTAAACTATGAGCAACGTAGCATTTTTCAAGAAGTAACAAAAGAAATTGCACATGGTGTACAACATGAAAACAAAGAATGCACCTGTCAAAATTACAAACCTATACTACTGTACGTCAGTGGTGAAGCTGGTTCTGGCAAAACATTCTTAATCAAAATCATCAGTAAGTTCCTTCAACAATTGACAAACAACAAACGGTCAGCTGTTGTCAATGCTCCCACAGATTTAGCTGCCTACAACATAGGCGGTGTCACTTTACACTGATTACTACTCCTGCCAGTAGAACACCAAAACAAAGTAGACTATTACAAACTTTCTACAGAAGCTGCAATGGAGCTACGCAGAGTATTAAAACAAATGAAAATGCTACTAATAGATGAAGTGAGCATGGTCTCCAACCTAATGTTGGCTTTGATTCACCTCAGATTACAAGAAGTACTCAAAACAAACTAAGAAGAGCTCTTTGCAGGAAAACACATTATTGTTTTCGGAGCTCTTCTTCAATTGACACCAGTGAAAGGTGAGCCTATTTTTAAAACCTTAGGACACAAACTCTACCGTAAAACTGTTGGCAGCATAGGAAATGTCAACCTTTGGCAACATTTCCAATACAGAGAATTAACAGAAAACATGCAGCAATCTGCAGATCTCACTTATGCCAACATCTTAAAAAGTATTAGAGTTGGTATACTATCTCAAGAAGCACAATCAATATTGAAAACCTGGCACATTCATGCACTTTATGGCGATAATGCATTTGCTATAGATGTTATGGAACAATTAGCCCACAGAAATGTCAATTGTATGGCCTTAATGCCAACTCTTGCAAGCTATTTCATATTCAATGAAACAATATTAAAAAAAGAAATGCCACCAATATTGGAAATTAGCGCCACAGACAAACTAGACGTACATGGTATGACACTACCCATGTGTGAACAAGCCACAACAAGACTAAATAGTTTAGAAAATTCAATCTCCAACACAGCTGGATTGGAAAAAATTAAAATTATCCTTAGATTGCAGAGTAATGCTTAAACGTAACCTTGACGTGGACCAAGCACTAGTTAATGGAGCACTGGATAAAGTTGTTGGCTTTCAAACATACCCACGTGACAACAACATTTAGTTTGTCAATATTCTCTTTGACAAACTTTCAGAAGTAAAAAGGATAGGACGCTCAACAGCTCGATTCCTTCTCTTCAAAGACATGTAAGTATGCAGAGAACAATTTTCTCTAACTCTTGCATACGCAGTCATCATTCATAAATTACAAGGTCTTACCCTTGACAAAGCATTAATAGACATTGGTAACACAGTCTTTAAAGAAGGCATGAGCTACGTAGCACTATCACGCTTACGTACACTTGACAGTCTATTTCTAATCAACTTTGATGCAAGTAAAGTTAATGCTGATATTCCTTGCATTTTAGAATACAATAGACTTCGTTCACTATACACCCCCATCTAAAAACATATCCTGTTCCACAAAAAGTAAAACGTTGTAAAAGAAAACTAAATCAAACAGAAATACAACAGGATATCACTGCAAATCCTCCAAAGAGAGTAAAAGAAACTAATACTTCATCAAGTACCACAAGCAAAAAAGAACCAATTAGAGAAAGTAAACCAGGTATTTCGTCAAAGAAGGAAGACAAACTAAAAAAAAATCACTCAGATACAGAATTACCTGGTCCATTTAAACTCTCAAATATAATTGGTATAAATTGCTATGCAAATGTAGCAATTAATATTCTATTTCAATTACCACCAATTGTTGACAACATATACTTACACAGTACAGACCAATTGTGTTTGAAAATGTTAGTACTTCATAGAAATGCAACAAACAATCCTAATAACGCATAAAGGGCCTGATTCATGGAAGTGTTTTATAATGGCGCAATCCCATAGGAAAACGTTCCATAAATCAGGCCCATAGTGTTTATGGAATAAGACAACAATTGGACTAATGTGCTGGAATGGTGAAATTCACTATAAACTCACAGGAAGATCCACAAGAATTTCTAATGTACTTACTACAAGTAAAGGAAAACAAAAACATACCTATATATGAAATCTTCCAGATTTCATACATGTGGAAACATATAAGCACTCTCTGCAACAATGTGACACAAGAACAAATCCTCAATGAACGCTTCGTATATATATCAATACCTAATTGTGAATCCATTCCATTTCAGCAACTTGTACAAAATGCAAACCATGGTAGATTATGTTCTACCTGCAATTCGGATAATCGCTCCACCTTACTAATACAAACACATGGTAAATACGTAATATTAATGCTTTTATGTTACAATGCAGATGGTACCAAAAACAACTGCAAGCTGACTGGATTCACACATGGTCAAGTATCACTTGGTAAGAAATCCTTCACAACGATAGGTATAATCTACAACGCAGGAGCCACAACCAATTCAGGTCACTACACTGCATATATAAAAAAGAATTGTGAATGGTTTGAATGTAATGATAGTACCATTACTCTAAAGCAAAGATTACCAGAAAATCTTACAAACGTTTATTTAATCTTCTTAAAGCCAAAATGTATTAACAAAACTATACTTAAACTTTAACTAAACTTCTATTAAAAAACTATAAACTGTTAGAATATGCCAACAGGTATCTAACTGCCCCAAGATTCCACAACAACTAAACAGATAAATGAATACTACTAAATTATATAAAAAAATAGATAGTTAGAATACGCCAACTGGTATCTAACTGTCTCAATATTTTACAATAACCAAACAGATAAATCAATACCACTTCATTATAACAGAAAATAGACAGTTACAATATGTCAACAGATAGCTAACTGCTCCAAAAATCTGCAACAAGCCCCTACTTAGAGCATTAGCCAGAAACAACAAGTGGACACTGAAAACAAACAAACAAATAGACTGTAGCATAACAAAAAAGGTTTTTTTTTTAAATCCAACATTGATTTTTTTTTCTCCCACAGACCTAATGATTTTAGCAACAAACACAGAAACTGAGCAAATTGCACAGTACACTGGTTTGTAATCTACTAAATATGAGGGTCAAAAAGAAAATGTTGATTATTCAATGTTATAAGTCATTACAAAATACCAATACTAACATGATCTTTTCTTTTATCACAGAAACGAACAAGAAATACATGTACTCCAGTTACTAAACCAAACAGTAAGTATATTATAATAAGATCAACCATTGCAGCAAATCACAACCATATTGACTTATAACTTCGGTGCTTATAAATTTGGTCTTGTCCATGCACTCAAGACTATAGGCACTGCCCACAACCACCACAGCATATCATCCCCATAGTGGCTTACAACTTTGTTGTTTATAAATTTGTTCTTGGATCCCAAAGTTATAAGTCACTATGGGTGAAATATACTGCGGTGGTTGTGGCCAGGGCATAGAGTCTTGGGAGCATGGACATATGGCCATGCTCCCAAGACTCTATGCCCTGGCCACAACCACCGCAGCATAACACTCATAGAGTCAAACATTTTGCCTATGCCATATGGGCACTTTTAATGTCCGCGGACATGATGAGTGTTCTTAGAACAGATTCAACTTGCCAGCGAACAATACGCACAGCGTCCTCAGGACACGCCCATTTCGTTTATTTACAAACATTTCAGAACACCGCGAGTGTTCTTAGGACAGTTTCAGCTTGATTGCGAACAATACAGACAGATGTACCGTCCTCAGAACACTCCCATTTTGTTTATTAACGAACATCCCAGGACACTTCATGTGTTCTTAAAACAGTTTCAACTTGCTTGCGAACAGTACGAACAGTCATACCGTCCTCAGGACACCCCCATTTTGTTGATTGACGAACATCCACCGTCCTCAGGACACCCCCATTTTGTTTATTGATGAACATCCCAGGACACATGATGTATTCTTAGAACAGTTTCAACTTGCCTGCGAATGAAACTAACAGACATACCGTCCTAAGAACACCCCCATTTTATTTATTTACGAACATCCTAGGACACATCATCTGTTATTAGAACAATTTCAACTTGCCAGCGAACAATACGGACCGCGTCCTCAGGACACTCCCATTTCATTTATTTACGAGCATTTCAGGACACCGCGAGTGTTCTTAGAACAGTTTCAGCTTGCTTAAGAACAATACGGACAGATATAGCGTCCTCAGAACACTCCCATTTTGTTTATTGACGAACATCCCAGGACACTTCATGTTTTCTTAGAACAGTTTCAACTTGATTGCGAACAGTACGAACAGTCATACCGTCCTCAGGACACCCCCATTTTGTTTATTGACGAACATCCACCGTCCTCAGGCCACCCCCATTTTGTTTATTGTGTTTATTGACGAACATCCCAGGACACATGATGTTTTCTTAGAACAATTTCAACTTGCCAGCGAACCGAACAGACATACCGTCCTCAGAACACTCCCATTTTGTTTATTGACGAACATCCCAGGGCACTTCATGTGTTCTTAGAACAGTTTCAACTTGCTTGCGAACAGTACGTACAGTCATACCGTCCTCAGGACACCCCATTTTGTTTATTAGCGAACATCCCGGGACACTTCATGTGTTCTTAGAACAGTTTCAACTTGCTTGCGAACAGTACGGACAGACATACCGCCCTCAAGACACATCCATTTCGTTTATTTTCAAACATATCAGTACACCGCGTGTGTTCTTACAACAGTTTCAACTTTCCTATGAACAATACGTACGGACATACTGTCCTCAGAACACCCCCATTTCATTTATTTAGAACATTTTAGGACATCTGTGTTGTCCGCAGACAAATCGAACACAACAAGGAGACCTACCACCTACATACCACCTAAATTCAAGATGTCGGGCGTTCCCGAAAATCTGACGCGCTTCACGCTCTTCGCCGTCCAATCAGCGAACACGTTGCATGTCCGCAGACATGACGCAAGCCGGTTGGCCAATCAGGACACTGTCCGCGGAGCGAACAGGGAGTGTGACCGCGGACCGAACATGGATATCACTAATTTTTTTTTACCTATTTTTTGCTCATTTTATTAAAAAACTACTGGACCGATTTTCACCAAATTTGAAAAAGCACGCTTTCGGGACCAAGCCGCTACTCCTGGTCCAAATTTGGTGAAAATCCATCCAGCTTTTTATCCCCATTCAATCTATGGGAAAAAAAGAAGTTTTGGGACCCCCCTTATAACTTTGCCCCCCCTGGACCAAACGTCACCAAACTTTGCAAAACAATTCAGAGTGACCCATATACTTTTTTTGCAAAGTCTGGTGAGGATTCGACCAGGGAGAGCGAAGTTGTAAGCCACCCAAAAAGGGCTCTTCCTAACCATAACTACACAGCCACTACTGTGAATCTGTGGCTGTGTAATATATATATATATATATATATATATATATATATATATATATATATATATATATATATATATATATATATATATATATATATATATGCAGCTGCCATAATGTTGAATATATATATTATTATATATATATATTATGTATCTTCTCCCTATATATATTATATATATATAGGGAGAAGATCATATTTGAAATCTTTTATCAAGCCCTGTTATTTCTACAGAGTGAACAAATCGGAGATGCTGATCTTTCATATTGGTGATTCACTGCTTCTCTTATGGGATCCCCAGACTGTTTGGTATGGATAAAATACAAATAATCCAATATCATAGGTTAGGATATCTTCATGTGCTGCTGTGAGCTACAGTGGGGCATGCACAGCAACTCTGAAAATCCGTAGACCACAAGGGATAGTATGCGTCTTTACCCCAATCACTCACTAAGACTCCTGTTTATCTGGCCTCATTCTGTTTGAGTTTAGGGAGTGGCTTGATATTTGAATACAGTGATTGCTATCACGTTTGCTGCTCCCATCAGCTTGTTTCTCTCCGCTGGTAATGATAATTTGCTACTGCAGGTCGTAAAATTCAAAAATGCCTTTCCGCGTGATGGCTGAGACTTTTAAAACCCCAACCACCATTTTGGAATCAGGCAGCAGAATTGGTTTAGACGAGAGGGGGACTGTGGAGCAATACCTGATTTGGTCAGTGGGAACCTCTCGGACTGTGCAGCTGATTCAGATCAGTGAGTGTGGTAAGATTACCTTTGGGGGTCAGGCCGAGCATCTTGGTCAGATTCACAGGAGCGACACAATGCTTCTCAGTTGCTAGATCCTTGGCTCTCTGGCTTCCGGTCTCCTCTTCCCAGGAGGGGCAGGTGTTGTGTTGGTATTGCTGATGGAAAATAGGTCTCCCTGGGAAACTCCTCTTAGAAAAAGGCCTGGGATGGTCCCAGAGGCCAAGTTGGGGTGTATGATGTGATGCTTCTCCTACTTGCCTGCCTCACACTACTGACAAGCAGTGCAATGTTCACCCTGGGTGCAAGAGAAAAGAATGCTATGTGATTAGGAAAGTGCTGCCCTGGGTGGGATTGGAGAGCCAAGAAACCTCTCCCACTATTGTATTCCCTTGTTTCCAGAGCATTCATGTGACAAATTGACTACTGCTCTGCAGGAGTACAGGGATGAGTAATGAACACAACTCCTACTCAGCCCCAAGCTACTACTAAACCAGCAGTGATCCCAGTCATAAAGGTGAAACATGCACAGTGCGACAGGGAGTCGTCCTTCACCTTTTTAATTAGCATGGGCATAGGACAGGCAATGCTCTTCAGGAGGAATGTGAGCTAGGAAGAAGCACTCCAAGCAACCATATCCCATTGTTTTACTGACAGGAATTACTTTGAATGAATTTACTTCGGAGTAATTCCTTTGAGAAAAACTCATCAAATTACATGGGGAGGTGCTGGTAAGGGGTTAAAAGGGGTAGGGACGGGCTTGTGTTAGGGGGTACTAGTATAGGGAAAGGAGGGTGCACGGGGAAGCCCCCGAAATAAGAGAACATTTAAATGAATTTTTTCAAAGAAATTACTTTGATGTAAATTACTTTGAAGTAACATCTGTCGATAACACGAAATTGAACCCAAACAACAAAAGTATTGTAGCACCAAAATAAAACAACGTCCAACCAAGGATCTATAAAAAATACGATACTTTAATTAAACTTAACTAAAAACACAAACACTCTAGTCAGAAACAATGCAACCCACAAATGTAAGAGAAGACAGAGAATAAGTAGCCTTTCCAATGAAAGGGGGCACTCTGGGTCAGAAGGCATGGGGCAATCATTCCAGCATCAAAGTCAAGTTTACTGGAGATGTCTTCTAAAAAGATGGAGAGTGGGGTCTTGCTAATCACTAGGACCCTTTGAGGCAGACCAGGGTAACATAACCATTTCAAATACTTGTAATATGTGTTTTTAAACTGAACATCATCAAGCACTTTAACTTGGTTGAGTCGACATCAAGACATTTTTGAGCCGGTCAAGTGATGAGGTGCATTCCTGTAGCAGTAATTGGCTTGAATTGGGTGAAGAGTAGGCAGGTGATGGATTGAGTCTGTGTCTTGAATCTGTTGGGTCGGCTGAAAGATATGCCATACAATTCTTCAGTGGCGATCGGCTCGAGAATGACCAGAATGCATGGTCGGATCAGCGGCTCCATGACTCGACAGTGGAACAAAAAGCATTGGGTGTCAAAAGTGGCTTCAGATGGGTGAGCCGGCTCGAATATGGATTTGAAGCTGGAAAATAGGGTCCAGGGCTGTTTCTTGACTTATGGGGGACCATGTTTAGTGTCTCCAGAGGCAAGATACGTCTATTATTCTGCAGTTCCGTGCTATAAAAATATTTAGAGAGCATTTCTAGGGTTCTGTCACCTCCAGAGAGCAGTTTCTTGGGACCTGTGGCCTTAGCTTGCAGGAGGCCTCGTCCAGCCAGCTGGTCACCCCAAATATTACTCCAGGTTGGTTGAGGGAAAAGGTGTGTCCTTTTCTTTGAGGTCTTCGTCTTCACCTTTATGGAAGGGGGTTTCTGGAGCAGACAGTACTCCTAACAATGTTTGAGGTGCAATCCTTCTTCAGTAGTCCAAAGATAATTCAATGGGGTCGGGGTGTGAGCTCACCCTTTTAAACAGGCAGATGGATTCTATTCTAGCCTTCTGTAAGGAGTCTATTCCTGGCTGCTATTTCAGAGTCTTCTGCCTAGCAATGTCTTACCCAGAGTGCTTTATCTGCAGGAAGTTAGACAGGAATACAGTCCCTTTGGGAGCCCTAGGAATTCCCAAAATGGTGGAACTCTTCTCTTGGTGGACAATCTTTTCTGGGGCTACTCAACTCTCCCCCTCTATCCTGTCTGCCTATATCAAACAGTCACTGTTAATTACCACCCTTGTGTGATTTTTGGTGACCTAGCAAAGCCTTGCCTATGAAGCACTTGACCGCTCCCTGATTTGTGAGGTGACAAGCATTTCCCATGGAAGACAAAGGTTTTTCCTAGGGCAGAGCCCAAATTATCTGTTTAGGGTGAAGGTCAGTCCCGGACAGTGAATACACAGGAGGCCATGACACGAACAATCCCTCAAGAAACCAGCTGACAATAAAAAAAATCAATTGGTATTGGCTGGCATACATGTGCATTCCCGTGTATGCTATGTCAAAACCAGACAGCATATATTTAGATTTGCATCTGCCACCCGATTCTGGGACCACACAATTATACAATTTTAATTTAGGATAAGGATTAACCTTGCTAAAGGAAGATCCTGACTGCTGGACTTTGGGTTCTAACAACTGCGAGCATGAATGCACTTGTCACTTTGCGACTGCTATGTTGCCAAATTATCTGGTAGCTGCTGAGAGGGATCAGTAGACCGGCTCAATAGTGGTACACTTGAGCGCTATATATTTTTCATGGAGCATCATGTAAATTGAGCCAATTAGCAGACTCCACTTTTAGAGACCTTTACCACCCTCACAGATGACATTCTGTCACAATATATGCCTTGATGTTTTTTAGGACTGATTTTCTATACTGTGACCTGGTGGACAGATGTATAGAAGGCCAACCTAGTAAAGTGACAGGGACAACTCTGGGAGCTGTAGCCAAACCAGTTCAAGGTAGGTGGACAAGTTGTCTAGGCTAACTCTCAAGAGGTGATGGGCTTGTAAGGGGTCCTCAATGAGCACACACAGTGAAAAGTCATGGAACACACTTAGACAATCAGTTGTACAAAATACTTATTTATGTATGGTCATACAACGCTGAGCAAAATGACTACCAGCATGTAATATTATCACACAGTGCTAAATAAAAGATACATATGTACAATAACTGGAGTAGGGCAGAATACATATACAAAACCCTGTAAAAGAAGGTAAGTATTAGTGTGCAGCAGTACGGGTCCACATAATTACTACACTAACTTTAGAAGTCTATCCCTAAAATATACAGAGATACTTTCAACCACCATGCCCACGGACCCAGAGATGGCTCCAGTATTTGTGAAGCAATACCGTTACCTCTCATGTCGATGGAGTCACTCACAGAGATTATCAAAAATGTATAATATCGTGGAATAATTTGTCCAATCCACTTTACCTTTAACAACCCCAATGTCCAATGGAGACTTTGCACAGACCTAAGGGAGTTATGTAAATGGGTCCACATGTCAAGATGGCCCCTTCACTACATCGATCAGGGACTGGCCCAGATCCAAGGGTCAAAGGTGAATACCGCCATTGACCTGACAAACGGTTACTGAACAGTACCCATGAGTAGGAAGACCAGTATAAGCTTGCCTTTACCTTCAGGGGGCAGCAATACACGTGGTTCCAACCCCCTTTTGGATACATAAACTGTGGCAATGAATTGAACATCTTCCTACATAATGCCATGCCCGATTTGGGCGAAAGGGGAAACCTGGTCTATGTAGATGATGTCTTATTCAAGAGCTCAACTGTGGAGGAACATATAGCGGAAATATGCTATGTTCTGACCCAGTTCCAGAAAAACTGGAGCAAAACTTTCCATTCAGAAGGCACAGTGCTGTAAGACCTGTGTGAACTTCTAAGGGCACGAAATCACCCCTGAGGTTCTCAGTCCCCAGGCAAAAAGGTGGAAGCATTATTGAAATTGAAAGACCCTACTACTAAGAGAACTAAGAAGCCTTCTTGGACTCACTAATTACAGCAGAAAGTTAACTGACGACTACGCAGAGGTCACTCGATCCTTGGTCCATTTATTAAAGGCCAGGGTCAAGTGGGAGCGGGAGCTGGAAAAATCTGAGGCAGTAAAACAACTAAAGAGAACCCCGCCCCTAGTTTGGTTTACACCATAAAGAACAAGGAGTCCTTCTTGAAGACAGGGTTCTCAGATACTTGCTTAACAGCGGTATTGTACCAAAAGAACAACAAGGTCAACAAAGTAATCTCATACGCAAGCAAAACTTTGTCCTCTCTAGATGAATATTTAAATGATTGGGAAAAGGCGTTACCGGAAACGGTGTGGACATTGAAGAATTACCGACCATTCATCCAGGGGGAGCCTCCTCACCAACCCTTGCAATACTTACAAAGTGACTGAATCCGAACAGGGACCATGAGTAATTCCAGAATTACTTCCTGGATTCTGTCCATGCAAGGCTTTCCTGTTGAGGTCATATATGGGCAAACAAGAAGAGTCCTCTAGCGCAAGGATTGGCTGACTTGCATGACTGTGTTCAAGAAAACTGTCTTGAGGATAAAAGTCTAAGGACCAATGTCAATATGGAGGCGTATCTTACTTTCCCGCACAAAGTCTATGAGGAAGACATGTGTCAGAGTATACGCACAGTTTATGTGGATGGGTGCTCCTACTATGTTGACAATCACAGGGAAAAAGAACTAGTGGCTGGCATCGGGAATGCCTGGGTGAATGATGCCCAGGAACCCTTTGCTTGGTACAAAATAGGCCCCCGAAATAGTCAGGTGGCACAGTTGATGGCGGTAGATCAACCCATCCTCACTGCAGCATAGCACCAATTCAAAGAACTGGTTATAATCACAGACTCTGATTCTGTCAGGAATGGGTTTGTGGAACACCTAATTAAACTGGAAAAATCGAGGCATGCTGTGTGAAAACAATAAACCTCTTAAGCATGGGAAATTAATTCAATCAATTGATGATCTGGTAACCTCTAATGAAGTGACCATCTATTGGAAAAAGATCAGAGATCACTCCAAAATAGAGGGACCAGACAAAACTGGAAATGACTTGGCTGACCAACTGGCCAAAACCAGAGCCGTTCACAGGGATCTCATAGAAACTGAATCCCTGTTGGGGGAAATGCAGGTCACTGCTGTCACCAAGTCCCAAACCGATACCAATAATGCACTCTCAACTGTCCAGTGAAGAAGAGAAACCCAAAATGCAGATCTGATTACTGACCAAAAAGAGGGCCCAATTATTGGCAAATGTTATGAACATATTGAAGACCCTGTGAATTTTCCTCTGACAGAATCTGATTATATCGGGAAGGAGGATCTCCGGGTGCTGATGAAGTTTTCCAAAATGTTCCGAATCCATGGCAGTTTGTTAGTACAGGGATCCATATCTGAATATGACCAGTGGGTAGTACCTACCTCAGTAGCCTGATGTTAATTCAGGCCCATGACGCGGCCACTGCCAGTCATAGGGGGTTTCATACAACAGTAGAAATATTGCGCATAGTCACATATTGGCCACAGAGGGGCCAAGACCTCGACATCCACTTAAAGGGGTATCTTGTGTGTGCTCAGTTTCAGCCAAGTTTTATCACACACAGATCTCCCCTACAGAAAAGGGGAATGACACTGCCTTGGTCGAACTTGCAAGTCAATTTAATCAGGCCAGTGATGTGCTCTTCTAAAGGAAACAAGTACATGTTGACCGTGACATGCTTGTTTACCAAGTGGTTAGAATGTTTTCCGGCCCTGGATTGTAAGGAGTAGACCGCTACCGCACTAATGATCACTAATGATCATCTTCTCTCTCATTTCAGTCTTCCCCAAAGGATTGAGTCGGACCAAGGAAGTCATTTTACCAGCGAGGGGTTGGCCAAGATGTGGGAGATACTACGGGTAAAGAGAAAACACCACATTGGCAACCACCCAGCCTGGGGCAAGGGTGTTAAGAGGTACTATAAAACAGTTGTGGGCATCTTGAACAAGTTTGTGGCAGACTCTGGACCAAGTTGGGACATCCGATTCCCGCTTGTCCTAATGTCCATTAGGTCCACACCCTCTTCTACAACCAGAATGTCTCCATTTGAGCTTATGACTGGATGGAAAATGGTGCTACCTCAGCATCTGCTCTACAGAACTCAAGAGCAGACCCTGATCAACGCATCCACTACCCATGAGTACCCTGAGAATTTACAGAAACACCCTCAGCACGCTTTTGCATACGCTCTGCGAAATTTAGAAAAGTCAACAGAAGGAATGAAAGCCTACTACGACTTAAAAACGACCAAGAAGGAGTACAAAGTAAGAGACAGGGTCTAACTGTACAATTTTCCTTCCCTCTTGGTGCGGTGCCTTTGAAATTGTCGATAATATCTTGCCTGTCGCCTATAAGATCTGCATCCCTAAAGAGAACATACAGAAGCGAAATGGGTCCATATCAATCAGTTGAAGAGCTGTCACCCCAAACAGACTTTACGACTGATTGAAGAGCCCAGCAAGGGTAGAGCCCAGGGACCATCTGAAGAATGAAAGGAAAGAATGGAAACCCGGATGGAGAATTTCGCCCATTTACAGGGAGTAAAGGAATTTATACTCACAAAGAATGTATACAAATTAAAAAAAGAAATGTAATATGTGTAGAAAGGTTCATGTAAGAGAAAAACATGTCATTGTGCTATGTGATGCTGTCTTGTGTTTCAAATTGTATACCTGTTTACCAGAGAAAGAAGTAATGAATAAAATACTTAACCTCTCTTTTACTCTCTGCAGACTCAATAACTCCTTACCTTCACAGCCTGGGGGTAGGAGGTTCCAAAAAGGGAGGGGTTCCAGAACCAACTCGCAAAATCTGAAAAGAGTGGAGTGAGCCCAGAGCGCCACTCCCTCAGGACAGGAAAAGAGCAGGCATGCTCCAACAAGGAAATTCATGGAATAAGTCAAAGCAAAGAGAAAACAAAAACCCCACCCTCCCTAGCTCTTTTGTATGGGTCAACTGAGTAAAAGACCCAAAGGGGGGGGCTTGTGGAGTGAAGCGCCAGAGTGACAGAGATGGCGAGGCCATGCTAGGCCCCTATTGTGAGAGTTGAGCTGGCTAATGATGAGGAGTTCCATTGAAATATAAAAAGCCAGTAGAAAACAGTAATTCTCGACATAAGGCCTAGTGAAATGTAAAGAAATGGGCCTAGCCAACTCCACTAACATGGACAGGTGCGCAAGTGAAGGGTAATCTACCTGAGAGCTTAAAACTGATGGATATGGCCAATGAATGGGTAATAACATTTAGTACTGCAGATGCTGACTTTGCGTAAACTGGGGAAAGAGACTTACTTTTCACCAATAAACGGAAATTCAAATTGAAAAGGCCTACTTGTTGGATTTTTAAATGTAACTGTGGCCTATGTGTGAATAATAACTGAATAATAACTAAAGCAAACTTATATCTGTCCAAACCGTATGTCAAGAAAGATTGTTTTTCAAACACCCAGGTGCCTGACTCCCGCATGCAGGGCGCCGCGCGGCACGATAACGAGGCTGAACCTCGTTTGCAGCAGATTTGAATTGGAAACATCCGCCGGTAGGCGGAGTCGCCGGTGGCCAGCCACGAAGGCCACACAAAGGCCCTGTTTTGCACCTGTTTGGCGAATGGAAGGCGAGGAAGTGCCCATTCCTTTGTTCCTATTTTCCAAAGGCACCTCGGAGGGAGCCTTGCCCTCCTCTATGATGGGCCCCCACCACCAGGGTAAGCCTTGGGGCTTTATTTTGCACCTTTAGCAGGGAAGCTACAAATCTGCAAAATTGAGATTTAGTATCCACTTTCCACTCAATGATATAGAGCCATTCTGTAACACTTTTTGCGCTTCTGCAAGCTGTGCAGATTTAACTTTGCCCACTATTGTGCAGCTCATACAGTCCCAAAGCATGAGGCTTGCCATTCCATAATGGCCGCTTTACTTCACTAAGGTGCTCCTCACATGTGTTGAAACTAGCCACTACATGGCTGCTCAGGATTGCCCACCACAGTTCAACAGGGAGCTATAACGTGCTATCCCTCTTGCCCAGCCAGCGATATGGTCACTTGCTTTTACCTTTGTTGCCTGCACTGTGCCTATGCCATTTGAAATGCAATCATTATAGACCATTGTGCCTTGCTACTTGAACCTTAGTCACTGCAGCCCACTGTGCCTATGCTGAACTTTGCCCACTGTGCCTTTGTATAACTTCATCAATGCAACCCACTGCGCCAACGCTGAACTGTGCCCATTGTGCCTTTGTACAATTTAGTCAGTGCAGCCCACTGCGCCTATGCTGAACTGTGTCCACTGTGCCTTTGCACAATTTAGTCACTGCAGCCTACTGCGCCTATTCTGAACTGTGCCCACTGTGCCTTTGTATACCTTAGTCACTGTAGCCCACTGTGCCTATGCTGAACTTTGCCCACTGTGCCTATGAGTAGTTTAGTCATTGTAGCCCATGGAGCCTATGCTGAACTTTGCCCACTGTGCCATTGTGTAACTTAGTCTTTACAACCCACTGTGCCTAAGATACTTGACCCTTAGTCTTTGCAGCCCACTGTGCTTATGCTACTTGAGCCTTAGTCACTGTGGCCTACTGTGCCTATGCTATATTCTGCCCAATGTTCCCATTTGAAGTAGTCTCTCCAGCTCACTGTGCTTAATGGAACTTAGCTTCCATGAGTAGCACACCCTGTATCCTGCTATTGTACTTACTCCTCTTAATTATCTGCCACCAGAGAGAGGGCGGTAGCTTCCCCACAGCGTTCACGAGAGCCCTAAACAATTCTTCCATGTCCTCCCTAGCTACCGGTACCACAATGGAACACCAGGATCTGAGTCCCTCAACTGAGTTTCCTAGTAACTCATGTCGTCTACTCCTCAGAAATTCCAGGATACGAGCTAGACTCTCAAAACCTCATGAGCCCCTGACTAGAACCCAACCTCCCACCAACAAAAGATCTAACATCCAGAAGGCAAATATTATCCAGCTCAATAGCCGGAGACCTCTCCCCACCCTTACCAAAACAGAACCTGCCTCCCCCCTCAAAGGAGGACTAATAAATGCCAGATCCCTGACAGCACATGCCACAGACATCTGCGATTTGATAGTGCTCGATAACTTGGACTTCCTTGCTATCACAGAATCTTGGCTGCATGACGCAGTAGGACCCCTACGCTCCCTAGCAATCCCGGAAGACTATACAATATTCAGGAAAGACAGAACTAATAGGCGCAGTGGCGGAATTGATTTTATCGCAAAGACCAGCTTAGGTATGAGAATTACACCCACCATAGCATTCGATTCATGTGAAACGCTCACCATCAAACTTCCATTAGCTAGCTCCCAAACACTGACTATCCACCTCATCTATAGACCGCCTGGACCCATAGGGATATTTGAGGAGGGCTTCCACAACCTACTCTCTAACAACCTTAAAACCTCCTCCCAACTACTTGTCCTAGGGGACTTTAACTTGGGTTTCAATGACTCTCTACATAAAATTGCCACCACCATTACCAATTCTCTTTCCAATTTGGGTATAACACAAAAAACTCTAGAACCCACTAACAATAAAGGGAGAATCCTTGATTGGATAGCAGACTACAACTGCACCACCAATATCAAAGCCATTGCCCCTCAACCCTGGACAGACCATTTTTTCTTGTCATTTGAATTATCTACCTCCAGACCACCTCCACCAGTATCTACCAAGGCCCCCCATACCCAACAAGAAATAAAAAGAGCATCACCAGAGATAAACTGATCCCAGTGATTCTACCCATCCTTAACTGTTTAGAGGATCATTTAGACCCAGAAACATTAGTCAACGAGTATAACAAAATTATGTTAACCACCCTTAATAACATCGCACCTCTGAAACTTCGCCCAAGTAAACCTAAATCTCACCTAAATAAATGGTTTACCCCTGAACTAAAGGATCTGCGACTACTTAAGAGGAGTTGTCAAACAGTGTGAAGGCTTATCCCATCAGAAGATCATAAAATGAAGTTAACAGAAATCTCCTACCAATATAAAAAAGAAATCCATTTGGCCAAGCAGAACTCATTCAATAAGCGTATATCCAATGCCAATTCAAGCATGAGGGAACTGTTCACCATCCTCAAGGAACTAGAGTCACCCACTCCCATTCCAGATATATGCTCCAAAGGTAAAACCTGGTGCTCTGATATTCAACAAGCCCTATCAAATAAAATCTCCTTACTCCAAATGAAAATAGCCAAAAAGAAAGCCTCCTTCACACAACCATCCATGACTCACAACCCAATTATAGACCGTGTTCCAAAGGATCAGGACTCAGCTGTACGATTTATGTTCTCCAAAACTTCTATCCTTGAGGTGGAGAAAGTCATCCTCTCTCTCAAGCCGTCAAATTGTCAGGGCGATACCTGCCCTGCCCAGCTCATAAAAGATGCTACTAGGGATCGTTCCCCGTTTATTGCAAAACCTGTCAACTCCTCATTCACGTCCGGCACTGTGCCCACCAATCTAAAACAATCTTGGGTACTACCACTGCTCAAAAAGCAAACACTAGACCCACTTATACCCACAAACTACCGTCCCATCACGACAGTCCCCTTTCTGCTTAAAATCATGGATAAGATTGCTTATAATCAAATCAAAAGTTTTCTGGAACAACACAAACACTTAGGAGAGCGCCAATCAGGATTCCGTCCCCAACGCGGCACAGAGACTGCCCTCATTGATCTGAAGGCACAAATAGATGAACTCAGAGATAAAGGAAAAATGGCTCGCCTCTTGCTGTTGGACCTCTCAGCCGCATTTGACCTCGTGGGCCATGGGGTACTTTGCAGCTATTTAGACACTGCCGCACATTTCTCCACAAAGGCCATAACTTGGATTGAATCCTTTCTTAGCTATAGGACCATGAGGGTGTTCACCCCATCGGCAGCGGCTGACCCAACCCCATCTTGTGTGGAATTCCTCAGGGCTCTTGTATCTCCCCGACTCTATACAACATATTTACTAAGCCCCTTTTTGATGATCTGGACCGTCTCGGTATCACTTACACTAACTATGCAGATGATACCCAGATTCTCCTCCCACTTTCCGGGGATTATAATAAGGATTTGGCCTTGGTAAATAGGGTGTATATCATCGTCCAGGCATGGATGGCAACCCACGACTATGCCTGAACGATGATAAAACAGAGCTTATCATTGTAGGGACTCATTCCAACCTCAAAAAACTAAGCCAGGAATACACCTCATTTGAAATTGATGGTAATATCATCAAAGTGTCTAAAGAGGTGAAGACACTTGGCTTCTATCTGGATTTCACCCTCTCTTTCAAAAAACAGGTGAAGTCTTTGGCATCGGCCACCACTTACACATGTAAGCTCATTAGAGCAGGCAAACACTTTCTCTCTGACAACAACTGCCTTATTAGCGAGAGCATTAATCCTCTCTAGGCTCGACTATTGTAATGCCCTCTACATTGGAGCCAATAAATCCATCACCCATCAAATTCAAATCTCACAAAATAACACCCTGCGAGCTGTCCTCGGTGTGTCCAAAAGATCGCATATTTCAAAGATCAGGCGCCATAACAACTGGCTGTCCACACAAAATAAAATCCACTTCAAAGTAGCATCCCTTGTCCACAAAGCCTTGAACAATGTCACACTTAGCTATCTCACTAACAAACTCACAAAAAGAACCCATACGCGCCCAGCTAGAACCTCAAATGCCAATAGCCTCATCATACCAAGATTTAGGCTAACCAAGGCGGGGGGCAGCAGCTTCCAGGTTCGAGCGGCCCAACTATGGAACTCACTGCCCCACCCTATACGTGAGGAGCAGCCCTTTCCGAAATTTAGATCCAACTACATTAATCTGCTGAGGTCTGCCAATGAATAGCCTATTAGCGCCTACTCATCCCCACGAGACCCTAGGATAGACACACTACTATCCTGCTTTCTTTTGTTCCTATGGACCTCCTCACTCTGCCCACCTGACCGATGAGCTAATGTCCTTTTAGTGCCTTTACATATTCTGTCCTCATTGTACTTTGCACTCATTATGCCTGTTTGCAAACTGTAATTGCTGCCTACCTGTAATATACTGTATCTTGTATTTTGTACTCTGTATGTATCCTATGACCCTACCCTGTAACTTAAGCTTCGCATTTTCTATACTGCTGCGCCCGGCTACCTTCGGGTCTGGTGCGCATTATAAGTGAATAAAACAAACAAACAAACAAACAAACAAACAAACCCTGCACAGATATAATGCTAAAATACTACATATAAGCACATCTTGTCAATTTAAAGCTGTATGTATTTTCTGAAGTATGGATGCAGCTTGTATTTTTCCCACTGAACTGAAGGTTCTGTGCCTATGAAACTTTGACCTCAAGACCTGTGCACTAGGCCCACCATAAACAGCAGGCCTGGTTCAGTTGTAAATAGAAAGAATTAACAGAGAATTAGATCAAAATTGTGAGAGTTTCAGATAACACAGCCAGCAGAAATGAAGTTTAAGGTCAGGTCTCCCCGTTAGCTGTGCATTAGTGGCCAACAGAAATTACTTGTTCAGGGCTAACTCAACTTCAAGAACTGGCTTCAGAGCCACTAGTGGATGATCAAAAAGTATGTATGAAACAGATTGCTGATAAGCAGATGTTCGGGTCAGGTGACAATGGAGAAATGCAACGTAGGAATAGGTGAAGGTTATGTGAAACTGAGGGAGCCATGTGAGGCTTTGCCATGTGATTAACATTGGGCCATCTTATTTTTTTAATTAAAAGTGAATTGTATGTCCCAGTGAGCCCATCCCGGCCGAATATTAAAGGGGATAAAAAGTCTGTCGGTACCATGTAAATATGAATCTGTGTAATGTAGACTATTTAAGTTATGAAGACAATTATGATCCCGGCCTTCCCATAATTCCGAGGGAATAGAAAGTTGGATTGATGATAGGTTATGGAAGTAAGATTTGAATCAGGAAGGGGAAGATTTGTTACTATTTCGGCTCAGGAGTAAATCTTAAAAACGGTAGCTATTCCCAGGACGGGCGTGCCGAAATATGATTAGTATTTTCCAACTCACATTAAAATATACAACTCAAAAAATATATATGTGCCTGCAGTTATCTGAAAAATTAGGGTAGCTGCCATGTTGTTAGATTTTAAGGACACAGAAAAAGTTAAGCCATCTTGTCATTTTGGGATGATGAATCTTTCTCCTCCCTCAGCCTCCATCATTCACCCCCACCAACTCCTTGTCCTATTAGCAGGGAGTGGGCATATTGGGTGAGGGGAGGAAGAGAGCTGACCAATCTGCAGTGTGGGAATTATGATAATGATGGAGTCTCACCAGCCCTATAAGAGATCAGTTTTCAGTCTGAGAGGGATCTTTCTTTGACATTTTGACTCTTGGGACCTTTCTTTGGACTTTTGATTTTTCCCTCGACTTTCCCACTCTAGAGACTGGGAAATCTAGAAGCTAGCTGGACTTGCCACTTGAGGCACCAGAGGAAGTCTGGGTGCTGGAGACTACCCTTGACCCAAGCCTTTGACCAGATCTGTGCTGTCCTGAGAGGAGTCCTGCTGTTTGCCTGGATGCCCCACGACCAAGGCCTCCCATGTAAGTAGATCAATTAAAATGCCAACAAAAGTGTGGGGGTGAATCTGTCAGCCTTAATCTCCATATCGCATAATAGGTAGGGGGTGAGACTGGGGAGACTCTTGGTACATTTTAGTAAATCCAACTCAAATTAATTACACTACAGAAAATCACCCTATCCATTTAAATTGTGTGGAGGGGGAGCTGTGTAGATCATTGAATTGAAGTTAAATCAAAGAATTCCCATATAGAAAATAAATGGATGAGTGCTGTTAGAGGTGAAAAGTAACGAAGTTCATGCTTAGTGTGTTAGAGCCGGTATAGACAATAAAGTACTTGGGTGACTCTACCTTTCTGAAACCCGTCTTCTACATAGAAGGGGGGGTCCTTAATCCCAAAATAAGTAACCATAAAATGCTGCCATTCAAGTGAATGAAGAGTGTGCAAAACGACCTTTCCCATTTATTTACTTGCATCCCAAAATGATTTTGACATTGAGTTCCTTTCCTAAACCCTGCCTTTCAAATAAAAGGCCCGACACGATTTTTTTTTCATTTTGGCTATTTTTCAAACCCTGCCTTTCAAATAGATCCCAAAATGATTTTTTTTCATTGTGTCTATTTTCCAAACCCTGCCTTTTTTTAATTAAAAGCCAAAACGATGTTGCTACTGTATTTCCACTCCCTGTACCTTGCCTTCAAATTAAGGGGTCAGTAAAGTGGCCAGTGAGGTGAATACCCTTGGCTTTTATCTCGATTCAACCCTCTCCTTCACCAAACAAGTTAACATGCTGGCTTCCACTACAGGTTACACATGTAAACTCATTAGAACCGGTAAACCCTTCCTCTCAAACAACAGTTGTGTTATCCTGGCCAGAGCCCTCATTTTGTCCAAGATTGACTACCGTAACGCCCTCTATATTGGCTTGAACAAAGCAATCATCAGGAAAATCCATACACTCCAAAACAACACCCTTTGAGCGGCCCTTGGAATGGCTAGGAGAGACCATATCTCTGAGATCAGGCGGGAAAACAATTGGCTCTCTACAAATGACAAAATTAAACTGAAAACTGCGTCACTGACTCACAAATCCCTGAACAACACTGCCCCCAGCTATCTTGCTGAGAGATTCCATAAAAGGACCTCCATCAGACCCTCCAGACTAGCCCATAGCAACTCCCTCTTTGTCCCTAGATTCAAACTTTCTAAGGTAGGTGGTAACAGCTTCCCCACTAAAGGAGCCAAGCTATGGAACAACATGCCTCCCGCAATCCGTGAAGATCAGCCATTTCAGAACTTCAGATCTAAATGCACCATCTGGTTCAAATCTTCTGATATCTAACCCCAGCCGGGTGTCCACTAGCTGTAAAACACCTTCACGTGGACAGCAACGTAATGTATAACTTCATTGTCTACTGTTTTCCTGTGACTATTTTGTGCATGTTTGTACCTGTATCGTTAATCTATCTGTAACCAAGCTGAGAACCTTCCTGCAACTTTCGAGCGCTGATACCCTCGGGTTTGGAGCGCGTTACAAATGAATAAACAAACAAACAAACATATATAACTGATGCCTGGGATGGGGATTGCTGGGAGAGAAGAGCACTGTGATAACCCCAAGAATCACTGGGGATTGTTTCAAATTTCATAATTTTGAATGTGCAAGAAATCCTCTGTGTGTGTTTTGATGCAAAGTCTCTACATTGTACCTGTGTTTTGTAGTATTTGTAGGTTTATTAGAAATGCAAGTCAGTCAATTGGTGCAAGTAATTTGAAATTCTGATATTAAGTAAATCCACAACACTGGTGGCTGATGTTTTGGTTGCTATTATTCTTTGTAAAACCTTAAATAAATATATATTCTTATTATGCACTGGCCTGGTCCCTAACTTATTGGTGGTGCAGAGGGTATTTGCTAGGGTGGTGTGACATTGGTTGGATGCCTCACTAAAGTTGAATCTGTATAAGCGCTTTGAGTGCGCATCACCGTGCTTGGGGGGGGGACACACTGAGTTGAGAGCGACCGCCTGATAAATCATGACAACTATTAATAATGGTATCTTTCACTGGAACTTGCAGCATATATTACTAGACAGTGTAGATGCACAGCTTCTCTTAAGCTTTATGTACTGTTATGAAGACATTTACATTTGGCAAAAGGTGTTTGAGGCCCACACAATGGGATGCATGAGACACTACAATGTGTGGTAGAATTGGTGCATCATGAACCATTGTAGACTGAGCACTGCAGAAATATGCAGAAAGTTATTTTACTTTATTCAATCTGTGTACTTTGCTCTTGTTTTCTATGACATTACTGTGTTCTTCATTTTGAATATTTGATTTTCGTATGCTCCTTAATCCTCTACCAACCTTAATGATGTAATTATGGTATGTATGCTTTACTATTTTCACTGCAGTGCATGAGATAAATTTGCCATTTGTTAGTCTTGACAAGGACCAGTGGTCAAAACACGTTTTGGCTGTGGCTGTGAATTGTTTGTGAATATTGTTCAACTTTTGAGGACTTTGTATGACAACATTTGATGTTATCGTGAAGTGGCTGTAACCATTGTTCAACAATTGAGGACTCGGTGCATCAACAAAATGTGAAAATTAAATATAGAATGAATGTATGCAGACTGACTCTACATTATACATTTGAAGTGATTACATTAGGACTAGTGCAGTCAAATAGGGTACACGTATATTACTCTTTGACTTTTATGAGGCAGGGGAATAGCCTCACTGTGCCTTTGACAGCAGCTCTCCAGTATCTAATTATTCTCAATCTATCAATTTAATATTTATACTAGTGCCCAATGCTCTCTGCCCACATATCAGGGGTAGCCCACCCCACAGTTTTCATACTATATTCTTTAGGTTTCACAGACCTCTTTGATTGAGCTTAGAAAACCAGCAGTTTAACAGCCTTAAAAATTGACTTAGGTTCGAACATGTCGGCTTAGCTGAAGTGTCAGCGATTAACATCTTTAGGATTGAGCACTTCCTTTGTAACTATTTGGTATTTTTTGAACAGTTTAATTTTAGTAAATTTCATATGTTTTGAGGTTTTCTGTTACTTATATGTACATGAGAAATTGTAAGGGAAATTCCTTACTTAACTTTTTGTGTTGGAGTCATGTATACTAAGTGCGTTGTTAAACACTTTGTAAACGATTCGGTTTTAAATGAAGTAAATTATATATATTTTTGCACTGACAATTTGTATTGTTATTATTGCTCTTCTAAACGAAGAAACACTTTTTTTTCAAATGAGTTGATTATGTGTGAAACACATTGACCGTACATGGGAATAAACCCAAAAGAGTGCATCTGGTGGTACCTGTTGGCAACAACAGGCAGTTGTTGGTGTTCGCATTGTTTGAGGTCCCATGTGGTTGGGGTGCCCAGTTGGATACAGCTGCCCCAAAAAATAACAGAATGGTATTAAACCACATTAACTTGTGATTATACCTCAGTTCTACAAATTAAATAATACTTAGTTGTGCACCTCATCTCGCTAGCGATAAGGCATAAGGACAGGACATATACATTTTGGGAAGATTTCAATGACTTATAGTTGGAGCCAAATTTATGATATGAAAAAGACTCGTTGGATTCTGACAGCCATGAAGCAAAACCTCCAAATATTGACTATAATGACTAGCCTAGACAAAGCGAGAGGGTTTGGCGAAACAATAGGCACGTACAACCAAGAGGTTATTGTTGGCAAATATTCATAACCCACGTTTGTGGTTACTGTAAATGTTTATATTTCAAAATGATATGTGATGCAACAGCACATAACATGGACACAATCAAGTAGTAAACCATACGTTTATGGCTAAGTTGTCTTTGAATGGATCAGTTATTTTCAGTAACTAATTTACGAAACTGAGCACACAGTGTGGTTTGACACAAATGTGTTTTAGTTGCAGTTAATAGACAGGCCTTGCTGCGGCGTGGTATAGTCGGAAGACAGGCCTGTCCACTGCGGATTGTACCAGTCAGTAGCCAGGCCCGTTGAAGGTAAATAGAATCAGTCAGTAGAGAGGCCAGTTGGATGGGAATGGGTACCAATCAATAAACAGGCCTATTGGTGGCGCTGCAGTGTGGCCTCTTAGAACAGAGAGCAACAAGGCCGAGAGAAGTATAATTGTACAGTCCTGTAAAGCACACTCGAAGCCCACTGCATACGGTTTGTGAGAATGCATGCGGTAGGCCACAAGTGAAGCCTATAGAGTTATGCGAGGATAACGCAGCCAGCTATAGGTTTGATTGAGGACAAGGGAAGCCAAGTGTGCTATGAGGTCACGCGAGGACAACTGAGCACAGGAAATATAATATCCAGCAACGCGCAGGGGAGGCTTGCCAAGAGCTCTGAAGACCCCAGTCCCCCTCCAGAGCAGGCCACTTTATTGTTTTTATTTTAAACAGAGCTGCATTTGTCTGGGAAAGCGCGTTGTTCGGGTGAGATCCCAGCATTTCCCCACCAATTTTGGCTGGGCTACCAGCAACAGAGGAAGCAAGAAAAAAACAGGGGATTACTGCAGAATGAGAGCTATATGCAGTGAAAAGGCAGTAAAAGCGTGTGCAGTGTAACCCTCCTTTGACTATCTGTAAGGATTCTGGCGGGAGGGGGAGGAAGCGAGCTTGCCCCACACACACAGCTGGCTAGCAGCTGGTCCTGTGGCTGGCCCCCCACACGCACACACACACACAGCGGGTTATAGCCAGGACAAGAGACAGAACTCCACCCCCCAACCAGTAGCAGAGGCAGCTCATGGTACAATAGGGCCAGAGACTCCACAGAGGCCCCCGCGTTTGTGATGTAACCACAACGATGACATCAAATCTCATTCAATTCAGGCCACGAGACACCAGCCAAATAACGTAAGGCGGGCCAAAAGAGAAACAATGGCGATTGTTCTCCTGATACATATGCCCAACAAAGCATCTCTCCTTACAACCCACACTGAAATCCCTCACCCCATCTCAAATATCACCAGATGTTGAAGCCTATAGCTGTGGTCCCTACCAGAGAGTGCCTGGCTTTCCACCGATTTCTGAGAATTTACTGAGCGGTCAGAGGACTATTCTCCAGCTAGAATGCAGAAACCGTGCCTAAAGAATTCTGATGCTTGCAGCTGCTTGGGAGGAGGGGCCTCACTGGACCCCATATTTGGGGGGTGTAGGAGGATAACTGTTTTCTTGTGGTGCGGGGGTGAAAGGGGGGGGTCGATAACGATAACGAGTACACCCTTCCCACAGCTGCTGGAAACTGTGATTTTCAACTATGTACCGACCTGTGCAAAAAAAGAAAATGTAAACTGTGGAAATCATGTAGGAAACCTAACATTGAAGAATGGGTTGGTAGCCTGGCATATCGCTCAAAATATGAAAAATACAATGTTGCTAGGAAGGTAAACTTTGTATATGTGATGGCATTATAACGAGTTTAATGTTTACCAGCACGCGGGTCACTTGTGGTCTGCTGTCCACTCTGATTGATTGCACTGGGGAAACTCTGCCCATCGTGTCTGTCTGTCTGCCCTGTGTTCTGCCCTTTGTTTATGTTTGTTTTAAGCTGCCAATGGGGTACTAAAGTCGCAATGCAGGTAGAAACTTTTGTTGTTGGTGTTCTGAAAGCGGACTTGTTGAAATGAGGTTTTTCATTCAGCAATGTAATATAAGACTGCCTATGGTTCGGACGGTTTGTATCTTTTTTTCCTTGTAGACCAATAAAAACATAACTACATGAAAAGAAAGCTCACTAGGGACGGGCACGCTTGACATATGACTTTTGACAGATTCTGCTCCAGCCTCTCGGCCCTACCACTGGCGTGCTGTAAACTCCGGATGTCACATGGCTTGATATACGCTTTCTCGTCAAGGGTACGCAAGACAAGGTCACATGACACCTGCCCTGAAATCAGTCCTCTGGCTTGCAGCTGTGGGCAGAGACTTGACCCATTCATCTCACGTTTCCCCTCAGAAAGAACCCGGTGACAGTCAAGAGACACCGCTGCAGCCACTTACAGTGTTCCCAGGACCCATCGACCTCTTTGCCCCCCATACCAACATGATTACGCACCACAGGTAATACTTGATCCATTTATCTTACCTGGCCTGGTGAGAAATGAGAATCTGCTGACAGCCCACATACTACTGAAGCCGCTGACAGTGTTGTGGTGTGTGGCCCGTTGCCCCTTTAAGAAAGAGTGTCATGACATCCTCAATAAAAGGGGCTCTACTGGCACGTGAGAGGCAGTGCAGCAGAGCCCCAGGAAGTGGCAACCCGTGGCTGTGTAATTCTTTGGGTCTTTGTCTGCCTACTGTAGCAGCCCCGGCCTGGGTGCCCCCGGGCCGAGGCTGCATTCCGCTGGGTGCCCCCTGCCACGGTACAAGCATCCAGTGTTCTGGATCCTGCAGGGCACCCCTGCCCTATGGTTGCTGCGAGCTTGCAGTACGAACTGGAATGCCGGGTGATCCCGGCATATGTTTGTAAGCAACCCACTGCAATGTTATTCGGAGCCACAACTCTGTCAACTATCAGCAGTGGTCTTACCCCTATGCCTTGAAGGATTCCTTATGTAACCAAGAGCTGACGTTGTGTGCCTTTACAAAACACTAGAATATAAATAGAGAGACACATGTCCTTGTTCTCCTGAATATTCAAGATCTGGTTGTGTGGCCCCTGACATTTCTTTACAGCTAAGTTATACGACCTATAACTCACCCTCATGTCCTGGCGCAGACTGTATGATACTCATGGCTCTCACTGGAACACAGATGAGATTACTGCTGCAAGAGAAACATGAATGACTGACTCCCTGTCTGGTCTGTCTGAGAACTTACTGATACTAGAGAACCATGACTCTGTGATGTATTTTGGATACCCAATCGCTAGTGAGACTCTCAACCCTCTACCATGAACAGAGAGGAGTCACCAGCTATGGGTAACACATGTCTGTTCCTTGTGAAAAGTCTGTGATTGGGACACTAAGAGTTAAAGGAGGCATTTCATTCAAAATGAACATGGTGTGAGGAGGAGAGCACAGATACCAGGAAATCCACCATCCATTATAGAAATGTCATTAACAAATTTTAGTCACTTGTTTAAGGAGCCTATCCATAATGGAGTGCACTTACCCACAACCCATTATGTAGAAGTAAATTAGGCCAGCCCAGTGAAAACCCACAGCACTCCATCAGTTGCAGGAAACAGTAGAGGATGCGCTCCAGGGCCGACTTTCTACTTCATAGCGAAACATGGCTTCCCTTTGCCATGCAGTACCCCAGCCGCACAAGTCCAATGAGTCATGCAAGGACAGCTATTTTGCTTCTTCAGCCTTGCATGGCCCATTGTTGATGCAGGCTGGGGTAGTATAGGGATACATCCACGTAGAAAGTGCTCCTGCATGCTCTGGGGCAGTGATTCAGCGACGCTCAGGCTCCACCACACATGACAGGGGAAAAAAGCTATCTCAGGTTTGTAGGATGTGCGGCAGTAAGAGGATCATCGTGGCAGCTTCTGGAGCTGGAGAAGGTAAGAATACAAATGTATGTGCATGTATTTGTGTGTATGCATGCAAGGGTTTATTTCAGTGTAACAAGGGAGTGAAATACATTACAAAACACAATATTTAATGAGAGCAGTGGAGGGAAAAGGAAGGATGGATGGACCTACTATGCCTGGTGAGTATTCAGAACGTGCAAGTGCAGCTGAGAAGAGGGCAGAGGGCGTAAGTGCTGGGGAGTCCGGGCTTATGTGTGAGCCATAGATGAAGTGCGTGGGTTGTTGAAGTACCAGGGTCCACGTTGGGAGTAGGTGCGATCCTCCAGGGTGGAGGGTGTGCCAAGGCAAGTGCTGAGGGTAGACAGGAGCTGGGCCGATTGGGTGTGGGAGGTCAGGGGCACCGAGGATGGATAAGGGCTCCAGACACCAATCACAGCAACTGTGGAATTAGCAGAGAAGAGAAGAAGGGAAGGAGGAGGTGAAGAGGAAAGTCTTAAGGAGCTTCCAGAATTTAAGAAAGTCCTGCCCAAGGTGCAGAGGGGTGGGGGGGGCTCTCCATACGAGTGAGCCAGCTGAGGAAAGCTATCAACCACCTATGCTCTGTTTAGCAAAATGCTTTACATACAAAGAGTTGGTGCCAGAGGAAGGTAGTGGTCTAGAGGGAGAGTATTTAGTACGATAAAGTTGAAGATAGTGTGGGCCCTGGGCCCAGGCAGCCTTGTGGATGATGCAGAGGGATTTGAATTCAATCTGTGCAGCAACTGGGAGTCAAAGAAGACTTTTTAGAGCAGGAGAGATGCCGTCCCTGGGTTTAAGGCCAAGAATAAGTCTTGCTGCTCTATTCTGTGTTCTTGCATAAAAGTGCTACGGTGGAGGAAGCACTATTCAGACAGGCTGCATAGACATATTTTCTTACAGTTTGGGCATAGCGTTTTACTGCATTGCCGGCAAAGAATATGATCATGTTTTCTATGAAGGGGCACATTGGAGCAGGGAGTATGGGCATGTTTTCTTACAGTGATATGACATTCTTTTACTGGTAATTTGGGTAAAACCAATGTGATCAGTGCTCTTGCAGGGGCATACTGGCCTTCATTGGTGCAGCCTCAATGGGCATGTTTTCTTAGAGTGGCATGGCATTTTGAATGGCATTATAGGCAAAGCCAACATGAGGAGTGTTCTTATGTAGCCATACTGGCTTACATTGAAGCCACAAGTGTGGACATGAGTTCCTATAAATCAATCTCATTTTAACTGCCGTTATGGGCTAAGCAAACATGAGTATGTTCTTATGTGGGAATAGTGGACATATCGGGGCAGTCAGCATGGACACATTTGAGCATAACAAGCAGGAACATGTTTTTTCACACTGGCAGAATACTGGCATATATTGTAGGCAAAGTCATTATGAAAATGCATTGAAAAATGTCCTGCGTACAGTTGGTAACTTGCCATCTAGTGGATTTTTCCATGTGCTACCCTACAAAACCACATGTAAACTGGGTGGCATTTTACCTGCTTTTTTGCAGAAAGTGTGTGGTAAAATTCACCAATTAACTGATTATTTAACAAAGTTTCTCATGGGGAGAACCCCTCAATCTCCATTTGGTTTTTGGGGTAGCTCACTGTGCTCAGTCGCTTGTGTACATTCATGGGGCATGTTTATGCCCCTTCAATTAAAACAATTCACCAGCTTCAACTGCACACAGTTATCTCAGAATATGCCCATGCAATTAGGAGTTCACAAAATAAACATATACTTGTCTTCCATCTTAAGATATGCATCCGTTTAAGGGAGAGTTAATGGGTGTTATCCAATCCAGTGGGGCTAGGGGGAGGTCATTGTCCTGTTTGTGTGCCTCATTAGCTAGCCTTGGAGACTCGTAGCAGTGCAGGGAGAATGATTTTTCTCGTTCAATGACATTTTCTAGGACACCCAATGACCGATTGGAATTCCACAGTTGTTTCAGGCCAGGTTCAGAAAGACCAGTGTGCCAACTGAGGAACCTTTACCCAGGCCAAATGGGCTGTAGTGGAAAACACAGCTCATTGCTGTCGTGAGCACATTGACTCTCGGGCTGGTGAGCAGGCCTGCTACACTGGCCCAGATCCTTTCCGTATTCACACACATGCTCCACAGGACCCTGCCAAGTAGGCTCCTCAAAACACAAAGTTCGGTTCTGGAACTAGGACGCCCTTTGCTCATTTCACATGAGACTCTGACTAGCCACAGCCCCGCTTCCACTTCACTCCGTTCCCCCTCCATGCGTCAGATGTAGAAACATAGCACAGCCCCGTATCACAGCATTCAGCCACTCCAGTCATTCCCAACCTTTCAAAAAATGTATTACGGGTCTTCTACATTTTAGTCTAACTTGCACTTTCCATTGAAATTCATTGGGCAACTAAAGTCACAGGTTTTTGCTGGTGAAAAATAAACTCACAATTTTTTGCCCTTGCACCAAAGCCAAAAAATGGCCTGTTGAAAGATAAGAAATCCCCTTGGTTTGGTCTGTTAACTCTCATATAAAGTGAGGGACCACATTCCTACATCCTCAGTCGCCCCACAGCAAGCTTGACCCTGGCCTTGCTTGAGCCTCCCGAATGCCTCCAACCATCGGATGAAAATTCTCCGAAGGCCAAGCTTCAGATGCTCCTGTGTGCCCCTAATGCCTCAGTTGCAAGACACCCTCCAATTCCTCTTCCTTGCTCCCAGCCCTGCAAGCCACTAACCCTTAGATATAACGTGTTCTAAGATTCCCGCCAGGATCTGCATATCCAACACCCAGAGGAAACTAATCATCCGATGCCATTAGCCACGGTAACTATCCAGCACTCAGTTTGCCCAATACTCAATTGCCCCTACTGTCCTGCGGGACCCCAACCGGAAGACACCATCCTTACCCGGGCTGTCCCTTCACCATACATGACCGCAAGCACTGCATGACCCTTCCAGCCCACATGACTTTCCCATGCCTGCATGCCTCTCCATCCCTGGAAGCAAGATACGCCTTGCCTTGAATGCCAACCAACTGTGAGTGCTCAATACTCAGATGGCGATAGTCCAGCATGCTTGCCAGGTTTCCATGCCACCTTCTTTCATGCCTCACTGTCTTTGATCTTCACCAGCCATTCATTTTAAATTTCTATTCGTATTTATTTGTGTTAGGTCATATAGTGTTTCAATTAAACGTGACGTGAAAAGGAGGACATAACATAATATATTGAGTGTGTTAATTGACTGTCAGTTTAATAGGCATAGGTTTACAATGATGTGCAGCGCCGAGTCATATTTCTGTGCCTCTCACATCGTGGCATTCTTTTCCTCTGCAAGTGTTCCGCATCACCCTTTGCAATGTATGTTTGATCCTTCATGATGGTGCAGGCACTTCCACACGCACAACGTGAGTTTGGGAGGATCTCGATTACAGTCTGTTTTAAAAAAAATGTCTTGTTAGTTTGGTCTATTAAGTGGTGCTTCAGTGACACCTATGAGCCAAAACTATTGCATTACAGTACAGCTGGGTGGGAGATGGCATGTGAGAAGTAACACACAAGGTTGCAGGTGTTGTTTGGTTATTTACCCACCCATTGATTGATTGCCCATGGCTCCCCCACCCACTGCCTGCCCCTCCCCTCCCCAAAACACATTCCTGGCAACTCTTTAATCTCACTCCATCATGCAGTCACATCAAATTTTAGCCTGCCAGAGTTATTTCTAAGCCGTCTGATGAGTGTTAATGGCTTAATTACAGTAGAAAAATGGCTAATGGTTTAATAAAATGTCTTAGCCAAGTGGCCTTCAGCCAATTGATTATCATCTGTACCTTTCACGGATGTCCTATTAAAAACAAGCATTGCCAAAGCCATTAGTTGGAGCTTATGTATAGGAATAATTAAAATGGGGGACTTTGCCAGGAATGCTATTGTATGTCCAGGTAATCAAATCGTTTTCCACCTGTTGCAATCTTATGTCCAGGTAGCATCATAATATCAGTGCCTAGCAAATGCCTAAACAAAAGCCCAAACTGTTGGTTGTTTTTCTTTTTCGTGCTGTCCTCACTGCAAAGAAGCCAATGGCGCCCTTATTGTTTAAAACGTTAATACCCCTCGTCTACTGATAGTTTCTACCCACCCTCTGACTATGGTTTCCAGAGTGCCCCCCGCTTAAGTACACTACACGCCTGCCCTTCCAACCTGAATGCGACAACATGATTGCTGTGCAGCAATGGCCGCTGAAAAGGATGCAGTGAAAACAAGATAGTGTAAAGAGGCCCTCACTACCTCATGAACAACTGTGAAAAGGGAAGAAGGTAGATGATAGGCGTTAAGGGGGAGGGATAATGAGATAGGGCAAGGAAGGTGTGCCTGCAAGCGTGAAGATGTGCTGTTTGTGGGCAAGTTTGAATGCTGGAATGGTGACCATGTACCTAATTTCGAGAGGGATTGAGTTCAAGTGGTATGGAGCAGGGTGGGTGGTGGAGAGTGAGGTTAAATAGTGCATTGGAGCAAGGAGCACAGGGGGTGAGTGTCAGGAGAAAGAACTAGCCAAGTAGATAGGGGAAGCCCCTGGATAGTGTGGCAGGTCAAAAAGAGGAGACAAGCCTGGACTTGTCATTTTTAACAATAGTTTTAGTAGAAAAATGCCTTCGTTTTCCCCTTCCGTGCCTAACAAAACGAACCTGGGTGTTTGTCATCTGTTTGTAAGTCCAAAAGGAAAGAACGTCTGTCCTCGGTCCAAAACTAAGCTACCCTGACCCTACCACTAAGAAAAACAACAAATGCCCAGGAGAATGACTCCCTTCTACTGGAGTGACTTCTTCAGCTTTAATATAGAATCTTCTGATAGTTCTTGGCTATCCATTACATAAATGTATTCAGTTCACTTAGGTAACTTTTCCAACTCCCTGGCTTCCCCTTCTCCTGGTTTTGCAAGATCCAGGAGAAGGGGAACATCTTTGGAAGTCTCTCTTTCTCTATCTTCTGAAAATTATGACCAATCTCCTTATTGTTTCAGTTCTCAGTCTTCCTCTGGTTATTTGACCTCTTCCAGGGACGAGTATGATACTCTAAGTCAATCTCTCACAGGGACGAATATGATATGCTAAGTAATGATTCTCAATCTCTTGTTCACTTGCTCTCTCACTTGGACGTTTACGATAAACCCAGTAATAATTCTCGCTCTCTTGGTTACTTGCTGCATTACTGGGAGGAGTAGGATGAGCCCAGTAATGAGCCTCACTCTCTTGGTTATTTGCTGTATTACTGAGACGAGTAGGAAGAGCCCAGTAATGATCCTCATTCTCTTGGTCACTTGCTGTATTACTGGGACAAGTAGGACGAGCCCAGAAATGATTCT
The DNA here is from genome assembly GCF_040938575.1 of Ambystoma mexicanum. Taxonomy (NCBI): domain Eukaryota; kingdom Metazoa; phylum Chordata; class Amphibia; order Caudata; family Ambystomatidae; genus Ambystoma; species Ambystoma mexicanum. Next base: position 881,370,980 of record NC_090934.1, read on the forward strand.
CACTCTCTTGGTCACCTGCTGTATTACTGGGACGAGTAGGATGAGCCTAGTAATGATTCTCATTCTCTCGGTTACCTGCTCTATTACTGGGTCGGGTAGGATGAACCCAGTAATGAGTCTCACTCTCTTAGTTACTTGCTGTATTACTGGGACTAGCAGGATGTGTGTTTAACTTGTTATATTCATCTTGGTTACTTCTGTTAATATAATTATGCCACTGATGACTTGTATCCCTTTCACTGGGACGAGTCGGATTGTCCCACTCGTTTTAGTCGTTCTTCTTTCTGTAACAATCATGATTGTGCCATATATTCTATGGAAGTAAGTAAAACAATCTTTATTTCAAAGCATATTAAAACTTCATTAAAGACATAAAGGACATATCAAAAACTTGCAACACAAGCTTTACAAAATGCAATATTAAAACTATATGACTACATTTACAAATATGCTTATATTAACACCCTGCCTAAATTACCAACACTGAGCCCCTTGTGTCTTGTCCAAAATAGCAGGGACTTCAGGCCTTTGCGGTCATCTATATAATCCAACCTAAATTCTTGGTGGAGCAAATGGGTTGAGGTACTCTTTAAAGCCCCCAAAATATTTTGAAGGAATCTATTTTCCTTCACCTGTATTGGAGGTGCTGAGGACTGACCCTACTCTTCAGCCCCGTACACACACGACACAATAGGCCTAGCCCGATAGATGTCAAGTGGGGTGTTGATGACTGACCCACCCATTTGTAATCCAAACCTATGTAATGCTCCACAGGCCTGGGTACATTTCTGTGATGTCTCATAATGTGGTCAACCCAATTTGACTTGCTATTAAATGTCACCCATACATGGGTATATTTTTTGACCCAGTCCGTTAGACTTCTTTACGTTAATTGACAGGTCCCTGCATCCGAATCACTCGGCATAGCCAGTGACCAATTTCTGCAGTGCTGCCCGAGTACGTGCCTGCAGAACAACATTGTCTGCGTAAAACAGCACAGAAAAGATTCTCCCCACGGCTCTCGCCATGTCCTTGGTTACTTTGTTTAGTTCCACTGCCAGAGTACTGATATAAAGGTTAAACAGCAGAGGGCCAGGACACACCCCTGCCTGACCTCTCGCCATAAACTAAACGAAGAGGATAGTTTACCTCTGTCGCCTAGTCTCACTGATGCTCTAAGATCAGTATAAAGTGAAATCAGTACATTTAGAATGGGCACTGACATGCCCATTGTTTGTAGCAAGCTCCATAACCTTTTACGGTTTACCCTATACAAGGCTTGACTCAGGTCTATAAAGCCCAAGCAGATTGTAGAATCATAACCTTTGGTGTACTTTTCCAATTTCAAACTTAGGTTTCAGGACCTGTTCTGCTAAAACAACTCCTGCCCTGAAGCCGTACTGTTCCTCTGGCAGAATGTGGTTTAGTTGAGCCCAATTAACATTACAAGTCTGAATCACCATGCCCACATTTCGCAGTGGAATCGATCAAGGATATTGGCCGATAGCAGCTTGGATCCAATCTGTCCCGTTTAAAACAGAGGGATTATTATATATTCCTTCCAGCTGTCTGGAAACTTATTACTGGCCACAAGTGCATTAAATATTTTTGTGAAAACCGGCACCCAGATAAGGTAGTCCTGCCTATATACATTTGTTGCCACCTGACCTGGGCCCGGTGCCTTGCCAGGACTATTTTTATTTTTTTTATTTGTATTGTTCATTTATAACGTGCTTAATACCAGCGAGTGGTTTCTAAGCGCGGGATCGGGATTCAAACCTGTGTTGCGCCGCGTTGCCTTGCTTCCAAGATAAATGCATTGACCCTGAGCTTCCTCTCCAATAGAAAATAGGGCTTTGCTTACTTCCTCAACCTGAAACTCCAGAAAGGGTTTGGTAGTAGGGGAAAGATCCTGGTGCAAACTGCTTAAAATCACCAGATCATCTCCCTTGCCCTTGAGATTAAACAGCCTGGCGAAATGATCAATCTAGGTCATAGGTGTGGAAACCAGACACATGTTGTCTTTTTTGGCCGTTTACCCTGGAAACTATCTTCCAGAAGTCACTTGTGTCTGATTTTTTTGTCTGCTTTTTCGGTATTACTCAAATTGACCTTTTACAATTGACCTTTTGTCCTAATTGACCTAATTATAGTGGTCCTAATTGACCTTCTGCACAATTGACCTTTATATTAATTTAGTTATTTTATATAAGTATTGGGTTGTTTTTGGATTATAAATAATATAAGGGGATTGGGTGGGGGATTGCAGAGGGGGTTTTGGAGTGGGTGGTGGGTTGTGGGGGGTTTCCCCCGCATATGTGTCCTAATTGACCTTTTAAATTAGGTACATTCTCCCGAGGTCAATTAGTATGCATTCGCTTTTTCCACCTGCTGTCAACGCTTGCGCTTCCACACTTCTTTGGCCTGTTTCAGTGCAATTTTATATGACTGCCTCGCCATGGCCATACATATTTTATTTCTATTCAAATTCTTTGCTATCTCCAGAAGCTTGATATTCATCTTTCTTCATTCCTGATTATACCATAGCAAGTCAAGATTCACCCGCTTGCTAGGCCAGTGGGCAGTCGTCAAATTTGACTTGCAGATATCAATAATACTATTGAATGCTTTTAAATGCGCATTATCCAATTTAGTGCTGGACACACATATCTCAATTGATGGAAGGCATGCAGTTATTATATTACTTGAGCAGGATTCCTTATCCATGGCTGCCTATTTTAACAGCCTCCTTCTATTGTGTGTGGGGTAATCGCCATCAGGCTGAAAGATGAATTTATTGTTGAGGCCGCAGAATACTGACAATATCATGGGGTCGTCAGCACTCTCTGCGTGTTGCTTGATTTTTAAATCCTGCAAAAGATGGCAATCATATGCATACACTACAAAGAAATCTATTGTCGATTTGCGTAGTGCTAAAGGTGTATTGCCCCGGCGTATCTGCTGGTAATCTTCCATTTACAGATCGCAGGCCCTATTTAAAGATCCATCATTCATAATCGGTGGTAATATGTTAACAGCTGTTTCTATTTCCTGCGTTACAACCTTTGCTAGCAGACAATTTCCAAGCCTTATATTAAAGTCGCCCCCTATAATTATGAATACATTTACAGTGCATTTGACAGATACAGGAATGCTTGAACTAAATAAGGCAGTCAATAAGGAAGCTATATCAGGACCCTGGCATATGCGGTGTGAAGCATTATAAAAATTGATGACAGATATCGGACACTCCATACCAATAGTAATATTAACCTGTAGCACTGTGACAGAGACATATTATGGACTACGGGTGATACCAGTATGGGCTCTTACATATGTTGCAAGACCTCCTTTATTTGTGCCTTTTTTACTCGTGATTGGTGTAACATGGTACCCAAGAACATTTGGAAGCTGTATGAGTGTTGATCGTCCAAGTCTTCTGCAATAACAATACAAAAAATCAGATATGTATTCAATAAATTCCGGATCCGCAAGCTTGCTCTTCAGACCAGCTATATTCCAGGATAACACTCATAAACACCCTTCCACCACACTCAGTGATGTTAGACCCCCTCTGTTGAGAATAGCCGTGGGCTGTATTGTACACTGGATCCCTAGCCTGTGCTGACAGTTTGGTTCTGGTTGAGTAACAGAACTCTCTCCAGAGTTGATGGAGCCATATCTATCAATTCTTCTGAACCAGAGAGAATCCTGTGTACCGGCCCAGCCTCTTTGCACCGTGAGCTCATCAGCACACACATCATTTCCTTCCTTGATCTATAACCCCAGAATTGGTCGATAGCAATGTTCATGCAGGTGACATTGCTTGGCTCCTTTATCCAGGAAAACCTTGATGCCAGCGGATGAGAGAATTTTGCACTTGTTCCAAAATATATTACGTAGGGTATCATCTGCAAATGTCGCTTTCACACTGCAACCACCACAGTAGATACAGTCCAACAATATTCGTAGTAAGGGTAGCATCTGATTTGAGCTACAATTATTCCTGGGTGTTCCCTTAATACTTTGTCTAGCCTCCTCCTGTATGTGTTCTTATTGCCATGAAAACAGCCTTTGAATCTACAAATGAGATTTTGCTTTCTCCAGCCATCCAGTTGGTCCGCCTGGGTGCATATTCCAGAGTCCTGCATTCCTTTACTTATGCCTGTGCAGAGGGCCATGCTATTGCATGTCATTGGTTCAAGTACACGGCTACCAACCTGATACTCCGTCAATGCCTAGAGTCGATTGGCGGCAGCATTATTAGAAGTAGTAGATTTAGAACCCAGCAAATCCATCACAGCTTGCAGGTTACACAGCCCACTACTTTCACCAATATGGATCTACTTCTTTGACTTCTTCACTTCACTTAAACGGGGGATAGACTGTCCTCTTGTTCATTGGGCCTCTTTGTTTTAAGTTGCACGGGGTGAGATCCTCTCCTTACAACACCATCACCAGCTACCTCGGCATCCTGCACGTGGTTCCGCTTTGGGGCACTATCTAGCCCCCTTACAAAAGTTTTTTTTTATCATATATCGGCCTGCTTTCATTGACTAAATCATTCATTAAGTTGTGGATTTTCTCTAAATGGATTTGATCTTGTATACGTTCTTCTCTAATAGAGCTGACAGCTTGCAATATGCCCTTGGCCATAGCCTCCAACCTAGAGAGGTCCCACCGAAAACCATGTATGCTTTGGTAGTGCTAGTCTGCATTTCCTATGGCTTTTATCCCTCTCACTGGGATGAGTCGGATTGTCCAACTCGTTATATTCGTTCTTCTTTCTGTAACGATCATGACGGTGCCATACATTACATTTCTTTTTTTTTTTTTTTTTTGCTTTCAACCTCAAGGGTTTTAACAAAAGGTTGCTAGTTTCCGTTTAGATCCTTTGCCTGCTACGTAGCAACACCACTGATAGAGTAGAAGAGTTTAGAGTGTTGGTGTTAGTGTGTTTTGGTGGCTTTGTGGAGAGCTTGGCGTTTCACTTTGGACAATAGTGACTTTTTTGAGTGCCACTTCAAGAAATTTGGCCGCTGCCCTTGACCATCTGGCCGAGTCTCCTGCTATCATTCTACACCAACAAGATTCTTTGTCGAGGCTTGCAGACTGGTCGCTCAGTGGTGTCAGAAAGGCGTGCCTTTCCTTTGTTAGGCCTTAACAGGATGTCAGAAGGTGGCGGATTGATTCTACTTCGTTTTGGATAGCACAGAAACGACAGTCTTGTGTCGGTACAAGAGCTCTGATGAAAAGGATTTCTCTTGTAGGAAGTAGATTTAGGCGAGCCCGCATGAAGCTTTTTCTTAACTCTTTTTCCGGGAATCTCTCGCAGTATTTTAATGGGACTTTTAGCCTGTTGTGCGTTGTTGGTAGATGTTTTAGCGATTTGTAGGACTGGCTTTTTTCAATTGAGTTTATCCAGTCATGCTGTTCCAATTTGGTCTTTACTCGCCCTGGATTGTGGATTAGCGTTTCTTCGTCACATGCTACCTCTTCTAATTTTGCTTGAATTTTTGCGACCCAATCCAGTAGTGGTTTACAGGATCCCTTGTTGATCTCGGAGGAGACCACCTGGAAAATTGGAGGTGAATCTGGGCTCAGGATTTTTCGATACAGCTGAGTGGCATTCTGTGTTACCGCCTCCGCTAATGAAGCCAGACCTAGATCTCTTCTAATCGCTGGCATCGGTGCTGCTTTTGGCAACCCCAGTACTGATTTCCAGACTAGACCTTCCAGCTGAGTCCATAGTTCTTCTTCCAAACACAAGTTTGCCGCCATCCCGTAGGTTACTGCAGGAACCACTTTAGATTTGTAGAACAGGATTGTAGGGGACCACAAGAATTTTCCAAACTTTCTGTCTATTGCACGGGCTTGCGCAGTTAAATTTCTCATTTTGTCCCATAGTGTTTTTTGATGCGAGTTCTCTTTTAAAGAGTTGTCGAGCTGGATTCCCAAGTATTTATATTCGTTTACTTGCTCGATTTTTGCCTTTTCCATGGTCCAGCAGTTGTTGGTTTGTTCTTTCTTCGACGCTTTGGTCCATATTAGGATTTTTGTTTTTGATATATTTACTGTTAAGTTGTTACTTTCCATGTACGTGGTTAGGTTTGTCAATTGTCTTTGTAGGCCTATCGGTGTCTGGTCCAAAAGGACCAGGTCGTCGGCGTACCACAGTCTTGATATCTGCTGGGCACCTACTTTCGGCGGAAAAGATCGCAATGTTCTCTCTGAATCTTGGAAGTCTCCAATAAATGCTATAAATAGCGCTGGCGCCAGTGGGCATCCTTGTTTAACCTCACGATTAGTTAGGATCCTGTCAGAGAGCGTGCCTTGCCAGCTTAGGCGGACCCGAAGCGATGTTAAGGTGTGAAGAGCTATTATGGGCTCAAGCACCGGACCTGGGCAATTCCATGTTATTAGCTTCGACCAAAGTCGGTTCCGATCTACCATGTCGAACGCTTGGGATAGGTCCACCATCGCCAAGAAGACCTTGGGTGCTCCACTTTTTACTTTCGCTTTTATAATATTCAGGATCAAGAGGTTTATTGTTGTGCCTGCCCCTTTCTGGAAGCCTGTTTGAAAGATGTCTGCCGAGGGAGAATTTCTGGCCCAGTTCTTGAAATGAGGCAGCAAAAGTGACGCAAAGATCTTGCCGATGATATCCAAGAGTACTATTGGTCTATAGTTTGCCGGGGCACTTTTGTTTCCTTTCTTGAAAATTGGGACTAGAACTGCCTCTGTCCACGTTTCTGGAATCTGCCTCTGAGTTTGACATTGCTTAAATAATTCACTGATGGCATAGGCCCATTCCATCGGGTGTTCTTTAAGGTCTAGGTTTGACAGCCCATCCGGGCCCGGAGCTCTCGATGCTTTTAGTTTGGTAATTATTCTAGAGATGTCTTCTGCGTCGGTCAAGTTGATCCATTGGTTTGTGCTCGGCAGCACGGTCCGTGGTTCCCGGGTTAGCGGTGCTTGGTATAGATCTGTAAAGTGCTGTATCCAGCTTTGTTCTGTTACTGAGTTTGAAATCAATGGTACGGTCTGGCCATTAGCAGTTTTTAATAGTGACCAGAGTTCTCTTGTATTTCTTGAGGCGAGAGTGCGTAACATGGCTTCAGCATCGTTTTGATATAGCATTTGTCGTTGTGTTTTTAGCCATGATTTGTAAGATCTCGCTAAGGAGGCGTGGGCGGACCACAGAGCGGCTGTTTTCGTTCTTATTGCCAATCGTTTGGCTTTTTTTACTTCTCGTTGTTTTTCGGCCACTGTGTTGTTAAATGCGTGGTTATGTGGAACCTGGGTTCGTGGTTTCCCGTTGAAGGACACTTTGTGGGCTACCAGTAGGGATGTATATTCAGGTCTTGTTGGCTTCCCCGGCTCCCGGTCGTGGGTCCTTTTTAGGTTTTCTCTGAAGGCTGTAATGTCTGATGCAGTGAGCCGGAGGCGATTTTGCTGTTTATTTGTCTCCACGTCTGGTAGATACTTAGATCTTTCCAGCAAGGCTCCGGTCCATGTCATCTGAAGCAGGTTGTGATTGCTTTCAGTCATTTTCTTTACTCTGTAGTCCACGAAATAAGGAATCAAACTTTCCGAGATAAATATATAATCTAATGTGGCCGAGGATTCAAGCCTTTCCCATGTTGGAATTTGGGGGTCTCCATCGCCTAGCTCTGCCGCGTTGTAGAATTTTCTCGATTTCATTAGGTTTCCCCACGCGCGGCCCCTTTCGTCGTCAAGGAAAGTGGCCGTTTGAATTGCGTTCTTCGATGAGTCGACCTTGCACTTTGCGTTCAAGTCGCCGCAGATTATGATATTTTGGACTTTCCTGTCCATCGTTATTTCATCAATGCTCTCGGCTTTTGAGTTACAAAAATCATCTGTTGTTGTTCTTTCTGGATTCCAATAAAGATTTAATATTGCCAGGTCGGAGTTTTCCCAGGCTTCTTGTGCATGATTGAAGTGGAGCCAAGTAGCTAGTGACGTCAATTTGCCGTAGCTCGCTGTGAGTATGCCCTTTGAGGTGAGTGCTGAGCCTACTCAAACGGCGGTCAGTATGCCCGCTGAGGGTCGACCAGCGTTAATTCTGGTTGCCCGGGATATTTCGATTTCGTATCTGTCTAGGGATGGTTTGGTCGTTAGCCAGGTTTCCTGTAGACAGATCACGTCAAAGGCGGCCAAGTTTAGGTCGTTTGCTCTGGTTAGGTGGCGGTGTTCTCTGGTATTCCACGATGCCATTTTTAAGGTGCTGTTGTGGCACTGGGTCAGTGGAGTTGAGATTATCTTTCTGGCTTCAGAGGGACCCGCTGGTCGTTGCTATATTTTTTGTTGTCGGGAGAAGGTATCTGTAAGCCAACTCTATGGTTTTGAGGTAGATACTTCTTTAGATTCTCTTCTTGCCGGGGTCGCCCCTCGTTCTGAGTGTCGGTTCTCGTGATGCCTCTCATCGCACCTGTATTTGCTAGTGCTAAGTGCTGACGTTCTCCGGTTCCGTTTGTTTAAGTATTCTGAGTCGGCTATTTTTCCCTCCCACTCCATTCTCCTCTCTGGCCTTCTGGGGTTGGTGGACGGGGGAATCCTGTCTCATCGGCTCTCCGGATGCTCTCCTTCCTCTCTCTCTCTCAGTCTCTGGTCTATTTTTGGTTTCGCGAGCAGTTGAATTTTGAGACCTAAGCGCTGGAGATCTTTTGTTATTTCTGGAGTGATTGTACTTGTCGCCTTGCTTCTGATATGAAGATATGCTTTAGCTCTATGTTCTCGATGGTAAGGCTCAATTAAGGTGAGGTAGTCAGATGTTATATGCCGGAGGTTTTCAGTTTTCCCTAATAATCTTAGGACTGTTCTTCGGTTGAGGACCAGGTAGCTGTCTTTGGCTGATGTTTGCTCTAGTTTGAAGAGCACTGAGTCTGCCAATTTCGAGTTTTTTCTTGTTTCTGCCTCCCGTGCTCTCGTATAGTTCTTAAATGAGTGCGCTCTGGGTCTCGGAAAACGTGAGTTTGGATTTGGTCTCTCTTCTCATTCTCTCTTTGGTCGGTCCTCTTCAATTTCGATTAGATTCTTTACGGCTTCGAGGACTGTGCTTGGAGAGTCTGAGCGCGCCCTATTCTTAAAGTCGACCGGCTCTCTAGCTGGACGCCCTGTTTTGGCAATAGAGGGTGTTTTTTCTTGCACGGTTGCGGCGACTATGGTTTTTTTTTGGGTGCTCGCTGTGTTTGTGATCGCAGTGGTAGCTACCATTTCATCTTCTAGGTGCTGAGAGATGTCCATTAGATCCGCAGACGAGTCTTGGGCGTTGCTTATTATTAGAACCACAGCTTGCTTCTCGTTTTCCTGCGCATTGCATGGTGTCGATCTGCTATTTGTATGTTGTCTTGAGGCTGTTTGTACATTGGTGTTGGAGCTCAGTTGGGAGTTTGGTTCTTTGGGCTTTGTTTGTTTACATAGGTTAGAATTTTGAAGGTTTTTCGCTCTTCTTTGTGGGCCGGTTTTTGATTGTTTGGATTCGGAGTCCGCTGATGCGAGCGTGGCCGGTTTATTTCCCGTTTTGATGAAAATTGGGGCCATGTCCGGTTCCTTCTCATGCTCATCCGTCTGAGTTGACTTTGAGGGGGCGGATTTCATATTTTCGGCCTGGTACGTTCTGATTTTAAGGATCTCCTCCATCAGCTTGTCTATTTTTTCACCCAAAGTAGACTCTCTAGATTTAGATTTCTGGTCTGCGGCAGTTAGGTAGCCCTCAATGTAGGACAATTTTCCTTTCATATTGCTTATCATGGCTGTGTTATTTGTCAGCGCCTCGTGAATGGCTTCATACAATTTCCCAAATGGATTTAGGGCAATTGTAAATGCCGACATGATGGACAGCAGGTCAGTTTTCTTTTTTGTGGGAGACTCTTTATCTGTGAAGCTTGTTGTTTCACTTGGTCGCCGTGGTTTGGTTGGGGTTTTTGTAACTTTGTTAGGTGAACTATGGTGGGATCTCTCTGAGGATCTTCTTACTGTGGACGGTGTTTCACCTTGGATGATATATGGAGGTTCGTTCGAGCGTCTCCCAGGCTTGCTCACAATGTGCGGCCGGGCCCATGCAAAGTGATCTTCGGCCTGGCCATTCGTGATACCGCTTATGGTCCTTTCTTTAGCCAGGGATTCTGAGGAACTCATGGTTACGCTGGGCGTGGGAGGCGTGATGTTGTGGCCGTCTTTTGCTGAGTCGATGTTATTTCCTTCTAGGAGACTTTCTTCTCGCTGAGGCAATTTGCCGTGTGTCTCGTAGTCGAGCTGATTGGATTTATTTTTTTCTACCCCGTTTTGGTCCCCAAATAGGTCTTGTTGTGCTTGTGGGGCGTTAGTTCCCTTTGGGGTTGGTGCAATCAGGTCTGTTTTTCGCGCTTTAGTCCTCTGAGGTGGTTCTACAATCGCCTCTAAAATTTCCGCGTCGGACAGCTCTAGGTCCTGGTCTAATTTTCTCTTGTGTTGAATTAGAAAATATTCTTTTAGGGAAGCAGATATTAGGGGGGCGGCAGACATTTTGAGCCTCCCTGGTTTTTCAATGTTGTTTTCCTCTGCTTCTTTGCTAGTGGTTTTTCTAGGAACAGACGTGGCTTCGGTAAGGCTTTTGTATGAGAGTTTTTTTCAGTCCTATTCATGATTTCGGATAAGTTGTCGTTTCCTTCTTGGGACGACTCCAATGGTTCGGCGACTGACAGATGTTCAATTTCGCCTACCACGCTAATTGTGGCTTGTGTGGGTTCTTTAGCCTGATCTAGGGGCGGATCTGTGTTAATCAGGACTTGGTTGCCGGACCGCACCAGTGAGGTCCTCTGGTCTGCGGTGCCCGACTCCTGGGACATTTCAAATACTGAGTCATCTGAGGAGAGAGTTTACTACTCGTTTTCGGTGTCCCATGAGTCATTGGAAGCAATGTTTATTTGGGCGATTTTTTGTTTCTTCCTTGAGCTTTGTTTTGGTCGCTTTTGGAAGTTTCTTGACAATTTTGTTGATTGATGAACTTGGGCTGTACTCGTCGTGCCCATCCCGGCTGTGACCGGTGATTTCGACGCGGTGTTGTCAGGCTGGATTCTCCCAATTGTAGCGTGGAAGCGCAGTGCGGCTACGGGGAGCCGGTGGAACATTTTGCTTGTTGCCGCTGGGGATAATGTGCAAGCCGCACCCGGCCGTTCAGGGCCCCGTCGAGACCGTCCTCCGACCGTCAGCGACGTGGGCTCCCTCTTCGAAACGGTCAGACTGCCGGGTGCAGCGTGTGTCACGGATCCCTGCTGTCGCGATGAGGAATGTTCAAAGGTGACTTCTTTCAGTGGGGTTTTGTGAGAGTTTTCCACCTCCCGATTAGGCACGGCGGTGGAGTGTACACTTGCGCCGCCCGCTCTCTCTTCCCTCTCTTCGAGCGTCACTACTGTTGTCACGGTCGTGCCTCCCAATGTTCTTGGATTTAGGGGGTGCGATGCCTCGCTCGGAGGTGATGCCGAGTTTACGGGAATCAGTGGGGGGGAGAGGAGGGCCTAAGTCGCTCTCACCACAGGATACCACGTCTATGACGGGGATTCCCCTTGCCGTTTTCCGATTTTTCCCCGACTTGGTTTCTCTGGGGTCTTGAGGGTCTTGTTGCGAGCTCCGCTCGTAGGTCGATTTGCTGCTTCGAAGACGGCGACTCTGGTCGTCGTCAGTCGGTGACAGTGGTGCCATGGCAGCTTGGTTGGAGCTGGGAGTTGTGTGATTGGAGGAACGCACAATATAAAGGCCACTCTTTTATAAGAGGAACCTCTTTACCTTTGGCCGGCGGCCGCCAGACACACTGCTTCGCACACCGCGCCTGCGCGGTGTCTTTGTAGGAAGTCCTTCTCGAAACAGTAGAGGTAGAAGTAGGACTGTGGGAAACAGGAGAAGCAGGAGAATTCACTCAGCGGTCCGTCCTCACCGCTCTCACCAGACACACTGCTTCACAAACCGCACCGCGCTCCGCGCCTGCGTGGTGTCTTTGTAGGAAGTCCTTCTCGAAACAGTAGAGGTAGAAGTAGGACTGTGGGAAACAGGAGAAGCAGGAGAATTCACTCAGCGGTCCGTCCTCACCGCTCTCACCAGACACACTGCTTCGCACACCGCGCCGCGCTCCGCGCCTGCGCGGTGTCTTTGTAGGAAGTCCTTCTCGAAACAGTAGAGGTAGAAGTAGGACTGTGGGAAACAGGAGAAGCAGGAGAATTCACTCAGCGGTCCCTCCTCACCGCTCTCACCAGACACACTGCTTCGCACACCGTGCTGCGCTTCGCGCCTACCCGGTGTCTTTGTAGGAAGTCCTTCTCGAAACAGTAGAGGTAGAAGTAGGACTGCTTAACCTCCGGATTTTAACAATTTCTCAATACATTACATTTGTCTAGTTCGCGGGTCTCCAGCTCTCCCCGTCACCTTCCTTCCACCGGGGCACAGCTTCTTGTCAGGATGTTTCTGTCTCTTGACTGGTTTCCTTCTCGCCACACGTTCCTGTGTATTTTCAAACAAGTGGTATTTGCTCCTGCTGGGATTTCCTTTCTCTCCCTAGCTCGGCCACCACCTTTTTCTAGGGTGTCCCTTCTAAGAATTGGCTTCACCTCACAAGTGGTATCGACTCTGGTTAGGGTTTCCTTGTCCACCCCAGCACCACTTTTTTTCAGGGCATCCCTCCTGGGACTCAAATCCACTTTACAGGCTCTATGTAGTCTGCCCGTTGTACAGAGCATCTCCTGCCCATGTCCGCTGCGGCTCTTTCCCACGGTGGCAAGTAGCATTTCCCTGTGTTCTCCAGCACCAGACTGACAGCTGGTTTGAAACTCCCAGGGTCGCTCTCTCTCCAGTTTCTCCTACTTTTATGTCACTACTCTGGGGCTTCCGCAGCAGCTCATGTAAATTCCTTTTCTGTGTTTCCTTCACATTCATTTTTGCTCCTTTGGGATCCTTAATCCCAGTACCAACTAGGTATGGGTTCTCACATGGAGTGTCACAGTAACAAATATATAGAGATTCTTCTGGTTTTCTCTCAGGAAGATTATTTTAGGGTTGTTGAATGGGTACTGAAGGGTGTTCTTCATTGCAATGGGAGTCCTTATACCCATGGGGGGGGTTCTCTCCTGGTGAGATCCCGCTTACCTCTACCCCTGCGGAGGGTATCGAGTGACAGGCTCACCTCCCTAGCCTCACAAGCAAAGGCTCCCCTGCGGGTGGAAGTGACTGAATCCCACGATTTGCCACAATAGATATGAAGACAGAGAAGAGGAAATTGAAGAGGGGTCCATGGTGCATCAAGAAACAGATGGCATGAAGGTGATCAGGAGAGTTGAGTGAGGCTATCGAGAGTTTGAGGCATGAAGAGGAATGGTCAAGCAAAGAGCCATAAGGGACTCCCAATGGTAGTGGGTGGGTTTGGAGGAATGCAAGTTCAACGAGAAAGTGAAGGATTAGTTGGACAATGGGAGAAACAGACATGGGAAAAGTTCTAGTTGCCGAGCTTACGGAAGGTATGGTGGAGAGGGTGTGATTGACAGTTTCAGTGCAAACATCTGAAGAAAGGATCATTGAAAAGAGCCAGTATTAGAAACTTGGAGACTTGGATCAGGAGAGGTTCCTTGGAGTGTCTGCTGTAGAACCTGGATTGAATGGGTCGCAGAATTTGTTGACCTCAAGGTAGGTGGTGATCAGATTGAAAAGCACACATTACAGAAGGGTGTGGTTGTGTGGGAGAAGGAAGAACATCTAGTAGTTGGTAAGGTTTTTAATCTCAGGGAATTGTTAGGATAGGTATTGTAGTAGCTACTTTGAAGCAAGCATAAAAAGTCCTCAGTGGTTAGAGACAGCGGGTAAACGGGGTGGAGAGGTAAGAGATAGTGAGGGATGCAAGTTCCTTCATTGTTTGCACTACAAAATGATCTACAGAAAGTCAAGCTGAATTGGCTGTCCTGGGGATGGGTGCGAATGGAGTGGTTGGGAGAACAAGTGAAGGGAGCATAAGGTAGGGATGTGGGATGGCAGTACTAAAGAGGATACAGTGCAGGGGCAGTCAGGGTGTCACACTGGAAGGCTCTTGGAGAGGTAAAGTTCAACGTCGTTATGAGAGAGAGAATAGGAGAAAGAGCATGGTCTGGGGGGAGCAGAATGACCTCAAGGATATTGAAGGGTTTGTGAGGGCACGGGTAGAGTGACAAGATGACAGTTGTGTTTGGGAGCTTTCAATGTAGCAGTAGGAGTGGAAAGGGAGACATTGTAGGAGGCAAGGAATAAGGGGGAGCAGGACTTTTACCATCTGAGTAGTCTGTGTCATGTGACTGTCTTGAGTTGGTGAACCTCTGGGGTTATCAAGGGATGAGGGGAGAGGTTATGAAAGTGTAATCTGTGAAATGGTGATCAAAGATGCAGTTGAGAGAAGAATTGAAATCAAGGAAGGTTTGTTTTGATGGAGGCAGCTTGGGACACAGAATGGACCTCACCTCTATTAAATAGGGAGCCATTGAGTCATTGAGTCAGGTTTGAATTTTATTTTAGTATCCTAAGGGGCAAGGGATAGAGTGAAGCAGGGAAGCAGAGACACTGAAGTTCAGAATGGATTGGGCAGATGGAGAGGGGTCATTGGTGAGTATCAACAAGGTGAGGAAGGACAAAAGGATATCTATGGAGTGTGACCAAGTTTCTACTTATACCTTAAGGTATTGGGGGTGGTCATGAGGTCTGGATGCCACCACCCATGGGGTGATGCTGAGCCTGAGCCTGAGGTAGGTGAATGGTGGATCCCCAGGACGCCTCCTCTTGCCCCAGGACTGTGACAAAGGACCGTCATGATGGGCCAGTTAAGGCTGCACCTGCCCCTTCAGTGGATGCTGCAGGAGATGCAGGTTATCAATTTGCCAGTATTGGAATCAATAGGGTTGCAAAGCAATCGACTGGTATCAACCACCAAAAAACAGTAGACTGGTAGTTACCCAAAAAGTACTAACACTAGGTCAGGACTGATCAAAATAAATTGAGAATAGAAAAGTAGCAACCAACAGTTTACAACGGTAGGCTGGTAGCAACCACCAACACGTGTAAAATGGGCCAGTAGAGACCACAGTACTATTATAACTACTTAACTTAGTAAATACAAAATATGAGGGAGCTAGAAGTAAACATAAAGAAGGGGAAGTATTTGGGTTGTGTTACGGCCGAGGTCTCCAAGTCCTGTCCTTGAGATCACTAACCATACCAGGTTTTCAGCATAACCATTGACTTTGCAAATAACACCGATTTAGGTTCACTTTATTCAATGATATTGTGTTTGACTAGCCTGAAAACATGGAGTAGATGTTGCACTTGGGGACCGGACTTCGAGACACTCTGTCGTAAGGACCAGCTGTTTTTAAGTTAGACCTCCACGTTTCTTGCTTTTTTGAGGGAATTGGACAGGTGGTGGTTAGGCTTTTAGCAGAAGTTACTTTCAGGTAATTGAGACTTTCGCTGTGGTAGGAGAATGTTTGGATTTGTTGACTGCTGGACACTGGGATTCTCACCACACAATGATTGAATATCCAGTGAGCATACATCTACGATACATTTATGCATGACCATATCAGAGTCATATACTTTCTAAATTGACTATTTTATACACATAATATGGACCCAAGATGAAGCAATGCTGCATGACAGACTAGTTGGTCTATTGTTTTGGCAAAAATACCTCCATGCCACAAGCTCACAGAAGATGAGCAGGGAAATTCAGCAAGGTGGTTGCGGCAGCACATTCTGTCCACGGAGAAGAGGGGCCAAGGAGAAAGAAAGTAGGGTCATATCTGCCGCACTTCCAGGGCTGAGGGGGTAGTGGTCCCTCCCACTTCGCAATCACTACAATCCCATGGGTGTGTGGTGGAGCAGAACAGGACAATCAGTGAAAATGATCCCCTGTGCTCCGTCAATGCAGCATTGACCGGCTCTTCCTCTCCTCAAACCTCAGGTGGCCAAAGTCCTGACAGTAATTTTGGGGGGGTAAAAATATTTGGGGGCTGTTGAGAGGACATTATGGCCTCATTCTAAATGTGATGATCTTAGGGGACAGGTTAAAAGAGGAGGGTTTTCCCCACATAAATGTACTTTGGAATAAAGTTGTATGGCATTCTGGGGAATGGACCTCTGTGACAAAGTTTTGAAAACACTTTATTTTTTGGTTAGGTATTTGGTCAAGTCGGTCTTTTTGGTTATCTTTAGATGATTGTATTTGCTCTCAAAATGGAAAGTGTGAACGGATAATTGTTCTTATTTGTCGCTGGAAAGGGAACTCAGTCTCCCAAAATGCAACAGGTTTTGTTTTCTTGGTTTTGGACCGTCCGAGTTGGGAAACGGATAGGTGTCTTTGCGTGTATCAGAGTTTCATTAAGGGATCTTTTTCTGTTTATGCCGAATAGCTGGAATCCAAAAGTAGTTGTTTCATCCTGCTCTGGGTACTTGGACTTAGTGCTTTAGTATGCAGCAGGTTCTCAGCAATTCGTTTCTGCAGTTCCTTCTAGAAACTTGGGCTCAGTGTCCCAGTATGGTTCAGGTTCACAGCAATTAATTTCGTTAGGTTACTCTAGCAACATGGATCCAGAGTACAGTTGGTTCTTTCCAAGTAGTTTCTTGAGTTCGCACTGGGAATTTGGACTTGGTAGAGCAGAATGCAGTGGGTGATGAGTAATTTGTTTTTTCACTTCAAACAACTTGAACTCAGGATCTCTGTATGCTACTTGCTCAGCAAGAATATTCTTCACTTCGCACTGGGAACATTGACTCAGTATCGTAGTGTGCAGCAAGTTCTTGCAAGCAGTGCCAGTGAAACACTAGGCAAACTAGGCAGCTGCCTAGGGTGGTGGCTAGCAGAGGGTGCTAAACAGCAGGATTCTTCCACCTGTTCTCATGAATCATCAAAGAGATGTAAACCAGTCTGAGCTATAGTGGATGCACAATGCCCTCCTGAAAATATGGCTGCCCTGCTGCAAACCACAGTGCTAGGAGTCATTAACTTGGCACTAGAAGCTGGTTATTGCCTAATGAAACCTGTTTTCAGTCTGAATAGCACATCGACTGGCTAATGTAAAAACACAGAGGCCTGGAAGAAAAGGTATTGATAGATCAACACTGTCGGACCAGGTCACTCACCCCAGGTAGGTTAGTCATAATAGATCCCTCATGGAACATCTGGAGGCAGAGCATTGGACAGCCAAAGTAGACACATCAGAAGGAGGAGCAGGAGGGAGATATAGTGATGAAACGGGCCTCATTGAAGTCCAGCAACTAGGAGCTGAATGGTCTGTTCCACATAATCTCAAAATGGAATAAAGTGTGCTGTGCTTGCAGAACATGTTTTCTTAAACATTTTCATTCGCACTAACCATCTAATAGTTAAACTTTTTAGGCTGCGCTGAAAGGGCTGTCTCTAGGTACTGACCCCACATGTGGTCTGTTGCATCAAGTGGAAGTATATTTATTCATGCAATTTTAAGACAGCTGCATGAATAAATAGACTTTATTTCAGGCACACATCCTACTTGAAAGTTGCAGTTTTTTGTACATGAGTACATTCCTAGCTGTATGCACTACCTAGCATTTCTTTCAAAGTTAAAAAGCAAAGCTGCCCAAACGATTTGCAATTTTCTGTGTAAACTCTCAAAGCAATGCCTAACAATGCTGGTCATGGCTTGTCCCTAGGGACCAATGTATGTTTATCCAGTGCATGCTATATAGTTCTCCACCCATGAACATTTTAGGTGGGTTTTCCGATGTTAAAATTTTGGCCCAACATTAAACAAAGTGGAAAAACCTTAAACTGATTGAACATTTTGGGGTCATTGCAGAATGCTGGTAATTTGTTGATGACAAAAGGTCTCACTCCCACTAATTGTGGTCACCTATTAGCTGGACCAGTGCAACTGACAGGCCAGTGGGGAGGACTTTGAACATATGATGGCAATGGCACTTTGCTTGCAGTGCATTTGCACTTAGACTGGCCATGTATGTTCCACACGAACTGCCAAGAAGTCGTACCATCCACCCACCGATGACAGCATGATATTGGCTAGCGGGCATACTGGACAGACGTGGGAGTGGAGCCTTTTCCAGAGTGTTAATGGTCAGATTCCTTTTTAGCAAGGGTGCAAGAGTGTGAGAGAGAGAGCATGTGTGTGTGTGAGTGTGTGTATGTATAGGCCAAAGCACAGATGTGCTTCACATGACCATCTTAAACTAGGGGTGGCAGCAGTAAAGCTACTGGCAGCCACCCACACTGTAATAGTATGCCAGAGAACGGGGCGTTCGCATCAACAATATCACAAGATAGCTGAGTATCTAGGACCCATCCAAAACTGTCCCCCCGCCGGCAATAACAGAAGACTCAGCCATGGGGCAAGCAAGTTGTACTGTCTTTTATTCTCCAGTAGACAGGGATCATACAAGAAACCAAAAATCTCCAACAATCTCAGCCTCTGAGCCTGTGTCACCCAGTTTTGTATCGTGGTGACGTTGCAAACACCAACACCATACCCAAAAACCTATGGGAACCCCCTATTAGTTAGCTCGGGCTTACTACCTATGGAACCCATATACATCTGGATTCTCACTGGTCTTCCCATGTCAGGTGGCTTCGCCTGGGACTTCCCCACAAAACTATCTATTACTTTGTTGCAAGGGTCGCACGAAGACCATTGGTCCGTGCAACACTCTACATCACCCCATGATCTGAGCATCTGGATTGGCTGGAGCGGGTCCCCCCAGGCGTAGGACCCTGTTTCGTTCACATTGCTCGGTGTACCTTTTGAAGGTAATGAGAAGGACTATGAGTTCCCATTGTCACCAATGGTCTGATCACCTAGCCTATGAGAGTGCCTGCGGATTGCAGATTTTGGTAGACAACACATGTATCAATCTGCTCTGCTTCGCTGGGAACAGCTCCTCTTCTTACCATGGGTAAATATCCAGTGTTCGGTTCTGCTGGGTCACGTGTGCAAGAACCACAAAACTGAGCCTTTCTGTGTACAATTATGAGGATTTTATTCTGTATTTCGCAGGTGGCTCACCGACTCGGGAAGCAGGAATTGTTCACCCGCCCTTGTCCTTGGCTGCAAACATTGTCTCTGTGCTACATGCTGCAGGGACTGCACTTCTCGCTCTATGTATTTAAGGCCTGTGGTTTGATGTGTATTCACTACAGTCATTCTATGGTTTCCTTGTTTGTTCTAATATCTTCTTAGAGGTTAGTCACAATAACATCCTATGGGTTCCTTATACGTCGCCATAGCTCCTTATGGATAGTTGCGATAAAGTGGTTGCAAGCTCGGTCCATGCATGTTTGGCTTTCTTGCGTTTCTGCATTTGGCTAAGTGAAGGAAAAAGATCTTGACAGTATGTACATTTATCTGTCCTCTATCTACATATATATATGGTGTGTGTGGGCTCCACTAATAGTGTGTGACACAAGCCAGCTTTTGACTCTATTGCTGCCTAACATACTGTCAGATGCCAGAGACCCATTGGCTCGGTGGAGCAGGAAAGGAGGGCAAGAATAACCAAGAGGTGCAATGTGGGCTTGGCTTTAGGGTTTTTCTCACACTGTCTCGAGTAACTAGACAGAGATGGACCACATGGTCCAATGGCAAACTATCAGCAGCAGCACTCCCCCACAGAAACTGGAGGGAAACCACTCACTGAGGGGAGCCATCCTTCCATTATAATTTGCCAGAATACCTTACATGGTCTTGCAACAATACTTCAGAACGATCTCTTTCGGATAAATGCAAAACTGTACCGCTATGAGGAATATATGTCCAGGCTGCTTGCTACCCATTGGATACACATGGCAAGGTGTGTGCAGAGGCATATACCGTTATTACTGCAACAGTAAGGTTAAAAAGGCTCATTACAGGTTTGCCGGTAACCCTCTGCTAATTCCAGAATGTTACTGGGATGTTATGGGTGCCGGCAACAGCAGTATGTTCCCATTCCATGGAGTCCCACAGGACCCCATGGAATGGGTTTGCCACAATCACCGGCCCTTGTAGTACTGGTGCCGGTGATTGCAGCAATTATTTGCCATAGGGGCATGAACTACTGGCAGATCAGGCCTGCCAGTGCATCAGAGCCCTTACCGGCAAGCTTGTGCCGGATCCGGCATTAGTGGCATTTTTCCTGGCATTTTTACTGGACGGGACACTCGTAATGAGTCTGTCTCGGGTTCTATGGTTGATGCCATATTTGGATTATACCAAACCTCAGTTGTCAAACATCTAACAACTAATCTATGAATACACTTTTATTAAAACCGAGCCAATTGCCTAATCTGGTGACAAGTCCACCTGTGAGCGCCAATCTAGAGGATAATTCTATCTGAACTGTTCTCATCACTCTCAATGGGAATTATATTGTTACAACCCTCCACGGATGTCATTATTGTGAATAAATAACGGTAAATTTGAGCAGGTCATCTTTTCAATGTTTCTACCTACCCTAAAAGCTGTATTATTTTAAGTGCAGTACACACACTGTCATAAAATAAAACGAGAATCTAGGAATTCTGAAACTGCTCTGACATGGCCATGTTTGAAAGTGATCAAGCTCATTTTTCAGATGACATAAAAGGTAAAAAGCAATTATTTGCAATGCATTCAAGGAAGCGTGACATGGGCCATGAATGCAGTTTTCATTCGAGAGTGTCCAGGTTTAGGATCCCGTTACCTATTTATGATTAAACAAACATATGCAAAAAGAATACTTGCAAATAAAAAAGATCATTAAATGCCACAAAATTATAAAAACTAAAAAGAAGATAGAAGTAAGTTTAGATGGTAGTTTGTAATGTAAAAGTGTCATTTTCAGTGAGTGGGTTAATTGAAGGAACATACATTTAGAAGATTTAAGCTAAAATGTGGATATCAGGACAAAACAGCTTCTCTTATCACTAGAAAAGGGAAGGGAGTCCCTGGAGTGTCAAATCTTAAAATATCTCAATATTTTCTCAGATAATCTTGAAATGGGGGAACTTGACAATCCGGTTAAAGAAATCATTATGAAAGCCAAAGACCTTAATTGTAAATTGTACAGAAAATTACTATTGACAGAAAGTGAACACCTAGTCATACCAGCAAACTGTTTTCTACTGAAAATATACAGACACTTTGATAAACTTCCAGAGGTTAGGCCAATAACGAGTGTCATAGGCTGGGATACAGAAAATATGTTCAGTTATATCTTTGCAGCCATTAGAATACATGCAAAGGCTGAACATGGGCCACCATCAAGAAAGAAAGAACCAGATTAAGGTCTGAAGGTGGAACCACAAATCAGCCTGGGGAAACATATTCACAATCTATTTGAACAACTGGACAAATAAGGGAACCAAAAACAAAGAACATGGTCTCACAGCCTCTCAAACAGAGAAAGAGAAGCCCGATACCGTTTCACAATGCCCACATTTAAACCGTGCTCCACCAGGGAGAACAAAAACTCAAAGACCACCAACCCGGGGCATGCCAATGGGTCTGCACCTCTCTCTCTCCACACTATCCCTTGAACTTCCTCCATCTGTACATAGAGATGGACCTCATAGAAGACCTGCGTGAAGCAAGGAGCACCTCCATGGCATAATTCATCAAGTCTCAGCCCTTAGCCTCTCAATATCCACGCATGGAGCCTGAGCCACTGGGCGAAGTACCCATACCCTCACATTGAGACAAGAAATCTGCATCTGAGAAAGACGGCAAGATGGGCAAATGTTCAGACCTATAAGATCTGGGTACCACAATCTCCTCGCCTAGCCGAGGGTGACTGAAATTAGGTGAAGAGGAAACTTCCTGATCCTCCAGAGAACCAATGGAATGACTGGAATTGGGTGAAATGCACAGTGCAATTCGAAATTGCACTCCACCAAGAAGGAACCCTCCCCCCCGGGACCATCTTGGTGGAAACTCCCTCAAACAGAACAGTCTTCACTTAAAGCTGTTTCTTGTTACAAACAAGTCTAAACAATTGCACCAAAGGGGTTCCTCAAAGGTCACACTGCAATGACCTATGGGCAAATCTCCTATTTGTGTGAGGTTGAAGAATACTGCCTGCTCAGGGCATTCACCAGCCCATTCTCCATCCCTGCTTGATGGGCCACGGAGATGGAGATCTTGTTCTCTAGCGCCCAGAACCAAAGCTGCATGGCCACCACACACAGAAGCAATGACCACACACACACCCTCTTATTGAGGTAGTGCATGGCCACTCTGCTGTCCAACAAGACCAGGACATTCCTTTCCCTAAGGACAGAGTAAACGCCGTCAGCACTAGTATGACGGCTTGCAGCTCCAACAGATTCATGTACCATCAGTGCTCTGATGGAACCAAGATCTGCTCACCTACAGATTCTAGCCTTTCATTGACACATCAGAGACAAACTGGGTCTCTGGGGAAGGTGTCCAGAACTGTCCCCCCTCCATCAAATTCTCCCATGTGGACCACCATGACAGGTCACTGGTCACAGCCCTCGAGGCGCGAAGGACATCCGATATGTCACCGGAAAACTGCAACCATTGACCTCAACCTGGACTGTGGCACTAGAAAAATGGAGGAGGCCATGAGGCTAGAAGGTGGAGAAAGGCTGAGGCTGGTAGCCTGCGTGTGCTCTGCAACAGCATGATTATTTGCTGAATGCTCATAACTCTTTCTCTGGGAGGGAAAGCCTTTTCCAACTAGGACTGCTCTGATGAACTGGAGTCTCTGTGCTGGTATTGTACTGGACTTCTGGAAAATCAGAGAGAAGCCCAAGCTGTGATGTAGTGAGCAGGTGTCCTCGAGAAGCCTCAATACCTGCTCTGGTAAGTGGCCACAACTATTCATCCAAGTACGGAAAGATGTAGAATCCCTGTCTACTGAGATGGGGCGCCACACAGCCATCAGCCTTTTAGAATACCCTGGGTGGGGAGGTCAACCCAAAGGGAAGCACCAAGAACTGAATATATGAACTCCTGATAACAAATTCCAGAAATTGTGCGTGCTTCTGATGGATTAGCACATGGAAGTAGGCTTCCTGGAGTTCCAACGACTTCAACCAGTCATGGAAGAATCTGAAGGATCTCTCAAAACATCATCATCCTGAACCTGTCCTTCCTAAGGAATTTGTTCATGACACTGAGGTCCTGGATGACATAAATTCTTCCCCACTTTCCCATTGCCCTCTCTGGGATCGGGACCTCCCCCACTGCTCACTTTGTCAACAGCATGTCCAACTCTTCCTTGAGCTCCGGTTCTGGCTATGAACAGGATCGTGGAGGTCTGTTTAGAGGCTTGCAAAAGAAAAGTAGAAAATAGCCCGGAACGACCAACTGTAGTTCTCAAGCGTCAGAGGTGATCTCCTGCCACCTGCTGTGGTGCTCTGAGAGACCCTCCCTCCAACTAGAGTAGCATGAGGAGAGATCTCAAAGAATCTTCAAGGTGGGTGATGCAGCTTGTGCCAAAATCAATGCCATCTGACTTCTCGATAACTTCCTGCCAGGGCATGAGAACCGCTTCTGTGTTAGCCTGAGGCAACTGCGCCTTTCTAACATGGGGGATGTAGCTGCAGAAACCCTTTCACCTTGATCCGAAGCTGAAGACAGAAGATTGGGTAGGCATTTGGACTACCAACTCTAAAAAGTTGACTCTAAGCTTTTATTCTTTGAACTTTTCATGGGACTCGTCGGCTTTGAGGTCAAAGAGGTGTTCTTCGTCAAAGGCCACGTCAAAAAGCTTTAATTGTACCTCTGGGGAAAATTCAATCAATAGATAAGAGGCTCTTCGGAGCACAGCAGACATTCCAGTGGACAACCCAATGCAGTCTGCCATGTCTAAGCCAGCCTGGAAGGCGTGACAGGCTTCCGCCTCATTGCCATCATTCCAGATATCCATCCCTGGTCTCCCCGTACAGTAGATGAGACGACGCTTCTGACACTGTGTTCCCAGGAATATATGAGAATTTAGCTAGATTACACAAAGAATTCTCTGCCTTCAGCACCATGCTTCTAGATGGAAGAATCTTCTTAGCTAAGGTGTCAGTCTTCTTCACCGCTATACCTGATGGAAGAGTTGAAGTCGATGATCTTGAGTTAACAGTCCCACCCTAGACCAAAAGACCCTCGGAACTTGGGTGAGCGGAAAGGAAAGCTCGATCCCTCCATGCCAGCCTTTATGTTTTGGTAAACTCCTTGTCAACAGCCGATGTCAAGCAAAGCCGCTGCCACAACTCCATAATTAGGTCCGCAATGGCTGTATTAAATGGGAGAGCTTTTTCTCACTGGGGTCCTCTGTCTAAGATGTCCATTAATTCATAGTGATTCAACAGTTTTAAAGGAGCACCCGAAGCTTAGAAATCAGCATCACATTGTTCGTCAATTCTTCAAAATTGCACATTAGGGTGTGTTTAAGGTGTCGCCTGTCAATATCGGGAACGTATCAAGGTTGCTCATCTCATGGAGCCCTGAGGCTAACTCTATAAGCTCTATTTGGTCTGGCAACAAATATGATACAAGCTCAAGCCCTGCTTTGGAGAGCGTCTCAAGCACAAAAGGGATCATATCCTCATTGTCATCTAAAATAGAACTCATTGACAGAAAAAAAACTCTGCCCTCGGCTCTGGGACTTAACTGATTGACTGTGGAGTGGTCAGGGAAGAAGCTGCAACAGCAGTGTTCAGATGCACAAACATTCATCGACTTTGACGGGCCGAGATTGAGGACATAGGACCCAACTATCTTCTTAACAGCTCCCTCATGCGCCACTGATGACATTGAGCGCGAACCATACTGGTCGCAGCCTCAGTGAAAAGGTCTAACATGTGATGCTTAAATTCTTGCCACTCCTCTCTAGATGTCCCCTTGGATGGACACAACCTACCCCACTTGGTCAATGAGCTATCCCTGTAAACGGATATGCCTTAATCCACTGGGTCAATAAGCTGTTATCATCCTGGATATGTCTTCTTTTCTTTTTCTTGTGGGAAGAGGAAGAAGAGGAATGATGGTACTCATTATGGGAGTTGGATCTCTTCTTTGACTTTTTATAGTGCCTGCCCTCTCTCTGATCCTTCTTCTCTGGGGTAAGCCTTCAGTGTCGGCCTCTGAAGACTTTGGGACCAAGTGGGCCGGTGACTTTGAAGGGGGCATATTAATGCCATTCCCTCAAAGCCGCATATTAATGCCATTCCCTGAAAGCCTTCGGGTTCATGTGATGGCATGAGCTGCATTGCTCCACATCATGGTCTGACCCCAGACACCATGCACAGATAATGCGTGAGTCACTGATAGACATCTTGGAGCTGCAGTCTTTGCAGCATTTACAAACTGAAGGTAGAGGGCCCGGCGTGGTGGTGCTGAAAATAACAGTCTCAAGATTGTTCCAATACAGCATGCTGAGCGCGTCGAAAAAGATATTGGGGCGTAGTGCATATTATATGTATGGATGTCGATGTTATGTCTGGAGTCGAGGAACATGAGAGCTGAGGAAGTTGCTATTGAGCCACACTATGCCTCCTATCGAGATTTTCTGAGAACAGCTGCTCTGGAGGATATCTATCGGGAGGAGGGATCTGTGGGATGATGCAATCCAATGAAAATGTTAGCAGTGGTCCAAATAATGAGCTGAGGGTAACATTTTGTAGTGACAAAAAAGATGAAGTTAATTTCTGACACCCCTCTTGACCCTGGGTCTGTTACAATCTTGTGAACCCTCTGCACTTGCTTCAGAATGTCCATGCATTTGACTAATGGGGCACATCAAAGTAATAGTATTTATTTGACAACATATGCCTGTAAATAGTATCTAGGCAGTATAAGAAACTTTTAGCCCTGCTCTTTCCTGACTACCGTCCAGACTTCCCACCCAGTACACATGTACAAATGTGGCTAAGGGGCATTCATGAAAGCACATTTTTCCCACTTGACCCTTCCCGCATGTGCTTTCTCCAAGTGTCACCCCACTCTCGTGCTCTTGTTTACTTGTACCTCTTCAAAAGCGGTGGGGTAGCTATCCTGTACAGCCCTCATGCCCCAGGATCCTGCCATCCCTGCCCCCACTCTTTGGACACTGCCTTTCGTGTCCCCTGACCTGTACTACCTCATTTGCCATACATCCCCACATCCTCACCTCCAGCACCAGCTCTACTCTTGCCAGCAGTACCGCTCTCCTTTCTGCTCTTCTGGGTGACGCGTCAGACACGGTCGCCCATCCACCACATCCTGTCCAGTTCCTCTTCTATTTTTGTGTTCCAGGTTATGGAAGTGGAAAGGCGACTTCGCCCGCATAAAGTGCCTGCCCCTCTGCACTATCCTTTGAAGCTATCACGTTGTGTATTTGCGTCAGTGAAGTGCCATCTGACAAATGTTTGGGTAAACAGCTTCTCGGTTCCATTCTATAAACAGCACAAGAATTACCCAGTTGTTAGCGAGACACACAGAGATGGAAGTGTAATATAAATCATTGGTATGCTGTACCACTAGTTTGTTTGCTTTTTACAGAGCGTACCTTTAGTACTCAAGAAAAGCGTCTTGGATGCTTTTTCTTTCTCCCGAGTCAAATATAGAATCCGCTCAGATAAGACATTCAAGCACTGCCAATTTACCAAGTCACGGCCAAGAATAGACACACACACCGCCCGTTCTTGGCTGTGCAGCCGGAGTACCTTAAAAACCTGCAAACACTTTCTTTTTATCAGTGGCATAGACTTTCATATGTCTGATGGCACATTTCCAACTGAAAGACCTCATGAAGCACCAGTTGCGTGCACATCTATGCTAAACTAGTACTCGGAGACGGTCAATCTGAATGTAACAAACAATCTGATTGGTCCTTGCCGGTGTTTTACCCAGCGCAGAATTCCTCGCCTTCATATCTCTGGCGGGGATGTGTGGCAGCACACGCTGGCGGCTGCGATCTCCCCCGCGGGGGATTCAGGTAAGTGTTTTCTGACCCTCCAACCCCCTCCCCCCAAACAATTCCCTCCCTGCCCTCCCAACCCCACTTACCTTCTTTTTGCTCTGTTTTTCGAGAGCGAACGCGTTCGGAACACTTCTGTCCCCAGCGTTTCCACTCCCGAAGGCCGCCATGGAAAGAAAAAATGTACTCAGTTGTCCCTTTCCTTGTGGCCGTTTATTTATACATTTTATTTTTTTCTGTTCCGAAACACTGCAGCGTTTCGGAACAGAAAAATAATGCTATTAGTACCCTGGTCTTGCATGCCGGGGTACTAATAGCAATAAGCCCCGAGCCGCAGGGGCATTACTGAGTCGGTTAATGCTCCAGGACCTTCGTTAAGGCACTCGCTTCGCTGTAACTATAGGCTCAGGGGCATTATCTGACTCGGTAATGCCCCAGCGGCCTGGTGCTTATTGCTTAACTGAGCAACACAACGCTCCCTTTTAAAGATTTGTTGATATCCATGATGTCTACTAGTAGCCTGACATGCAAAAAAGAAAGTTGCATTATGTCACTAATCAAATGTTCTCAACAACATGAATAACAACGCGTTGGAGGCTTGTGACAAATAATCTGCATATCTAACAGAGTTTATTACACAACTTATTGGTTCTATATGAAAATGTCCCCTGGGAAAAAGTCACCAGATAGGCGAGTTCATTCCCCTGCACCCATAAAACCCTTCCCCGACATATTCTAGGACGGGCATTCATTACTATCCTAATTCCAGTCATAGAATATTGAGGAAAGTGCTTGATTTTCATGGGAGTGTAAATTTATGGCAATGTCATCCCCTGGCGGCCTTTTTCCTAGGCGACGCTGTCACTGGATACCAACTTATTTTATTGCCTGTCTTAAATCATTGAAAGTACAGTGGGATTAAATAGATTGGTCAGGTTTGCATTGATTAAAACCACAATGATATTCTTTTGGCTTAACACGTTTCTATAAGGATTTACATGTTGTCATGTGGCTTTAATATGCAATTTGTGTGTTTTGTTAGTAACCTCTATCAGACAGTATTATTGTGGGCCTTGAGACCCAAAACTTAAATATTTGTACCAGGTAAAGTTTGGAAAGTATGTGGCCAAGTTTGCAGTGTGTTTTAAAATCGCTGCTTCACTTTTTAGTGTGTGATCCTGGTCAATTATTTAATCCCACTGTGATTTAACTGTAAATATTGGAGTTCTAATTTCAAATAGAGTGAACTTAATCACAGTATTTGAAAAAGTGACACCCTTGCAATGGAATAGATTTAATAAGTAGGAAGAAAATAGTGTACCCTCGTGCTCCTCTGTTAGTGGACTCCAAAATCGTCACCCAGAATTTCACTATTTGTGCACTGGCCCTCCTTCAGTCCTATATGACTTGAGACGGCAGGCAAATATATAGGGCCTCATTACGAGTCAGGCGGTAACCGAGGCGATAAAACCGCCTGGTTACTGCCAAACTCGTATTACCATTCTGCCTCCGTGATTCCCGGAATTACCGGGGCATTACAACCCTGGTGACCCGGGAATTCCCATAGGACTCAATGGGAATGGGGAACATGGAAACACCGGCACCATCTTGTGGTCTGCAGGCGGGCGGTGTTAAACCCGCCAGGTCAGACTTGGTGGGATTGACGCCTCCGCCTGCAGGAGTCGTGATCACCCGGTATGGAAACAACGGTGGCGGTGGGTTTACCGCCACCGTTGTTTCCATACCGGGTGAGTTGTAATGAGGCCCATAGTCTCAGCAGCCAGTCAGTCCGCTACACTAGAATCTTTGGTAAACTGTGACAGGGTCAACATTAATTTTCTCTCCTGTTACTGTCGGTCACAGAAGTTGCTTGGGCCATGCAGGGGAATGATTGAAACTATTTGCTTGGCCCTGTTATGCTATTTTATTGCATGTTCTATAGCACACCTGCTGCCATGTTCTCACTTTCTTGGAGCTTCAGGATCTGCCAGCAGTGGGGTACGAGACTAATGCAGTAAAGGGGGACCAGGGCAAGATTGTTTTGTTACAATGTTGATGTGGGCAGATCCAAAGATGCAGCTCTACACAGAGTAAGTATTAGATATTGTGTGAGCTTCATGTGCAATAGTCAATGTGCACTCCAGGTTACTAAGATACTTATTTGTGTGGTTGTCTTTGGGTCTGTCCGAGTGGTGCTTAAGGAGAGTGGGGATTTGTGTTGGTGTAGCTGTGGTGGGTTAGTTTGGTGTTTAGGGAAATCTAGCGCACATACGTGCGTCCAGATGATGTATGTTCCATTTTGTAACCTGTTTCCTTGGTGCACAGGTTGTGTGCCACAATGCATTTTCTGTTAGGGTGTGAGGTAGAGTGATTTGAAGTGGCTATTGTTACCATATCTTTCTCAAATCAATGGCAAACTTGATTGCATTGACACACCAGGCAAGAGTGGAACTTTGAGGCTTTCAAAGTGCACTTTAAACAGAAACAGCACACTGAAAATGGAACCCTTTTGCTTCAGTTTGTTTTTAACAGCAACTTACCAGAAAGTAAAGGAACAGTCAAGCGTTGGAGCAGAGGAGCAACTCCTAAGAGAGCCAAGGACCAGAAAAGAGTGACTCACCACGATAGCCAAGGAACAGAGTGGCGAAGATGAGAGGGACACCTAACCACGGAGCTTTGCTTGTACCGTACTGTAGTTGTGCATTTTCAGTTTTAGCTATTAGTTAGTGCTTTTAAGCCGAAAATATTGCACTTGAATTAAGCTTTGAAGGAGAGGACATGTGAGGAGATACACACAGTTTGAAGGTGTAGTTTTGTTATTTAGCAGCCCATTGACTTTCCATGGACATGGTGGTCCCCATGGCCATTCCGACTCACTAACGGCTCCTCCATCCCTGCCCACAGCACATCCTCTTGGGATGTCTTTGAGGGAGCTATATCAAGCAGTAACATCAACAGTTCGCCTGTCAGTGTTATTTCTAAGTAGTCTGCTGAGAGTTAAGAGTTAATGGGCCTCATTACGACCCTGGCGGTAAGGGGTTAACGCCAGCGTTAGCTGCGCCGACCCCTTACCGCCAATTACGAGGTCCCATAGCGCCATGGCGCTTTTAACACCTGCTTTTAGCAGGTGTTAAAATCCATGGCGCTAAGGGACCATGGAGTTAATTACGCCACCGTAATTTACGGTGGCGTAATTAACGCCTTCCCCACTCCCATTATGCCCTATGGGGCAAAAATGGGAATGGGGAAGGGTAAATGGGGATTGGGGACTTACCGCCCCGCCGACCTCGGAATGGGGCGGTAAGTCCGCCAACCACCATGGCGTAAACGTAGTTTACGCCATGGTGGTAAAGTCACGGCCCAGGCGGTAACTTACCGCCTGGGTCGTAATGATCACAGCTGCAAACGTGCTACAGGTTTAATAAAAATGTCTTAAACAAGTGTGCCTTCAATCACCTTATTTATACATGTCCCTTGCACTGAGGTCCTGCCTAAACAAAGATTGACAAAGTCAACAGTTTTTGCTTGTGTATAGGTATTAGATAGGCATGTGCCAGACACTCATATGCCTAGATAATCACACCATGTTCCAACTGTTGCATCTTACGGTCCAGTAGTACCATTATGGCAGTGCCTGGAAAATGCCTATCTCTTCCCTATACAAAAATCAAATACGTTGGGCCTCATTTTGACCCTGGCGGGAATGGGTTTAACAGTGCCGGTAGAGCTGCCGGTGCTGTTAAACCCATTCCGCCCTATTACGAGGTCCCTTTGCGGGACCCGCTCTGGACGTCTGGTCAGACCAGACGTCATTTGCCGGTTCCGCGAGGGGACCAGGGAGCTAACAACGGGCCCGTTGTTAGCTCTCCCCCATTCCCATTGAGCCCTATGGTTACACAAATGGGAATGGGGATGGTCCGGGTCCAGGTTCCCTGAATGGGAAATACTGGGCCCTCCAAAGTTGGAATGGCCCGGTATTTCCCCATTCAGGGACCACGCACCCAGACCCGAGTTTGGAGGCAGCCATGCCCTTGTTGGGCATGGCTGCCTCCAAACTTGTAATGAGGCCTGTTGTCTTTCCCAATGTTTGGATTCAATTCAAGTAACTGAAGTCAGATAATTACTGGCACCTACCAAGTGTATTGAGTTTAAGGTACATGTATGGGCTTGCTCAAAGTACTGAATTTCTGTTTTGCACAGTTACTGTTACTTACAAATAAAAGTATTCATTAAGAGAAAAGATGAGCAGGTTACTTACCAACTATAACGTTCTTTCGACTGGATGTTCCTCCCACGTATTCCTCATCTCATGATATTTGTATCCTGCCAGCTTCGCTGCTTCGGAAAGAAGCATTCTCGGCAGAGGGCGCTGTGCACAAGGCCGTGGCGTCGATGTCCCTCGACGGGCTCCATAACGTGTCGACGTCATCATCAGTATAAATAGCTTGTGCCGCGCCCGTTGGCTTCCGTTCTGTTTTTTCGAGGAAATATTCGAGGAACACCCAAGCCCACCTCATGACTGATAGACTCAGCGTGAGAGGAAAGTGTAAGAAAAGCAAACTGTACTGCAGGGTAGGATGGGAGGGGCGATGAGGAATATGTGGGAGGAACATCCAGTTGAAAGAACGTTACAGTTGGTAAGTTACTTGTTCTTCGAATGGATGGTGTCCTCCCACGTATTCCTCATCTTATGATAGACTCCCATAGCAGTGGTAATTTTGGAGGTGGGAGTACTAGTTATTGTTCTCTTGGACGGAATGAAGTACTGCCTTGGCAAATAAACCATCATTGGAGGAAGAGGCATCTAAGCAATAATGCTTGATGAAGGCATGCATTGATGCCCATGTTGCTGCTGAACAAATATCTGCTGAAGGGACTCCCCTCTTCAAAGCCGCAGAAGTAGCCATCCCCCTAGTGGAATGGGCTCACAGCCCATCCGGTGGGCCTTTTCCTCCAATCTGTAGCACTCAATTATAGCCAGAATGATCCAGCGGGATATAGTTTGTTTTGTCACCGCTAATCCTAATTTATGACCTGTATAACCCACAAAAAGCTGGTCATCTTGACGTAATTTTGACATTCTTGAAATGTAAAAACCGAGAGCCCTTTTGGGATCAAGTCTATGCAGACTCTCCTCTTCTTTGCCCAAATGAGGAGGAGGATAGAAAGTTGGTAATATGATTTTTTGTGATAAGTGGAAGTCAGAAACTACTTTTGGTAAGAAAGATGGTTTAACCTTAAGGTAGTATATGGAGGTTTACATGAGAGGGCCTGTAGTTCACTAACCCTGCGGGCTGATGTTAAGGCCACAAGAAGGACAGTATTCAATGTTAGAAGACTCAAAGGACAGGAGTGCAAAGGCTCAAAAGGTATACAAGTTAGAAACATAAGTACTAGATTTAAATCCCAAATTGGGACATGAAAGGGGACTGCAGGGTATACATTAGTAAGCCCTTTCAGGAATTGAATGATCAATGGAATTTTGAAGTAAGAAACCTCTTCCAAGGAGTGCTTGAAAATGGACAGCGCAGCTAGATATCCTTTAATTGTTCCGATCTGGAGCCCCAGATTGGCTAGATGCAATAGGAAAGAGAGCACCATTAGGGTGCCACATTGAAAAGGGTCCACATCCTTATCTTTGCACAAGTTACTGAATTTGTTCCAACGACACTGGTACAAGGATTTTGTTGCTGGCCTTCTAGCCGAAAGCAAAATCTCCATAATGTCATCCAGAAGATCCCAATCCTTGTATCTCAAACTTTCAGAAAAAATGCGTGAAAGTTGAGTGTCTTGACCTCTGGATGGAGAACCCGACCTTCCTCTTGCGAGAGAAGATCCTCTCTTTGAGGAAGACGTATTGGAGGGCAGATGGACATGTCCAGAAGGACCGGGTACCACGTCCTCTTGGCCCAATCCGGGGCAATTAGCATTGTGGTTTTCCTGAACTTTCTCAACCTCCTGATTACTTGAGGAATCACAGGGACTGGAGGAAACGCGTACAGAAGTGGTAACTTCCAATCCACCACGAACGCGTCTCCTAGAGCTCCTCTCAGAGGAAATTGCCTTGAGCAGTACTGTTCGCACTTCCGGTTTACCGTGGTCGCAAACAGATCCACTTGAGGGGTTCCCCAAAGGCAAAGATCTCCAGAAGGAATTCCTGAGCAAGCTCCACTCGTGGGAGACTGTGCTCTGCCTGCTCAGAGCATCTGCCACCGTGTTCTGCTCTCCGGCTAGGTGAACTGCCAATAGAGAGATTCCTTCTCGTATTGCCCAGAACCAGAGCTGCATTGCCTCTCTGCACAGTGGTAGTGACCCTACGCCTCCTCTCTTGTTGAGGTAGTACATGGCCACCGTGTTGTCCGTCATTATCAGGACATTCTTTCCCTGTACAGAGGGCAGGAAGGCCTTAGGCGCTAGTCTGTGTGCCCTCAGCTCCAATAGGTTGATGTGTAGTTTGGACTCTGATGGAGACCAACGACCGCTGATTGTCAGATCATCGTTATGGGCTCCCCACGCCGTGAGTGAGGCATCCGTTACGACTGTTATCTCCGGCCATGGTTGCCAAAAAGATTCTCCCTTGAGGATGCTGTCGTTGCAAGCCCACCATAGTAGATCCTGAGCAACTGCGCTCGGGACTTGCAGAAGATCCAACATACTCCCCGAGAACTGGGACCACTGAGTTCTGAGGGCCCATTGAAGGGATCTCATTCTCAACTAGGCCTCTGGCACCAGAAAAATGCAGGATGCCATGAGGCCAAGCAACCTCAGAAAATCGAAGGCCCCCAGATGCTGGGCATTCTGGAACCTTGTTACCATCTGCAGAATGTGGAGAGCTCTCACCTCGGGAGGCGAGGCTTTGCCCGAGGAAGTATCCAAAACTGCTCCGATAAACTGGAGCTTTTGGGATGGGATCATGTGAGAATTCTTGAAATTGAGGGAGAAGCCCAATTTGTGAAGGAAGTGACAGGTGATCGACAGATGTTCCTGAGCTTGTTCGGGAGAACGTGCTTTGGTCAACCAATCGTCCAGGTAGGGGTAGACGGGAATCCCCCTCTCCTGAGATTCGTTGCCACAACCGCCATCAATTTGGTGAAATCCCTCGGGGCGGAGGTCAGCCCGAATGGCAGAACTCGAAACTGAAAGTGAGAATCGCCAACCGCGAACCTCAGGTACTTTCTGTGCTTAGGATGGATTGGCACATGAAAGTAAGCATCCTGAAGGTCTAATGATACCAACCAATCTTGGAGTTGGAGAGCCTGAAGGATCTGAGAAAGGGTTACCATCTTGAACTTGTTCTTCCTGAGGAACTTGTTCAAGTTTCTTAAGTCCAAGATGGGTCTCAATCCTCTGTACTTCTTTGGAATGAGAAAGTAGGGGAGTACCAACCCTTGTTCCTCTCCGCTACAGGTACCTGTTCTATTGTACCTTTCTCTAGCAAGGTTAAAATTTCCTGCAACAGGAGCGGATCTGGAATTTTGACAGAGTTGGTTCCCGGTGGATGGACCTGAGGCCTTTTTAGGAAGGAAAGGCAGTAACCTTGAGCTACTGTCTCCAGTGCCAAAGCATCTGAAGTAATGCCCATCCATTCTTTCAGATGCTCAGAGATTCTGCCTTCCACCGTGGTTTTGTGTGATAAGGCCTCAGAGTGATTTGGAGGCGGCTGCAGGAGCTGCTGAGGGCAAGAATGCCGTTCCTGGGGCTGGTTTTGCACTTTTTCCTTGTCCACCACAAGCGACATTTCTCTTGCCCCTTTTGAATGGCCTGTCCTCTTCCTCTACCAAAAGAGGATTAGTACCGAAAAGAACAACCTCTCCAGGAAGATGAGCCCGAATAAGATTTCTGAGGCTGTCGCATGGAGGCGCTAAGAGATTTAGCTGCCGCTTTTGAGGTCTGTAGTTTTTCTGAGCTTTCATCAGCCTTACTACCAAACAGCCTCAAGCCATCAAAAGGCATGTTGAGAAGTCTGGCCTGCACATCTGGTACAAACCCCGACTTCCTCAATCACACAAATCTGCGTAGCACTGTGCTTGGAGCCCCAGGATCTGCTGATACTATCGGCAGTATCCAGTCCAGACTGGAGACATTCCCCCATTGCCTCCTTTCCGTCTTTGACAATATTCAGGAAGCCTTCCCTTTCCTCGCCTTCCGGAATATGTTCAGCCGCGCCGAAATGTTGTCCCACATGGTATGGGTGAACCTGGCCAGGGTACAGGTGACATTAGTTGACTTGAGAGCCATGCTACCCGAAGTAAAAACCTTACGGGCCCAAGCATCCACCTTCTTATCCTCTCTATCCGGGGGGATAGATGAATATGCTGTCTGTCTTGAGGAAGTTGCTGCCTGAAAAACCAGACTTTCTCCAGTGGGTTGCCTGCTTAAATAATCAGGATCAGAACTAGAAGTTCTATACTTCTTAGAAAATTACTGTTGACTGCAGCAATAGTATCAGGAACTTCCCAGTTTTTTTCTACCGTTTGAAGTGCCCTATGGAAAGGGAGAACTGGATCCTTCTGGGGGCCCTGATCAAGTATGTCAGTCATATCATCCTGATCAAAAGTGGGTTGCTGGGGAATCCGACTTAGTCGGGCATCGTACCAATTCGGTAGATGTATCAGAGGATGAAGAAGGAGATCTATGTCTCCTCTTAACTTTTTTTGAAGAGGAAGATGAAGAGCGTCTTGATATACTACGAGTTCAAGATCTCTTAGAGTGTCTACGATGATCCAATTCTTTCGAAACGCTCGAATTCTTATGTCTTTTTGACAAGGCCTTCGAGGAGGCCTTAGAAGCTTCTCACCCCGCCGCAGGTTTACCTTTCCTCTCACGAAGAGCCTTCTCCGTCATCGACTGACAGGAGCCACAGTTGCCAGTTTGATGGTCTGAACCTATGCACCAAAGACAAACGCGGTGAGGATCTGTAATCGACATCTTCGATCCGCAGTTGTTAAATTTTTTGAACCCCGTCTTGGGAGTAGAAGGGGTGGAAGAAGATGACATTTTCAGAATAAAATTTCGAAGCGTGCCGTTCTCGAGAGCGAAGCAATCGGAAAAAGGGAACTGAAGTCAACGGGCGCGGCACAAGCCATTTATACTGATGGTGAGGTCGACACGGTACCGAGCCCATCGAGGGGCATCGACGCCACGACCTCGTGGACAGCGCCCTCTGCCGAGAAAATATTTTTCCAAAGCAGCAAAGCTGGCAGGATACAAATATCATAAGATGAGGAATACGTGGGAGGACACAATCCATTCGAAATAGTAATTTTAAATGAACATTATGGATGAACTTCCTTTACGATTCATATTGGAAAATTAAATGTTTACCTACTGACAATGTAGTTCTAATTTTAATGGCAATTAAAATATGTTTGAACTAAACTTTTAATTGTGCTTTAATTGTGTGTTTCATATAACACTGATAAACATGTTCTCAAGAGTTGTTTGTCAAACAGTATCTTGCTTAATTTGAATTCACAGTTGTATCAAAGATTTCTATTTATGAATATGATATGATATTTTTTTTATTTCTATTTCTATCTATTTATTTTTATTTATATTTAATATATTGTTTTGACATTTCTGTTTTGACATTTCTGTCAGGGATGAATCTTGTGCCAATAGTTTATTATTCCAACCAATATCTAGTCTGAACACATTACAAAATGATCCATTGAACACTGCAAACCAACTGTCAAGCCACGACCTGCCCCATCCTGTCCCTTCCCCAATCCCCCCACTCTCATACAGCCAGAGTACCACTAGTTCCTTTTTTCCACTTCCATCACTGGTGCCACCAGTACTAATGCAACATCCTGTAAAATATCCGTCAGTCCTTATGAGAGCTGTATGCTCCGAGGTTAATGCTGCTACCAGTATCCTTAATGATGCCTCAGTCTTTATTTGTCAGATGGTCAGGATGCTAACAAATGAAGACAGCAAATGTATTTACCAGAAGGCGCAGGAAAATATCTTCAGCATATATCTTAGTAATGAGATCAACAAGCTCCTCTGACTGATGCTGTCTTTTTCCCACATAATAAGCCCATCTAAGCAAACTGCTTTTTAAGACATCTACTTTTAGTTATCAGTACCTTCGTGGCTCAAGCATAAACCCGCATCATGTACTCAGACCTAACCAAATACGGCAGAAGTTCTAGATGTCAGCTAATTCCAATTGCAAGCTCCAAAGAGTGAGTACATTGTGTCTGTGGGGAGGCATGAAGGCAGGTCTCCCTGTAGTCAATTTGGGGGTTGGTGTAGTCACTGACAAACTGTGTAGTTTGAGGACAGAAAAGTATTGGTAAGAAGATGTGTGAGGGTAATGGGCATTCCTTTTTTGACAAGCTGCGTGATAGGGCTCTGAGTGGGAGGCTTGGGTTGAGTGGCTCAGTGGCTTGTGATGAGAAGCTCAGTGGGGTGGATTTTAGACATGCATGCATGCGCATGTGTCTGGTGAAAGGTCAAGGTTCCTCAGATGTTAAGGGAGATTTTCAGCTGCAGGAGATTTGAGGGATTCTTGAGTTCATAAAATGATTATGGAGAAGATTACATCAGACATGGTGGCGGGGTGGGATCTTCACGATCACTGTGAGGAAAAAGTAAACTTGATGATGGAGAAGTTGGCTTAGATAACATGAGAAATCGTAGGATGACAGGTGAGGAGAAGATTGTAGGTTGTAACGGTATTGAATTGTTTGCTGGTGAGAGAGACAGATGTGAAGATGCACACTGGAAAAAGAATGGAAACTTAAGGGAAGAGAGGATCCAAGCTTATGTATGATCTTCTAATTCCAATCCCAAATGAATTTAACGGAAATTAGGCCATTGTGTATGTGTTAGGGGAGCATGCATCCACTGTGGATAGTATGATGAGTTATAAATTAGTTGCCAGTTTTAGCGGCGAGCGTGGAGTGTGTCTTCCTCTTGCAGGAAGGGACCAAATGATGAAAACTGCCTGACAGGGCAGCAGCAAATATTTTATACACAGATTTCCTCACTTACACTAGAGCATTGGTGAATTGAGGATTAATTTGTGGGGCTGAACACGCCTACCTGCCTAATGAAGAAGATGAACATCTTGCCTTCCTGTTGAAAAATAGTCCTATATGCATCACTTGATCAAATGGCTGTGCCAGTGCCATCAATTCATGATGGAAGCTTAACATTTTCTGGTAATATTTAAGTACAGGATCCATTCTGCAGCAAACTGATTTGCAGTAAATGTTTATTTATCAAAGTAAAAAAAATATTTTTAATGATGCTTCTCACATGCAAATGCATTCAAAGTTTAATTCCTGTCAAGCCATTAAAAACTGGATGTTGACACATTTATGCAAATATAGCAGGTTTTTTTTAACACTGTTTGTACATTAAAAACGCCATATATACAAATGTAGCAACATCTTTAAACATTCTTTAAACATCAAGAAAGCCAACTTGTGGCTCACCCTTATGGGGCTTTTTCAAAGCTTGATATGAAAATGGACAGCAGAAAAATGAGTCTTCCACGGTTCCACATGGTGGAAGGTGCAACTTGTTCAACCTGGATATGTGCTCCCAGTCACTTTTCTAGTGATCATTTTCTACAGATTAGATGAAACTATAAGAATCAATGTTACTATCAGGCTTTTCTTACACATTGGTCAGATCAGGCTGCCCGTCCATGAATAAAGAAGAGATCCACTCAAAATACGTTTCAAAGCGGCACTGGCCAATTCTGACTTCTGCTAAACTGGCATTTGTAAGTTAGTGTTGATATACTGCCAGTATAGTTCCACTGAGGTAGGTACAAATACAACACGTGCAAGTCCCAGTTTCACTGCGCCAAGATGAGGGTAAGGAGTCCAAGTAATTTATTTGAAGAACAGCCTTTGCAGTCCAAGAAATTGATTCAAGAAACAGCCTAACACGTGTTTCGA
The DNA here is from genome assembly GCF_040938575.1 of Ambystoma mexicanum. Lineage (NCBI taxonomy): Eukaryota > Metazoa > Chordata > Amphibia > Caudata > Ambystomatidae > Ambystoma > Ambystoma mexicanum. The sequence goes on from NC_090934.1 coordinate 881,409,823, forward strand.
GCCTTCCACGGCTCTTCATATGAGGCTTGATTGAAATAGGAACCAAAACATCAGTTAGAAGGTGACAGAAGTGGGCATGGTCCCCCAGTATGCGGAAGACTGTTGCAAGCAACTGAATGAGTCAGGGTACGCAGCCTCATCTCATAACACCAACAGGAATCACTGGCCACAGGAGGTGGCACCACAGAGCCCCTTACCCTACCCTGTGGGAGGAGAAGGCTAGCTCCATATTTCACATGGAGGGGATTGAGGGAGTCGTTGGAATGGAGGCTGGTGCCAGCAGCCATGAACAAGCTTGTGAGTACCCCCCTTCCCCAACAAGGCACTGGGCAAATTACCAACAAAAGTGTGTGTCCCTTAGCTCCGATGGGCCCAATGGACAGAGTAGGATGCCAGCAAATGGCCATACGGTAACCCCACCAAATGAATGTTCACACAACAGAGCCAGTTGCAGGCATGGGTGATCCAGCCAGTTGCATGGGGCGCTGCATCAGTCCCACAGACACGCCGGGGGGTGGGCGCAGAATATCATTATTCCCTGTGCGCTACCAGGGCCAATGCTTTGACTGCATACAAGGGTGGGCTGTACACTGTGCACGTAACCGTGCACAGCAGTACGAATTTGTCAGTGCAGCACCCATGAGAAAGGCCAAGTGCCAAAGTGGACCCCCAGCCCAACTGTGCTAGCCCAACTGGCAGCAGGAGGGGCAAATAGAACCTGCCTATGGGGTGTACACCCTCAGCAGCATCTATACCCACCTTGCTGTGGTCATATGCAATGGTCCATAAACAACCATAGCCCTCTGTCTCCAAGTGTGGGATGTCACTCTACCAATTAGCAGGTCTGACTAGCAAGCCAACGTAAAGGTATGGCATCTGGTTAATTATTGCAGCGAAAAAAGAAAAATAATGTCAAGAACATCGTGAAGCAATAAAAAAACACTGCACAACACATGTGCTGCATATTTGACTTTTCAGTCCTGATGAAGGCCGTATATAACAAATTGTTCCTAGGGACACCAGGGATACAGGGATGGGTGTATCCCTGGATACCTAGAGGCCAAAAACACCTGTGTTGACATGTTTTTCTATGATTAGTAACAAGTGAATTAGCCACTTTTGTGGCATACATCCGCAAGTGAAGGAAACACCTGAGGGAACACGTTTTGGGCCATGGGTTTGAATATGCTACCCTAGTGGTTGAGGACTGGAATATAGTACACCCAAGAGCTACAGCCAGGAAGGCTGATCCTGTGTATGTTGACTGGTGGTGATACTGAACATAACGTGTCCTTACCCTTTCTATATATCCTTTCAGTGGAAATGTTTGTATTAATGTATTTGTGTAATTGTCGAATGAATAGCATATATTTATTGTTTTACATTTTGCACTTCAATAGGTTACTAACCTCACACGTGACATTCAGCAATTTTTGCACATGAATGTTTGTTCTGTCTAAAATCAAAGCTGCATTATACGTTTTTTGCAGTCAACATTTGTTGTGTTTTTTAATTCTTTGGGTGTGTCCGTAGACTTTTGTGTTCATCATAAATACAAATAATTGTTACCATTAGGGACTTTGTGCATGAGTGCTTGGAACGACTGGGGTGACCTACTAACTATTTTTAGAATGTCACTCATTCCAGGTTATGTTGAACTACATGTCTCGCAATCACTGTGCTTGTATGCAGAATAAATTTACTATTTGTATTATCGTGTCACCCCATGCACCCAGATCACTGCCAGCAGTAGCCGTATTCTGGGTCTGTGATTATAATGGCATCATGCCATAGAGCCTGTTTTGAGCCTGTGCTTTACTCTCTTGCATGTGCGATGATGGGTGGCCAGTTGTACCTCAGCATGATTATGTCTACTGCATCTGTGACATGATGGTGTCACATTCCTGTGTACATGGCTTGACTACTGCCAGTGTTACCTTTCATTGTTGCTGTGTTGCACTTTGTGGGTCAATGTACAGGGGTGTGCTATGTTGCATTGTGGTACTTGGAGTCACGTGTATGTTGGTAGGCTGTTTGGGCAAGATGTGTTCACATAATCATTGTTATCATCATCATATCCGAGTCCTGTGGTTTGAAGGCTGTCATCTGTGTGGTGGTCATGCATGTACACAGCATTCATATTTCTGTAGTTGGTATACGCTGCTGCCATTCGCAACGCGGTGTATGTATTCACTCAGATCAGCTGTTCATTGTTCGATCCGTGTCATGCCTGGCCCCAAAATGGGCGGCGCAACCCAGCCTCAAAACGAGGCTCGCCCAAGTTGCTAGGCAACCTCCTGAATTTTATGCTGAGACATCCGCCGGCAGGCGGAAAGAGCCGGCCACCCGGAAGAAGGCCAGAGGAAAAAGGCCTTGTTAGCCGTGGTTATCCCCTCGAGCATCATATCCAGGGGGCGACCGAGAGGGCAGGAGCCCTTCTCTCACAGCACCTGCATTCCAAATGGCCCATGCGGGCGCCTCACATCATGCCGTGGACCATCATTGCATCACAGGTATCAGCGCTATCTTTGAATACCTGGATGCACTAGGAATACCATACCACTTCCCCGACGCCGCTGCCCATTTGCAACGCAGTGTATGCATTCACTCAGATCAGCTGGGTATTGTTCGATCCGTGCCATGCCTGGCCCCAAAATGGCCGACGCAACGCAGCCTCAAAACGAGGCTCGCCCAAGTTGCCAGGCAACCTCCTGAATTTTATGCCGAGACATCCGCCGGCAGGCGGAAAGAGCCGGCCACCCGAAAGAAGGCCAGAGGAAAAAGGCCTTGTTAGCCGTGGTGGGCCCCTCCAGCACCATACCCATCGGGTGACCGAGAGGGCAGGAGCCTTTCTCTCACAGCACCTGCATTCCAAACGGCCCATGCGGGCGTATCACATCACGCCGTGGACCATCATTACATCACAGCTATCAGAGCTATCTTTGAATACCTGGATACACTAGGAATACCATACCACTGCACCGACGCCGCTGCCCATTTGCAATGCGGTGTATGCATTCACTCAGATCAGCTGTTCGTTGTTCGATCCGTGCCACGCCTGGCTCCAAAATGGCCAGCGCAACGCGGCCTCAAAACGAGGCACACCCAAGTTGCCAGGCAACCTCCTGAATTTTTTGCAGGGACATCTACCGGCAGGCGGAAAGAGCCACCCATCCAGAAGAAGGCCAGAGGAAAAAGGCTTGTTAGCCATTGTTCGCCAGTGGACGCTGTTCGCCGCACCACTCTGCCCTTCAGGTATTCCACATCCGCTACTACATATTGTATTTTACTGCAAGATCTCTCCCGCTTAAGTCCACTCAATGGTTCTGTGTGACTGTTACTTGACATTGGGTACTCCAACTACGGTCGCTGCCACACGTAACCTGCACATGCCACCATATGCCACCAGCATTGCGAGGTACCGCTGAAACCTCATAATGATATTCTTGTACACTGAGCCCCGAAATAGACACCTCAGCTGATGTAGCGCCGGCCGCTACCTATTGCCGTTGGATTTATCTAGCATCCAGCTACCTATTGTTCTAGATAACCCACTACCCCCCAGAAGTTATTGTTACTACATCTATGGCCAACACGTACCGCTGATCATATTCCACAGTCTCTCTGCACGAATTTACAGTCAGCTGCCCATGACAACCGCACGGGCTGCCTCTCTTCTGCTACGTAATTTGCATCTTCTGTTTTCCCATTATCTGTGCCCAATGCTCACTCGGAAATGCTATTCTGTCCATCGCCCTGACTTATAACTACTCACTGCACACTATATTATGTATGGTGAACTATGCAAACTCTGTCAACCTCTCTGCCACGATTCACTTACAATGCTCACTACCGTTGATTGTGCCTCTTTGTTGCTAGCATATACTGCCTAAACTCCTAATCATATCTGCCTATTTTGTGCCAGCAGTTAATGCTGTTGACATACCCTAAAGTTGCCTATTATATGAAGTATATACTGCCAACACTTAATGATTGTATTTGATCTGCCCTACTGTTTGTTTTATGGTCTGGCCCAACTAGCCAACGTAGCCATTTTGTCGTCCCCCCCTCATCGCCAGCTTGTAACTGGGGCACAGTCGCCCAGCAGCTAGAGTAGGCCAATACATATTATCTGGATTAGGCTGGATTAGGCATTCGAACCATCCAAATCATGCCCACATTAAATATACAACTAACCATTACATGCGCTATAATTCTCTATGCCATCATAATAATGGCTTGCATTAATGCTATACCCGGCACCCTGCAGGAGAGAAATTTGAAACTCTGAGCGTGACTGCCCCGAATCCACGAACCTAAGGCTACTCACTACAACTCCCAACTCTTTCACACTAGGCACAATGCACATGCCTTAGACCGTAATCTACCACCTACTACTGAAACAGTGCCAAAAAGCCTGGTTAAAACCACTTACCTTAAACCAAGATCCCATCGGAAATCTACCAGCCAAAGGGAAAATAACACCACCACCATTACAGGAGTCATTATTAATGCTAGATCCCTCATAGCACACTCCAATGAAATTGCTGACATACTCCAGAGGGATAACTTAGACATCCTAGCTGTTACAGAATCCTGGCTGCACGACGCTGCTGGTCCAGCCCTCATGCTAGCTATTCCAGAGGACTACCAAATACTCAGAGTAAATAGACCTAACGCCACAGGGGGAGGTCTTGCTATCATAGCCAAAACCATTGTACTAAGGCTGACTTAATCTCCGGAAGTCAAATCCTGCGAGTTACTCTCAGCTAAACTCCCTATCTCAGAGAACAGCACACTGACCATCTTTCTAGTATATAGACCACCTGGACCGATTGCTACCTTCGATGAAGACCTCTCTAACCTCCTCACTAATAACATTAAAGACTCCTCCCAGATCCTTCTGCTAGATGACTTCAACCTGGGCAACAATGACTCTAAGGACAAACAGTCCTTTGCTATTGGCACTATCCTAACAGAACACGGCCTAACCCAAAAAGTCACTGCCCCTACACACATAAAAGGGCGCATCTTAGACTGCGTAGCCAATCTGAACTGTGCCATTACTATCACCAAAATAACCCTGCAACCCTGGACGGACCACCACTTAATCAGTTTCTCAACTGACATAGAGCCTAAAAAACAGAAAAACCCTGTTATCGTATCACCTCTCCCCACGAGAAGCAAAAGAGACATCACTGTGGAGAAAATACTTTCCCTACTCCTACCTACCCTCTCCTCTACCACCAACACCACTGACCCTAACATACCCGCAGTAACCTTCAATAAAACTATGTTGAATGCCCTTGACACTATTGCGCCAGTCAAACTTAGCAAAAGCAAACAATAATCTCATCGGAACACCTGGTTCACACCTCAGCTTAAAGAATTCAGACTTAATAAAAGGAAACTCCAAGCTATCTGGAGGCACTCACCCACCATGGAAAATAAAACCACTCTAAATACCTTTGCTAGCATGTACAAGAAGGAAATAATCATTGACAAAAGGAACTAATTCAATGAAAGAATATCTAAAGCAAACTCCAATACCAAGGAGCTTTTCACCATCCTCAGAGAAATGGAATACCCTACTACACCGACAGACGATATCCAGAAAGATAAACAATGGTGCTAGCATACAAAATGCTTTATCTAATAAAATTGCTACTCTGCAGACTAAAATAGCTTCCAAAAAAGCCTCCCTGCGCCCCACCGAGGTGCACCTCACCCCATCTACTACCAATCCAATCACAATAACTCCTTTCAGCTTCACCACGATCTCCATATTGGAAACTGAAAGGGTTATACTCTCTTTGAAGCCCTCCACCTGCCAGGGCGATAGTTGCCCAGCACAAACAATCAAGGACGGAGCCAGAGAGTTAGCACCTTTTATCGGCGAGCTTATTAATGCATCTTTTAAATCAAACCCTGTCCCAATCAGCGTCAAAGAATCATGGGTGCTCCCACTTCTTAAGAAACAAACTCTAGACCCAGCCATACCCACTAATTACAGACCCATCACCACAGTCCCTTTTCTCCTCAAAATCATTGACAGAGTAGCCTACCTCCAAATCCAATCCTATTTGGAGTATAACCATCTACTAGGTGCACGCCAATCTGGCTTCAGACCACAACATGGGACTGAAATGGCGTTAATCAACCTAAAGACACAAATCGACGAGTTGAAGTATAAAGGGAAAACAGCTATGCTACTCCTCCTCGACCTCTCTGCAGCTTTCGACCTAGTGGATCATGCAGTGTTATGCGAACACTTAGCGTCAGCTGCAAATTTCTCGAGTGATGCTATAGCCTGGGTTCAATTCTTCCTAGCTAACCGTACGATGAGAGTATTCTCCCCCTCAGCATCAGCAGATCCAAACCAAATCACCTGTGACGTTCCACAAGGTTCATGCGGCTCACCAACAATGTATAACATCTTTACTAAGCCACTCTTCGACAAACTTGACAGACTGGGGGTCACATACACCAACTATGCGGATGACACCCAGATCCTTATACCCCTTTCGGGCAACTTTGTTGAGGACTCGGCTCTAGTAAATAAGATATACCACCTCATTCAAGCATGGATGGCCTCACACAGCCGTTGCTTGAATGATGAAAAAACTGAGATCCTGATTCTGGGTTTCGACTCTAACCTAAAAAACTTAAATCCCAGTTATGCCGCATTCACCATCGATGGCAACATCATTAAAGTAGTCTCACGGATAAATACATTTACCTTGACTCCATATTATCCCTAAAAAAACAAGTCAGTTCCATGGCCTCATCTACAGTTTATACCTGTAAACTAATCAGGGACTGCAGACCCTTCTTATCCACATCTAGTTGCATTACCCTAGCTAATGCATTAATCATGTCCAAGCTGGATTACGGTCATTCCTTATATGCAGATGCCAACAAGAACATTCTCAATAAAATGCAAATTCTACAAAACAATGCTCTGCGAGCAGCCTTGAACATACCATGTAGAGAACACATATCCAACTTCAGAAGAGGCCAGCACTGGCTAGAAATCAGCGATAGAATACGGCTTAAATTGACTTCGCTCACCTAAAAATGCCTTAACAATGCCGCACCTCCGTACCTTTCGGCCAGACTGACCAGAAAAAACTCTTCACACCACACCAGATCCTCCAACCACCTCTGTCTAGAAGTCCCTAGATTTAGACTGTACAAAGCTGATGGAACTAGTTTCCCAGTCATAGCTACCCATTCCTGGAACTCACTCCCTGGAACCATCAGATCGGAACAGCCTTACACTACCTTTAGACGTAACATGCTGACCTGGTTGCGAACTTAAGACACATAACCCCTTGCCTACTCGCGACTGTTATCGTGTTACATCTCTGCATACCTCTTGACATCTCTAATACCCTCTGGGTATTGCGCATCCCCTGTCTATTACTGTATGTATTGCAAACATAATGTATGTATGTTATTGACCTGTATGTTGTAAATAAGTCTTAAACTTTCTTGTATCTGCTGCGCCAAGCTACCCGAGGGTTTGGTGTGCATTATCAAATAAATAAACAAACAAAAAAACAAACCACCCTTCACATTACTATTCTGTGATGCAGCAAATTTGCAATTCTATGTCAGCACTTGTATTCACCCATACTCCACGTATGTTGGCCTCTGTCCTTCTCCATGTAGCTGTGGCATCGTGGGTGGATCCGGGGAAGCGGGCAAAGCAGTGTGTAATGTGAAGGTTAGGATCGCAGGTGACCAGGATGTTGAGGGAGTGGTAGTGCTTCCAGTTTCAGTACACCTCCTTATGTGCCCCAGGGACCACCAATGCCATGTCGGTATAGTCTACCGCACCAAAGACATTTGGCATGTGTGCCGCAGCATGGAACTGTGCCTTCATGGCATGCAGCTGTGCCGGGGTGGTGGGCAGGGAGATGTACCGGGACACATGATGCAAGAGGGCATCCAGCACCTGTCAAAGCACGATGGAGAATGTGGGCTGTGCAATGCTGTGCAGCATGGCTACAGAGTGCTGGAAGGTGCCAGTACCCAGGAATTGCAGGACAGACACTAGCATAAGCAGTGGGGTACAGCTGTTCTAATGTTAATTCTGCTCTCTAGGTCCACCCGGATTAGGGTGAGCAGCTCACCTATGGTGTCCCGGTTCAGCCGGTAGAGGGTTAACAGCTCGGCATCTGTGTAGGTCCATGTTGTGGCCCTGACCCTGGGTAAAAGTGTTCACCTAGCATGGCGTCTTCTCATCCTCCTCTCTGCTCCATGTGCCCTGTGCTGTTCTCCCTGCCTCTGTACATGGATGTGTAGCCTGAGCAACTGCATGTCCTATTCCACAATTGTAAGTGGCAGCATGGTGTTTGTAAGTGTGTTTGGGGAAGGTGTGTGCCTTATGGACCCTTCTTGGGTGGATTGGTGGCACCTGCGGCTTCAATTCTGGCACATGTCTGCATTAACCACCACATTTTAGGTGGACGTAACTGTGCTGTATTTTGGGCCATATTACTGCCAGTTTTTGACGGTATTACAGTATTATTGTAATATGACGGTAATACAATTCTGGAATCTCGAAGATATTATCGTCGACGGTAATAACATGAACGGATTTTCAGCTGTTACCGGTGACGGATTTTCAGCCGACTGTATTACCGTCAACGGTATTATCGCCAACTTGTGATTCAGCGGTACAGTAAATATGGCAACAATTCTGTTACCGTCACTTTTACTGTATACCACCCAATTCATAATGAGGCCCGTAGTGTCCTCATAATTCTCGGTGCTAAGCTTTCCCAATACCGGGGCTAAGTTGCTTGACCACCCGCGCTTGTTATTTATGTTCATATTCTTTTCGGGATCCAATTCATGCCAAATGATAAACACTGTATGCTTAAGGCCATCTGGTTTTCACTTAATACTTGGCCCAGCTTTAACAGACTATTTCATGTTGTCAATCGGGGCAAGTGATCGCTCTTTCTCCTTAATGGAATAGAAACATAATTGATGTGTGAAAACTTCAGAATTAATTGGAGCATAGTTGATCATTGCCCAAAGGACGAACTCATGATGTGTGCATACACCTAACCTTCAGTTAAGAATGTATACTTTCTCCCTCTAGAGGAGGCCTCAGCAACCTTTGGCTCTCCAGATATTTTGGACTCCAACTTACAGCATCCCTATCCAACATATTCAATGATGAAGGTTGATGGGAGTTGTAGTCCAAACATCTGGAGAGTAAAAACTTGCAGACCCTTGCTTTAGAGTCTAACAGCTTATCTTGTGAGCTTGTGTTGGAAAAATGATCTTGTCAGTCTATGTTGGGAAAATGCCAAAAAAGAAGAGGTGTTTTCCGCCCCTATCCTGGCACTGAAATTCTTTTTGATAAGTGTAATATCTCTTGGATATTCTATGCAGATTAGTTCAAGAGCCTTCCACATTTCATGTATACATCTTTCTGCAAAAGGTTAACGTTTGCAATTAAAGATCAACACATTGAATCAGCTTCCTGCTTTTATCATAATTACTCTCCCTATCAAACAATTTATGTTAAGTGGAATTTTAAATTGTTGACATAGTCACAACACTCCATGTTGGCATGACTTTTGTGGTATTGCACTCTTATCTCAATGATTGTATCGCTATGTGACACCAAATCGGTTCATAACTCGGTTTCTTTGAAGCAGATCAGACCCTGCAGTGCCAATACGCAAGAAAATCATATGAGTCAATGAAACATAAGCTCTTAATTGGGCTCAATGATGAGTTGTTGCCCTGAAGCTTCCAGGAACAACTTTTGGACCGTTTAATTACTTCACCATTCGGAATAGTCCAAAGGAAACAGAAGATGACTTTAGGCCTTGACCCCATTTGCCATGGATAAAGAGCTATCAGTGAATTTAGTTATTAGTGTAGAACACAACGTGGTGGTTGATGCGGATATCGGTCTGGCATTGGACATGTCATAGAGAAGTTGCGTAGGGGCAGAGTTGCCTAAGCATCACATTAAGTCAGTGAATAACGTGACTCTGCAACCTGCGGCTCTCCAGATGTTTTGGGCCTCTCCCATTATCAGTCGTCAATGATTATGCTGACAAGGGATGGTGCGAGTTGTAGTCAAAAAACATCTGGTGAGGCAAAGATTTTAGACCCTTGGTCAATAGGTTTTGGCTGGTGTTTCGGCATGATTTCTGGATGTTGGAAATTAAGTTTGAGGAGAGATTTACCTGATGAAAGCTGCAGAGCCATCTTTTTGTGGCCATGCTGCGACCTATTTTGGCATATATACATAGCATTTAGACAAAAATACATGAAAGTATTTTCTAACTTTTAGTTATGCAAGATAGGAAAGGTTTTGGAGGTTTAACCTCGTACAATTTTAGCTGAATGTGTGCCAAGTGGGCCTAAATGTTACCCTTTTCTTTCTAGTGCTGGTATGGCCATCCGTCCTACTGGGCTTGGCTCTCTACAGTTGTGCTTTACAGCACCACATTTCTCCACTCGGTATAAATGTAATGAAAAGGGATCTTCTGGCAATAATGGTGGCCTCGCTGCGCATGGCTCTGTAAGACGGAGAACAAGGTGTATTAGTCGGATAGGGTGAAGGCCGATGCAGAAACCTTTGGTGTTGCTGGATGCAGGTCGGAAGTACCCATTACCGGTGTGTCAATATGAACATTTCTATGTTGTTGTGGTTGGTATCGACCAGCCAGGTTAGCCATATGAGCAGGCCCTGGATTTTGCAGTGTATTGTATTGTATTATTTGAATTGTGGAGTGTAAAAATGAACAGCACTGTTGTTCATAGAAGAGGGATAGTTTAAGAATATGTTAAGTGCACTGGACCTGGTGGGTCGTCTGTAGGAGTGTGAGAGGTGTAAGGATGCAAGATATTAGCAGTGAGGAGTTAGTTGAGGGATTAGGGGAGGTGAAGAGTAGGGTAAAGGGTGTTGTCACTTCCGGGTTCTTGGTGTTAGATTTCACAGAGATTAAAAGTGTGACCCAGTCCCATGCAGGAGAGGTTCCATGAGTCTGCTTGGTTTCCCAGAGATGGTAGTGCCAAGAGTTTTGAAAAATGTTGTAAATTAGTTTCTAAAATGTAGTAATTATAGGCCCATATCGCTGTTGGATGTGGTTGGTAAAATATTTGCTTGTGTACTTTTGTCCCACCTTGTTACATGGGTCAAGGACACAGCAGCGGTGAGCCACCTACAGGTGAGATGTGCAGTGGACCAATCTTTCAGGCTGTTCTTAATCCAACAGTAATATGTAGCATTGAGGAAAATGAACCTCTATACCATCTTCATTGACCGCAAAGCAGCCTTTAGTGGGATCCGAGAAAGAAACTCTGGCTAAACCTTGTAGAACTGGGCTTCCCGAACAAGCTATTGGGGACTATTATAAGCACATCTTCTAATAATACAGGGAGAATGTGTTGGAATTCAGCAGGAGACACAACTTCTCCAATTAAGATACACCTTGGTGTACGACAAAGCTGCATGCTCGCCCCAGCCGTGTTTTCAACATACATCAATAAATTGTTAGATTAGAACCTCTGGAGACAGATGCACCCAGAATGGGCTGTGGTCCTATCCCTGTCCTGCTCTTTTCTGAGGATGCAACCTTAATATCTAAAACTCATGCTGGCTTAAGAAGGCAGGTTAATGCTTTGTACGGGGGCTGCATTGAATCAACATTAAAAATACAAAATTCATGGTCTCCCATCCCCATCATAAGAAACAGCCAAAATTGAATATGGCAATAGGGGGGGCAACAAATCAAGCAGTTAGATCATTCGATTACTTAGGAATACGGTTCTCAGAAAATAGTGCCTGGTGCGCTCATATAGAGCAGGCATTCATGAGCCTTGACAGACCCAGCATGCCATTTTGAAAATGGCACGTTAGTTTGGCAATGGGGCTTTATCCCTAAAACTCAAATTATATAACATGCAAGTAAAGGCTGCTGCGGTCTAAGGGTCTGATATCTAGGGACACATTAAATGTGATAGTATACAAGTAGGTGAGAATGAATTCTTGAAAAAGATCACATTGCTACCAAAGAGCACCGAGAATATGGCCATTCACATCGAACGTCCTCACCCCAATATAGCAGACACAATGGCTAGTAGACCAACCGTATACTGGATACGGCTTTGTGTCTCTCCTGAGTTGTTCAAATATAGGGAAGCGTTAACCAATATCCTATCACAAAGTGGTGGGAGGGATATCTGGTGGTATAAACATGTTAGGGCAGAATTCAGAACCCTAGAACTGGGGCATCTTTGGATGAACCCTGCCACTATCAATGCTCGAACCAAGAAACTGATCCAAGAAGAATTTGTGGCAAGGTCAAAGGTAAACATTATCAGCTATTTTAGAACTGCGGCTCTAGCTCACGAACACCACTGTTGCAAACTGGCCCTAGGGCAGGAACATTACTTGGATAACATAAACTCACCTCTTGCAAAGTCATTGTACATGAGACACAGGTTTGGTCTGTTACCCCTGAATTCGCAATTATTTAAATGGCATGTGGTGGACTCTGAACAATGTCCTGTTTTTTCTGCTGAGATGCAAAATACTGAGCATTTTCTGTTCCTCTGCCAGAATTACATGGAATATAGGAAGAGGTATTTAAAACCTGCCCTGTTAAAACACATCAGACATTTACATGAGGCATTATCTCTATGAAAACATACTGTTGATGAGCTGACAGTAGTTGCATTTTCTAATTACATCCACCGGGCCTGTCTACAAAGAGAACATTTTATACCTGTACATGACATTAAATCAAATGTGCCTTTTTGGTGATGATCATGTTTTAACATTGCAATTTGCACCTGTATAAATGAAGCACGTTGTGGTAAAGATGGCAAAACAAAAGAGGTGATGGCTGGAAGGGTTAGAATTAATCTTAACCACTGGCAATTCTCTGGGAAACCCCCAAGACCATTGTATTTTGCCTGCCAAGCCATTGCAATGGGGGAAAGACCATATGTAAATCAGGCTTGGTCTGACCCCAAAAGGGGCAGTCCAGCCTGAACTGCTTGTTTGTATCCCTTCTGCATGAAGCCACAAGCATCCGCAAACATGTTTAAGCCTTCTTGGGCCTCAAGAGGAAGAAGTAGTTTGGGTCTCTAGGCCAAGAGTTCCGGTCTCGACATTGCAGCCTTTCCGGACAGTATCACGTGACCACGCGCGTGCAGCATGATGACGTGTCCCTGTTTGCGTCCGCACTTCGCGAACGGGTCCGTGCTTCACAGACAGTTCGGAACTGCATTTCCTGCTAATCTTGGTACTTTCAAGCTCAAAATGTATCCTTGCACAGCTCCTATACCTATTCTTACACATTATCCATTAACAATCTAGCACGGAGCACATACTTGGAAGAATATTAGAAAAACTGCTATTTATCTTAGAAATTGCATTAGCTATTACCATCCATCCTCCCCAAGAGACACCACCACCAGCTGGAGAACCTACACAACAAAAAAAGCACAGTACCTCCAAAGATAATCAAGAGGACCAAGACGATTAGGTACAGGAAGTGCCTACCTCTAGCACCCAGAGAGAATCATGGGTGTGGTAGTTCATTACCATAGTCGGGAATGTACCAAATGCTAAAGCTACCAAAGTAAAATGCACTACTCAGTCGCAGACTACCTGAACAGTACTCCTATGGGACCATCTACATGCGCCACCACAAAAAATCCAACCACCGCAAGCTGTCTTTCTTAACAAGAAGTAGGCTCTCTTCCTGCACCTGAGCTTCCTCAATCAATACTGTAACCACACAGCCTGCTTTTGTGGGACACAAAATCCCACCAACTACCTTGCAAGCGATAAAAGAGGCTGTTGATCCACATCTTTCGAAGACAACAGTACTCTGTGTATACTGCAACACACCACTCTGCAGGGGGGAGTAATTTCAAAGTGCTTTTAAATCTGTAATCAAGGAGCATGAGAAACACTGCCATCCTACCTTAGATGTAACACAGGCACAACCTCTTCCCCTGTTCACCTGCTTCCAAAGACAATGAAGAGGACCAAGAAGATGAGGTACAGGAAGTGCCTACCTTTAGCACCCAGAGAGAGATGTACAGGAAGTGCCTACCTCTAACACCCAGAATCATGGGTGTGGCAGTTCTTTATCACTGTTGGGAATGTACCGAAAGCTAAAGCTACCAAAGTAAAATGCACTGAGTGAAACATTGTACTCAGTCGCGGATCACCTCCATGCACCGCCAAACCAAATCCAACCACCGCAAGGCTCTCAGAAAAGTTTTTCCTTTCTTAGCAAGTATACCATCCGTCAAGCATACCATCCTGCTCAACCATCTCCGTGACTGGCTTTGGAGCTGCCAGAAGCATGGAAACTGCTCTGCTGAACACCCGTGAAGATCTGCTCTCCACCCTTGACTCTAATATCCCCTCTGTTCTCATCCTACTTGATCTCTCTTCTGCCTTCGACACGTTCAACCATACCATCCTGCTCAACCGTCTCCATGACAACCTGGGTATCACTGATCAGGCTCTGGCTGACCTCTTTCTTCTCTGATCGACCCTCCCAGGTCCAACTTGGGTCCTTCCTTTCATCTATCACCCTGTCTACCTGTGGTGTTCCCCAGGGGTCTAACCTCTCATCCTGGCTTTTTAACCAATACCTGGCAACTCTTGCTCATCACATCACAATTTTCTGCTCCCACTTTCAGTGCTATGCTGACGACACTCATCTCATTTTCAGGCTTCCCTCGGCCATCTTCTCTCCTTTTCTCATCTGTAATTGCCTATCTGCCATTCAGGATTGGTGTGCCGCCAACGATCTCTGCCTGAATACTAGCGAGACGGAGATCCTACTCATCGGCACACCCTCACCATCCTTTCCTCTCACTCTCTGGCTGGCCTCCCTTGGCCATACTCCTGGGCCATCTTTGACTCCACGCTTTCCTTCTCTAAAAAGTTGAGTTTTGCATTTAACTTTGAAAGTCCAATTTGGTGTTGTTTTGCATTTAACTTTGAAAGTCAAATTTAGGTGTTGTTTTGCATTTAACTTTGGCCATAAATTGTAACCTGCTAGCCCATTGACTATTCCACACCGCTGTACTTGCATACTCCTCCCACTGTCTCCTCTCTCTACTCACCTATGGCGCTATCTGTTTCTCCAATCTCTTCCAACTGCTTCTCTATCAACTATCCTTCCCTTCTCACTAAGTCTTGCAAGAAGAAGTTTAAAAACGATATCTTGGCCTCAAACCCAGGTCTCCCCATTGCTGATACATATTCTAGCGCCTCTTCTAGACAGACCCTCACCGACATCCTCTTTGTTGTTCCTTCGCCAGATCTATGGACCCCTCATATGATCTCTGTGCTCTGTCCTGTCTCTTCATCTCCCATTAATGGTGGCACCCGCTGGGAAGTCCTCATGGATTGTTTTGACTTCACCAGAGTCATCATTAATGTCTACCTAAATGGCACTGTCATGGTCCAAGGCCCTCAGGCCAATCTCCTCCTCTTCGATAGGCGGTTCCCTCGCCTCATCAACTTCCTTTCATCTCCGGCTGTCCCCTCCTCTCCTCCCTTGGCTTCCTTGCACTCTCTCCACTGCCCCACCTTGGGCTTCCTCCACACCTCTGCAGGGCATACCTCTGATTTGTACCCCTCCCCGGAAGGTCTTTAAGGCTGGCATCCTTTTTCATCTTACCACTCTAAACACTCCCCCAGATGTTAAACACGCCTCTGACATCTGCCACCTTTTGGAAGAACTTGATCCTGCCTCTATCATCCCTATTCAGACTTATTCCTCTTTCGAATGCCTTGTCTGAAGGCTCTCTCTCTCTCCTAGCCACTCTCTTACTGTTGCTACTCTCTACCGACCCACTGATCAAATCACCTCATTTCTCTCTGAGTGGTCAGACCTCTCCTCCTCCCTCCTGGCCTCAACCACTCAACTCCTCCTCCTTGGTGACCTCAACATCCATCTCGATTCTCCCTGTTCCTCATCTGTACTCTTCCGCGACCTCTGCGATTCTCTCTCACTTTCTGTACTCCCCTCTGGCCCGACTCACTCTGCAGGACACTCCCTCTCTACCCCTTGGATCACTCCTCTCTCCTGGAGCCATCATTGCTTCCTCTCTTCTCATCTCTCCCCTTCTTCTCCCAAAGCCAAGCCTACCCCAACATTGCCACCTCGGACATACGGCCCATGAAGTGTGTGTCAGTTGAGGCTTTCGCTGCCACCTTCTCTCCCCCTCCTCCACCCCCGGCTGATTCACACCCTGACGCAGCCCTGTCCCTGCTCTAGTCATCTATTTCTGATGCTCTTGATGCTCTTGCCCCTATCATGAGGATCTGTTTGAAGTCCAAATCCAAGCGCAATTCCTGGTATGATTCCGACCTAGCTACACTTAGACGTAAGTGTAGGGCGGCTGAGAGGAAATGGAGGGCTTCTTGTTAATTCTCTGACAAACTGGCCTCTCGCCTGCTCCAAAGGCAATACCGACTCTCTGTCCTCACCAAGAAGAGAGTCCACATTCAAGCCAGTGTCTCTGCGACATCTAACAACTAGGCTGAACTCTTTAAAATCTGCAAGGATCTGGACAGCCCTGCTGCAGTCTCTACAACCTCCTCTTGCCTCCCAGGCTCTTTGCAATGCCCTTGCCTCTCACTTTATCTCAAAAACCCAGGACACCCAATCCACCCTCTCCTTCCCTCTCCCCTCGACGTCTGCACTTATTGACCCTCCCTCAGTCAATCCCCCTGCCCTCTTTCTCATCCTTTCCTCTTTTCTCCCCTGATGAGGTTGCTAGACAAGTCTGATCTATGAAAGCCTCATCAAAACAGGTTCATCCCTTTTCCTCTAGAACCATAAAGGACCACATTGCCCCCCCCCCCGCTCCAGCCCTTGCTGATTTCTGCAACCTCTCCTTTGCATCAGGATCCTCCCCCTCCCTTCTGAAGCACTTCCCTTGTGCCTCCTCTTCTCAAGAAACCCACAGCTGATCCTTCTTGTCCGGCTAACTACCGCCCAATTTCCATAACTCCCTTTTTGAGTAAACTCCTTGAAAAGCTGGCCATCTCTCAGCTAAACCTTCATCGCTGATTCTGTTGGCTCTCTCCATAAACTCCAGTCTGGCTTCATAGCTGCCAGGAGCACAGGAACCGCTCTCCTGAACATCCGTGAAGATCTGCTCTCCAACCTTGACTCTAATATTCCCTCTGTCCTCATCCTACTCGATGTCTCTTCTGCCTTCGACATGGTCAACCATATCACCCTGCTCAACTGGCTCTGTAATAACCTGAGTTACTTTTTTTTTTTATTTTTTTGTGGTTATACAGTAACCTTTACAAAAGTTAATACATAATAAGAATACATAGACAAATATTTACATATGTCTATAATTTTACTATTAACTTTACAGAATAACTTTGCAGAATAAAATAGGTTAAAATAAAAACACTTGTGCTGCATATTGACAAAACATCACGATTAACACATTTCCTAAGCTACACTGACTACTTAGGATACACAATTACAAGCCACAATGCATTTTCAAGAATCTCAGAACTGAACATTGTAGTTTAACTCGATTCCCGTGTAGCATATCTAACCATAAATTCAAATCCACACAGTCAGTATTAGGAACAAATTGCGAGAAAAACGTAATTCGTTCGGACCTTAAACCATCGCATTCTGTTAGAATATGTCTAAGGTTTTCCAATGGAACCTTGGATTTACAGTATCCGCATATAGCAGCAGGAGCACAAGCACCAGACCTAATATTCAAAATGTCCCCAGTACCCAGTACATTGAATCTAAACTTCATGAAGGTAAGCCTCCATGTTCTATCAGGAAATTTGAGCAGATACGGTTCGGTAACATCCATTTTTTTAAAATTGGACACAAGTTGCCTATATAGTTTCTTGGTCAGAACTTCCGCAACCGTGGAATTCCAATCACAATGAAGGAGAAGAGTTTTTACCTTCATAGGATTAGAGATCAAAAGCTCTCGGGAGACACCAACTTTTTCTAGACAATCAAGTGCTTCCCTTTCCATATCTGCAAGGATCTTTGAAGAAACCTTCCTGTAGAGGAACCCAATGCCCATAACACCATATAGAGTCGTGTCATTACTGAATAGGGAGAGCCTACTCAATTATGTTTTTAAGAGAAAAGAGTCCCAGTTCATAGCGGATGGCCGTCAGAGGAACACACTTCGGTAGACACCTCACCATGTGTTTTAAGATCCGAGACTCATACTTTACAATTTCTTCCCTGCACCAACGTGGAGCGAATTCCAGACCGTAGCAAAACTGAGCCACGATTTAATTCCGGTACAGACGCAAACAAGGCTCCATGGTGAATTTCACGTACTTATTATCAATTTTCCGCAGTTGCCTCATAAGGGGAACAATTTTAATTTCAAGAAACTCCCGGTAATTTGCTTTTTTTTTGTCTTCAAAAACCGGATAGCCCAGATATCTCATGGCCTGTCTCACTGGGAGTTTGACATTATCTAAAAACCAAGAGTATTTATTGGAACTCCTCCTGTGACTTATGCGAAGTATGACAGTTTTAGTGTGATTGATTATTAGGGAATTCACACAGGAGTATTCTTTAAATGAGGTCAGTAGACGTTGCAGGCCAATGGGTGTATTGTCATATAAGGTAACATTGTCTGCGTAAGCAGTCCAAAAGATCTTGACCCCCTCCACCTTGGGGGCAGCAAAGGAGGATTCTTTTAGGTGTGGACCCACGTCCGAAAAGTATAAATTAAAAACAGTGGGCGCAAAAATACATCCCTGTCTGAGCCCATTGGAGACCTTTATTTCCTCCGACAATGAGCCATCTGTACTCAGTCGGACCTTAATTTTGGTGTATTCATGTAAATGGTAAAGAATTGACAACAGAGGGGAGGGAAGACCAAGAAGACGTAGTTTGGTCCATAACATAGTTCTGTTAACCATGCCAAAAGCCAACGTCAGATCTATGGAGGCCAAATATATAGGAAAATTCCCCACAGTCGAAGCCTGATGTTGCAAGATATTAGTTAATAGACCACCAGCATCTGTCCCCACATGTTTCCTAAAGCCAAATGGCAAGGAGATAAAATACGAAAGTCCTTAATCCACAAATGAATATGCTCAAGAACAATAGACGCAAAGATTTTAGAGTCTGCATCCAAAAGAGCAATTGGTCTATAATTGAGAGGAGACGACCTGTCGCCCTTTTTATAAATTGGAACGATAAAAGACAAGTACCAGCTAGTTGGAATGGCCCTAGTGATTACGATGTCTTTAAAAAGGAAAAACAAAATTTTCGCCCACAAGGTGGAATTACCTTTAAATACCATGTTTGAAAGCAGGTTGGGACCAGGAGCCCGAGAGGCAGAGCAACAAATGATTTTATGTTGAATGTCAGCCAAAGTAAAGGGAATGTTCCATGGGCACAATTGTATGTCCTTAGGCACATTCCAAACCAGTTTTGGCGAGCTATAGAGAGAGCCAAAATGTCCTACCCAAGTATCGGAGGAGATACATATGGTTTGCGCTCTGAGTTGACCCTCACCTCTACTATTAATTAAGGACCAGAATCTATGAGAGTTGGAGGCCATAATTGAAAAAAGAATGTCTTCAACGTCCTTCTGATAAAGTTTGGCCCTTAATGATCTCATTCTAGATTTCCATTTGTTTTTCACATTATTCAACTGACCACCTTGAATATTATTACCTTGAAGTTTTCGGAATACGCACATTTCTCGATTCCTCTTTTTCTTTAAATTTTGCATTTCTAAACTGAAGGAGTGCTTGTGGGTCTTAGTAACTGTAGATGATTTCTTAATGCCAAACGGGCTTCGGATCACAGAATAGACATAGTTCTCAAAAGCTTCATGTGAGTAGGTAATCAGTCTCTTATCAAGACCGTGCTTATGATAGTCAGACAGAAACAACAAATTGACTTTTGTAATGTAATCATTGTGCCAGGTGAGTCTATTGCAGGGGGCGCTGACCTCCAGTGTTGTTAAAAACTGGTCGTTATGAGAAGTATGATATGAGTTTCGATATAGTTTGAGCTTTTTGTGATCACTAACTGTAGAGGGAGCCAAAACAAAGTCAGAAAATTGGATGAAAATCAGTGCGCTAACAAAAACATAATCAATAGTGGAGCACACAATCCAATTGGACCAGGTGGAATGGTCATGTAGAGCACCCAAAAGATAAGACACAGAGAGCAGTCCCCGACCAGAAAGAAATTGAAACCAAATGTCCCCCTGTAAAATTTTCCTCGAGGAACCACTGTCGGCAGATTTCCCTGAGCACACATACGCATTAAAGCCACCTGCCCCAATGATATTCAAGTTATCACACATCTCTTGGCAATCCTGAATCACTGAGTCGATTAGGGCTATGAACTCCTTTAGGACAAGATCAGGACACCAATAAACGTTAATATCAGGAGATTAGCAGAAGGTTCAGAGGGGCAGAGTTTCAAAAGAAGTGCAATGCATCCCTGATGAATCTTGAATGCCTTGCGGCATTTCGCATAAGAGTTAGTTTTGACTGCAATGAGAAGTCCCCCCGAAGGTCTACCTTTAGATTTTTTAACCGCAAGTTCTTGATGTACCAGAAAGTCATTCAGAGATATGGGGGAAAGGGCCCAAGTTTCTTGCAAGCAAAGAATGGTGGCATCATGTAGGGTGTAGGATGGCACAACAGGCCAACAAGCCAAGGATTGCTTAAGAGCACGATTCCCTCCGGAATTCCATGATAAAAGGAATAAGGGGCATGTATTCTAAGGCTTGTCTTAGATTGTTTGTGTTTTGGATATGGAATCTCTGAGAGTCTTGCCCAGCCATCTCAAGTCAGTTGCAGAGGAAGGGATCTGGTGGATGTCACTCTCTATATTCTGGGATTGAGTTCCCATATGTGACTTTGGAGACCCTCCCTTGCTCCCCTTCCCATGACTTTGAGAATCCCTCCAAATCAAAGCCAAAACGTTGCAAGGAGTCAATTTCAGAAAGATAACCGGAGTTTCACTGATCAGGCTCTGGCCTGGCTTACCTCTTTCCTCTTTGATCGACCCTTCCAGGTCCAACATGGGTCCTTCCTATCATCTATCTCCCTCTCTACCTGTGGTGTTCCCCAGGGATCTAACCTCTTGCTCCGGCTTTTCAACCAATACCTGGCATTTTCTGCTCAAATTTCCAGTGCTACCCTGACAACACTCAACTCATTTTCAGGCTGCCCTCGGCCACCTCTTCTCCTTGCCTCATCTCTGATTGCCTAATTGCCATTCAAGATTGGTGTTCTGCCAAAGATCTTTGTCTAAATGCCAACAAGTCTGAGATCCTCCTCATCGGTACACCTTCACCATCCTTTCCCCCTATTCTCTGGCCAGTCTCGCTTGGCCCTCCTCCTTCCCCTACCTGCGAGGCTAAGAATCTCTGGGTCATTTTTGACTCCACACTTTCCTTCTCCGCCCACATCTCTAACGTCTCTAAAAAGTCAAACTTCCTACTGCACCTCCTCAGAGCTACTCTGCCCTTCCTCTCCTTCCCCCAGAAGCTCACTGTCACCCAAGCTCTGGTTCTCTCTAGGTTGGACTAATATAACAGCCTCTTTCTAAATCTACCTGCCTCTACTCTCCGCCCTTTACAACTAATCCAGAACAGGACTGCAAAACTTGTCTTTGGCCTCAAGCCCTGGGACTGTATCTCTCCAGTTCTGAAATCCTTTCATTGGCTCCCACTGGATGCAAGGATTACATTCTAAACCATCTGGATTGTCCACAACCCTTTGCATTGTCCACATTGTCCACAAGGGTTTCTGGGGCATGGGTCCAAAATTCCTTCAACTATCCCTCCGTAAATACCTCTGCTCTCGAGCTCTTTGCTCCTCTTCTTCTAATTCCCTCAGGGTCAGTCATTTTTCTAAGAAATGAGCTAGGGGTAGTTCTCTGTCTTCGGCTGGGGCCTCCTTTCGAACAGCCTCCCTGCTACTCTGAAACTTGAGGAGAACCATCTCCGGTTCCGTAAGCACCTCATGACCTTCCTCTTCGCTTCTGCTTTTGCCCCTCTTCTCCCCTGCTGATCTGTTTCTCTCTTGGCAATGTACACCTGGCCACCCTCTGTCTTCCGGGCCAAGGTACCTGCTCACCCTGCCACCCTCCTGCACTGCCTGCGGCCCACCCCTTGTACTGGGGTCTGTATATGTACCCATACAGTTCCCCCACCCCCTTTCTTTTCTTCTGCACTTATCAGACCTACCCTATCTGCTACACCCAGCACTTGCCACTTGCTGGCTGCACTAACACTGTTCATTGCCTTTATTATTTATTTATTCTATTTATTTATTATTATTTATCTGTTTCGCCTCTGCTCCGCACTTTCCACTTCTCCCCCCTTTCATGCACTTCTCCCCTTTTCCCTTTCCCATTCGCTTGCACATTCTCAATGTCACTGGGCCCAGTAAGATTGCTGTTTTGTTCTCACGTGTTCCCCTCCCTTGCCTTGTCACGCTCTGAAACACTTGCGTACGAGCACGATATAAATAAAATATCAATTCAATTCAATTCTATTCTGCCCACATCTCTGATGTCTCTAAAAAGTCAAACTTTCTACTGCACCTCCTCAGAGGTATTCTGCCTTTCCTCTCCTTCCCCCAGAAGCTCACTGTCTCTCGAGTCCTGGTTCTCTCTAGGTTGGACTATTGTAACAGCCTCTTTCTAAATGTACCTGCTTCTACTCCCGCCCTTTGCAACTTATCCAGAATAGGACTGCAAGACTTGTCCTTGGCCTCAAGCCCTGGGATCGTATCTCTCCAGCCCTGAAAGCTCTCCACTGGCTCTCCAGTGGCTGCAAGGATTAAATTCAAAATCCTTTGCATTGTCCACGAGGCTTTCTGGGGCCTGGGTGCAATATACCTTCAGCTGTCCCTTTGTAAATACCTTCCCTCTCAAGCTCTTTGCTCCTCTATCTCTAGCTCCCTCAGGTTAGTCGTTTCTCACAGAAGCGAGCTGGGCGTAAATCTTTGTCCTCGGTTGGGGCCTCCCTCTGGAACAGCCTCCCTGCCACCCTGAAACTTGAGGAAAACCATGTCCGGTTCCGGAAGCACCTCAAGACATTCCTCTTTGCTTATGCCTTCGCCCCTCCTCTCCCCTGTTGATCTGCACTCTCTTGGCACCATGCCCCCGGCCTACCTTCTGACTTCCAGGCCCAGGTACCGGCTCACCTTGCCACCAACCCCCACTGCCTCCTGGCAAAAACTTGCACTGGGGCCTGTATCTGTAACCATACAGTAACCCCCTTTTTCTCTCTGCACTTACCAGACTCACCCTGTCTGTTGCCTCAAAAATAACACTTGCTACCTGCTGGCTGCACTACCACTGTTTGCTGCTTGTTATTATTCATTTATTTATTTATTAGTTATCTGTATTCCTTTGCCCTGCACTTTCCACTTCTCCCCCTTCCATACACTTTTCCCCTTTTTCCCTCTCCCGTGCACTTGTTCGTTCTCAATGGCACTCTGCCTAGTTAGATCATTGTTTTTGTTCTCCCTTGTTACCCTCCCTTGCCTTGTCGAGCTCTGAAACACCTGTGTATGAGCGCGATATAAATACATATTCAATTCAATTCAAAAGTAGTGGGCTTTCTTCCTCCACCTCATCTTCCGCAAGCAATACTGTAATCACACATCCTACCTCTGTGGCACACAAAATCCCACTAGCTACCTTGCAAGGGATAAAAGAGGCTGTTGATCCATATCTTTCGAAGACAACAGTACTCTGTATATACTGCAACACACCACTCTGCAGGGGGGAGCAATTTTGAAGTGCTTTTGAAGCTGTAATCAAGGAGCATGAGAAACACTGCCCCCTACCTTAGATGTAACACACGTGCAGCATCTTCCCGTCCACCTGTCCCTCCATATTAGTAGTTGGTGCTCTTCCCTCATTTCCCTCCCCACCTTACTTTCTGACCCCTTCTGCAAAAAAAAAAAGGTCCACCTTTCACAGTTAAAAAATAGAACTAAGGATGGCCACCAGGGGGCGCGTTGATGCTTCCAGCCTCAGCGTGAAGCTCCTCCATCACGAGCCCATAAAGTGACCTGAGATCCCACTTAATTGTCCCCCCCACGCTGCAACTTATACAGGAGGAGAGCCCCCGCTGCAGCAGCAAGAATGGAGGAAAAAGGCCCTGATTCATTGTGAGCCACAAGGCCTGAGTCAGCGACGTAGAAGGAGGTCAGGAATCCCGTAGAGTGCGCAGTGAGGAGGAGGCCCTCGGCTTGTGGCCCGGAGACCGGTGGAGCATAACAGTGGGGCCGGGGGCAAGATGGGAGGTGAGTGTGCATGCCCCCCCGGTTTAAACCAGGGAGTGCTTCGAGAGACCCCCGCGCTGGCCTAGGGAGGGGGTGGCACCACCGTGCGTGAAGGAGCCGGTCCGACTGGGGGGAGGGAAATCCCTCTCCAATGCTGGGTGCCTGCTGCCGGGAGGACTACCCATGCACGCGGGGAGCCTGAACCCGGGACACTTGATCCCCACGGGGATCCGTGCACACAGAAACCCCCTGGTCTAGGAGGTGTGCAAGTGGCTGCAGCAGACCAGGGGGCAACAACATCCGAGGTGGTTCTGCCTAAGGCCCGGACTAGTGCCAGTGAAGCAGGGGGTGAGGCCCTGCAACAACTGCCCAGAGCGGTAACAGGCCTCAAGGCAGCCTACTAAGAGGAATCCCTCCTATATACCTTTTCTCTCTCTCCCAAAGTTGAAGCCCTGGCTGTCGGGTTCAGGGGCACCTCCGGCGGATAAGACATATTGCCCAGCTCGTAGACTAGAGCCCTGAGCAGGCGCAAGGAATGAACCGAAGAGCAAAAAGGGAGTGGGCGAACCCCCGTGCACCAGGGGTCGCCAAACCAGTACGCTACAAGAGGAGTAGGGCCATTTTGTCTGTGTGGAGCAAGCTAGGGAAAGAAGGCTCATCCTGGTGGGGAGACAGGACTTGCGGTCTACGGAGGTGGATCCCCCACCCCCTGGAGGAGCAGAATATCCATTGGCTATGTAGGGAGGTGTGGGCCTCCACTTCTGGGGCATGTTGAATATTGATGTTTGCGCGATAATGGCATAGGGCATCCGGCCCTTCCATCAATCTTGCTATTCCGGATTGATATAATATATTAATACAAGACAGAGGGAAGGCGGGGGGGTGCCCTCATTTTTAAATCCTCCCTCACCATGTGGGAAATAAGAGGGTTTATTGTGAACGGCAGAATCAACAGTGAATCTTCTTATTTACAGACCACCCTGTCTGACAGACGATTTTACGTTGGCATTGTCCAATTACTTGTTGTGCACTCTCAAGCACAACTCCAGCTTCTTATTACTTGGGGATTTCAACTATTGGCTGGGCCATAAGGAGGATCTTGTGGCTGCAGAACTAGAGACAGCCTTGTCCAATCTAGGTTTTGAGCAGCTGATACGTTCTTCATAATCTTGGGCACACACTGGATTGGATTTCCTCTATTAATGTAATAACTAAGGACATACTGGTATCGCCCTGCCCATGGCCTGACCATGCCGTTTTACACTTCACTATTCAGGCCGACTTTCCAAGAAATGCAAGGGTAAAGGGATACAGAGTTTATTGAGTAGAAATTTGAAGCAGATTACGCGAGAAGGAGTAGAACCTTTGCTGTGCCCTACTATTAATTTTTCTCCTTATGATTCCACTGTTGAATTTCTAAAACCCTCCAATCGAATCTGGAGACCATCACCAACTCTTTAGCTCCTCTTAAACACAGAAAAGTCAGGGATGAGTCTAAAAATAAACCCTGGTTCTCTCCCTAACTGAAAAAAATGAAATCTTCCACCCCGAAATTATTTTACAGCTGGAAAGCTAATCCTTCGCTAAGCGCACTGGCAGGGTACAAAAACGCTGCCAAGGCCGACAAAGTGGCAATTGTGGAAGCTAAGAAAAAGTCTCTAAACTCAAGAATCATGAATGCCCAGACAGAGGTTAAGGAACTTTTTAAGATACTCAAAGAACAAGAAACTACAAATTCCCTAATATGCGCCAATTAGTGAAGGATGCTGCTTAGTGTCAGGACATCCAGAATGCCATGTCGGACAAATTGAAGGGTATTAGAGCTGACATAGCACACATATCATCATAAATGCTATATCATATCATATCATATCATATCATATCATAGAAAAGAAGATTGTCCTACAGACTATACCAAAGTTGGAATGGAATCATTCAAAAGAAGTCACACCATTCCCCAGTTCAATTCCTCCACCATCACGGTGGACGGGTTGTTAGTCGTAGTGAACCAATTAAAAAACATTAGTTGTAAAGGTGAGCCTTGCTCGGCCATGATAATTAAAACTTGTCCACCAACTTTATTGGCTGCTATTTGCAAGTTTGTTAACGCTTCACTTATTGAAGGTCATGTGCCAGCGGATCTTAAACAAGCCAGTGTTTGACCTATCCTCAAAAAACCTGGCTTACCCATGGAGGTGCCACTCAGGCCCATCACTAACAAGCCATTTTTATTGAAAATCGTAGATAGGGTTGCGTATCTGCAGATTGCCCAACATCTGAATAACTATCCCATTTTGAATCATCGTCAATCAGGTTTCAGAGTGGGCTACGGACCCGAAACTGCGTTATTGGAATTGAAGTCCAGGCTGCTGGAGCGGGTAGATAAGGGTCTTGCATCTATGCTGATGCTTTTAGATCTACCGGCCGCCTTCGTCCGGGTTGACCAATCAATACTGGTCGCCAGGTTGGAAGCAGTGGCCAACTTCTCCCCAGCAGCTGTACCCTGGATTGCCTCTTTTCTGAATAATAGAGTAAGCAGTCTTCTCTGAGGAGGCAGCTGCCCTTGCGGTCTCTGCAGAATTTGGTGTTGCACAGGGCACCTGCATTTCTCCGTCTTTATAATATTTTTATGGCACCTTTCTTTGCACTGCTGTATCAGGAGGGGATCATATGTACCAACTATGCGGACGACACGCAGTGTGTCGTCCCCATGTTTGGCACCTATGCCTGGGACGAAGCAGAGTTAAATAGAGTCTACACCTCCATTGAGAACTGGATGGTCTGGGACAACTTAGCCATGTATAGGGGTAAGACACAGCTGTTGATTGTTGGCATGCATCCCATTCTATCGAAGCTCAGGCCAGCATACAAGAGCTTTCAACTGGGGGATAACCGCCCATAAAAAGGTTAAAAACCTTGGGTGTCATTTTTGACCAGCAGCTTACTATGAAGGCACATATAGGGAGTCTTGTCTCTGCGGTGGCCTATTATATCAAGCTTTTAGCTCACCTCAGACCCTTCATCTCACAGGCCAACGCCGAGGCAATTGCCAGAGCTATTGTTGGAGCAAATATAGATTACTGCTGCAGCCTCTTAGCTGGCCTTAACAAAACTGAGGGGAGTAGATTGCAAGTCATTCAAAATGGGGCAGTGAGGGTGGTTGTGGGGCTCTCTCGCTGTGACCATGTCTCGGATGCCAGAAGTGGACTGCACTGACTACCGGTGGAGGCCCGTAAACGCTACCGTCTTCTGGTGATTACATGTAAGAGCACATTGGGCATAATGCCCAGTTACTTGCAAGATCTCATAGTGGAAAAGGTTCAAAGCAGATCCCTTAGATCGAGCAATCAGAAACTTCTAATGCTCCCTACATGTAGAACAAAAAAGGCAGAAAGGGGAGCTTTTTACATCTCAGCTCCCAGAGCTTGGAACAACATTCCACTGGACCTTAGATGCCAGCCAAAAAAAGAATCTTTTAAGAAAAAGTTGAAAACATGGTTTTTTTGCTTAACCTTCTCTCTTGGCATTTCCCAACATGCAATACTTCTCAGTGCCCTGCTTTCTTGTTTGTCAGCGCCCTAATGCCTACGGGTCCAAGGTCTGCGCTATACAAATGTTTTAAAGTAAAGTAAAGTAAAGTGTGCCTGCCACCAGGACCTCAGATAGAAGACAGGCTACATGGAGGAGGCTCACCTCAGAGGAGGGCCTGGACCTGGTACTGAGGGTTGGTGACCAAGCCGCCCCCCACACCCTTTGAGAGGGTCGCGGAATCAATGAGCCATGCTGGGAGGTGAGGGCCCCCAATTATGGGGGGTGTGCCCACCTACCGGGCCGCAAATAGGAGCAACACCCAACAACAGGAAGGTATTCCCAAGCAAAAGACACCAGGAGAGTTATCTCTAGTATCCACCACTGCACACGTGCGGAGTCACCCAAGAGGAGTCCTACCCTGAACAGCAGGGATTTGTGCATGGAGGCAAGACTGAAGTTGGCCACCTACAAATACGCGTCAGATCACCCTGGAGCCGGGGTATTAGTACAGTCCAACATGGCCACTACTCCGGAGGAATCCGCAGCCACTAAAAAGGCGGTTGATGCTTTTATGGAGGAATTCAGGAACATGAGGGTGGACATAAGTGGTTGGTAGACAAAATCACCCAGAGAATAGATAAAATGGAGGAGAGACAGGAGGAAGAGGAACATAATCAAACCTCTCTCGATACTCTTGAGACTCAAATGGATATGCAGATATCCGAAATGGACATGCGTGAGGAAGAGGTCAGAATGAAAATGGACGACTTAGAAAACCGCGAGAGGTGGAATAACCTAAGGCTTTTCGGAATCCTGGGCAGAGAAGGGGAGACGGAGGTAGATCTGAAGAGAGCATTACATGAACTCACAAAACTGGTTTTCAAGGATGACACCATAGACAAAGCGAAGATTGAGAGAATCCATTGAGTGGGAGGGTCGGCAGGAGGCCCCAAGTCGGTTCTCGCCCGGTTCCATAACTATTGTGATTGACCTTGACCCTAGCCAAGAGAAGCATGTGCTCTGCCCTGACGAAAGGGCTTAATGAGAAAGGAGTAAGGTACAGATGGGGGTTCCCGTTCTCCATTTTTTCAAAGTCGATGGGCACAAATACAGATTGATGACGGAAGAGGACATTCGGAGGGTCACTGGGGTGGAGAGATGCCAACACCTCGAGGGACACGAGAGAGAAAGCGGAAGATGATAGGCAGTGGCTAATCAAGGTGCCCAAAAAAAGACAGATGCCGGGATGCTGAAAATATAGGAAACTGAATACTTCACCTGCAGCGGACACCTGACGCACAGCGGGACGGCCAACACAGAAAAGATGCATAATATGGGAGGTCCTTTTCTTATTGTAAGGTGTCCCGTGGGACCAGTTGTCTCCAAAGGAATTATGTTATAGCGGTTTGTTTCAGACGCCTGGCAGCCGTGGGGTGGTGATCGACTGCAGCCAGGAAAGTTGAGGTTACCAATGCTGGGATCTCAGAAATATAGGAAGTTGAACACACTGCCTATAGCAGACACTTGATTCATAGTCAGAAGCAGGCAAGGTGTGGACATTGGACCTGGGAGGCATCTTTCACAGTACAGTGGTGATGTATGCCCAGAAGGACCCCCATGATGTTATGTTAAAGTGTTTTTTTTCAAAGGGGTATTTGCCGATGGCGGGGGTTGGCTGTAACGCAGTAAGTTGCGGTTTGGTTTAGTGGGGTGGGGGGCTCAAAGGTAATGAGATATTTTGGGCACACGACCGGAGGGGAACTGGTTCCAGCTGGTGGTCCGACCATAACCTGGTGATGTCAACCGGTTGGAGTAGGGCACCCTTTTGGGTTACATGGGGGAAGGTCGGAATACCAGGATGGGGATATGATACGGGTCTTCTCAAAGTTGTGGTTGTCAGTTGTTGGGAGACCAATTTATGTGCACTGTCTGCCCGGAGAACTAAGGAGATCCAGGTGCGGGGGAACAACAGAATGGCTGTAGTTTCAAATGACACGGGGGGAAGCCACCTGAGGGTGGGGACGCTGATTGTAAAGGGGATAAACTCACCCACAAAAAGGTCTTTGGTGGCTAGGGAGTTTTGCAGAGCTGTCTTTGACGTGATGCTTCTCCAGGAGACTAAATACTCTAGAGGGGAGGAACAGAGGATCATGGGTCAGGAATACTGGGAATCAGGACCCCTAAGGAAAGCAGGGTGGGAATTCTCATTGGAAAAGGACTAAGAATGGAGGTCACAAAGGTTTGGGCCGACAAGGAAGGTAGGGCTCTCCTGGATTCCGGGAATATAAAACAAGTGGGGTTCACATTTGCCACAATCTACTGCCCGAACAAGGGTCAGCTGAGGTATCTGATGAAAACTCTCCCTAAGATAATGCTTGAAGCCGCAGGCCTTTTAATACTGGGGGGTGATTTCAATATTTGAGCTGATTTCAAGCTTGACAGACAGGCCCGGGTGGGAGGGACAAGCAAAGTGCTGAGATTGGCGTACAGTGAGGTTCTGGAAATGTTGGAGGTCTATGGGCTGTAGGACATATGGCGGTACATGCACCCGTGTGAAAGAGGGTACACCTTTTACTTTGCCCTTCACAGCACTTTCACCAGAATTGACTACATGTATATCTTGAGGGGTCTGTGGGAGGAAGCATTGAGCTCAGAGATTTACCCGATCACATGGTCAGACCATGATCTGGTATCAGTGGACCTGAACTGGCACGGGATGGTACCCAGGGGGTCTAAATGGAGATGCAATGAGTCCTTATGGAAAGACTTGATGTTCCATGCGGAATTGACCAAAGAGATTGAGGAATTTTTTAAAATAAATAACACGGGAGAGGTCTCTCTCGAGGAGAATGGTGTGGGAAGCAGGGAAGACGAGATGGAGGAGTAGCCTGATCAGGGAAGGGGCTCAGAACGAACGAGAACGAACGCTAATTGAAAACAGACTACAGGCCGAGATCCCACAACTAGACAAGAGGACCAGGGACACCACCGAGGGGCGGGAGGAAAGGGTCATGGAAGAAACGGGAGAAGGGAAGCGCTAAGACTCCTAAAGGAAGGGCAAATAGTAAGGAAATTGCAATTCCTGAAACAAAAGCTTTATGAAAAAGGAGACAAGGCGGGCGCATTACTTGCCGCCAGATTGAGGGGACAGGGAGCCAAACGGTGGGTGAAGGCCATAGAATGGGTGGATAGAACACAGGACCAAGGGACGGATTGGATCCAAGAAGCATTTGCATCTGTCTATGAAAATCTCTATAAAACAGATGTCAATTCAGAGGCTGGAGTAATAACAGAGTACCTGGAGGAAGTTCCGATGCCAAGGCTCTCCCCGGAGGAGGCTGAGGCAATGGAAGCCCCAATAACGGCCGAAGAAATCAAGAGGGCAGTGGCAAGAATACCTATGGGGAAGGCCCTAGGGGAGGACGGCTTCTCAGTAGGCTTTTACAAGGCTTTTATAACCCCCCTCATTCCGTTCATGGTAGAACTGTTTAATGATATCCTGGAGACAGTGGATGCCCCAGAATCCTTCTTGCGGGCGCTGATAACTGTGACACACAAGAAGGGTAGGGACCCCCTGTTATGCAGATCTTATTACCCCATCTCCCTCCTGAATATCGCCGCCAAAATGTATACACAAGTCCTGGCAGCAAGACTTGAGCTAAACATGCCCCAGCTGATCCATTCCGACCAGGTGGGCTTTATAAAGGGACGTCAGGGGGCTGACACACTTAGGAAAACCCTACATATGATTCATGAGGTGCGTGGGATGGGGTGAGACCCTGCTTTCCTCTCAATGGATGCTGAAAAAGCCCTTGACAGGGTTGAGTGGGGCTTTCTCAAGGAAGTGCTAGGTAAAGTAGGTTTGGACTCTAGGATCAGACGGGGTATCATGGCAGTTTACACATTCCCCCGGGCTTGTGTGGCAGTTAATGGCAGTCACTTCTGCTGGTTCACCCTAAGCAGGGGTACGAGACAGGGTTACCCACTTTCCCTGATCCAATTTGCACTCTTCCTGGAACTGCTAACTCAGAGAATTAGAGAGGATCCCCTTGTAGAAGGATTCACGGTGAGGGGAGTGGAATACAAGGTTGCATTATATGCTGACGATATGCTTCTGCATATTAGGATCCCCCTACCCTCATACCTAGGTTAATTGGGTTGATTGAACAGTACAGAGATCTCTCACGTTTTAAGATTAACATGGTTAAATCAGTACTGATCTCCTCGGATAGGGACAGGGATGGAGAGATAAATAGGTTCACTCCACTGGGATTATTGGTCAATCTGGGCACACTGAGCTACTTGGGGATTAACCTCATGAGGCACATCGGAGACCTATTTCAGGCCAACTTCCCTACACTCCTGTCCGGATTTCCAGCTGATCTGGAAAGATGGGAAAAAACTGACCATATCATGGCTTGGACACCTCAATGCCCTTAAGATGGTGTGCTTACCAAGGTTCCTCTGCGTGTTCCAAATGCTTCCGATTCAGGTCCCTGAAGACTTTTTTCCTGGAGATAAGGGTGTTATGGTGAAATTCTTGGGGTAGGGGAAAAAGCCGAGAATATCCTTTGAGGTTCTCACTTTACCGAAGGATAGGGGTTAGTTGGGACTCCCAAATGTGAAACTGTACTAAAGCGGCATAGCTAAGGGTCCTCATACCTCATCTCAGAATGCAGAGGGAGTACCAGTGGGTCGGTCTGGATAATCTCCACCTGTCCCCTGCCACTGTGGAGAAAGGCTGTAGGTGCCTAGAGGAAGGCTCCCCCGCAGAATTCGCAACCACGCGATTCTGGTAACAATATGGGAGTTATGAAGACAGGATGCGGAAATGCAGGGGGTAACGACATGGCCCTCTACCTTGAATCACTTGTGGGCACTTGGAGTACGAGATGCGATCCCGAAACCTGAAAGATTTAAGGCATGGTTTGAGGCAGACCTTGAGAGGGTTGGCCAATTGTGGAGGGACGGCACCTTTATCACAATAACAGATTTGGAGGGGGTGCTGGGATTGGGTACCCTCTGGGTTTTTATGTACCTCCAGTTAAAAGGGCTGCTCACAGGGGGAAAATGGAGTGATGAGATACAGAGGGACCTTACTCCCTTTGAGAAGCTCTTAGATAAAAGAATGGAAATGAAGGGCCTGATTTCTGTTATGTGTAGGGAACTGGTGGTTGCAGGGAACGGGTCCACTGAAATGTTGAAGCGGAGATGGGAAAGTGACATGTAAAGAGAAACAGACCTGGCGCTGTAGTTCAGATTGTGTAAAGGGGCCTCTCAGACATCAATCTCAAGCCAATATAAACTGCATGCCATCAAACTCCTCCATGGATGACAATATTATCCTGCAGGCTCCCAAAGATGTTTCAGACTGTGAGCCCTGATTGCTGTCGTCTATGTGGGGATAGAGCTAACTATTGGCATATGTGGTGGGGATGCCCTCGAGTAAAGGTGTTTTGGAACAAAGTGTTTGGTTGGATCATGGAACTGGAGGGGGTTCACAGGGCCAAAACGCCCTTCCTGATCTTGTTTGGGATGGAGGAGGTAGAGGGAGAACCGAGCAGGGTGAGGGGTTTGGCAGCGCCCATGCTGCTTGCAGCATGGGCCTGCCTAGTGATGAAATGGAAATGTGCCCGAACTCCATGTAAGAGGCACTGGATCAATGTGGCACTGAATATATGTTAAACACCTGTAGGGTTGCCCCTTGTGGCCATGCATGGTTGGGGTCAATGTATAGTTATACAAAAAGTATGGTCCAAGCTGCAAGCAACACAATTCATTGTGCAAAATTCATTTATTTTAAATGGATCATATCATGCAAAGTGTCACGACTAGTATCTCAAATATTTAGAAAGCATGGTTACATGAAGTTGTGAATCTACCATAATAGATCGTAGAAATGTACATGTGTCTTTATTATGCATACAAATTTGAAATAAACATTAGTAGTTTCAGCAATGAAACTGAATAATACGTGTGCATAGCAAGTTTGACAAAATACAAGATAACACAATAACAAAGATGACAAAAAATACAAGCAATATATCTGAAATTAATTCTTTTTTTAGTCCATGTTTGTGTAGCTTTTTACTTCAAGGGGTATTATATAGTACCCCTAGTTGGCATAATAAACAAATGTTCCTGCACTTAGCCTGCCTGTTTGAGTAGCTTTTTACTTCAAGGGGTGTTATATAGTGCCCCTGGTTGGCATGATAAACAAATGTTCATGCACTTAGTCTGCCTACGTGTATGTTGAAATCTTAGTTTCCTTCCTGTGAGACGGGCATATTAGCATGTTTCGGTAAACCACCTACTTGCCATCCATTAGCGCCTTCCTCAGGGCAGGGAAACAAACCCTAGGGGGAGCAGACAAAAATCTGGTTCAAAAGAATATTCTGAAATTGCTTAGGCATGAGATACTATGAACCTGATTCCATGGACTGGACTGCCTGCAATGTCATGACTACCCAGATATGCACTTTCCCTGAACCTCCGACAGGGAAAGGGAGTTCCAAAAATGTGGGTTCTTCTGGGAAGGGGGCACGCAGTCTTGGAAGAACAGCCTAATGACCCAATCAGTGGTTTCTAGGGACAATGGAGGGGTTTAGGATTAAAGTCGTTTATCAAAGGTTTGATAAGTAAGTATCAAGGGCTGTTGGATCAGCCTTTGAATATGATACAAAAAATACCAAATTCAAAGAGGGTACATTTCAAATGGATGGTGTGTACCTGGATTCTGTGGTTATGGTTTAGGGTCATGATGACTAATTCTTGAGGTTCTATAAGCCCGCACTGGCAGAGTAGTACACTGGGCGTGTCCCTGCATGAAAGTAGAAGTAGCATCATAAATTACAATGGCCTCATTGGCTTAAGTAAAGTCCAGTAATCGCTGCTGGATGAACTGTCTAATTCAAATGGTTACTATATGTCAAACAAGGCCTACCTTTTTATGTAATTGTTGAGAGCCAACCTTGGAGTTTTCTGGCAAGCATCTGTAATAATGCGCAATGGTCACGCTGCTGTAACCTAGCGAAACAGTGAGGGAAGTACAGTCAGCCTGGTTTGGCAGATGCGTCAGTGACAGGACGATATATCAAGCTCTTGATTAAGGTACTTCAAACTGTGCATACCTCTAAAATGTGTCTCGTTCACAAAACTGTTGTGACGTGATGTCTCCTGCCAATCCTGCTCATAGCTCTGTAAGGATGCGAGTGGTCATAACTCCCAAAGCAACTGTGTCCTATAAAGAAAATCAAGAGGCGGTTCGGGTACTGATAAAAAAACGTGCAGCCTGTTCTAGGAGTGTGTTATTAATTTGGCGGCTCGCGTAGACATACTTTGCTCTCTTCCACTGCTGTTTGTCTAAATGGCGCGTCCTATCGGTAGGAATCCCAAACGAATGGCAGGCATTGTCATGGCATTCAGATGCTAGCTGAATATATGTACCATGGAAAGAATAACTACAGGACTCCATGGGAGGGTTGCGCCTCATGAGAGCACTTGGGGGTGGGGGGATTTATGAACAGATATTTGAACAACTGAAAACATGGGATGATAACTACAAAGATTGAGGGCATTAGGGCAAGTTCTGTGCTGACCAGGAGGTAAAAGGGAGGAGCTACCCCCCAGGGGGCTGCTGCCAACCGGACTATACCCCATAAAAGAATGTAAGGCTCAGGAGGAGGCTGAGGACATATGTGGTAACACATGACTGTATTATCCTCAATCTCTAGACAACTGAAGGTTTTTTGTTGAGGTTTCTCTGAGTTAAAAAAACATCGTTATCAGGGGGGTAACAGGGTGGGGGGGCAGGTTGATTATTTGTCTAGTTCGCAAGGTCTGATGTTTTTGTTGTGTGAAAACCTATAATAAAATAAAATAACATATAAAAAAATAGAACTAAGAAAATAATCTTATAGACTCCATCTACTTTACATGTCTCAATAAAGTAGATAGACTCAATACAATTCTCCAACATTTCCATTAGCATTTTGTGTTATGTTAATGGGAAGAATGTGGCCTTCATCGCCCGTTGCTGGGACTGCAAGAGGGATAACAGCCCGGCAGCCCAAGTTATCGGCCCAATTGGCTCCAGGGCCTTATCCCCATTCCAGCCACTGCAACAGTGGATGAAGGCCATTAGCACTGCTGGTTGCCATAACGATAACCCTGGAACCAAAAAAAGGAATTTCCTTCCTACAGAGGGATGCGCGCAGCGTTCCGCTATAGGAAGCAAAATCCTTTTCCAAGATGGCCACCATGGAAAGGGAAGGAGGGGTTCCATATTGAAGCCCTCCTTCCCTTTCCCTGGCGGCCTACAGGAGGCGAAGAGAAGGAGCAAATGCATAAGTTAAGTAGGGGGTGAGGGGTGAGAAATATGGGACGGTGGGTGGGGGGAAGATGGCAGCGGGGAGAGCCATCCATCAGGCAGCTTAGAATGCAGGCTTGTACCGGCGGTCCAAGCCCACGTTCCTAGCCACCTGATTGGCTGGCTCTCCCACCCAAGTTCCTAATGGACAATTGTATACTAGCGAAAAATATAAAAAGGACAGAAACAATTGTATGTCCCAAATACTTTTCTCTAGCATACAATAAGGACCATAATCGACAAACCTTTATAACTATCCACAGTGAACACATTCCCCTTTACAGGCCATGGATCATTAAAAGACCCGGATGTCACATGCAAACCCTCGCACAGGGAAGCCCTTCTACCCTTTTTAATTTTATATTTGTAACACACCATCAATGCCTGCTTTCAAACAGTCACACATCCATCAACTAATCACTTCCAAAACCTGTACATATAACCATATGGCCATACTAAGCTTCCACACAGCAACTGTCACTTAATCTTCTACAAATCTTTTGCATCCGCATTTCCCTTATACAAAAACATTGTACACAATGCTCCTATAAATGAACATATACATTGTGCAGTGAGAGAAGTGCATGAATAGAAGGGGCAGAATGAATGGGCAAGTGCCCATGAGAACCCGGGAGGGAAATGCCAAGGTGGGACGCCACTGGCTAACTACTGGAGCAGAGGAGTTCCAAGGGTGGGTTGCATCTTAACCATAACATCTCTTTTACAAAGTGTTTTCTGTCACTTTAATAGGCCTTTACAACTCAAAATGTTTCATGGTGCTACATCACTGTATACAATTTATTAATAATTCCTCTTTTCATACATATGAAAGAACTATAAACCTCCTTTAAGAAAACATTTTTGCAACATATACTTATGTCTGTCATTATCAGCAGCGCATGCTGGGGATGGAAATCATTGTTCAAATACCTACAACATAAGACTCCA
Source organism: Ambystoma mexicanum (assembly GCF_040938575.1). NCBI lineage: Eukaryota > Metazoa > Chordata > Amphibia > Caudata > Ambystomatidae > Ambystoma > Ambystoma mexicanum. The sequence continues at coordinate 881,446,980 of NC_090934.1, forward strand.
CCATGACCCCAGCCAAACCAAACCACCCCTGTTATTCACTGCATCTACCCTGCCTCCTAGCTCAGTGTCCACTATACCCTAACAATAGAACCAGTGTCCAGTTCTCATGACTTGCAGACATGGCATTCCTCAAGAAGCAAATCAGAGTACACATGTGCATTTGCAGAGGGCCAGGCCCACTACCTACACACCAAATGTATATCACTAGTTTTTCTACTAACATTCTTACACGTTTGAAAAATAAAACACAAGACATGCTCTTGTCCCGGGAGGATAGCTCAGCGGCAACATGCTCGCCTTGGAAACAAGACGACACGAAGCAACACAGGTTCGACCCCCGGGTCTGTGCTTAGAAACCTCTGGGCATTAAGCGCGTTATAAATATGCAACTAAGTCATACTCCTGTAACAGTGCCTCGATGCCCCTGGGCTGTGTGAGCGCTTTAAAAATGCAAATAAATTATATATATATATACATATATATATAGATATATATATATATATATTTCCAAAAAACATGCTTTCAGGTCCTTGCTAATGCTCGTCGCGCTAGTTTGTTGTAAGCTAGTCTACCTCTTCAGGCTGTAACCGCAAGCAGAGTATTTGTTCCCATTCAAACCTACTGCTTCGGCCATGCCACATGCCCCAATAACCAAATGATGGTACACATTTCTCCTTGCGAACAGCCAGGCCCTTTGCCCAGACACCAATGTTATATCACTGTTGTGTACTTACATTTTACACTTTAAAAAAAAATAAAGCACAGACCATATTTGCAAAACCATGCTTTCAAGTTCTTGGTGACCCTCCTTGCTGCAATCCCATCCAGCACTTCAACCTGGACCCACAAGCACATTTTCTTTTGACATTCAAACCTATCCTAATTTCGAAAAACGTTACCACATAGCTGGCCATGCCCACTTTAGCCCCATTGCTAGTTCCTCATGGCCATGGCCATGGCCATTAGCCAGACTGTCCGAGTCATGGCCTTAGGCTACACCTCAGTCATCAAAGGTATTTCACTATTTTTTGTACCTACATTATGACACTTTTCAAAAAATAAAACACAGACATATTTCCAAAAACATGCTTTCAGGTCCTTGCCAATGCTCCTTACACAAGTTTGTTGAAAATCCGCCCATGTTTTATTTTTTCAAAAGTGTCAAAATGTATGTACATACAATAGTCATATAACTTAGCCCCCACTTGACAAAATCCATTCGTAAAACAGCAACTAATTTGTAAGCCATCTAAAAATGTTAAAACCCCCCCCTCTAATTTTTCCCCCTCTTGACAAAAGCCCACCAAACTTTGGTAAATCATTCATATCTAGGCCTGCAGCCATTTTGCAAACTGATGTGCAGATTAGTCAAATGACGCCACATTTGTAAGCCTTTAAAATATTTTGGGACCCCTCTCTAATTTTGTTCCCTCTTGATAAAACAGCACCTCACTTTGAAGAACCATTCAGAGTTCGGTCTCAAATACAATTCCAAAGTGTCATGCAGTTTCATTGAGTATTGCCAAAGTTATAAGCCATCTAAAAACTGATGTTCACCATCCCTTAAATGCACCAGTAAGCATAGATGTCCCCGAACATCCGTTGATGTTTGCGAACATCACAGGACTGTCCTGGACTGTTTGCGGACATCAGAGAAGAAACACGCCTGTTTTTTGGGCTTTTTATGTCCATATCCCATCCCATCCTCATCACCCCTCACCTCCAACGGTTTGGGCTTTTTTTCCATTGCGTCTATGGTAAAAACCACACATTTTGGGACCCCCCTTTAACTGTGACCCCCCCCGGTTGACGAACCCTCACCAAACTTTGCAGAATCAATCTGACGGGGTCATATACTTTTTTTGCAAAGTTTCATAAGGATTCATCCGGGGAGAGCAGGGGGGCAAAGTTATAAGCCTCCAAAAAAGGGCCCTTCCTATGGGTTGAGCAACTTAACCATAACTACAGGGCCGCTACCGCAGGCCCTGTAATTACATGGCGTGCGGTAGCAGCCATGTAGTTATGGTTAAGCCGCTGCCCCAGGAAAAATCCTCACCAAAATTTGCAAAAAAAAAGTATATGGCCCACTTGCAAAGTTTGGTGAGATTTGGTCCAGGGGGGGCAAAGTTATAGGGGAGGTCCCAACATTTTTTTTTTCCCATAGACATAATGGGAAAAAAACTTTGCTCACGCCTACAGCCCAAACTGCTGGATGGATTTTCACCAAAATTGCGACAGGAGCGGCAGCTTGGTCCCGAAAGCGTGCTTTTGTTAATTTGTTGTAAATCCGTCCCGTAGTTTTTTTTAAATGACCAAAACGTGAGGCAAAAAATTGAGTGATATCTATGTCCGCTCCGTGGACTCACTTCCCTGTTCGGTCTGCGGACTGGCCTCTGATTGGCTGTACTGTCTGCGGACTGGCCTCCGATTGGCCAAAAAATGTGCAGACTTTTGTGTGGTCCGCGGACATCGGGACGTGCCCGCTGATTGGCTGGTGGGAAGACATGAAATGCGTTGGTTTTCCTGAAGCGCCCGTCATCTTGGATTTGTGGACTTTTTTGGGGTCCACAGACAGCGCAGTGAAAACATTTTTAAAAAAGCAGCATTTCACTTGTCAAACTCAACAAACAATCTCTGGTGATGGTGGGGGGATGAGGATTGAATTGGATATGGCCATAAGAAGCCAAAAAACGGGTTGTTTCACCCCCAAAAGTCTGCAAACACTCCATATGTCCTGGGGCAGTGCTGTGGTGTTCACGGACACTTCAGATGGCCTAGGACATCTGTACCTATTTCTGCATTACAGGGTTGGGGAAAAGCAGTTTTTGGATGGCTTATAACTTTTGCGCCATCCAATGGAACTGCATGTAATTTTGCAATTTTATTCTAGAACTAATCCTGAATGGTTTTGCAAAGTTTTGTGGGATTCTGTCAAGAGGGGGCAAAATTAGAGGGGGGTCCCAAATTATTGTAAAGGCATATAAATCCGGTGTCATTTGACGAATCTGCACAACATTTGGCAAAATGATTTTGGATCTAGATATAAATGGTTTTCTTACGTTTGGTGGGATTTTCACACGAGGTGGTGAAATTAGATGGGGGGGTCTTAAAATTTTTAGATGACTTATAACTTTGCTGCTATTTGACAAATGTGGACAAAAGTTTTGAGAAAGATTATAGACCCAACCTTCAATGTTTGTGTAAAGACTGATTGGATTTTGTCAAGTGGGGACTAAGTTATATGACTATTGTATGTACATACATATTGACACTTTAAAAAAAATAAAACAAGGGCGGATTTCAAGCAAACTCGTGAGGAGCATTGGCAAGGACATTAAAGCATGGTTTTGCAAATGTGCCGTGTTTTATTTTTTTACAAGTGTAATAATGCAGGTACAAAAAATAGTCATATACCTTTGGTGACTGAGGTATAGCCTGTGGCCGTGGGCAGTAGCCAGATTGTCTGGGTCATACATAAGGTCATGACCCAGACCTTCTGGCTACTGGCCATGACCGCTAGCGTCGAAAAATGGTGTTAAAGTGGCTATGTCTACCTGGCACCGGCTATGTGGTAAAGTTATCCGAAGGTGGGATAGGTTTGAAAAGGAAAAAAAGTGCTTGTGGTAATATCTTCATAGGGTTTTGCAGGCTGCCAGGGCAAGGGAAGAGGGGCTGTGTACGGAGCCCCGCCTTCTCTTTCCATGTTGGCTGTCTTGGAAAAGGATTTTCCTTCCTACAGCGTGACGCCGCAGGTGTCCCGCTGTAGGAAGAATAATCCTTCCTTCTTACAACGGGATGCCGCAGGCGCCCCGCTTTAGGAAGAAAAATCTATGTTTTAGCACATTGGGTTTCCACTTTGGGAACCAGGGGTGCTATTGGCCTTTATCCCCCATTTCAGAGGCTGCAATGGACGATAATGGTCCGTAGCCCTCCTTATTTATTTATTCATTTATATACAATGCACCAATACCCACAGACATCAGGCTGTGTGGTTACAATATTTGTTGAGGAAGATGAGGTGGAGGAAGACAGCTTACAACTTGCTGAGAAAGGAACAACCTTTCTGAGAGCATTGCGGTCATTGGATTTGGTGTGGCGGCGCATGGAGGTGGTCCCATAGGCGTACTGTCCAGCTAGTCTGCGACTGAGTGCACTCAGTGCATTTCGCTTTAGTAGCTTTAGCCTTTGGTACACTCCCGACAGTAGCAAAAAACGTACACACCCATGATTCGATGTTGGTGCTAGAAGTAGGCACTTCCTCTACCTCATCTTCTTTGTCCTCTTCATTGCCCTTGAAAGTACTGCACTTTTTATGTTGTGAAGGTCCTCCAGCTGGTGGTGGTGGTGGCTCTTGGGGAGGAGGGATGGCAATCACTGATGCCATTTTAAGATAAGTAGCAGTTTTGATAAAATTCTTCCAAGTATGTACTGTGTACTAAATTGGTAATGGATAGTTTTTAAGATAAATAGCAGTTTTGATAAAATTCTTTCAAGTATGTACTGTGTACAAGATTGGTAATGGATAATGAGTATGAAATGGTGTAGGAGGTGTGCAAGGGAAATTTTGAAGTTGAAAGTTCCTAGATCAGTAGAAAATGCAGTTCCAAACTGTCCGCGAAGGACCGATCTTATCGTGAAGTGTGGACGGGTTCTCGGACACGTCATCATGCCGCGTGCCAGCGCATGGTCATGTGGTGCTGTCCTGAAGGTCCACAATGAAGTCAGATGTTCGTAGGCGTCTACGGATGCAAAACTAGTTGAAATAGTTGCAAAATGTTTATAGAAGAGTTAAAAATGATTCTAGAAGGTGGGAAATGGCAGAGTTTTAAGGTGACACTTTGTAAATTGGACACAAATATTGTTATATTTGGTAAGTATGATATTAGTAAATTGTAGGAAAATTGCATACTCTGGTAAAAACACATGAAATTCAATGAACAACGTTAACGGGACGTTATGGTTAAGTTGGACTAATCAAAACCTATGATATTCAATGAAAAAACTTTGTTAAAAAACGTTATGGTTAAATTTCACTAATGAAAAACTATGAAATTCAATTAAAAAACATTGTTAAAGGGGCGTTATGGTTAAGTTGCACTAATAAAAACCTATGAAATTCAATTAAAAAACTTGTTAACGGGGCGTTATGGTTAAGTTGGACTAATAAAAACCTATGAAATTAAATGAAAAAGCTTTGTTAAAAAAACATTATGGTTAAGTTGCACTAATTAAAACCTATAAAATTCACTGAAAAACCTTTGTTAAAGGGACGTTATGGTTAAGTTGGACTAATAAAAACCTATGAAATTCAATGAAAAAACTTGTTAAAGGGACCTTATGGTTAAGTTGCGCTAATAAAAACCTATGGAATTCAGTAAAAAAACATTGTTAAAAGGACGTTATGGTTACAAGTAAAATCGAAAAACCCCTGAAATTTGCCAGTTATGGTAAGTTAAGCAACCATAACTCGCGCACCACCGTGCACTGCTAAGACTAACACCCAGGACATCAAAGATGACATCACAAATATCATTGATGACATCACATGTGCATTTACTTTTCATACAAGGGGTTGTGAATGTAATGTTGACAAAAAAGTATCAGGGATTATCGGGAAATGTGTAATAAACTACATACTTCATTACACAACGTAGTGTTCTAAAGAACATTCCATTGCAGTGTTCTTTCTAGTACAGGAACCTACTCCTACAGAAAGGTAGGTATTGGCTGCAGCATACACCACAGAGGTGCTATATTTGTAGTTTTCCAAAGTTATATAATAAAACTGTGAATGATCTGCATCAGACTTTTCCGTACTGTGAAACTTGTACTAAGTAGCTAATAATGCATCACTTACTACATATTTCTACTGGTTTGTAGTGATAATTTCGAAAACAATAATTTAAAAGTAATTTTTTCAAATGTGGATTTTTTTTTTCAATACGTTTTTTTTCGAAATGGGGGGGTTCCCCCCCAACCCCCCTTTTTTTAAATTGTTTTTTTGTTTTACCCATTTTTTTTTTACTCCCGGACCCCAAAATAAATATATAATTTAAAAAAACTGAATTCGAAAAAAAAAAAATCGACTTTTTTTTAGACATTTTTGTCATTCGACATTATTTTTTCGAAATTATGACTGACCACCATTTCTACTAATACACACAAAACATAAATAGACTAGAATGCATACAAATATGGGGCTTATGTATGGAGAGTAAAGTAAGCAAACAAGTGGCAGTATCGTTAGCAACTGTGTATAATCTGCATGATTGTATTCACGCACGAAAATGATTGCTGTGTTTCAGGCCTGCTTTTTCCTCTATATATGTACATCATAAAATGGGATTAAATTCTAAGGAAAGTAGTGTAGGAACATGTGAGAATAGCAATATCTATAAATGTAATACCTTTTGAAAGTTAAGTTTCTGACTGTCAGTAAATAAAACCACCTGGCCTAGATATGACAGTGAACAAAAAAGAAGGGGCTAGACATGTGATGCCATCAGTGATGTCATCAATGATATTTGTGATGTCATCTTTGATGTCCAGGGTGTTAGTCTTAGCAGTGCACGGTGGTGGCACAAGTTATGGTTGCTTAGCTGGCGCTAACTGGCGAATTTCAGGGGGTTTTCGATTTTACTTAGAACCATAAAGTCCTTTTAACAATGTTTTTTTACTGAATTTCATAGGTTTTTATTTATTAGTGCAACTTAACCATAACGTCCCTTTAACAAAGTTTTTTCATTGAATATAAATATATACATATTCATTGAAAAAACTTTGTTAAAGGGACGTTATGGTTAAGTTGGACTAATAAAAACCTATGAAATTCAAAGAAAAAACGTTGTTAAGCGGACGTTATGGTTCCAAGTAGAACCCAAACCCCCTGAAATTCACCAGTTATGGTAACCTAAGCAACCATAACTCGCGCCACAACCATGCACTAACACCCAGGACATCAAAGATGACATCACAAATGTCATTGATGACATCACACGTGAAATACATTTTGATGAAAAGTCTCTACAAGGAGTTGTGTTTACATTGTTGATAACAAGATGTCAGGAGTGATCGGGAGACCTATCATGAACTACTTAATCTATTAAAGAATGTACTCATCTAATATATGCACATATAATAATGTATATCTTGATCTATTATCAGTTTGCCAAATGAAGCGTAGATTCTTCAAATGGCACCTCATTTATAAGCCTTTACATTATTTTGGGACCCCCGTCTAATTTTGCCCCCTCATGACAGAATCCCACCAAACGTTGCATACTCACGCGGAATCAGCCCAGGAATATACATGCAAAATTACATGCAGTTCCATTGAGTGGCGCCAAAGTTATAAGCTATCCAAGAACTGCATTTCACCAACCCTGTAATGCTGAGGTGTTAGCAAACTTTTCAGGACTGTTCGCGAACATCCGAACTGTTCGCTGACTTTCGCGGTAAAAACCACCCTTTTTTTGCTTTTTGCAGCCATAGTCCATCCCATCCTCATCACCCCTCACCTCTCCAGAGATTATTTGATAAGTTTGACAAGTGCAATGTTGTGTTTTTAATATGTTTTTACCGCGATGTCTGCGGACACCGGCCGATGTCCCAAGATGGCAGGCGTTTCCAAAAATCTGACGCACCTCACGCTTCACGCCAACCAATCAGCGAACGCGTTGGGTATCCGCGGACATGTTGCAAGTTAATTAGCCAATCGGTGTCATGTCCGTGGAGAGAACAGGGAAATGTGTCCGTGGAGCGGACATAGATATCACACATTTTTTTGCTTTATGTTTTTGTCATTTTAAAAATAATACTGGATGGATTTACACCAAATTAACAAAAGCTTTCGGGACCAAGCCGCCACTCCTGCTGCAAATTTGGTGAAAATCAGGCCGGGCTCCAGCAGGAGGGCCAGAGGGGCCAGGCCCCCCCAGACCCGCCCTCTGCCCCCCCTAGAAAGGAGGCCATGTCAGTGATGTTTATGACCACCAGGTAACCGAGGGAGTGGGGGGGATGGATGTCACTCTTAACCACGGGTGCACAACATGGGGCCCAAGTGCGGATCAGCATGTTGATTTTCCCGCAAGCAGCTACGGCCGTCCTCTATTAGGAAAGTCTTTTTTTGACTTGCCAATGGGAAATGCTGACCATCTATTGGTGGACTGCATTTACTTTGTGGCTCTTACGAGTCACGTAGTGCATGGGCTATACCAACAGAGGGCCAGCACTGTGGCTGGCATGGCGTGGAATGTGGCCGGAAGGCATTTCAGCCTTGCCACGCCAGCTGCAGCGCAAGCACATCCACAGTGCTGGTAAGTGGGGGTGATCTCATGTTCTTTATCGGTGTTTGTGTGCTGGGAGTTTGGGGTGTGCGCGGGGAGTATCCAGCATTGCATCAGTGTGTCGGGTGAAGCACAAAAAAAGTCCTGCTACTTTCCTGACGAAATGCAGTGTGCGCAATTCCATACATACAGCCTCATTCACGCAGCTTCCCCTCCCATCAACTTTTTTTTTGGTAACATTAGTGGCACATGGCATTTTAACACCTACACTTGCATATGGATTGCACCAACAGAAGTGACTTCACAGAAAAGGACTTTGCAAGGAGCATCATCAGTTTTTAGTACTTGCAGGTACAATGGAAGTGACTTTAGAAAAGGTTGCCATAAGTAAGCCAAGTGGCACATAACTTTGTGGTGCAAAATACCTAAATTGCACTGTTATTATATAACAACTCTATAGTCATCAGGATTTGTTTTTCTTAATGACTTCATAAGCGCTTGATATGCTAACATAAACTCTGAAGTGAATCACTGCAGATAAGGCACAGTGCGATTACATGATTTGCCCAGGATCAGACACTTTGGTTCGTACTGAAACCGGGATGCAGACAGAGTCATTTGTTGATGCCAATTCTGTTTATCTCACTGTCTTTGTGAAAAGGCTCTTGCGCTGATGCAATCCACTGGTCACTCTGATGTTTGGGGGGGTTGTGGGCATAATGTTTGGTTGGGGGTGGTGGCCATGGGGCATAGTGTGGGGGTGCAGGTCATGGGACACAGTTTTTAGTTGTGGGATTGTGGCCATGGGGCATAGTGTTTGGTTGGAGGGTGGGGGCCATTGGTCATAGAGTTTGGTTGGGGGGTGGGGGCCATTGGGCACAGTGTTTGGTTGGGGTGGGGCCAATGTGGCAAAGTTTGGCTGGAGGGGTGGTGGCCATGGGGCATAGTGTGGGGGTGTGGGCCATGGGGCACTGTTTTTAATTGTGGGATTGTGGCCATGGGGCATAGTGTTTGTTTGGGGGTGGGGGCCGTGGGGCATAGTGTCTGGTTGGGGGTGGCAGCCATGGGGCATAGTGTTTGGTTGGGGGCCATGGAGCATAGTGTGTGTTGGGGGGTGGTTGCCATGGGGCATAGTGTCTGGTTGGAGGGTGGGAGCCATGGGGCATAGTGTTTACTTGGGGGCCATGTGGCAGAGTTTGGTTCAGGGGGTGGTGGCCATGGGGCATAGTGTGGAGGTGCAGGCCATGAGGCATAGTTTTTAGTTGTGGGATTATGGCCATGGGGCATAGAGTTTGGTTGGGGGTGAGGGCCATGGGGCATAGTGTTTGGTTGGGGAGTGGTGGCCATGGGGCATAGTGTCTGGTTGTGGTGTGGGGGCCATTGGGCATAGCGTTTGGTTGGAAGGTGGGGGCCATGGGGCATAGTGTCACATGCAAGAGTGAACCCAATCATAAAGCTAAATTATGCACAGTTAAGAGATGTACCTCCTTTGCCTTTTGTGGAAACCTGACACAACGAAGGCCATGCTGCCAAGAGTATGACAAACTCAAACAGCAAAGTATAGCAGTCCAAATAGCAGTCCAAAATAATGAGCTTGTGCCTTGCAAATCTAAAGCGGCATAATGCGTGAAATGTTTGAGCACAGTGTTTTTTCTCCTGAATGATTTGTCTACTTTGTCCACTATTGCCAATATATCCTTATGAAAGAAATGAATTATAAAAATGGAAAATCTGTAGTACAAAATGTACGTTTGAAATACACAAAGACCGGCACACCTAAAAATGTATTTTTTCCATGTGTTTAATAATAATTGAGGGTTGAAGAACACTCCTGCCACTCCTTCGCCTGCCGCTCCTCCCGCATTTAGTTTTCGGCCCACGGTAGGCAGCATGTAGGGTACATTTGGCCCTCTAGCAAAATCAGTTGTACACCCCTGCTCTAAACATTCAGCAGCAACCTCAGAGACATCATTCTGAGAGGCTGAATTGCAGGAGGCCTGGCCAGGATTTGTTTTCTTACCCTAGACAATGATTTATGCCCCACAGCCATGAAAGTACAAACAACCAGGGAGATGGAGGGCCATTCACACCTCTAAGTTAGGTAGCACACTTATTCAAGCAGGCTGCCTCCAACCATTTTCTGAAACCTAAAATCACAATTTTGGTTCTGTAATTTAAAGTATGTTTTTTTGTGGGAATATAGTGGTTTTTCACATCATGCTTAATAAAATGGTTAACTATATCAAACAATAAATGACAGGTAAAGTTGCTTTAACACAGATCTCTGAAGAAGGTGTGTCAACTGACGGGGGCCTTACAAATTACATTCAAAGTACATATTCTGCTGCATTAACTACTTGAGTATAAGTGAAAAGATCAGGTTGGTAGTAACAAAAATGTAATTCTGGAGGGGAGTGTAGTAAAATCAAAAAGTGATAGATGCAAATCAATGTTTGAATTAAACATTATCACTACCCTTGCTCTGCGCAACATTCCATGGCATCATTCTGTAGTATGTCTGTGCGATTAGAGGAGGGGACAAGCCATTAGCAAATGACCTGTGGTTCTGCCACCGAAAGGTGCAGTTCAATCTCAATTGCTAGGTAGTGTTGCATCTGCACTGGAACACAAGCAACCACATGATTTTTTAGGCCCTGTGGTTTAGCATTTTTGGAAGGGCTTCTGATATTAGTGACAGGGCCAAGGCTGATGTGTAAACAATGCAATGGAAGGCTGGACAGAGCAATGACGGTGGTTCTAATTGATTCAGAGACTGTTTACCTATTAGGTACAAACAGAACTTATTCTGTGGAACATAGATTCAATGGCAATAAACTGTCAGGAGAAACACACATTCTATGGGCGTGTCTGGTCATTTACCCACATAATAACTAGCCATGGCAATGTTAATGCTTCACCACCAAAACATAACCTTTGCAGAGCTCTTTGAGCAAGCTCTATCACAAAGTAACAATAAATGTGTTACTGTACAGGGCCTGCCAGTGTTATATCTAAGCATTCTTTTGAGTGTTTAATTACTGAATTGCCTCTGTAAACGAGCTCCTGTTGTAGTAAAATTCTCTTAATGTGTGTCTTCAGCAAGTTGATTTTATAAGCAATATATTTGTCAATGCCTCTGACTTGCACTGAAGTCCTGTCTTAAACAAGCATTGACAAAGCCAGCAGTTTTGCCTTGCTTATAGGTTTTATCAGACATTTGCCAGGCAGTGCCATCATATGCCTAGTTACTGGCAGCACTTTCCAGCTGTTCCCATTTTATGGCCAGGTGGTACCCTTATGGCGGTACCTGGCAAAGGCCTATCCATGCCTAATCAAAAGCCCAAGCTGTTGGCTAGGCCAATGCATGTTGCCTTGAGTTAGTCTTCCTAAGTGAACGTGTATGCCCAGATGTGGGTGTCTTGCTTGCTATGCCTAGGGAATCAAGCTGTACCTCACTGAGCTGGTCCAACAAGGCCCTACCTGAAAATTATAAGGCTAGGTTGGCAAGTATTGACCAATTTCAGATCTTCTCGTGCATACTTACCGGTGGGGCTCTGACCTAAATAGATTGTATCTTTGTTTGGAAGCCTAGTCTACTCTGCCAGAACGTTTCATGATTCAAACTGATAAGTACTGACTTGATAACCTCATTCTGTTTGAGTAAATGTACAGAGTTTGCATGCAAACAGAACAGGTCATGTGTTTTGTGGGATTTGTTTGGAAAGTATGATGTAAATCTTGGGTGCTGGGTGTTTAGGCAGTGCCAGAAATGAAACATGAACACCCCTAAAATAACAAAAAAAGAAGAGAGTTTCTATAATGTTACAGACAAAGAATAAAAAGTGTACATCTTTTATACCTAAAAAGCAGTTTTTAAATATTTTCTAAAGAGTGCAATCAGAGGTGGATTAAACATTTGGAGAAGGGACAAATGCCAATGCCAAACCCCGCCCCCCTGCTCTACTCCCTCCCCTCGAACAAGAACAGCAGGGCTAAACAGGCCCTACTAGTGAGATCTTATCTTTTTAACATGTCTCAGAGGCAGATTATTTACAACAGGAAGTGATTAGAGATGAGAAAAGGAAAAAGATAGTGACCATTGCTGTGGCACTTTAAAAAAAAGTTATATAGAGTTTTAAGAAGGTATTTAAGTGTGATTGTTGGGTTATTAGTAATTAAGGGGATACAGAACAAGATGTGTGAAACAATAACTTTTTCATGCATTTCAATTCACTTTGTGTCTGTATGAGATTTTGTGTAGGTTCTCATTAATTGCTATGCTGGAGCTTGTAGGCTTCCATTCAGGATGGGGAAAATAAAGCTACAGTCATAGGGGATAATTTTCCAGGTCAAGCGGTGTGGAAGAAGTGGCGCTAAATGCATTTAGCTCCACTTTTTATGAGCTGCAGGATTTTGTATGATTTGACAGGCGGAGTTGGAGAGCAGATCGGCCTTAACAAGGGCCACCTGCCAAAACCGATTGGTGTTCCACCAGCATTTATTTTTATGTTGGCGGAAAACCAATGGATTCCTATGGGATCTGCCTGATGTTTACACCTGGTATAAGCGGAATACGATGTGGATGGCTCCCACAATCAATAATTGTAGAAGTGATTTACACTTTCCAGACACGTAGTGGTAAAGTAAGGAGCAAAGGCAATTTTCGCCTGTGTTTCACTCTTTACTTTTCCAGTACTTGGTGGAAACAATTAAAATTAATGAATGTGCAAACAGGAGAATAACGCTCTGTGCAATATAGGATTCAAAACAAAATGCCCCCCTTAATCTTTTCATCAACATGTTTCTACAATGATGAATACATTGTGAGGTTGGTTTATCATGTGACTTGTGCATTTCTAAAGTAATCTGTATAACATTTAGTATTATTTTAGGTATACAAAGCCAAACTTCAACACAAATGTGTACCAACTTGAGCTCGGAAGATGTGTGATCAAGTATCTAAATTTCACGCTAGACTCAAATTATGGCTTTACCACTTGATCAAAGTGTGTGATCCTTGGCATATTTTTTATTTCACTATGCCTTACCTGTTAAAATTAGGTGCCCCTCGAAGTGATTCAGTTCGCATTATAAGCTATTCCAAAAAGCCTCACTCATGGTTTAATAGATGGACAGCAAAGGCATTAGGACACAAACACGCACATCTAACTTTGAAAATGTCTGGGCCACATTTATTGAACAAAATTGTGTCATTCAATAGTAAATCAAAGTAAACACATCAAACAAAGAGTCATCATGGACAATTGCATTCATAACCAGTGTGTAAACAGTATGTACCAGACAATGATGTACAGGGGCACGCCCCACCAGGAGCGATACCAGGAGGCCACAAACCCCTCAAACAGCACCGTCTGCCTCCTGATGCAGCCCTTACAGCCCTAGCACCCCCTTGCACTCTCAACTCAATTAAATAACATTTTGTGTTTAAAATGTAATTTTGGACATGGACCATTGATAGGAGACATTCAGAATGGGACTACTGTAGTGTTTCAGTTGGAACGGAGGGGCGGGAGAGGTTGTGGAATGGGTGAGTGAAGGGAGGATTGTATATACATGTGTATGTTATTGGAGATTATGTAGTTGTGCTCTAAATATTCTTAAGATCAAAAGACTACCTGTGTTGATTGGACATGGTATGTTCTGTTCTTGAAATTAAAAGAAGTTTGAATTTTTTAAAAATGTTGTAGTAAACAAAATCTCCTATCCCTTGCTTCAGTATTCTGGGGGAGAGGGGCTCTATCTTTCACAACGAGATGGAGGGAGCACAAGCATCTCCTCCGGGGCATGCTGGGAGTAGCCACGGTGCTCAGGAAGGTATTGTTGGGCAGACACCATCAGAGATGGTACAAAGACTGGGGGCCTCACTACTCAGCCCTCTCAGAGGAGGAAGAGGAGGCATCACCCTCAATTCTCCGAAGCCAGGCAAGGAAAGGCATGCTGGGTGCTGGTGTGAATAGGTGGGAGGGGAGATAAATGGGAACGGTGGTTAGGGCAGCTGAAGGAAGGTGACTGGATGGTGAAAGATGAAGGAGGATCAGATATAACAGGAAGGGGGAGCAGATGGGAAGGGAAGATAAGTAGATTGATGTTGCAACACTGTTTTCCTTGCTTCTCTTTTGCTATGTACTGTTTTTTATAGAGGGGCGCAAACATATTTTTGCAGATCTGGGAAGAAATGTTTTGCTGGATCATGGATCTAGGAAATCTGGATCAACGCCAGCACTTTGTTTAGGGTACTCCTAGACCCACCCCCAATGGAATGTGGGCCCCCCTGATCACAACCCTGGCCCACCCAGATGACAATTCCTGGAGCCGGGCCTGGTGAAAATCCGTCCAGCGGTTTGGGCTGTAGTCTATGGGAAAAAAAGACATTTTGGGACCCACCCTATAACTCCCCCCCTGGACCAAATCTCACCAAACTTTGCAAAAAAATTAAGAGTGGCCATATCCTTTTTTTTTGCAAAGTTTGGTGAGGATTCGTCCAGGGGGAGCAAAGTTATAAGCCGCCCAAAAAGTGCTCTTCCTATGGAAACAGCAACTTAACCATAACTACACGGCTACGGTAGTGTAGATGGATGAAGGTCTCCAGGATGTACGTAGTATGTTGATGGGCTCCTTTTAGATGTACTTAATGTAGGGTGGCACAAGCCTCTACCCTGTATTGAGCAGTGTTTGCAATCTAGTAGATTATGTAGGGTTACTGTAGAGCCCTCTGAGGGAACGGGTGTAGTTTGGGTTCATGCATGAACTCTTTGGAGAGAAGTTCATGCCATGAAGCTATACCCTATGAGGTTTTCTTTCAGCCCTCCATGCGACTTCGTTTGGGGGCACCCCACCAGCAGG
The DNA here is from genome assembly GCF_040938575.1 of Ambystoma mexicanum. NCBI lineage: Eukaryota > Metazoa > Chordata > Amphibia > Caudata > Ambystomatidae > Ambystoma > Ambystoma mexicanum. The sequence goes on from NC_090934.1 coordinate 881,462,129, forward strand.
CCGTGTCTCCAGCTCCCAGTAGATCCCCGCACACCCCCCCCCCCCGCACACACCTCCCCGCTCCCACTAACAGGTCCAGCTGGAAAGGCTTAGCAACAGGCAACCTGTTTTCAAAAAGTTGTTCAACAACCTCTGGGTAACCACCCTGTCATTTGTCAAATATAACCATGAACGTGGAAACATCAATATTTTGTAAAATTGCTTCGACGGGGAGACCGAACAGTCTTCGGTTGGGGTCAGATTGCGGATTTGCAGGAATAACTACAGCTCTGTAGCTGGGGACCCCGAGGTGTTCAGAGCTGACTGTTCGGCCCCAGATGTCTGTGCTCACGAGCTATATTTGTTCGCAGGCCGCCCCCACCCCCCTTCACTGGAGCCAGATGGAACTTGACATTTCAGGGAAACAAGGGCCATACTCTGATCGGCTTTCTAAGAATATTGGAGGCTGTATTAGAAGGGGGAGGCCGCCAAGCAAAATTGAGAAGAACAGAGTTTTTGTATGCCGTGTTGTGAATTTAGCGCTGTGAAAGGGTGCCCTGGAGACTGAGAGGCTACGTTAACCGAGGAAGCTATGCGTCATGGCCAGGTGAAGCCTCCCCCACATAAACAGCGGCCGCTGGGGGGTCTCAGACCGTTTTTTAGTCTTGGCTACCATCGCGGTGCACTGTGGGAATTCCGTTTCTCTGCCTCTTCGGTCTGTGGGCTGTTGTTATATGTGCCACTTCAGGTAATCATTGGAGGAATGGGGGGGGGGGGGGGGGGGGCGGGGAGGATTCGAATTGCAGGCTCACTGAATCTAGGTTCTCATTCTGGGGGACGGGGGCACCCTGTTGGTGAGGGCTAGTTCTGTTTGCATTCTAGTACACGCGTTTTGCCTCGCTGTATGGACCCGTCGACTAATGCCAGTCTCTGCATGAATGGAAAGTCTGGCTTTGTGAATGTTTTCCCTCCAAGTGGGTAAGGGGAATTCAGTCCCCACACGCAGACTTTACTTACTGCCCTTTTCTTTTCTGTTCACCCCGCTTAAATGCTGATGATGGAGAGAGGATTTCCTCAAGCAACACTTGCCGGGGTTCTTCGCTCCTGGGTATTCAGTCAAGGGTCAGAGTTCACTGGCCTCTCTCTAATGCAGCAGGGGGCCTACTTGTATTTACTGGAAAGAAAAGCGAGTTCTGGTATCAAAATCACTGAGTCTAGGCAGTACAGAAGGAGCAGAGGACCCTTTGGCTGATGCTGTAGAAGAGATGATAGTTGTTGTTTAACAAAATATCCGCCATGTGCTGGAAGGGATGGCTAACAATTGGAGAATGAATGGGGACCATCATAGATATGCTCCATGTATGTTATTATGTGCAGTTTGGTGCAGGGTTCAGTACTGGGATTGGGTGGCAGAAACGGATGCCAAGTTTTGGATTGAGGGGCGGCTAATACCACCCTAGTTCTCAGGCGCCTCATTCACTGGACTGAAGGTGCTTTTTGAGAGCGTTCTTGAACCTATGTCTGGGTCCTATTCCGGGGTCCTATTCCTCGAAGAACATGGGTAATGCAGGTTAGAATACAGGTCGATTGTTGTATAATCTTTGGTACTATAACTGATCAGGGTGCTGCAGGGCACACACGCGGTGCATTGGTAGAGTTCTGCATGGATCCCAATATTAGAACTGCCAGCTAGCAATGTAGATTAGTGGCAGAACTTTGCGTCCTCACAATACAATAGCAGAGAGTGCCGTAGATTGATAGGGTTGTAAGAGGCCCTCACTACAGAAATCACTGTGATTTTCCAGGTCCTGGTAGAGGCGACTCAGATGCAAGTGTACTTGACTGCTGGAGCGGCAAGGGGTTTTGCAGATCAGGGTAGCGGTGCATGTACTGGCAAACCGAAAGTTGGAGTCACTCACTACTGCGTTCGGAGCGCTTTTTGTCAGTCCAGGTACCTGAATAGCAAAGCTGGAAATAATACTGAGGTGCATTGGTTGAGCTCGTGTCAATGGGAATAGTAGAGGGCAACAGGTAAAAAAAAGGCACCACTGCAGAGGCACCTTACTGGAAAATCGGGGTACCGAGGCCAAAAATAAAGTAAAGTGGCCTAGTATTTGTGATGCCACTGCCGGAATCGCAGGAGATGCTGTCACGCGTTGCACTGGCACACTGACAGCGCTGGACGGTGCTGCACGCTATCCTCACCCCCTCCTGGCGTGCTGCTGGCCTCGCTCCAGCATTATCCCATTTTCGGGGACTTATGTCTCTAATAAATACAGGCTCCCTCTGCCCTCCCACCCTACCTCCCGCAATATAAATGGTTTCCTTCCGCTCTTGGGAAGGAGGGAAAGAATCAGGGCTCCAGCGAATCCCGCTTTTTAACGAGTGCTGAGGTTTCCCACCACACTATTCATGTTCCTGCCTCTCTTTGAAACACGTTCATTTCTTAGAATGCCCTCCTCCCTCCCCAAACACACAAGCATTTATTAGAGAGGCATGGACTCGGAGTTATCATTGATAGCTACTTTGTGGTCAGACGCCCCCAAGGCAAGCAAGGATCCCGAGCTCCTTCCAATGAAGAGTCCAACAGACCACAGTATGCTTGGAAGTAATGCTAGGCAGAGGTGGGGGTCGTGGGTGCCAACTTCACAGAATTATTCGTGAGGACCAAGCGTTGACTTGACTTTAAATCACCAAAATGGAAGGGAGAAATCTTGTGTGTTGTACGCACCCAGGGAATTTGCCACAGCCAATCAGCTTAGCATGATTGCAGGAGGCATGGGTGCCTAATTTTGATTTTCACTACGGTGGCAAAAAAAAAACCTCGAGCCATCAATATGAGCAAGAAACCATGGTTGACCACTACCCAGGTGGAGACGCGCATTTTACAGCACATTTTACAGAAGGAACTTCGAAAAAAACATAGGATGTATATGTTGATCTGAACATAGACTCAGCAACAGTCACCTAACCTGCTGTGCTGCCCTGCAGCTTTCTGCTTTGGGGGCCATCACACAACTTTCAAAGAAATGAACATTGCAGGTGGATCCCTGATACTGCTAAAAGTCACTGCATTTCTAGCAGTGCAGTTCATGAACATGGCCTAAAAGCCAATCGTGTTTTATCCCCAGCAGAATTGATACCGTATACAGTTTAATTTGGCAAGTAGTCGGAAGCTGAAAAGTGTAAGCATCTCTACGGGGGCAAAGTGTGGTTCCTGCCCCAAGTTGCTAAAGAAGTAAGGGGCAGTTCCCCCATGTATTCACTGCCTATGATCGCAAGCTATATTAAGAAATGTAAGCCCATGTTCGAAGCTGGTGGGTTGTATCTGATCCCCCAGTGCCCTAGTTGCTGGCCTGCTATTCGACTATGCCACCATTTCCCTGCTCCTTCCCACTGCTCAGGGCCCACTTTAGGCCTGGCCCACCTGCACGGTTGCCCGGGGCTCCACATTAGCTGCCCACCACGACAGCTCAGGGGAGTCTTTCAAGGGCTCACCTGAGCTGGTGTGGTGGATGAAGGCGCCCTGTTGAAAGGAAATGGATCCCGCTCCCACCAGCGCCAGCACGAGAGCAGGGCGCATTTCCTTTCAATAGGGGCCAACGCTAAACCTGCAAGGGGCAGCCATTGAAAGGCAGCCCCATGCTGCTTTAGCATCGGCGCCCTATTGAAGTGATTAACTCCCCGCTTAATTACTTAAATAGAGCTCTGCTGCTAGACGCCCCCCCTCTTCTCCCAGGCCTTAAACTGGGCGGGGGGGGGGGGGGGGGAGGCAAATTATTTCTCCTCGCCCCAGGCGCTGCCAGAGCTAAGCCCCGCCCTGCCACTAGTAATTCCCTTACCCTGCACCTATTCGAAACACAACACTTTGCAGGCCTAGTCTGAAATAGCCGCGCCTTCCCTCGCACAGGCACAACAACGCCTATGCCATTAACAAGGAAGTGGGACTCCAGCTTGGAAACCTGGCTTCCATGTGCATGGCAGCCACATTTCTTTTTTCACATATGCAGAATACACGGGTTGCAAGCTTGGCCCATTCCATATGTACCCCCCTATTATCTCACCTATAGCCCCCTGGGCATTTGCCCAGTGATGCTAATAGCCATAATGCCCTGTTCTGCAGGCAGGTAAAGACCTGTTATTAACTTGGACTGCGGGCCATTTCTAACCGGTATGTACCTCAGAACACTGCATTATTGCTTAAGCAGAATACTTTCTCCACCCCCTCACTCATTGTGCTTACAGGTCAGTTTCTACGCAATATAGAGTCAAAACTGAAACTCTAAAATGCGGTCCATATCACATACCCTGCACTGCACCTCCACCCCAAAATTATGACATCAATGGCTGTAGCATATGAAAACTTTACACCTATGTATCATCTTTCTTCTCCAACTATCCAGCACTTTCCCCACATAGTTTAGGACTGCAGTTGGTGTTGATACAGGATAGGAAAACCCTGGTGGTTGATAGTCTCATTTGGGAGAATGGGGAAAATTGTCCCATTTCACAGGGTTCGCCAGGGGATATAAGGAAGCAGAGGCAAAACAGTATGGAGGCATGTGCTGAGGGTGCAGAAGGCTTGTAACAGTGGTCCTTGGTGGACTCTGGAGAGGCAAGCAGCATTCAGAGGTCAGTGCGGCAGAGTTCTTGGTATGCCAGACAGAGGCAGGCATGCCGGTTTGTTAAGCTCATCACCAGCAGTGCTGGAAATCGAAGAAATGTACTCTGGGAACCCTATCCTCCTTGGAGGGCGGGGCCAAGGGTTATGGCCGAATAGCATGCCCCCCAGCCAGGTCACGCAACACATGGAACCCAAGCCTGGAGATTTGCATACAAGCCAGGAGCATTTTTTGGAACATAATGCCCACAATGTTAAATTTGGAACATGACTTGGATAGTGATTCAGCAAGAAACCCTTTTGAGCGAGTAATGGAAGTTGGACTCTGCTCTTTTCATTGCTCACAATACTAACCCTAACAAAAACAATCTGTTAATTGCAAGACATATATCAATTTAGACAGCTTTTGAACTCGAGTTAAGGCTTTATCTGGTTCTGCATTCAGTTTCACGGACCAAGTTTCCGGAAGGGCGAGCACCTGGAGGGTGAGAGCTTGGCTTGGGAACAGATCTGGGAGCTTCCCGGGCTACACCCAAGGCCTCGGGACGGCTCAAGCAATACCAACTTTGCCAGAGCTCTACTCCATATTGTCCTGGCCCATTTCATACCCTGATCACATGTAGTGAGAAGAATTCAGTGGATTCAGTGCTTGTCAAGAAGTAAGTATTTTGTTATAGGCAGCAGACAGATACACTGCTTGCTGCTCTCCATTACCAGTCTCCTGTTCCACACCTGGCATTCAATTCATGCATCACTCGCTCACTTTGAATCAGGACATTCTCTCTCTCTCGCACATAATCATTAAAATACTCATTCATACAACCAGGACTCCAAATAAGATTTTTAAGTGGTAATTGTGTATCCCTATATTTTGAAGTTGTGAGTACAGTTCGTTTTTGGGGAGTAAAAGAACAGTCCCCCGTCCAAATCGGGGTCATTTGTAGCCTCTAAAACTGATATGCTGGATATAATACATACTTCTTTTACCTAGTAATTCATGTATATTGAAAGATCCATTTGTACCGTACATTCCCTCTTCAGATCATACTGTGGGATATATTTACCCACTCAGCTGTACTCCCTTCCATAACCAAGCTGCACTTCAGCAGAAGCAGAAAAATGGCTGTGCTGGCTCCAGTGAGCACCACTGCCTCACGGCAAAACTGCGATTTGCAACTACAAAAAGATGTCTACACCATCTTGCCAAGCACATATTGGGCAGGATGGAACAACGGGGCACACTAAGAAAGCCTGCCAGTGTGTTCTTGCATGTACAAAAGAAGGCAAGTGAAAAAGCAGCGTTGCTTTGCTGCAAGCCCAAAGCTCCCATTCAAAAAGGAAATATTTACATTAAAAATGATGCCGCTCTGATGCTTTTTTCCACTGATTCCTCATCACACTAATTTTATTAAGGAGACCCTGCCATGCCCATTCACATTCACAGTGTGCTCCAGCAGACAGGAGCAGTATCCCTGAATGACAGGCTGTTGTTCAGGTCTGAAGAAATCAAAGGAAGCTTTACTTCAGCTACATGGCAAATGCTTTACTTTTGGGATACAAAATATCAAAGATCAATGCGTCAAAGAGGCCCTGGCTTTCTGGGCCTATGTCTTACGCTCACCTGGTATCCACGGGGACGCCACCCAGCTGTGGAGACTCTGGTACCCTTCCCAGCCGCTCCCAGGTATAATCAGCAGAGAAGTTCTGCCTGGAAAACAGGTGGGCAATGTTCAAGACTGGGAAACTGGGGTAAGAGCCTCCCAACACCCCGTATGCCCGCAGCCCCGCCCCGGACCTTTCCTCACCTTGTTATGGATTTTGGCGTGCTCTCCGTCCTGCCTTCTTGGCAGGGGCGCGTTGTCCTTTGTGGGCGAGTGTGATCTAGTTACTTCACAGATGCAGGCCCTTTAGAGTCTTTCAGGTAGGTCTTATTACTGTTATACTGTATGCCTTCTTGGATTTGAATAATGTCTTTTCTCTCTCCTTAGGTGCCCGGAAGTTCGCTGTGGTACGTTGCCTGAATTGAGATTCGCTGGCAGGTGATGGTGCTTCGAGAGCGCCTTGATGCGGTAAGTAGGCGCTATGTGCAGCGCTATGATGCCTTGCCTTTGCTAACCAGTTGTCTTTTGTTCCCGTAGGTTGCGGTGCTCACCCAGAGCAAGAAGTCCCAAGACGATGCTGGTCAATGGGCAACTTGTGAGGTAAGCTGCCGGCACAATTGTAAAATGTCTAATGTACTGTTTCTCTCCTTTTTGCAGATCCGATGGTCCGGGAGGCTCGCTGTTCCTTGGATGCTGTTTGCAGGAGCGAAGGGCAGCTAGCGGTGGAATTACAGGTAAGCTGCTGCTATTAACAATGTCCTTTGTTTTTCAGATGCTGTTCTTCCGAGGTTCGCAGATGCAGCTGAACACGATGAGCGTCACGTTGCAGGATTGCAAAGTAACGCGAAGCGTGGTATCCATGTCGGGTGTGGTTTAAATAGCATCAAGAAAGTAGTCCAGGTAAAATAGTCCCTAGACTACCACACCCAAAACACTATACCGCATAGCTTGATTCCAAGGAGCCAAGCTATGTGGATGCCTCCGTGTTGACTGGCAATGAAATAAAGTAGTTCCCAAGCACAAGTCTTCATTAAGTATGAGCCTGGCCCCAAGAGGGCCTAGGCCAAGGATGCCTAAGCTTGTTGGGGGCCCGAGCCGAGACCCCTCCTGGTCCATGGACCTGCCGGGGGGTTTCAGGAAGTGGATCGTGATGCTATGTCAATTTCAGTGCATCTATGTTGAAACAAATTGCTGCATATAAGAAACTAACTATGGCTCCAAAACAAGCAGCAGTCACCACATGTTTAAATGTACTTTTGCGAATAAATAAAAATACTTGTTTAAAAGTGTTTGTTGGATAAGGCCTTGCCCTTATCTAGCAATGTGACGGGGTTTTGTGCTGTGAAACCTATATGGGAGATCTTATTCAACAGGCCTTATTCTGATTTATAACAAAAATAAAAAAAGGAATTAAATTGCATTGGCTACATGTGGGAAATGAGCCCCAAACAGGTTTCTGCTTGGGGGTTCCCAGCAACAGAAGCCCCCTCACAGTAGCTGCTAGAACACACAAGTGCTAATTGCTACCTTGGCAGACTCTTGTCTGGGCTGAGGCCTCTTACAATGGAACTTCTGGGACACCAACCTGTGAAGTGGAGGGGGCCATAAACCTTCAATCAAACTGGGAAACCCCCATCCCACACAGGGCTGAAGTGACAGGTGGTGATACCTGAAGATATGATATGATATGATGTGGCATTTGTAACGCGCCTATACACAGGTGTTTCAAGGCGCGACGAGGCAGGGAGGGGAGGAAACAAGGGGAGACAGACAACGATCCTACTAGGCCAGGTGTCATTCAGATCGCGCAAGTGCAGGGGTGGGGGAGGGGGAAAAGTGAAAGGGGAAGGGGAGGGGGGAAGTGCAGTACAAGGTAAGTGGCGTAAAGTAAAAAAATAAATAGGGCCAGCTGGTGGCAAGTGCAAGGTAAGTGCAGAACAAGTGCTGGAAAGGGGGGGGGGGCTGTAGGGATACAGAGACAGTCCCGCAGTGCAGAGGGGATTCCAGGGCATCAGTGCAAGTGGAGAGTGGCTGGGCCCAGGACCGAGGCCGTTAAGAGTGGTCCAGTTGCAGAATCAGTGCAGTTTCAGTGAAGAATATTAGCTGTTCAGCAGGGGAGAGGGAGAGAGAAAGCAGAAGCAAAGAGGAAGGTTTTGAGGTGTGGAGGAGAGTGTGGAGTCGAAAAAAAAGAAAAAAGAGAAAAAAAAGGTCCAGTGAAGGACAAAGACCAGCCCATTTGTTTCAAAAGACTATTTTATTAAGAAACTTTGAAGATGGTTATTTTTGCAACAGAAATTTGCAGGAATGTAAAAAGTTTACAGTTTGAATGTAATTGTGTGGGTTTTAATTTAAGACGTTGTAGCCTTCACTGCCACCTTAGCAACATAAATGGTAGAGAATTGGGTATTCCACGGAAAGTGTACCTAATGCCAATGTGAAAATCAATACTGATATGCCTAATGATAAACCATAAACATGTATAAAGTTATAGAATTTTAGGCTGAATATTTCACACTAAATATGACTAAAAATGATTAGAAGGGCGAAGCAATGTCTTACAAATTGTAGAGTTGGACTGGCATGTTCTGCATAAAATATGTAACCTGCTTATGTAATTTGTTATAAGACCCCAACTGCGCAAATGTGCCATTTGTGGCAAAAGTAACTGTGGGAGGTTCTGGACATTGTAAAACTCACATCATAAATCTGACATCATGCCCTTGAAACCCAACCAGCTGAGAGGAAGGCGGAAACTATCACCCCTGACCAATCGAGTTGTTTAGAGGCGTGCTTAGCTAAGCCTACCCTACCATATAATTCTATGATGTCACCTAGCTCTATAAAAAGGGTGGCTGACAGAACTCTAGACACAGACTCTTTCCTGAATTTCCAGCACCGGCGTTCCTGATCTTCTAGATTCATCTTGCCAGATTCCAGATTCCACTACAAAGCCAAAGCATAGCTGATTCCATATTCCATTGCAAAGCCAAAGCATAGCTGATTCCAGATTTCACTGCAAGGCTAAAGCATTGCTGACCATCCCAGCAAGGCCTCAATCCAGAGATCCCACAAAAAGAAATCCCAATAACCAAAGGGAAAAGCTCTGGTATTCCTTTGGGAAGCATCCTGAGACCTGACCGCTTTTTTCCCACTAACTGCATGCCCACTGCAACCCTGCCATCCATATGTCCTGATTATCCGGTGACCAGACAGGCTAAGCTGTTGTTCTGCTAGGAGAGTCTGCCACTACCTGGTGACCCGAGCTCTGGAGCCCAGAACCCGGTTGACTGTTCCTAATCCCAAATCTAAGAGCGGACTTTGAGTATCCCCCATCCCATAACACATAGGCTACCCCATCTTGACTTTTGTCTTTGTGCCACTCTCTAAGCAACTCAATCATACCCTGATAACTTGTATAGACTGTTCTAATTTTCGGTGCACCCTGTTCTTGTTTTTTCTAGTGTTAGCACAATTCTTCATTCACCTTATCTTGTAACTCATTATTAATATTTGCAGTCATTTAAATTAATTCCGACATAGATCAGAATGGTTGACATTGCGGAACAATCTTTGAACGTACCGTGGCTTTCTTTACCAATATAGTCTAAATAATTTAGTTTAAGTAAAATCTGCCTTTCATTTTTAAAACCGATTTTCTCTTTTGAACTGTTCGATTGTCCTAAAAACAAACCTAATTCTACCTTCCAAATCTCTCTCAATTCTTCAGCTGTAGCCCTCCTTTCACTTCTGTATTGTCCCTGTGCAGTGCATCTATCATCCTGCCCAGAAACTGCACTCCGATTCAGTGTTTTTCACCCGTTAAAAAAAAAACTTTTTGGCATTTAAAACTGCAAACTAGAAAAAAATCAACTTTTCCATGTGTGAATTCGGCTGCACTGGGTTTTCCATTTCAATCTGTTTTGTGATACCTTACCTTATGGTTGATAGTGATATAACATCCCTAATACTGTGATTAAACATATGCATATCATTGTTTCAGCACACATATAATTAATTATTTACAAAATCCGAGTGTCATTTTAGGCCTTTGTAAAGGGTTTCAAATACTAAAATGTGTGTGAATTTTAAAAATAAATAAATATTGTATTTTCACCAACCGGCCTGGTTCATGGTGCATTGTGACCTGGGGTATTTGTAAATGGGGGTGTGAGATGGGTTGGGTACCGGCTCAATTTGAATTTGTTGAAATTAAAGAAAAAGCATTCCTATTGAGCAACACATCCCAGGCTAAGAACAAGGGTCCTGGTCCAGTGTGTGACGTCTGATTGGAATCCTTTACAATACAGTGACACTATTAGAGATCCCTGTCCCTGAGCTCTTTATGTGGAAGCAACGGGCAGGCTACTATGCGTTCTTTGTTTCCTATTTTTCTGTTGGGAGTATTTGGCTGTTTTTAGGGTCTAAAAGAAGCTGGTATGCTGTTAATCCATAGGGCTGAATGCAGCCCCTCACAAGGGGACACTCCAAAGTCATGGGTGTAACTTGAAGTCTTGAAGATCGTATGGTTACCAGACACCACAATGGTCTAGTATGGCATCAACAAAAATCGTTGACATAGTGGTAGAAACAAGTTCATGCTGGCTCTATGTTACCCATTCAAACCTGCAAACAATAACAACACTGAAAATTGGTCTTCAGAAACATGGTATGAACTTACTACAAAGAAGAATGGATCGTCACAGATTTTAAAAGAAACAACTTTGGTCCACTGCGCCATCAAAGATTTTTAGCTACAATGAAAGTATTCGAGATCGAAGATATAGAGAAAGAGAAAATACTCAAATGGTCTGCGTATATAGGCCCTGCAATCAGGACATTTGAGAGGTCAATGCAGCAGCAACATCTTCACATGTTAAACACAAAGGTCACGATCATGACTGTGAAAACCGTTTGGAGCAAATCTCCAATTCAGAGGACAAGCTAAGGACAAGCTAAGAGGACAAGCTAAGAGACCCACTGTGACATCAAACATCCTTTACTGTCACTCTGCTGTGGTGTCCCAGTGTATTCTATATTTTGAACATCAGTTTAAAATGTGTTCCCCTGTTCAGTCCTAATCGGGTGCATTTATTTGTAGAACTCTGGGGATGAATACCTGCAAATGGAAGAGAATGTTGAACCAAAGATGGGACGTAAGGAAGCCCAGCTGCGACATGCAACCTTCCAAGAACCTTAATGACAGCGAAGCTCTGACAATGTACTACAGTACCAGACTTCACTCTACACGGGCGAGATGAAGGTCAATGCTCATCCGGTTGACTTGATAAGCCTTCCCACAAGCCTAAAACCATCTGTGTGTGCAGTCATTTGCTTTCCAGCTGCCTCCAAGGAATCAAAGCAATGAGGTAACAGCACCCAAAATTAGATGCATTGGTAGGTGAGCAGAGTCTGTAACGTAAAGCTGCTTAAGGTCGAACGATGAAACCGAAACAACAACCCAAAGCATCTGCACGCTAAGTGTCTACAAGGTATGCAATTGCTGTACTTCTCAATGAATTATAACAGAAATAATAATGACAATGTAACGCAAAATCATTTGGTAAGTTTAAGGGTGAGAACATGTGACTATGCAAAGGGCTGCAAGATAGGGGGAATCATTTGCAGTGTCTAAAAACAAGATACAGTATCACACAGTTCTTTGGGCAGGTGCCTTTACATTTGAAAGTACACTTAAAAAGCACAGAGAGCAATGCCATGGTCATGTGTTTCTAGTTAATGTGCTCAGTGTTACATTTAAGATTGAGTTAACGGCAAGCAGAGAGAGCTACCATGTTATGTTATGTTATGTTATGTTACATACACTTGTAAAGCGCACAGTCGCCCAAAGGCATCATGGCGCTGGTGTGGAAGCTGCAAGCTAAGGAAAACCAATATAGGCAGAAAGCTAGAACAGAGTGGTTTTCAGAGCTTTCCTGAAAGCCAGATGATTAGCAGAAGATTTGAGTGATAATGGAAGAGTGTTCCAAAACTTGGCACGGCAATAGAAAAGGCTCTGTCGCCAAGTTTTTCCCGGTTAAACCTGGGAACCGTAAGTAGGTTGGTTGTAGAAGAGCGGAGGTTACGTTCTGGAATATATCGGGAAAATTTGGATTGAAGGAACTCCGCTCCTAAGCCATGGATTGCCCGGTGGACAATACACAATGACTTAAACTTGACTCGCTGTGCCACAGGGAGCCAATTGAGTCGGCGAAGCACCAGTGAAATATGGGCACCATAGGGGGAGCCAGTGGCTAATCTGGCTGCCAGATTTTGCATACGTTGGAGCCGTTGGAGCAGGCCAGTTGGTTGGGATAAGTACAGGGAATTACAATAGTCCAGCCCTGAGAGGACCAGCGCTGCCACCACGGGGGGGCGCATGGCTTCCGGGATCATAGGCAGGACCCTCTTTAAAACCCTGATTTGATGATGGGCGGACTGGCAGACCGCTCAGACCTGATTTGACATAGAGAGGGAGACAGAAAGAATAACCCCCAAGTTCTTTACCTTGTTGACAGGACAAGGTAATGGACCCAGCGGTGTAGGCCAAAAGGCGGGGGGTCCAAAGTGAAGGGTTAGGGGGACAGCCCACCAGCATCACTTCCCTTTTCTCGCCATTCAGCTTAATCCAGTTTTGGTCCATCCATGCACCGACTGCTTTAAGGCAGTCATGAAGACCAGCTGAGACCACAGATTGATCCTGATCAAGCCAGATCAGGATTTGGGTGTCATCAGCGTAGGAATAACAGTTAAGTCCATAAGAGCGAATAAGGCAAACCAGTACCCAAATATAAATGTTGAACAAAATTGGGGAAAGAGAGGATCCCTGAGGGACACCACAGGTAAGGGCACAAGGGGCAGAGAGAAAGGGAGGCATAGCGAGAGTCTGAGTACGGTCTAAAAGGAAAGAAGTAAACCAGGCAAGAACAGGACCGGAGATCCCAATCTGTGCAAGACGTGATAGAAGGATAGAATGGTCCAACGTGTCAAACGCGGCAGACAAATCTATTAGGATCATGGCCCCTACTCCGCCCGCATCGACTAGTCTGGACATATCGTCTTGCACTGAGACAAGCACACTTTCCGTCCCTCTCCCCGGCCTAAAACCTGCCTGTACATGGTTGAAAATATTAGAAGATTCCAAGAAGGAGGACAGAAGAGACGTGACCAGAGAGTCCAGAAGTTTAGCCAAGAATGGAAGTAAAGAGATAGGGCGGAAATTGGCAGGGACAGTGGGATCAAGAGAGGGCTTCTTGAGGAGAGGGATAACCCTTGCAGATTTCAATTCCGGGGGGACCAGTCCGAATTGGCAGGAGTTATTAATAGCCGCAGTAATTTCAGCCAAAATGTCAGGAGCAATCGTTTTCATGATGATAGCAGGAATGGCATCCTCGGGGGAGGAAGATTTAATCTTTAATATAGCTGCCAGGACTTCTACCTCAGTAAACAGAGGTAAAGTTGACCAGCTGGGAGAAGAATCAGTAGGGGGTGGGGGTGGCACAAAGCTGGTAGTGTCAGGAGGCAGCGTTGTCAGAGATTTAGCCATGTTTGATCTAATCACATCAATTTTAGTGGTGAAAAATGATGCAAGATCATCGCACAATTCCTGTGATGGCTTCACCATAGAGGTCAGCGATTCAGAGGAAGCAAGAGAGTGAACAATAGAAAATAGAGCTTTCGGCTTAAGTAAAGCATTTTCAATTTTATTAGCAAAAAACGTTGATTTAGCAAGTTTAACACTAGCTAGATAGGTTGAGAGACTGATCTTGTATAGGTCTCTAAGCACCGGATTGTAATTAATCCGCCACTTACGTTCTGCTTGTCTTAGTTGGAGACGAGCATTCTTTAGTAGATCAGTGAACCAGGGCTGGGACGGTAGTCTGCGGCCTTGAATAAGTTTCAATGGAGCAAGGCAGTTGGCGGCAGACGTCAATGACTGTGAAAGTGTGGTTAGCGATAAGGGTCTCAGAGAGGTACAATTGGAGGCTAAATGAGGTGTAAGTGCCTTAGGATCAACAGAACGCCAGGAACGGAGAAGCGGCTTAGAGGGGAGAACCTTGCAGGGGGGGGGATCTGCCTGAAATGAGCACGTGACCAGATAGTTATCAGACCAGGTCACTGGCTCAATCGGGCCGGGGTCAAGCAGAGTATCTTTGGCAAATACCAAGTCAAGGATATTACCATGGAGGTGGGTAGGGGCTTCAATCAGTTGACAAAAATGAAGGTCTAAAAGGCTATCAAAAAAGGAATTGAGTTTATCTGATCTAGATAGATTAAAATGTAAGTTAAAATCACCTAATATAACAAGATTGGTATACTGCAAATTTAAATCAGCTACGAGATTGGCAAAGTCTATCCCAAAACGACCTATGGGACCTGGAGGGCGGTAAATGAGCAGGAGGTGAGCAACACTTGAAGGCGAAAGTATGCACCGACACAGGAGGGCTTCCATACTTGATGTATGTGGACAAGGTATCTGGGTACCTTGGGTACCATCCTACCCCTTCTACTTAACATATAGAAGATGCCATATTTTGCCAGGTTCATCACATACATCGAGTATAAATATGTGAAAAGTAGCAGAATGCAATATGATGTGACCCTAAAAGAGAAGCCTGTTTCACACCTACAATGGGACAGCTTGAGACATTAGCCAATAAAACACACAATGTGACACATGGAGCCACAAATGTAGCTGGTGCAGAGAGATAAGCCTGGCCCACCCTTTTCCAGCCTCCTAGTTGGAAAGGGGAGTGGTGCCAGGTGGAGCGGCGAGTAGGAAGCATTTTCAGGCTTACCTCACGCATAGGCTCAGATAATATGTAATGTACTTGAGAAAAGTTTAGAGCACTCCCGATTGAAGTAAGGATCCTAGATGATATTTGAATAGGGGGCCAGTAAAGGAGTGGGGGGTACGTTATGAGGCAGTGTGTGAAATTTTGAGATGTTGGGAATGGAAGTTGAGAATGGATGGAGCCTATATGAATAGAATGGGGGGTGCTCTAGTGGGTCTAGACATGGTCCACACACACAAAATAAATGCTCCAAAGTTGAACATGTAAAGGAAGGTGCCACAGGACAGCTAATCTTAAAAAAGGAAATGCTTCACAGAAGAGACTGGCAAAACAAAACGATAAAAGAGGAAAGACTGTAGGATGAGAACAGTTTGCAATGTCTGAGTAACAGCACGGTCGATACAAATCAATTAGCAACATCTAGACCAGGAGCCTAACATTACAGCAAAGGTAGCGGGGCACACGTTGTGTAGGATAAGAAATGCAAGATATGGGGTAGAAGCATACCGCGCTCTGAAGTGCTGTTACTGAAGACTGTGTGCAATATTCTGCCACCAGAGCTGTACCTCCCTCTAACCAGACAGTTAAGCACTATACTCAAGCTTCACCATATTGTCTTCAACAGCTCCTATTAGTCTTCTGCTCAAAGATGCAGTTGCAGCTGCTCCCCAATGTCATTGGAAATGTAGAACTCTTCAAATTGTTCCTGCAACCTCTGGACCCAAACCAGAATGAAGTATCTGTCAGTTCAGGTCGGAAATCTTTGAAGATCACCAACCACGAGGTGCCCAAGCATCTCACCATACATGCAGAGAAGACAAAGCACCCTCCTCACTCTGCCCGCCTCCACCCCAATACTCTTTATATGATATCTGGATTGCTGCTTTTGCAAAGATGCATTTATAATTTGCAGGCCCTAAAAACACAGCACTATGGCAACATCACCTGCCGTTTGTGTACATGTATCATCGCATCCATCTACACATGCTGCAAAGTCATGCTACATGAGAGTAGTGAGATACCACTGCCTATTGAAATGGCAGTCTGAAAGAAACCAGTGGCTTTTAAATACATCAGTGCCAAGACCTTGTGGGGTGCATTTACAGGCCTTAACAGAAATCCCTGTCACCTGAAAAACTACATTAAACAGTGCCATCAAAAATGTCTGTGCTTTGTTTTCCCTGGCACATGTGTGGCAAGCATTTGAACATTTCACCAAGAACGGGGCTGCATTTGCTTTCTTGCATCTCAATCACAAGAAGTTATGCACTGCATTCAGAACGGCTCTGCATTTGTTTTTCTTCATCTGAATAATAAGAAGTTATGCCCTGCATTTAGAACGGCTCTGCGCTTGCTTTTCGTGCATCTGAATAACAAAAAGTATGCACTACATCCAAAATGGCCTTGTCTCACTGTTAATTCACATGAGGGGCAACAGTGTTATCGTTGCAACCCAACACTGCTTTTGTTTTCCCTTTCATGTGAACAGCAGCACTCAAAACACTGCAAATAAAAAAATAAACAGCTTTGTTTATCCTTTTTATTCCGTATCAAATCAAAGAACCCTGTGCAATATCCCTACGTGTCAATGCACCAGCAGCAAAGGCAAACCCAAGCAAAAGGACAAATCAAAAGAATCCCATGACCTACAGAACCGCATTTAAAACGTTCGATGAAAAACGGCTTGCACACGTGTCCTAAATAAAGAAAAATGACTTTTAAAAACCATTGTGAGAGGGAACTTTGCTCGCACAGAATATGTCAGTGAAATGTACTGTTGGTGGGGTGTTGAAAAAAGCCATGTACATTATGTTCCCCCCTCAAAACCTCCATCACCTTGAGGCTGAGAATACCAGAAAAACCAATTTGTGGGCTCAGGCACACAACTCAATTGAATGCCTTGCCTCCCACTGGAAGTCGCATCAATAAGTGAACCATTCTGCAATTAAATGTGATGTGAATGAGGGCGTGAAGATTCTCTGCTCTGCCTGACTAGAAGGCAGTAGTCGAAGGGAGTACAAAGAAAGCAAGTGTGGCTAATGCTTGACCAATGATTGCGAGTTCCTCCAGCACCCACTCCCAAAGACAAACTGACAAACTTCAAAGGGTGCAATAAAAGTAGTTTGTTGCAAGTTGAGCCAGGGGGAGACATTTGGCTGTGGGGGATGAAGCACCGCCCTCCCGTGTGTGACAGTTCCTCCCAATTGACATTAAGGGATTGATTCCTTTTAGTCATTTCTCACAGCACTTAGAATAAGAAATCTTTTTGTTTTATGATATTTTTCCATATGATTTCCAGGGGGTTCTGAAGAGACTAAGTGTATGTTACTTGGACTTTGTGGACTGAAATGGCCAGTAAAGACATATTTCTGGCTGATTAATTTTTTTAAAACCTTTATTTTTGCTGTTGAGTACAATATATATCAGAACAAAAAATTATACCAACATAGACCAATTGGTCACATAACATTACATTCTTTCTACTGCATGCATTAATTCCATATTTTGCAGTTATGCTATATCACCCTTAGTTATTTTCGTTCCATTTTAGGGATATTGTCTTTTGATTCTATTTATATTCGCTAGAACAGCACATGAGGAGTCTTCCGATTCCCCCTCTTGGTTGTCTCTGAGGTACATTCGTAAAGGTGCCCAAATGTCTTTTGGTCTAACTGGTAGGATTGACACTGTTCACAAATCGCTCCTCTGTGTCTTGCACATATATTAAGTCTTGTAGCCATTTCTGGCTGATTTAAAAATGGTACAAATGTGACAGTTGGCGGAAAGATGGAGATGGACATTATGAATATGCTTGATCATTTACACAGTTACCACTGTTATGCGTTTCATGAAAAAGACAAAGGTGCCAAGGGGCCATGCTATCTCACACAGAGTTGGCGATCGGCTTGCCTAATTCCCTATGACCCCCTGAAACCGCCTATCTCTTTCTTATGACAGTGTCTAGTATAAGTTTGAAGTTATGGAACATAACTGGGTTTTGTCAGAAAGTGGCCAAGAGAACAAAGATCTGTAATACATACTAAACAGACAGATGGTGCTCTTCCTCCTTGAACCATGCCAGGGGACGGAGAGAGGAATGGGAAACTGTCCTATCCAGGGGTAGGAGTAATTCCAGAGTACTACCCTAGATTGTAAAATGAATGATGTTGTTTGGGCTATATAAGGGGGGACTGTACTAGACAAAGGAGAACAGACACACATACAAGAATCTGGGGAGACAGGAGGAGGACGGCGAGGAGGCAGCTGACTCCATCTAAAAGAATGCAGAGACCAGACCCCTTGCCTAGCTGTCCATGGAGTCCTGAGATCCAGCTGACTGTCCAGAATACCACCCAAGAGAGCGCAGAGACCAGAGACCAGATCCCTTGCCTAGCTGTCCAGATGGTCCTGAGATCCAGCTGGCTGTCCAGAATCCCAAACCAAGGTTTACTTTGTAAGTAGCAAATAACCCCGGCCCTAAATTGCATAATCCTCTCCTTTTGCAACATAACCCCATTGAAAATCCCATTGAAAATCCCATTGAAAGTCCCAAATTGCCAGTATAATTAATTCCCCTTCCCATCGTAGAATCTCTATTAGTCTGTGTATGCTAGCATATTCCTTGATACATCTTTCAGTTGTCTGTATAAGTCCTTAGTATCATTTTCAAATAAATCAATTAATTCCCCCATTGAAATTCACGTTCAATATTGTTGCCATTCGAAATCAACAATCTTGTCGGGTGTTTTTATTAATTATAGTCCTCAAAGTATAGCCTCAACAGAATTAGTCTCTGTGTAACTGAAAATCGAATTTGCCCGTGTATTGTGTGCATTACCCCACAAACTTCTAACTTGCACCTGTCCTATTAAAATCCAAACCATAGTCTCATTGAGAGCAACCCCTTTTGTCTAGAAGCCTGTCTGTTATGTGCCTCAGTCCCTGTCCTTAAAAAACGATTTCCGATTTTGAAAGCTAAGGCCCTTTCCATAGCTAACTGTCATTGCCAATCCTGTATAAAACAAATTTCCATTTGCTGTGTATATTTCTCTTTTGCATTTGCCTTCTCCCCAAAACCGATTTCCTACCTTGTTTCCACATGGCCCTGGTGTGCTGATTAGTAGTCTCTAAACTTCCCTATCTCCTCAAGAGTAGCAACACAAATTTCCTTTTATTCTGTTCCACTGCAGTTGTGAGTAGCCGTGCGAGTAATAAGCAAAATCCGATTCTGCCATTTTGCTCCAAAAATGGGTTTTCATTTTCTTTTTTCAGACTTCCCATCTTGGGGTGGTGAGTATTATTCCAAATCTGACTTTTCTTCCTTCCATCCAAAGGGAATTAAGTTGGCTGATTTTTGGGGGTGGATACAGTCTTTCCATCGAAAATGTTTGCAACAAAACTTTTTCCATAAAAGGTTTTCCAATGTAAAATGTTCCATCGAATGCATATATGTGTGGGGTAAAGGGTTCATTTTGCTTGGGGTGGGGTTTTAAGGGTAAAAAAACAGGAGGTTACAGGTGGACCCCCAAAAAAATACAACTAAATGCATTCAATGGAAACGTTTTCATTGGAAAACTTTAGCTGCATTTCACTTTTGTTGGAAAGTTTTTGATGCAAAGACTAGTAACCTTTGGGGGTCAGTGTTGCAGCGGTAGTGCTTAACCTTAGTGCTATAACATGCCTTAAAACGTTTTGTTCCTGTTTTGCCATTTAAGATCTGTGTGAACTGTATAAGGATTTCTGAACCAATTGTTCTGTAGGAAGCATTGCATTTGTGTTGCCACATATTAGTGGCTGTTGTATTTTGAATAGTTTTCCTTTTTCATTAAATCATAAATGAATAAATATCTTATTGATACACACCGGCCTGGTTCCTAGTCCATTGTGACATGGGGTGTTTGTGAAGGTTGGGTGCGAGACAGGTTGGGGGCCTACTCAAATAAAAGAACCTGTGGCTTATTAAAGATAAAAAGCGTTTTTATTGTGCACAACGTTCATTGTTAGTGGAAGGAGTTCCTGGCTGGAGTGTGCTGTGTCATAAAACCCTGTCAAAGTGGGGGCTTGTGCCGTGATTGAGGTTAGAGTTTTCACCTGTGACAGTCCAACACAGCAGACTAACCCATTGAAGGTAGTGTTACTTTTAGTGGCTAGAAAACTGTGCTACACTGTAAAAGCACCATCCAAAAACATGTACCCTAGGTATCAGGCCTGTGTCTCAAAATAAAATAGTGTAATCCTAAACTAGGCAAGATCACGGTAGAGATTTTGTTCTTGCATAGATAACCAAAGGAAGAACACTCTTCATAATGAGCACCGTGGAAATTAACATGGCTAGCAGCACGTTCTGTCCAAATTATTCATTAGAGGGGAATGGGCAGAACAAAAACATGAAACCTGGCTATTTAGTATGATGCAACAGGTGACCTCTGTAAGCATGGATGTGTGGCAGGACAGTGCCCTGTTACATCAAACCCTGACTGAGTTCTATATGACTCAGAATATCAAAGATGAGCAGATTAAGATGGTCCAACTCACTGCGTACATGTACTTCCACATGATAGTCGGTATCCGGTAATATTTTCAAAAACATTTTTTCGAATTTTTTTTTTGAATGTCTTTTTTTTTAGTTTATAGTTTTTTGTTTGTTTTGTAAGTAAAAAAAGGGTTAAAAAAGGGGGCTTGGGGGAACCACCCCATTTTAAAAAAGAAAAAAACAAAAGACATTCGAAATATTTTTTTTAGGCGAAATGTTTTCGACATAATGGCATTCAGAAAAATGTCATTCAAAAAAATCACTACAAACCATGATATTCATAGAAGAAAGATACCAAGAAAGTATAACTTCTGTGCAAAATCAGGCTGAGCTTTTAAATCAAACACACAGTAAGTTAAGGGAGGTAGAGAAGAAAATGCAAGAGTGCCAGAATTCGGAGTTTGAATTAGGAACCCTCATCAAGCAGCTCAATGAGGAATTGGCAGTTCAGCAACAAACTAATTCACAACAGGAGGCCCAATTATCTGCATTAAAAGAGGAGTGCCGAGGAAAGGGTTGACCCTCTGGAAGAGAGTCAACTAAAATTGAACCAACAAGTGATATACAATCGAACCTTCTCAGAGGATATGATTGCTTTGCAAAATCAGATTAAGCAATTAAAAGATGAGAATAATAAATTAATCATTAAAGCAGTTAATTCCCAAACAGAATTTGACCAGGAGTGCCAGAAGTTGGGAACTATCAAACAACAGAGAGATAACCT
Organism: Ambystoma mexicanum; assembly: GCF_040938575.1. Lineage (NCBI taxonomy): Eukaryota > Metazoa > Chordata > Amphibia > Caudata > Ambystomatidae > Ambystoma > Ambystoma mexicanum. The sequence goes on from NC_090934.1 coordinate 881,483,379, forward strand.
GACTGAACAGATCAGTACACTGTATCAGGAAAAATATACCCTATGCCAGGAAGTGTGCACATTAAAAACAGACCTGGAGAGAAGTGAGTCATGTTTTCAGGAACTGACTGACATAAAAGCAGAGTTAGAAAAATTGATGGGACATATGAGGCGAATAGAATTTGATCTAGAGCAGGCAACACAGGCCAAAACTGCACAGAGCGACGAGATTAATTTCCTGCAACAAAAATGGTCTGAGTATTCCCAGGCAATACAGGAAGCCAGAAAGGAAATGAGGCCCTTTGTGTAGAGAACAGGGGACTCCAGAGCCAGGTATTAGCGCAAGGGAAGGTCATGGAAGCCAGTCAAGCCCTGATAGCAGAGCACAAGTCTCAAGCCTTTGCATACTATCAAGAAATAGGGGCTGAGAAAGAGAAATTTGAGAGGTTTGAAAAACAGTGTGCTAGGTTAAATAAGGACTTGAGGAACCCTGAACAGTTAGAGAGTGACGGGGCAACCCCTGATCACAGTGTGATGCCCTCTGTACCAAGGGCCTCAAGCCAACTAACCATTCTGTATGCGCAAGGCAATGCTTACTTCATGTCCACAGGTTCACAAAAACCAGAAACCATTATGCAGCCGGATGCAATTAGGCCCAGCATGATTGAGCCGGCAGGCCAGCGTCCATCAGAGATTGATGGTCGAGCCTCCCTGTTCAGGTTAAAAAATATTGTGGCCCATCTATCTGACCAGGAAGACTCCTATGAAGAGAAAATCAGGGAGTTGGACTGGCAGAAACATCAGCTAGAAAGGAACCACCTGGTCCACTTTGCAGATAAAAAGGAGTCTGAGTTTAGGCCTCAAAAGAGTATTCTGAAAACCTCAACCCAATCAGGGAGACTAGGCCCCATCATTCTGGGAGAGACGCCCAGTCTTCAAGAATCAGTGAGCGCCTAGAGCAGTGATCCCCAACGTGTAGCTCGGGAGCAACATGTTGCTCGCGGCACCGTAAATTGTTGCTCGCCAGTTGTTTTGGGCCATGGTGTCTAGGCCTAGAAGGAGGGGCTGAATGGATGAGACCTCAGTAGCATTATAGACAGAACAGAGTCCTGGACTGGACTGTGCAAGAATGTTGGCCAATGAGCCTGCTGTGGTTCCAATTGGCTTATTTTTGTAGATGCAACATTTGAGTTTGTTGCCACCACGCAAATTATTTTTCAGTAAATGTTCTTACTTATTAAAGCAGTGTCGTTGTTAAAACCCTGTCATCTTCAAATACTTTTCCCAGCTGATGCATTAATGAGCCAAACAATTGAACCTTGTTTGTGCGCTGGAGGAAATGGTCCTATTCTATTCCTTTGTATAGATAGCAGGAGCATAATGGACAAATACCTGGCACACATACCCAACTTTCCTTTATTCATAATTTGCATGCACTGCTTTTTGTACAAGTCACGTTTGTGTTTGTTTGATGCCAACATTGTCATTGTTTGATGCACTCTCAATCTGGCACTTGGGGAATGGGCCGATAAGCCAAATGCATGACACAGTTTTCATTATTAATTTGCCCTATGTTCAATTCCAATTAAGTTACTGTTAATACGTTTAAATTAACAAGCCAATGGGCCTCATTACGACCCTGCTGGTCCGGTTAGAACAGTGGCAGTAAAAACGCCACTGTTATTTCCGGACCGGCTGATTCAGAGTCCTGCAGGCCGGAGGTGTCACTCCCGCCAGGTCTGAACGCCAGGTCTGAACGCCACCCGCCTGCAGGTGCAAATGGAAACACCGGCTCCGTCATAGACGGAACCAGTGTTTCCATTGTGCCCATGCCCATGGAGTCATATGGGACTCCATGGGAATGGGGACTTGGAGAATTCCGCCTCCGGAATTCCCGGGTCATCGGGGTCGTAATGCCCCAGTGATTCCAGGAATCACAGAGGCAGAATGGTAATACGGGTCCGGTGGTAGCCTGCTGGTTTTTCCGGCACGGTTACCGCCGGACTCGTAATGAGGCCAATGAATCCAAATGCCCAGCTAACACCAACACACCCCTCTATAAAGTGGTCGTCAAATGCTCAATGTTTTTACCAATGTTTGCCACTATGTTTTGTGTAAAATCCCTTTGGTGCAGAGATGAGGGGTTCCAAATCCTTTAGAAAATTATCGTTTTTATTCCTAACCTCTTTTTCACCAAAGTAATAGGCCCCAGGGTCTTTAGAATGCACTATTTGCCATCACATGAAAAAAAGGATTCTTAGGAGGTAAAGCCTACATGTAATGACCAGTATTACTCAATATTTATTTAATTTTATTTCTTCATTAAGTTAGCAACATTTAAACACATGTATCGTATTTCATAAAATTCGTATAGAACAATCCCAAAATAAAAAGGCAGCTTTAACAAATTCAAAGATGTTATATATAAAAACCTGATGAACGACAAATGAATATAAAATGAACCGACTCCCATTTTGCAGGCACACTGTGTTTCCTGCACTCCTACATTTATTGAGGGATGGGTATATTTAAACGTACCAATAGCATCAGCTTCCTGCATTCTGGGGATCTTATTTCACATATTTCTTCTTGCCGTCTTCCATGTGTATGTAAGTCTGCATATAAGCTAAAGAAGGCAGCTTATGCATATTTTGGACATCTGCCTCTCTCCTCAACGGACAAACTCTTGCTTTAAGAAATACTTAGCGTCGACCTAATGTGACAAATGTAGTCATATCCCACTCCCCCTATCTAAATGGACAGTGCCTTAAAACCCCCGTCCATCCTCAAGCACCGCAAGTGTTTTTTTTTTTTAAACCAGAGGAGGCCTCAATGATTTGCTTTTAATAAATAAGTAAAAAGTCTTAACTGGCCCGACACCTTTAAACTAACACCTCAAATTCATCTTATAAGGCACTACCAGGTGTACCTTGAGGCCGAACTGGTAATGGCACAGGAATCAATTTTGCAACTCCTCCTGGACATTACAGTTTGAACCACCCCAGATGTTCCTGCCATAAAATATCAGGAGCAGACCTGTGCCTTATATACCTCTCAGGCACTTGTCCAATCTGAATGCCCCAAGCTTGAAATAACAATGTAAATAGCCCTTTGATCCTTAATGATGCCCTTTTAGCTGTCTCCTTAAAATTATTGACCGAAACAGTGCTCTCTGAGAAGAGTAGGCTCAAATAAAAATGAGAGTACCTCTTCATCTCTACATTCATTTAAACACCAGCTACAAGGCTTCACCCTTTTCCAGAACATCATCATCTTTGTTTTTATTATATTTAATTTCAAACTATAGTTACCAAAATAGTCATTTGTGTATAGCAGGCCCTGTTGGAGACCTGCCGTCTCCAAGTCCAAAATAGCAGTGTCATCCGCATAAAGAAGCAGGCTATAAAATGTCCCCTTCAGAGAGGGTGGATTCACTTTCCTAAGAGAAGTACTATAGTCAAGGTCTTAAAGGAATACATAGGGCCCAACTGACATCCCTGCTTCACCTTTACTGGCTGGGAAAAACAATGTATAATTGCCCTATCTTGTATATTGGACTGACACAGAGATGTCTGCGTATCACATTTGGATAAGATTTAATAAACCATTAAGGACCCCAATACAATTTAAATGATGCCACAATATGATTCCATCAATCAAATGAAATGCTTTCTCCAAATCTGAAAAAGGGCACAAATAATCTTCCCCCCGCCTTAACCTTACCATATTTCTCTTTGCTCAGAGTGAAGCAATGGTCCACACACGTAAGCCCTCCCCTGAAACTCATCTGGGAGGGCTTCATGATATTGATACTTTGATCCCACATCTCCATTCTGAGCGACAAACATTTGGAGAATATCTTACTGGCAATTTTTAGACTAAACCCATGGGGGGCTGGTGATGTCCTTCAGAAAAGCTTCCATTATTTCTTAATACATTATTTTTTGTGTTTCTTTTGAAACTATAAATCTGACCAGATGTGTGCACCACTCATTAAATCATGTATCATTTTTCATTTCGAGATTCTACATTCTGCATCGAACCATGGGGCATTCCTTTATAACCCGGACCTCCTGAACTGGAGATGCTGTTTGCCAATATTTCAGTCCCGGATAGTTTTAACCAAAGACTCAAACAAACCAACTCTTCTGTATGTGGCCTCTAATCTGTTTAACAGTTTTGAGAGAATATCTTAATTTCTTGTGAATTAGTCATTCTTTCCAATGCTTTCTTGTTCAGCATAGGCATCGCCAACCAGACCCTCTAGCTGTTGGACATCATCTTTGTCGTGCCTACACCCCTGACCATTGTAAAACTAACTCAAGAGGATAGTAATCACTCTGTTCAATCAGAAATGCAAACGTTCATAACATTCCTGAAGAAAAAACAGTCCATAATACAGCAATCAATGACTGCGGAACAGTAACACTGGTCTTGTATGCTTAGGAATGCACCATTTGCCACTAAAGGTTCCAGAAAATCCCTGGCAGAATATCAAAGTACACCTGAAAATCAGTGCTTCATTCGTCGCCAATTTTACTGTCCAAACATTTGCACTACATTTCTTGGAAATATTTTGCTCAAGAACCTGAAGCCCTGTCAATGTTTATTTAGTCAGACTATAGTTTTGAACAACTTGACTGGTCGCAACTCAATTTCCTCAACATTTCCAATAAACAACCACTTAATGTCAAAATAAGAGAAAGGCATTGTAAATGTATTTTTGCTAAAATTGCACATGCTCTAGATAACTTTTACTGCAAATTAAAATGTTCTATTAGCAGTCTTTAGTTTATAAAATTTGTAATTTGTGTTGCAGTCATTTTTCCACCAACTCAGCACCGATATGTTCTGTCGAAAAATTGATGTTGCTTACCATTTAATTTGATAGACACAGAGAGAGACAGCAGCTCTGAGGGTGAATGGACTCGGGTGCAGCGAACAAAAGAAGGTTGCCAAACAAAAAAGAACTTTGGTAAAAGACCCCATTAGACAGATAAAAGCCATTAGAAACTTCATGACTTTGTACCATAGAAATGCCAAGTACTCAGTCTGTGAGCATCTGGAGCTGTATGACCAGATAATTACGTGATTTGGTATTAACAATTATCAGAATTCTATGGAGTTTGCCAAATGGACATTCTCCCCAGAATACTCCAGCTTCTTTGCTGGGCTGGAGGATCAGAACCATTCAAAGTGGTCTACCTATAAGGCCGCTATCTTGATGCACTTCTACATGCACCAAAACCCCGAGGAGGATCGCAAAGCAGCCTACAACCTGCAGTGCGGAGAGGATCAAGCCCCGAGAGAATGTGTTCAGGAATTGAAGCGGGCATTTGCACAAACCACTAGGCGGGTGCGCACGAATTGTAGGGAGTTCATCACTACCTATTTCCATGCACTCCCTAAGTATATTATGACGCAGTTGGTTAGGAACTTCCACAATGAAAGGACCCTGGACTGGGTAATATAGCAAGCTACCTGGATCTATGAGGTCCAAAAACCAGTAGAAAATAAGAATTTCCCCCAATAAACCCAAACAAACCAACACCCCCGCTGCTGCCAAGGTGGCAGAGGTGAAGGTTACCCCCATTTTGGAACTAGAAATGGGGGTTGGGGCTAAAAATACACCTCCCACTAACCAACCAAACCAGAGGCAAAGAAGATCCTTTGACCAGTCCCAGGCAGGTGATAACCAGGTAGACTACCCCACAAATGTGTCACCTGACTCTGCCACCTACATCAGCCCCAGGTACAAGGGGAATAGACCCATCTTGGGGTACGTATGGACTCCCCCGGCCCAGGGGGGGATCCAATCAGGTGAGTAAGGCCCCAGTAAACTTCCCTCCAAGCTTCCCTCAGGAGGGCAGTAATCTTCCATCCTCTAGTTTAAGTTGGTTCCCTGGGTACCCTCAAAAAAAACCCCAAGATTCAGAACAACCCTCCTTACTGTCCCCACTTTCAAGAGTCTAGACCACCAAGTCAGGGAGAGGGGAGGCCAAGGATGGAGGTCTGCCAGGGAAACCCCCCAATACCTAAGTTCCTCAGGGAGAAGGGACAGTTACCCTTCCCAAGAGCAGCCAAGATTTGATTCTAGACCTCCATATCAGCCAGAGAGGATGTCACAACTGGAGCACCAGGTCCAGAGCTTAACCCAAGACCTGAGTCGCGTGTTGAGGGTTCAGCAGAACCCTCAGATGAACATGGCTGCTCAGAACAGCTTGAACCCAGGGTCTGGCACCCCGGAACAATGATGGGGAGAGACCTCCGGCAACCAGCAGGTTCCAAAGGAGGAGGCCTGGGAGAAAGGGGGATGCAAAGCCCTAAAATAAGCTTCCTTCCTCACCCCTGAAAAGCCCCTAGAAACCTCTGAACCCAAATCTCCTACCCCCAAAAAGCTGCAACCTAGGGAACAGAGGGTAAGTAGGAGAAACAAAGAGACAAAGAAGACCCATTTTGTGGCGGAGGTCCGCGTCCTCCAGTTTGAAGGGGACGAATCCTTGAAAGATTCTGGGAAGAAAGTCTTGTCTTTCAAGGATGGGGGGATTCCTCCAAAAGAAAAAATGGGTCCAAAAAGACCATAACACAGACTGGGTAGGTATGGGGTCTGACCTAGAACCGCCTATCCCTGAACCCTGGAAATGTCATCCTGAGAGATCAGAATTGAATGAGGGATCCTCCCCCCGAACCGGTTCAAGTGACTGTCTCCGGGAAAAGGGGGACAGCACAGAATCAAGGGAAAATGGGGATTACAAAAGCTCACAAATCTCAGGATGCCAAAGTTTCTTCACAGATACCCAAACTCCGACACAAAAACCGGCCCCAGATTCTGAAGAATAGTCCCACGCAGTTTCTAGTGAGATAAAATAACCTTTATTACAGGTTATGAAGTACAGACCCCAGCTCAACCTTACACCTGGCTGGCTAGCGCAAACAGTAATAAAAGCAACATTAAGAGTAAACATTCTCTGGCCACAGGCAGGCTATGACACCCTGCTCAGAACTATATTACACTGTGACATTCCAAATAGAACTATAGTAGATCATACACAATGAACACCCTGCCCTCTATGAATAGCAAGCATGGCCATAACTATTTACATACAGTGAGACAACCTCATAACATATCTCCCTCTCTTATTACCAACACAATCTTCTCACCACAGCGATTCTATTTGTATTCCAAACTTGTCCTCCACTCACACTCACAGCACTGTAACGCTCACCTGATTCCCGTAGAGGCGCCGGTCTTGACGGGACGTATACTGTATCTTCAAAGGTGATGTGTAACACACGGCTGGCTCTTTGGGCTGGACCTCTGTGCACTGTATGTCTGACTTGAAGGGTAAGATGTCTGCAGATAGAAAATATGGGATTAATGAACTGGGTTATTGAATGTCTCTCTCTTCTTCCCTTTCTCTTCTCCTGTAGAACCCCCAAAGGTTAACGCTCTCACCTTAGGTAAGTGAACGCCGTGCTCTCCATCTGCCTCGAGGCAGGGTGCTGTAACCAGTTTCTTCACTGGATAAGGGGAGCAGGCCTCTTGACTTCAGAGGACTGCTGTCCGTCGTTTACTGCACGAACGGTAAGTTTCGAGTAATTCTAATGTCTTTAAAGTCTTTAGTAATGATGTCTCTTGTTTTGCAGGGTTCCGGCGATGGCGGATGACGGGCTGAAGTGAGTTGAAGATGGAGCCTGTGTGATGAATAGAAGCGCCTGGAAGCACGTAAATAAGCGCTTGTTGCCTGCTTCACGATGCGCTCTAACTGTCTTTTTATTTTGCAGGTACAAGTTCGGAGCGGCTGCAGGGTGCCGAAATACCCACTGGGTTAGATGTGGAAAGGAGTAATGGCACGTGAGTATTAAAGTTCCCCAATGTCTTTAAACGCACCTTGTTTTGTCTTTCAGATGGGGGATGCAGCGCCGAAGGCCTCCGGAGCGTGCAAAGAGTTGGTAAGCTTTTGTCTTTCAGATGCCGGAATGCAGTGTGAAGACCTCCGGAGCGCACGAAGAGTAGGTAAGCCTTTGTCTTTCAGATGCCGGAATGCAGCGCGAGGCGTTGGTGACAGCCGATGGACCAGGTAAGTGAAGAGCTGTCACTGAAGACCGTAATGCTAACCTGTTCTTTCTTGTCTTTATAGGTGTTGCTGAAGACTGGATTCAGGATGGTAAGCCTTTTTCCTTAGGCCCAGGATCAGATGCAGAAGACACGATGAGCGTTCTGCTGCTGAGGATGCAGAATAACGCAAAGCAAGATTCATCCATCGGGTGTGGTTTAAATAGCCTCCTGTAGTGCTTAGGTGTCTCCTTCCACGGCCACGCCTAGGTAAGAAAAGAGTTCCTGCTTTCCAGAAGAGTTCCAGTGTTCTGAATCTAGGGAGTGGCTCCTGCCCCACCCAACAGGAAAAGTAGTTCCAAACAGAAGAGGATCAGAGGCTCAACTGGCAGGCAAGTAAGCAGCATGGTCTGCTGCAGTTAAGTCCACCCAAGCATTATGAGCCCGGCGCTTCCAGCGCTGGGACTGGGCATATTTATGAGCCTGGTGCCACTGGCGCCAGGACTGGGTCCAAAAGGTCCCAATTGGGACTGGTTGGCACTCGGAACATGGGTTATGGATCTGCTTCCAAGGGAGTTGGGAAAACCCTGACCTTTTGGAAGCAGAGATCATGACAGTACCCCCCTCAAGGCCCCTCCCAAACCGGGCTTCTCCGGGGGTTTTGGCTTGTCAGGAAATGTTCGGTGAAATCTTTTGATTAGGCGAGGAGCGTGGACATATTCAGCAGGTTCCCAAGATCTCTCTTGGGGGCCGTAGCCTTTCCAGTCAATTAGGTAAAATAGTTTAGATTTGGAGATCTTGGAGTCCAGAATGCTTTTGACTTCAAACTCGAGTTCTCCATCAACTAGGATAGGTTTTGGAGATTTGGTTAGTCGGGTTTGAGGTTGCACGGGTTTTAATAGAGAGACGTGGAAGACCGGATGTATCTTCATGTGCGGGGGCAAGTCCAACTTGACCGCTACTGGGTTTACTATGGTAGTGATGGAATAGGGACCAAGGTATCTTGAGTTGAATGTGTGTGGCCCTTTTAGAGGTAGATATTTGGTGGATAACCAGACTTGATCCCCTACTTGATATTGAGGGGCTTCCTTCCGATGTTGATCTGCTCCTTTCTTGTATTGTTCTTTAGCCCTTTGAAGGTGAGAAACAGCTTCCTTAAAGGCTTGGGTGATTGTAGAATGCAGGTAGTCTACTGCTGGTGTTTCAAGATCTTGGAGGGGATCCAACTCCGAGGTTCGAGGGTGACTGCCGTACAAAAGAAAAAACGGGGTTTTCCCAGTTCCCGAATGGACAGAGTTATTGTAGGCATATTCGGCTATCCAAAGGATGTATTTCCAAGTTTTTTCAGTTTGTTGCAGCATGAAGCGTAAATACTGTTCCAGAGTTTGATTGGTCCTCTCGGTTTGTCCGTCGGTCTGAGGGTGGTGACTGGTCGATAGTCTCACATCAATTTGAGCCGACCGACAGCAACTTCGCCAAAAATGAGAAATAAATTGACTTCCTCGATCCGAAATTAGAACCGAAGGAAAACCGTGCAGTCGGACGATGTTTTCGAGAAATTCTCGGGCCAGAGTTGCTGCTGTTGGCAAGCCTTTGAGCGGAATGAAATGCGCCATCTTGGAGAATAAGTCCACGATTACTAGAATCGTATTGTATCCGGAGCATGGAGGTAGATCGGTGATGAAGTCCATAGAAAGCGTATGCCAATGGCGAGGTGGGATGTCAATAGGGCGTAAGAGGCCTGCTGGTCTTTCCTTTTGACTCTTGTTTTGGGCGCAAACTCCACAGGACATTATAAAGTCTCTGATATCCTTTTTCCAAGACGGCCACCAGAAGTAGCGCTTGATCTTTTCTGAGGTCTTGGCCATACCGGGATGTCCTTCCATTAAAGAATCGTGATAACAAGAGATTACTTTTTTCTGTAAATCTGTGCTGGGTAGGTATAATCGGTCTTGGAAATACAATAAGTTGTCCTTTACTGCAAAGTCCTTTCCCTGCAGATGCCAATTCTGTATGTCTGCTGGAGTTACAAGTTGCCTGGCTTTATCCTTAACTTCCTCTATGGATTCTGTGGTGATTACACCCAGAATTCTTTGTTCGGGAATGATTGGTACAGGTTTAGGGTTGATCAAGTGTTCTTCCACTCCCATCCGAGAAAGGGCATCAGCTTTACCGTTTTTTGTACCAGGTCGATAGGTAATTATGAAGTCAAACTCGGCAAAGAATAATGCCCAAAGGAGTTGTCTAGAGGATTGGGCTTTTGCGGTTTTCAAATATTGCAGGTTTCGGTGATCCGTAATCACAGTAACGGTGTGTCGGGCCCCCAGCAGATAATGCCGCCAAGCCTTAAAGGCAGACTTGATAGCCAGAAGTTCCTTGTCAGTAATCGTGTAATTGATTTCAGGAGGCGAGAATTTGCGGGACCAAAATGCCACGGGATGCAACTGATTGGTTACCGGGCCCTTTTGTGATAGAACTGCCCCCATGGCAAGGCTTGAAGCATCAGTTTCCACGATGTAGGGGAGTTCGGGGCGAGGGTGTTTTAAGATTGGTGCAGAGATAAATTTAGTCTTCAAATCCTGGAAAGCTTGTTCCGCCTCGGTAGACCATTCAAAACGTTTGTTTTTCTTTAACAAGGCAGTGATGGGCTGGACTATTCGAGAGAATTCGGGGATAAACCTGCGGTAAAAGTTAGCGAAGCCTAACATGCTTTGCACACCTTTTACGGAGGATGGTGATGGCCATTTCAGAACTGCATCGACCTTCTTTGAATCCATACGCACTCCGCCAGGTGATAATATGAATCCCAAGAATTCAACTTCAGTCACGTTGAAAACACATTTTTCCAACTTAGCGAAAAGTTTGTGTTGACGCAATCTTTCGAGGACCATTTTCACGTGTTTCCGATGTTCAGATTCTGATGAAGAATAAACGAGGATGTCGTCAATGTAAACAACAACACACACATCTATGAGCTCTCTGAGGACATCGTTCATAAAATATTGAAAGGCGGCCGGGGCATTGCAAAGTCCGAAGGGCATGACCTGATATTCAAATAGCCCATACTTGGTGCGGAAGGCCGTCTTCCATTCATCGCCCTCTTTTACTCGTACCAGGTGGTAAGCTCCTCTAAGATCCAGCTTTGTATATATGCATGCTTTTCTGACTTGGTCCAGGAGTTCAGGGATCAAAGGTAACGGATATCTATTCTTAACGGTGATCTGGTTCAGGGAGCGATAATCTATACAAGTTCTAAGGTCTCCTTCCTTTTTTGGAACGAAGAACAAAGCTGAAGAAGCAGGGGACTTGGAAGGACGAATAAACCCATTTGCCAGGTATTGATCCAGGTATTGTCGAAGGTAAAGGTTCTCAGGCTCGGTGAGGGCATAAATTCTACTACAAGGAAGAGTAGATCCAGGTATCAGGTCTATCTGGCAGTCATAAGACCTATGAGGAGGTAGAGAGTTAGCCTGATCCTTCCGGAAAACATCTTGGTATTCTAGGTATTCGGGAGGTAACTGGGGAGTCTCTGAAGAAATTGCTGCCAGTGCAACACCAGGTGGAGGGTGACAAGTAGAGACACATTCTGGAAACTGGACCGTTCTTGCTCGCCAATCGATCAGAGGATTGTGTTTCTCTAACCAAGGTATTCCTAGAATAATCTGAAACTGAGGGGCCTTGATCACATCGAACACGATCTTCTCATGGTGTCCATCTTGACTTACTAGCGTCACTTCTTGAGTGGTATGTGTTACTGGCCCGGAGGCTATCTCCGTACCATCCACCGTAGTAATGACGTCCTTTACAGCCTTGGGACAAAGAGTTAGATTCATCCTCAAAACCATTTCATGATCCACATAATTGCCGATGGCACCGCTGTCGACGTAAGCTTCAATTGCATGTAATCGATCACGATTATCAGGGCTAATGAGGACCATAGGTATCACGAAATGCGAGGTCACGGAACTGGTTTTCACGCTCGGCAAGAGGACCTCTATTCTTGTGGGGCGAGGTCGTTTCCCTGCTCAGAGTTTGTAACTTTGGTAACTGCAGCTCCTGCTGCCTTCTTGGCAGGTTTCACCGGACAGTCTCGAAGAAAGTGCCCTGAGTTTCCGCAATAGAGGCATAATTGCAACTGTTTTCTCCTTTCCCGCTCCTTTTGTGTTAGAGGACCTTTCAGACCCACTATTTGCATGGGTTCCCCGGAGTCTACTCCTTTGGAAGGAGTTGGCGGTTTGGAAAATACTCGAGCATCAAACTTGGAACGATCGGCCTTCCTGTTCTGCAGTCTGTGATCTATTTGAACGACTAAGTCTATATAGTCCGAACAATCTTGTGGGGGATTCACTACTTGGGCTAACACATCTTTGAGCTCTCCACGTAGACCTCTATAAAACAGCGTAATCCTTTTGTCCTCAGGCCATTGAGTTTCCACTATCAGTCTGTTGAAAGACGCAATATAAGCCAAAAGGTCTTGATTACCTTGTCGCAACGAAAGAAGCTCATTGTCCAAGGCCTGCCCCTGTGAATGTCTTGCGAACAGTTTTTCCATACTGAGCTGAAAAGCTTGAAAATCATGGAGGACCGGATCATCTTGATTTACTAGAGGGATCGACCAGTCTGCCGCATTGCCACTAAGGTACGAAAGCACAAAAGCTACTTTAGCTTGATCAGTTGGAAAGGCTGCTGGCCGGCATAAGAAATGCAACCGGCACTGATTGATAAATACTGCAAATCTCTTTGGGTCACCAGAAAATCGTTCGGGCGGAGCCAGAGGTACATTCCCAGGTAGGTTGATCTGCACTGGATTCATAGAGGATGTAGAGGGAAGATTTCCCCCAGATGCGGGTAACGGGGTCTGTCCGGCTTGTGACTGTAGCAATTGTCTAGCGAGATCATCTGTTCGCTCCTTGGAAATAATCAGTTCCCTTCTTAGAGCGTTCGTTTCCTGACGGGCTGCATGCACTTCTGCCCTTAGTTCCCCAAGTAACTGGGCTAGCTGGTCGGTATCCGAGGTTTCCATAGCGCCTGGACAGGAGTTTTGTGGTAGTCTTTGCGTTCTGTAACGCTCACCTGATTCCCGTAGAGGCGCTGGTCTTGACGGGGCGTATACCGTATCTTCAAAGGGGATGTGTAACACACGGCTGGCTCTTTGGGCTGGACCTCTGTGCACTGTATGTCTGACTTGAAGGGTAAGATGTCTGCAGATAGAAAATATGGGATTAATGAACTGGGTTATTGAATGTCTCTCTCTTCTTCCCTTTCTCTTCTCCTGTAGAACCCCCAAAGGTTAACGCTCTCACCTTAGGTAAGTGAACGCCGTGCTCTCCATCTGCCTCGAGGCAGGGTGCTGTAACCAGTTTCTTCACTGGATAAGGGGAGCAGGCCTCTTGACTTCAGAGGACTGCTGTCCGTCGTTTACTGCACGAACGGTAAGTTTCGAGTAATTCTAATGTCTTTAAAGTCTTTAGTAATGATGTCTCTTGTTTTGCAGGGTTCCGGCGATGGCGGATGACGGGCTGAAGTGAGTTGAAGATGGAGCCCGTGTGATGAATAGAAGCGCCTGGAAGCACGTAAGTAAGCGCTTGTTGCCTGCTTCACGATGCGCTCTAACTGTCTTTTTATTTTGCAGGTACAAGTTCGGAGCGGCTGCAGGGTGCCGAAATACCCACTGGGTTAGATGTGGAAAGGAGTAATGGCACGTGAGTATTAAAGTTCCCCAATGTCTTTAAACGCACCTTGTTTTGTCTTTCAGATGCGGGATGCAGCGCCGAAGGCCTCCGGAGCGTGCGAAGAGTTGGTAAGCTTTTGTCTTTCAGATGCCGGAATGCAGTGTGAAGACCTCCGGAGCGCACGAAGAGTAGGTAAGCCTTTGTCTTTCAGATGCCGGAATGCAGCGCGAGGCATTGGTGACAGCCGATGGACCAGGTAAGTGAAGAGCTGTCACTGAAGACCGTAATGCTAACCTGTTCTTTCTTGTCTTTATAGGTGTTGCTGAAGACTGGATTCAGGATGGTAAGCCTTTTTCCTTAGGCCCAGGATCAGATGCAGAAGACACGATGAGCGTTCTGCTGCTGAGGATGCAGAATAACGCAAAGCAAGATTCATCCATCGGGTGTGGTTTAAATAGCCTCCTGTAGTGCTTAGGTGTCTCCTTCCACGGCCACGCCTAGGTAAGAAAAGAGTTCCTGCTTTCCAGAAGAGTTCCAGTGTTCTGAATCTAGGGAGTGGCTCCTGCCCCACCCAACAGGAAAAGTAGTTCCAAACAGAAGAGGATCAGAGGCTCAACTGGCAGGCAAGTAAGCAGCATGGTCTGCTGCAGGTAAGTCCACCCAAGCATTATGAGCCCGGCGCTTCCAGCGCTGGGACTGGGCATATTTATGAGCCTGGTGCCACTGGCGCCAGGACTGGGTCCAAAAGGTCCCAATTGGGACTGGTTGGCACTCGGAACATGGGTTATGGATCTGCTTCCAAGGGAGTTGGGAAAACCCTGACCTTTTGGAAGCAGAGATCATGACAAGCACCCCTCAACTCTGCTACCACACGTACAGGATCCGAATACAATGGATCTCCCTTCTTGATCACTGCATTTCCTGATCCTCACATAATCTCCACATTCCACTCTGAGTTACTTATTCCTTCTTCTCCGGGTCTCCCTCATAACAAACTGCTCTTTCTTATTTCTGAGATCTTTGCTCAACTTTTTAATCTCACAATCTGATTCCACTCCCCTTTCCATAGAAGGGGGACACCAATGAATATCCTTTGCACCCGCTCATCAATTCAAATGGTAAAACTCCTGTAACAGAATGCAGTGCCATTGTCAACGCACCCATTTTTTCTTCTACTGACAACCTCCTACTCACACCACACGCTTTCGCCAATCGAACACCCTCCATAACACATCTGTTCATTCTTTCCACCAACCCATTCCCTTCGGGATGGTACAATGCAGCCTTCTTATGTATTATGCCACAATTCCTCACATATTCTTTAAAGCATCCTCGCGTAAACTGAAGAGCATTATCCGTCAGAATATACTTGGGAAATCCTTCTCTCCCATATACCTTGTGTAACATCTTAACAAAACTACCTCCATCTATGGGCCTCATTACAACCCTGGCGCTGCCGGAATGAAGGGGGCCGGTACGGGACCGGCCCCCTTCATTCTGTCAGGGCCAATTACGAGGTTCCCTTTGCGGGACCCGGATCAGACGTCTGGTAAAACCAGACGTCTTTTCCGGGTCCCGTGAGGGGAAGAGGGAGGTAACAACGGGACACTTGTAATGTGCCCATTGTTACCTCCCTCCCCATTCCCATTGAGCCCTACTGGGGCTCAAATGGGAATGGGGAATGGTTCCTGCAAGGAGGACTTACCGGGTCCTCCTATGTCGGAATGACCGGTAAGTCCCCATTGCAGGAACCCGGTAATTGAGCCCGGTTTGGAGGCAGCAATGGAGGTAATAGCTCCATGGCTGCCTCCAAACTCGTAATGAGGCCCTATGTCTCTAACTATCTTATACTCACACCAGCGTGAGAATGCATCAACCATTACCAATATGAACCTTCCTTTCCCATAGCCCATTTCCACAGAACCCAAAACATCAAACGCCACATCCTCCCATACTCTTCGCGGGATATCCTTAAAGATTATGGGCTGTTTCTTCGCTACCAAACCTTTACTGCTCTCAGCACATTCCATAGAATCTTTCAATCTCTTTTCCACCTTGTTAAATCCGGGCCACCAATAATCCACCCGCAAAACTGCTTTTGTTTTGCTGATCCCAATGTGACCTTTATGAGCTATATCAATCAGCCTGCTGTGGATCTCCTCTGGCACCACAGCTTTGCCCCACCGAAACACAATGCCGTCTTCAATACTCAATTCCTCTCCAACTTCCCAAAATGGCCTTTCCTTCACACCCAACTCACTTTTTTGGGCCAATTACTTTGAATATACATTTTCACTTTTGACAACAATTCATCATTATCTACTGCTCTCACCCATTTCTCATTACATACCACATTATCAGTGTTGGCAAAAACCATCTCTATTTTCTCATCTTGAGTCTCCTTATTCTTCTTCATCGCTAATCTGGACAAACAATCCGCAAATACATTTTCCTTTCCTGATATGACCGCCACCTCAAAGCTATGACACTGTAATCTGGTAACCCATCCCGCAACTCTACGGGATACCTTATCTAATCATTTGTTTTCAAAAATCGACTTTAATGGCCTGTGTTCGGTTCTAATCACAAAATGTGTGCCTCATACGAAACTTTTGAACGTCTCAATCGCCCATAAACAACCTAAGGCCTCCTTTTCCTTGACTGAGTACCTCAACTCCGCACCTCTCAATGCTCTAGATGCATGCGCTATCATTTCTTCACCTCCCTCAGCCTTAATTTGGGACAAAACCTCCCCTAAACCCACATCGCTCACATCAACGCTGAGCACACATTTTCTTCTTGTGTCAAATTATTCCATCTGGCACGCATCATTCCACACAGACTCTTCACTTTTCCTCAATAACTTTCTCATCTCAGTGACCTTTTCTGCAATTATTTTTTATAAATATTTGATAAAACTCTAACATTCCAAGGAAAGATCATAATTCCCCTTTGTTCTTGGGATATGCAACCTCTTTGATAGCAGTGACTATTGATTCTTTCGGCTTTATACCCTGGGCAGATATTACATGTCCCAGGTACTCTACCCTGTCACCACGAAATACACACTTGTCTTTCCTTAGAGTTATGCCACTCTCATTCAAAAGTTTCAACACTTCACTTAACCTCTGATCATGTTTCTCCACATTCTCTCCAGATACTAGAATGTCATCTTGAAAGCAAAATACACCACTTATTTTGCCAAACAACCTATCCATCATTTTCTGAAAATCTGAGGATGCAGCTACCAGCCCAAATGGCATATGCTTGTACTGAAATACACCTTCATGAGTGATGAAAGCCGTTAATTTTCAGGACTTCTCTTCAAGTTCAACCTGATAGTACGCAGACACCATATCAAGTTTGCAAAAGATTTTTCCCTGCCCAACCATCGATAACATTTTGCTCATATTGGGCAATGGATGTCTATCAACCATAATCGCTTAATTTAACTCCCTTAAATCCACACACAATGTCAAATCTCCAGATGGCCTTTTCACAATCACTAGTGGAGAAATCCATTCCACACCACCAGCTCTTTCAATCACACACATTTTTGTCGATTTCTCGAGTTCTTTCATTACTTCCTCTCTCACAGTGAAAGGAACAGATCTCAACTTTGCTCTCACAGGAGCACATCCCTTCTTCACCACAATCTGATGCTGAATACCTCTCACTTTACCAATCTCCTTTCTAAACACTTTTTCATACTTATCTTCCACACAATGGGCCTCATTACAGGGATGGCGGTAGGGATTTACCGGAACCGGTAAAATACCGGTACCGGTAAATCCTTACCGCCTTACTACGAGGTCCCTTTGCGGGATGGGGGATTTAATGCCTGCTTTTTGCAGGCGTTAAAATCCAACCCGCTAAGGGACCTCGGAGCTAATTACGGCACCACAAAATTGCGGTGCCGTAATTAGCGCCTTCCCCATTCCTATAGAGCCCTATGGGGCAGAAATGGGAATGGGCAATGGTGGAAGGGGGATTTATCGCCCCGCCAACCTTGGAATGGGGCAGTAAATCCCCTTTCCGCCAAGGCGGTGCCGGTATTTTACCGGCATGAGCCATGGCGCTAATAGCGCCATGGCTCACCGCCTACCGTGTAATGAGGCCCAATGAGAAGTATTGATCTGCATCACCTGTTTATTTTGATTGGGATCCAATCTTACCATTAGTCTTTTCTGGTCCTTCCAACCAAAGTTTTCCCCTTTTTAGTGATATAAACTTTTCCTTTGGCATACCTTCCCTTAAATTCAAAATCTGAAATAAAGTATCCTAAAAGTTCAATCCGGTCCTTGTTATACCCCCAGGATTAATGTCTGCCTCAAGTAAATTTCTAACATCCCCATTAATTTCCTCTTCGAACACCTTCTTGGACATCAATGAAATTTTAGATCCCGAATCTGCCATCATCCTAACATCACACCCATTAAGTTTCTCAATAGCATGTGGATGCTGGTACTCCATTTCATAATCATCATTTATCACATTAACAATAATCTTTTCGATTTCTGAATTTTCCTCTTCCTCTAAATACCCAGTACACTCCTAATCATTTACTACCAAAACACTTCTTTGGAAAGATTGGTAATTTTTACAACAGTTTGCAAAATGCCCAAGTCTTTTGCACTTCGCACATATTGCCCTCCTCGAGGACATGCTAATGCTGCAGCAAAATGTGAATTACTCACACATCTGAAACACAGACACTCCTTTCATTTTCTTCTTTCCCCTTTCCATGCTTCCTTTTTGAATTCAGGCTTCTCCTCCTTTTTATACAATTTTTCCTTCACCGTTTTCATCTGTTTTGATTCTCCTACATTGAGTACTTCAATTGTTCCTTCATTGCCATTCTTTTCTGACAACTTCACAACACATGCCAAGGAGTATTCTACTCTTTTTGCTATGTTGAGTACCTCATCCAATGAAGGTTCAGCTCGCAACCATAGTTCTTCACGGATTTTGTTACTTCGTCAGTTGATCATAAATTGATCCCTTATCCATTGATTAAATGAGTCTGCATTTACATGACAAAGCTAGATGTCTTAACGCTGTTACAAATTCCACTATGCTTTCACCGGGTTCCCTAATGAAGGCGTTCGTAGCGGCTTGTCACTTTTCTCAGTCTGGAGGTGAATATGTCAAGGGAAGTCACTCCTTGTAGCACCCACGTCGGCCGCTGCAAACGCCGGATGGTAGAGCGGCTTCAAGGTGTTAACTGCAGAGCAAATAGGTTGCTAATCTATTAGTCTGCAGTGCTGGGGGTCTGTCAGAAGATACTCATCACCAATGAAGAATAGTCACATGCAGTTTCCAGTGAGATAAAATAACCTTTATTACAGGTCATGAAGTACAGACCCCCAGCTCAACCTTACACCTGGCTGGCTAGTGCAAACAGTGATAGAAGCAACATTAAGAATAAACATTCTCTGGCCACAGGCAGGCTAGGACACCCTGCTCAGAACTATATTACACTGTGGCATTCCACATAGAACTATACTACATCATACACAATGAACACCCTGCTCTCTATGAATAGCAAGCATGGCCTGCTCATACCTATTTACATACAGTGGCCCTCATTACGACCCTGGCGGAAAGCGACTGACCGGAGCGCCACAGCGTAAATAGCGTTTCTGCCATTGCACGAAGGAGCAAAGTGCGGCCCATTCCGACCCATCGGGCACGAGCACCACGGCATGGCGGAAGTGCAAAGTCCGCGATGGCGGAAATGACCCCAAAACGGCCCACACCGCCGCCGTACGGCGCCCTAGGTGCAATACCGCCACCCCTCTTAGCGGTCACCGCAGTGTGCGCCTACCGGAAAGTACGGTGGCCGGAAATATACGGAAACGGAAGTTAAAACATGGGCCCGGAACGGGAAACATCCCGGCGTACACCTATAAATACACTAAAACCACACAACCACTAAAATCACTACCCTGAAACACACCCCAACCCGTCAACCACCCTAGCGAAACCAAGAAAAATGGGAAAAGTAGCGAAGAAAGCGTGCGACCGCAAGCGGCAGGTCCACTTCTCCCGTGAGGAACTCACCGTGCTAACAGAGACCCTCCAGGAGAATGCTGCCGTCGTCTTCTCCACGCAAATGACCAGAACGGCACTTGCAAACAAGAAGGCCATATGGGCTCTGGTGGCACAGCGGGTAAGTGCGGTGGGGACCGCACCCCGCATCCCACAGCAATGCCGCAAGCGATGGGACGACCTGCGGATACGCGTCCGCAGCATACTCTCTGCCAACCGCAACATTGCCACAGCCACCGGGGGAGGTCCTGAATCACCCATCAAGTTGACCCCCTGGGAAGAAATCTGTGCCTCCACCATCGGAATGGAGAGTATAGAGGGAGTCGGAGGGATGGAGAAAGGAGTGCAGACATCCGAAGATTCAGGTAGGTGGGCCAGATAAAACAATGCCAAATCCACACAGTCCATCCATGTGAAGTACCATGCGTCCACATAGTGCAACAGAAACACATGTCCAGGAGAACGTCCACACACATCGGCCTGCAAGCGCACGTTAAAACCCACAATAAATACATAAATAATTAAAAACCCCTAATACACGCACTACACGTGCAGCAGGCACACCCTAACTGCAGGCTGCCAGACAACTGCACCCTCACTCCACACACAAATCAAAGCACCTCCAAGGCCCCGACCCAAATCACCCTCAGGTACCACCCCAATGCATGTGATACAATGCCATTCCAATTCCCACAGACCCATCAATAACCCTCGCCCTCCTTTACTCCACCACAGGGTCCGATCCAAACGACGAGCTACAGGACACCCCTACCAGCACACCTGCAAAGAGGGCCAAGACCAACGGCCAGAGACCCTCCACCTCAGCTGCACGCATCAAGACACGGCAGCAGCACAAATCAGGTGGCAGCACAGAGGAGGGAACATCAACAGGCACCCCAGCAGCCAGCATGCCCACAACACCACCACCACAGGTCCCCCCAATGGATGCCACAGAAGGCACTGCCTCTGGTGGCAGCAGCACCATAGGTGACACCCCATTGATGGCAGCATGCTCGGACACAGAAAACGGGGATGCCGAAGTCAGATCCATCCATGACCTGTCCCAATCCCCCTGTCTGTTCCATCCCGTACAACATGAGGATACCACGCAGGGGCACCCACCAGACGACGACTGGCCATCCCCCACAAGCCCTGTGGCAAGGCAACATGAGGACAACAGCCCCTCTGTGACACCCCCGCAAATGGCCATGGCCCAGCAGAGGCAACAGTCCCTCGACCAGTTGATCGAACAACAGCAGCAACTGGCCACACTCCTCAAGGACCATGCCGATGAATGTGGGGGCACTAAGGCAGACATAGAAACATCAACTGAGACACTTAGGGCAGAAATGGAGAGAGGTACAGAGACGCTAAGGGCACAAATTGAGAGAAGCACCGAGAGCCTGAGGGGGGAACTGCATGCGACGTCCAAAGACGTATGTGCCGAACTTGCCGCAGTGCGCCGTGTGCTCACTGAGCTCTCGCAAACCCTTAGGGACATGCATGGACGTGAGCAGGCAGACACATCATCCGTTGCAAGTTCCGTCCAGGGCAGCCCCCAACGTAGATCTGGGAGGAACCTGCGCTCCACAGGCAGGGGTGCCCCTGATACCCGCAGAGGGGGCATGCAATAGCGACAGCCCACTTACAATGAGCATCTTTGGACACTGGTGTTCGGGGGGAGGTAGGAGGGTGGAGGGGGTGTGTTGGGCTCACTTGGGTGGCGGGTCGATAGGGTGTTCAACATGATATCACATATGCCATAAAAAGTGCACGATCAACCAATGAGAAGTGTGGACATTGATCTTTGTGTACTAGGCCATCATAGGCGTACAGTCCATATTGTGCATGTCCCAGACACACGCAGTGCCACGAGTCCCGTGTCCATGTATCAGCCACCAGGCGTGAGTGCTAGAAGCATACATCAATGAGATGCTGACGAATGTCACGGGCCTCCGGTGCCTCGCAGACTCCATGAGGTGCTGCCACATCCCCACCCTCATCATGACCATCATCAGGTGCTTGCAGTTCTGCGTCAGGGGGCATGGGCACATTTCTACGTACGCACATGTTGTGTAGCATGACACATGCCATCACCATCTTTGCAACCTTCTCATGGCGGTACAGGAGTGCCCCGCCAGACCTGCTGAGGCAGCGGAAATGGGTCTTCAGTAGGCCGAATGCCTGTTCAATGACTACACGGGTACGTGAGTGGGCATGGTTGTAGTCCTCCTCATGCTGGTCCCGTGGGTTCCGGACTGGTGTGAGGAGCCATCTCTTCAGTGGATATCCAGCATCACCTGTATGTGGACGAGAAACGTATGATGTGGAATGCCATTGATACGTACGCACACCCCCCCCCCCCTTCCTGGCAGGTCAATGCCAATTCACATACCCCACATCATCATGCATGTAATGAGACTCACCGAGTAGCCAGGATCTGTTCCCTGCGTGTCGCTCCATGTAGCGTGGTATTGTAGAGTTCCTCAAGACCATCGAATCATGGGTTGATCCAGGGAATCGGGCACAACAATGTGTAATGATCCTGTTGGAGTCACACACCATCTGTACATTCAGGGAATGAAATTGTTTTCGGTTGCGGTACTGGGCCTCCATGGCATGTGGGACGACCAATTCAACATGGGTGCAGTCGATGGCACCAATGAAACCCGGTATGCCGGCAAGTGCATGGAATCCCACTTTTGTGTTGGTTATTTCCTGCTCCGAGCGTGGTAGAGAGATGTAGTCGTCTGCGTGCTTCAGGAGGGCATCGAGCACTTGTAATAGTGTCCGTGAGAACAGTGGCTGAGAAATGCCATGCAACTGTCCGACTGTGTGCTGGTAGGTGCCTGTGGCCAGGAAGTGGAGTACAGACACCACCTTCAGTAGGGGTGGGATGGCGGTTGGGCTATCTATCATGCTGACAAGGTCAGCCTGTGTCATGTCCACAATGGCGGTTATGGTGTCCCGGTCCAGACGGTAGAGGGTGTGGATCTGCTCATCAGTGAGGTTGAACGGATGTGCTCGGAGGCGTGGGATTGCGGGCTGCCTGCGTGGTGGTAGTGGCTGTGCTGGCAGCCCTTGCTGGCCCTGCCTTGGCCTCCTCCTCCTCCTGCGTCTCCTCCGTGCGGCTGGTTGTAGTTGGTGTTCGTCTTCTTCTTGGAGTCGGAGCGCTTGCAGTGCTATCAGGTCCCCCAGGGCCAACATCGCGAGTCCTGCCGGTAGCATTTCGGTGTGGTTGTGGGAGGAGACTGGATGTGCAATTTATGTGTTTTCAGGCTGTATGGCCTCCACCTGTGGTGATTGATTCCACCTGTGCAAACTGCTCTCCCCTTTGGCCGAGCACGTCCCGCGCACAACGCTGCAATTCGGGGAATTGTATCTTGCTATTGCAATCATGTATTTGTACCCGATGGCCGTGTAAGATTGGTTGATATGTTCATTCTGCTGTGGTCCCATTGTTTCACATACTATCTGTGCAGTCGCGAACTGACTTGTGAGGGGTCAGTGGAACGTAGTACTCGAGTAACGGTGGACCCTCATGCATCACTGCACCGAGGTTCAACGACGGGCGGGGCGTCCCATTCGTGGGTGAAGGCAGTTGCCATTTTCACACACAGCCGCACTCGATGGAATAATTAGTGATTTCAAACGGCCACAGATGCCTTTTCGACGTGATGTTGCAAATGAGGAATTCGAGGGGCGGCGCTTTCGGTTTCCAGCTAGCGGCGAGGAGATGCCCACAGGTCTGACTGCAAATGTAACGTTCTATTGTTCTATGTCCTTGAGACAGGGCCCATGGCGAGGGAGCAATGATTGATATGAATAGTTTGGGATGCGCAATAGCTACGTGGGCGATGAGGCCGTCCGTTCCCAAAAACATGTTACTTCACAACACTGGAATTACGGGCTGGGGCACTGTGGATTTAGCAGGCTGCATAACGCACGGACTCAATGGATGTTTCTAATGTTATGTGAGTAATTATTCAGGCATTTTGATCCCGGGATGAGGGAATGATGGATGGATGCATGGGCAGGTGATTTGATACAGAGTTTGCCATGTACAGGGCTTCTTGGGATCTATCCGCCTCCCCTACGCTATGTGATGCAGGGCTGCCATTGTGGGACCATCGTCCATCTGGCCTTGTTGAGCCCTCCCTGTCTCGAGGCGCCCTCAGACACTTGTGTCCATGCACGTTAACATTCCCATCTGATGGAATCTGTTTTGACAGACGCATGCACAGGTACACTCGTTTGTGATGGTGTTTGCACCTCGATATAGATGGTTATGAGTCGCAAGTGGTTTTGGGGTGGTGATGATCCTTTTGGTTGGGCTAGCATGCATATGGCTGTGGATTTCGTGTGATCATTGAAGTGAGTAGTTGGAATGTAGTTCTGATGGCCATTCTGTTCTTTTTCTTTTCTTTTGGTTGACAGGTATCTCCTCCCCTTTTGCCACTGCCATCTGTATGCCACTCCTGCAGATGGATTTTACTCCCGACACCTGCTGCTTCGTGTTAATCAGTGGAGCAGCATTATGATCTTATGGGACGATCGCCAATGGGCCACATGCCCTTATGCAGTACTGGTGGCTCGGAGCAACATTTCGGCCTTTCAGCTGGACTAGTGCCTCCCCATTGGGACGGGCCTGCGGTTCTGTGCGCTTCCATGTTGCCTTTTCGTACGTGATTGTGGCTCTGTGTACCATGGGGGAACAGGGTGACACACAGGTAGTGGCTGGTCATTTCTTGCGGAAGCAGCCCACAATGGTGATTGGTGTTTTGGAGTTCATGGCCTGATGGCTGTATGGGCTTGGTGATTTTGATGTGCATTAAATTTCTATTCGGATTTGGCCCGTGTAGCGTTTTTCTTTGCAAGTGATGTGGCATATGCCAATTTGGGGGGCGATGTATTGTGAGGAAATCTGCATCGGGTTCCGGCTTCGGGGTTTAGTTGCGTGGTACTGTACTGGCCGCGTTTGCCTACGAAGCCCAGTGAGGTCAGGGATGGGGGCTGCCAATATGACAGTTTGAATGTTGTCATGCTCAGGGGCGGGGGATTGGGTTTTGTGTGACAGATGCCGGTCAGCCAGGTGGACTGGTGGAATGATGTGATTTTCGGAATATTGCTGGTCACAGGTGCCTGTGTTTGCGTGCGTTTCTTGGTGGGGGACTGTGGTCATGTCCATTGGGATGGCTTCTGTATTCGTGCCATCTGTGCCCTGCAGCTCCCATTGGCCCCTGTTGTGTTTCTTTTGTTCGTTGGCATGCATGGGTGACTTGTACATTTCAATGGTTGCATTGTGGCTTCATTGCACCTACGGGGAGTTGTACTTTGTGGGCAGGGAGCGGTGTACAGGCACTCAGTGGGGCCGTTTACGGTTGATTCGCGATGCCGTACTTCTCGCCATGGCGGAATGGTACATTACGCCATGCCTGATGGCGTTAGGTGCATGTCCGCTAGGGTCGGAATTGGCGTACCGTTGCACCATGGTGGTGTTTGCGGTTTGGCATGGCGCGCGCGCGCGTGCTTGGTGCAGTTAGCGTTGGCGTTCACTACGGTGTCGCTAATGGCTTCGTACTTTGCGGTGACGGGTCATAGTCGCACCGAGCGCTATTCGATGGCGGTATTGCATTTCCGCCATCGTTTTTCAATTTCCGCCAGGGTCGTAATGAGGGCCAGTGAGACAACTTCTTAACAGATTCCACTGTGTCTAAGTCCAAAAT
The DNA here is from genome assembly GCF_040938575.1 of Ambystoma mexicanum. NCBI lineage: Eukaryota > Metazoa > Chordata > Amphibia > Caudata > Ambystomatidae > Ambystoma > Ambystoma mexicanum. The sequence goes on from NC_090934.1 coordinate 881,508,863, forward strand.
AAAGAAATGAACGGCCCAGCTGGCCCAAAATGCCCATTTCTTTTGCCCCCAGAGGAGAAAGAATGTAGGCTTTATGCCCATGTCTGGGTGCAAGGGCAGTGTGCATTCTCAGCGCTGGTGGACACCCAATCCCAAGCCACTCTTCTGTCCAAAAGGGCATTTGAGCAACTTAATTCAGGAAAGGGGAGAGTCACCAAATTCCCCTCATACTTCTTCCTGGACAACTCCCGAACTTCGACGGGAATGGGGACTGCATATCTGGAGATCAAAATTGGGCGACACAAGGTGAAACACCCTCTGGACGCAGGCTTACCGGCCAATAAAATTAAAACAGAGCACCAACTATGTCAATCTAAATGGCACATGCCACATGGTTGAACAGTGATTTGACAAAATATAGTTCAATTTCAGGAACAATCAAGTCCCTGACATCACTGTAATTGCGGTAGGACAACAAACTTGTAATGGGAACCCTTCTCCATTCCTGAAAATCAACCTTCCCTTCCAGTTCCAGTTCCAACTGGCATTCCACATTGGAAGGAAACACCCTGAAATGTTATACCGATCCACAATTTGAAAACCCAAGACCCATGATAAAAAGTGATGAAAAACCAGCTCAAAGCTTGGCCGATATTCACAAAAAAGGTGAAAGGATGTTCCTCCCCATTCAGATAAATGAGGGGAGGGTGCCTGTTCTCGCCCGAGTATGCCTGAATAATGGAAAAAGCTTCATCAGCGAAGGGGTATTCAGGAAACTCCCAAAAGATCAGACCATTCCCACATTTAACTTGATTGATAAGCCTAACTGTTGCTACATTTCATCTAGACTGTTGTGTTAAATTGATACCGCATTTTACCTAAATTCATGTGCTCAACTGTTGCCACATCCCATCCAGACTGCAGCATTTAACTGTTGGCACGTCCCACTAGCAATATTTATACTATAGCCTAGACATCTAATCATTTATTACTTCCAAGCAGTGAAAAAACTAAACCACCTGGCTAGCCGACCCTATCATCAACCGTGCACTGAAACATGACTATGAGGGCCATCTCTCAGATTATACTAGTGACCACTGCAGCAACAATTTTCCAACAAGCTATTGCTTCCGGCTGCCTCACTGCAGACTCATTTCCTACGACCACAGCCAACATCATGTCCTCATCTTGTCCACTTGGTTTAAGAAACAACAGAATCCGAGCTAGATTACCATGCCTTTATGAACCACGAACTAGCCATCTACCAAATAATAATCAATACTACCTAAACAACAACCGCTCCAAAACTAAACTACCGCCTTACCTAAACATGACAGCCCCCTTTGAAACACAGAAATGTATTCCGAAATAACCACCCAAGACCAAATCTAGCTTATCCAAAACTACAAACATCCACAACCTAGACAGTCATTCTATAATTAACACTGCACTAATAAATGCCAGGTCTTTAGTGGTACATGCCATAGGAATAGCAGACTTAATTGCTGTGAATAACCTTGGCATCCTAGCAGTCACCGAGTCCTGGCTACATGCTGCAGCGAGACCAGCCCTCACACTAGCAGTCCCAGAAAATGTCCAATCCTTAGAGCAGACAGACCTGACGCAAGAGGAGGCGGTATCGCCAACATCACTAAAACACAGTTAGCAATTAGACTAGTATCATCACCTTCTATCTCATCTTGTGAAATTCTCACAGCCAAAGTACCTATCTCTAACGTTAGCACCCTAACAATCTACCTAGTATATAGACCCACAGGACCCATTGGCTCCTTTGAGGATGGCATTTCAAGTATCCTCTCCAACAACACTAAAGAAAACTCACAGGTACTCTTACTGGGGGACTTTAACCTCGGCTTCATCGACCCAACGGACAAAGAGGCTAAGACGATCACCAACATGCTCCCAGAACAGGGATTCACCCAAAAACGGACCCAGCCGACTCAAGTTAAAGGCAGGACCCTTGACTGGGTGGCCGACACAAACTGTGAACTATCAACTCATTAACTCCACTATCATGCACTGACCATTACCTAATTGCCTTTACGATGGCAATAAACAAACAGCCACAAACCATCTTGGTCATGGCTCCTCCTCAGTTGACAAAGAACAAAAAAAAATCACGGCTGACAAACTAATTCCACTTATCCTCCCTTCCCTAAACTCACTCGCCGCTGTCTCTGACCCAAATATCCTAGTCGACACTTACAATAATACCATGGCTAATGCGTTAGATTCTATCGCACCTCTTAAAGTAAGCAAAAGCAAACATCTGGCTCATCTGAATGCCTTGTTCACCCCAGACCTAAAAACACTAGGCTAGAAAAAAGCAAACTGCAAGCCATATGGCGCCATAACCCTTCAGTTGAAAATAAAACGACCTTGACTAAATTCTCTAATAAGTACAAAAAAGAAATAATACGTACTAAGAAAGAACTATACAATGATAGGATCTTCAAAGCCAGCTCAAACACAAAGGAGCTATTCACCATCTTATGTGAAATGGAGGCCCCTATCCCACCGGCCGACAACATTATCAAAGATAAAACTTGGTGTACTAACATACAGAATGCTCTAGCTAACAAAATAGGACTTCTCCAAGATAAGATTGCCAACAAGAAATCTTCCCTACCTAAACAGCGCAACCATATTCCAACATCCAAGTCACCAACCAACTGACCAGATCAATTCAATTTCTCTAAAGTTTCCACCTTGGAGGTGGAGAAAATGAACGCCTCACTGAAACCATCAAGATGCCAGGGCGATAATTGTCCAGCACAATTAATCAAAGACGTAGCCAGAGACTTGGCACCATTTATCTCTAAACTTATAAACTCGTCTTTCTCGACTAACACTGTCCCATGCAATTTGAAAGAATTACGACGGTGCCTTTCCTCTGAAGATACTTGACAGAGTAGCGTATCTTCAGATACAGCAGTACCTTGAAACCAATCACCTGCTCGGCACCCACCAATCAGGTTTCAGGCCACAACATGGCACGGATACTGCACTAATTGACCTAAAGACACAAATCCAGGAACTTAAGGACAAAGGTAAAACCGCCATGCTGCTCCTCCTTGACCTGTCATCCACCTTTGACTTGGTGGATCATGCAGTCCTATGCATGCACCTTGCCTTGTGGCCCACTTCTCTAAGGATGCAATACCATGGGTCCAATTGTTCCTAAACAATAGAACTATGCAAGTCTTTTCCCCCTCAGACTCAGCAGACCCAATTCCTATAACATCTGGCGTCCCACAAGGTTCATGTGTCTCACCCACCATGTACAATATTTTCACAAAGCCGCTATTTGACAAATTGGATAATCTGGATGTCTCCTACACCAACTACGCAGACGACACCCAGATCCTCATACCCCTTTCGGGCAATTACCTCAAAGACACGGCTCTCATGAACAGAAGTTATCTTCTCATTCCGACTTGGATGGCCACCCATGGCCTCTGCCTGAATGACGATAAGACTGAACTTCTGATCTAAGGAACCCCGGCCAACCTCAAAAACCTTAACTCTGATTACTCCTCCTTTGACATTGACGATAAGGACATCAAGGAAGTAAAAACTTTAGGCTTTAACCTCGACTCCACCCTAACCTTGAGCAAATAAGTTAACTCCTTGGCCTCCACTGGGCGCCAACAAGTATATCCTAAATAAGATCCAAACACTACAGAATAATGCCCTAAAACGGGCCCTAAATATCCCAAACAAAGAGTACATATCTGAGTTCGGAAGACAAAACCACTGGTTAACAATCAATGACAGAATCGGGCGGAAGAAGTTTCCCAGTCATGGCAGCGCAAAACATGTAACTCACTCCCGCTCTCACTTCGAACAGATCAAACCTACCCAAGCTTCAGACGTAACATACAGAAATGGCTGAGAACCAATGACTCACACTCTGGGACCTAATCCCAAGAATAATGTACACAGTTTACCACCTTTCTAAGCATTTATACTGATTACCTGAATGACTACGTAGCTGTTGCCTTTTATTTACTTTCACTCTGCTGTTCTCCCTACTTTGACTACCATGCAAACTATGTAGCTGTAATACTATAACTCCTTTATACTTGTAATATTATACTGCTCTCCCTAACCGTATGTACCTTCAACACTGTAACTGCACCATTGTAACTGTAATCTCTGTAACCTAAGCCTAACGCCTACATGTACTGCCTGCACCCTGTTACCTCCGGGTTTGGTGCACCATACAAATAAACAAACAAACAAACAAACAAACAAACATAAGTTGGAAATGGGCCTGGAAACACCCAATTCCAAACATCTCCTGCCTAGCAGGTGCATGCTAAAAGTGTCCATTGGTGATAAAAACATAGAGCATAGCTGTTGGGTTGTGCAAGATGTCCCCTCTGCATGCTACTTAGGAAGTGACATCCTCAATCGGTTTGGAATTAATTTGGACCTCATTAATTGCAAAGCTTGGTCCCGACTGGGGGGCAACCCGATGGGCTTTGACAATCCTGAAAAGGCAATTCGTTCAGCTCAACTGCTACCATATGCAGTTGAAATTCAAATTGGAGAGGAGGTCACCATCCCAGGATGGACCCGACAATTCCCAATGTCCCCAAAAATTAAGAGAGGATAGAAACTCCAAAACCTGGATGCTTATGTACATATAAATCAGCATCTCCAACTGCAGGGGTTGGGTTTGAACCCAACACCATTAGTTGGCTTAGAACACGACTCCATTCCAATAGGCTTGGATAACAGCGACCCTAGGAGTATCACTCTGGGCACAGACACCTTTATTTGAATGGCGGTTGATGACCAGCATTTCTCCATTGACTCAGGGAATGAAATCATAGGACCGATCCCAAATGACTGCTATGACTGTGACAATGATATACCGCCAGAAAAGTTCTTTACCCGGCAATGGGGGAATTTCTTGGTGTACTCTTCCTGCCCTAACCGGGGGGAAGAGGTAACCTTTGACATCAGGAAGGATGAGGTGATATTCCAGGTCCACAGTGACTGCCTCTCCTACCTGAAACCTCCTGTCCAGGTCAACACACCAACCAGAGATCTCCCCACACAGCTGGAGGATAGCGCAGAGATTGCAAAAACTGAGGTCTTTCCAGGCTTAAGCCAGATGGTTGACGAACGGGTCTACCTCGCTGATGCCTGTGAGACCGAGGAGAAATAGCAAAAGCTGAGGCATGTTTTTTTAGATTTTCCAGAAATATTTGCTGTGGATTCGTACCACTGTGGTTGCACCGAGATACATTCTACATCCATACCCACGGACCCTGGTATGACTCTCGTATTCGTGAAGCAATATTGATTGCCTCCCGCATCTATGGAGCCACTCACGGAAATCATAAAGAAGCTAGAGGTCCTTGGGATAATTCGTCCAGTCCACAGTACCTTTAACAATCTGGTACTGGGGATACTAAAACCTAATGGCCAATGGAGACTATGCACAGACCTTAGGGAGTTGAAAAGACGGGTTCATATGTCCCGATGGCCTCTTCCCTACATTGACCAGGTTCTGGCCCAGATCCAAGGGTCAAAGGTGTATGCCGCCATTGACATGACCAATGGGTACTGGACAGTACCTGTGAGTAGGGAATACCAGTTCAAACTGGCCTTTACCTTCGAGGGGCAGCAGTACACATGGGCCCAAACTCCATTTGGATGTATAAACTCTGGCAATTAATTTAACATCTTTTTGCATAAGGCCATGCCGACTTGGGAGAAAGGGGTAATATGGCCTATGTGGATGATGTCCTAATTAAAGGTTCCACTGTGAAGGATCATATAGTGGAAATCCGCTATGTTCTGATCCAGTTGAAGGTTGCCATAGCAAAATTGTCCTTTCAGAAGGCACAGTGGTGTCCGACTCATGTGAACTTCTTAGGACAAGAAATCACCCCTGTGAGTGTCTTTCCCCAGGTGAAAAAAGTGCAAGCACTACTAAAACTGAAAGACCCCACAACCCTGCGTGAACTAAGGAGCCTTCTTGGACTGACTAATTACAGTAGAAAGTTCATAGAGGATCACGCAGAGGTCACAAGACCCTTGGTCCAATTATTAAAGGCTGGGGTCAAGTGGGAGTGGGGTCCAGAGCATGCAGAGGCAGTGAAACAACTGAAGAGCAGCCTCTTACAAGCACCTTGTCTAGCTTACCCTGTCAAAAACAAGGAGTTCTTCTTGGAGACAGGGTTCTCGAATACGTGCTTAACAGCAGTATCATACCAGAAGCATGACCAGGTCAATAAAGTCATCTCCGATGCAAGTAAGACTTTATCCTCTGTGGAGCAAAAATTCAACGATTGTGAGAAGGCACTCCTGGCAACGGTGTGGGCATTCAAAAGAAGAGTCTCCTCGCGCAAGTTTTGGCTGACTTGCATGATTGTGCCTGAGAAAACTGTCTTGAGGACGAAAGTTTCAAAACACCAGACAACATGGAGGCATAACTGAATTCCCCGCACAAAGTTTATGAGGAATACACGTACCAGGGCATGCTGGTTACCAGACATTTGGTCGAAAAAAATTGGTTGACCAGACAAATGGTCGAACCAATTTGGTCGAAAACCAAATGGTCGAATTTTTTTTTTTTATTTTCACCCCTTTTTTTAATTTTTTTGGGGGGGTCCCCCCCCCCAGCCCCCTTTTTTTCTCTAAAAACCCCTTTTTTTAAAAAACAAAAACCCGAAAAATGAATATATAAATAAAAAAAAAATTCGACCATTTGGTTTTCGACCAAATTGCGTCGACCAAATGTCATTCGACCAGTTTTCAGTCGACCAAATGACTGGACACCGGGCATGCCCACAGTTTATGTGGACGGGTTCTCCTACCATGTTGATAACAACAGGGAAAAGGAACTGGTGACTGGCGTTGGGAATGCCTGGGTGAATGATGCCCGTAGCCCTCCGCTGGGTACAAGATCGGACCCCGAAGTATTCAGGTGGTGGAGTTGATGGCAATTCACCAGGCCATCCTCACTCCGTGCAACACCGACTCCACAAACTGGTCATAATCACTGATTCAGATTATGTCCGGAATGGGGTCGTGGAGCACCTAATTAATATGAAAACCAGAGGCACGCTGTGTGCAAACAATAAACCACACCAGCATGGCAAACTAATCCAATCCATTGATGATCTGGTTACCTCTAATGGGATGACCATCTACTGGAAAAAAATCAAGGGTCATTCCAGAATAGAGGGACCAGACAAAACCGGAAAGGACCTGGCTGACCAGTTGGTGAAAACCAGAGCCATCCAGGGGGATCTCCTTGAGATTGAGTCCCTTTTGGCGGAAATCCAGGTCATTGCCGTTACCAGGTCCCAAACACTTGCCCAGAATGAACTCTCAACTGCCCAGTGGAGTAAGGAGACCCCAGATGATGATTTGATCACGGCACAAAAAGGGGATCTGATTACTGGGAAATTATGTCAACACAGTGAAGACCCCCTAAATTTCCCTTTGGCCGAAACCGATTACATCGGGAAAGAGGATCTCCGGATGTTGATGAAGTTTCACAAAATGTTCAGAATCCAAGACAGTTTGTTGGTAAGGAGATCCATCCCTCGATGTGACCAGTGGGTGGTACCTACCTCATTCCGAAGCCTGATGCTAAGTCACGCCCATGACGCTGCCACAGCTGGTCATCGAGGGTTTCATACTACTTTGGAAATCTTGCGAGAGGTTGCATACTGGCCACACATGGGTCAGGACCTCAACCAATATTTGAAGGGGTGTCTTGTGTGTGCACAATTTCAAGCAAGTTCACTCACACACCTAGCTCCTCTCCAGAAAAGGGGGATGACATTGCATTGGTCAGATTTACAAGTAGATTTCATTGGGCCTGTGATTCACTCCTATAGAGGAAACAAGTACATGTTAACAGTAACATGTTTCTTTATTAAATGGGTGGAATGTCTCCCGGCCCCAAATTGCAAGGCAGAAACAGCAGCTGCCCTGATGATAATCCACATCTTCTCGTGTTTTCTCCTTCCCCGAAAGATTGAGTTGGACTGAGGAAGTCACTTCACCAGCGAGGTGATGGCAAAGATGTAGGAGATACTTGGGGTAGAGAGGAAACTCCATATTTCCTATCGCCTAGCCTCTAGTGGGGGAGTTTAGAGGTACAATAAAACGATTGTGAGCATCCTAAAGAAGTTTGTGGCAGACCTTGGGCCTACTTGGGACATCCGACTACCGCTTGTCCTCATGGCCATCAGGTCTACACCATCTTCTGCAGCCAAAATGTCTCCATTTGAGCTAATGACTGGACGAAAATTGGTGCTACCCCAGCATCTGCTCTACCGAACACAAGAGCAGACACTGATTAACGCATCCACAAAACATCAATATATTGAGAATCTGAGAAAACACCTTCAGCATGCTTTTGCTTACGCTCAGTGGAATCTGGAAAAATCGGCAGAGGGGATGAAAACCCACTACGATTTAAAGACTACTAAAAAAGAATATCAAGAAGGAGACAAGGGGCCTCATTACACGGATGGCGGTGGACCAAGGTGCTATTAGCACCTTGGTCCATGCCGGTAAAATACTGGCACCGCCTTGGTGGAAAGAGGAATTACCGCCCTATTCCAAGGTTGGTAGGGCGGTAATTCCCCCTTCCCCCATTGCCCTTCCCCATTCCCAGTTTTGCCCCATAGAGCTCTATGGGAATGGGGAAGGCGCTAATTACGGTACTGCAAATTGCAGTACTGTAATTAGCTCCCTGGTCCCTTTGCGGGTTGGTTTTTACCGCCTGCAAAAAGCAGGCGTTAAATTCCCCAACCCGCAAAGGGACCTCGTAGTGAGGCGGTAAGGGTTTACCGGTACCGGTAAAATACCAGTACCGGGAAAACCCTTACCGCCTACCGTGTAATGAGGCCCAGAGTCTACTTGTACAATTTTTAGAGGAACCAGACCTAGGAGCGGAAATTCTTCCCCTCCTGGCGTAGCACCTTTGAAATTGTAGACAAAATTACAAGATCTGCATCCCCAAAGGAGAACTGTCAGAAGAAAAATGGGTCCACATCAATCAGTTGAAAGCTGTCACCCCAGACACTCTTTGTGGCTGATTGATGAGCCAAATGAAAATCGAGCAGAGGAACCATCAGAAGAATGAAAAGAAAGAAGGAAAAAGCAGATGTAAGTATTTAGATGCATAGGTATATCTATATATCAGGGAATAATTTACTTGGTGTTATTGCAAAATGAAAAAGAAAATGTGTTATGAAAATTGTAAGTTGTTGTCGTTGTTCCATTGTTGTAAATCTTCTGGGAAAAATGTCAGTAAAAAGTACTAAAACATGTTTTCTTTCAATGTTCTATTAGAATTAACATCCTTGCATCCCAGCCTGGAGAGGAACGCCCCGGGGACTTGTAAGGGAAGGAAGGAAAGAGGGTGCTGCACCATACTCTCCAACCCAAAGACGGAAGTGGATGAAGGAGAATTCCGCCAAAGGAAACCCCATTCTGCCCTACTCTTCTCCAACAAAAAGTCAGGGAAGAGTAGGGGGGGAATCTGTGGGGTGCATTTACAGGCCCTAACAGAAATCCCTGTCACCTGAAAAACGAATTTAAATAGTGCCACCAAAAACGGCTGTGCTTTGTTTTCCCTGGCAAATGTGTGGCAAGCATTTGAACATATCACCAAGAACGGCTCTAAATTTGCTTTCTAGCAACTGAATCACAAGCAGTTATGCACTGCATTCAGAACGGCTCTGCATTTATTTTTCTACATCTGAATCACAGGTAGTTATGCACTGCATTCAGAACGGCTCTGCGTTTGTTTTTCTACATCTGAATAATAAGAAGTTATGCCCTGCATTCAGAACGGCTCTGTGGTTGCTTTTCGTGCATCTGAATAACAAAAAATATGCACTACATCCAAAATGGCATTGGCTTGCTGTTAATTCACATGGGAGGCAAGGATGTCATTGTTGCAACCTGCCACAGCTTTTGTTTTCCCTTTCATGTGAACAGCAGCGCTCAAAAACAGCCTGCACACGTGTTCTAAATAAAGAAAAATTACTTTTAAAAACCATTGTGAAAGGGAACTTTGCTCCCATAGAAAATGTCAGTGAAATGTGCTGTGGGTGGGGTGTTGAATAAAGCCATGTACATTATGTTCTCCCCCACAAGACTTCCATCACCTTGAGGCTCACAATACCAGAAAAAAACTGTTTGTGGGCTCAGGCACACAACTATATTGAATGCCTTGCCTCCCACAGGAAGTCGCATCAATAAGTGAACATTACGCAATGACATGTGATGTGGCTGAGGGCGTGAAGATTCTCTGCTCTGCCAGACTAGAAGGCAGTACTAGCAGGGCGTACAAAGAAAGCAAGTGTGGCTAGTGCATGACCAAAAAGTGTGAGTTCTTCCAGCGCCCACTCACAAGGACAAACTGACAAACTTCAAAGGGTGCAATAAAAGTAGTTTGTTGCAAGTTGAGCCAGCGGGAGACATTTGGCTGTGGGGGATGAAGCACCGCCCTCCATATGTGACAGATCCTCCAAAATGACATTGAAGGATTGATTCCTTTTAGGCATTTCTGCCAGAACTCAGAATAAGAAATCATTTTGTTTTATGAGATGTTTCCATGTGATTTCCAGGGTGTTCTGAAGAGACTAAGCGCATGTTCCTAGGACATTGTGTACTGAAATTGCCAGTAAAGACTTGTTTCTGGCTGATTTAAAAATGGTACAAATATGACAGTTTTTGGAAGATGGTGATGGACATTATGAATATGCTTGATCATTTGCAGAGTTATCACTGTTATGCATTTCATGAAAAAGACAAAAAGGTGCCAAGGGACCATGCCACCTCACACACAGTTGGCGATCGGCTTGCCTAATTCCCCATCACCCCCTGAAACTGCCTATCTATTTCTTATGATGGTGTCTAGTATATGTTTGAAGTTATGGAACATAAATGTTTTTTGTCAAAAAGTAGCCAAGAGAAAAAAAGAACGTTAATAAATGCCAAACAGACAGATGGTGCTCTTCCCCTTTGAACCAATCATGCCAGGGGGCAGAGAGAGAAATGGGAAACTGGTTAGGAGTAATTCCAGAGCACTCCCCTAGATTGTAAAATGAATGTTGTCATTTTGGCTATATAAGGGGGGACTGCACTAGACAAAGGAGAACAGACACACACACAAGAATCCGGGGAGACAGAAGGAGGATGGGGAGGAGGCAGCTGACCCCATCTAAGAGAGTGCAGAGACCAGACCCCTTGCCTAGCTGTCCAGAGAGTCCTGAGATCCAGCTGGCTGTCCAGAATCCCAAAACCAGGTTTACTTTGTAAATAGCAAATAACCCCATCCCTAAATTGCATAATCTTTTCCTTTTTGCAACATACCCCTGCTGAAAATCCAATTGAAAGTCTCAATTCCCATCGTAGAATCTGTATTAGCCTGTGTATGCTAGCATATTCCATGATAAATCTTTCAGTTGTCTGTATAAGTCCTTAGTACCATTTTGAAAGAAATCAATTAATTCTCCCATTGAAATTCATGTTCGGGGGCGCTGTTGCCCTCCTACGGAATGGCCGCCTGAGTGTGTAGCTCCGTCCAGGGCAAGATCCTTCTCGCTGATCCTACTGCATTGGTGCCACGTTTACACTCTTGACATCTGCGGATTGACTCCTGCCGGTCTGCTGGAAGTGCTGCTCGATTGGTGTGCCCTAAGGAGGGACCGTAGCAGAGAAAATCCTGTTTTTCAGATCATAGCCTTGACTTCCCGCGGTGCCCCGCGCCACTTCTCCATGGTGAACAGATCCCGGAGCACGCAAGTGTCAGGGCTTCCAGACCCAGCTGGGGGTGGGGCGGACGTCTCGCGGAGCCAGGTGACCTCACCTGGGACCATCCTGCATTGTGACAGCTCGGCTCGTGGTCCCCCAACCCACATGCAGCGGGTACTTCTGTGCAGATGCGGTGGGGTGCCCTACCTGCCCGACATCAACCTCCGCAGAGCCCCAGCCTGCAGCCCACCACTTTTGGACTGAGCTCCTTTTGTCCACTCAAGGTGCACTTCACGCCTCCCGAGCCCCACTGGCTTTCCATCAGGGACCTCTGGAGGCCCCACAGCTCGAGTGGTGCCCCCCCGGGTGACTCTGCGGACATTCTGTGAAATCTCCAGCTGCGACCCGACAAGACGACATCGTGTGGTGCTGCGCTATCACTTCACTGAGTTGCAAGGAACGGGAGCCCCACTGCTTAAAATACCATGGGCTGTGCCGCGCACCAGGCAGTCTACCCCTACTTGTGAGCTATTGTTGCCGGGGAAGCATAAATACTGTGGCTTGTCTCCTAAACTAAAAGGCAACCCTGGGCAGTCCCTGATGCACAGTGCCTCACTTGCATACCCCAGACATTACTGCAAACAACCGAATACTACGACTACAGCCAACTCACAGCCCACGGTTCTTCTAATACACCGGGCATCTCAGCTAACCCCACAGACATTTCTGCTTTGATACCCGACAGGTGGTCTAGCACGTTGCTTGGCATGCTGCAGCAACAGGGTCCTTGAACGCCACTGCTATCCGGGGAGCACACACCCTACTATCCCCCTTACTCATGCATGGGCCTCACATTGTCCAGGGGCCCAGTGCCTGCCTGAGGTGGAACTGCAGCTTGCAGCTGGTGGGTGTGTTGAACCCACGTGGGGATTCACACAACCACTAATATTACTATCAATTGCTCCACAATACGTGGGAGGTCACAGCCCACTCGGCTGTGGTCTCGGCAGACCCTACTGGCCATATCGGTTTGTACCGCTGATCCTGGTATCCCTGACCTACCCTGGTGCCTAAACCTCGCTCCTACTAAGACTGCCTTCTGGTGCCTGGCACAGGGACCGTGCCCTCCCATCCTGGGTAGCTGTGTCCCATTAGCATCACCCTCTGATTACAGTGGTCTTTTGTTGCCACACCCTCACAGCAGACCTACCTCGCCTTGTAGTGTTCCGGGACACGAGATTAAGCACCCTGCCACTTCGCTGAGAAGTAAATTGGGCTCCCTTGCTGTTCACCACTACTTGCTGTGCTGTTCCTCTCGATTTGAACTTGATCACTTGGGCGCTACATAACTTGAGGGAACTCCCAGACCAGGACCAACAGCTACCACTCTGGTTCTGCTTATACCAGTATCCAGCGACAGTAACCCTGTGCCAAAGAACCAACTGATATAGGGAATCCCTGAATACCATCATTAAGTGGAGTGCTAATACCGTACAACCTCCCCCATCTAAGGTCTAGCTCTACACCTTTAGAGAGCACAGTCTTCACCAGCGGCGAAGTTACCGATTGTCATTCAACTGGGGGCTACCACCCACACTGGGCTGCTGCCTGCTTATCCCGCTCTCCTCTAACATTGCACATCGCCCTTCTATACGTGGGAGGCCACAATCTACACGGCTGTAAACTGGGTGAGCCCACTGACGGCAATCCCCAACACTAGGTGACCCATACCACCCACCTCTGTTCCTGGGTAGAGGGGGAGAACACAGACCACCCACTTAGTGAGACTGTCTCCTGGTTCACTATATACAAAACTGTCACTTCTTTACCCGAAACAGCCATGCACCTGCTTGGACAAGCCCTAGGCTGTGCTGACCCACTGCTGTTGTACCTTCATATCAGAATTGCCTAACCCAGAGGCACTCTAGGACATGTAACTCACACCCCAACATTCCGCTAAGGAACACCTTGAATTTCCTTTCTTTTCACTACTACTTGCTGGAGTGCTCCTCCTGGTACAGTGCCCCCTTCCTGATCCTGGGACTGCTCCATATTTCTGCTTTCCACATGGCCGATGTGATCATGACCAAGGGTGCCAACAAAAAGCAAAGGTCTATCAATATGTATGCGAAAGCTATGCCGAAACTGAATGAATCTCTGCCGTAGCCTGGGGCACACATGTTAGGGTCTCTTGAAGCTACTGAGTCGCAGAAAATGATGGAATACATGCGGGAGGGGTTCACTGCCCTTCACTCCAAGCTAGATGACATGAGTGGAACCATCTGCTTGATCAAAGCCCGCCTGGAAAAACGGATGCCCGGGTGACGGAGGTGGAGACCAGAGTCGGGACAGCTGAAGATGACATTGCTGCCCTATGGGCTGAAGTGACCGCCCGATCAGACAGGTTCAAGATGTCAGCAAGAAAAATGAGGAACTAGAATCGCGCTCCAGGTGCAATAATCTATGCATCATCAGTGGTCCGGAGGACAACATCGAAAGCCCTATGGAAGATTACGTTGAGCGCACTCTGCTTTCCCTGCTGGACTCCCCGAAACATTCCCCACAGTTCATGATTGAGAGAGCTCACCGATCCTTAACAGCAAAACCCAGGCCTGGTGCTTCTCCCAGCCCTCTCATTGCAAGGGTGCTTAATTACCGGGACAGGGTTGCTCTTCTTCAAGCGGCAAGGGCCAAAGGCAACCTCTTTGTGGGTTCCACCGGAATCCACCTCTACCCCATTTTCCCGCGGCCATACAACAAGAACGGAAGACCTTCCTGGCCACCAAGAAAAGGTTGCGAGACCTGGGAGTTAAATATTCTATGTTATACCCGGCTAAACTCAAATTGAACACTCAAACCAAGTCTTCTTCTTTACCATTCCCAAAGAGGCCTCCAAATTCATTGAGGAACACCTCCCTGGTTGATTGAAACTGGATACAGCCCCTGCAGACACCTCAGATCTGCCCCTTGAGAGATGTTAAGTATACCTAATGCAGATAATAATCTGCTTTAATCATTGACCATGATCTACTTTTGTATATATCACATTCCGTGATTCCGCCCGCTCTGTGAGACACAGGCGTTCCTTTCGTTTTTGCTCACCATGGAAAGTCGCTCATTTTGCAATGAAACGCGTGCCTGCATTAAAATGGCTTCCATGTTTCCCTGTGCCTGACCTAGCCTCAAACACCTCCTGTGCAAGAGACTGGCTGCCCCTGGATTGGCTGTGCCAACCTTCATTAGCCAATCAGCCTGCGCTGGCAGGCGAGCGCCGGCCCACCCGAGTAAGGCCCCGGAAGAAGGCTCCTGTCCTGAGCCTGTCCAGAGTCTATAGGGGCCAGGGCCAGGAACTCTGCCTTTGCGACTAAAACGTGCAATCAACCTTCTCTTGCCAACACCATCTTTCAAGTGGGTAAGCAGTCCTAAATTTCCTTGCTACTAACTGGAAACAACTCTCTTCTTGCCCACCTACCTGTTCCATAGTCAGATGTCGGCTACCCAGAGTATCCACCCCTGTTCCTCTTAGGCTAAACCCTCCACGTTTGCCCTGTTCATCAATGACTCCTGAACACTGCCTACCCTATTTACCTGTTGCCACTGTTATTAATACATGCTGCACAACGGCCTACCTATTATGCCTATGTCTGTAATGTGGATTACTCTGCCTACTACCTAGCTGACTGTACTTGGAGCACAATATGTCTCACGCTCTGAACATACCAGCCGAGTCAAGGCTATACTACAACTAAACTTGTAATCACTGCCCTTTGTAAGCCTTGCGCTTTAATTCACAGCCTTGCTAGCTTACCAGCCCACAATTGACTGGTAGTGCTTTACTTGGGCCCCTCTTTGCCTGTAACCACCTATTACACTGAGCCTTGCTGCCGTGCTTAGGTCACTGCTTTCAGTCTGTTTTGCCATTGTGATTGCATCTAGCCCACTGCGCCTCTTACATTTCATCTAGCCTACTATGTCATTGATAATGCATTTAGCTTTTGACATTGTATTTAGCCTACTGTGCCTTTGACATTGTTTTTAGCCTATTGTTCCTTCGACATTGCATTTAGCCTTTGACATTGTATTTAGCCCACTGCGCCTCTGACATTGCATTTATCCTTTGACATTGCATCTAGCCTACTGTGCTATCGATACTGCATTTAGCCCACTGTGCCACTGATATTGCATTTAGCCCACTGTGCCATTGATACTGCATTTAGCTCACGGTGGTAGAGTGTAAAATGTTGCAAACTCTAGACACATCCTGCCTACCACATTGGTCTCTCCAGTTGCAGCTCACTTATTGGCAATCACTTTATTTCAGGTCCTGTGCCTTGCTTTCTTTTCTGTTCACGATTGTGCCTTCAAGCACTGCTAGTGCTCAGCTGCACCCCCTGCCCACACCCCTCCCCTCTCTTTCACACATTCCACTAATCTTATCCAGCATGCTGCACCCAACCCTTACTTGAACATTCCAGCCCTCTGGATCCGACACTTTGCCTCTAAACCTATACCGAATCGCCCTTGCACCACCTACACTAGAAATTTGAGACTTGGCTCAAGACGCTGTTGTGCTTCCACCAACCTGTGCCCCAGTACAGCTAGCATAGCAACACCACCGACTCAGCCCATCGCCACCTACACCCGCAATATAAGACTAGGCATGAGGCTCTACGTGTCTCCTACACATACCCATACTCATGTTAACAACATTACAAGCCTTCATCAAGCTCCTATCCAATTACCTTTGAACCAGACTGCACTCGCCTGCACTCACTGGAGTCAACCATGCACCTCACACATCAGAAACCACAGGCTAGCATCTAGACTCCATCTTGGGACGCGCCACCAGGGCCATTATCCTAGCTCCAAACTCCCACGACCAGTCAACCACCACACTCCTACACACATCTCAACCTCAGTACAGGCTACGAACTTAAACCCTTCACCGCCTCCGACTACATGCCACATCAAGGCAAATAATAAGAAGCTCATTGGTGCCCTGATTAATGCCCGATCCCTCCTGGCACACGTCCTTGATATTGCTGACATGATTACTTCTGGTAACTTAGACTTCTTGGCCATCACCGAAACCTGGTTGCATATGGCATCCGGACCTTCACTTTCACTTGCAGTTCCAGACAACTATTCCATCATTAGGCAAGACAGGGACACCAATCAATCCAAGGGTGGAGGAATAGCCGTCATCTTCAAAAGCTCTCCCGAACTTAGGTTGATGCCCAACATCCAGATTCCATCTGCTGAACTTCTATCCTTCAAGTTACCCATCTCCCCCAACCAAACTATTACAGTGTATCTCCTACATAGGCCCCCTAGCCCCATTACCTCATTTTTTGATGACATATCGTCCATTCTTGCCTCTAGCACCAAGCCCAACTCGAAAATCCTCCTATTTGGTGACTTTCATTTAGGCTACCAAGATGAGAATGATCCCAAAGCCACTAACCTCCTAAACATTCTAACTGACTTTGGCCTCACCCAACACATCAAAGAGCCCACTCATATCAAAGGCTGCACTCTTGATTGGGTTGCTGACCTAAACTGCAAGCTTAACTTGATCTCTGTGATTCCATGCCTCTGGTCAGACCACTATAAAATAACCTTTGCAATTAACTCCAGTCCTCAAATCTGCAAACCCAACCTAGCCCCTGCCACTGAAACCCGTAATAATAAGGATATCTCGACTGAGAAACTTCTTCCCATCATCCTTCCTCTACTAAATACTTCTCTGACCACCAGCTCAGACCCTACAGTTTTAGTGGATATTTACAACCAGGCTATGCTCAAAGCCCTCAATACTATTGCACCGCTAAAATTGCGTAAACAGAAACCTCGCTCTCATCTGAACTCTTGGTTCACCCCCCACCTTAGAGACTTACGCAAAGAAAAAGAAAGACTGAGTCCCTTTGGAAAAATATACCCTCCCTTGTTAACAAAAACAACCTAACTCTGGCCTCTTCCACTTATAAAGCTGCTATTCTTGTAGCCAAAAAAGATGTCTACAACAAACGTATCATGCAGGCCCAATCAAACACGAAGGAACTTTTTAAGATCCTCAAGGAACTAGAGTCCCCTGTTGCCCCTCCAGTGACTTGCTCCCCTGACGCTACCTGGTGTCCAATATTCAAAAGGCACTTTTAGATAAAATTGCCTTACTACAAGCGAAAATAAATGTTAAAAAGAACAACCTAACCGATTTTACCTTGAACACTCCATCATTTAACCTCCCAGTCCCTACACGCCCTGTAAAACCTTTCAGCTTCTCTCTGCTATCCATTGAGGAAGTGGAAAATATTATCAAAAAGCTTAAACCATCAAATTGTCAAGGTGATACCTGTCCTGCACCTATCATCAAGGAAGCTCCGCATGACCTTGCACCTTTTATCACTACTTTTATAAATGCCTCCTTCAGATCGGGCATCGTCCTAGATAACCTTAAGGATGCCTGGGTTATCCCATTAATCAAAAAACCCTCCCTTGACCCAAGCAACCCTGCCAACTACAGGCCTATTACTACAGTACCATACCGTTTAAAAATTCTGGACCGCGCTGCATACTTGCAAATTCAGGACTATCTTGAATCAAACCAGTTACTTGATCTCCATCAATCTGGCTTCCATCCCAGACATGGAACAGAAACTGCCCTGATTGACTTAATAACTCAAATCGACGATCTAAAAGATAAGGGCAAGCGTTGTGCAGCGAACTTCGCCCAAACCCATCGCCTTAACTTACAAGGCTCAGAACAACCTGGCACCAGTTTATCTGACTAGCCGTTTCTCACAGCATGTCGCGAAAAGACTGCTGAGATCAGCCTATATCAACACACTCTCTATACCTAGATTTAAGCTGCAGTCTGCGGGGGGATCAAGCTTCCCAGTCCTCGCAGCTAAACTCTGGAACACCACCCCTTCCACTCTCAGATCAGAACCTACGTTCCACTCCTTCAAGACCAAAACCAAACTCTGGCTTCACAAGCTTGATGAGTCTACTACATCTTCACCATAGGTGCTCACCTTTTAATTACATTAGCACTTCTTACCCCTTTTCTAATTCTTTACGTTCCCTCTACCTCTCTTTCTCATTTGCATCCCTTACATCAGCTTTTAGTATCCTTATATGTTTCTGGAGTAATTATGTGTAACCTGCACCCTTGTTTTAAGCTCTGTTTTTTAAAAAAGTTTTATTGTATCATCTTTGTTAAGACTGTTCCTCTGGGGGAACGGGTTATGCCTGCCTGTAACCACCTTCTTGTAACTACGCGCCCAGATGCCTCAGTGCAAGGTTGCGCTCTACAAATAAATAAATACATATACAAATACAGATTGAGACTTGGGTGACTGATTTAGTTACAACCTTTGCCTTATGAGATCAGTTGATTCCCAGTCTTGATCCGCAAGTTTGGCCCCTCTCGCTGCCTCCATATTGCTTTCACATTGTGCATCACAGAATACCTAGTCAAAGCCCCAATTCGGATGTTCTACCGCTCATGGCCAACGCATGGCCCCCCAGGCAATGTTGCACCTGTTTGTGTTTCGATTAATGGTTTTGCGGGTTATCTCCTCTCTGGTTGGGGGAGTGGTGGGGGTGGGGTGGGAATAGTTTAAAGTTGTAAAAATGCTTGACACGCAGCTGGGAATCCGAGTCCCTGAATCCTTCTGTACTGGCCCTGCCAGATTGCCGCCATGGTGCGTCTGGCCTGGTCCCCGTAGATCATAATCCGGCCAGGGTGCTTGTTTATGGGTGCTGATTTACCATCTTGATGGCTGATGACAGTATAACATGTATGAGCTGGAATGTCAGGGGGCTGGGTAACGGTGCCAAAAGCGCAAAATGCAGTTATATGTTGAACGGCACAAGGTCAAATTGCTTTTTTTGCAAGAAACACACGCTCCCTCCAGCGGATGAGAGGAGTTTGCGAGGTCATGGGGCCCCCAATGCTATTACACTGTCTACTCTACCCACAACCGTGGAGTAATGATTCTAATCCATAAGAGTCGCAAATTCCAACATAAAGTGACTCATGCAGACCCCCTGGGACATTATGTATTACTATTTGGGGCCCTGTTGGGCAGAGAAGTCGCACTACTGAACATATATGGTCCCTACGTTGACGATCCTGACTTCTATATACATCTCTCCTCCCTGCAATGTGGATTCCCTCTTAACCCTCTCCTCTGAGGCGGGGATTTCAACACTATTTTAGACATTAACTTTGATAGATCGGGCTCCAGACCTTGTCAACTTTCCAAGGCAGCCAAAACCTTTATAGAAATGCAGGCCCAATTAAAAATATCTGATGCATGGCGGGTGATTCACCCTAACTCCCGAACATTCTCCTTTTATTCCTCGGTACACGACTCCCATTCACAGATAGATAGATGGCTTATCTCGGATACACTTGTTGGAACCATCACGCAAATATCTATCTTGCCCAGAACATTCTCAGACCACTCCCTGGTGACGATGTCCCTGAGGTGGACTGCTGACGATCCTGTGGTCTGCTCGTGGAGACTGAAAACGCATTACTTTTGAGACTGAACTGGGAAGCAGCATCAACGATTTCTTTACACTAAACACTGGCTCCATCAAATCACAAGCCACCCTTTGGGAGACATTCTAGGTTTATGTTAGGGGCATTGCAATTTCCAAGGAAGCGAGGATTCTCTGAGCAATCCGCAGAGACATTACTGAGAGCGAATCTCGACTCGCTTTCCTTGAGACCCAGTACGCTTCCTCTCAGTCGTCCGTCATCCTTACCGATATAAGCACGGAATTAGATGTGTCCCGCACCCAAGCGGAGCGAGAACGGAAGTTCCTCGACGACCCCCAGTCAGCTCGCAGTTATGGGGAAGGTGAGCACCCAGGCCCTTGCCAGATTGATTCGGCATGAGAATGGAACGACACATATTCCGGCTAGCGAGAGGGCAGATGTCACAATATCAACATCGAAATTCACTCCTTTTACAAAACCCTGTACTCCAATGAAGATACTGTCTCCACTGTCGACATAGAAACATTCTTAGACAGCCTCCTGCTCTCTATCCTCTCCTCAGAGACTAGAGATGCCTTAGACACCCATATCACACCCAAAGAAATATCCAAGGCTATAGATTTGCTGGCCTCTGGGAAGGCCCCTGGATCCGACGGACTTACCGTAGAATTTTATAAACAATATAAGACCCGCCTGGTCCCCCAATTGTCAACCCTTTGGGAGGAAGCCTGTGAAACGCGTCCCCCCCTCTCTTTGAGAGGCAATAATCTTGTTCCTACTCAAACCGGGCAAACCTTCCACACTATGTGGCTCATACCACCCCCTCTCTCTTATTAATTGTGACATCAAAATTCACACTAAGGTGCTGGCCCTGAGATTGACTCCTTAAATGGCATACATTATTCACTCTGACCAGTTCGGTTTTATTCCGGGGCGCTCCACTTCTCATAATTTACACCGTCTGTTTAACATACTTGCCCGAGTTGACCCAGGTATTGAAGCAGTTGCAGCTACCCTTTATATGCAGAAAGCTTTCGACTTTGTTTCCTGGAGATATCTGTGGCGGGGTCTTGAAAAAGGCAACTTCAGTCCTCGTTTCATTTCCTGGGTTAAACTCCTGTATTCCTCTCCTGTTGCAAGGGTCCGCACCGAAAACCGTTACTCACTCCAATTTCCAATAGCCAGAGGTACAAGGCAGGGGTGCCCCTTCTCGCCGCTAATCTTTGCCCTAGCAATTGAACCACTGGCCGACAGGATATGCCAACAACACGCACACAGAGGTATTAGATTGTCGGGTCGCCCGAGGTCATCTCCCTCTACGCAGATGATCCTGTCCTCTACATCCGCTCACCTGAACACAACCTGGCCCCAGTATTAGATGGCATTGTACGCTTCGGTGAGCTCTCAAGCTCCGAGTAAATTGCTCTACATCTATACTGTTCCCGCTGACCGAGAACACCACACCTCCCTTAAACCCCCTGGGATTTGTGTAGGAGCAGTCTGAGATTACCTATCTTAGAGTGGTGGTTACACGTCAGTGGAACTCCCTGTATGAGGCCAATTTCGGGAAATACCTCACAACCCTCAGCCGAAAGTGCACAGGCTGGGCCACATTACTGATCTCGCTGGCAGGCAGAATCGCTGTCCTCAAGATGGTGGTGCTGCCCCAGCTCCTATACAAATTTCTAAATGTCCCCTTATGACTAGGTCGTGAATTCTTTACAAAACTTACTTGAATCATCAATGCTTTCTTAAGGCACTCTGGCATGGTCCGCCTGGAATTAGAAACACTAACCATCCCAATGACGAGGGGCGGACTCAGCACCCCTGACTTCGAGAGGTACCGGATGGCTGCTCAAGCGCACTTTGCCTCACACTGGTTCACACCTACTGATCCTTCTCTTCATGTTAAACTTGAACCTCTTGCCACGGATGGTCGAGATATCCTCTCTCTAGTTCTCCCTGCCCATTCCATCAAATTTGAACTCCTTGACCCTGTGGGGTCCAAGACAATGGCCCTGAATAAATTGTGGAAGCAGGCTTGCACCCCGCACCCCTTTCATGGTTACCTCCCCCTTTGGAACTTTTTTCCAGAATCTCCCTGTGTAGACACCACAACAACACGTCTTTGGTCAGATGCAGGTCTTGATTCTGTCCGGGATGCCTTCAACCAGGGAATCTTTATTGAACTGCCTGACCTACCAGAACCCCTGAGAGGCAGGCCTTCTTGCTAGATAGAATATGCAGGCCTGCACCGCACTTTCAAGAAGAGGTTTCCAGACTTCCCCTCAATCCCTTCAGATAACCCGATATTATCGGAAGTCCTGAATGCCATGACTTTCAAGGGAAAAGTCTCTAGATTGTACACCATCCTCCAGAGTAAAGTAGCCACCCCCTTTGTTCAGCGCAGGGAATCCTGCGGTAGGGATCCGAGTGTTCAGATCACTGACCAACGCTGGGACCGCATGTGTGCCCGCACCCATGAAGTCTCATTCAATTCATGATTTAAACTGATTCAATTTAAGGTACTCCATAGATTCCACTAGACCCTGATCAGACTACACCGCATGTCGAAAGACATGCCCTAGATGCGAATCAGATTAGGCAAACTATATACACATGATATGGTCCTGTATGCGCCTCTTTATATTCTGGGTGGAGGTATGCAATATGGTATCCAAAATGTTGGACTGTGCTATTACCCCTTCCCCATTGACATGTCTGGGCTATCACCTGGGCCACCGATATCGAGGAGTGGCTAGACCGAGGAATATCTGGTCCCCTGTCTGCTTTTATATCTCTTCCTTGTCCGTTGATGCCGATGAAGATGCCTGCGGCCGGATCTCTGCAGCACCCAACTCCGCATAAACTATATGCCTTGATTGTCAACGTGTTGCAGAAAATCTCAGGCTACTGTACCCCGAATCACTGTTATACTGGTGTATGTAACCTCCCTCCGGCATATGTACTTGAAATGTATACTTACACTCTACATGTATTCCGCTTGTTTTCTCGGCTGTAATGTCAAGCTTTATAAATACGTTTAAAAAAAAAAGAAATTCATGTTCAATATTGTTGCCATTCGAAATCAACAATCTTGTCGAGTGTTTTTATTAATTATAGTCCTTAAAGTATAGCCTCAACAGAATTAGTCTCTGTGTAACTGAAAATCGATTTTGCCCGTGTATTGTATGTATTACCCCACAAACTTCTAACTTGCATCTGTCCTATTAAAAACCCAAACTGTAGACTCCTTGAGAGCAATCCCTTTTGTCTAGAATCTTATCTGTTATGTGCCTCTTTCCCTGTGCTTGAAACGAATTTACGATTTCGAAAGCTAAGCCCCTTTCCTTAGCTACCTGTCATTGCCAATCCTGTGTAAAACGAATTTCCATTTGCCGTGTGTATTTCTCTTTTGCATTTGCTTTCTGTCCAAAGGCGATTTCCTACCTTGTTTCCACGATGCCCTGGTGTGCTGATTAGTAGTTTCTAAGCTTCCTTATCTCCTCAAGTGTAGCAACACGAATTTCCTTTTATTCTGTTCCACCGCAGTTGTGAGTAGCCGTGCGAGTAATAAGCAAAATCCGAAAACGGGTTTTCATTCTCTTTTCCGACTTCCCATCTTGGGGTGGTGGGCTTTACTCCAATTTCTCCCTCTATCTTTACTCCTTGCCACTGCTTTCCAGCCAAAGAGAATTAAGTTGGCTGATGTTTGGGGTGACTATCGCTATCACATGCTTTAAAACATTTTTTCCTGTTTTGCCATTAAAGATCTGTGTGAACTGTTAGGATTTCTGAACCAATTGTTCTGTAGGAAACATTGCATTTGTGTTGCCACAAATTAGTGGCGGTTGTATTTTGAATATTTTAGCTTTTTCATTAAATCATAAATTAATAAATATCTTATTGATACACACCGGCCTGGTTCCTAGTGCATTGTGACACAGGGTGTTTGTGAAGGTTGGGTGCGAGACAGGTTGGGGCCTACTCACATAAAAGAACCCGTGGGTTATTAAAGATAAAAAGCGATTTTATTGTGCGCCACATTCATTGTCAGGGGAAGGAATCCCTGCCTGGAGTGTGTGTTATAAAACTGTGACAACCTAAACTGATGGCATTACCACTGCACTGATGTTGATCTGTGATTAAATATCAGCAATGGCAAGGCTTTCATAATAGGTGTATTCGGTTGACGTAGTGAAACACCTCAGTTGCCAAAATCCCCATGGGGCAGACACCTGTCCTGCATTTCATGGTGCCCTATTCATGGGCTTGCACATCTGTGATGCCCACCTTCTCACCAACTTTGCCATACAATACCGAAAAGGCTCAGAATTTACTCGTTTGCACATTTAACCAAAATTAAACATGAACTCTACACTTCTTGATTTAATGGTGCCAAATAGATTACATGTACTATAAAGCTATATGCAACAGAGCAAACGTCCTGAGATGTGTTATTCTGAGAGGTGTGTATCACGCTTGGATTGGGCTTCTCGTCCGTCTTTGGCATGCGACTTTGCATTCTTTATGTTTTTCTACTATGGCCTTATCGACCAAGAGAGGGGTCATTATCGTGTGATAATGACATGCCACCAAGTTATGGACCAAGACAAAGCCGAGGGCCATAAGTTAGGCAAGGGTCTTTATCCCAAGCGATAATGACCCCTACAGAATTCTGTAAGGCTATTAGCACATGGTTGTGGCAGCAATTCATGTTTTCGAGGGCAAATAGAAAATCTTACTTTAATAGTACTTAACGTGAAACTGGTAAATTAAATGTGTCTTTGTTTTGTAATATGTTGTCGTTGTCATGCTAAAGTAAATGGTTTCTCTTTAAGAAAGTGTTTCCCATTGTTTAGCCTTCCCTTTATCGTGTGTTAAATAGCATGTTGCAACAAGAAAAAAAGACATTCCCAGAGAGGAAGTCTCTTTTTGAAATAAATCCTGCCTGGAAATTGCATGCTTGTTTCCTGTCTGCTTTTGAAGAGAGAATGTTCAGAAAGAAGTCAATATCAGTAGTTATTGATGAACTCAAAACATTCTGATTGGCTGAGACTAGGCCAATAACGATCTCTATGTTCTAATAGCATATCATTTTAGCTGCAGAAAGAAAGGTGGTACAAACTGTACTTAAAACATTATGCCCTTGGGGTGTAGGGTTAATTGATACACTGGAACCTTTGACCAAGACTTTGCACCGCCTGTATTTGGAATGTGGCCTTAATAAAGTAAAACAACATGCTGACATATGGACAGTGATGCTGAAGTGAGGCCATTTTGAAATATGTATTTTGCGAGAAAGGGTTTGGCGCTGCGTTAGCCCAGTTGTAAAATCAAGAAAAATCCAAGTTTTGATACCTATTATTGGACTTACAAAATATTGTTAATAATAATAGTAATATGTATTAATATTTAGACACTATATGGATTAGCTAATGCATACGGGAAAGAAGTGTGGGGAACACAATGATTCCAGGATTTGGATTGAAGCTGGCCTGGTTAAGATCTGTGACAGGCGTACCAACCTCGATCCTGGTGGCAACCCTCTATTGGAAACTAGCAAGACCATCATTCTCTTCCAATGTGGCATTTGCTCCTGTTCTCTTCTGCCTTGAAAAAAAACCAGCAGACTCAGAAACGTCTTTCTCAGGAATGGTGCTATAGGTTAGCTTGATACCAAGAACATCAGATATGACCAATCTAATCCTGAAGAAAGGAAGGAATTAAAAAAGCAGCTTCTGGAAGAAACAGCAAGATGAAATCTCATTAAAAGGAAACCAAACCTTGGAATCATCGTGGGGACAGCAAAAATACTCGTAAGAATTTACAATGACAGCCATCATTTGAGCACGACCCAAAATGTGGTATGATACGCTCGTTAAAAAAAAGCTTGACTCGAATATTGTACTAAAAACGTGGTTGTGTTGTACTCTATAAGAATTTGAGCCACTGTTATACATGCGGCCAGCATTTTACCTTTTTCTTGCCAAGTACCACACTGCCAGCATGTTTCGCACATGTTCGCATATATGTCTGGTTTGAAACAGGTATTTGGTGGCTACCTGGAACTTGCCTGCACCGTGCCGGCACATGAACACATCGCAAAGGGTCACTAGCAACCGGCCTTCAATGCAATTTGGAATCTAAATTGGTTCAATGCCAAACTGCACAGGTTTTTGTGGATGGTGAACTCGGGCAGTCAAAAGGCATGAAAAGCTCCTTGTTCTGTTAGAAGACTCAAGCCCATACCTTCCAGCCATTACTGATCCCAGTTCCTACTTCGAGTACTGGCAGGAAGGGAGAGGCAACACATAACAGACATAATAGCAGGGGACATTACTGTGGCTGGTATAGACTGAGGATCATAGAGAGTTGTTGGGGGTGCAGAGCGGGCTGCTGAGGGCTACTGTGCAGTAGATGGATTCTCAAACTGCACACAGGGGTTTACTGAAAACCAAAAGAGGCCCTGGAAATAATTGTTAAAGTACCCCATGCTACATATTTTGAGCAAACCCAACCCCTTTCCTATAAGTACTTTTTGGAAACAGATAACCACACTTAAGAGGCGCATGATGAAGAGGCACACTGGGAAATCTCCAGAGTTCCTTGGAGGCCAGTCCACACTTGGCTGTGTTTACCCCTGAGCCAGGCCTGGCTCTCGCAGGAGGGCCTTGGGGGGCTACGCCCCCCAAGGCCACTCCCTGGGGGATTTGGGATTTGGGGGGGGGGCATTTCCAGTGGAGGAAATGGAAAATAATTGGTGGGGGCTCCCACAAGGGCCGGGTGGGGACAGGGGTTGGGGGGGGGTGGAGCCCTAGGAGGCAGGGTTTAGGGGGGCAGAGCTAACAGTTGACCTCCGATCAAAGGAAAATGCCGAAATAATAGTTTTAAACAGCGCTATTTCTTTCATGCTGCTTCTTTTCCAAACTATATATCAATTCCACTTTAACCCACTTCCATGGCACTGATGGTGAGTTACTTCACTATGCGGTTAATAGTTTTGACCAGTGTTGCTGAGTAAATATTCTTTAAAATGCACAGTTTGCATCCCATTTTATATAAAAGAAAACTCCCCCTTGGGTACTATTCAAACAGGGTGATTTCTGTTGTCATAAGCAACTTTTTCTTTTACTTGAACCAAACCGGGCACAGCTCCTGCAGCTCCCCTCTGAAAGCAGTTGGGTGGCTGCATCATGTGTGATGATAGTTTCAATGTTAATAAGGGTATTCGTTTATTCATGCAATGTTGTCGGATACCTGCATATTTATTTATGCAATGTTTGTCGGATACAGGTATCCGACAAACATTACATAAATAAATAATCCAGGTCCATGTATCCAACAAACATTGCATAAATAAATAAACCGGGTTGTGGCTGAGGAGTGTAACTCCCTCTTGTGACCCCTTGCACAGGGTCACTAGAGGAAGTAAAAGTTTGCTCCTGGGCGCTTCTTTTTTTTTTTTCACCCATCGCTGACTCTGGCCAGATCCCGAGATCCGGCTAAACATTTGGTGCCGGATCTCGGATCCGGCAAGAGCCAGCTCAATCGCCAGCGCTGGGCATTTCACTCTAAATGTTCAGCAGTAACCTCTGAGAGATTAGCATTCTGAGAGGCTGCACTGCAGGAAGCCCGGCCAGGATTTGTTTGCTTGCTCTGGACAATGATCTATGCCTCACAGACATGAAAGCACAAACGACCAGGGAGATGAAGAGCCATTCACACCTCTAAGTGAGGTAGCAAACTTACTCAAGCATATTCAAGCACACTTACTTAAGCAGGCCTACAACTATTTTCTCAAACCTAAAATCACAAAGTTGGTTTCTGTCATTTAAAGCATGTTTTCTTTTGTTGTGGGAATATAGCATTTTTTCACATCATGCTTAATCAAATGTTTAACAATATCAAACAGTGAATGACACATGATGTTGCTTCACACAGATGTCTGTAGAAGGTGCATCAATCGACTGGGTCCCCTACAAATTCAATTGAAAATATATATTCTGCTGCAATAACAACTTAAGTATAAGTGAAAAAATAAGGTTGGTAGTAACAAAAATGTAATTCTGGAGTGGAGAAGAGTAAAATCAAAAAGTGAAAAAAACCAGGGGGGTCCTGGGAGTCCCTCTGCCGGACATTAGTCCCGGTTATGATAGATTTACCCAGAGTCTTTAGCTCACTATCTTTCACAGAGGAGAAATATCTAAAACATATCAGTCTTTGTCCTGCCTTAGGTCAGTCCAGCACCGAAATGCTAAGCAATTCTCCTCTGAACAAGAGTACCAACAGCAGCCCCAGACACGTGTTTCAGTCTGGCTGGACCTCATCAGTAGGGTGGAGCTGTGCCACTCTAAGAATAGTGAGCAAGGGGTCCACGTCTGGATTCCCCTAGTAACTTAGGGTGAGACCCAAGGTTACTTAATATACAAAAAACAAGGGGGGTCCTGGGAGTCCCTCTGCCGGACATTAGTCCCGGTTATGATAGATTTACCCAAAGTCTTTAGCTCACTATCTTTCACAGAGGAGAAATATCTAAAACATATCAGTCTTTGAGGACAAGGGCAGTCCAGCACTGAAATGCTAAGCAATTCTCCTCTGAACAAGAGTACCAACAGCAACCCTAGACGTGGACCCCTTGCTCACTATTCTTAGAGGGGCACAGCTCCACCCTACTGATGAGGTCCAACCAGACCGAAACACGGGCCTGGGGTTGCTGTTGGTACTCTTATCAGATTTATTTTAAATACTCATTAACTTTTATGCTGGAGTTTGTAGGCTATCATTCAGGATGGGGAAAATAAAGCCACAATCATAGTGGATCATTTTCCAAGTCAAGCGAAGTGGAAAATGTTGCACTAAAAGCATTTATCACCACTTTTTGTGCACTGCTGGAATTTGGATGGTGTGGCAGGCGAAGTTGGAGAGCAGATTGGACTTAACAAATTTGCCTGCTCTTAAAGCTACCCCTGCCGAATCCAATTGGTTTTCCACCAGCGTGTATTTTTATGTTGATGCAAAACCAATGGATTCCTATGGAATCCGCCTCACTTTTTCACAATGGTAAAAGCAGGCAGATTCCAAAAGAAAACATTGTGGATGGCTCCCACAATCGTTAATTGTGGGAGGTATTTACACTTTTGCAGACACATAGTGGAAAAGTGAAGATCGAAGGTGATATTTACCAGTGTTTTATGTTTTACTTTACCAGTACTTGGTGGAAACAATTACAACTGCATGGAGATGTCCTTTTCTAAAAAACTGCAAACAGGAGTTGTGCAATTTAGGATTGAAAACAAAATGACTCCCTTACTCTTTTTCATCAACACGTTTCTACAATGATAACCTTGTCAGGTTTATTTATCATGTGACTTTGTAAAGCAATTGTATAAAATTGAGTATTATTTTAAGTATTCAAAACCAAACTTCAGCACATATTTGTACCAACTTGAGCTTGGAGGATGCATGGTCAAACATCTAAATTTCAAGCAAGTTTCAAATTCTGGCTTTCCCGCTTAACCAAAGTGTTTGATCCTGTGCAATAATGTAATCATTCAGTTCACAGTATAAGCTATTTCAAAAATGCCTCACTTGCGGTTTAATAGATGAGCAGCGCATGTGTCAGGACCTGCCAAGAACACACACGCACCATTCTTTGAAAATATCAGGCCACATATATTGAACAAAATTGTGAAATTGAATAGCAAATCAAAGTAAACACATCAAATTAAAAGCTGTCATGGACAATTGCATATTTTCTAACCAGCATGTAAACAGTATGTACTAGACATTGATGTACAGGGGCATTGCAGGTGAGGAAGCGCCTCTCTTCCCTGCCAAGCGCCACCGGCAGCGATACCAGAAATCTGGAAACCCCTCAACCTGCACTGTCTGCCTATTGATCCCACTCCCCACAACCCTAGCTCTCTCTGCTACATGCTACCACTTCCTCGTGCACTCAACTCAATTAAAGTGTTGTTCAAAAATGGAACAAAAAAATAAAATGTTTTGCTTCAAAATGTCATTTTGTAAGAAAAAAGATGTCCTATTCCTTGCTTCAGTATTCTGGGGAGGGGGTACTGTCTTTTACAACTAGATGGTGGGACAAGAAGCACCTCCTTCTGGGCCTGCTGGGAGAAGCCACGGTGTTTAGGATGGCATTGTTGGGCGCGCACCGTATGAGATGGAACAAAGACTGGGGACCTCGCTGCTCAGTCCTCGCAGAGGAGGAGGAAGCATCACCCTTGATTCTCCCCAGCCAGGCCAAGAAAGACATGGGGGCTCATTACGAGTCCGGCGATAACCGTGTTGTGACTACCGGCAGGTTGCCGCTGGACCCTTAGTGATTAACTGGCACCAGACTTGCCGGAAACACTGGGGTATTACAACCCTGGTATTCCGGAAAGTTCGGCACCGGTAAATTGTAAGTCCCCATGGCCGCTGTGACCGACAGGGCAGACCCTGCCGGACACATCGTCCATGGTAGGCAGACCGTCACGGAAGCACCGGCACTGGTAACAAGAGTGCCGGTGCTTACGTGGTCCCCATTCCCAAGGAGTCCTATGGGACTATGGGTCTCCATGGGAATGAGGACTAACAATTTACCGACGCTTGACTTTCCGGAATGCCGGGGTTGTAATACCCCAGTGTTTCCGGCAAGTATGGTGCCAGTAAATCACAAAGGGTCCGGCGGCAACCTCAGGTAACGCCAAAACAGCAAACCATGTCCGCCGGTCCAATGTACTGCAGTCCATGAACGTGCTCTGAAGGGCAATCTGGATCACTGCTGCATAGAATTCCTTCCAACGTTTCTGACCTTTCCACAATTCGCCTCTATTGGAAAAAACCTCTTCCCAGTCCTGTCGCACTTGACGGGAACGTGATTGAAAACTTCCTACGCAGCTCACCAGCAACAGGATACCAACGCATCTGCGTTCCACACTATGTCAGCGTTCCAGTCGCACACACTGGAACGTCAGCCAAGAGTGCACCCACGTCATCACTTTGCACGTCGGCACCGCAGGGTTAATGTCTCTGCTACAACACTCGCAGCTGCAACCCCAATGTAATCCTTGGTGCCACTTGGCCCACAAACCAGTGTCCTCCAAGACAACAGCCACCTGCGACCCCCTACCAACACAGGGACCCTGGTCACACGCCATGTCAGCACAGACAACACTCCTGTGTGCTGTCTCCTCCGCCGGATGCCTTCCGGCCACTGGCCAACTCCCGGCCAGGAAAAGTTCAGCTTGCCCTTCTTCTGCACCGCCTCACCAAACCAGTCCTCAGTTCCTCCAACGGCCAGCTCAGAGCAACTTGACGCTCTTCTGCGTGCCTTGCTGGACCAGTCCTCAGCTCCTCCCGCGACCAGCTCAGGGCACACGCTGCTGCACTACCTCTGCTCTCCTCCACCCGGATCCTCAGTGTGCTGCTCCGGACACAGCACAAAGACCAAAACTGTTCCCCTTCAGCACCGCCAGGCGTGCTGAGACTAGGAGACTCAGTACCCTGATCCGGGATTAACCCTTTGCTGGCACCAACGACGTGGGACGTGAACACACGGAAGGCGGTGTCCTGGTTCATAAGCTGCCCCCTGCACGACAGGATCCCATCTTGGTCACCAGTGAAATGATGCAGCACCATACACCAACACACCTGAGCCAGCAGGTAAGTTATAGTGGGTTTATTAAGTAAGATACTTCACAGAGACACCGGCACGTCCCTTAACGCCAGCAATCACCTTCCAACTGTCCCACATGGAACACCAGTTCAGATAACAACAATGACATCCCATAGGGACCTCATAGCACACGTGCACACCACATTCAGAGAGCCAATGATGTCACCCACAAGCCAGACTTACATTACAACAGTGGGATTGGAGGTAAATGGGAATGGTGGTCAGGGGGACCTGACCTAATGGAGGGTGATTGGGTGTGCAAGGTGAAGGAGAAATGGATATAATAGAAACGGGAGGAGCAGATGACAAGGGAAGATAGGTAGACTGATATTGCAACACTATTGTCCTAGTTTCTCTTTTGTTCTGTGCTGTTTTTATAGCGCGGTGCAAATTTATTTTTGTCCAGATCTGGGAAGACATTTTCTTCTAGATCACAGATCTGGGAAATCTGGATTAAAGCCAGCACTTTGTTTATGGTACTCAAACGCCCACAGAGAATAGAAATTGGGCCCTCCTGATCACAAACCTGGCCCACCCAGATGAACATTCCTGGAGCCGGGCCTGCTCTGAGCCACCTTCTTGTAGCATCTGCAGCAATCGCATCTGAACTTGTATGACCCAGGCACCGTTGAGGAAAGTGCCAGAAAAACTGCTACAATCACGATGAGGAGCAACCACCAAAATTCAGTTCTTACTCATTGCTTGTCATCATCATGGGTTCTGCAGAGCCATCTAAACAAACCCACAAAATGACCTTCATTGAGCCTATTTGGTTATCCTGTACCAATCACGATAGCTCGACCTCACGAGGAGTGGGTATCGACTTCAACTACTAACCGGAATCAGAGAAGGCCACTGTCCACACAAATCATCAGTTTATTTGCTGAATTGTTTTTTTTTTTCTAAATAAAAAGTATCAAAATGTGCAAATACTTCTATACAATAATGTACACAAGCATGAACATTTTGTTTTAACTTGGCCCAAAAAGATTAAACTCCAGTAAAAGAGTTGTTTTGATGGAGAGACACTTGATTCTTTGTCATACACGATTTAAACAATACTTGTGAATTTGTAGATTTTGCTCAGAAGTTGTACATAGCAATTTTGAATGTGTGAGTGATGTAAGGCTCCCTTTGGAGGACTGTTCAAAGACTTCACCAGTTCAGGGAGGCACTTAAGACCCTGCTCCTTGTGGAACACCTAGATGTCCCTTAGGGCCCCCTACTCTTAGGTATATACCATTCATGCAGTATGGGATAACTAAGCTACTACAACCTGTAACGCCCACTTCCACGTACCTGTTAACCCTGACATACTTGTATAGTGCTCTGTTGCTTCCTAGATAGATAATGGGCCTCATTACGGGTCAGGCAGTAACCCTGCTGGTGCTACTGGCGGGTTGCTGCCGGACCCGCAATATTTTACTCGCGCCTGACTTCCCAGTGCCACTGGCTGTTTACGAGTCCGGATGCCCGGTAGTCAGGCGCCGGTAAATTATAAGTCCCTGACTCTATGGGCGTGGGGACACGGAAGCTTCCGTGGCGGGTCTGCCTACCCTGGCTGCTGTGCCCTGCAGGGTCAGACCTCTCGGCAGAGCGGCCACGGCAGGCAGACTCGGAGTTTGACGATCTGGAATCAAGGGTGCCAGTGAACATACCGGCACCCTTGTTTCTGGACCGGCAAAAGTCTAATGAGCCCCACTGACAGAAAAGAACACATGAACATGAAAGGGAAGAAGGGCAAGAGGGGATTATAAAACAGTAACAGAAGTCAATGGACCTACTCGCGAAGCAGGGCCCAAAAGGGGATGTGAGAGAGAAATAGAGAAAGAAAGACGACCTACAAGGAATGACGAGGATTGCTGGGTATGTGAAGGCTCTCGGGTACCCACAGAATGTGGATAATAGGGGATTTACACATCAGTTTAATTCGTGGTCAGGGACCCCAGCGTGGCTCATTTTCTTGCTTAAATAGAGGTGCCTACTATGTGTTGTGGCAGAACAGTGCGAGTGTAGTTGCATTATCACATGTATTAAAAGATTGTGAAACATGTTGCAATGGGCTTCTATTGTCATTAGCACAAATTACTTCTTGTTTCTACCCCACATACACTTCAATTCATCTGCAACAACCCTTTGAAACAGAGTAAATGCTGCATGAAGTGCTATGTAAGCAACCAAACATTCAAAAGTACTCATCTCCCAAGAGATATGCTAGGACAGCAAGACCTAATTCATGGAACTTTTAGCACAGTATTCTTTGCACCAACAATTTAGCTACGCAAAAATACACTGTGAATCAGGGTGTTTGTTGAAAGTGCAAAGTCACTTTGCACCATGCTAAAAGTTCCATTAGTTAGGCCCTAAGGAACAAGGAACCGCAAGGATGTACGAGGGAAATTGAGCAACCACTGAGTGTGGGCGGCCTCATGTCATCAAGTAGGTGCATACAGCAAGAATATGAAGTGCAGCCCTCACTTTGGGTCAACAGTGGGGAATCTGGAACAAATGCTGCTCAGCATGAGGGAACAGCACAATTTCAAAAACGTGGAGACGGCGGAGCTTTGTGCCTTCAATTCCACTGAGATAGCAATTGGAATCTGAAACTCATACAAACAAAACAAAAAAAGTATTTCATAAAAACAACGGCGGAGGAGGAATAAAACATGGCCTCTTACGAAGTTTCTGGCGGTCCGGCTCAACTCACTGCAGGTCGGCGCACTGTCGGGTGCATGCTCTAGAGTGACGCATACCAAGGATTCTGAAGTATGCCACCTGCTGAGTAAGGCCGGAGTAGTCTTAGAGGTGACATGACGGAACACAGGGACAGGCCCGGCCTATTTTTCCTGACCATCTAATAACTTCAAAATATGTCCGCTCTGTCAACAGACCTCCCGCGCAGGCCCCAATGGAGAAACATGCGCGTGCTGCGTCAAGCGGCGAACGGCCGCCGTAAGTCTCTGCCAAGTCACTCTACCTGACAGTATTTACTCTCCAATGAGGAAGCGTCGCCCCATGGGCAACCATTGTCTGACTCCTTGTCAGACAAAACAACCTGCCCCCTCCTGACCGACTTTCAAATTTCACGTACACATACAGACAAAGCGGCGTGCAATTACGCCCCAGAGTAAGATCATTCTCTGGTAGACGGCCAGTCGTGTGCAACAACAACAACTTTTATTTTTAGTTCAACTAATGCAGCAAATTAAGATCCCGCCCGCGAAAGCTTCTTCGGATAGTGGAATAAACAGGATGT
Source organism: Ambystoma mexicanum (assembly GCF_040938575.1). Lineage (NCBI taxonomy): Eukaryota > Metazoa > Chordata > Amphibia > Caudata > Ambystomatidae > Ambystoma > Ambystoma mexicanum. The sequence goes on from NC_090934.1 coordinate 881,544,056, forward strand.
AAAAGCAGTCTTTGGTGACAAAAGAAGGATTGCTGTCCATATGGATCGACTGGGTGAGGGGGAAAGTAAGAAAATACACCTCCCAGACTGCCATTCTGCCATTAATTAGAAAAGTGTGAGCATGTCTTTAGCCCCCCTGATATGCCAAGGGGCGTAGAGTCAGCAAGGGCCAGGCTAGAAGAATCTTATAGACCTCGGAAGCTACCTCTCTTCCTCTTAATCCAGGTTGGCTGTGAGAGCCCCTGACGGAAGCCTCTGACCTCCACCTTAACCCCCCCCCAATCAATGCCATACATGGCAGCAACATTAAACACATTTTCATACCTGTGCAGGGTGCTGTGATGAATCCCAGGAGTTATTCACCTCTCTCCAAGCCACCTCCTTTGGCACTGTGGCGGTGAGCCCTTTATGCTTAAAGGAATAAATAGTGTGCTCAAACATTTTATTGTCCCTAGCGTTGGGGCATGTGCCCGTGCGGCACTAATTCATATCCCCCGCCCCCTGAAGCTGACATCACTAGACGCGTACAGCCCATTTCACAATGCAAATGCACGTCTCGTGTCAACATTCTCTGTGCGCCAGCTAATGACGCGTCTCCACGTAAATGGCAGGACCCCTCTTTCCTCAATAAGTATAAACAGACCGGGAGGTGTGGATTGGCGGCCATGCGAGCATGAGCAAGTCTCTGATGGCTCCCATTCGATCCGGCCAATGATCCTGAAAAAAGGCCAAAATTAGGAGAGAAGAGACGGAAAAAACGAAAGTGGGGACATCTGAAGGTCCGGAGCACACGCAGGCGAAAGCCCGAGCGAAATTGTAGGACAGCAAGGCTAAAACGGGGACTGTGAGCAACGCAAAATGGCGGCCATGACCCGTTGAAAGTCTGCCCGCACCCCGAAAGACGACGAATTGTTGGCAGCGGGAAGTGACCAGGCGTAGGAGAGCAGACAGCCTGCAGGGTGTGAGAAAGCCCAGCAGACACCAGCTGACCACCCGGCAGGAGACTGGGAGAAGCGCCGGGTCGGCCCGCCCCACTGCGGGCGAGGACGAGCGCCGGGACACCGCGGGCCGGCGGTCACAACGGAGAAGCCCCACAGGAACATGCCTGGGCAGCGGCAAGGGAGCCCTGCGAGGTCGGTGAATGCGACCCTCCCCCAGCCCCAGCAGTGAGAGGCATACGTGGGAGAACATAACCCACCCGAATAGATCTCAAGCCTACAACAGAGACTAGCAAGATGGGGAAGAAGGAGGAGACCCTCGAACAAATAAAAAAAAACCCAGGGAGGGGAGGAGACCCCCGGCCCACACACACGAGATCGCAACACAGCTGGGGAGGACGGCCTCTCGAGCCACGAATTCCCCCTCAGCACGGCAGAATCATCAGTGATAGGCCCACAAATAGGCCTCCACGGCTGAGATGGGAGAAAACAAAGTTCCCACGGACTACTGTTGAATTGCAGAGTCAGAGCTGCTGGGCAACAGCAAGGAAGAGCGGGGGGGAAGCCACCCGATGAAGAACAGGGCATACAAGGAGACCTAGCCTGATGGAGTCCATGAGCACTCACCGCTAAGAGAGTGCAAGAACTCTGCAAATACATGACCATAAAAAACACCAACAATAAAGTGCTCAAAAGCGGCAGCGCTGAAGGGGACTGAGGGTGACAGGGTTAAAACCGGAATAACATACAAGAGGGAGAGTGCACGCAGGCCTCGGAAGGGCGGCGATTCGGAGGGCACACCGCTCGCAATACAGCCCGGCACAGGACAACGGAAGGCAACATGCCCGACAAACAGAAAGGCGGCAGAGGGAGACAAACGAGCATGGAGACATTTGCCCATAAGAATGATGATCCGCAACCTGGGACGACAGGGCTGGACGCAGCCACGCCAAACGCCACACAGAGAGCGATCAGACAGGTGGAAGGCGGTTACCAGACATTTAATCGAAAAAAATTGGTCGACTGGACAAATGGTCGAACCAATTTCGTCGAAAACCAAATGGTCGAATGTTTTTTTTTTAACCTTTTATTTATTTTTTTTACGGGGGGGGTTCCCCCTCACTACCCTTTTTTTCTAAAAAACCTTTTTTTCCCTAAACTACAACCTTAAAAATAAATATATAAATACATTTTTAAAAAACGACCATTTGGTTTTCGACGAAATTACGTTGACCAAATGTCCTGTCGACCAATTGTTGTCGATGAAATGTCCGGACACCGTGGAAGGCAGTATCCTGGAGGCCATAGAGGCGTTGAAGGCATCAATAGAGGGTAAACTGGATGCAGTGATTGTGGACGTTGGGCTCCTTAGACAGGACACAAGGAACCTAGCGGAGAGAGTGACGACGGTTGAACAACAAGTGCAGAGCAACTCAGCGAATGTGACCACTTCCCAATCACAAATGACAGAGGCGCTGGAACGGATCAGGGCACTGGAACGCAGGGCCGAAGACGCGGAGGGCAGAGCCACGTACGCATTGTGGGACTGCTGGAGGGGGAGGAAGGCAGGGACCCCACGAACTATATAGAGAACCTACTGCTCCAAGAGGTAGGCGCAGGGACCCTGTCACAGGGTTGCGTAGTGGAGAGGGCACACAGAGCACTAACCAGGAAACCCCGCCCGGGAGCGCCACCAAGACCCATGATTGCGAAGATCATGAATTTTAAAGATAGGGAAAAAATCTTGACAGTCTCAAGGGAAGGTGGGGTGATAACCCGAAATGGAGCCAGGGTAACCATCTACCCAAACTATACTGCGCTTGTGCAAAAACAACGGGCCCAGTTCTGGCTGACCAAAGAGCGCCTCTGGGCGGCAGGGGTGAAATTCATGCTGCTATACCCGTCCAAGCTCAAAGTGTTGCACAACGGGAGGACACAGATCTTTGAGACCACAGCAGACGCACAAGAGTGGATGGACCAACAAGGGATCCCACAACCAAGAGAGGGGGATGAGAGGAACAGAGAGGGGCCCCGGCGGGACAGGGAGTGAGAGTAAGGACCAAACACTCGCCCCAGAGGCGTAAACAAAGTTCGGGTAAAGGAGAGCCTCGAGCAGGCCGCCGGATGCGATGACACCTTGCCGAAATGAGAAACCAAGGACGCACCCTACGGAAAGCAGAAAATGCAGATAATCAGCAGATCAAGAATTTAAAGGCCTAAACAAGTGGTTTAAAACGGGAGTTCAAGACTTCCGGAAATGGACCGCCAAGACCCACAGTAGAGACCCCAAGTAGAGACAATGTTTGCAGTGTCAGTTTTAAGACACTACGCCGTGACAAGTGCGCCCGCGGAAAGGAGGGCAGCACCTGGAAGGCGGCAGAGCCCAAGCAGGGGGGGCTGGACATTTGTTTATAGTAGTTAAGGTTGTGTGGTTAAGTTTGCAAGGAAAAGGCACGAGAGGAAGAAGGCACAATATACGATGAGGACACGGCAAAGACAAGAAAGGGGAGTGTGCGAGGCCACGCCCAGGCGTGGGAAATCAACAAGGAGCACAGAGAAAAGAGGCCAGTATGGAACAGAAGCTTGCAATGGAAGGGTTAGCTGACACCGGGAAAGACAAGGGAGAAGGCGGACAAGCAGACCATCAGAGGCACAACAGAAGGAAGGCGGAGGTCTTGCCCCCGAAGTCAGTACGCCAGAAGGAAATAGAAGCGAATAGGCCCATGTGAATGAACAGGCCACTGAAGCCAGTCAACATAGGGGCTGAGATTAACTAAATGTGGTCACATGGACGTCAGAGGGCTGAATGCCTACGTCAAAAGGCTAAGGGTCTACGCCTGGCTAAACAAAGCAAAAGCCCACATTGCAATGCTACAGGAGACACACTTGACGGCTGAAAAGCAAGCCAATGTGGCCAAGAAGTGGGGAGGCCAGATGTATAGCTCAACATATTCAAACTATGCAAGGGGGGTGGCGATCTGGATTGCCCTGGGCGCCCCATTTCAACTCATCAATCAGGAGAAGGATGCCGAGGGCAGAGTCTTGATTGTCCATGGAATGCTGGAGAACCGAGAAGTGTGCCTGGTGAACACCGACACCCCCAATCACGATGAAATAAACTGAAGAAGACGTCTGGAGAAAGGTATATGGGAGCGAAAGCGGTTACACACATTATTGTGCACCACACGGGACGTTCACTCGGATAGATTACCTTTTCACGGGCAAGGAGACACTGGGTGAATTCACCGAGGCACACATACATGCGTGAACCCTGTCCGACCACGCCCCGCTATGAGTGGCATGGGCACACACATACAGGAGAGCCCCCATACCCAAATGGAAATTGAGGGCGGAAGCACTGTTAGATGGGGAATTTCAGGAGCATATTCAGAACACGATAGATGACTATATCGAGCACAACACAGGTAGCGTGGACAGCACAGGAATGACATGGGAGGCCTTCAAGGTAGTGGTCAGGGGTGTGGCAATGGGGAAGACGGGTGGCCTTAGACGGGAAATCCTGGTGGGACTGGAGGGGCTAGAAAGGAAGATTGAAAGGGCTGAAGTGCAGGCGGGGGAGAAAGGAGGAGAACAGGGAGACCTTACCGCCATAAGATAACAGTGTATGGCAGCTTGGGAGAGGCGGGGGTGGCTAGATTATGGGAAGTATATACAGAAATCGCAAGTAGAAGTAGGCAAGCCCGGTAGGCTCCTGGCCTGGTTAACTAAACAGGAGACCAAGCGGGAACCGATAAACGCAATTCAAAACTGCCAGGGGGAGGTGATAAGTGTTACGCTCACCTGGTATCCACAGGGACGCCACCCAGCCGAGTTACTCGCTGGTATGCTTCTCAGCTTTGCCCTGATGTGGTCTGCGGGGAAGGTTCTGCCTTGTGGTAGAATTAGGCGTGCTCTCCGTCCTGCCTTCTTTAAAGGGGCGCGTTGTCTTTCATGGGCGAGTGCGGGCCAGTTACTTCACTGACGCTGGCCCGTTTGATATTGTTCAGGTAGGTATTATTGATGTTCTTTAGTTTTGTTGCTATCCTGCATGCCTTTCTTTGTTTAAAATGTCTCTTTTTTCACCCTTAGGTATGCGGAGCTTCAGCGCGGCGAACTGGCTTGGTTGAGCCCCGCTGGTAAATGATGACGCATTAAGAGCGCTATGACGCGGTAAGTAAGCCCTATGTGCAGCGCTGCAAAGTCTTGCCTTTGCTAGCCTGTGTTTTCCTTCCTCGTAGGTCGCGGTGTTCTTCAGCGCGAGTGGACGGTCCGGAGTGGTGCCAGCCGAGAGGCGACCAGCCAGGTTAGCCTTTTCACCAGTTCGTAATTTGTAAATGTCTCTACTACTTTCTTTAATGTTGCCTCTATCTTCCTCTTTCAGGTCGTTCTGTCCGGGAGGCGTGCAGATTCGAGGAAGCTGTTCTCAGTAGCTGCGAGTGTTTAAAGATGAGGACTGCAGGTAAGATGCTGCTGCTAATGATGTTCCTTTTGTCTCCTTGCAGGTTCTGCTTCTCCGAGGTTCGAGGGAATAGCTGGACACGGTGAGCGTCACGCTGCAAGCTGCAAAGTAACGCGAAGCATGTTGTCTTGCTCGGGTGTGGTTTAAATAGCCCCAACAAAACAGTCAAGGTAAAGTAGTCCCTAGGCTACCACACCCAAAACACTAGTCCGCATAGCTTGGTTCTTAGGAACCAAGCTATGTGGATGCCTCCATGTTGGCTGACAATACAATAAAGTAGTTCCCAAGCACATTGTTTTTCATGGTGTATGAGCCTGGCGCCATAGGCGCCAGGACTGGCCCCATGAAGGCTTTTGAAGAGGATGCCAGGCTCTAGAGGCCCGAGTCCTGACTCCACCTGGCCAATGGGTTTGCCAGAGGGGGTTTTGGGCGAGGGTCGTGACAGCACTCCCCCCTAAGGCCCCTCCCATGGTGTTCCTTCTGTCTGGCCCAGGTTTGGTTGGGAAGTTCGGATGGAATTTCCTGATTAGACGTGGTGCGTGGATATTCTCACTGGGCTCCCAGGATCTATCTTGTGGTCCAAATCCTTTCCAATCGACGAGATAATATAGCTTGGTCCTAGAATATTTAGAGTCCAAGATATCTTTGACTTCGAATTCTGGTTTTCCGTCAACAAGTATGGGCTTAGGTGGTGTCCCAATCCGTGTGCCGGGTTGCATTGGTTTCAGGAGGGACACATGGAATACCGGGTGGATGTGTAGATTAGGTGGTAAATCCAGTTTCACGGCTGCTGGGTTGATAATTGCCTTAATGGTATAGGGTCCTAAGAATCTGGGATGAAAGGTCCGGGTTCCCTTGATGGGTACGAATTTAGCGGCTAACCAAACTTTGTCTCCTACTTTATAATCAGGGGACTTTTTCCGGTGTTGGTCGGCGAATCTCTTTTGTTTTTCCTTGGCATGAATAAGGTGTTCCTTTTCCCTTTTGAAAGCCTGAGTAATGGTTGTGTGTAGAGCCTTTACCGCTGGCATTTCCAAGCTGGCTGGAAGGTCTAGTTCAGAGGTACGTGGATGTCTACCATAAAGGTTATAGAAGGGCAAAGAATTGTTATATGCATATTCGGCTATCCATAGCAAGTCTTTCCAATTCCCTTGGTCGTGGTGCAGCATGCACCGCAGATATTGCTCGAGTGTCTGATTGGTTCTCTCGGTTTGGCCGTCCGTTTGGGGATGGTGACTGGTAGATAGCCGAACATCGATCTGCGCCATTGTACAACATTTTTTCCAGAAGTTTGAAACAAACTGGCTTGCTCGATCAGAGACCAGAACCGAAGGGAAGCCATGTAGCTTAACCACGCCCTCCAGGAATACTTTTGCTAAAGTGGCTGCATCTGGAAGGCCTTTGAGAGGAATAAAATGGGCCATCTTCGAGAATAAGTCCACAACTACAAGGATGGTGTTGAACCCTTGGCTTGGAGGTAGATCAGTGATGAAGTCAAGGGAAAGAGGGTGCCATGGAACTGGAGGAATGTCCAATGGTTGTAGGAGACCAGATGGTTTTTGTTTCTGTGATTTATTTTGTGCGCAGACACCGCAGGACTGAATATACTGAATGATGTCCTTACGCCAGGTAGGCCACCAAAAGTTCTCTTTCACCTTAGCTAGGGTTTTGGCGATCCCAGGATGCCCTTCGATCAGTGAATCGTGATAGTTTGAAATAAAATGCTGTTGTAATTCCTTCTTGGGTACATATAGGCGATCCCTAAAAAAGGGTAGATGGTCCTTAATGGTATATTATTCTCCTTGAGTTTGCCATGCGAGGTAGGCATCAGGATTCATTGTCCGTTGGATTTCTTTTCGTAGTTCTGCTTGTGTTAAGGCTGTCGTGATACCCAAGAGTTTGTCTTCAGGTATAATAGGTACTGGGTCTGGAGTTGTATATACTATTTCATCTATGCCCATGCGAGATAAGGCATCCGCCTTTCCGTTTCTGACTCCTGGTCGAAATGTGATTACATAATCATATTCGGCGAAGAAAAGGGCCGACCGTAATTGGCGTGAGGACTGGGCCTTTTGCTGTTTTGAGATATTGCAGGTTCTGGTGGTCTGTGATGACTGTAATGGTGTGTCTGGCCCCCAGAAGGTAGTGCCTCCAGGCTTTGAAGGTGGATTTGATAGCCAGGAGTTCCTTTTCCGTGATGGCATAATTAATCTCTGGAGGTGAGAACTTTTTCAACCAGAAGGCCACAGGATGTAGCTGGCCGGTTTCCGGGTCTCTCTGTGAAAGGACAGCCCCCATTGCGAGACTGAATGCATCAGTTTCAACAACATAAGGGAGGTCTGATGAGGATGTCGCAGGATTGGAGTGGAGGTAAACCTTTGTTTAAGTTCCTGAAAGGCTTCTTCTGCTTCTTCGGTCCAAGCAAACTTTTTATTGTTTTTTCGTAATAGTACTGTGATTGGGTGCACAACCTGAGAGAAGTCTGGGATGAACCGGCGGTAGAAGTTCGCAAAGCCCAGCATGCTTTGTACCCCTTTCAGAGACGTCAGTGAAGGCCATTTCAAACGGCATCTACCTTGTGCACGTCCATTCTGATGCCTCCTGGAGTAAGGATAAAACCAAGAAATTCTACTTCAGTGACGTGAAAAAAGCATTTTTCAAGCTTTGCAAACAAGCGATGTTGAAGGAGCTTGGTGAGGACTGAACGAACGTGCCTGACATGATCTTGTTCCGAGGCTGAGTAGTCTAAGATGTCGTCTATGTAGACTAAGGCGCACACATCAATTAACTCCCTTAAGACGTCATTCATGAAATATTGGAATGCCGCAGGAGCGTTGCATAACCCGATGGGCATGACTTGATATTCAAACAAGCCGTACTTTGACGGAAGGCGGTTTTTCATTCATCTCCTTTTCTGACTCGGGCCAGGTGGTACGCTCCTCGAAGGTCCAATTTGGTATAAATCTGGGCATCTTTAACTTGGTCTAGCATCTCAGCGATAAGTGGCAAGGGGTAGCGGTTCTTCTTTTTTTATTTTATTTTTTTAATTTTATCGGTTTAACACAAACCTTTAAAATATCTACAAAAAACACAAAACACAACACATCCACGTATCACAGTCCTTTAGGAAAAACCACCCCATTTTCTTTTCCGAGGGTCAAATCAAAATCCTCATTGCTCGTCAACCAACACTGAATTCAAACGATTTTCGATTATCGTTAGAAAACGAGTCAATGGTAGTATCAGTTTCATGTCCGTTCCTTGGAACATATTGGCCCACCAATCGTCGGCACAAAGGGAGGGGTGATTTAGGCTTCAAGGGCCCAGGTGACATGTCCTTTCTGATCGAAGTGCCGTGCAAAATAGCACCAAATGCTTAAGGGTTTCCTTGTCCTTAGCGCATAGTCTACACGTTAGATTGGAGATATTCATACATTTCCATGACGCCAACCGCTCCTTGGTTTTAAATACGTTTAGACGCAGTGACATAAACACTCTTCGAGCGTGAGGATCTGGAAACAACTCGATGTAGCGTTGTGAAGAGTTAAATGCCTGTGTTTCGAGCGGCGCCTCACTCATCATTTTTGCTGCAGCTCGTTGAGAGCAAGTTTGATCCCAATCCGCACGCCAGATTTTTAATTTGGCGGCGTTCGGGTCGTTATGCAGCATGTCCAGACTGATTCCATATTCACTCAGAATCTCTTCGCATCTCCTGACCCACAGGGCCACCATGCTGTTATTTGTTAGCGTCAGAGCGTAAAAGATGTCAAATTGCGGTATTTGCTCGCGCGAAACAAACTCACCAGACTCCAGCATACCCTTGCATGGAGCGAGATGAGCGACAGTTCATATCTCACACATGATGTCAGGATTTCCCTTGGGAGAGACAATACCTTAGACCAGAAACAATTCTCCAGCGATGCGCATATGTCGTGGCTACATCCCAAGGCGTTTTCAGCACCATATAGTAAAACCGGGATTACCTTATGCTGGTAAAAAGCAAGCACCGGTTTTAATGAACATTTTCCAAATTTCTTATGCATGATGACAGCTTGACTTGCCAGTTGCTTGCATTTCCTTTTGGTTTCAATGACACATGAACCGTCGTTGATTGATGAGTTTATTAGCATAACGAGGTATTTTACGCTCTCGGCTATCTGAATGGTCTCTTGACCCAGGTACCATCTCTGTTTTCTAGATTTTTTACCTCCTTTGCTATTCAGATTGTTTAACACCAGAATTTCGCATTTTTTAGTGTTTATCACCAGATGGTTAGTTGCAACATATTGGTCAACCGCGTTCAGCTTCCTCTGCAGGCCGACAGGAGTTAGGTCCATCAGGACCAAATCATCGGCGTATAACAGCCAGTTTAGATGGGACTTTGCTACTTTAGGTGGAAAAGAACTTATTGAATCAATCGCTAAACCTATATCTGATATGAATAAGCTGAATATTGCGGCAGCTAGGGGACAGCCTTGTTTTACCCCTTTGTAGGTTTTGATTGGTGCTGATAAAGTTCCAGAACTATCCAAACGGATTTGTATGGAGGTTTCAGAGTGCAGTTCTTGGATTGCTGCTACTAAGTCAGCCGGACATCCCCAACTTTGTAATTTTGACCATAGAAGAGGCCTGTCGATAGTATCAAATGCACATGAGAACTCAATGAAGGCCAAATAGAACTTTGTATTGGACTTTATAGCCTCCATCTTCATCAGATTCAGAAGTAGCAGGTTTAGTGAGCAGCCCACTTGCTTTACAAATCCAGATTGCCTTTTGTCAACATGATTAGACTCGACTGCCCATGCCACAGGTTTTTGCTGCAATATTGTTGCATAGATTTTCCGCAAAACATCTAATAATGCAACTGGGTGATAGTTTTTTGGGCATGTTCTGTCTCCCTTCTTGAATATGGAGACAATGACAGAAGATTTCCAAGATTTGGTGGTCCTGTGGCACTTACTTATTCTATCAAATCGGGCTACACATATGGATGCCCATAATTCAGGATGTTGTTTGATAGTAAAATTGGTGAGGCCATCAGGGCCCGGTGCTCGTGAGTTTTTCGCGTTCTTGATTATTGATACAATATCCTCTCTTGGAAACGTCAATGCCCACGGTTTCAAAGATGTTTCCAATGTGACAATTCCTGGTGCCTCTGCCTTGTAGAGAGTTTCAAAGTGGGCTGTCCATGCGGATTCCGGGACCATGCAGGACTGCAGTGCCATTTGAGGAGCTTGAAAGTTATTGATGAGCCTCCAGAAGTCCCTCAAGTTTTTGTTCTTTAGTGTCTCAAGCATCTGTTCCGCATCATTTTGGACTAGAGCATATTTGTGCATCTTCAACCAGTTCTTATATTTTAGTTTCACCTTCTTTATTTCCAGTTTTCTAGTAGCAGCATCTAGGGACTTAGTTCTCCCAAGTGCAGCACGCATCCTTCGTTTTTGGATCAGGATCTCGGGATCAAAATGATGAGTCCGAACCATGTTTGAATTTTTTAGACATGCCTTTACGGTTTTAAATCGAGTCAATAATTGATCGTATTCCAGATCGTATTCCAGATCAGCACTCAGGTGACAGTACTGGATCATCACAACATTAACTTCACTCGCTCGCCTCCAATCTTAAGCGAACTCTGTTAGATTCAACCTGGAGTCTATGTGGCCACTTTGATCTTTGATTGCCTCCAGATGTTGCAAATTTCATGAGTAACATGTCATGATTACTGTTTGCTTTTTCACAGATCTTCAGCGAATGTATCCTAGGATGCAAAGCTTCAGACACGAACATGTAGTCTATAATGGATGATGAATCCGCACGATGCCATGTGGGCACAGGTGGAATGTCACCACAGGTGCTTCCGTTCAACATCTGAATGTTACGTAGACCCATTTCGCTTAGCCATGCTTGTGCCAATGTGCCCAGAGCTGGATTTGCTTGCCTAAGAAGGTCGATGTTTAGATCACCGCAAAGAATTATCTTGGATCTAATCAATCTAATGACTCCACTCGAAGATCAATTAATCCTGTTATCTGATCAATAAAATCCATTTTGCCTGCCCGTAGATGGTTCCAATACAAGTTTAGTATTACAATCTTGTCTTGCGTATCTTCATGAACACCGGCATTTTCAATGGTCGTCTCCTGAATATAGGGAGAATGGTTGACAGAATGTAATATACGCCAACCCGCTGCTCTTCTCACCATAGTCAGCAACCCTGACATAGGGCGCCCATGTTTTGATTTTATAGCCGAGTTTATTACAATCTCAAAATCCGAGGATACCGGCAGCTCACTTAACCAAGTCTCCTTTAAACACACGATATGTAAGTTGTCTAACCAGCTTGTGTTAAACAGATGTATAAATCCTCGTGTGTTCCAGGAGGCTAAACAGTACTCCGTGGGGGCTTCATTATCCTGGCATGATTGGGTATTTTTTGTGTTTAAGGCCCCTGCTAGCCATTGACATTCATGATTTCCTGGGATGGAAGTTGCAGTTTGAGTATCCTCTTTGGTGATATCATGGGAAAGTTCGCTTCTTTTAATTGTAATTCTTATTTGTGCATTTTGGCCATCACCTGCCACTCTACCATCCCTCGTTGATATAAGAGATTTCTTTAACGGACATGATGGTTGAGTGCATTTCTGATCAAAAGCTTGCTTCATAGTGTAGTGCTCCTGTGATTGGTTCGACGCCGTGAACGCTCGGCAATGCTTCCCTTAGATCTTCCGAGGTTCCATTGGAGGTTGGTCGAGACGCATCAGGCAACGTAAATTTGTAAACGTCGAAACCCAATGAAAACAATGCTACGTTTTCCCCCAAAATAGAAGTAGTAAGTAAGCTCGTCATTAAATGGAGCACTACTTTGTCATTCGTGCCTTCAACTGGAAACTCCACGATTTTTATGTCATTTGAAGTTATGGCACGTAGGCTTGGTACTAGGTGAAGTAACTTAAGTACAGATCCTCGATTCAAGATCAGATTTTCAATTGGTTCTAAGCTCTCAATTATCACCTTATGAGGGCAGTTCATAGTCAAGATTGACTTTGACACACTTTCTTTTGATGTTTGAGGACATCTGTCAGCCGCAAGCCCTTTCACCTTACTTCGATTCTTATCCTGGCAGTGCATCTGTTCAATGCCCCATGGGAATCATTTTCGTTTACTAATTTGTTGCTACGACTTGAGCTCGACCGAAACCTCCCCAATGTATAAGCTTGAGAATTGGCTAAGCATTGTTTTCTCTTCTCATCCATTGTGAGGAACACTGGGCTGAATACAGGAGGAGGCAGAGAATTATTGCTATCCCGTACTTCAATAATTTCGCAAGATCTTTCATGCGACCCACATTTTGTGGCGGGATTTCTGCAAATGTCCTTATCAATGCGAGGTTGAATTTTCGCAGGTTTGTCCAACATTGTTTTGTCCATTAGCTGTACAGGCTTCTCCTTACATTGAAGAGGTGCCTTACTTTGGTGCTCACCCATATTGTGTGGCAAGTCAACGCCTATTGGAGAGGCAGCTTCCGACTCCACGTATTCGGGTTCGTCATAAGTTGACAGGTCCAGTAGTTCCATTGCGTTGTCCATGGTTGTTGTAATACTTTTAGTTTGTGGCTGTTTAACAGGTATTGGGCCTCATTACGACCCTGGCGCTAAGTGAAAAACGATGGCGGTAAATGATTATCGCCATCGTTTTCTGCCAGGTCCGATTCTGACCCGTGACCGTTAACTACGATGCCATTAGCGGCATCATAGTTAACGCTGCGCTAACTGCTCCAAGGACGCGCGCACGCAACCTCCCACACCGTAATTACCGGCATGGCGGAAAGGCACGCGAATGCCGACCCAAGCGGACATGCACCTAACGCCATCACCCAGCCCGTTAAGTTCCTTACCGCCATGGTGCTAATTACGCCATCGCGAACCAACCGTAAATGGCCATGTAAAGTGAATCCAGCTGCCACAGGTGCACAGGAACAGCACAGGTGGAGGCAATACAGACTCAGGAAGTACAAAAAGAGCACACCCCACCCCTTCCCACACCCAGTCACACTCCACAATGATACCAATAGGACTAGCAATGTTGGGGCTGGAGGACCTGATAGCAATGCAAGTGCTACAACAACAACAACAACAACAACAACAACAACAACAGGCAGCACAAAGGAGACGCAGGAGGAGAAGGAGGGCAAGGCAGGGCCAGCAAGCCCCACAAGCACAGCCAGTGCCACCACGCAGGCAGCCCCCAATCCCACGCATCAGAGCCAGTCCATTCAACCTCACTGCTGAGCAGATCCACACCCTGTACCGTTTGGACCGGGACACCATCACCGCCATAGTAGACATGACACACAACGACATTGTCAGCATGATAGAAACACCAACTGCCATCCCACCCCTACTGAAGGTAGTGTCTGTACTCCACTTCCTGGCCACAGGCACCTACCAGCACACAGTGGGGCACTTGCATGGCATTTCACAACCATTATTCTCACGTACGCTTATCCAAGTGCTCGATGCCCTCCTCAAGCACACAGACGACCACATCTCATTACCACGGACTGCCCAGGAGATTGCAAACACCAAAGTGGGTTTCCATGCACTAGCCGGCATACCTGGTTGCATTGGTGCCATCGACTGCACCCATGTTGAATTGGTGGTTCCACGTGCCATGGAGGTACCGTACCGCAACCGGAAACAATTCCACTCAATCAACGTGCAAATGGTCTGTGACTCCAACAAGATCATCACACACTGTTGTGCCCGATTCCCCGGTTCAACCCATGATTCAATGGTCCTGAGGAACTCCACAATACCACGCTACATGGAGCAACATGCAGGCCCACGATCCTGGCTACTCGGTGAGTCTAATGTCATGACCATGGAAATGTGAAGTGGGTAGGTGAACGACGTACCAATGCATACTCCACCCGGCTGAAAGGGGGGGGATGATGCATACTCCACCTGGCTGAAAGGGGGGGGGAATGATGCATACTCCACCTGGCTGAAAGGGGGGGAATGATGCATACTCCACCTGGCTGAAAGGGGGGGGGGTGATGCATACTCCACCTGGCTGAAAGGGGGGGGATGATGCATACTCCACCTGGCTGAAAGGGGGGGGGGAATGATGCATACTCCACCTGGCTGAAAGGGGGGGGGGGATGATGCATACTCCACCTGGCTGAAAGGGGGGGAATGATGCATACTCCACCTGGCTGAAAGGGGGGGGGAAATAATGCGTACTCCACCTGGCTGTGACTAGCAGAGACAACAGAGCCAGATCATACCCTAAAGCAACCCAAACTACACCCAACACCAGTGAACCCAATACCTGATGTATGCAGCCCTACCATGTGAATGAGGTTGTGTCCCAACCATGACACAACCATCTGCAAGTGCATTGTACCAATTCAGACCACATTGACTTCAACGAAATGCACCTACATGCACGTCAACAAACACCATCAACCGAAAGGCCTGTTCCCCATAACTGCGCACGAAGGAGGCACATGACGGACAGAAACATCAACACACCATTACACAGACAGCAGGGCACCCAAAATGTCCCTATCAACATCAGTATTGCTCACTGGGGTCATGATGAGGCCGACAGCAATGTTGTAATGATGTGAGCATTGACATCACAGGACATGTGCCAGGCCACCAAAACAAACGGCATGAACAAACACAGTGGATGGGCACTCACAAGGCACTCGAGCCCTCTGCATACATTGGTTGATGGCATGCAAAACAGGCCATGAGAGCCATGAGCATATACGGGTCGCATAGTGTGAATCAATTAGTGCATTTAGAAGTGGTTCAAAGTAATATTTGGATGCAAGCCATGGTGGCACATCATGTTCTGAATTAGACGTCATGACTGACACATACATTCTCGCCCACATACAGGTGATGCAGGCTATCCCCTGAAGAGGTGGCTCCTTACACCAGTCCGGAACCCACAGAACCAGCACGAGGAGGACTTCAACCGTGCACATACACGTACCTGTGTGGTCATTGAGCAGGCATTCGGCCTATTGAAGGCACGGTTTCGCTGCCTCAGCAGGTCTGGTGGTGCACTCCTGTACCGCCATGAGAAGGTGGCAAAGATGGTCATGGCATGTGTCATGCTACACAATATGTGCGTCAGACGAAATGTGCCCCTGCCCCCTGACGCAGAAATGCAACAACCTGACGATGAGGATGAGGAGGGTGCAGATGGGGCCGCACCTCATGGAGGAGGCGATGCACAGGAGGGGCGTGAAATGCGTCAAGATATCATCAACCAATGCTTCTAGCACACACGGCTGGTGTATATCACATGGAGACGGCACTTGGGGCACTGTGTGTCTCTGGGACATGCACACTGTGGACTGTACACCAATAAAGCACACATACGCAATGAAAATGTCCACACATTTGATTTGGGAAAAAGGAAAATGTGTATTTCAATTGTAAATTGTTGTGCAACACCCCCTCCCCCCTCCCCCCTGAACACCCCAACACACCCCCACCCCCCCCGCCTGAACACCCCAACACACCCCCTCCCCACTCCCCCCTGAACACCCCAACACACCCCCTCCCCCTGAACATCCCAACACACCCCCTCCCCCCTTCCCCCTGAACACCCCAACACACCCCCTCCCCCCTGAACACCCCAACACACACCCTGTGAGTGGCTAAAGATGCCTGTGACAGTGGGCACACGCTATTGCATGCCCCCTCTCCTGGCCCCCGGGGCACCCCTGCCTGTGGAGCGCAGGTTCCGTCCTGATCGTCGGCCAGGGGTGCTCTGGGCAGAACTTGCAGCGGAGGATGTCCCTGGCTGCTCACGGGCACACATGTCCTGAAGGGTGTGGGGCAGCTCTGTGAGCACACGGCGCATGGCGGCAAGTTCCCCGCAAATGTCCCTTGAGGTGGACTCCATTGCAGCCCTCAGGGTCTCCGTACTCCTCTCTATTTCAGCCCTTAGGGTCTCCGTAGATTGTTCTATGGCCTAGCCCCCCCACATTCCGCAGCATGCTCATTGAGGAGCGTGGACAGTTGTTGCTGACGTAAAACAATCTCCTCAAGGGTAAGTTCACTCTGCTGGGCCATGCCCATTCCAGATCGTGTCGCGAAGGGGCTGCTCACCTCCTGCAGACTTTCTGCAGGGCATGGGGTGGGAGGCCAGTCCTCTTCTCCTGGATGCCCCTGTGTGGGATCCTCATGGGGGCTGCCCCGGGACAGACAGGGGGAATGAAGCTGCTCAGTGGGGCGTCCTACATCGGGCTCATCAGTGTCAGTGTCTGAGCATGCTGCTATGGCAGCAGTTTCCCCTATGCTGCTGCTCCCTGTAGAAACGGTGCCTTCAGTGGTCAAGATTGTGGGGACATGTGGTGTTGCAGGTGCTGGCATGCTGCCTGCTGGGGTGTCTGTCGGTGGCCCGTCCTGTGTGCTGGCAGATGATTCTGCCTGCTGCGATGTCTTCCTCACTGCAGCTGAGGTGGAGGGTCTATGCATGGTGGTCCTGGCCCTCTTGTCTGCTTTTGTTGCAGGGGTGTCCTCATCCTCGTGGCTGGATTCGGAGCCTGTGGTGGGGCAAAGGAGGGATAGCGTTATTGATGGGTCTGCGGACATTGGAATGGCAATGATTCACCAGATTTTGGTTACTAGATGAAGCACATTTGAGGCAGGGGCATGCAGGTTGTCTCCTTTCTGTGTGGATGACTGATGGAGGTATGTGGGTGTCTGCAGTTAGGGTGTGCATGCTACATGTGTACAGGGTGGAGGTCGCATGTGGCTGTGGGCAGTGTCCAGCTGATGTGTTGCATTTACACTCTAGGGCAACGTTGTGCTACACATTAATGGACGTCAGTGACTATAGCATGTCTTGATTTGGGGCACCTACCTTCATCGCCTGATGTCGGCGCTCCTCTTTCCATCCCTCCTACACCTTCGATGCTTTCCATGCCTATTGTGCTGGCACATATTTCCTCCCATGGTTGGAGTTTTATTGGGGAGTCAGATCCTCCCCCGGTAGCCTGGGCCAGGTTGCGATTGGCGGAGATGATGCTTCGGACGCGGAGCCTCAGGTCATCCCACCGCTTCCTGCACTGCTGTGGGTTGCGGGGGAAGGTCCCCACCGCGCTGACTCGCTGTGCCACCAGGGCCCATATGGCTTTCTTTTTTGCAATCGCCGCCCTGGTCATTTCGGTGGAGAACACCACCGCCGCATTGTCCTGGCGTGTTTCCGCCCGCATGATTAGCTCCTCACGGGAGAAGCGTTCCTGGCGCTGCCGATCGCATGCCTTCTTCACGACTTTGGGCATTTTTAGGTAGGTATTTGGGTGTGTGATGGGTTTGGATGGGTCTCAGGGTCAGATGTGGTATGGTTGGGGAGGATAGCAATGGATTGTGTTTTTAAAGATGGCCGCCGTGCTCTTTCCTGTTCCGTCGCGATGACGCTACTTCCGCTTCTGATTATTTCTGGGGACCGCTAATTGCGGTCACCGCTATTTGCGGTGACCGCTAAGATGGGTGGCGGTAGTGCACCTTGTGCAGCGTATGATGCCGGTAGGGGGTGTTTTGGGGTCTTTTACGCCATCGCGTTCTTGACATTACTGCCATGGCGTAATGCTCGTGCGCGATGGGTCGGAATGAGCCTCATTTTACGGCATCCGGCCATGGCGTAAACGTTAATTACGCCATGGCGGTAATGTTCGCTACTTACCGCCAGGGTCGTAATGAGGCCCATTGAGTTTCTTTCCTTGCATTTGGGCTTGGTTTATAGGTGGAACAAAGCCTATGGATGTCTTGACCAAGTCAGTAGGCACTACCGGGACCAATTTAATGTTCCGCAGGAACTTACGCGCTCCATTTAAAGCATTATTTTTCTTTGCTTTTTGATTTTTTGATTTCTTACTGATTATCTTTACAGCAAGTTGCGATTTCGGTGGCATTATCGCAGATTTTCCCGAGGCATGGAGGCCTCCAGAAAAAATTGGAAATACATTTGATTGCCCCACTGTGGAGGGAATTACTCTATCTTTTGAAGTCGGTTCCATTTGTAGGATGACTCCTGAGGTTGAAGCCGTTTGAGGGTCTTGGCGGGTTTTGTTAGCGGCACATCTGGCCTGCTCAAAGGCTGTGTGGAAGGACAAGTCTGCCACATTTGGTGCAAACGAGATTACCGAAGAGCAGGGACCATTCATCGTCGGAGGCTCTAAGGCATTATTTCCGACGTCTAATGATGCTGCAACACCCTTCGTAAGTGCTATTGAGGGCTCTTCTCCTATCAGAGTAATCGATGTTGGGATTGAAGACTGAAGACATTGATGTTCTTTTACAATCGAGGCCTCCGCTTGAATATGCCAGTGTTTTACTTACTTGATGTGTTCTTGATCAGCTTGGGGTCTGGGCTTAACACTGGTTTGCTCCCCATCAAGAATGGCATACTCAGCGGACTTTTGCCGAAGTGACTGATTTGTTTTGTATTTGAATAGGGCAAGTGTCTCTCGGGCAACTTCTGCGAACAGCCTTTTATCGGATGAATCGCTTTTTCTACTCTCGCTTAGTAAATTAAAGGCTGCATCCAATCTTTTAATGCTCTCGTGTTGCTCCACATAGGAGTGATCACAAGTTTTTTCCAGTTGAATCAATTTGGAGTTCATCATTGCCACAACAGTTGTTAGATCTTTAGTTGCCTCATGTATATTCTCATAGAGTTTCATAAAAGGGGCCAAAGAAAAAGACGAGGAAGACATTAGAAGGGCTTGAAATTCAGTCAAGGACAACACAGCCGGTATTTCAGCTCGTGTAGTTTTTCTGTTGAGCATCGGCGATCTGCCAGAATGGTACTCCTTGTCACGGCGAATTTTGGGGAACGGGCGTTCCATCAATGAAGGGTCCATAGAGTCGTTGTGTGAGGAGTGCTTGTTGCAGTATGTTTCGTCGCTGACCCCATTTGCCTTCCTGTTTAATGTGGCATGTCTCTTTTGGTAGGTCAAATGAATGTCAGAAGTCTCATGCTGCGACTCCTCATTTGGCAAGTGGTCAAATGTCTTTAGCCGTTTGTAGCAAACCTCCGACCAGATATCGGCCGTTGCCCCCAACAATTGGCTATTATTTTGTTTTAAGGCTGTTTTAGTCTTGATGTCCACAGGAAACCTCTGCTCTAAGGCTTGCTTATGAGAGCATGCTTTGTTCAAGATCACTAGGTTCTGTAGAACATTATTCGCAACTCCCAGTGAGTCTCTTCTTGCAGCATTCATATGGCTCACATTTGACTCAATCAGGTTATCAAGCTTCAAGCTCTGATCAGGACGTTGACTTCCTGTATTTGCAGTACTTTGCTGGTGATTGGAATCATTAGCATTAGCTTCCTGAGTTTCACTAGAGGGCCCAGTGGCCGATTTAGTCCGGACACACTGGCGAGCTTGCAGTGAACAGAACGTCTGACTCCTTTGCGATGAGCATAGAGTCCTCGCAGGCCAGGCTAGAGAGAGAACAATCATGTATACAAGACGCTGCGGTCTGAAGTCCCACTGGGTTACAGTCTTTCGACAAAGCTGATTCTTTTCTTGCACGGTGATCTCTACCAGGGGGAGCCTCTCCCTCTCCCACTGCACAGGAGCCCTGCCCTACCTCCCGCCCAGAGGCACCCCGGCCACGCTGAGCCGCACTCCTCCTCTCCCTCCCACCGTAGTCCGGCCCCTCTGAGACAGCGTCCACGGGATCGCCGGCGTCCGCAACCGGCGACGTCGAAGCGGGCGCGCCGCCGCCACATGCCGACAATCCAGCCCCAGTATCAGCTGGAGCCTCGAGGCAAGGCACCTGCGAAGAGACACTGGGCTCGGCACCCATGCCAGCTGCGCACAGCGCGTCACCACCCAGGACAACACAGGACTCCTCGGCAGCGCCAGCAGGCGGGCGAGTTTCCTCCCGCGAATTAGCGGGTTCATTTGTTACACTTAATACACTAGATGGTTCAAATACTGTGTGGCACAAAGTGTATGTGTGAATCTGGTTAGCCGCTTCCAGATCAAGGTCCTGTTCATGATTTAGATCTGAATTGCAGAAGACTATGTCAGAAGAGCATGTGTGATAGCGACTTACTTTCTGAAAGAGTGGAACACGCTCAACAGCAGTGTCGTCCATTATGCCGGCACAGTCCCATCGCCTCTGGGCTCGAGCCCTCAATAAAGGGGACGGCGCCGCCGCCATTATTTCGCCAACCGGCCACTCGCCAAACAGCCAAACAGCGTCCTCAGCCCTTTCCGCCTCAGGGCTTCACGTCGCAAGGGTCACAGAGGCGGCCTTAAATAGTCAGCTGACCAGCACTTGTTAAAGGCACACGCACCTCTACCCTTTCTCTGGGCTTCTCTGAGTTCTATGGAAATAAATGAAGTTGAGTTGAGTCTGCTTCCTGCTTCCTTGTCCACTCGCCACTCGCCACAGCCAAACAGCGTCCTCAGCCCTTTCCGCCTAGCGGTTCTTCACGGTGATCTGGTTCAATGCATGGTAGTCAATACAGGTTCTCAAGTCTCCTTCCTTTTTCGGTACGAAGAACAAAGGACTGGCTGCGGGGGACTTCGAAGGACGGATAAATCCATTTGCAAGGTACTGGTCTAAATAGGATTTCAAATTAAGGTTTTCTGGTTCTGTGAGAGCGTAGATCCTGCCGCAAGGGATTTGTGCACCAGGAACAAGGTCGATCTGACAGTTATAGGTCCTGTGCGGCGGCAATGTATTAGCTTGGTCCTTTTGGAAAACATCCTGGAAATCATGGTATTCACTTGGCAAGGTATTAGTTGCTCCCAGGGTTGATACTGTCACTCTGGGAGTCATGGGGATACAGACGTCGGGTTTCTCCTCTTGGTAATAGCAGGCAGGGGAGCAATCACCGGGGAAGGTTAATTTTCGTGCCCGTCAGTCTATTAAAGGGTTGTGAGCAACCAACCATGGCATCCCTAGTATTAGCCTGAACTGAGGTGCCTTGATGAGATCGAATGAAATAGACTCCTGATGTCCGTCCTGGCACAGCAAGGTTACCCTGGCTGTGCACTGGGTTACTGGTCCGGAAGCGATTTCTGTCCCATCCATAGTTGGCTTAGAACACAAAGGAAGCCCCATCTTTGCTGCCAGTTCTTGATCAATATAATTTCCAACTGCTCTGCTATCGATGTATGCTTCAACGGCATGCATTCTTGACGACTGTTGGTGGTTAATTAAAATCACTGGTATTGCAAAGTGCGAGGTCAGCAACTCTTTCTTCTCACTCGACAAACTGACCTCTACGTTTGTCGAGCTTGGTAGTTTTCCGATTCCTTAGCTTCATCCTTCTCTGTGGCCCCGACTGTTCTTCTTGGGGGTTTTACTGGACAGTCCTTCAGGAAATGTCCTGGTTTCCCACAATACAAACAAAGCTGTTGTTATCTTCTTTCGTCCCGCTCTTGTTTTGTTAATGGAGGCTGCATCCCTCCAATCTGCATGGGTTCTACAGCATTTTCAGGTACACGGGTTGTGTTTTCCCTTGGTCGAACATACACGGTCCGAGGGTCCGTTTTAGACCATTCTGCCTTTCTGTCCTGCAACCGGTGGTCTAGCTGCACAACCAGATTTATGAATTCTGCACAGTCTCTGGGTGGATTAACCCCCTGGACTAAGGCGTCCTTTAATTCGCCTCGTAAGCCTCGATGGAATAACGTGGTTCTTTTGTTTTATGGCCACCTAGCTTCGGCAACCAGTCTGTTGAAGGTAGCAATGTACGTTAACAAGTCCTGATTCCCCTGTCGGAGGGACAAGAGTTCATTGTCTACTGCTTGTTCCTGGGTATGGCAAACAAAAAGTTTTTCCATTTCTCTCTGGAATCCCCCAAAGTCATGTAATAGAGGATCGTCATGGTTTACCAACGGCACCGACCAATCTGCTGCACTACCACTCAGGTATGATAAGAGAAAAGCTACCCGAGCTTGGTCGTTTGGAAATGCTCCAGGCCTACAAAGAAAATGATGGCGGCACTGATTGATGAATTCCGCATACTACCGTGGGTCGCCTGAGAACCTTTCTGGTGGTGCCAGGGGCACTGTTCCAGGTAACGTGATCTGTACCGGAGTGGGTGGTATGGCAGGGTTTTGCATCGTTGGATTGCTTCCAGGTAGAGGCGTCTGTCCTGCCTGTGATTGCAAGTATTGCCTGCTAATCTCTTCAATGCGTTCTTTGGTCACTATTAGATCTCTCCGGAGGGCATTAGTCTCTTGTCGGGCAGAATGAACCTCAGGACGAAGCTCTGCTAGTAATTGGGCCAAATGGTCAATTTCTGATGTCTCCATGGCGCTCAGGTGGATATGCTATGGTAGGCTTCGTGTTCTGTTACGCATGTTGTCTTGCTCGGGTGTGGTTTAAATAGCCCCAACAAAATAGTCCAGGTAAAGTAGTCCCTAGGCTACCACACCGAAAACACTAGACCGCATAGCTTGGTTCTTAGGAACCAAGCTATGTGGATGCCTCCATGTTGGCTGACAATACAATAAAGTAGTTCCCAAGCACATTGTTTTTCATGGTGTATGAGCCTGGCGCCATAGGTGCCAGGACTGGCCCCATGAAGGCTTTTGAAGAGGATGCCAGGCTCTAGAGGCCCGAGTCCTGACTCCACCTGACCAATGGGTTTTGCCAGAGGAGGTTTTGGGCGAGGGTTGTGACAATAAGGTCCCAAGAGGGTATAAATGCGGTGTTCTCGCAATTCTATGAGAAACTATACTCCAGAGTCCAAGAGGCAGAGGAGGGGGACCTGGAGGACGCATTTGCGGAAATTAGGCTCCCTCAACTGACAGAGGAGCAGGCCCACATGCTGGATGCCCCCCTTACAGCGGAGGAACTGGCGGAAGTCATTACCCAGCTACCGACAGGAAAGTCCCCGGGGCCCGATGGGTTACCAGGGAAATTTGATAAGAAATACAGAGATAGCTTGGCCCGAGACTACTGGAGGCGCTGGAGGAGGCATACGAGAGGGGGAGGCTCCCAAGTAGCATGTCAGAATCTATAATAGTTCCAATACTTAAAGCAGAGAAACCACCCCTCGAGTGCGGATCCTACAGGCCAATCTCCCTGATAAACCAAGACTCCAAGATCCTAGCAGTGGCACTAGCTGGCCGGCTTAAAAGAGTGACACCCACATTGGTTCACACAGATCAAACGGGGTATGTACCGGAACGAAACACTGCATGGAATCTCCGGAGACTCCATTATGTCATTAAAAGAACGAATCAAGATGAGGGGGAGTGCGCCGTGACTTCACTGGATGCGATCAAGGCATTCGATTCAGTGAACTGGGATTGGCTCCTGGGAGCGCTCACTCACTTTGGGATAGGGGCGGGGTTCCTACGCTGGATAAAACTGTTATACAAAGACCCGAGGGCAAGGGTAAAGACGGGAAGGCAGATCTCAGGGGAGTGGAACATAGAGCGGGGTACGAAGCAGGGGTGCCCGCTGTCCCCAATGTTATATATCTGGCCCTGGAACCGTTCGCGGCCTTCCTAAGAGCTGAATACAGGGACACTGGCATAGTGATAGATGGGGAAACACACCAGATTTCGATATACGCAGATGACATGCTGCTTTATGTCCGAAATCCACGCACCCACCTGCTGGACCTGCTCGAGGCACTAGGAGCATTTGGCAGACTATCGGGAATCACTGTTAACAGGGAAAAATCCTCATTGTTTCCCCTGGCAAGCCTGCAAAAAATGACATCAGACCAGCTGCCACACCTGGGCCTCACATGGACCCCGATTACTTTTAGATACCTAGGGGTGGACATATACCATGATACCACTGAGACCCACATGGCCAACACACAGGCGGCCCTGGACAAAATTGGGAACACCATGAAGTTTTGAAGATGCTACCACTGGGGAGGATGGGCCGAGCGGCTCTACTGAAGATGACGGTCTTACCCCGGCTCCTATACCACTTCACCAATATCCCCTACAACATACCTGGGTCCTTCTTCAGGACACTACACACCATAGCAAGAGACTTCCTGTGGGGGGGGAGGAACAGGGTAGTACTGAGTACACTACAAAGGGCTATGAGTGGGGGGGGGGAATCAGGCTCCCGGACTTTGAGCAATACTATCTGGCGGCACATCTACAATTTGTGGTGCAATGGCTGTGTGAGGATACCTCTATAGACTCGATACTTTTTCGACCAGTGCTCCAGCAATACTACTTAAGAGAACTTTTGTGGGTGAGCGCCACCCGGGCAAAAACCCTCCCTAACATGATCCAGCTGGGCCGAACATTATGGAAGAGAGCGTGGAAAGCAAAGGGCACGAGGGACCCCTGCTCGAAGCAAATCCCCCTGGCGGGACAGGTGGACACCCGCATCGCAAATTTGGCAATGATCAGAACACAATGGGAAGACAATGGTGTGGCCCAATTAGGGGATCTGTGGCAAGATGGGCAATGGGTAGACTTCCAGTCCCTGGTGGAGGAACAAGAAGTACACAGGGGCCAATTCCTACTGTATAACAGCATGGTCCAAGCAATCAGAAGGAGGTGGGAGACCCTATCAGAGGAGGAAGACACTGGAGGGACGCTGGACGCATGGTACAAAATCTCGGAGGGGGGACACACCAGGTCAAGCCTCTACAAACAAATGCTGGGAACCATCAACACAACGGTACTGAACGCGTGAGCGAAATGGGAGGAGGAGCTCCAGCAACACTTCAGGGATGAGGAATGGAACAGGGCCCTCCAGTACGCAAAGAAAGTTTCAAGGAACGCAAGGTTCAGGCAGGTACAAATATACATTGTACACCGAGCATACCTTACGCCTAAAAGAATGTCGAGCATGGGGGATAGACAAATCCAAAGCTGCCCACGTTGCCAAGCAGAACTAGCGGACATGGTACATATGTTCTGGTCGTGCCCGAGAGTAATAAACTTCTCGGGCACGATTAGGGAAAGGGCGTAGAAAGCGGGAATTCACATGCAGGCCTGGTCGCCGGCGTCTTACATATTGGTCTTGTTCCTGAGGGGAGACAGGCAGAGGACACATGTGGCAAAGATGAAAGACTTGATGATGATACTGGTGAAACACTGCATTGCAATGGCGTGGAATGCAAGTGCAGGACCCTCGATAGAGGGCTGGTGGGCGGACTTAAAAAGTGGGCAGTAGCAGAAACAACAGTCTGGACAAGGGCCATGCAAATGGGAGAAAGCAACAGCGGGGCCAGAATACTGGCATGGAAAGCTCTTTTTCGAGACTTGCTCGGGGGCAAGGACTGAGATAGCATGAGTGACTCAAGCGACCCTGCGGGGGAGGAAGGTGGATCCGTCCGCACCTGGGTGTGACATACAGGCCAGCACGGAGACAACGCGATCGAGAGGGAGGAGGTCTAGCCATGACCTGTACAGAAGACGAACAATATAGAATCAGACTCGAAAGTGCCGGAGCAAATGTGTTGTGAGATGTTGTTTAACTTGTTTTTCTGTTTGTGTTTGTTTGGTGTTTTAAAGGAAATAAATAAAAAGTTCAACAAAAAAAAGTATAAACGGACCGCTTCTTATCAAACAACATCAGAGTTGCTTTTTCAATCATTTCACAGTTTTTTTTTTATATCCTGTGTCTCGTTTCTGCTCTGTTCAGCTATCTTCTTTGCTCGTAGCCTGTGCGAACCAATAGTACTACTAGCATTACTATCGATTTTAATTTTGTCGTAGAATGGCAACAATACAGCCCCTACCAGTACGAGCCAGAGTATTCCAAGGCGGAATTAGTAGAAAGAGAAAGATGAGGAAACGATGGGGCATCGGACGACAGTTGAGAGGACGAATCACCAGATCATGAGCCTGAGCCTAGTCGCATGGACGACGTCTCAACCTGGTGGACCTGCAATCGGCGCAAGGTCATACCTACTGAGGAGAACTGCTGCTGCCGAGAAAACTCTGGATGCTTGGCCTACATCTCAGAAGACGAGACACGGTCGCTATGTGTTACCCAGCTGCATGACTTCAGGGCAGCCTGCCTAGCAAGGTCCGTCTTGAGGATTATAATGGTGCTTATGCATGAACTTCACACAACAGTTCGCCCTCGGAATCCAAGTAACGGGTAAGTTTACCCTAGATCTGATGTAACTTAGGAAACTTAACATTTTAGGTTTGTCTTCTATATTATCGTAACTTTGATCTATCACTGCCAAATAAATGTAGTCTGGCAACTCAATACATCTTTCGCGATTTGGGGAAATCATACTGGTCATCTTATGTGTCTTTCACGTACAACCATGAAACAATATTTCTCTGTCCCCCAAACGTTATGGATTGCATGGGTGTTCTACTTTTGTAATGTGTCTACACTTTAAAGCTCAAGTCGATTGATCCATGAAGTCACATTTGTAATGGCAACTATGCCATAGGATACAAGATTGCATTTTCAACTAAGGTTTGTACACTTATCATGTTCATTTAAATACAGTTTGTATGTTTCTCTTCCACAGGTGGTACAGGCTGATGGCCTATTGTGCGTTTACATGGTGGCTTCATGGGAGGCTTGGATACCGGGTTCTACGAGTAATACCCGCCTGTGTTGTTGGTGTCATTCGAGCCAAATTCCCCTGTGACAGCGGTCAGTACAGGGGCTTTTCCCACACTGTGCTGCATCCCAGAGTATACAATTTGTATACAATTTGTAGTACATTTGTGCCATCAACATCAGCAAAAATAAATAAATAAATAAATAAATAAATAAATAAATAAATAAAATCATCTTTTATGAATAGTTGTTTACATTTTTCATTGAATCAAGGACACGCTCACTTGTCCTAGCAGGGCTGGCAGGGTGGGAATGGCCAAGGTGCCAAACACCATGTACACTTCAAAGGTATCTTCCGCACAGGGGCCATTGCTCACATGGCCTAGCCAGACCCAGTGTCTCCAGGCTTCCTGAAGCAGGCCGCACCCCTGCAAATCCCCATAAGTGTGTATACATTCAGCAGAGTTCTGTTCCTTGTCTGCACGCCCCATGCCCCTCCATCCCCCCTCCATTATCAATGGCTGTTCTCACCTGTGGCCGTGCCCTCCCAATGGGGCTGGCAGGGTGGGAAGAGCAAAGGTGCCAACCACCATGTACACTTCAAGGTATCTTCCGCCCAGGTGCCATTGCTCACATGGCCTAGCCAGACCCAGTGTCTCCAGGCTCCCCTGAAGCAGGCCGCGCCTGTGTCTCCATTCAGCAGTGTTCCGGTCCTTGTCTGCATGCCCCATTCCCCTCCATCCCCCCTCTAGTATCAATGGTTGTTCGCACCTGTGGCCATGCCCTCCCAATGGGGCTGGCAGGGTGGGAATGGCCAACGTGCCAAACACCATGTACACTTCAAAGGTATCTTCTGCACAGGGGCCATTGCTCACATGGCCTAGCCAGACCCAGTGTTTCCAGGCTCCCCTGAAGCAGGCAGCACCCCTGCAATCCACATGAGTGTGTCTCCATTCAGCAGTGTTCCGTTCCTTGTCTGCACGCCCCACACCCCTCCATCCACCCTCCAGTATCAATGGCTGTTCGCACCTGTGGCCATGCCCTCCCAATGGGGCACATTGTGAGAGAATGCTGTGGTGGTTAGGTTGGAGAGGGAGGAGTACAGTGAAGCTAGGGGCCTGTTTCCCCACAACTTGTATCTACTTATTTACTTATTGAAATAAACTTTTGTTGTTCCATCATCATAGTGTAGCTTACCTTTATATCAGCTGTCATTTATTTATTAATTTGTACATATATAAAGCACACTAATCCCATAGGCATCAATGCACTCTTACAGATCAAGTTACACAAGTTGAGGTTATGACATTAGAAAATGTGAAGCAGCTCAGGTGCGGCCTTCTATGAAAAGCAAGTTTTCAGACGTTTACAGAAAGCCAAGAATGATTGTTCAGCTCTTAGTGCATGCAGGAAGGCATTCCAAAGTTTGCCTGCCATAACTGGGAAGCTGTTACCCCCAGCTCTGAATAGTCGGAATTAGGGTGGGAGGAGGTGGTGGGTGTGTGCAGTTCCAGTTGGCCTCATCGATTGGGTTTTGGCGATCCTCTGAGTTAAGTAGGACTGTACCGAGTTGGAGAGGCACTTCTGCCTGATCACCAGTGTTTTAAAGGTGATCCGGTCTCTTATGAGGAGCCAGGGGCATTTCGTCTGGAAGCCAAGATGTGAGCTTGCCTGGGAATGTTAAGGGCAGCACAAAGTGCATTATTCTTAATGAGTTGCATTTTTTGGATGTTGCGAGTTGATGTTCCTATTAATAGTGCATTACAATAATCAAGTCTGGAGCCAATGATTGCTTGGGCAATGGTGAGACAACTGTCGAAAGAGAGGAACAGTTGGGATGCGTTGATGAGTTTATAATTGCAGGCAGCTGAGGAGGCAATGGTGTTGACTCAACGAGTGAGAGAGCGCGAATTGTCAAGGTAAATTCCAAATGTCTTTACTGAAGTCAAGACTGGGATTACTAAGCTATCAATGACATGGTCAATGTCTTTCTATAATTAGCTTGAGGTTCCAAACTTCTATAAGTAGCCTAAGATTCCAAACTAGAATTTACAAGAGCCAATGGCTCTTAGGTCAGAGTAGATCTACTTCTATAAGTAGCTTAAGATTCCAAACTAGAATTTACAAGAGCCAATGGCTCTTAGGTCAGAGTAGATCTACTCTGACCTAAGAGCCATTGGCTCTTGTAATCTACTCTGACCTAAGAGCCATTGGCTCTTGTAAATTCTAGTTTGGAATCTTAAGCTACTTATAGAAGTTTGGAACCTCAAGCTACTTATAGAAAGACATTGACCCAGTGACAACAACTGAGGTCACAACTCTCCAATACTATTGGAAACCTTGATTCAAGAATTAAGAACTAGGCTTTAGTGACAACAACTAAAGTCATAGCCAATCTGCACCATTTTTGAAACCTTGACCCAAATACGGAGTCTCAGTGAAAGCAACTAAGGACATTTAATTTCTTTTGCACCGATTTCTTAGTGAAAGCAACTAAGGACATCTCATTTTTATTGCACTGATTGGATTCTACATTGACAACAGACGTTACATGTGTGATTTAATTTACATGTTCTCAACTAAATCTGTTTTTCAACTCATTTTTGTTTAGACTTATGATAAGGCATTAAAAACCTTAAAACTACACATCCCATAGCATAGAGGGTGGATGACGATTTGAAGATACCAGGAAGGTGTCTGTATCCAGACAGACTGAAATTAGAAGTGGGACATGGTTTTCAGGCAGTGTTGCCATTCGAGAGCAAAGAAACAGGTGGCTCTGGTGTGTAATATATCAATGCGCACTATCATCATAGAGAAAGCAACTCCATATATAGCCAGTGAAACCATGGGTGAGTCTTTTATAAAGAGCATACCCTGAGAATGAAATCACTCTGAAGGGCTGACAATTTTGAAAGGTTTAGGGACTTACAGTTTTGACAGGTGAGGAAATACAAGATTAAATGAGATACCCAGGATCACACATTCATTAAGAGGTGAAGCTAGGATTCGTACCTACTCTGCAATTTCTGCACTTTACCAATTTATTTTCTAGTGTTTACCTTAAACTAAAATAAACCCATTTTACAGAACTGACTTGGAAAATACGAAAATCACATAACCCAATGTAAACAATTTACAAAACAAAACGTTATAGAAACATATTATGCAAAATGGGAATGATTCTAGCTTCATTGTCTCCATCATCATGGAAAGTATATAAATACCAGCGTTCTAATGGATGAGATCTTAAAAGATTTCAGATAGGTTTCTCTTTTGTATTGTAAAGCTTTAAATACACCCCATGCACAGGTGTATGCAATGGTATTTAAAAACGGGCAGACAAACCTTTGAATTGTACAAAAAAGCAAACTGTTTTGTTGTCACATACGCAGACCTTAAAATATGCTTGTAAGAAGCCTGCAAGATCTGTTCTGCTCTTTTCTGTCTAGAATTCCTTCCAATCAAATGGCCTACGTGATAGGAAAGATCAGGTAATTGGCCAAACAATGCCACCAGTATGTGAGAACCAAACCTTTCAATAGAAGGCAGTACAGTACTGTCAGTGATATAAGATACTGTATCGTCTGCTGGTAAAGCCAGGATCCAAGCATGAGCACTTTGGTTTCACAGTCTGGAATTTGGATACATAAACACCACTAACACTTTATTTTCATCAATGGAGGTGCCTATCCAGGTTTTACAACTCCTCATCTAAACAAACCAATTTCTAGACCTTCACCATACTGACACTATGTTAGGTTATATAGCAACTGCTATCTAGCACAGGTACATTGGCGATGATAACACCTGGAGTGCTATATAACAAATTACATAAACATGCAGGCTTAACAACTTCATACATTTGAAATGCTGAGTCAGTCCTGCTGGAATTTGGTATTGTAATCTTGCATGTGAACACAGATCTCTGCAATAAGGGCTTAACACACTGAGCTTTCCTCTGACCCATCGGGGCACCCACACTTATCAGTATGTATTTCAACTTTGGCTATTGCACATGATCAATTTAATCCACACGGAAAGGTCAGAATGCTACAGGTGTTGTGCCACGCAAACTATGTATACCACAGTGAACATAGCATTACAGGAACAAAAGATCAGAACAAAATGTGCTTGTCACCAACAGACAGAAAATAGGTTTAGCCATAGCAGCCCACCATAGAAAATCCTGATGTGTAATACTTAATTTTGTTGACTTAGGGAAACTGACTTAAAATGAAAAATAAGGCTCCTTCTTGCCCCCCCCCCCATGGTGGGGGCCCGGGGCAAGTTCCCCTTTTGTCCTCAAATAAAGACGTCTCTGGTAACACACAGACGATTTATGCTTGTTAGCATCACCCAACCACAGGAACCTTGGGGAGCAGCTCACGACTAATCACACCGCCTTCTACATTTTTAGCTTTTTTACCAACTGTGGTCTGTGGGTGGCTCTTCCAGTGTCTCAGCACTGTCATCAAATAGATCCTGAGTTTTGCCTTCTAGATGGAACACATACCCAAGTGACAATGCCAAAAACCACATAGAGCCATGCCAGCACTGAGGAGCCTGGTGCTTCCCTCCCATACTCCTCAAAGCCACATGTGTATTACCTGCCTCTCTCTTATAACCGTCCCTCTTTTGTTTAGTTACAACCATATGTAACAAGACTGCCACACACTTCACAGATGCGCTATACATGGCCACTTTACCTTATATTACATCACAATTATTTTGGGTGATAACACTTATTACAGCACTTAGACGGCGGAGGTATCTGCCATGAACATTAGATAAAATGCAATATCGTTATTATTGTTAAACTTGAAAATAATGGAACAGGGTTGGATAGAACATTGTTGCGGATTATTTGCTTAAAACACTGAGTGGATACTTTAAGAAGACAGTTGAACTGTCATGCTGGAGTGCCATTCAGGATGCTGTAGGATGGACCTTGAAGGTACGTCATGAAGGAGAAGATTAGGATTGATTTGCAGACTGTTCATTTGTTTCGACATGCAATTTGTCATTAATTGTTTTAAAGTTAGAGGAACAGATTATGAATTATGCGCAATGAACAACAAACGGTAAAACACTTGCAACACCAAAGGCTGGTGGGCATTTTTTGAGGGCCTTATTTCAACTGTTGAACATGAGTTAACCTTTTAGGTTGTATATTAACTTGTTGTAACATCTGTATTGTCTTAAACCTACTTTTTCTTGATAAATGTATATTTACTTAAAGTAGTGGGGCCTGTTGGCCCTTATTTGATGTGGCACCTCATGCACCCCATTCTTCTATTTGTACCCCTTGGTTTGCCCTCCTAATATTGATCTCTAGAGATGCCATTGTTGAGACGGACAGGCTAGCTGTTAGGAAGAGAAGGGGGGAGTGGCAGGTATGAATGTTAGTTTGAGAGTTGAGACTTTGCAGGGAAGAGAGCCAGGTAACAGAGTCCAGTTTGGCTGGGGTGGGGAAGAAGCTTTGTCATAGGCAGAGTAAACACATGAAGAATGGGATTTAGGGGAGGGGGTAGTTGATGGGAATCTATTAATACATTCTGAGGTTAGTCTGTAAAGCATTGTGCCCGGCTAGCACTTGATGTGAGATTAGACCCTTCCAATTAAAGCAGCCCTTTCCACATTAATTGGGTGTCTTGTGTGTGTTTGCACAATGGTACCAATGAGGTGCTCAGCGGGATTGGTGTGCAAGTCTTCTCCACAAGGGTGGTTGTAGCGCACAGGGCATATGCAGCCTCTAATTGATGGGTCGGGGGGTGTTGAGGGTTTTTTAAGTATGCAAAGATGCTGGCACCATATCCGCTTTCCCAATCCTTTGCACAGTCTCCCTCCTTCCATCGTTTACATGTTATGGTGGCTGGGATGGGGGAAGGATCTCAGAGTTTTTTTTTCCATATCACCAGGTGTATTTGGGTGACGGGTCTAGTAGGTGGGCAGAAGTTAAATTGTTATTGCACTTTTGTTGTTGCTGGTGTGACAGTTTAGCTTGGTCTGCATTCTATAGGTATATAAGAGTGTTGTAGGAAGGGTTTTGATATCCTTGGGCTGGGGGAAATTATGGTAGTAGGGGGCATAGAGTTGGAACTTGGGGGTTGCAGTGGTTTTGGCTTATGAAATAGGTGTGGCTAAAATTAGGGAATGATTTTTAGTCCTGTTCGAACAGACATGCTAGCCCAGGGTATAGATAGAGGGTGGAGCAGCAGGCATGGTTGCTGATTTAGGGCTAGGGGCTGTGGAAAGAACAGAGCGGGGTTGAGGACTTCAGTTTGGTTGGGGAGGGTTGTTGATATGTAAAAGGCAGGCCATGCAAAGGGTAGACTTTAGGAGTGGGGCTGTTAGTGGGAACTGATTGTTAAAGCAATGTTAAATTAGCCTGAAAGGCATTGAGCCAGACCTGTCACATTAAAGCAGACCTTTCTGCACTAATTGTCACGTGTGTGCTTGCGTGTTGGTGCACAATGCAGAAGGTTATTCTATGAACCTAGCCACCATGTTCACTAAAAGTGCATCGGTTAACTCAAAGGATCCAATAAATCTATATTTTCTAAAGAGGGAGCGCAACACACACCCATTGCTTCTCCAGAGGACAGCCTGTAGCATTCTTCATAGAATACAAAAACATTCTTTATCATGGTAATTTGTAGCAGTTCATTAATGAAGTGTGAGCAACAGATTCCTTATTGAAGAAGTAATTCAGTACTTTCACTTTAAAATGTAGACTTTTCCTTTGGCCAACTGGAAAAGCTGTGGAGCCAGGTAACTGAAGCAGGAACCAGAATTCGAGATTTTCAAGATCATTCAACACACAGCTTCAAAAGAGAACTTTATGGAATATGTAATCCTGGATATTCTTGGAAATTCACCAGTATCACAATAGTTTACCATAGAACATGTGCATAGACCGCTGGCTAATAGATACCGTCCAAAGGCCCCACCTCTGCCAATCATAATCAGATCATTAATTCACAGGCCCACAGATGGATTATTGGCTGCGGTGAGACAACAAGAAGAGCTGTGATATGAGTGCACTACCTTATTGTTCCCAGATCTTAGCCCTGCTGTTCAAAATGTACAAAAACATTTTATGCAGGTTAAACAGAAAGCACATGATGCTGGCTTGAAATACACCATGATTTCTTTCAGGCATGTTTAAGATTATGATGGATGCGAAAACACATTTTTTCACAGACCTGGCAGCAGTGGAAGATTTTCTGAAGAAGATAACAGGTTTACTGAAAAGACACTAGTCCACATCCCCTCAACATGAAGAAGAGGTCGAAGGTTGAAGATGATTCTGTGCGATGACGAACATCACTTGATATCATGAGCATTTTAAAGACCAGGGGTGATGTAGCAAGCTGCGATTTGGGATCTGGTATTGGTTGCCTCCGAATGGCCCCACATCATGTTGCACTTCATCATCTATATCACTGGTTGGGTGTTGGGATATGGATTGTCGAGTTGGGTTAACAGGGATGGGTGTGCATGTTTGGAGGTGGAAAACTTACTTTAAGACAAGCGTCACTACTCTCAAAGACTGAAAGACCTTTTATTTTATTATACCTAGACACCCCATATTACAATATTCTTTATAGTGAGTCTATAGTGAGTGTATGGTGGAAGCGTGCACACTTAAATGTATGGATGGCTGTGTGTGCATGTGTGTGTATGTTGAATGGTGTGTGTGCTTGTGTTCAGGGGCGCAACGAATCCTATATTTCGGGGGGTGCTAAGCCTTCAAATGTTGGGAGAGGTGCTAACTTCACAGGCGGTGGGGGAGGAGCAAACATACTTGTGTGGGGCATCTAACTTCTCTATGAATTCTAATGAGACTATTCTACAAGCAGTTAACTTTCTCCTTTAAGTCTGAAAGCACCCACTTATGGACTGCTGTTAGAATAAGCATTCTCCTGTCCCGTCGCTACCCTTCCAATCACTTCCCTGGCATGCAAGTATTAAACCCACATCAAGATTTCAATTGCCTAAAGAATGATGCATTTGAATGCAGGTAATAACAGTGAAATGCTTTACGTTA
Organism: Ambystoma mexicanum; assembly: GCF_040938575.1. Lineage (NCBI taxonomy): Eukaryota > Metazoa > Chordata > Amphibia > Caudata > Ambystomatidae > Ambystoma > Ambystoma mexicanum. Next base: position 881,579,021 of record NC_090934.1, read on the forward strand.
GTAATTGCTGGGCCTTTGTTAAAAGAGAAACCCAGCTGCCATTTAACATCTGTGTCCTGTTCTGTCCACAACAGCTCTGTAGGTCAGCCAGGATGAGTCAACATAGCCCAAAATGTCAAGGGGCGGGGGGAGGTCTGAAGCCCAGCCAGCTCAGTGGTGTTGCGCCACTACTTGTGTTTAATCCCTTGGTTACTTATTGGTAATCTTCATTACTCATAGCCCTATTCTTCCTCGTTCCAGTACAAGTACTGTGTTGAGGTAGAGGGACATGGAGGCACTTCCTGGCTTAGTTACCTGTAATCTTCATTACTCCTAACACCACTCTTCCTCATCCCAGGGGGTGAGAGGGAGAGGGGATTTGTGGGGTCGGGGGCTGGTGTGGGATGGCGATTGTGCGATAAATCGTAATGGTCATCCATGTCCAGGCTAACAAGCTTGCTGTGTGGTATTAGTGGCTACAGAGGCATTTTGGTGCAGCCAGTCTAGTAATTTCTTAGTTAGGCTTGACTTTTGTTTAACTGTGCATCTCTGATAAAGCAGTCCTGCTAAGTGTAATTATCTGGCTAGACTGGCATTTGCGTGATGTCAGTCTAGCTGTTTCTTACTGCAGCATTGTATATTTTTCTGGGCATCTGTGACAAAATAACCATGATATTGCTTCGACTGGCATTTTGGTACAACCAGTCTAGGAATGTCTAAATGTGGCCGGCCTGCTTTACTGGAATATGTTATTACGTGTCTAGACTGGTCTTCATTGTGCATCCAGTCAGACATGTTTTCATTGTGGCATGGCATTTTTAATAGCAAAGCAGTATATTAATTAAAGCATTAATGGTCCTGTGCACTGTTGGTTACTTGCATGTATTGGATTTTTAGATTGGTGTTACCCTACAAAACAATTGCAAATGCTCTGGCCCTTTAGCCAATTTTTGTCAGAAAGTGTGTTGGATAATGCATTAAATCACATATTTATATCTTTCTCCTGGTGCAGTGTGTGGCGTACCCCTGCAGCAGCACGTTTGTGCGTATTGCGCAAGCGTGGTAATCTAGGTAAGCCCAGAGTGTGGTGTGACTCTTGATTTGTTGCTGAGTTGGGGGGGCCCTCAGCATGACTCACGGGGGGGGCAAATGTTGTGTTACGCCATTGGTCTGCATGGCACTCCCTCATGCACATTTGACTCTCAACCTGAACAAATGTGAATTTAGCAAATCCACTCTGAAATTCTTTGGACACATTTTCTCATGTGATTGTTTGCAACCTGACCCAGCAAAAGTACAGGCACTGACTGATACACCCACGCAATCCTCTGTCTCAGCTGTCAGGTATTTTCTGGGGATGAAAAGCTATTGCACAAGGTATATCAAAAACTTTGCTTCCGTCCCCACGCTGTTGCGCCTCCTTACGGCAAAGGGACAGGAGTTCCTCTGGTCCCACGAATGTAAAGATGCATTCCTGGAAATAAAATCTCGAATCTTGTCGGCTGCATGCATGTCGTACTATGACCCCGAGTTGGAGACTGCGGTCACAGTGAAAGCGAGCCCTGTAGGCGTAGGGGCCATACTGGCACAATACAAAAAAGGATCCAGCTCACCAAAGCGCTTTGTCTCCTATGCCAGCAGGAGACTGTCAAGTACTGAGCGTGCTTACTCACAGCCAGAGAAAGAAAGCTTGGCTGTGGTGTGGGCCTGCCAACACTATCATATGTGCCTGTACGGTAAGAAACTCAATATTGTAACTGATCATCAGGCCCTCACCACTATCTGTGGCAAACCCAATGCCAAAATGCCTCCCAGAATTGCTAGGTGGGGCCTCCGCCTGCAAGAGTAGTCCTTCGACAATGTCCACAAACCCGGCAATGAAAACAATCGTGCTGATTTCCTCTCCTGATTTCCGCTCCCGGCGGCCTTATAGGTGCAAACCTCCAAGGCAGAATTAGCGCCTGTGCTGACATGGACAGCACATCCCCCGTGAGCATAAAAGTGTGCATCCTCTTCTGCTGGTCGACATTAATCACTGTTTCTATATGCACTGTGGTGCGCCATCGTCCTGCAAGAATCTTTTCTTTCACAAGCGACATCAGTTCATCCCTCTCCATTTCCTGAACCATTTCTTGAATCGTCACCGGTGTTGGCATTCTCTGTAGATACATGACGCAGAAGAAAAAAGAATGGGCGGACCCTCTTTTTTAGGGGGCCTGACTCGAGAGGGTAGAGAAGTACAGAGATACGAGGGGGTTGAGTCAAAGGCTTCCCAAGCCAATAGCTTGATAGGAGGTCGCTGCAGCCTTGCAGGAAGAGCTAGATTATTACTAGCTCAGAACAAAAAATCACCGTGGAGGAACAATACAATATAAATTTATTTAACAGGAAGACATTTTTGAGTTTTTTTGTGCCATTACATGGCATATATGCATACAATAGATCTGCATTATAGTGGATTTGTATACAATAGTGACAGTCTATTTTCTGTGTTGTTTACTTTCACAACACATTGACATTGTCGACACTTGAGTATGTGTTTCTGGTTCGGTAAATAGATGAAATGAGGCAGTGGCTGATAGAATTGGAGCAGCGCTGCACAGAGGATACCGAACTGTCTTCAGGACTTGGAGGTCGATTTCAGACTGGGTGAATAAGTGGGGCGTCATCCTATAGTAAAAGAGGCTATGTTAAAAACGGTGAGTGTAGATTATGTACACTAATGGTGAGAAAAGCAAGGCACGGGACCTACCATATGAATGTTGATTAGCGCCATGGCTGTGGTCTGAGTAAATAGCAGCGTCTGGAAATGTGGCTGCGGGGGTCGATCTGCAGATGTCAGAGGCCCCGATCTAAGTCAAAAGGGAGTCAAAAATGACTGGTAAGAATTAATGTGTGCAAGGGCCGTGACTGTGCGAAAGGCTTCATCGAGCTTGTGTACAGTGGGCGGGCAAGACTAGGTGTTTGAGGTGAAAAACACTCATGACTGATCTCCAAAATTAAGAGAGAGTTAAGGTGAGGCAAGCGTTGGATTGATGGATGGTTGTTGACCAGGAAAGCTTTCTCTTCCTCGTCGATCCAACCTTCATCATATGCGTGACACATCAGGCTGGTGACTTCGGACAGGATCCTAGACGTGGGGTTCAACGGTATTGGTCTGTAGAACTTGGTATTCGATAGTTGTCTTATTACTTCAGTGTCGTATAGGGTGTTGCTCCAGAGAACGATACCACCGCCTTTGTCTGCTGGTTTGATGAGAAAGTTCTTATTGCTTTCTAATGATTTTAGGGCCACAGCTCTTTTCCCGACTCGGACACTGGTAAGTCTCACGGCACAGCTCTCCCCTCGTATTGCGTGCACCAACCTTCGCATCACAGAGGGCTTCGCCTAAATTCCACTCCTACAATTCACCCTTGTTGTCCAGATCCCTGGATTACCCGCGCCCTGCACTGATAATTAAACAGTCTGCACATTATCGGTCTCCTAGCATAATTAAAACAACACTAAATAACGGACTTGCAATTATTGCGTTTTTTGTATCAATCCAACGCTTGCCTCACCTTAACTCTCTCTTAATTTTGGAGATCAGTCATGAGTGTTTTTCACCTCAAACACCTAGTCTTGGCCGCCCACTGTACACAAGCTCGATGAAGCCTTTCGCACAGTCACGGCCCTTGCACAGATTAATTCTTACCAGTCATTTTTGACTCCCTTTTGACTTAGATCGGGGCCTCTGACATCTGCAGATCGACCCCCGCAGCCGCATTTCCAGCAGCTGCTATTTACTCAGACCACAGCCATGGCGCTAATCAACATTCATATGGTAGGGCCCGTGCCTTGCTTTTCTCACCATTAGTGTACATAATCTACACTCACCATTTTTAACATAGCCTCTTTTACTATAGGATGACGCCCCACTCATTCACCCAGTCTGAAATCGACCTCCAAGTCCTGAAGACAGTTCGGTATCCTCTGTGCAGCGCTGCTCCAATTCTATCAGCCACTGCCTCATTTCATCTATTTACCGAACCAGAAACACATACTCAAGTGTCGACAAGGTCAATGTGTTGTGAAACTAAACAACACAGAAAATAGACTGTCACTATTGTATACAAATCCACTATAATGCAGATCTATTGTATGCATATATGCCATGTAATGGCACAAAAAAACTCAAAAATCTCTTCCTGTTAAATAAATTTATATTGTATTGTTCCTCCACAGTGATTTTTTGTTCTGAGCTAGTAATAATCTAGCTCTTCCTGCAAGGCTGCAGCGACCTCCTATCAAGCTATTGGCTTGGGAAGCCTTTGACTCAACCCCCTCGTATCTCGATACATGACGCAGTCAAGGACAGTGTAGGACACTAACATTCTGGGGAGCAGCAGAAAGCCGGTGCACCTTTACCCCATTCCAACAGAAACTGCAGCAGGTGCCAGTAGTTGTGTGCTCACAAACAACGCTGGGCAGTTGCCTAACCGACTACCCTATCAGGTAAACGGATACAATAAAATGACTAAGCACACCCACTCCCAGATAAAACTCAGCCAAAAAAAACAACCAATTGTACTTGGCAATTTGCAAACGTTCCTTCGCTGTTTTACAACGGGGTGACACGCCTGCCCGGTTACCATAAATGAATGATAAAAAGACAGATGGCTTGCCCCCGTGAGTTATTAATGCTGTACACATTACCGTATTTTAAGAAGGCGGCATGTCACTAATGGCGTAGGGGGCTTCAACATCCTTGGCAGCAGAAAGCCTGAGCACCATGGTTAATCGTCCTGCTTCAATGTCACTGTTTTGTCTTGTCCTAGCGCTTTTATGCCTCAGGGTTCTGCCTCTAGCTATGGAAATAAAATAAATAAATACAATTTACCCCATTCCGGCAGAAACTGCAACAGGTGCCAGTAACTTTCAGGCCACGTAAACATGAATTAAATACATTTTGCCAGTATGACACAGTTTCACTTCAAGTGAATAAATTAGCATCCCAACAATGCTGGCTAAAACATTCAATTTAACAGGGACTGACACCAATTTTGATAGGGCAGCGAGGACCCTCGAAACAAATGCTGATCAGGTAATGAGCAGCACAAGACATTTCTTTTACTGGTTTAGCTATCTATTCAATGATTGGGGGATTTCCATGCATGTGTGGCGAGTCGGCGACTGTTCATTAATTATGCACTCCTCGGCCACTTGGCCAGTAATTGGAATAGCATAACTGGCAACGGAAATGAATATATATATTTCATTACACCGTGACCACTTACTAAAGAAGTGGTTGTTACCATCAGACATTTTATCAAAGATTTGAGACAAAGAGGAGGTCGAGAATTGATAAAGCAAAGTAACAGATCTCATTCTAGTTTAGTCACTCATAACTTAATGGAAAGCTAATTAAGCATGCCATCCGCACATGCGAAGCCCAAGAAGGCGGCTGCAAAAAGGCAAAGAGGACAGCTAAACTGAGCAGCCTCCATCAAATCTAACCAGCCAGGGGCCAAGGGCAGGCTTAACTATTTATGGAGCCCTAAGCAGTAGACGATGTGATTACTGGACATTTGGGTGAGGCTGAGCTCTGGCAGTGAAAACCTTTGTCAAGGGGAGTGGTCTGAAGCAGAGTTCCAACAAGAGAACACCCTGGCTGTGCCACAAGAATTGAGTTCGCCCCTCTCCGTCTCCATCAATGACCATATTGTCACAGGGAGGAGACGGAGAGCGTCGAAAACTGGCTCCTCCAGGGCAGGGCTCCAGTCTGGAGCGTGTTGTGACCTAAGCCCCTCCTGGGCTCATGCAAATGTGACGTGTAAGATGGCACGTGGGAGACGTGTCATCAAGTGTATAAAACCTGCGCACAGCCGCCCATTGCGCCAGTATCTGGCAACTCTCGCCTACTGCATTTCCATTTTCTGCTCAAACTTCCAGTGCTATGCTCACCACACCCAACTCATTTTCAGGCTTCCTTCAGCCACCTCCTCGCCTTCCCTCATCTCTGATTGCCTTTCCGCCATTCAAAACTGGTGTGCTTCCAAAGATGTTTGTCTAAATGCCAACAAAACGGAGATCCTCCTCATCGGTTCACCATCGCCATCCTTTCCCCTCACTCTCTGGCCAGCCTCCAATGACCCTCCACCCACCCCTACTTGTGAGGCTAAGAACCTCGGGGTCATATTTGACTCCACACTTTCCTTCTCCACACACATCTCTGATGTCACTAAAAAGTCAAACTCCGTACTGCACCTCCTTAGAGGTACTCTGCCTTTCCTCTCCATCCCCCAGAACCTCACAGTCTCACAAGCTCTGGTTCTCCCCAGGCTGGACTATTATAACAGCCTCTTTCTAAATCTACCTGCCTCCACTCTCCGCCCTTTACAACTAATCCAGAAAGCGGACTGGGAGACTTGTCCTTGGCGTCAAGTCCTGTGATCGTAGCTCTCCAGCTCTGAAATCCCTTCATTGGCTCCCAGTGGATGCAAGGATTACATTTAAAACCCTCTGCATTGTCCACAAAGCTTTCTGAGGCCTGGGACCGAAATACCTTCAACTATCCCTCTGTAAATACTTCCCTTCTCGAGCCCTTCACTCCTCTACGTCCAATTCCCTCAGGGTCGGGCGTTTTTCAAAGAAACGAGCTGGGGGCAGATCTGTGTCCTCGGCTGGGCCCTCCCTTTGGAACAGCCCCCCGGCCACCCTGAAACTTGAGAACCATCTCCGGTTCCGACAGCACCTCAAGACCTTCCTCTTTACTTCTGCCTTTGCCCCTCCTCTCCCTTGCTGATCTGTTTCTCTCGGCACTGTGCACCTGACCACCCTCTGTCTTTCGGGCCCAGGTACCTGCGCACCCTGCCTCCCTCCTGCACTGCCTCTGGCCACCCTTGGCACTGGGATCTGTAGCTGTACCCATACAGCCCCCCACTTATCAAATATACCCTATCTGACTTATCATGCACTTGCCATGTGTCTGGCTGCACAACCTTTTTGTCTGCACTTATTTATTTTATTTATCCCATTTATAATTTATTCTGTTCTCTCCTCTGTCAGCACTTTCCACTTCTCCCCTCCACGCACTTTCCCCCTCTTCCCTTTTCCATGCACTTGCACGTTCTTAATGTCACTGGGCCTAGTAAGATCGTATTTTGTTCTACCCTGTTCCCCTCCCTTTGCCTTGTCACGCTCTGAAACAAATGTGTATGAACGCAATATAAATAAAATATCACATCATATCATCTACGACCCTGCTTCTGTGTCTTAATGCAGCATGGTGCCAGCGCAAACACAGGGGCAGAGAGCTGCCACCAGAACCCTTCATTACTGTGGGCCGGCTACCCCAGCCCCCTTAACAACTGGCGACAAGGTCAACCAATTAACCCTGCGTGCTGCCGAGCCAAGCATGCCACCCTGGGCGCATCCCTTGTGGGGCACACTTGCTGGTCAGATCCTGCCCGATGACCGTCGGTTCTCCCAACTAAGTCCCGCAGCAGGCCGGCTCACGCTGCCAGAGTCCCCAGAGCATGCCATGTGATGGAAAAGGAGTAAGGAGGTCGGGTCATGCCCGGTGACTTTTGGTGTTGGCCGTGTGTTCCTGCTTGGTGCAGGCAACCACGCCCCGAGTTCCACGGTGTGCGCCACATAAGGAAGGAAGAACAAAAGCAGTCAGCAACATGCCGACAACCTCTGGTTTCCTCCGGCGAGGCCCATGCTGTACGGGCGTGTGCGGCAGGAGGTCCCTGCGCACATAAAAAAAAGGAAAAGACGGGAAGATGCCCCCACCTGGCAGAGAGAGGCGTGGCAGGGACCGCTGCCACTTGACTGTCCTGTCATGCCCCTGCCTGTGGCAGAGAGGCACGGTACGGACCGCCGCTGCTGTCGCATGTACGGCTCCTGCCTGGGGGAGAGAGGGGCAGCAAGAACCGCCACGAAGATGATGGGCATAGACTCGTGCCTGTGGGATAAAAAGGGCACAGTACAAACTGCGGCCACTACAGCACTCGCACAAGCTCCACAACTGCCAGGCCATGCTTGACAACCATTGGCAACACCATTGAGGTCCTGCCCGATGCAGGAGAGTGCTGCCGAAAAGCCCAGAGCACCAGAATCCATCGTCCTTGCCCCTCCCAGCAGCAACACTGAGCAGCTTCAGCCAGGAGTGAGTTTACCCCTCTTATTTTTCGCTGGTCTTCCGGCAGAGAGTCCTACCAGAGGCCTGCATTGTCTCCCAATGGTCGCTGCCACCAACCAGCTCCAACATCTTGCTGGCACTCAGTCGGCAGGGACTACTGCCATCCAAGGACCGGTACCGCAGAGCAAAGGTGGCCCCCGGTACCACAGGCTCGGCTTTGCCTGCATGCGGTCAAAGGACTTGCGCTTAAGAACTAATAAAAGTGTTGCCACTTTAATGTAAGTCCCCCAATGCCCCATGCACAGTGATGTGTCTTGATGCTATGATCCATCCCATCGTGTAGGCTTAAAATGGGCTCAATAAAAGTTAATTTCAGTGTCCGTACTGTGAAAAACCAGAGGGTGTTTCACAACCTTGTCCCGGAGATCCCATTCTGAGGTGGCCCAGGGTCCTCAGGGAGTGGGGAGAAGCACCTGATTGTGAGACATAGGGCCTCATTACGACCCTGGCACTAATGGGTAAATGGCGCCGTAAAAGGCTGTGGCGCCGTTAACCCATTAGCGCCTTACTACGAGGTCCCTTTTCGGGACCCGAACTGAACGGCTGGTCTAGACCAGCCGTTAAAGTAGGGACCCGCAAAGGGACCTAGGTGCTAAGTACGGTACCGCAATATGCGGTACCGTACTTAGCGGCTTCCCCAGTCCCATTGAGCCCTATGGGGCAAAAATGGGAATGGGGAAGGGCCAATGTTCAATGGGGAATTACCACCCCGCCAACCTTGGAATGGAGTGGTAATTCCCCATTGAAGATTGGCGGACTCGTTACAATACCGGCACCAACCATGGTGCTAATAGCGCCATGGTTTAGCGCCAGTATCGTAATGAGGGCCATAGTATCCCCCTTTTTCCACAGCCCATCTGACCCCTGTCCTTACCTATTTTATAGAAAACTACAGCTCCCATAATTACTCCCCACTTCACACTGAAAACACCACTGAGGCGAGGAAGATTACCTCTAGGGAATTGCATTGGTTCTGTCCCTTTAATGAGACCAGTCAGAGTAAGGCATGTAATCCTAATTAAACACACCTGACACTTGTTAATACTCCCTGTCAGGATAAAAGGTGGCACGTGCAGGCCCACTGTGAGCACGGCTGGGTACAAGAAGGAGCTGCTCTTCCGGGCAGATGCGAGCCAGGCTATCGCAGTTGTAAGACCAAGGGGCTGGCTGGCAGTTGCAGAGAATGAGAGAGAGCCAGGCAACAATTCCATACTTTTGGAAAGCCATAAGCATTCCTTGGCTGAAACCGAACGAGAAGAGAGGATATACTTTCAAAGTGCTTCAAGGTGGCACGCTCCCCTTCCGGGTGCTAAAGAGAGTCGGGGAGGAGCAGAGGAGGTATTGGTAACAACCTTGACTGCTACATGTAAGGCATTGAAGAACGAAACCCAATTAACACGACCGGTGAGTTATCGAAGGCAACAAAGGCCCGGTTTGTGTTAAAAGCAAATGAGACTTTAACGAGAGTTGAAGGTGGCGTGTGTGCCAATAAAACGCATAATGGAAAAGACAAATGCTGAATTTTGATGAAAGTATACAAAGTAACAGAGTGGGCCTGCGAGGCGGAATCATACATTCAAAAAAACTGTGAAATGTTTGAAGTAGTCATAAAACTGGAAACGAAGTCAAGAAAGTAACTGCAATCCCGAATGAAAGTTGATTGAGGGAAAAGTGAAGTATGCAAACGTTAAATTACACCAAGAGGGCAAAGTATGAACTTTAAGCATGCCAAGAGGGCAAATTAATAAAAGGACAATTCCAAAAAACTACAAGTACCAAGAAGCATTGGTGTTGCGATTTGACGAAGATTGTCAAATTGTTTAAAGAGGTGTCGAAGTGTCATGCAGAGGTCTATGTAAAATCCTTACAGTTTCAAAAGTCTTCGACAGTTAAAAGTTGTATGAAACGAAACTTAAGGAAGGGATATCCACAAAAAGAAAAGAGGGTTTCAGCCCGGCAGAGGGAGATCCATGTGAGAAGTGAAAGTGAAGTGTGAAAAGAAAGACAGGCTTGAGCCCGGCAGAGGGAAGCCTGTGTTTAATTGTGATGATGTAAATGTCAAGTGTTGAACTCTGCATATATGACAAGATGCACAAAGCCTAAAGAACTTGTTGAACTATCAAAAGCTTGAAGCCCAAGTCTGAACTGTGGAATTGTACCAGTAAGCCCAAGTGTGCCTAATTGATAGAACTGTGCCATCCACCTATCCTCTTAAGAAAACTCTTGAGACCCCGTCCTTCTCAACATGGGTAAGGGAGTTGTTACATAAGCCTTTCTGATATTTCTTTTAAGACACTATTTTTCCTTTTTATAGCCCCTTCACATATTTTTCATTTGAGAAGGAGGGCAAGGTTAGTTTTTTTTTTATTATATGCCTTTTATGTTGACAAGACTGACTTGGACTTGTTTATTATTTGTTTAACGGTTGAGACTACTCCCATTCTAGAATTAGGGCCAGTTGCAAATTCTCCCAACCATATGAAATACAAAATAAAAGTGTTTGAAACTTGCATCTATTGTATCTGTGTCTGCTGTTGATACCATGCCTTCCCCACATATGGTGTTAGAGAAGTGGTGTACAATTCAATTGATAAAAGTTCAAGACCCCATGTTGATAATTGTTTTGCCACCAGTCGGGCAGAGATTAATTGCTGATGTTGAAGGTTCAGACCCGGTACATACCATAAAGAAATCCCTTTTCTTAAAAGCCCACATTGCCATTAAAGACTAAGATTTATTTTGTCACTCCCAACTGTTACTTTATATCTTACCCATTTCTCATTATCAGCTACAACAATGGGATTGTTTGATCCTGAAGATAAGATCACCTCATAACTTCATTAGACCTAGTGCCTTAGAATCTGTCCTTAAAGGGAAACTCACTCTTTCTCAGATTTAGCTCACTTTCCACCTCTGCCTTACCTATATCAGATCCGAACCTTCAGTCCTCCCTACATCAATCTGGTTCAGATACCGAAGAATCCAATTTTTAAAAAAATAATCCTGAAGATGAAGAAGAAGTTGGATCTATCTTTTTCCCTTCAGAATCCAGAGAAGAATCTGAGAAAACCTTGGTTCCCCATATAAGTAAGGCATCTATTGAAGAGGCATTAGCCCAAATAGTGGCCCATCAGATACAAGCAGAAACCCGCCTAGAGTCAGGTTTGGAACAGTTGATTGCTATTCATACCAAACCACTTTTGCCTCAAGGTATTCTACAACCATACCAAGAAGGTAAGGACTTGGGAATTTTTGTTCTCAACTTCGAATGACTGGCAGTGCAGTTTGGGTAGGATGATAATTTTAAAATCTGTTATCTAGCATCATTACTCAAAGGTGAACTACAAACATCATATCAACTACTTAATCTCCAAGAGGGTGCTACTTTTATATATATTAAGGAAGGCATCCTTCAAAGAGTAGGACAAACTAGTAATTTATAAAGACAGAAATTGAGAAACATCAGATTGAACCCTGAAGAACGCACTTGGAATTGGGTTAACGAATCAAAAACACTATGGGCCTCAATACAAGATGGGCGATAAGGGGTTAACGGCGCCGGTAAAGGTGCCGGAGCCGTTAACCCCATACCGCCCTATTATGAGGTCTGCTCGCAGGACCCACTCTGGATGCCTGGTTTTACAAGACGTCCTTAGTGGGTCCCATGAGAGGCCCAGCATGCTAACAACGGGCCTGTCATTAACAGGCCCGTTGTTAGCATGCTCCCCATTCCCATTGAGCCCCATTGGGACTCAAATGGGAATGGGGATGGCCCGGGTTTTATGAATGGGGAAATACCGGGCCCTCCAAGGTCGGAATGGCCCGGTATTTCCCCATTCAGGGACCAGTGACCCAGACCTAAGTTTGGACATAAGGGCATGGCTGCCTCCAAACACGTAATGAGGCCTTATTTCTCTATGGACTGTTAAAATAACTTTACCAGAGCTGAAAGAGATGTGGACTATAGGACAGTTCAGTAACTCTCTACCTCCCTCCTTAGAGAAAGCGGTCTTACAATTAAATAACCCTGCCCTTACTTTGGCCATTGAGACAGCTCAAAACCATTCAGATGTGAATAAACATTTTCACTCTTGACATAAATTTGATAAGAGAAAAGATCACAAAAGCTCCTCGCATCTAATACAGTTCGTATCGGAACGAGGGGGGAAAGCCTCCCAAGACTAGAGAATGGATAGGGAAAGATAGAGAAAACCCAGAGTTTGGAAAACCAGAATTTAAAATCAAAGAAGAGGGAAAAAAAGATGAGTCCACAGTATCTAAATTCCAAACCCCCACCTCTTACTCATGTAAGGAGGTTAGTCACATAGCTAGAAACTGCCTCAAGAATCAAAAAGAAGAACCCATGTAAATAGGGTGTTTGATCGGAAACGAATGGGAAAACCCAGAAGAGGACATCAAATCTGTTAACGTATGCTTTTGTCATTTTCCTACAGTTTACCCATGAAAAGGCTTCCATTATTGGAAGGATAGTTTACGCTTTGATAGATACAGGAAGCAAGCAGACTTTTGTTTCGCAAAGAGATCTTAAAAACCAGATGTTGATCAGACTTACCTGCGTACATGGGGATAATGAAATATATACCAAGATACCCGTATCTATCAATATTAGAGGGATACCAGGCCTTCTAGAAGAAGTAATCATTGGTAGGGATTTTCCCAACTTTTTTGGATTAATACAAGATGTTCCATCAAAGCTCCCTCATATATTTTTTTTATTTGATATAGCTGTAAAAGAACAGCCTTTCAAAAAGTAAATTCGCCCCTTTGTCCTCGCTACCTTCTGCAACTACACCCCAAAATGAAACACCATGGGTAAATTTAGCGGCTCAAGAAGACGTTGAGTCAGTAATTTCAAAACTAAAATCGTCCAGAGCGCCGGGGCCTGATGGTTTGACCAACATTGACCTGAAGCAACACCAACGTGAATGGTCCCTTCTGATAACAAACATTTTTGAGCATTGCAGAACCACCAAACAAATTCCTGCGACATGGACCGAAGCAGTCATTGTACCCATTTTCAAAAAGGGAAACAGAGACAATCCAGCAAATTATCGACCAATAGCCCTTTTAGACATCATGGGAAAAATATTTGCAACTCTACTCCTTTCGAAATTCCAACAGTGGGCAAGAACCTCTCCATCAACAGACCATTTTCAAACAGGATTCCTAAAGACGGCTTCTACTAGCATAAACATCATGATCCTGAACATCATTAAGGAAAACGTTAAAAATGGGGCACCAAAAGTTTTCCTGGCGTTCATTGACTTATCCCAAGCCTTTGATAAAGTAAGTCAGCAAAGACTATGGTCTAAATTGACCAATTGGAAGTGTCCAAAAGAAATCTTGAACCCAATAATTGCCCTACATACAAATACAACCATTCGAGTCCGTCTGAATCGGCAAGGCATGTTATCTGAAGGTTTCAAATCGGAAAGAGCAGTCAAACAAGGCTGCCCTTTAGCACCGGCCCTGTTCATCGCCTTCTTGCGTGATTTTCAGTACACCCAACCATTAGTAAGAGAATTCCCGCCTAAAGTAGGAAACATACCAGTAGCCAGGCTGCTTTACGCAGACGATATGATTCTGATGGACCAAACTCAAATAGGTCTTCAGGGCCAATTGACAAACCTGGCCAACTATATATCTGAAAATGATTTAGCAATAAACAAAGAGAAATCTAGAATCCTGGTCCTGGGAAACAAGCGCTCAAAATCGAGACAAGAAGGTTGCTGGTTCCTAAACAAAGCAAAGATTGAGACAGTCACAAATATAAAATACTTGGGCATAATGATCGATGAACTAAGAACCGAGAATTCAACCTACGTGGCCCTGTGGACCAAAGCAAAATCACTTACCACTCAAACAAGACTAATCGATCGCAAATACGGAAAATTCTCTTTAATACCGGCGATTCAGTTTACAGACAAAAGGTGGTGCCGTCACTAATTTACGGAATGGACGTGGCCCTCAACATAAAAGACTCAATATGGCCGAAATTGGAGGGTTATCTCTGGAAAGCGGTTCTAGGCCTCCCTAAATCTTCATCTATCGCAGCTATACAGCGAGAACACGGCTTACTATCACTGTCAGCTTCGATAGAACAAAGCCAAATGAGAACACTGAGGAAAATCATTCATCCAGACGCACTTCCCGTCTATAAAATGATCCAGTAAGAACTCTGTCTGGGACGCTGTAAAGCTTTGAACTCCTGGGAAGAGAAACTTATGTTAAAACTAAAAGAATTGGCATGCACACAAGAGGGCCTTATTCAAAACCAAAGTGGCGCAGAAGATTGGATTAATACATGTAATTTGGCAACCACAAACAAACTTCTTGGTCATCTACCACCTACTACAAACAAACTGAATCTTCCGTTGAACTACTGTATCAAATTTCCGAATAAGACTCTGCAGAAACTCTTCATGCGAGTAAGACTAAACCTGACGCCAACTCAAGAAATTCGGGCTATTCGTACCGGAACTGTGATTAAAACATGCTGACTGTGCTTAAACTCAGAGATGGTAGAAACAACAAGACACCTGCTTTTGAATTGTCCAAAAACCGTGAAGCATTTTTACTCCCGATATTTTACGACTCATCCCTCAGAGAAGAATCTACATAGTGGTGTAGACTGATCGCAGGCGAAAAGACCAAATGGGTAATAGCCACTGCAAAGATAATTGACGCCGCTTTAAAAAAGGCCACCAAGATGTAAACTAACCATCCGATAGGCGGAAGCCAGGAGGCCGAATAAACCGCTGCAGAGTTATCTCACACTACTAAAGAGACACTTCATTTTTTATCTTCACCTTGTAAAAATCCATTTCTTTATATTGGTTATAATCAAGTCAATAAAAAAATATTCATACAACATATAAAGCATATAAAATAGCAAAAATAAAATGCACTGAACAACAGCACAACTTATTAAAACAAAGACATCTTAAATCAAACTATAACTATTATTGCAACTTTCGCTGAGTCTTAGTAAACTTCATATTTGAAGCTTAATCAATAAAACTCTTGATCGATGTTTTACACTTTGACATTTCCAGCTAGTCTTAGTTTTCAGCAAGTATGAGGTATTATTTCAGCCATTATGCACTTTGAAAATCACTTGTATCCATACGCTCTATTAGACTTAGTGATTGAATGTACATTAATATTGCTATGTTCAGTTTAGCTGATTGGCTATGATACAGCATATTCAATAAAACATCATAGTCCAAAATACAAAATTCATCAAACACATTGACATCTTTTCTCAATCAAGGCAGGGCAGTCAACAATCAGATGTTTTAATGTCTCAAGCTGCATAGATGTTTTAATGTCTCAAGCTGCATAGGCACCCTACAAAATCTGCAGTACCCATTCATAGTAATTTTGCGCATTGCACGCACTTCATTTGTGAGGCAAATGTTAAATCTTATTCTCATATAGCCCAGCCTATTTTTCGGATCTGGAAATCTCACTAAATACTGTTCAATTTTATGCAGTTCCTTCATTGCAAAGGCCTGATTATTAAATAATTTCAGTTCCAAACAGGCGCCTCTGGTATTAATCCAATTGCGCAACCGTAATTTCCTTTTGGCTCTTTCCAGATTATTGATTAGGAGATCCCCATCAATACCTGCTTCATCCATCATCAGATTTATCCACTTGCGCCATCTGTTGATTTTATAACTATCTGTTCTTAACATACATTTTCCTATTTTGAACATTACACCATTTTCTTCAGTGGCCATCAGATACTTTCGATACAAGGACATAACTTTCCAGGAATAAATTGCATTCAAAGATACAATGCCCATTTCATGCCGTATTAAACATGCTGAAGCTGACATTGGTAAGCCACAGATTGTTTTCCGAAAGTGACATTTCATTTTGATCCATACATCTGATTTATCATATCTCGTGTTTCAGTACCATATGTTAAAATAGGGATGACTTTCTATCTAAAGAAAGTCATCGCTGGTAAAAGGAAGAATTTGCCATATTTGGCCTGTATGATTTTTGTCTGTGAAATGCCAGTTGACAATTTTTAGTTCATTTCTCTAAAGAATGGTTTATCATGTACATCATTACTAATTAGAAGGCCTAGATATTTGTACTCAGATACTATCTCAATATCAACATCCTGTATGACCCATTGTCTCATTTGTTTGGCCTGATTTTTCTTTAGGCCCAATATCATGATCTTACAATTTGCTTGATTGATTTTCAATAGATTAGCATTTGCATAGTTACTCAGACACGCCAAGAGGTCATGCAGCCCACCTGGATTCTTAGCCAAGCGCACAAAGTCGTCGGCATAGAACAACCAGGGGACTGCATGACCCGCTAACCGGGGAGCATCAGCTCTACAGTTTATAAACTCATGACGTAAAGCAGCCGTAAAGAAATTAAACAGCGTACTGGCCAAAATGCACTCTTGTATAAATCCATGGAATGTCAGGATGGGGTCGGATAAAGTTCCATCCATAGCCAATCTGATTTGTACAGTTGTTCTAGAGTGCAGTTCCTTTATCCAAAAAACTAAATATTCAGGGCAATTTGCACCAGTCAATTTTTCTATCAACAATTTCCTGCAAACAGAATCAAACGCAGCCTGAAAATCAATAAAGGCAAGATAGCCTGTTTGACTCTTTAAATGTTCCTGCGCTTTAATGATTTCCAGGATGTGTAAATTGATGGCTGTTCCCATACCCGGCATAAAGCCGGTTTGATTTGGGTCCCTCATTTTGGCAGTGTTCAGCCACTTATTTAGGTCTCTTAACAGCAGTCTTCCAAAAAGTTTTCTCTGTATATCTAAGAGAGATATGGGTCTATAATTAGATGGTTCATGGTTATCTCCCTTTTTATGAATAGGAATGGTGATAGACTTTCTACATGATGACGGAATACATCAGGTTTTAATTATTTGATTGCATATGCTCAAGAAAAATTTGGCCCATGCCAGAGGATGTTTCTTGATCATAAAGTTAGATAAACCATCGGGACCAGGCGCACGAGATGTTTATCATTTCGAAATGTAAACCAATATGTCATCCATATCAAAGACCCGATCCCTTTCTTGTCTACACACGATCGGTTCAAGGTCCCCGTCAAGATTTGTGTCTGCATATAAAGACTTATAAAAGGTAGCCCACACTTTGGTGGATCGGATTAATTTGGTGGACCATTTGCACTTTGGATGGTGTATGTTTTAAGAGAGACCAAATTTTGGCCGAGTTCTTAGATTTCAATCTATCTATATTTTCAGCATCTTGTTGATACATATGGGCATGTCTAGATTTCAACCAGTTTTTATAGTTACATTTCAAGGATCTAAGTTTAACAGCCATTTCAGGAGAGTACAGATGCATCATCTGTCTCCTATCTTTTCTGTATTGAGATTTATGCAAGGTCACCTCATTGTCATACGTATGCAGAGGTCTTTTTCCAGTTGTTTTTATTTTATTTTTCCTTTCTACAAATATCTGCATTTCTTCAACATATGAACAGTACTTGGCTTAATTCCTTTTAGGCGGTCAATCTCACTCCTTATAAGGTTTCTATTTAGAGTGTATAAAGAATGAGGTGACCAATAAAATCTATTTTGAGCAGAGTTCAAGGTCATGTTAGATGCAAGTGAATTTCCATATATTTTCTCAGGAAAACTCCATGACTATTGTGTTGTTTGAATGTTGTGGTCACTTGCGTTTTGGGGAATCATTTTGAACTCTGTTATAATGGAAAACAAGCAGCCATCCACAAAAGTATAATCAATCATGGCCGTTTGAGTGCCACGATGCCAAGTGGGCTTTGGCGGTATGTCCCCTAATTTAGCTCCATTGAGCTTAAATAATTGGCGCTCATCCATTAGAGAGTTCCATCTTAGAGCTGCTCGGGATGAACATTTACCTGTTTGGAAAGGAGAGGTTATATTTAGATCACCTGTGATGATTACATGATCACAAGTCGGGTCCAAGAGTGTCATATTCAAAAGTTCCTCTAAAGCTACACACAATTCATCATCTGCCACTGCAGCATGGTTTCAATGTACATTTATCAACCCAATGGTCTTACACTCAATTTTTATCCTCACCATTTGAAGAAAGCTATTGGGTGAAGACAAAGGTTCCAGGTGAACATTGGGAGATATTTTTATTGCCATAATAAGTCCCGCCATTGGTCTACCCTTTACAGGTACAATTGCCGGAACTAGAGATATAACATGTTTATCCCACACAGGAGCAGTTGCCAACCATATTTCCTGAAAAGCCAATATATCACATTTCCCCAACAAACTGTCTTTAGAATTGGTCAAATGTTTAAAACCTCTAGTATTTCACGATTTTAAAGAGAGGGGGACGGGATGATGGACTAGTTAGTTTTCACATGATTTTATTTCTTTATCATCATTTCTTCGTCCGTTCTCATTTATAGGGACAATTTGGCTGTTCATATACTGGTTCTTAAGGCTACTATTGGATCTGGACTGATATTGATTTCCCTCATATACTAACTATGCTGATCACACACAGGTGCTCATTCCTCTGACTGGTGATTACCCTGAAAACTGGCTGTGCCTAAATAGCGAGAAAACAGAACTCTTGCTAATTGGATCCACAGCCACACTCAGTAAACTCGGTGCGCAGTACAGTGCATTTACAATAGATAACATCCCCATTACCGTGTCCCAAGCCATCAAGACTCTAGGTGTATACCTAGAACCTAGCATGACCACGGACAGACAGGTTAATGCCATTGCTTCCTCAGCTGCCTACCACTCCAAACTAATCAATGCAGTGAGGCCATTCCTGTCACAAGACAACTGCATCACCATTGCAAGGGCCATTATCGGATCTAGGCTAGACTACTGTAATGTACTCTATGCCCGTACCTCCCAAAAGAACTTGTCAAAACTTCAAGTGGCTCAAAATAATGCCTTGAGGGCCACAACTGTTACAGATTGCAGGGACCACATCTCTGGGGTGAGAAGCCAGGTCCATTGGCTGCCCGTCAAAGAAAGGCTCCCTTTCAAGACACTGGCCATTGCACACAAATGCATCCATGGACTGGCACCTTCCTACTTAGCTCAGAGGATCACCAAAAAAACACCCTCTAGACCGTCCAGGTCTGCATATGCCAATCGACTCATTGTTCCTCATACACAAAGAGCTAGAGCCGGTGGCTCCAGTTTCCCTACCTTGGCTGCACCCTCCCTACCCAACTCAGGATGATCGAATCACACACAACCTTCCGTAAAGCCTTGAAGACAAAGCTTTTTTTCTAACTTGCCTCCCCCTATTGCCTCATTTGATGACTGTCTCTGCTTACTGCACCTGACTTGTAACCTACTGTAATCGGTGTAACTGTATTATCCATTTTACTGGGCCACTATCTTGTAACCCTTAATCAAGCCTGCATACATATTCTTCTCAGCGCCTCTATGCCCTTGGGTTGCAGTGCGCTATACAAATATTAAAATAAAATAAAATAAAATAAATAAATCATGGGAGTGTATTGGTGGTCCACATCCGAATTGTTCAACAATAGAAAGCCCAATTCATACAGATCCATTCTCACCAGCCATAGTGCATTTTTAACAAAACCTGATTTCATCCAAAGCTTCACAACAGATAGATCACTTTGATGTAAAAACTCAATTTGGTCAATATCCGCTGAACATATTCCTTCTAAAAATGGTACATCCGCAAAAATGTTCATGACCGATTGTCTTTTCAAATCAAAACTATGAAAGCACTGAAGTATCAGATGGTGTATATTGACATGGGCCTCAGTGGTGTGCGCTGGCCCCCTCTAAATGCAGAATTCACGTTCAGCTGTCTTTGAGATTGTGACTGATTTATATTATTAAATGAAGGGGTTTGAGCAATTTCCTTTCTTTCAACATGAACTGCTGATTCTGTTTTATTTGCTAGGGAAACGAGTCTCTTTAAGGATTTCTCAATTTCCTCTCTCCAATCATTCATCGTTAATGTCTTTTCACCAGTCAATTCTACAGGATCCATTTGCATTTTACACTAGGTAACATCAAGTCTTGTTGTCCCACTACTTTTGACCCTGAAACGCCTGGATCAGTTTGAGCCTTTGGTGATACTAGATCCAATGATGGGATTTTAGGATCAACAGCTTTAATCTGGTTACTCAATGATACAAGGTTGTCTAAAGGTTCATATACCAAGGACGCTGCTTTGGTCTGGCCGCTTTGGCTTGCCTTAAGCAGTATAACATTGCAATACTTACTGGCAATGGCTGTACGTGCCAACGCTGTAGCCGTTTTTGTCATTGTTAGCGACTGACTAAACTACTGGGTACCTGTAATCTTAGAATTTGCCATAGCTTTAACATTTTTTGACTTCTTCGTTTCCTTCATAGTTGGCATATGTACATGTTTACTTTTCTTGTCAAATATAAGGTAAGTGGATTCTTTACTATTCCTCAGAACCTCTTCTGTACCTTCCACATCCTCACTCTGTTGTACAGTTTTGCTGGAGGATGTAGTCAGGGCTTGTACATTTTTTAGTTTAGCCTTTTCTTTTTTTTTTAAAGCATTGCTGGCCAGGTACATATTTGTCCTCTTTCTCTGTTAATATAATTACTGAAGGATTCATTTCACACTTATTATTAGCATGTTCCCTTTGTAAAGACTTGTCAACAGCGTCATTAAATCCTTATTTTTTTTCTTGCATCATGTTGCAAGATCATTTGTTGGTTCTGCGAGCAGTCAATCAGTAACACATCATCTTTAACTGCTTCCAATTCATCATGGTTTACAGCAAGATTATTTGTAACATTGTTTTCAACATTAGTTAGATTCTTGCAACATACCCAGGAGGGGTGGTTCTTATTATTACCCTGTAACAGTTGTATTAGCAATGCATGCTGATCATTCATTTTTGTGCCCAATGTGTCATATAGACGAGTGAGCGCGAATAACGCTGCATTCATTGTTTGTAAGGATGTCTCCGGTCCTATTACAAAGCTTCCCTGTATGGCCTGGATTTTTTCACAAGGGGCCGAATGACTTCGGCGGGGAGTAGGTTGAGTGAAGGAGCACGACAGCACAGAAGACTCATTCGCCGTTGGGGAGAACA
The DNA here is from genome assembly GCF_040938575.1 of Ambystoma mexicanum. Classification (NCBI taxonomy): domain Eukaryota; kingdom Metazoa; phylum Chordata; class Amphibia; order Caudata; family Ambystomatidae; genus Ambystoma; species Ambystoma mexicanum. Next base: position 881,600,309 of record NC_090934.1, read on the forward strand.
CTATTGGAGATTGAGACAAATCCTGCATATTTGCGCCAGCATCGAGCTCTTGATTATCAAGAGAAACAATACCACAGACTCTAACAGGACTGATGTCACTGTCCTTGTTTAAAATATCTGATGTGGTGACCACATTAGCAACAGAACCAGAGCCTATCGTGATTTCCAGATCGCACTTATCCTGTCTGCTATTTTCTTTGGACGCCAAGGGCTTTTGTAATTGGTCCATGGACTGATTTCCATTCACCCCCCCAGTGATTCCCAAATGCTCTTTAATTAAAGTGAGCGCTCCCGCGGCAACAAGAAAGTCCGGAGTAATATCATTTATATTGTCCACCGCCCCCCCCCATCCTCATGAATGTCCAGGACCACATTACTTACCCCAACAACCAGGCAACCGGGTTGTGGAATCTCAACTCCCCTCCCCCAATTTTGCCCCTGCAGCACAAAACCTTTGAATGTCCGCCATTGCAGAGCAGACCCATAGGTTAGAGGCAGATTTACATGAACGTGCTAGGTGAATAGAGCGCGAGGATGATTTAGGGGTGTGAATAGCCTCCAACACACATGCTTTGATTTTTTCTTGAGCAGGCATTCCTGTTTTTAAAGTTAGCACCATTTAAAGTGCGCGGTTTTTTCAAACAGAAAAACGCCAACTCCAAACACGTGTAAAGCGCGCGTTATCTAAACTGGTCAACAGGCTTTTGTTATTATTATTATTTTTTTTCAGAATCTACTGCGCCACGAAACCAGAATTAGAAGCGTTATATACGGTACCAATTGTCAAGTCTCAAGTATGAACTCAATACGCTAGACATGTACTACCTGCAAACATTCAAGGAAACAGCAGGAAAACACTTTTAGCTGACAATGTCTGACCCACCGCCCACATCCCACAGTCAGCAGACAACCGACTGCACTTCCACAAAGCACTGCGCCAAATGCACGCACCCAGTGATTTTTAAGGGATTCTGGGAAAAGTGGGCGGATCTTGGGTAACTCACTAAAAAGGGAGAACAAAATAAAATAAAATAAATAAATATTACATCCAATAATACGTCCAAACGTTCCAAAAAGTCTTCACAGGGCTTGAAAAAGTCCTTTGTATCTGAAGACCTTGAGTTTCACGTTGTACCGTGTGAAGATAGAAAAATGCTGATAATCTCCTTCCCAGCATTCTCAGCCGACAGCACTTCCACAAAGCACTTCACCAATTACGTGCACGCCAAATGCGCGCACCCGGCGATTTTTAAGGGATTCTGGAAAAAGTGGGAGGAACTTGGGTAACTCACGTTTGAAGGTAGAAAAATGCTGATAAACTCCTTCCCAGCATTCTCAGCCGACAGCACTTCCACAAAGCACTTCACCAAATGCGCGTGCCTCAATTTTCCCCCACAAAAAATTGGCAGTCATATATTTTTCTTCTTCTGCTCTGAGATGAAATTGGTCAAAATATTCACCCAATGACGTTAACATAGCAATTTTCCCTTCAACGGGTAGCCAGAGTTTTAGGGCAAAGGTATATGGAAAACCTGAGGAGTTTTCCACCTCTGACCCTAGTGTATCCTTAGTCACGGGGGACTGAGGGGGTTCCTTGGGGACCGGAAACAAAGAACCCTCAGGCGAGACATGGCATAAGAAGGGTAAGGAAAACATACAAGAGACCTTTATGGGTGTCCAGTCAAAGGATCGAATATAAAGGATCGAATGACCTTTTGCTTGAATGCAAAAGGATCGGAAAAAAAGGGTCGAATTTTTATTTATTTATTTATATGTATATATTTTTTTTTGTTTGGGTTGGTAAAAAAATGTTTTTAATGAAGAAAACAGAGGGTTGGGGGGGACCCCCCATAAAAAAAAATAAAAAAAATTTGACCCTTTTTTTCAGTCCTTTGACTGTCGATCAAAAGGCATTTGATCCTTTTGTTTTCGACCCTATGACTGGGAACCACCTTTATGGGATATTTGATAGAATATCCTATTGAAACTGACCATTGTTCCCTTATCTGGGTAAGTCAGCGAAAGAAATCCAATCCATGTGTTATACGATGGTTCCTGGACTTACAACCATACTATTTCACAGTAGAACGTCGGAAAGGTAAAAATCAGAGTAAGGTGGATTCCTTTCAAGGTTCCCCTGTGAAACAGAGTCACCCATGTAGCATAGGAGAAGGGTATGTGAAAAGCCAGAGGGTGTTTGACAACCTAATCCCCGGGGATCCCGTACTCAGGTGGCCAGAGAAAGACCATCGCTTTGGGTACCGACCTTGGGAGTGGAGAAGCGAGGGAGGATCACCTAGATAGGGGGTCCTCTGGGAGTGGGGGCGAAGCACCCGATGGTGAGACATGGTATCTCCCTTTTTCCACAGCTCATCTAACCCCTGTCGCTACCTATTTCAAGGGAAACAACAGCTCCCATAATTCCTCCCCACTTCACACTGACAACACTACTGAGCCGAGGAAGGTGAGGAATGAGGCCAGACAGATTACCTCTAGGGACTTGCAATGGCTCTGTCCCATTAATGAGACCAGGCAGAGTCAGGCACATAATCCTAATTACACACACACACTTGCCACTTGTTAACACTCCCTGTCAGGATAAAAGGTTGCGAGCACAGGCACATTGTGAGCAAGGCTGGGTATGAGAAGGAGCAGCTCTTGTCTGGGGCTGGTGCAAACCAGTCTATCGAAGTTTGATGGCCAAGGGGCAGATCGACAGTTGCATAGAATGAGAGAGAACCAGGAGAGAATTCCATACTTTCAGAAAGCCGTTAGCATTCCAAGACTGAAACCGAGTGAGAAGAGAGGATATACCTTCAAAGTGCTTCAAGGCGCCCTGCTCCCCTCCCGGGTGAATGACAGAGTCGGGGAGGAGCAAGGAGGTATTAGTAACAGCCTTGATTGCTACATGACAGGCATTGAAGAAAGAAACCCAATCAACATGACTAGTGAGTTATCAAAGGCAACAAAGGCCCAGCTTGTGTTAAAAGCAAATGAGACTGTAACAAGAGTTCAAAGGTTGCGCGTGTGCCGATAAAACGTGTAATGGAGAGGACAATTGCTAAATTGTGATGTAAGTATACAAAGTAACAGAGTGAACCTGGGAGGCAGAATCGTACATTCGAAAGTCTCTGCGAAGTGTTTGAAGTAACTGCAATCCCAAATTAAAGTTGAATGAGTGAAAAGCGTAGTATGCAAACTTTAAAATATGCCAGGAGGGCAAAGTATGAACTTTTAGCACACCAAGAGGGCAAAGTAAAGAAATGACAATTCCAAAAAACTACAATTACCAAGAAGCAGTGGTTTTGCGAGTTGATGAAGATAGTCAAATTGTTTAAAGAGAGGTCGAAGTGGTCATGCATGGGTCTACGTAAAATCCTTGCAGTTTCAAAAGCCTTTGACAGTTAAAATTTGTATGAAATGAAACTTGGGAAGGGTTCCCGACAAAGAGAAAACAGGGTTCGAGCCTGGTTGAGGGAGACCCATGTGAGAAGTGAAAGTTAAATGTGAAGGGAAAGACAGGCTCAAGCCCGGTGGAGGGAAGCCTGTGCTAAACTGTGGTAAAGACAGGCTCGAGCCTGGCGGAGGGAAGCCTGTGCTGAACTGTGGTAAAGTGAAAGTCAAATGTGAAAAGAAAGACATGCTTGAGCCTGGCGGAGGGAAGCCTGTGTTGAATTTTGGTTAAGTAAAAGTCAAAAGTTGAGCTGTGCATTTGTGGCAAGGTGGCCAAAGCCTAAAGAACTTGTTGAACTATCAAAAGCTTGAAGCCCAAGTCTGAACCGTGGAATTGTACCAGTAAGCCAAGGTGTGCCAACTTGTTAGAACTGTACCACCCACCTATCCTTTAAAGAAACTCTTGAGACCCTGTGCTTCTGTTACTTAAGCCATTCTGACATTTCTGTTTAATACACTATTTGTCCTTTGTATATCCCCTTCACACATTTCTCATTTGAGAAGGATGGCAAGGTTAGTTTTTTTTTTTTTTAGTATAGGTCTTTTATGTTCACTAGACTGACTTGTTTATTATTTGTTTCATGGTTGAGACTTCTCCCCTTTTAGAGTTAGGGCCGGTTAGGAATTCTCCCAACCTTATCAAATACAAAATAAAGGTTTTGAAGCTTGCATATATTGTGTCTGTGTCTGCTGTTGATACCATGCCTTCCTCACAGTACCAACCTATGTCTCCCAGTGGACAGTGATGGACGTTGGCCCTGTGCGCCTGCCTGTCTAGTGGGCTTAAATTGGCTGTGGCCAAAGCGAATGCTGCTGTCTGCATCCATGGGATGTGTAAAATATTGTGTCTGCATGCCTAATGGACTATGATGTGCCCTTCATGCTGTGTCCCCGACCATCCCGTGGCCTTAGACAGGCCGCAGTCCAAGAGAACATTTTTGTACGCAGCCATGCGAATGTTTAATGTATTGTGTGCTGCTTTGTGTTTGTCTTTGTTTAATTGTAAACTCCTGGCATGGGATGTTGTGACTTAAGCCCCCCCTGGGCTTGTGCAAATGTCACGTGTAGGATGACACGTGGGAAACGTGTCATCAATGAATAAAAGGAGCGCATGGCTGCCTGTGCGGAATTCAGTTACCATCTATGACCCTTCTTCTGTGTCTCAATGCAGCAGCGTAAACACAGTGGCAGAGGGCTGACATCAGCACCTTTATTACTGTGGGCCGGCTACCCTGACCCCTTTAACATAGCCCTGCCCACAGAATGGAGGACGTACTGTGGCTGGACTACTCGTCCATAGTCCAACCGTTGCTGGGGACACATAGTTCAGAGTTTGACTCAGGTGGGTACACCATCGGCCCACACAAGCATGGGCGTAGGAAATAGGGGTGACAGGGGGAAACCCCCCCCACAATTTTAAGAGGGGGGATACAATGGCATTTATCCCGACCAGTTTGTGTCTCTCTCTGCAGTGTGTAAAATACGGTCTGCAGCAGCAGCCTGTCTGTGCAGTGATGCGTGCAAACTTCAGACTGTCTGCAGGCTACAGCAGCGGGTAAAACAAGAACTCTGCTTGCTCATGCATGCCCAATCCACTCCCGCGCCTGTGCATTTGGAGCATGCCCAGGCCGGGGAACATCGTACTGCATGTGCCCTGAGTGCGCATTGCACTGCTACGCAGCCTCAGGCAGCTTCCAGAACGAAGGAGATTGGAGAAGCAAACCAGGAAGCGAAGCATGCTCCTGAGAGACTGACAGCATGTGTATCGAGGCGGGAGAGAGACATAGTGAGACTCTCTGACTGCTGCGACTCCACCTCCTGAGAGACCTCAGCAGGTACAGCTTAGCTACTACCGTACTTTTAAGGTAAGTCAAAGTGGCCCCTAAACCCTCTCTGCCCAGGTGCAGCACCTCAAGGCCGTGAGTGCAGGGGGTGGATGAGAGGGGCACAGCCTCTGCTCCATTTGCACACTGTTAAGTATAAAAACGTTGCAGGCTGATTACAATGCAGTGGGTTAATGCGCTGCATACACGTAGTCCCCATTTTTCTGGTTCTCTGTTTATCAGCACCCCCTGCCTCATTCCTGCACCTTGTTGCACAAAAATACACATAGCAATAAAGGTCTAGCGCTGGTGCCTGGTTTAAGGCGGTGGGCAGGGGCGTGGGGCCTGGGGAAGCTGAGGCATTGGTAAAACGTGGCCCATCACCACTGATCACTGCGTGCTGCGAGCAGTACGAGTTAGAGATGTCTGAAACAAGTGGGTTGTGAGAGGTGGGAGGGCTGGGCTTGGGTGGGAGACCAGGTGTGATCTCTAGAGGTTCTGCATTAGGGGGGTAATTGGTAGACCAGACTAGCCTGGCTTAGTGGTATTCTCCCAGGTCACGGTGCAGAGTGTGTCTCATTCTTGCCTTAGGGGCGTCGCAGTGGATTTTATATTCCATAGCCATTCGGTGTATGGGGGCTCTATGCTTATACTGAAAGCAACAATAAACTATTAAAGGTTACACATCTCTCTCAAGAAAACATGACACAGCCAAATTAAGTACAGAAGCAGCCCAGCTCACAATGGGTAGCACTGCCCGGTTAGAATTATGGTTGCAGCAGTTCTGCTGAGATGTCAGACTGTTTCCCCATTAAAAGACTAAAAGCCCTGTTGAAGCATGGAGTACTGTCTCGGAAAGACTAGAGGGATTCAGCTTACAAGTGCCACTACTGTGCCTTTAAAAGTATATCCTTGCTCTGGACATCCCATTCAGCTCAAGGGTTGGAAGAGGCGTATGCTGGGTGTACCACCGCATTTGTGTCAGTTTTGGCTCTTTGCGCAGCCCACCCACCAAAACTGCACAGAATGCACAAAACAACCCAGGTGTTTCCTTCAATCTAAATGGCTAACATGTGCTATAAGATAAACAGAGTGGTTGTAAATCTGATTGGCCAGAGCACATACGGCTGGGGAAGATCAAAATGAGCAGAATGTGATGCATTCCATGTTGGTAGGTGGAGCAGAATGTGTTACATTCCATGTTGGTGGGTGGTGCAGAATGTGATGCATTCCATGTTGGTATGTGGAGCAGAATGAGTTGCATTCCATGTTGGTAGGTGGAGCAGATTGCGATGCATTCCATGTTGGTAGGTGGCGCATATCTCTCTAGAGGACATGAGCTCTATACTTTCTACCATTAGGTGCACAGCCTGTTCCGAAAACATACTACCCCCTCCCCCCAAGCTTATACTGGACAATGCCGGGACTTTTGCCCCCTATCTTCATAGAATGGTGATTGCTTCATTTAGAGACAACAAAGTCCCTACCGCAATTAAAACAGTTACTGTTACACCCATAGTCAAAATCCTGGATTAGACCTACACGACCCTTCTAATCTCCGTCCAATAACAAACTCACTTTCTCCTAAAAGTCTTAGACAAAGTCGCTACCATCCAACTCCAAGATTATGTCGACAGGAACAGCCTCCTACACACCCAACAATCGGGCTTTAGAGGAGCACATGGTACAGAGAGGGCCCTGCTCGACCTTCAGACTAAAATGCTTAGTATACTAGACAAGGGAAAAACAGGGATGCTGGTATTATTAGACCTCTCAGATGAGGCTTTAGACAAATCAGGTAATTGTTCTCAAGGAGCCATAGCCTAAGTAACATCCTTCCTCAAAGAGCGGAGTTCCAAGTTCCACTGGGGTGGCCACTTCTCCATATCCTGACCTATAAATCATGGCGTACCCCAGGTGGGCTAGCCTATCACCCCTTTTGTTCAATCTCTATCTGCGGTGTCCATTTACCCTATTAACCAACGTAGGGGTCTTCTTTAGAAATTTCGCCGACGACATACAACTTGTCATCAAACTGTCCGGCTGTTATACCACTGACAATAATAAGTTTGCTAGCATCTACAGCACCATTGAAACCTGGATGATGACAAATTGGCTTTGCCTCAATGGAAGCAAGACTGAGCTCATTATCTTTGGATCACATCAGGCAAGAGCTAAGCTAGACACAGAATACACCACCTTTAAGATCAAAGACACAAATGTAATGGTCTCTGACAAGGTAAAGACACTAGGTATCTACCTGCAAGCATCCTTGGGAGCGAAAGCCCACGTAACATATCTAAAAAACAATGGCTGATACCACCAAACACTGCTCAGCCGCATCACGCCATTACTAAGTAAACAAAACAGCACCATTATAACCAGAGCCACAATCTTATCCAGACTGGACTACGGGAATGCACTACTTGTTTGGGCCAATAAAAAATGCATCAAACAATGTCAGGGCATACACAACAATGCAGTAAGGACAATTACCAAGAAAAAAAGGGATCAACATTTACAGAAGACAGAAAATCCCTTCATTGGTTAGCCCTGGAAGATCGGATCACCTTTAAAAAAAATGACCATTATCCATCACTGTATATATGGATCTGCACCCATATACCTAAAAAAACCAAATAACCACATACAAACCTTGCCACACCTTAAGATCCAAGGTGCAAGGGTTTGTGACAGTAACTCTCTCCAAAAAAGTCAATGGACTTGGACGAGCATTCCCTACCAAAGCGGCATCAAGTGGAACGAGCTCCCAAACAGCCTAAGACTAGAATCTAACTACCTATCCTTTAGGAAGAAACTGAAGACACTGTTGTTCAAATAAAGGACCTGCATTAATACTAATGTCCATGTAATGTACTCTACTCAGAACCAGTAATCTTACTCTACTGTCCCGTCACTTTTCTGTTGTCCTTGTCTTCATGTATTGCGCCCTGATGCCTGCAGGCTTCGGTGCTATAGAAATAAATAAATGTTAAAAAAAAAAAAAGGGCTAGCAGCATCGGCATTAATGTGCTATCGAATTCCATTAAAGGACTGCTGGATAACTAGCCGGCTCGGCTGGGTTTCAACTTGTAGCCTGCATATTAAACATATATCTCTGCAGAGACCCACAAAAGGTGTCTCCCCCAGCCTTGGAACCTGGGACTTGCAGGTTAAATGTAGATCTCTGAAGCAGTTGCAGTTACCTCCTGAGCTGTATGTACAAACCGGCTTGACCAGCTCGAAGGCCCCTAAGGTTGAAGCAATGCCAGTAGTAAGCAAGGATTCCCTGACTTTGGAATGGCTGTGCATCAGCTTTACTGGTGACTTAAAAGAATATCCCATACAGAAATCAGGAGATCAATAAACCGGCCATGCCTCTGAAGGACTGGTAGGCCTAAGGTCTGACACAGTAATGCAGGCTACACACACTGCCCACCATTGTACAACATACATGCCCACATAGGGGGACACATATATTCAAACACTGTTCCTGTTTAGTGTTTTTGTTCTATTCTTGGCAGCAAATGTTGGTTCTGTGCCATTATAAGCATAGGAGCTCTTCTGAGAAGTGCAGGTACTGTTCGTATGACTATGTACATATGTCCTGCTGGAAAGTGCTGGTACTTGAGCAGCATTCCTTAAAAAGCATTGGCAATGCCAATCCTTTTGGCGTTCATATGTTCTTTGCATGTTGCATTTATAGGCACCAGGGTGCAAGGAGGAGAGCGCAAAGTTTGAAGGGTGGATGCGATAAGGGGTGCTGGATGAGAAGAGGAATAGAGCAAGGGAGGAAGCCATTGATAGAGGGTGCCACTGATGATGAGCAAGAGGAAATGTGAGCGTGAAAGGGTGCAAACGAGAGGGTAAGAAATAACGCAAGATTGTGAGAGGAGGATGAGAGAGGAGGTAAGGCACGTACGTGGGTGGGGGAATAGAGGGTATAGGTTGGGTGGGGCTAGAGAGCTAGAAGGGGTAGGTGTGCGTGGGTGGGGGTAGCTACGCCAGAAAAATGCACCAAAACCAAAACATCAAGAAGTAAAGCATCACTGACATGCTACCTTCAATCACTGACATGCTACCTTCAAACTGCACAGAGCTCCGCTTCCAGCCTACTCTGCTCCTGTACCAGCATGGCAAGCTGTCTCTGTACCTCCCAGGAACTGGGAAAAACAAGTATTGCAATGCCAACAGTTCGGGCTATTGTAGAGGCATGGGAAATGCACTTGTCAGGCACTGCCGTAGTGGTATTAACTGGCCATTGATGGTAGCCAGTGCGAGTACTTTGGCATCTAATAGCAGTGCCTTGCAAATACCTAATACTAATAGCAAAGTCCCAAGGTGTCCCCTGCCCTCCCCTCCCCCAACAGTTTATGGGTCTCCTACACCCCAGCACACAAGTCAAAGCAAGGCAAGGAAGCGCACGTGGCTCTGCTGATATCTGCTTTGTTCTCTTGGTCGCCGACCACGCCCTGGCTCTACACTGCAGTCTGCAACTGTCCAACAACAACCACTAATGAGAAGGTGGCGCTGTGCACGTGCGCCAATCACCCCCCTGACACTCATGATGCATTTCAAAATTCGTCAATTCTGTTACTATGCCGTTACTGTATGCAGACGATCAGAACCTATTGACACTGCGCTGTCTGCGCACAGGTCAATACTGCAGGAGCTACCGCGCTAGCGCCCCGCCAACCTCCTACGTGAGTGGATTACGTAGTGTGCAGAGCTGCAAGCTCCATGCACTATACACTACAACAGGAAAACGTCGTGAAGCTGATGCGCCCTCTGTGTGTGTGGTCAAGCCCAGCCACGACTTAAAGCGAGATCATTATTAATGCATTTAGCACACATGTGCCACTGCGCGTGACAAAACGAATGATTATAGACAAGTGAATACAGTTTTCTCTGCAAACTCACTGGGGGCGGGGTGTCCTCTGCCCGACCTAAAGAAGTGGCCGCCACTGGAGCGGTTTTAAGATATTGCAGAAAGGGTAGTTTCATACCTAGGAAAGAAATGCTGCGCCAGACAATACGGAGAAATGAACCGGTTTGGACGGTGACTTGCATAGATGAACCGGCAAGAAAAGGGTGCTACCAATATAGAGGCTGTGCAGGATGCCCCATAGATGTGTCACACCACAAACAGTGAGCCATCATTGATTCATTTGAGCTAATCTACACCCTTGTATACTTCCAGATGAACAAATCCGGAGAGAGAAAGCACACCATTTTTAGATTAAATTGTTTTGGGATGGCTGGAAGTAGAATTGCGCGCTTTAATAACCGATGCGCACCAATGATAGTGGAAGAGCTGAAGACAGTCACAGCTTTTTTTTGCATACTACAGCCCTGGGGACAGATGGGGTAACCTTTGAGTTTTATAAAGAAAATATAGATGAGCTTGCACCACTTATTAATAAAATGCATGCGTATTCAATATCAAATGTTTCACTGCCCAACCACTATCAAAGCAGCGCTGATTCAAGTGCTAGTGAAGGCCAACATAGCTCCGGAAGAAGGCTCTTCATGTGGACCGATAATACCTGTGCTACTGTCTGGCCTCCGGATTGCTTCATGGCATGCCATTTCTCAGAACGCCAGACCACTACGGCTTCATAAGTGGCAGAGTAATGCCTAGTCATCTGCGTAGGGTATCCAGATAGTCCAGCTGTTGTCATTGTTAGATGCGGAAAAAGCTTTCGACTCCACTGATGGGCCATTTCTTTTTGATGTCCTTCACATATCAGGTCTTGGTGTGCAATTCATTTAAATGGCAGGGCAAAGGGTACCCAGAACATTTGCACTGGTCACGTTTTTAACTATTATCTTATTATCTTTAAGAGGATTTCTGAAACTAACACATAAACCCGGATTACACTGGTTGAAACAACTACCAGGGAGCGATGACTTGCTAGCACTGTCCCTCTGTTGAACCTATTTTATGTTTTTTCTTTGTATTCTTTGCCTTCTAATATTGATGTGTAAGAGTGTGTTTTCCCTCTTTTTTCTCCTTTTTCTGGGAAATGAGCCTAGTAGTGGCTAAAGGTTGTCCATGTGTGTAACCATGCAATAGCCAGTACAAAATAAAAAAAGAAATAACATTAAATGGTTAAGTTATTGTATACATCACCCATGGCAATGGTAATAAGTAATAGCACCACATTGTCTCAATGTTTTACTCACATGGCTACTCGTCAGGGATACCCACTATCTCCGTTATTATTCAGTTGACCATTGAATGATGGCTTGTATTAAGGCAAATATTCGGATAAGGGGATTCAGGTTTATGCCTGGCCCTTTTAAAACTGCCCCTATCGTGATGCAGCGACAAAAACTGGACCACAGAGGCTTCAGAAACCTCATATAACAGGCTTAGTGAATGACTGACTTTAGGCCGGTCAACACTGCATTACATTCATGTGACTTGGAGGGCCATATGTAATGTCCTGAAGAGCCGCATTTGCCCTATGGGCCGCATATTGGGTGCCACTGCTCTTTCGTGATGGAGTTGCGAAAACAGCAGGTTCAATCGCCCCGAAATAGATGGGATACATCTTTAGGTAGTGCTCTCTTGCATAAACACGGGACTACCACCTGTGATCAATTTAAAACAATCTCCTTAAATTGGCAATATAAATTGACTCACTAAGTTCTTGCAAAAAATGCATACCTAACAAACTCCACTCCTATATGCCTAATTTACCTGATACATGCGGCAACATACCAGCAGGAACTAATCCCTCGCATGGTTACAGCCATCAAAGATTTGGATATTACGCCCCACACTTGGTTGTTGGGGTTTCCTCCCCAATAAACTGTGTTATTGAATTGCAAATTTCAAGTATTGCTTCAGTATCTGCTAGATGTCTGACTGGTGTGAATTGGGGAAGGTGTTTGTTCCCTATTAGGGCTACATGGAGCAAGTAACCTATGTATTGTAACACAAACGACACCAATGTGTAAATGGCAAGTTTCTAAGTCCTATATTAAAGGGGGGATGATACAGGGAATGGTGATAACCTGATAGATGTGTCTACCATATGATCATGAGGAAATTATATGCCCGAAATCTGTAGATTATCAAGATGGGAGGTATGTGACAAGGGCCAGGGGCCTGACACTGTCTAGTGGGGTGAGGGACCCCTATCAACCTGGGGCAGGCTGTCTGCAAGGAAGTTTTCCAGAGCCAGTCCTGCCCCAGAGGTGGGTGGTTAAGGGGGTTGGTAGAACCCCACTCTCTGTTCCCCCTACATATGCCAGGTTACAACTGCGGATTACCACTTGCAATCACCCTATACTAACCTGCCCCGATGCTGGCCAGTGGGTTCTCTCTTTCTTTGCAGGACTTCTGCATCCAGAAAACCTTGTGGCAGAGCGTGGAACAGGCAGCCCACCGGCTAGAGATGTGGCAGCAAACATCTATTGGGCAGAACATTTCTCGCTGAGGACCGGTAATCAGGACATTTACCTTCCACCAAGTACAAACTCTGAAATCTTTTTTTTCTAGCGGACTGCCACTGTGAGGCACCAGTGAACCGGTGTTCAAAAAGGGGGCAGAGCTTAAAGGACCTTTTGTGGTTTCTAGTCTCTGTTGCTAGGCCCCTTGTGGAGAGCAAAACAGAGATTGGCCCAGAGTGCCAGCTGAGCATGAGTGGCACTGGAGGAGGAGGACAGGGGGGTTTAAAAAGGCTGGGGAAGAAAGTGGGAGTGTGGCTTGTTCGGGTGAGGTCAAAGGAGGAGACGGACGACCAAGAGACCAAGCAGAGGAAGGACTGTGCATAGGAGCATGGTAGAGACTAACAAGGAGTGTGTGCAATGTGAGGTATTGAGTGGTGAGTGAAAGTAGTACTTGGGTGTAAGAGAGTATGCATGGTGAGTAGGATGAGTCAGACTAAGTGGAAGTGTATGGGCATAAGAGAGGCTGAGTGAGAAGAGTGATTGAGAGAGTGAAATGGGTGGTTGTGAGAGAAGGAGGGTCAGAGTGGAGATTAGTGGGAGGAGAGTAGCAGGAGTGGAGAGTACTGAGAGTAGTAGGAGTGGAGAGTAGTGGTTGTGGAGGGTGATAGAACATAGAGGGGAGGGCAGTGGAGTAGGGGTGGTTGGAAGGGACCACTTCCTGATATCATCCTTCTTGTGGGACCCAGGATCCACCTACAAGACTCCAGAGGGAGTACGAAGGTTAAGGCTGCTGCCCTTAGGCTCCCACCACCAGGCAGCCAGATTATAGATAGTAGGGATGACTGATCTCTAGTGACGAATTTGGGATTGAGAGAAGTCTTTGCTAGGGTGGAGGGAGACTCGGAAGACAAGACAAGAGAGAGATGGATGGCCCTTGGTTGGACCCGATTCAAATTACTAATAAAAACCCTTGAACCATCTTTGGGAGTTGGTGTGTTCTTGAGGGCAGCTGTGACACATAGTAGTATTATGTTGAAATATAGGAATATTCTTATATAGCTATGTACTTTGGGATATTTCACAAGACACAGTCTCTTGATTCTGTGCATAGGATTATGAAGAATCATTTTTTTATTGTACACATTTAGTTTATAAAAACTTTTGTTACACACATAACCCAAAATCCTATGAATAATTTTTTTATCACTGTTATTTAATTCATCTCAACTATATTTGATCATTAAGTTACCCTTTATCTATGCCCACCCTTTATCTATGCCTATCTATGAAGAATCATGACTGATTAATATATTGAATAGCAGTGGTGGAGTCCGTTCACTGTTATGTTGTAAGAAAATGAAAATATATAAATAAGTTAAAAAAGAAAATTATATGCAAGGTAAACTAGGAGCCATAAATAAACTGCAGTACTTCCAAAGTTATCCCAAGTTGCATCTCTATGTCTACTGATACAGAATTCGAGTAACAAAATGACATTGTTCACATGATTGGGAGAGGTTTATGAATCCTGATGTGTAGTCAATTTGACACCCTCTATTGCTGCTTTGAATCAATCACGTTCACAAATATAAAATGTTATTGTATCCCATAGTTTGTTAATTGTGATCAATATTTCCATAAAGAAGTGTCTATGATTGGAAAATTCCACCAACATTGATTGACAAATGTTTCCCACTGAATACTGCATCCAGGTCAATATCTTTTTCATTTCCAAAGGCTTCTAAAGGGCCATTCACACTGTGGCAACAACTCTTGAGTTCTCAGTGTTCTGGGAACTTTGATTGTTTTTCACTCTTTGACCAAAATTATCAAATGGAGAACTAAATACATTTGAAGGCATTCAGACTCAGTGTCATATCCTGTTTTAGAACACCCACGCATTTTTGGTAGTGAACAAGCTTAAGTCACATATGTCAGCTCTACCTGTCCAAATCTTGTTCCTTATCCAACTCACTCCCTTCACCACTCTCCTCACCTGAGCTGTTTGTTTCTGAGTCGACTTGCTGTAGGTGTCGCTGAGCGAGGTAATACTTTTCCTTCTTTGGTGGAATGTGCCTGACTCGGGTAGAAGCCACAGTGGCTGCCTTTGATCTATCCCGGGGAAAGGCCAGAAGTTTATGGGGAAAAAAGCCCAAAGGCTAAAAAAAAAAACTTCCAGAGAGTTGAGCGCTGTCCTTCCTCTTCTGTGAGTTGTACAAGGAGATCCGGAGTTCAGATATGCAGCAGATCGGCGCCAAAGGTAAGTAGAGTTCACAAGTGCCGACCGGAGTAATAACAAACCCGGCAGGATGCTGGTGCACGGGAATCCTCACAAGGTGGAAAGGAGAGGACGGCTGCAGAGAAAGGAGTAGACCATTGCAGCGCCAGAGAGGAGGCAAGGGAAAGAGCCCCATCGGAGGGAGTCACAATACTCAGAGAGAGCAGAAAAAAGGAGAGAAGCATCAAGAGGCGAAACGTAGTACAAGGAGAGAGATATTAAGAACAGAGCGAGAAAACACCCACAGAAGAAGGAGGGCACAGTAATGGAAGGAGAGGCAAAGAAGCCTAGGAAAGTGTAGAGCTTCGGTATGAAGCGATAAATGAAACACTTAGCGTCTTAACCAAAGAGGAGCAGCAAAAGCTCGCCGAATAGGGTTGCAACGCATCGACCGCTGGGAGTGGGGATACTAAGTAACTCCCAGCGGCGGACATGTTTGACAACCACTAGACCGGTACATCACATTCTGGGCAACGTGATGGAAACATCAATGGCGGCACAGCCGCCAACGCGGCAGCAACCACCAGTCGCCTCGGTGTAGGACAGTATGCCCCCTCTTAGGTCTAGGGAACCCAGGCTTGCTTGGGTGGGACCGATGGAACCGGCCAAGCAGTCTTGGGGCATGTACAAAAGAAGCAGGTTCCCAACGGGCCTCTGACTCTGGGTACCCCTTCCAAGAGACCAGATACTCCAGTCGACCTCGGTAATACCGAGAGTCGCGGATCCGAGAGACCTCATACTCAGTTTTGTCACCACCATGCAAATTAGTATGCGGGGTTATCGGTCTACGTGTTGCATCTGGTACAAAGGTTTTAAGAAGAGAAGAGTGAAAGACAGGATGAATGCAACTGAGATTAGGGGGGCAATTTTAGCTTGAAAGCCACAGGATTGATTTTAGCCATGATGGGAAAAGGCCCCAAGAAACGGGGAAAAAGTTTAGAAGGGCGGACCCACTAGGGTAGGTATCTTGTTGACAGCCATACGTTGGTGCCTATATTCCAGTCGGCACAGTCTTTGTGGTGTCTGTCTGCTTGTTGTTTATATTTCTTCAGGCTGGCCTCTAGGCTGAGTTGGGCAGTTTTGTAAGCTACTGATATGTTAGTTAAGGCAGTTTCTGCTGCTGGGTTTGGGGAGTATGGGAAGAATCGATCGTGGATGGATGCCGTAAGTACAAAAGAATGGAGGAACCCCTATGGCTGAATGTTTGGTGTTGTTATAGGTGAACTCAGCAGTTGGAAGTAGCTGTACCCAGTTGTCTTGATGCTAGTTGCTGTAGCACCTGAGATACTGTTCTAGTGTCGTGTTGAACCTCTCAGTTTGCCCATTGATTTGGGGATGAAAACCTGATGACAGTGCTTGTTAAATACCAAGGCAATTGGAGAGTGCTTTCCAAAACTTAGAGATATATTGACTTCCACGGTCAGAGATAATCTTATCAGGAAGCCCATGTAGTCAAAATATATACCTGGCAAATACCTCTGCCATGACTGCTGCAGTGGGTAGACCTGGTAGGGGAAGAAGTGTGCCATCTTGGTAAGCGTATCCACTGTGACCATAATACAAGTACAGGATTCAGAAATAGGGAGTTCCACCACAAAAGCCCTGGAAATGAGTCCCCATGGGCGTGATGGTACCTCAGTTTAAGTCAGAAGTCTGAGAGGTTTGCCCGTGGGGTATTTGGCCATAGCACAGACTGGACATGTGCCCAAGTAGTCTTTCACATCTCTTCTTAGGTTTGGCCAAAAGAAAGATCTTCCGATAAACTCTGAAGTTTTGGATTGGTCTCTGTGTCCAGCGGTCAAACTGTCATGATACCAATTTATGATTTTCCTACATAAGGGACTTGGAGGTACATACAGTCTATCGTTGTAAAACCAATGCCAGTCCTTCTCTTTGTACTGTGCCTCCATTTGTTTGAGGAAAGCAGGACAATCAGATACCATGGCCTCCTTGACCTCTTGTAGGAATGAATTAACCTGAGCCAGTATTCTGTTCCTGGGGAACATCAATTCCTTTGGGCGTGGTGAGTCATATTTTACCAAGTCCTTACGATAAAGGGCATCTGCCAGCGTGTTTTTAGAACCTGGAAGGTAAGTGATGTGAAAGTTGTATTGTGCAAAGTAATGCGCCCCTCGGGCTTGACGAGAATTTGGAACACTCCATTGACTGCAGAACCCGAAGGTTCTCATGATCGGTTCTGAGCAGAAATGGATGACGAGCTCCTAACAGTAGATAACGCCATTCTTCGCAAGCCTGTTTCATGGCAAGTAGCTCCTTTTCAAGGACAGAATAGTTCAATTGGCTTGCGGAAATGCTCTTTGAAAGGTAAGCGTCGGGATGTTCAACCCCGTCCTCCTCTTGAAGTAGAGCAGCACCGATCACTGCTGCTGATGCATCTCACTCGACAATGAACTGTTTAGACAGATCAGGTTGTCGCAATATCGGTGCAGAACAAAAGAGAGCCTTGAGTTGGTGAAAGCTCTGGTCAGCCTTAGTGGACCAAAAAAAAGGCCCCAAGTCTTTCTTTAGAAATGAGGTGATGGGAAGAACAATCTCTGAAAACTTGGGAATTAATCGTCTGTAAAAATTTGACAGACCGAGAAATCTTTGTACCTCCTTAACAGAGGATGGAGCTGGCCAGTCAAGAACAGCTGACACCTTGCGTGGATCCATAGAGATTCCTTCTTTGGACAATATGAAGCCTAATTAGGGGATGGAAGAAACAGTGAACAGACACTTTTCGTGTTTGGTGAGTAAATGATTAGCCTGAAGTCAGTCTAGTACTTTCAGCACGTGCTGTGAATGCTCTTCCGTGTTGGATGAAAAAATCAATATATCACCGAGGTAGACTATGACTGTTATAAACAACAGATCTGAGAACATCCAGTCCATGTTCCGCTGGAATATGGCTGGTGCGTTTACTAGACCGAATGGCATGACCTTATATTCGTTTAACCCGAAAGGGGTACGAAAAGCTGTCATCCACTTGTCTCCTGTGGTTATTCGAAGCAGATGATATGCATTCCTGAGATCGAGTTTGGTAAAAACCTGCGCTCCTTGTAAAGCCTCAATGATGTCAGAGATTAAGCGCATTGGGTAATGGTCTCGGATGGTTACCTTGTTTAAACCTCTATAGTCAATGCAGGGTCTTAGTTTAGACGAGTCTCTTTTTGAGATTTGGAAGGTTGGATCAGACCGTTTTGCAGGATGGCGTCCAGGTAGCTCTGTAAGACTTGTTTTTCGATTTCAGAAAGAGAAAACATCCGGCCAAAAGGAACCAAAGCATTAGGCTCTAGATCGATTGAACAATCTTCCAGTCGATGAGGAGGTAATATAGCAGGCTTTCTCTCTGTGAAAACTTGATGGTATTGGGAACAGTAACTGGGTAGAACATGAACCCCTACGTGATCCTCCAAGGAAGCAGCCGTGGCTTGAATCTTACTATAGTTGGTCTGAGGAAGACAGTTCTGTTTACAGTAAGTTGATTCAAAGTATAACCTATTAGTTGCATGCTTTCTGAGCCAAGAGATCCCTAATATGATAGGGAAATGTGCAGCTCGTATGATGTCGAACCGGAGGAACTCAGAGTGTTGACATATCGTAACTTGAAGATCCTCTGCAGTATGTGTAATGGGCCCTGAAGAAAGAGGAGTGCCATCCACTCCCTACACCTTTTGTCCTTCTTTGCGAGCAAGCCTTCGAATACCCACCTTATCAGCCTACAGCGTATCAATTGCATGCGGCACCACAATCAAGGAGGGCTAAGAGACTCCTCTGGGTTGTGGTCGATGTCCAAGAGAACTGAGACAACTATTAGCTGGGAATCTTTGGTTTCCGTCACTGAGACAGAGAGTGAAACAAAGGGACTACGCCTTGTTGTAGTTAATCCCTGGGAACCCGCCCCAACTAGGGCCAAGAATGTTAATTTCCTGGCCGTTTGGTCGGTACTTCGGAACAGTCTTTGAGAAGGTGTTTATCTGAACCACAATATGCACATTAGCCTTTCTCTCTGCAGCATCTTCTTTCTTCGGTGGAGAGCAGGCCACGCGTTGCCCCTATTTGCATTGGTTCTTCCCGGGAATGGGAAGGAGAGTGAGTGAAAGACAGAGTATCATTAAATAAGGGGCTCCCTCGATTTCTTCTTTGCTCCGTACGTCTCTCCTGGAGCCGGTATTCGATTTTTAACACCGAAGATAACAAGTCCGAAAATGTCAGAGGCTTAGGGTAACAAGCCATTTCATCCTTTATTTCTTCTTTTAGGCCTCTGTGAAATATCTCATATTGTGCTTGTTTAGGCCAACCGGCTCCTGCTGCCAAAGTCTTGAAATTAGTGATGTAGGAGAGTAGGTCAGATGACCCCTGATGAACGTCCAACAAGTCCTCACATGCTGTGAAGGTCAATTCTGGTCATTCAAAAGTTTGTTTTAAGAGTGCCTAAAAACCCACAAAGTCTTGCAGAATGGGATTGGCACTAGTGACCAACGGCGTAGCCCATGCAAGTGCATTACCAGTCATATTGGAGATGAGGAAACCTACACAAGACTGGTCCATAGAAAATGCTCGAGCTCTGAAAGTAAAGTAGACTGTGCAAGCTTCTAGGAATTCCTTTACCTTTTTTGGGGTTCCGTCGAATTTGCCAGAGGACAAAGCCATTTGCGGTAATTCTGAGGGTTGTTATTCACGGGCAGTGATTAATTGCCTAAGAACAGTGTTTTCAGTCTTTACCGTTTGTAATTCTTGTGATAAGGCTTGAACAGCGGTCCAAAGCTCCTGTACTTGTTCAGCTGTGGCCATTACTGTATTTTGGCATTGCAATCTGTCCAAATCTCATTCCTTATCCAACCCACTTCCTTCACCATTCTCCTCACCTGAGCTGTTTGTTTCTGAGTGGCCTTTCTGTAGGTGTCGCTGAGCGAGGTAATCCTTTTCCTTCTTTGGTGGAATGTTCCTGACTCGGGTAGAAGCCACAGTGGCTGCCTGTGAGCTGCAGACCTGTGGCTCCTATCCCGGGGAAAGGCCAGAAGTTTATGGGGAAAAAATCCTGAAGGCTAAAAGAAAAAACCTTCCAGAGAGTTGAGCTCTGTCCGTCCTCTTCTGTGAGTTGTACAAGGAGATTCGGAGTTCAGATATGCAGCAGATCGGTGCCGAAGGTGAGTAGAGTTCACAAGTGCCGAACGGAGTAATAACAAACCCGGCAGGATGCTGGTGCATGGGAATCCTCACAAGGGAGAAAGGAGAGGACGGCTGCAGAGAATAGGAGTAGACCGTCGCAGTGCCAGAGAGAAGGCAAGGGAAAGAGCTCTATCGGAGGCAGTCACAATACTCGGAGAGAAGCAGCCAGAGCCGAAACGTAGTACAAGGAGAGAGATATTAAGAACGGAGCAAGAAAACGCCCACAGAAGAAGGAGGGCACAGTAAGGGAAGGAGAGGCAAAGAAGCCTAGGAAAGGGTAGAGCTTCGGTATGAAGCGATAAATGAAACACTTAGCGTCTTAACCAAAGAGGAGCAGCAAAAGCTCGCTGAATATGGTTGCAACGCTCCGACCGCAGGGAGTGGGGATACTAAGTAACTACGAGCGGCGGCCATGTTTGACAACCACTAGACCGGTACATCACGTGCTGGGCAACGTGATGGAACCATCAATGGTGGCGCAGCCGCCAATGCGTCAGCAACCGCCAGTCGCCTCGGTGTATGACACTACCTTCAGCGGAGATGGTTCAGTCTGGGCCACACCTTATCTATATAAAGGAAACTGGAATCCAAAAATATTATTTTTCATTGGGCTGGTAATTCAGTATTAGTTTTGCACAAAAGTGTGTAGATCAATCTAAGAGAACCTTAGTTTAGATGGTTAATAAAGGAACATGCTGCTCAACATTATATGTGCCACATCTTTATAAATCGGTATCAAAAGTTTATCTATCAGAAAAAGACCAATTTCCTTTCTT
The DNA here is from genome assembly GCF_040938575.1 of Ambystoma mexicanum. Classification (NCBI taxonomy): domain Eukaryota; kingdom Metazoa; phylum Chordata; class Amphibia; order Caudata; family Ambystomatidae; genus Ambystoma; species Ambystoma mexicanum. Next base: position 881,621,212 of record NC_090934.1, read on the forward strand.
TCATTAGCATTCTTTGAATGTCGAGACGTCAATCACAAAGTGGGAGAACACTGGTATTGCCTGCCTGAACAACCATGTGTTCCCTGGTTTTGCTCACTACATCCTACCCACCACCATATTACTTTCCTCAGCTCTTTACCTTCAACCCGCCCCTGTTCTCTGCAACATTCCCTTTCCTTTTGGTGCTTGTCTGCTGTGAGACTCCCTCTGATATTTGGTTCTGTGTGCCCTTTGCCTCCCTGGTACCCACGCAGACCCCTTACTGAAGGAGGTATCATGGCCCTACCAACATCACATCTCTGCTGGCGCCACTGGACCTAGCGCCAAATACTCAGCTTTCATTCAAGCAGACAAATATCTTTTTTCCTGCCAAATGCTTTTTTGGACCTTTTCAACACCTGTAATGGATGCTAATGGATATAATGTTCTCTGGTGAGAAGTACCATTTGGCAATGGTTTGTCACACTCCGCTAGGGCCATTACCTTGGGATGGTAGACCATTACCACACACCATTAAGCCTACTTATGTTCTGTGGGGAGAATTATGGGATGCTCTGTTACTATTTCTTCTTGTCTTCAGGGTTTGTTTGTTTTTGTTTGTATGGCGCTCCAAACCCAAAGGTATCCAGGTGAATCAGCTTCTTTTGCAAAGAAAGGAAGCTAGACAACGGAACAATGACTAATGGTGAAAAAGTTGGGAACCTATTCATTGAAGGCATTTTATGAGGTCCCTAAAATTGAAGAGGAAATCTTTTCAGGAGAAGCTTTGCTCATATTGTTAACTAATTTAACAATCTGTTACGAAGTTTCCAAAGTTTCCAAAACTAAGGTTAGTATACGAAGCAGAACCAACAGTGGATCCTGGAATGAAGCCAGGAGTTGGTGATCTTACCTTCATGGAAAGCATACATTTCAGATTCTTCATAATTTTTTTGTAGCTTTATTGAGTTAATTGAATCTGCTAAAGAAGTTAGTAACCCTCATGGAATCGATCACCAGCAGGCAATTTTTTGGATGGGAAGATTGTAAGTGGACAAAAGATTAAATTAGGAGCAAGGAGGAGACCTGATTAAATAAGAACAGAGAATCATCCAGAATGCACTTCTCAAGTGGTAACGCATACAGCAGACTCACTAAACAAGAATGGCATCCATGTAGACACAATATGATTTGATGTGACTGATTGATGCTCCAGCACTCATTATTTTGGACATTCTTTGAATGCCTTTCCATAATCTGATTATTCTCAGAAAGGCTCACACAGCAGGTGTGAACTGACTCAAATCTTTTCAAACATGTTTTTCTTATATTGACTGGTGGATCCTGTAAAGGTGTAGAAGTAGGACTCTGATGGTGGCATTGTGGTTGGCAAACACTTTTATTCAATAGATAAATGAAAAGAAAACCATACATTGCCCTATTTCTAAGAGGGCTTTCCCTGCCTCAACTAAAATTCTAATGGGTCTGCCAGAATGTCCAACTGAAGAAGTAGTAGGTTTATTTGGTCCAGGAGAACAATCCCTTTCTTCTGGACAGAGGATCAAAAACTTTACTGTATAAAGTTGAGAGTCCTCTAAATAAATTTCAAACCCAACTAGTGCGGGAATGTCTTCCTTCCCGTAGCCTTTCTCATGCTTGTATTACAGTCCAGCAACTTGTACTGGGGACTTCAAGCTCTTTATGATGAGTAGAAGTACCCTTGAGATGGATGGGGATGCAGATTTTAATAAAACATCAATAATTCAGATGACACAAATAGCTTGGCAAAAAGTCCATCTGTTTTAATGTAAGTAAGTAAAACAGGGAGTACAAAGAACATCAGCAATCGCTCGATACTCAACTCTCAACTCATTTGAGAAAAAACATATTTTTTATAGACCAAATGTGTCACTACAGATGTGTAGACCTGCATCATTGCCAAGGTCATCCCATGTGGCAAGCTTCTAAAACCTATCGGGAAGCGGTGTTGGATCTAAGTGAACTACTAAGTATAGGTGTAATATCTGTATAGAATAACAGAGAGAAATAATTGGATAGTCAACAACAGGTGGGACATCTAAGCCCTCCCTTCAAAATGGCCACTGTGAACGTCACTAAATGTAGAACGTCCCATAGGCTACACAACTAAAGGACCCCCAACTATGTGGTCCTCTACAATTGGCTGGCTACTAACCCTCGTCAATAACTTTCCACCTACGTGAGCAGCATGCAGACTGAATAACCAGGTGCAGGTGAGCTTCTCTCGATACCCGCTTCTCACCAATTAAAAAAGACACTCCATCATCACCTCAACGTTTCAGTGTCAATTAGTGTCTGAAGTTGGCCTTCAGTTTGTACTGTTCTCTGGGATTTTTTAAGGAGTATGGGTACTGTCTGGCTTCCGTACGTAGGTGTGATCTCCTCATGCGTCCAACTTTCTTCCATCATGTGACTGGACACCATGAATTGAGCCTTTCTCGTGTATTTAACTGTATTTTCCAATAGTCCTCTGACGTCTTTGTTTATACTTGACCTTCTTGAACAGAAGCTTCTGTTCTTTTACGTTAATTGTATCTAATGTCAGCCAATTTTAGTTCTGCTAAGACCTTGGTTTGTTGGTTCTTCCAACTCCTTAGCTGAAATGTATTCTGCTTAATTCAATTACTTTTGTAACTGCAACACTGAATTTGAGGCCTTCCTCGTTGTTCAAGACTGCTATATACGTGGTGGAACCTTCATTCTTTATTCAATCCATATGTATCTATGAGGTATATATGTATATGTTGGTGCTTGCCGCAATCTATTTACTATAAGCATTTGGCTAGCTTCATGATTGCTTTGCTGCTTGCGTTTCATTGCATCTGTACACATTTAAACTAACTAAATATCTTCCTCACGTTTGTGGCATAACTTTCTTCATCTTGATCCCAAAATGTCACTTATCCTTAATACTTCTTCATTCTTCATAAATCGTCTGCCTCTCAGCTCTGATTATCCTCTATCTATGGAATCGATTCAGTTTCGTGTGACGTCACCATTCATCCTGGTCATTCAGTTTCTTTGTTTCATCGGGAATCGCATTCAAATGACCATCATATTGTCATGGATGTAGGTATGGTTTCCTTAATGGATACTTTATTTCCCATGTTCTCTAATAGGCATTCTTATGGGTACTGCGCAGAGTTGTTGCTCTTCTTCTTGACTTCTGATTGGTGTAGTATATGTCACATACTTTGGTTCATACTTCTCAGGTAAGTGGAGTAGGGGTACTTGGCTTCTCCTCTACATTCCCCCCTCGGGGTGTTTTATCGGCCACTCTCACATCTTCTTCCACATCCAGACATCCTAATCTGAAAAAGTGCCTCTTAGGGATCCATATTTGTGTGACTCATTTCAGGCATCCATCTGACTTTACCTGCTCATCTTTGCTCCATGTCATGAGCGTGCACTGTCCACTTGGACTGCAGTAGATCTATCTTCCCACATATTTCCTGTGGTCCTTTTGATACAGGAACTTTGTTCCCTTGGGTGCATGGATGCTAGACTTCACAAAGTCTCTGATCTCTTCATCAGTCAAGTCTTTAGGCTTCCATCCTGGTTCAACATCGATCATGATCTTCATCCCTATGGCTTTCTTTGCTGTCTTCTTACACTGCGAGATTATTATCTTGCTCACACAGAATGCAAGCATCACTAACAATAGCAACGCTCCAAGAAAGTTGAACATATCTGCCATCCATTGTGGAACCCATGAGAAGACATTTCCAAACCAGCTGTCATCAGCAATATCTTCTACTTCTTCTATCATCTGACCATGAAGTTTCGTCAACATGCTTTTGGCCTCTGTCAAAGTTCCATTTTCGTCATCGTGAAAAGGTATAAATGTGCAACATGATTCTCCAATTTTGGCACAAAACCCTCCATCCATGGTTGTAATCATGTCCAGGACGTATGTGTTCTGGAGAGCCATTAGTCTTACAGCTCTCAGTTCTTCTCTGATTGTATTGAATCCTTTTATAGTTGTGTTAATTGTCTGTAGTAATTCCCATCTAGTGATTTGTAACCACTTGGTATTTGCTCCAACCTGAATTCCTGGCATAAAGATCATTGTGAACACTGATGAGGTCTCACTAAACAGCCTGTGTTCATACGGAATGGCATCAAAGGCTTCTATTGATTTAGCAGAAAAGTAATTCTCTCTCTTTGTTTGACTTATCAGCTCCACAGATTTCCTCCTCCTTAGATGAGCATCTGCTTTTGGAAAACTGTCAATGTTCAGGTCACCTTTAGGAATCACCAATGCAGGGACATGGTCATTCACTATTGTGCAAATTTCTCCCCAGTCTTTAGGAAGTCTGATGTAAGCTTTTGATCCACAAGCCCAACAATGATCCATTATTACTGCTGTTCCATGCACCATTCCTCGTGCATTGAATATTCGGCCACAGTTCTGATTGTCTCCCATTTTTCTTGTACCATTGTTCCTGAAGCAAAACTTAGAACTATCTAATGGAACTATCTCCAATGGTCCTGCCCTGTCTTCGACCCATGTCAGTAGGTTAGCAAGTCTTGACCACTCCTTTTTCCTATCCGTTTGGTGGTAATACTGTTCCCAAAACTGCATTTGTCCTCTGTTCTTCCATCTGCGAGCTTCTTCTGTAGTTTTTCCTTTGACATCAAGGGGGTAATTCATAGAATTCGGCACACAAGTGGCACATGCGGCTGGCGCACAGAGTGCGCGTGCGGCAGTCTGCGCCAGCCGCGTAAATATTGCACAAATCCAGTACATGGCGCAAAGGCTAGTGGACCAGCATACAGCCCCCCAACCACGAAAACACGTGTAAAACTCCCCGCGCACCCCTCGGAATACACATACCCCGCTCCCGCCAGGCCAATCGCGTGTAAAACTTCACACGCACCCCTCGGAATAGACATACCCTGCTCACGCCAGGCCAATCGCATGTAAAACTTCACACGCACCCCTCGGAATAAACGTACCCCGCTCACACTAGGCCAATCACGTGTAAAACTCCATGCGCACCCCCGAATACACGTACCACGCTCGCACCAGGCCAATCGCGTGTAAAACTTCACATGCACCCCTCGGAATACACGTACCCCGCTCGCGCCAGGCCAATCATGTGTAAAACTTCACACGCACCCCTCAGAATACACATACCCCGCTCACGCGAGGCCAATCGTGTGTAAAACTTCACACGCACCCCTCGGAATACACATACCCCACTCGCACCAGGCCAATCGTGTGCAAAACCTCACACACACCCCTCGGAATACACGTACCCCGCACACGCCAGACCAATTGCGTGTAAAACTCCACGCGCACCCCCGGAATACACATACCCCACTCGCGCCAGGCCAATTGCGTGTAAAACTCCACGCGCACCCCCGGAATACACGTACCCCACTCGCGCCAGTCCAATCACATGTAAAACTCCACGCGCACCCCCAGAATACACGTACCCCGCTCGCGCCAGGCCAATCACGTGTAAAACTTCACACGCACCCCTCGGAATACACGTACCCCACTCGCGCCAGCGAAAACATGTTAAAAAAGTCCTCCCTGTGGAGTGGGCTGCCTGCAGAGCATGCCCAGGGGTGATGGGCTGCCTGCGGGGTATGGACTGGGGTGATGGGCTGCCTGCAGAGCATGTCCAGGGGTGATGGGCTGCCTGCAGGGTATGGACTGGGGTGATGGGCTGCCTGCGGTGTATGGACTGGGGTGATGGGCTGCCTATGGGGCATGCCCAGGGGTGATGGGCTGTCTGCGGGGCCATGGACTGGGCTGAGGGCCTGCCTGCGGGCCATGGGGAGGGTGTATGGGCTGCCTGCGTGTATTCCGGGGGTGCGCGTGGAGTTTCCAATGCGATAGGCCTGGAGCGAGCGGGATACGTGTATTCCGAGGGGTGCGTGTGAAGTTTTACATGCGATTTGGCAGTGTGTGCCCTCCCGGGTGTACCCCCCCTCCCCATGCCCCGCAGGTAGCCAACACCACAGGGGACCACGCCACAACACTGGGCATGCCCTGCAGGCAGCCCATCCACCCTCCCTATGCCCCGCAGGCAGGCCAAATGGCACCATGCACTTGGGAGCCCCGATTTATGTACCCACCCCACCCCCAGTGACGGGCATCTGCCAGCAGGCCTGACTTATGTACCCACCCCACCACCAGTGACGGGCACCCGCCAGCTGGCCCCGACTTATGTACCCACCCCACCACCAGTGATGGGCACCTGCCAGCAGGCCCCGACTTATGTACCCACTCCACCACCAGTGACGGGCACCTGCCAGCAGGCCCCGACTAATGTCCCTCACCCAACACGTCATCACAATCCGGATCCATGGCCCTTATGGCCACCCAAATCCGACCCCACCCTTATGGCCACCCAAATCCGACCCCACACCACCCCAGTCCAAACACCCAACCAAGCATTCCATTCACTCCACATTGAAATCCCCATGTAATGATAGATCCCAAACAACCAGTATGCGCTTGAGTACAAGTCCATCAGACCCACACAATGGCAACACATGACTGAGAAAACCCACATTGTGACATGCACAAAACCAATGAGAGAAGACCACACAAATGAAGTAAAAAATTAAAATGTATTATATACAAAAACGAATGAATGAAACGAAATTACACAATACAAAAATGATAAATAAAAGGATGTCCTAAATGAAGGTAAAAATATTAATGGTGAAATCAATAAAATGCAAAGAAAAATGCCTCCAAAGTGTCCGTCCATAACACCAAGTCCAAAGTCAAAATAAAAACAAAAACATTTCTCCATGGTAAAAATAAATATATAAAATCAGGTCCATAACTATATACAATGTAAAAATCAAGGGTCCATGTGCCCATCAATCCAAAGGAAACCTAAGAAAAAACCTACCTAATAAATAACTATTTACAAAAAGGCAGGGCATAGGCCATGCGCCCCAGAGGAAAAAATTGATAAAGGAAACCTATAGCTACATAACTATTTACAAAGGCGGCGGGCTAGTCCCAGGGCTTACTGTTTGATTTTCCGGGCCAGGGCATCATTGAACTCCACGTCGATGTTTCGGAGGCGGGCCTGTTCCCTGGACTCGAGGTCTCGCAGGATGCAGCCATGGAATCTCTCAACTCCCTGCGAGTTTCCTCGAGGCCCTCTGCCCGCCTCAAAGCCCAGTGCATGGAGTTCTCCACCCTGACCATCCTGAGCCGTGCCCTCTCCGGCCGCCGCCTCTCCGCATCTATTTGCCGAACCAACCGCTGCCACACGGAAGACACTCCCAGTCCGGGGTCCTCCTGCCCCTCAGCCGATGCCTGCCCCCGGGGTGTTGATGGCCCCGAGCCATGATGCCTCCTATGCTGAGCCTGCTGCTGCCTCCGACGCAACTGCCTCTGCCACCACGACGGCATCCGGGCTGATGGAATCCCCCGGCGCCATCGTGCACGTGCCCTGCCCGATGATGCCGGCACATCCTCCATCCGCTGGGGTCCAGTTGGTGGGGTGGCCACCCCTGCTGGACCTCCGACTCCCGACTGCGGCAGGGATGGGATCTCCACCTGGCTGGCTGTGTTGGTTGGGCAGATCCACAGGGGGCCCTGGTGGCATCTGGGCTGGAAGATGGCACAGAGAACGACTGCCGTATAGTGTGCACAGAGGAGGAGAGGGACTCAATACTGGCCGACACATGGAGGAAACCCCCGACCATGGACCCTCCCAACTGGGCCAAGTTGGCACACAGCTCTTCGTGATGACGTGCGTGGTCCCCCCAAGAAGCACGCACGTCATCACGAATGTCACGTGTGCGCAACGCGACACCAATCAGGACGGACTCCATCCGGTCACGGGTCCCCTCGTCCGCAGGTAGAGGAGTGCCAGATGACGTAGACCTCCCCCTACCTGCGGATGGGCCTGGGACGGGGCATCCCTGCTGGTGCATGGTGATGCAGTCACAGTGTCAGGGACAGAGACATGCACAGGCACTTCCGCGGTGACCTGTGCTGCCTCCTGCCCCTGGTCTGCACCACTTGCACCAGTGGAACCACCCCCACAAGACCCCATGTGCGGCTCTGTAGCAGCCTCCTCCTCCTCTATACACACCACCAACCTGGATGGCTCCTCACCGTCTTCCGCCATTGCAAGCCCCTGTGGGGGCTCATCCACCCCTTCCGCTGCAGCCATAGTGGCAGACGCGGCATCAGTCCCCTCACTTCCAGATGATGGAATTTCCTGGGAGGGTGACTGGGCCTGGCATCGCTGGCCGGTGGAGGCATCCCTGCCGCTTTCCTCCACAGTGCCGTCTCCGCCCTCTTCTTCACTCGCCGCTGTGTAAAGGAAGACATTGAACAAAAGCATCAGGGTACTGTGCAATAGTCCCCTAGACAGAAAGCAATAGCACATGAGTGGCACTGCAAACGTCACTTCCATCATGTCTCCCAACAACACATGGGTCAGTGCAGGCAACACACATGCTGGAACCGGCATGGCACATGCAACAAACATTTGCATCCATGTCCACCGCACCGTAGAAACATCCAATGGTGGGCTGAAACTCACATGCATCATGGTATATGCTGATCACATGCACACGCATCACCGGAGGGTCATGCATCTGGCCCCGTACGCCCACAGACACAGCAGATACAAGGATCAGTAGGCTGTATGAGTGAATCAACACATCGTCACGGACATGTGTCATGCATCCATAGCACACAAACTACTCAGACATACGGACATGTACATCATGCATGTCCATGACAGCAGCACACATCTCTCACACCCCAAACATGTCAAAGTATAGACACAGGCATGAATACATGTGTGCATTCTGCATGCTGCTGCGCATAATGCATTGTAACACATACATCATCCATGTGGGTCACGCCTGACTGGACTCACATGCAGCACCATCATGTCCCTGCACACACACATCCATACATGACCCATGTCACACATGCAGCCAAGTAGCTAACTACCAGCACACTGCAACATGTTCTGTTTTAAACGTGAATGCATGGCCACTTACAGCTCGACTCCAGATGGGCCTGCATCCCGAGGATCTGGTGGTGAAGCACTGGGCGAATGCGCTCCAGGACCCTCATCTGCTGGGTGGTAAGCGGGGCCTGGTGCCCCACTGCATCCGCTGCTTCCAAGAGGCACCGGGCCTTCTTGAGGGTCCTGGACATGTAGTCCTCCCAGCGCTTCTTGACGTGTTTGATGTATTTGTATTTGTATTTATTTTATTTATAGAGCGCACCAGGCCCGAGAGCATCCGGGCACGTATTTTAGTTACAACATGATAAGGCAGACATGGCAGTACAATTACAGTTTAAATTGCAGTTTAAAATTACAATAGCATTTATAAACATATATACATAATGCATTTACGGGTGATCGGGAGGACATATCCTATGTACAAGAGGTGGCTAGCGCATGGGAGGTGGTTGGCAAGTAGATGAAAGGTCTTGGGCGGTTAGCCAAGCTTTAGCCATGTTTTTAAAACTGTAGAAGGACGGTTCAGATCTTAGCAAGTTAGGAAGCGAGTTCCAGAGTTTCACCGCCATTATGCGGGGTGCCATCCCCTCCGCGTTGATGGCACCCACTATGTCCTTCCAGATCCTCTTCCATCCTTCCTTGTCGGCGGTCGATGGTGTGAAGAGGACATCATAATGCCCCAGAACTTGCTCCACCAGGATACCAACTTCCTTTTCACTGAAGCTGGTAGCTCTCGGCCTCTCTGCTGGGGGGTTGCCACTGGTGCCGGAAGGTGTTGTGTCGGAAATGGCAACCCCCGAGGCAGGTGTGGGTGGGCAACTGAGTCCTGGGGCTGGGCTGTGGAATGATGGAACACCAGTCGGGAGTCTTATGTTCCAGCAGGGGTGGCCACAGCAACTGGACCCCTGCAGATGGCAGATGTGCAGGCACCAAATGGCAGGGCACGGTGGCAGCAGGCAGGCAGGCAGCAGCAGATGGCTCGTGGGAGGCTGCTCAGGGCTCTGGGGGGCCGTAATTCAGCTTTCTGGGCAGGAGCGTGGTCTTCCGTATGTTGTCGCGTAGCCAGCTTAGTATGGAGTGATTTGGCATGTGAAAAACAGTACGTTTGAGTGAATTCCGAGGAAAGGCCCTTGGCGCGTAAGTGCGTAGGTGACGTAACGTGCATGCAGGTATTTCCCTGCCACAGGTTGAAGGTCAAACGTGGGTTTCCATCGCTCTGTACGTGCTTTTCGTGGAAAGCGGTGCGTGTGTTTTCCAGGCGTTGGGGTTCACACGCGATTACTTCACAGCGGCTACAGTGCGTACTTCTTCTTTTGGCGTGGGTGTTGGCTATGCGTATTTCTTCTACACACAAGGCAGACGGTGAGTCGTACATGCTATTTTTCATGATGCGGGTGTCCCTGTTAGTCGCGTACCCGTTTTTTCCGGGCACACTAGCCTGCGTGTTGATCACGTAGGTATTTTTTGTGTTCCTGGCTCCAACAGCATACTGCGTGTGTTTTTTTACACGCACGTGGGCTACAGGGGTCGCTTATCTCTTTTTCTTCCATTTTTGGGATGCCTGAACGTTGCGTGACACGTCATTTCTCCTAGGGGGCCACAGAATGGGACATTCATCGTAGCTGTATATACGTGTTTGTTGTTTGCGCACACTTTTGTAATACACAGGGACGCTACCGCCTGCCTTCGTGTAGCGGACGTGTTTAGGCCTGTGCGTGTCTTTGGCCGTGCATGGGTTTCCCCTATTCGATTCCATGAATACGTTTGCTTCGCGTGCGTGTGGGCGTTCCGTGTACTTCCCAGCAGTACTTCCCCAGTTATGCCCTTATTTTCATGCGTTGTTCCCCATTCCGCGTGTTCTGCCCCGTGTTCCGCCCCCTTTTTGGTGTGTGCGCTAACATTGTGCACTTTTGCGGTGCGCGTCGCGCATGGTGTTCTGGATGTTGCAATGACGTGTGCGCCCATGTGCGCCACGCACGGATTTGGCGCACATCCAGGGGAAGACACGCGCAGGGCCTTCCATGAATCGCACAGGTGCGCGTGCGCTTGCTTTTTCACGCATGCGCCACGATTTTTGGTGCACATTTGTTCCATGAATCAGCCCCCAAGTCTTTTGTTCATTTTTCTTCTGATTTCTGCTCCTTTTACTCCAGGTTTCTCATATCTGATCACGATACGCCTTGTTATTGCATTGTTTCTTGTCTTTATATCTTGTATGTAGTCATCTTCATCTGGATCTGTCTTTTCAGTTGCCCATTTAAGAGAAGCATCGCTTCCCATAAATTGACCTCTTGTCTTACAAAGTGCTATGTTCGATAGGCAATGTGCTGTCTGGACATCAATTTCAATTACTATGAAGATTTTGGACTTCCCCATGCTGTATGGCAGGAGTGCACATACAAAGCAGTCTTCTTCTGACGTCCTTCTTCCAACTTCTTTCATGTGTTGCTACCATATGTTGTTTCCCAAGTGTTCTGTGCTGTCTAGATAATCATTCAGTTCATAATTGTCTTCTTGGGTGCTTCTTTTAATTCTCAAAGCCCTTTTGTGGTTTGCAATTACCACATCTCTGAACACATCGGTATAGCTTCTTCTGGCTGGTTGATTTGCAGGAATATCCATGCGGGTTCCCTGAGTAGAAGAAAGTTTAGTAAGTCTTTCTTTATCCCTCTGTCTCTTTCTGGCAATGGCTATAAATGGCCATATTGATTCTGCTATCATCTCTGCACGTGATTGTCTTGGGGGACTTGTGCTTGGGCTTATTTTCACTGGATCAGGTGTGTCTGCATGTATTATCTGTGTGGGCCCAATGTAAAGACTGGAGGGGGGGTCTGTACGTCTGCTCTCTGTATGGTAGAGGAGAGGCACAGAGGACCCCAGCCAAGATTCTCTACTAGGGTAGCAATGGACGAGCAATCAGGAGGTGATGCAGGCTGGTTCCTAAGTACAGTGTAGTCCCCAAGCCCCCACAAATGAATGTCTACACACTGTATTAGTTACAACACAGTCTTTATATAATTAGGTTCAAGGTTATGTACACAATCACAATAACTCGCTTTGTGCTCAGTGAATCTACAATGGCAAATATATACAGTTCTAAGTGGTACCACAATTATTATAAGATTCCTTTAAAGTGCATCAACTGTACACTGGTTAAATGCCACACAAATCAATTAAAAGAGGTAACCAACAATAGACATAGGAGGAAAGCAGTTGGTTAGAACAATTGGCAGAATACTGGCCCTGTCACCTGGACACAGTTCTGTGTGGAGATCCCCCCCACCTGGGCAACCTCTAAAGTAAAGATATATCACAAGCCCAGTCCATATATTGTTCTAGAAGTCTTATTTCCTTCTAAAATAGTTCTATATACCAATGTAGCTGGAATAGCAGAGTTCGTCGTCGGGTCGTCGACGGATCCTTCTTGAGCAGCACCCTTTAAGGCAGGAGCCACGGATCGTCGAGATCCCACGAGGAAAAAAGTTTGAACGACGGCGGGCAGCTTTGTTCCTAGCGGTGCTCGTCGATGACGGAGTGTTGGTGTCCTGCAAGGAAGAGGCGTGCGGGGCACCTCGGTGATGATAGTTCAGGACCGCAAAGAAATTGTGAAGAACTGTGGCTCAGCAAGCACGTCGAGTCGCCCGGCGTCTCTACGGTCATCAGGTGGCGGGAAACCCACCGGCGGATGCTCGTTGGTGCGTCGGCGGCCTCGACTTTCTCTGGCGGGACAAAGCAGTCGACGGTGCAGGCGAGAGTGTCCTTGGATCAAAAGTTACTTAGGCAAAGGGAGCACGGTGGCTCCGGTCGGCGACGGTGATGGACAACAATGTCCGGGCGCTTCTCCTTGTGATTCCGCAGCAGGCCCCGTCCCCGGTCGGCAGCCTGTTGTAGGTCTGTCTACCAGGAAGCTTTGGCAAAGGTCAGCTAGTGAACGATGGTCCCTCATAGAGGGCACCTAACGAGGTCCTCTCTGGGTCAGTCCTTGGAGACACAGCAGCTTTCAGATCGACGAAGTCGAGCAGCAGCCAGACTTCTCTTTCAGCAGGGCTTCAAGGTTAAGCTTCAGTTTCAACTCCAGTTTCTCTTCAGCTAATGAACACGAATTCTAGCAGTGAGAGGCCCCCAGATATACTAGTTGATCTCCCATTCGTTCTGCTGGGTCACACTCAGGCAACCAATCGGTCAGAAGGGCATTCATGCAGGCCGGCAGCCAATCAGGTGCATAGTGCATTCAGGGCATTCACTTCTCTCCAGACACTCACAACAAGTTATGTGTATTGGGACGAGTACCCAGCCATTCAACACTCCACATACTAGTTTCGGGCAGGGCTGTCTCAGTCATTGTGTCAAACACCAGAAACTAGATATCCACAAAAAGAAGTGCATATACGTCACACACTCCATTCACCCAGGTCCCACCCACAGGGTGTTCCCACAACATACAGTCACTGGGAAGGCACCAACCAGTCTGGCCTGGACTTCACAACAACACCATATATGGAACTTCCACCCAACAGCCAGTCAGGGGGAAGGGACAGAGCCAGGGCTTCCCAGGACTTTGGGAAAACAAGGTGACAGGCAATAGAAAGCAAGAGGCCACACAGGCCATCTTGTTTCCTATCGGGAATCAACTGATTCCAATGCCAGGGCCTGGGCATCCCAAAATGGAGGATACTCATAGCACCTTTCGAATTCAGCATGGAGCTGCCACCAGCTCATACCCTGCTCTGTGGGCCACACACAGGTGCCCAACAACATACACTAGGAGCACAGGGTTGCACCCCCACCCATGGATGCCCTAAGGGTATCCCAGGGGTCTGTAAACCAAACCAAAAGAGAGAGCTGCACCGCCAGGAGTCCCACATGAACTCCTGCATGAAAAACATGACAGAACACACGATAAAAAGCAGTAAAGGACAAGGATACAGGGGCCCTGTCCATCCGATGCATTTCCAGCATCACACCCAACCTTTGTCAATCCCTTATTTTGCTTGTTTTGCCGACTCTGTCTCCGGCATTTGAAAGTAGTGTTTGAACCAAGTACTATGTGTGATGTATCGCTAACAACATCCATTTCAATCTCAGGTATCTGTCAATTTTTTCTAAGGACGGGGATGACTTCAAATGGCCTGGGTTGTTTTGTAGTTGCCACGTTTACTTTTTCTTTCTGCTCAGACACGTATATAGGAACTTTTGCATAATTTGATCCTATATAGAAAGCAGTTTTACCTGTCAGTGAAAAAAATATTAGTATAAATACAATACATGTGTAAACGATACAATGGTAGGTGAGTCGACAGCACCTGCTTCTAGAGCAGTATGACCGTCAGTCCTCTTGGGGCAGCACGAAATTGCTGCTCTGGTTCCCCATCTCGATCATTTGACGCTAAGGAAGGAAAAATATTTTTACTGGCACTGCATTTTAGATTTGTTTCTGGAACAGTTTAGCTGTTTTTCTGGAACCAATTCCTTTTTTCCAATCGTGGTGCAAATGTTCTTTTATCGTGAAAAAGGATGATTTCGGTGAGCTGGGATGAATTCTGCTTCATTAACTAGTTCCCAATCTATACCTGGAATCTGCTTCAGATCGGATGACATTGTAGCTTCCCTGTCAGCACGAACAAAGTTTTAAGTTTTTTGGCCAAATGATTTTGTAGCTTCCATGTCAGCATGAACAACGTTTTAAGTTTTATCACTTCCTCGATCTGTCCCTCAGAGGAAAAGTTTCTATAACGCTCTGTGGTTTCTTTCAGAATAGATCCCCACCTGGATTATTATGCCTTCCAGGATCACTTTCAAATTTTTAGTATTTCTTGGGTCCCTTAGAAATGACACCACATCCGTGTGCCTTCCAACGAGATGCGGGTAGTCTTCAATTAAACGAAAGAACACCACGCTGACCAGTCTATGTGCTGTGTCAGGTGATAGGGGCATTTGTTTTTTCTTCACTGAACTCAGGCAGTTTCAACAACTCTTCAGTGATGATTATAAGCAGTCGTCTAAAAATGTTTTCGTTTTCAGTATTGCCAAGGAAATCTGGTATGGGACTAGTTCTCCCCACCAGTTGCGGATCAGTATGCAATACCAACTCAAGTAAGTAAGTATGTGCCTAGAAAGGACATCACTGGGTAACACCATGAGTAACTCCGAATAAGAGCTCTGTTTGGAACGAATCTGGATAGTGTATTCTTTTCCAATTGCTGTTTCCATGATCAAAGTTTGGCATATCCTTAATTTTATCAAGGTTTAAGTGCGCCTCAGTCCAAAATTAATAACCTTTTTCACTTTTTCTTATCAAGGCTTTACGCATGCCTCAGTCCAAAGTTAATAACCTACTGTGGCTTTCAAGAATGCAGATCTTCCCTTAACTCTGCAACTAAGATGCAGAGAGTGTTCGAATGTGTCCTTTTACCCTTTTATTTGTAGCTAAAAAGGGAGTGTCCTAATTAAGCCACAGTCCAACTAAAAGTTCTTCTTTCTTTCCACTTGACAGGTTCGTCCTTCTTCCTCATCATGGATCTTGTCTGCACGTGCTGTGGTTCTTCCCCGATAATTGTAGCTTCTTCGCAGTCAGTGGGGTGTAAGCAGATGTGTCTCTCCAGGTAAGATCTTCGTATCAACCAGGAAGTTCCAAGCTCGCCTACCCTGCACTTTGACAGCAGATGGCGTGACGTCCTCGACAATGAAAGGACCGTGTAAGCGGGGCTCGTCCAACTTTTTCCTTGTATGGTTAAGAATCAGGATCTTGTCCCCTGGGAAAATTCTTGGGCAAATACATTCGGGAGTTTGGATTGTTGAAGCATCTCCTTCTGTGTTCTGTACTGCTGTACACCCTAGTGTCTGCAACTCTCCTGAAATTACAGGAAGACTAGATGTTAAACAGTTCAAGTAGTTTTGCAATTCAAGTCCTAACACTTCTGATGTTGGCTGAGCATCACTTCTAACTCTGGATGGAGGCATTAAAGGAGTTATCATTCTCCTGCCAGTCACAATCTCGTGCGGCGTAAGATGGTGGTCAGAACCTGGTTGGTTCCTTAATGCATACAGTGCTAGTGGTAGGCAGTACAACCACACTTTTTTCAAAGTAAGCTTCAACTTAGCTAATCTTTCCTTTACCAGGCTGTTGAGCTTTTTACAGATACCATTTCCTTGCGGGTGATAAGCCAAAGAAACCGTATGTTTTATTCCGAGTAACAAAGTGATCTGCTCGAAAAATGCATTAACAAAATGCAGGCCATTATCCGATCTCATTACTTCACACACCCCCCATCTGGGAAACACTTCCCACACCAAAAACTTGGTTGCCCAGGTAGAGTCTGGGTGTGTACATGGACCTGCCTCTATCCATCTGGAAAAAGGACATGCTACAACTAAAAAGGAGCTGTATCCATTACAAACTTGAATCATGTCGACATAGTCGATATGCAAGTGCTTAAAAGGGCCATTTGGTCTTGGGATCACCCGCCTCACTATGCATAGTGTATGCCCAGCTGTGTACTTTTGGCAAATAATACAATTTACCATAAAAAATGCAACATGTTCCATTAGGTTTGGTACAAACCAATCCTCAGCAATGGTTACAGCAAGATTCTCCCTAGTTGTATGTACTGGATAGTGTAATTGTTCTAGCGCTATCTTTAATAAGGCTATAAGCATTACTGGTTTACCAGTACTGTCTTGTCACCACAATGCTTCAGAGGGGTTTAAAGAACACCCTCTTTGCTTCCATGAGTTCTTTTCTTCTTGCGGTGCCTCCCCTTGGAGTTCTACTATCTGTGTTTTAGGCAGGTGATTATATCTTTTGTCCATATTTAATAATACAGTCATTCTTTCATTTACATCAATGGTTTGAACATTCATCATTTCTATTTCTGTATTTGCTACGCATTTGGCTTCCACATCTGCAGCTTGATTTCCATGCAAGATAAAATATGTCCCTTTTGTGTGAGCTGCGCATTTAATGACTGCTATTCCCACTAGGGAGTTGTAGTGCCTTAATGAACCTATCCAGTAAGGCTGCGTGCTACACTGGCATGCCGTCCACTCTGAGGTAGCCCCTCCTTTTCCAGGGAGCTAATCCTGCGTGCACCGTCGACGTCACATAGGCGGAGTCACTGTATACTATCACGTCCTGGTCCGCATGATTCTCGACTGCAAGTATCAACGCCAATAATTCTGCAGCTTGCGCTGAATAATGAGATGGTAATCGAGTACTTACAAGCATGCAAAATTCTCCATTTGCCAAATGTTTCACTACCGCAGCGGCTGTATATCTTTGCCCGTCTTTTTTATAGATTCTGGAAGAACCGTCAATGAAGACAATCTCTCCTCCTGCGAGTGCATTCTCCTTTACCCTAGGGAGCTCATCACAGAACTCTTCATAGTTTGCACAATCGTGTGTAGGTTCTCCGTCTGTGATTGGCTCAGCTATGACCATAGCTGGATTCACTATTTTACATCAAACTATTTTAATCGCTGGAGTCGATATGATTACCTAATAGGCAGAAGCCCTTTGAGTAGTCAACGTGCCTTTTGGTTTTTCTAAAATTGTGAATAATGCATGTTCAACAAATAACGTCATGGAACATCCCATCACTATGTTTGTTGCTTTCTCTATAGCGAACACAGCAGCTGATAAACTTTGTTCGCATGGAAGGTGACCTCTCATTACTGGGTCCAAAATTCCACTGTAATATGCAAGGTGTTTGTACCCCAATGTAGTTCTTTGTGTAAGTACTGCTGTCATAAAAGTACCATCTGTGTGTGAGAATAAAAATAATTCCTCTGCATAATTGGGAATCCCTAAAACTGGAGCCATGCAAATGGCTTTTTTCAGTTCGTCAAACCCTTCTTCCATTTCCTCATCCACACGATTTTTTCTTTCGTAGTCTGTGCTTTCTTTAATGCCTGCAAAAGCGGCCTAGTGTACGAGCTGTAGTCAAAGACCCATGCTTGAACATAATTGTATAACCCTAGAAAAATCTGCATTTGTTTTATTGTGTGTGGCTTGGCTGTTTTTAAAATGGCCTCAGCTTTTTCAGGAGTAACTTTCTTTCCCTCATGTGAAATCAATTGGCCTATGTACAACACTTCTTGTTGACAATATTGTAACTTTTTCTTGTCAACCTTATATCCTTTGTCAGCAAGTATAATCATCAGCTGAACAGAATTGTGTCTGCACTCTTCCTCTGTGATGCTGCAAACTAAAATGTCATCTTGGTATTGCAGCACAGTGCGTTCTAAAGCAATATTGCTCAAGTCCATCTGGAGGACTCTGTTGAAAATCGATGGAGAATCACAGTACCCCTGGGGCAGCCTTGTGCTTTTTAATCGCACTTGTCTAAAGGTGAACAATGTCAGATCTTGTGAGTCTTTATGCAGAGGGATTGAGAAAAACACGTTTTTCAAGTCAATCACCATGAAATATCGTGCATAAACAGGCATATTACATAGAATCGTGGACGGGTTAGGGACTAGAGGGGACTCGGCCTCTACTATCTTGTTTATTGGGCAAAGGTCTTGTATTAAATGCCACGACCCCCCCTTTGATTTTTTAATAGGATAAACCAAAATATTACATGGTGACTCTGACGTCACTAAGATACCTTGGTCCATCATGGCGGAAATTGGCTTGAAAATTCCTTTATCTGCCTCTCGAGACATGGGATATTGCCATGCTCGAGGTAAACTTGATCCTGGTTTCAATTTAATCTTCACTTCCCCAACTCCTTTCAGTAAGCCTACATCATAGGGGCTTGTAGTCCACAATGAGATTGGTACTTTCACCATATCTTCATCAACATATTCAGGACGATTCTTTGCAAGCATAATTCTCTGGGGGACCTCCCTCTTAATCACTTTGACCCAATAAGTAATACACATTTCAAATATCACAAAATCGTCAGATTTGTCATCTCCAAACAAATCTTCATCAGTGACGTCAGTCACTCTGAGGCCTTCCTCAATGGCAATTACTGTGCACCATTGTCTACCTTTGTCATCAGTTGCATCAAGCAAAGCCATATTTCCTCAGACTATAGCTGCTTCTATGTCTAAGGGGAAAATTCACCCCTCTTCTTTATCCATGGGTATCTGTGGTGTAAATAGAAACTCATCTGGTATTCTCATGGTTCTGCCTACTAGACCTGGCAGCCATGTTAACAGAATACTTTGGGTTCCAATGGTATTACTCTAGGCGCTATTTGTCCTGCGTATGCCCTAATCATTTCTCACACGTTTAAATAATGCATTCCCAGTGTTGAGCATACTATGCCATCATCTGTAAATGAAATGGTCATATTCATTTCGATCATTAAATCTCATCCTAATGTGTTGACATGCATTTTGCCTTGAATAAAGCAGTGGCACCTTCATATCACACTCTTCTATAGAGACTGGTAATTCTTCCATAAAAGGAACATGACTCATAGCTCCTGTAAAGCCCTGAGTATTAATCGCATCACCAGACATTAAAAATGTGCCCTCACGTATACATGAGCGTTTTGCACAGGTGTCCAATAGGAAGGAGTAAACTTGCCACCTATAATTACGTCTATCCTCGAATCCTCACGAGGATTCGACATAATAGATAGAACTGAACACATCAGGTCCCCCAGTGACCTGTCCTATTGCAGGTACAGCCTCACTCGATCACTTGTGAATGGATTTCCTCCATCAACAGTGACACCTCCTATTCTACACATCATGGGCTGCTCTGTGTTTGTGTTTTACTGAAGTTTCATAGGAGATTGCTGCGATTGTCCTTGCGATTGATTACCTGTCATTTTCTATGGTTGCAAGCCTTGCTGCACTCTGGGCATCTGCTGCTGCACTGTTTGATCTTGCGCAACTCCATTTCTGCTCTGCTGCGAATATGCAGGTGGATTTGGCATTCCATGTCTTGTAAACTGAGCATTCTATACCATTCTTTGGCTTCTACACAAAACAAGCTGTGTGCCCTGTCATTACACACGTCCAACACACAAGCGGTTGTCTTCCTATCTGCCCATTTTGCATATTTTGATTACTATTTTGAAAACTTTGGTTGTTCTGAAAACTTACTTGATTATTCTGCCAATATCCTTGATTACCTTACCAACCTCTCCCTTGATATCCCCTTCCTCTTGGAGCATATCCATTATTTGTCTGATCAAACTGTCTTTGGTTATTTATTTGTGGCATAGGTACTGCTTGCTGTGGGTTTGATCCACCCACGTTAGTTAACATTGCCCCTTAAATAGCATATTTGGTTAACTTTTTCTGCACTAACTTTGCTTCTTCACTTTTTCATGCATCGTATTTTTTGCGATTCTTATCCTGCAGATAATATCTGTAATAATGTGTGAACGTCAACTGAATTTCTGACCATGGTTTTGCTTCTATCCCCACTAATTTCTTGAGCTGCTTCTGCACTTGTTCTGACAGCCCTTGGCATAATATATTGTAAAATACAGGTATAGACTTCCCCTAAGCCTCACGTGTTTCAAGTGCCCATGTGTCTTGAAAACTTTGAATATAAAGTAACAGATCCTCTCCTTCTTTCATCCTTCTTGTCATTATAGCTCCCATATCGAACGTGTCCGGATATAGCACCCAAAGCGCTTACCAAATCGCTGCTCTACAGTTATTAAATGGCGCTCCATTATGTGCGGTGTTGACTGTAGTCACACCAGGGTAACCTGCTCGCGTCCATACATCATCAGCTCTTTCACCAAGTATGCCAATTAGAAGACCTTTAATATCTCCTATAGCTAATGTATTCCCTCCCACCATTTTTTTAAACTCATGTATCCATTTTCCAGCGCCGGAAGTTAAATTTGGGAGTTTACATTTTAAGTTTTCCCTGTCCATTTGGGGCCATGGTATATACTGTGGTCTGGCACCTCCTTTTTCTAACAAGGGGATCGGCGATGCTCCAAATTCATTCTCATCTCTTATCGTTTGTATCTATTGCTGGAGTAAGATTCCCACATTGCCGTCTACCTGGCAATGACCTTAGCCTGCTTACATATGGCGGGGACTCCCCCCTCTGACCATGGGGTTTCCCCTTCGGTCGGTCTGACTGTGTCAGTTCTGATGCCTTAGACATAGGTAATTTTAAATCCGACAATCTTACTCCCTTATCCAAAGGTGGATGTTCTTCTAGTTCACACATAAAACTCCTAACCTCCCTCCAGTAGGTTTCCCTCTCTTTGGCTGATACTTCTTGTGCCCAACTCGTGCAACTCCTCTCATCATCATCTTTATTTATTGTTAACCTGTCTAAACTCAGCTCCTTTTTGTCTCGTACTACAGGAGACTTCCTCCGTGTCATACAACTGCGTACTCTCAAGCCGCTCATTTCTTCCTTTCCTTTGTGCTTCTTTCTGGGCTTGCATGTCGTGATACAATTTATCGATCATTTTCCCAATGCTTTTCAAATCAAATTTGTCTTCCAGATTTACTCCAGAAGTGCTTGGAAATGGCTCAGACTCGGGAAAGAATTCCTCTATGTATTCCCAGTTTACCTGTGGATTGGGATCTCTTACTTCCCTTTCCAAATACTCAAGATCACGTGCTCTCTGTCTCCTTTTGTGTTCCATGTCATCATCAACTTCTCTGCGCTTTCTCGCCTCTTCTCTTATTTTATCTTCCTCTTTCTTTTTCATATCCCTTCGTTCATTTGCCCTTCACCTTTCCTCATCCCTTCGCCTTTGTATTATTTTCTCTCTTATCCTTTCCTGTTCATTGGCTTCTATTGTTTTCTCCTTTAGTCTTTCTTTTTCCTCAGCTGTTCTTCTTTTATTATTACACTTTCTTTGTTCTTCTGCTCTCTCTTGTTTTTTAGCTTGCTCATCTTGATATAACCGCTCTCGTCTTTGTCTATCTTTTCTTCTCACTCCTTCGTCTCTCAATCGTTCTTCCCTTTCTTTGTCTCTCCTGTCTTGTTCGTTTTGATCTCCCCTTTGTCTTACATCTTCAATGCCTTTACAATCGAATTTAAGTAAAATCTGACCTCCCAACCATTCGTTCTGTACGAGCGCTATCTCATCAGTTTTATACTTATCTCCCTTCCATCTCTTTGTTTCTCTCCCTTTGTCTAGAGATGCACTTGCTTGATCGCTTCTCTCCTTATCGTGTCTCTCCTTGTCCCTCAGGACGACTTCGGAGGTTATATCTTTCTCTGTGTCTTTCTCTGGGCCCTCGTCACTACTTTGTGTAGGTGACTTGTGTGACGGATTGCTATATCCCGTCGCTGCTTTAAGTTCTCTTAATGGGTATATTATACTCCTTCATCTTTCTTAGTTCTTATTTCAGACGGGGCGGGCGGCGTAAAAGGCTCATCACCCCCCTCTCGTCATATGTTGAGTATCCAATCTAAAAGAGACTCCTCCTCCTTCTCATGCTCATACATTTTCCAAAGCTCTAGACTCGCTAGGCGTTTTTCTAAATTTTTTCCTGTGTACGCAGCATGCGAATATGTCATCATGTGCTGTAGAACTGTTCTCGATAATGACCCGCCTTGGGGCCACGGCATAAACAATTTGTCTGCGGTCCCTTTAACCCATTCTGCACTGTACTATTTAAGTTTAAGCGCGTGCTTTGGTAGCTGTTTGCAAAGATGCACTAATGGGGTAACGTCTTCCATTTCTTTTACTTCTCTTTTTATTATCACTTTGCTTATTTTCTAGTTACAGTTTTCAATTTTATTTTTCAATCAACATACACTTATGAGCGAGGACCAAGCGTAGCAGGCTCCAATCCCATTATAATGCAATTTTTTACTTTAATCTTGCTAAAAAAACAACCATCAAGTTTAATCTTAAAACAATCACTTTTTGCGTCTAACTTCGACATTTCTTTATTACTTAAAACATTTATTTTTTCAACTCTGACATCATCACACTTTTCAACCCCATAAAACAAAACAGACGGATTTGACCTGCCACATGTATGTGCACCTTACGATCCTTTCCTTAGGACTCGCCTTACCCTCTACAATTATTGTTCCGACTGGAACTTAAGCCAATTCCCTTAAGAAAGTCTTTAAACTTATCTCATCTCCTATATGTCCCTCATAAAAGTGGGCTCTGAATTAAGGCTTCTGCTGCCATTCTTTAAAATCTAGGAACAGGGTGTATCTTTATAGCGTGGCTACACCTCACAACTATTTTCCTCATATATTACTTGGCAACACTCAAGTCAATATCTTTTCCCATATACATATATTTTATGCTCTTACTCTTGCATTATACTTTATCCCGCCTCCCTCCGTTACTTTCTGTTATTTACTAAGCATACCTTTTGCCACACTCTTTGGTCTTTCACTCACTGTTCGCATGTTTTCGTCTTCGGACCCTCGGGATCACTGCCTTTGTTACCGTCTCTTCGAGCTGCTTTTAAATCCACTTCTCATAGATGTGGGAAGGGTTCTATACAAACTAGGGGTTCTGTCACACCCAACTTGCAAGTTTCTTTGGGTCCTATTTCTAACCACGATCTACGGGGAGCTTCATGTCCTGTCAGCCGAATGGCAAAGGTCGTGCAATATTGCTGAGACCCTAAAGTTTACTTATGTCAACAGCCGATGATATCTTATCTAACCATCCTCTGCTACCAAGTGAACTGGGATCTTCCAGCTCTTTAAGATGAGTAGCAATACCCTTGAGATGGATGGGGATGCAGATTTTAATCAAACATCAATAATTCAGATGACCCAAATAGCTTGGCAAAATGTTCATCTGTTTTAATGTAAGTAAGTAAAACAGGGAGTACAACGAACATCAGCAATCGATTGATACTCAACTCTAAACTCATTTAAGAAAAAAACATATTTTGTATAAACTAAATGTGTCACTACTGACATGTAGACCTGCATCATTACCAACGTCATCCTACGTGGCAAGTTTCTAAAACCTATCGGGAAGCAGGATTGGCTATAAGTGAACTACTAAATATAGGTGTAATATCTGTATAGAGTAACAGAGAGAAATAATTGGATAGTCAACAACAGGTGGGACGTCTAAGCCCTCCCTTCAAAATGGCCACTATGAACATCACTAAATGTACAACGTCCCATTGACTACACAACTAAAGGACCCCCAACTATGTGGTCCTCTACAATTGGCTGGCTACTAACCCTTGTCAATAACTTTCCACCTATGTGAGCAGCATGCAGACTGAGCAACCAGGTGCAGGTGAGCTTCTCTCGATACCCACTTCTCACCAATTAAAAAGGACACTCCATCATCACCTCAACGTTTCAGTGTCAATTAGTGTCTGAAGTTGGCCTTCAGTTTGTACTGTTCTCTGGGATTTTTTAAGGAGTATGGGTACTGTCTGGCTTCCGTGCATAGGTGTGATCTCCTCATGCACCCAACTTTCTTCCATCACATGACTAGACACCATGAATTGAGGCTTTCTCGTGTGTTTCACTGTGTTTTCCAATAGTCCTTTGGCATCTTTGTGTATACTTGACCTTCTTGAATAAGAGCTTCTGTTGTTTCACGTTAATTGTATCTGTCAGCCAATTTTAGTTCTGATTAGATCTTGGTTCTATGGCTCATCCAACTCCTTAGCTGAAATGTATTCTGTTTAATTCAATTGCTTTTGTAACTGTGACACTGAATTTGAAGCCTTCCTCGTTGTTCAAGACTGCTATATACGTGGTGGAACCTTCATTCTTTATTCAATCCATATGTATCTATAAGGTATGTATGTATATGTTGGTGCTTGCTGCAATCTGTTTACTATAAGCATTTGGCTAGCTTCATGATTGCTTTGCTGCTTGAGTTCATTGCATCTGTACACGTTTAAACTAACTAAATATCTTCCTCACGTTTGTAGCATACATTTCTTCATCTTTATCCCAAAATGTCACTTATCCTTAGTACCTCTTCAATCTTCATAAATCGCCTGCCTCTCAGGTCTGAATATCTTCTATCTATGGAATTGATTCAGTTTTGTATGACGTCACCATTCATCCTGGTCATTCAGTTTCTTTGTTTCATCAGGAATCACATTCAAATGACCATCATATTGTCTTGGATGTAGGTATGGTTTCCTTAATGGATACTTTATTTCCCATATTCTCTTAGGTATAGGCATTCTTATGGGTACTGCACAGATTTGTTGCTCTTCTTCCTGCCTTCTGATTGGTGTAGTATATGTCACATACTTTGGTTCATACTTCTCAGGTAATGTAGGCGGGGTAGGTGGAGTAGGGGTACTTGACTTCTCTTCTACAAACTGATGGGGGAATGTCTCCCTTCCCAAGGCCTTTCTCAGGCTTGTGTGGCAATTCAACAACTGATGTGATAATGTCTCCCTTCCCTTGGATTTCTCAGGCTTGTGTGGAAAGCCGTTAACTGATGGGAGAATGTATCCCTTCCACAGGCTTTTCTCAGGCTTATGTGGCACTCCAATGATTGGTGGGGGAATGTCTCCCTTCCGCAGGCCTTTCTCAGGCTTATGCGGCAGTCCAACGACTGATGGTGTAATGTCTCTCTTCCCCTGGCCTTTCTCGGGCTTCTGCGGCAGTCCAATGACTGATGGGTAAATGCCTTCTTTCCCCTGGCCTTTCTCAGGCTTATTTTGTGTATAGGTCCCAGACTGCTGTTGACAGACCTGGTTCACTCTCCTGCCAGGTACTGAGCCGAGGAAGAGCGATTGTACTTCGATCCCTATTTGGTTATGGGTCTCAGACCCTTACAGTATCTTCTGTATCTAGTTTACCTGGTTCACTACCCTGCAAGGTATTCTCTTGGCTCACCCTCTTTAAGATCGTCTCTGCCCATGTGTATGGATTCCAGACCCTGATTCACGGGATTCTCAATTCTTTCCTGCTCTCCCCAACAACCAAGTTACCTTCAGGTTCATTGGCAGGTCTCCATTGCAGGTACGGAGTGCTCCTGCAGCCTTGGTCGGTTGCTTGCATCCTCCCTCCCTTGTGGGTTCTGCCCTCTTCCCGGCGGCTCCCCATTTATGGGTCCCAGACCCGGGTTACTGGGCTTCTTGCCAGGAAAGGAGTGTTCCAGTTTCTTTGTTCTGCTTCCCTGAGTTCTTTCTCTTCCACTGGCTCTTCTCTAACTGCAGCAGCTCCGCCGTGATAGAGGCTGGGCAGTTGGAGTCTCTCTCCACAGCCATGTGGTTCGAGGGTCTGCTTCCACTCTGCTCCCTTTCCTCCAGCTCTCTTTTCAGTCTGCCGACGGCAAACCAAAAAAGAACATTGCCTCCGCATCCCATGTCGTGTCGCCTCTTTGCCCCAAGCCGGACAGCTTCCAGGAACTTGGCTCCTCCTGGAAGAATCTACTTTTTATGGTAGTCCTTCCTTCCTTTTTATCATGAGGCGTGTCATACTGTGTGTTAGGCAAAGTTTGTATGCAGTACTCTCTGGGACCACTACACAAAACTAGAACTACAGGTGTAAGCAAAACCAACCTTTGGAATAAGTCTGTACCACACGGTTTTTGGTAGCAAGCTGAGCAGCCAGGCTTATCTCAAGAGGGAATGTGAGCTTGTAAGGGTGTTACAAAAAGGTCTACAATGGCAAGTATTCAGATAAACACTTATACTCAAGGTTTCTTGGTAAAACACTTCTTAATTTATTACACAATCATTTATAACGCATTCACTAAATAAGGCAACCAAACAAATAATACTACAATACTGATTACTAAGTAGTTGAGCTCCCTTGAAGTCAGAGCAAAATAGCATTGAAGTAGGAACAAAAAGGCATATGTTAATAAAATGAATATTACAGTTACTTTAAAACAGTGCAAATAGTTTGAGTTCACCAAAGGAGTTGATTCAATGCAATAGGTAGGCCAAAGTCAATGGGCTATTGTCTTTTATAAGTAAAAACGGTTCTGGTATTTAAAACGGAAAAGTCTTTGCCACTGTTCTTAAAAGTAGTTCACGGAAGAAAGGTTTGTATGTCGTGTCACAAGCTGACTAGGCCTGCAAGTTGCCAAAGTTCCACAAACTTTTGCGGTGGGAGATCAATTCTCTCGGTCGGGTTTTCACAGTACCTAATATTGAAGAAAAAGATCCTGCAGATCTCGCTGTTCCTGAGCCTCAGTCGTGGGGACAAGAGGGAGGACGTTGGGGGACTCCTGCACTGCATGTGGATGGATCACAAAGCTGGCAAATTGGCAAATCTTTGATTCCGGTTGCTGTTCTTCAAGCACACAAGCTGGTGTCCTTATCCCTGGTTAATCCTAACCAGCTCCGAGAATGGTATCCAGGTGGTTTACGAGTTGATTGGTCCCACCAACTCAAAGGAAGAAGTCGTCCTTGAAGGGGCTTCTCTGTCGAGTTTAACTTGCCAATTCGGACCTGCAGCAGGGCTCCACTGGGAAAACCAACGGTCCAGTAGTTGCAGAAACCGTCCTCTTCCAACTCGTCTTCGGTTATTTTGTTCCAGTGGTCGACTCTGCCTTTCAATCCAAGAGACTCGCCTTTTAAACCGTTTTCTCCCATTCATTCCAGCCTAGCTGCCACTCACCCAGCCCAGTGGCTGTCCTTGCCGGACAGTCAGCCAGCCAATCACACCAGAGTGCATTTGGGTCTCCTATGACACTAAGCACAGGGAGTTTCGGGCACCTCCCTCCCTTCCTGCCCACCCCAGAACTAAGGTGCCAGAAGCGGTCTTCAGTCCTGAAGCCCGCCAAAGGCATAGAAACAAAGGGACCAAACCTAATTTGGAGGGCAGAGACAAACTCTAGAAGGACCTTTCCAAAAAGAAATGGCGTAAAAAGAAGTCCGGGACCTGTTTAAAAAAAGGGGGCTCAGGCGCCATCTTGAAAAACATGGCTCCTGCGATTTTTAACTACCTGTGTTCGCGGTCGGGAAATATCATGGTAGTTTGTTGCAAAACCTCTACCAGCCACCAGCCATTTCGATAGGAAAGGGTAGTATTTGACTGCTACATGAGTTTCTAGACATAGGGGATACTAGGTAACCCCTCCAGCCCTCTAATGTAAGATAGTGTGTGCTGGGTCTAGGAATTTAAAAAGACTAGTAAAGTCAATTTAACTTTATATTCTGTGGGAAACAGTAGTTTATCCCAGAGAAGGTATTTAAACTTTGGGACAGTCTACAAAGCTTCCATGTGTCACTGCATTGAGGGTGCTATGTAACACACATGAAAAGATGATGCCTATGGAGTTGTCCTAAAACTCCATAATCAAAGAACACACAAGTAAAATACACATCAAAATGCACGAGAGAGTGGAATAAAAGGCTCACACTCTCTCCAGGTAAAATAATCAAGTCCTCAAAATCCAGCAAAGTTGCTGGGGGTCTCTAAGGTGAAGGGAATTAGCACATTTATGAGAATTCTCCCTAACACTTGTCCCCCCCAGACTAAGGGACAGGAGGATTTAATCTACCCCTGGATGAATCTCCTTACTCCAACCGGTCATACATTCTGGAGAGACCATCAGCATTTTGGTGATTACACCTTGACCTGTGTTCAATGGTAAAATCAAACCTCTGTAGGCTGATTGATCATCTTAAGAATTTAGGATTTTCCCCTTTCATCTGCATTAACCATCTCAAGAGTTGGTGGTCGGTCTGAATCACAAAAGTAGATCCATACAAGTATGGTCTAAACTTCTTCAGAGACCACACAATGGCAAAACACTCACGTTCTATGGTTGCCCACCTTGTCTCCGGTTTCTTCAGCTTTCTGCTGATGAAGCAGATTGTGTGTTCCCTACCTTTTTCATCCAGTTGACTCAGAACTGCACCCATACCTGTATTGGAAGCATCTGTTTGCACAATGAAGATTTGGCTGTAGTCAGGAGCTCTTAAGACTGGAGCTTGACAAAGGGCTTTCTTAAGTCCTTCAAAGGCCTTATTGCACTCCTCATTCCAACTGACCTTCTTGGGAAATTTGGGTGAGGAGACCACATTCAAGGGAGAAGCTATGGACCCATAATTCTCTATGAAGTTCCTATAATAACCAGTGAGACCTAAGAAGGCTCTCCCTTGGGTTTGAGTAGTAGGGGTGGCTCATTCTTGTACAGCTTGTACTTTACTAGGCAATGGGCTTATTTCATCTCCTCCTACCTCATGTCCAAGGTAGACCACTTTGCTCTGTCAATTTGACATTTACTTGCCTTTATGGTCAGATGGGCCTGCTCAAGAGCCTGCAAAACATATCCTAAGTGGTCAGCATGTTCTTTCCAAGTAATGCTGAACACTGCAATGTCATCCAAGTATGCCATGCAGAAGTCCTCCATCCCATTCAGAACTTGTTTAACCATCCTTTGGAATATAGCAGGTGCATTCTTTAATCCAAAAGGCATTACCTTAATCTGGTAGAGGCCTACTGGGTTGAAAATGCAGTTTTCTCCTTGGCATGTTCTGTCAGAGCTATTTGCCAATAGCCTGATGTTAGGTCAAATGTACTGATATACTTGGCTGAACCAAGTTTGTCCACCAGCTCATCTGTCCTAGGTAAAGGATGGCCATCAGTCTTTGTGACTGCATTCAGAGCTCTACAGTCCCACAGAATCTCAATTCCTTGGATCCTGCCTTTGGCACTAGTACAACTGGACTAGACCATGGACTGGTAGAGGGCTCTATTACCTCGAGATGAAGCATCTGGTTGACCTCTTCCTTTATGTGGGTTCTTACATGATCTTACATCCTGTAACCTCTGGTTTTAACAGGTAAACAGTTAACCGTGAGAATATCATGCTGTCCCAAGGGTTCAAGCCTGGTGATAGTGAAAACAGGGAGGCAAACTGATTTAACAGAAACTTACACTCCTCCTCTTGTTCTAGTGTCAGATTAGAAGAGAGATTAACTCCTTCTATTTTCTCATCTAAAGGTTTTCCCATGAGGAGATCAGGTAGAGGTTCACTCTCCTCTTCCTCCTGAGCTAAAGCTAGAAGCAAAGCTCCCATTTCTGGTATTGAGACATCGGCCTTTAGACAGTTGGTATGAAAGACCCTGGGGGCCTCCTTAGGATTTCCTAAGTCTAACAGATAATTGACCTCTCCAAGTTTTCCCACAACCTTGAAGGGTCAAATCCATTTGTCCTGTAAGGTCCTCTGCATTGTAGGTACCATGACTAGAACTTGCTGGTCTTGAGTAAACTCAACCATGTTGGCCTTCTGGTCATGCCAATGCTTCACCAGAGCCTGATCTGCTTTAAAGTTATCTGCTGCTTCTGTCATCATGTGTGTTATTCTCCTCCGGAGACCAAGCACATAGTCAGTGACTCTCACTGGCTTGGGGGAAGGAGCTCTCTCCAACCCCTCCTTAATTAGGGCCTAGGGGCCTCTAACTGGATGACCATAGAGAATCTCAAAGTGACTAAATCCAACTCCCTCCTGGGGGACTTCCCTATAAGCAAATAGAAGACATGGCAGTAGAAAGTCCCACTTTCTTCTACAGGGTTCCTCTGAAGCACGTATCATGCTCTTCATAGTTCTATTAAACCTCTCTACCAATCCATTTGTCTGGGGATGGTAGGCAGTTGAGAACTTGTAAATCACTCCACAGTTTTTCCACATGGCCTGCATGTAGTGGGACATACAATTGTATCCCCTGTCAGAGATTACTTCCTTAGGAAAACCTACCATGGCAAAAATACCAACTAGGGCCTTAGCAACAGCCTGAGCTGTAACAGTCCTCATAGGTATGGCTTCAGGATACCTAGTAGCATGGTCTATTACAACCAATATAAAATGGTTGCCTGAAGCGGTTGGAGGGTCTAAGGGACCAACAATGTTGATTCCTACCCTTTCAAAAGGGACTCCCACCACTGGGTGAGGCAACAAGGGTGCCACATTCTTGGCTCCACTCTTGCCAGATGTCTGACAAGTGTGACAGCAACTGCAGAATGTATCTACATCAGACCCAATTTAGGCCAGTAGAAATATAGCAAAAGCCTTTCCTTGGTCTTCTTGAAACTCAAGTGACCAGCCAAAGGAATCTCATGGGCTAACCATAGGAACTGTTGTCTGATCTCTAGAAGCACTACACGTCTTCTGTAGTCCCCTGGGATAGACTCAGTTGGTTCACTGTAGAAGAGGCCATCTTCCCAGTATAACCTGTGCTTCCCTGGCTGAAAAGGCTAAGGGGACAGTGTGGACCCCTGAAGGATTACCCTTGCATCTGGGATCCCCTTTCACATGATCAGTAGACCCACAAGCATAACAGTTTTCAAATGTTTTGACAAATGGGGGTTTCTGCTGACCTCCCTCTGGTTTAGCACCAGGGGTTTCACTGGCCTGATTTGGTTTCCCTGGTGGCTTACCCTTTTTCTGTTTGGGGCCCTCTTCTGGATTGGAGGTATTAGAACTATCATTGCCATCTTTCTTTAGCTGCTTCCCATCATCCTTCTTCTGAGTTGCCCCAGAATCCTTGTGAGTAGCCCTGTTGGCAACCCACAAGTCAGCAGCCTTTGCTGACTTCTTTGGATCAATTTCCTCAGAGTTAGCAAAGTGCTGTCCCAGCTCAGGAGAGCAGGCATCAAAAATAGATTCAACAAAAATATATTTCTCATTCCTTCAAAAGTGTAACCCTTTACCCAACCATCTAAGTTCTTAAAACATTCACACACCTAGAAAGCCCAAGTGGTACCATCATGCTTTTTGAGGGTCCTAAACCTCTTAAGGTACTGGGAAGGAGTTTTCCCAAATCTAGCTATCAAAGCTAGCTTCACTATTTCATACTCCAATCTTTCAAGTTCCCCACCTCCATTACAGCATCAGTTGCAACCTGGGGGAGCCTAGACAAAAGCCAAGGAATCAACTGATTCCCTGTTAAGCACTGGATTGCATAGTTATATTCAAAAGCAGCCAACCAATCCAAAATATCAAGATTCCCTTCATACGTACTCACAGACTGGAAGACCTAGAAGACTCTGGGAGAGAACCATTTTCAAGAGACAATTTCTTAATTTCAAGAGCATGAAGCATTTTCATTTCTCTGAGTTTGATTTCTTGATGTTTACTTGCAGTTTGCATTTGGAGCCTTTTGAACTCTAACTCAAGTCTCAGTTTGTCACGAGACACAAATTCTGGACTCAGTACTGGACCTGGTAGGGTCCCTGAGGCTAAAGGTTGAGGCACAAGAGCAGGTAGAGGGGCAGTGGGGCTCACATCCTGAGACTCCTCTGACTCATCTGGCTCCTCAATAACATTAGAGTTAGACTCAAGATCATAATTTTTCTCGTCAATATTATCCACATTTTCTAAGAGATTAGGGGTTACAGACACATTTCTCAGTCTTTGATGTTCCAACAATCTTTCAACCAATTCAACCAATTCATTTTTCTTTCCTTTAACAGAGAGGTTCCTATCTTTACACATTTCCTTCAGTTGATCTACTGTTAAACTGATCAGGGCCTCCTGTTTGTAGTTATCCATATTAGGCATGATAAAATTGCGCACCAAGCGGAAGTACCTGCGAAGTACCTCTTTGCCTCTCATGCTGGTGGATTTGCGAGAAACTGACATTTGCTATCCTGGAAGCACACAGTATTATTGGATGATATAAAGACTCAAATTGCATTGATCCACTTATATAACATCTCGTGCTAACTACTCTCCATTTCATTTTGACTAGAACTTATCAAAATTGTGGTAAACACTATTTGGAGTGGTGCCGAGTGCTAATTTGGAAACCACGCCCCTTTTCTGACGTGAACGCATATAAACAGCAGGCCACACGCACCTGCGCATGCACCAAGCGGAAGTACCTGCAAAGTACCTCTTTGCCTCTTCGCCGCTTTGTAGCGGAGTCGAGGCGTTAGGGTGCTTCGCGGTTCTTCCAGCTTGGCCATTGAACGTGTCATGTTCCCACAGACTCTAAAATCCGGTATGCCAGTTACACTTGGCAATGCTGCATTGACGAACGAGGGAGGCTTGGCCGCCCCCTCGGTACGCCAATACACTTCCAGCCTTACATGCTCCAAACCGCTGGCTCGACAATTCCGGAAAGTTTCTCCTCCATCTCCCAAGGTCAGCAGTAATACAGACATTCGAGCGTTTTATAAAAGCGCTCGTGCTATAACTGCCTCCAGAATGAACACTTTGGATCGTGATAGAGCCGTAATGACGATATGATATGATATGATAGTTTATTTATATAGCGCCTATACACAATGTGTTTCAAAGCGCTTTAAGGCAAGGGAAGGAAGAAGGTAAAATACAATGACATTCTGACAGGCCATGAACAGTAAGGATGTGAAATGAACTATCGTACTCCGCCTGAAGACATTTCAGATAGTGCAAGAGCTGAGACATAGATAAGGAAGGGAGGGGGAGAGTGGGAAGGAAATGGAAACAGACAGGCAACTACCGTACTAGGCCTGATGACATTTCTTGTAGAGCCGGTGGAAAACAAAAGGTGAGGGAGAGGGGTGCAGAAAGGGAAGGGAGGAACAAAACAAGCGACTATCGTACTAGGCCTGACAATGTTTCAGATAGTGCTGGAGGGGGGGGGGGGTAGAGAGAAAAACGTGTCCGCCGCCCCTGAATTCAACAGAGGCTTCCACAAAGTTGGAGCAAATCTCGTCCCGGGCGGCTTTTTTAATGCACTTTCGAAGGCAAGTAGTGAACTCACTCCTAGGGTTGGAGTGGTGAGTAAACCTATACTTGTACCCCTCCGTAGAAATGCAACAGATAATGTATCTCTAACTGACAGTATCATGTTAAACATACTCCTGCCTACGGCAAAAACATTGCACTCTAGAGAAATCGTGGCGGCATGCTTGAATGATGTGGCAATAATTGATTTCGATCCTGAGGGGTCTGGTTTTTCAGCTCATACTTTACCTGATAATCTGTCCGAGTCACCGGTGTTGTTTGCAACTCCGGATGAGAGTCAAGACAGTTCTGTGATCAGTGTTTCGTTTATAAAACCAACACCTAGAAGATCCTATGTTTTGTCACCTGATGTTAGTACACCAATTACAGGTACACAAAACGATAGGTTGTTGAAGGTAACCCTACAAGCAATAAATCTACCTATTCAGTCTCTGGGTAAACTATTTGAAACCATGGATGGTAAATTAAGGAATCAATCATGTTCTTTGGAAGAGATGCAGGTATGGCAGAATAATGTTGGGCAGACAATAAGCAGTAAAGCCCCTCCCTTGAGTGCAAGGGAAAGCTCCAAAGTGACAAAAGCAATGGTGGCTAGCCAAACATCGGTGGTAATGACCACGGTGGCTAGTCAAACATCAATGTCGATTGAGTGTCTGCCCTTAACAAGACCTATAAAACCAACTCTGTTTATCCCATGTATTAATAGAATCATTCAAGAGACAGTGGAGATGGAAGAGGACCAGCAGTGTGTAGAGATAATAACCATAGATGCAACTAAGCCACCAACTTCTGCTATCACTAAAAAAGCATACACCACCTTCAATCAAGGTGGTGGGGGGCACTCTAAAAACATCCCTCCTAGTAAATTGACCAAGAATCAGAAGGCGGCAAACAGCTCAGCTGGTTCTGGATCTAAACAGTTCTTTAAAGCCATCAACCTACCCCAGAGGAGTTTAACCACGGCCTGTCAGGCGAGTATAAAGAAATATAAACAACAATCCCAAGCCAAGAATAATGGAACTAAACCAACAAACGGCATAGACACATTGAATTATGCCCCCCTAGATGCCCTACTTAAAGAAGTGAACAAGGGCAATGTTGTAGATTGTCCTACAGCTAGGGAAAGTATTACACCAAAACATCCGAAACCATCAAGCATTGAATTAGCGATCACAAGAGATGAGGCTGCAATAATCCACAATAGATAGGAGATTCGGAAGGCTGTTGAAGCCTATATGGCAGGCCATCTGATGGTAAACACATTGAACTCTGGTAGTCATAATGGTCTATCT
This sequence comes from Ambystoma mexicanum, assembly GCF_040938575.1. Classification (NCBI taxonomy): domain Eukaryota; kingdom Metazoa; phylum Chordata; class Amphibia; order Caudata; family Ambystomatidae; genus Ambystoma; species Ambystoma mexicanum. Next base: position 881,656,042 of record NC_090934.1, read on the forward strand.
TTGGTTGTGGAGTTGCCAAGTAGAATATCATTACCGCAAAATCGCGCAGAGACAGATGCAAACCCCCAAAGTCATCCCGATTCAGCAAAAATGAATGAAGAAAGGGGACATGTGGGTATTGCATCTGCTAATGCGTTGAAATAATCTTCGTCCTGTGGGCTGATCAGTAAGGTCTTAACCACTGCAATTCCCGACCAGGGAGTGAAATCAGGGTTGGGAGGGTCAAATCGGGGAGATTCACATATATCTGCGAATCATCGTCACGAAAGTGAACAAGCTAGCCTTACAGAAAGTCAGGAGCGCAAACGACTGGTCAGGTTTTCATTTTGTTTGGCTTGCAGATCATCTCCATGTGTGCAGTATGATCTTAATAGGAAAGCGGTAATGGACATATTTTCAGATCTGGTTCAGCTGGAGGATATTAATTCCTCTGACATCGAATATGTTGAATTCACAAAAGATAACAATTTAAGTTCAGTCAGACTTTGACTGAACTCTCGTGTGGTTCAAAATGTACTTTGGTCAGCAAAAGGAGCCCTGTATGAGATGGGCTCCGAGCTCATAATAGAGCCGATGTCGATAGCAAACAGTGCTTTGGCCACAAAAACAGATTATCGATCTCAGAAGAGGGTGATCTTGGATACAAAGGGAAATGTAGGACAACAAAAACTCAAACAATGCCAGTGCAATTGTAATTATGAGTCTCAATAGCTAAACATCCCAATCCAAAAAAGGGATGTGACATTGTTGAGTTGGAATACAAGGGGCTTTGCCCATCTCCTCAACAATGACAGAAATCATATGGATGATATCGAATTAGTATTGCTTCAGGAAACTTGGCTTACCTGTCCCCCAGTATGGGATAGGCATGATATCTATCTAAACCCTGCGATTGAACCCTTGTGTGGCAGACCATCCTCTGGCCTTTTAACTGCCATTAAATTGGAGAAGGGTATATTGTCAGAGTTGTGGGCCATGCCAAATAAATACATGCTAATGGTGAAGGTCTATATTCGAAATTGTGGGTATGCCATTTTGAACATATGGAATTCGGCTGCTATAACAGATGATGTGTTTTACAATGACTTGATTATGTTACTAGATATGGTGGCACTTGATTGCACTGTGTCCTATGTGATTATGGCTGGTGATTTAAACATCAATTGCTATGAGGGGAATGTCCTAACAAATAGAGGAAAAATATCTCTGTGGAATATGTTTATTAAGCTCAGAAATGTCCATGTGTTGAATGCCATGTTTACAGCAGACAGAAAACCTTGTGCAACATGGAAAAGAGGCCATAGTCAATCAGTTATTGATTATATCTATGTGAATGATAATCTATTACTGCATGTACTTGAATTTGAAGTTAAAAACACTGAATCGAGTGATAATAATATACTAACAATGAAATGGGGTAGTGAAGAGCGAATCCCATTTGGTGCAAAAGAGCAGCGAGGCAGTATATTACTTGTTAATCCTGGGCTGAATCGACTCTGATGGTCGGAGGATGCGTTGCAACATTTTAATCAATATCTCGATAACCCATATAATCAGGATAACAGAGTATCAGGATATCTAGGAATAGAGTGTGCTAATACAATGCAACTATTTCAGTGTCCCAATTCAATTTTAAAAAAAGGAGAACTGTTCACTTAGATAAGATCGATCAGGCAGTACAAATAAGAAAATCTATATATCGTGCCGAATTAGGGCAAGCTGCACAGCATCCTTCCGACCAAAAGGTCATTCTACTTAGGAAGATTCGAACCAAGTTTGTCAATTGGTTGAAACATCATTGAACACAAATGTATCAGAATGATGGGGCTAAGTCTTTTGGCATCCAAGAACATGCTCAAAATGTGGAACATTATTAATCAAGTGTCAGGGGGTTCACAAATAGCTATACAATCAAGTGTAGTGTCGTAACAAAATTGGATACAATACTTTCAGGACGTATATGCTGCTCCTGAGTGTAGTGCCACTATAGAATCCATGGAAGACATAAAAAAAAGAAAGGTTCATCTTAATTTTGATCAAGATGATACATTATGCCTCATTAAACCAATAAGCAACTCAAAATCAGTTGGACCGGAGGGGTTGTCCAACTATACCTTGAAGACCCACCCTGATCTGTGGGCAGCCATATTGTTTGGTATATTTTCAGCAATAAACCCTGTTCAAACATTACCAAAAACCTGGACACATTCAATTACTCTAACAATCTTTAAAAAGGGTGATCTTCAGACACCAAGTAGTTATCGGCCCATTTCACTTTTGGATGTTCCAGGTAAGATCTATGGTCGTCTAGTACTAAGAGAACTAAATGCGTGGATCACTAAAAATCATCTAAAACACCCATATCAATCAGGATTTGTTGCGGGCATAGGGACAGTACTAAACATCTTGTGCCTAAACATGATCAAAATGCAATATGCTGCTAGAGGTCAATCAATATACTTAGCATTTATTGACTTTTGTCAGCGTTTGACTCCATTGATCGAGTGCTGCTATATAACAAACTAAAAAAACACAACTGTCCATCTTCGGTACTAACATTAATCATGTTGCTCCACATGGAAACAGCTATGCAAGTGTGATTAACGTTTGATGGTTCCCTGTCAGCTCCAATCAGCACTAAGGGAGGGTTGAAAGAGGGATGTACGCTTGCGTCGTTCCTATTCAACTTCTTTATACTTGACCTGAGAGAGTTTTTCTTTAGCACAGTTTGTGATCCACCCAATTTAGGGGATCAGAAAACTGGATATCTCCTATATGCAGACGACTCAGTGGTGACACCAACGGGGCTACAAAATATGCTGCATAAACTTGATATCTATGTAAGAGAAAACCATCTGATTATAAACACTGATAAATCACAAGTGGTAGTCTGCAATACCACCACTAAGCGGAGAAGAAACACATACCGTTGGAGGTTGCAAGAAAGGGTTCTGACAGTGGTCATGCAATATAAATATTTGGGGGTCAAGTTCTCTAATTTCAATAATCAAACCTTACAAAATTGGGAACTTAAATGCAAGCTACAGGCTCTTACTTCTCAAGCCAAATTACTTGCGTTCAGATTTGGTAAATATTCCCTTAAACATGTACCTACTTTTTACCAAATGAAAGTAACCCCATAGTGAGTTATGGGATGGAGGCATTGAGTACTAAAAAGTGAGAAGAATGGGACAAGATAGAGGCTAAATTTTGGAAACAGGTTCTGCACTTGCCTAATTGTGCCCCTCTTCCTATGATACGTAATGAACTGGGCTCTTTGTCCCTTTATGCACATGTTTTGTGGAAGATATGTGCTCTTTTACGAAAATGCCTATTGGGTGTACGAGCGCCCAACATTGTAAGCATAATTGCCAATCATCTCTTGGTATCCATGAGTACATTCTCTAATGCCTGGTGTAAACTAGTATTTAATGCAATGGCAGAACCCTCTATAGATCTAGAATTATTGCTTAATAACACTGGGCGAGCCAAAATCAAATTGTTCCAATATGATTGGATATACAGTTTAACTCTTTGCAATACCTATAAAGACTTTGATATATCCCTCTTTGGAAGGACAAAATATAGAGGAATGGCAGAATATCTTATTAAATGCCCATCGTTGCATATTTAAAAACAATATATGCACTTTAGGTTTAACCTATGTCATACTCGGTAAGTGTTATATAGAAGGAAACAAATTCTCCAAAATCAAAGAGTTTGTCGGTATTGCCAGAACGACCAACAAGAAGAATCTTTACAACATCTTATGGTAGCATGCACAGGCTTGGTTTCCATTCGCAAAAAGTGTTTTCAACATGTTTGTGATTTAAATACCTAGTTAGGCCAAGAGGAAATGTGGCAGCTAATCTTCTCGAGCCCAAAAGTGGCAGTAAAAGTAGCTATAGTACATTTTCTGGAAGCAACTGTGCCTGATTCAGTCCCTGAGAAACTAGCATTTTAAAATTTTATAAAGTCTAACCAGAAATTATATCTGTAGCACTAGACTGATAATTATTATCTGGTAATTTGTCTCAGTTAGTTATGAAATGTTGAGAAAGTGACAAACATTTAACCATTGTGTGTTTATTTTCTTTTTTCCCTTCCTTCATTTTTTTATTGGTTATGTATGTATTAATAATAATTTGCTTCTAAGTTATTGACAGTGAAAGAAAGAAAAATGGTATGTTCAATGCTTTGATGTAATAATTATGTGTAATATTTTTTGTTGTATTTGCGTGTGACATATTTGAAAAGTTGTTTAACAACTAAACAAATAAAAAAAAGATAATATTGCTTTTCTAGTGGTGCTTAGCCTTGTGAAGGTTACTATCTGAACAAAAGTAAAGCAGAACTCTCAATTTAACAACTATACAATATATCCTCACCGCCTGCCACCAGTGTTAGGCAAAGTTTGTATGCAGTACCCTCTGGGACCACTACACACAACTAGGACTAAAGGTGTAATCAAAACCAACCTTTGGTATAAGTCTGTACCACACAGTTTTTGGTAGCGAGCTGAGCAGCCAGGCTTATCTCAAGAGGGAATGTGAGCTTGTATGGGGGTTACACAAAGGTCTACAATGGCAAGTATTCAGATAGACATTTATACTCAAGGTTTCTTGGTAAAACACTTCTTAATTTATTACACAATCATTTATAAAGCATTCACTAAATGAGGCAACCAATATCACACAGAAATTATACTACAATACTGATTACTAAGCCGATGAGCTCCCTTGAAGTCAGAGCAAAATAGCAATGAAGTAGGAGCAAAAAGGCATAAGTTAATAAAACGAATGTTACAGTTACTTTAAAACAGTACAAATAGTTTGATCCCGCAAGGATTAACAGACTTGGGCAGGCAACTCTCTCTCTGTAATCCCGCCGTGGTTCCCTGCAGACCCCGATCGCCACCGTGATTGCCTGCTCACCCAGATCACGATCAGTTCGTCCAGAGCCCCATACATGCCGTCATAGCCGCCCGTGCTGCACAACATCAATTATCAGCACCTGTGCACGGGTGGTCAACGGCTAAATACTCCCCTGATGGGCTCCAGCTCTCACGGCGCGAACTCCAGTGACTACAATTCGCCCCTAAGCATGCTGGGAACAGTAGTCTTTACCTCAATTTCTCCTATACTGTCTCCTGGGCTTGCCCCACACCCTATTCCTGAGGCATAGAAACAAAGGGACCAAGCCTAGTTTGGCGTGCAGAGACAAACTCTAAAAGGACCTTTCCAAAATGAAATGGCGAAAAAAGAAGACCGCGACCTGTTTAAACAAAGGGGGCTCAGACGCCATCTTGAAAAACATGGCACCCGCGATTTTTAGCTAGCGGTGTTCGCGGTCGGGAAATATCATGGTAGTTTGTTGTAAAACCACTGCCATCAGCCATTTCGATAGGAAAAGGTAGCATTTGACTGCTACATGAGTTTCTAGACATAGGGGATACTAGGTAACCCCTCCAGCACTCTATTGTAAGATAGTGTGTGTGGGGTCTAGGAATTAAAAAATGACTAGTAAAGTCAATGTAACTTTACATTCTCTGGGAAACAGTAGTTTATCCCAGAGAACGTAATTAAACCTTGGGACAGCCTACAAACTTCCCTTTGTCACTGCACTCAGGGTGCTGTGTAACACACATGAACAGATGATGCCTATGGAGTTGTCTTAAAACTCCATAATCAAAGAACACACAAGTAAAACACACATCAAAATACATGTGAGAGTGGGAAATAAAGGCTTACACTCTCTCCAGGTAAAAAAAAATCAAGTCCTCAAAATCCAGCAAAGTTGCTGGGGGTAGCTAAGGTGGAGGGAATTAGCACATTCGTGAGAATTCTCCCTAAAACTTGGTTCCTGTTGTCTAGACCGCTCACGTTGGTTCCGCGGCCTATTCGGTAGGGCTCTGCAGCTCTTCCTCATCTCTCCACATCATTCCTTCAACTCCTGCCTGTTATCCAGTGATTATATCTAACAAAAATAAAGAATGAAATTATAATGAATTAAAAAATTCAGAATTTAAAAAAAAGTATGTGGGACAAGGAGTTAAATTTGTTGTGGAGGGGCTTGGCTGGGGTTTTAAACATGGGGAAAAGGGGGGTTTGGGGTTTGTTAAAATGTCCTTCTTTATTTTTTGGTTTGTTAAAATCACATAGAACCCTCCTCATCTCAGTGGTTTCTATTTCAGTAGTTCTACAGAAACACATGGTAGAGGATGGTAGGGATGGAGACAGCGGGGTTGAATGGGAAATGTGGGTGTTGTGTGTATATCACGTTCTTCCTGAGTAGTCATCACTGGTCCCATAGAGGTTTTCCCTCCCCATGAGATCCTCCCGCTGAGAACCACCCCCATGGGGACTATTGGGTAGCAGCCTCCTCTCCCTGGCCTCATGTGAAGGGGCTCCCCCTATGGAAGCAGTGACGACATCCTGCAATTCTCTGTAATCCCTAAAAGTGGCCATTGGAAAAAGGCCACAGTAGGGATTTAAGTGGAACAAAATATGTTACCCACCTGCTCCCCATTATCATTGTACATATTTGTGGAACCTGTCTGCAAAAGGCAAGGGGTGCTAGTGCAGGATTGCAGGCGGTTTTGCCTTGTAAGTCCTACTCCCCCATTCCCCTGACTAACCATGTCCACTTTAAGATTTTCCACCACCTTACATTACACACATGAACCCAGCCACAGACGACAACCACAGGCCTAGCCACGAGCACATCAACACTGACCAAGCCACGATTAAGCTCTTCTCGTCCTGTCGCACTCTCCTAAATCATTGGTTAACTGGACCCAAAGTGCTGCAGTCTATCAGATCTTGTCTCTTCCATAAGGACAACCTGCTGCCAAGTTTATCCGCTAAATCCACACAAAACAGATTGGCACTCAGGAACTGGGCACTTCCTACTTGCACGCTTCAACACTGCAATGGCAATAGATGGAAAATGGTGTAAGTACCCAATCATATGTCAGAGCCTCACAAATGCCTATCCATTAACCTGCACAAAAGCCTAAATGATAGCCTTTCTTAGTACTTCTTTTTAATTGGATCTAAGTGCAACCAACAGATGCAAGGGCACAAATATGTCTTATTTTAATTACAACAGGAACTCATTTACATGCACAATTAAGGCATTACATCTCAGAAGACTGCTCTTAAATAACACTGGCCAGTCCTGTACAGCACCAACTTTGATGTCACTACATAATACGCTATGCTTTACACCAATGAGCTCTTCACCCATATATTCTCATATATATATGTTGGACTTTCATTTTTTAGTGAGAGTTGGTCTGCATAAAATATGTTTCAGAAAGATATTTCAGGATATTGTTGCCTTGTCATTCCCACTGTTAAATTGCCATTTTTATATATCTTCACGTGAAACTAATCTGTCTACTGAGGGTCCACGGGATGGGTGGATGTGTACTGCAATGTGTGAAGGATGTGACTACCAAGTGCGCATGTTGATTTTGTCTCGCCATTGTACTTATGGTTTAGTGTTAGGCTGTGGTGGTTCAAGTGAGATTGCAGGGTCCAAACAGGAGCATTATACTTCACTAGAATTTCCACTAGCCCAAGATCAGGTTCACAGGACTCCTCTGGGAGTGCAAATGGACATTTGTGGGGTCAAGTGGGGGTAGCAAGTGGTTTTCCTATAGACCACCAAAAGTCTTGGAGTTTGGAGATGTCATGGAGGATCATATGGTAATGTTCTCTAAAGTTGGCTATGTATTAACGCCATCATGCTTGTATCCAAATAAAAAATGTGTACTGCAATAACCTGATGGTGCAGACAATAGGACATGCATTGAATGAATCTTTGACACATCTGATAATTGTGCATGTAATTTGCACGTGACTGCATGCTATTCAGTGGGCATATGTTCTGCATATAAAGTATAGGAGAACCCTCAACTGCAGGCAGTTCCCTTAGGTGTTGATAGACAATTTATAATGCCCATTCCCCCCTCTTGCGCTGCAACCCATAGAATACAGATGAGTCACATGAAAGATTTGGTCCAGCTGTCACATAGTCACTGATTTAGCAGTCATCTCTGCGCCTAAACACAATGCTCTGCATGTTTCTTAGAATGTTTTAAACAAGTAATCTCTGCCAGTAATTGAATGGTCACCCAATTTGAATCAATATTTGGATGCAATTTAATGGTCTTTATTTTCATGCTGCACAGACTACGCTCTTCCAAACAGCCTGCCACAGGTGGACTCCAGATGAAGATTCAGAAAAAAACATCAAGAAACGACTTGCCATGAGTTGTGCATTAACCATGAGATAAATACTGCCCTCCTGTCAACGGCTGAATAAATATTCTACTACTGCCAAGTGACAGGAAGAGAGTTTACACAGTTTTCCCACTCTAGTAATTAAACAGGATAAATCCAGCCTACAATAGTCAGCCATGCTAGAATATTAGAATGGTGTGAGTGTTTGGCCGAGTTTTGGCTGTGCTGTGAAGGACGTTACAGGTGTGAGCAAGCTGGGCAGGCTGTGTCTGTTTACTCAGTCTATTGTTGGAAGAAGGTGCCAAAGTTGCCAAAACACCCACCACAAGCGCAGCGTTTGGAATGTTTGGCCGAGTGTTGGCTGTGCTGTGGAGGACGTTACAGGCGTGAGCAAGCTGAGCAGGCTGAGTCTATTTACTCAGTCTATTGTTGGAAGGAGGTGCCAAAGTTGCCAAAACACCTGCCACAAGTGGAGCGTGGCAGAGTGTTTGGCCGAGTGTTCGGGTGTGGTGTGCGAATGTAAGCGCTTAACCAGATCCACTCGATAAGATCCTATATGGAGACAAAGTTGGAGCTGCCAAAAATTCGCCTGTCAGTTGCAAGCACCGTCGTTGCTGTGGATAAGACTTTGGGGAAGGATCCTATGAAAGAGTGAGGATGCTGAAGTAAGACGCCTGGATATGGAGATGGAGACAGAGGTGAGTGATCAACACGCACCCCCACCCTCCTTTCCAGTGACCGCGACTGTGATAATAGGAGTGAATACGGGGCCATACATGAAGACGGATGGTGTCGTCCTTGTGGTCAATCAAAACGAAGGGCTTAGTTACACCTCCTCCAGCCCTCGACCTGCATCGCTAGCTCCGTTACAGGCTCAGTTTACTGTCCTGGAGCAGCAGTGCCTGAAATTCACCCTGCACAGTGATAACATGCTTGGAACTACAGACAGTGTTGGGGGGAGGGGATATGTGTCGGTAAGTTAACAAAAGAAACGGATACTTCTATTCATCCTGAAGGAGACCTGAAATTAATTTTGGATAAAGTGACACTGCCAAACTTAAATATGGATAAGGTACTGGGACTGGCAAGAATAAGTAGACTCTATGTCAATCCATTAGGACCAACAAAACCAGTGACTCTACCTATTACAGGTTCACCTTCATCCCTGCAGAAACAGGGCTTAACAAAACAAGCCCACTGGTGGCCCAAGAAGGAAGGAAGGTACTTATAAATTCACAGTGGGGTCAAGAAGCCAAATCAACAAGGTGTCGAAGTGTCACGGACCCACACAGTTCACAAAGCATGCTCAATTCAAAGCTTCTGTGCGACAAGAGAGGGACATCTGGAATCCGCTAAGACTCAGAAGACCTGAAGAAGCAGACTTTTTGCATCAGGATTTGGCCCCTCAGGGTAGAGGCATTGTGTCCTCACATGGCAGCTGCGGATCAGAAATATCTGATCAACTGCTTTTGGGGAGCAGTTCTCAGGCGGAGGTGGGAGGCTTTCACTTTAAGCAGAATAATCCTCGCAATCAAATATAAACTGTTGCGTCCACAAATTCTTCACAGGCCACATTGCCATATCCAAGGCAAACCAATCAATTGAAGGAGTATAACAATGGTGTAACAACATATAGATTTATGGCCTCAAATAACAGACCTGGGGAAGGAAATATTAGGACACATAATCAACATGCAAATGAAGAACCATGTGGCCAGAACTCTCAACCTATCCTACTTTTAGAAAAAGGAACTAACACCACAATGCAACATCAAGGAGATACGGGTGGGGTGAGGGATTTCTCAACTATAACAACTTTGACGTCTATCCTGGCCCCATTTATGAAGCTTTATGAGCAGATGGGAGACCAGCTTAAAGACGTCTAGCAGGCCACGCTAAACTTGAAAATGGTCTTTGTTGAGGGATTTGTAACCTCCATACAGAAAGATCTAGACACCAGCTCGTCAAATGTAGCCAACTTAATGCATAGTATACTGGATCCCCTGATTATTGAAAAAGAAAAATGAAGAGCATCAAGATTGTTGGATATACAGGATTTTTTAAACCAGATACCACCACTGGCAAAAAGGATCAATTCCTCAATTGGAGGTTTAGATACAATTGTGGTGGATACTAAGGCTGGGGGAAACTTGGAGTGTGACCCTGTAACATCAAAAAAAGCTGATCTAGGTGTGACAAGCACTGTGATGGCAACAAATGTATCAGCAGGGGATTCTGACCCACCCTGGTTGACAAACCCTTCTGAAGCAGCGAAACAGGACAAGATAATAATCCTGGAGGAATCCTCTAAAGAAAATGTGCCCAAATAAGTGTCCATATCCCTATTAAAGGACACACATTTTGAAGTTGAATCAAACTTGCATAAAAATTCAAACCAGATATGTCCTATATTTAACAACCCAAAGACCTCTCAAAAGTGACATAAGGATAAAGAGGACATTATCGCTAATAAAGGCCAAAAACACAAAAGTGCAATAGCCACAACTGGAGGAGACAAGTCACAACCTTCAAAGAAGTCAAAAAATGAGAAACCAGCCACCAAACAAAGAGTTACTGGAACACGACAATTTGTTAAAAATCTTACAACACCAACTAAATAAATGGCAGCCAGTTCAGGGGGAACTGGAAAAACCACACGGGAAACTACCCAGATAGTATAAAGTGGCAATACTCTACCCACCAAGAAGCATATGGTAGAAGTGGAAGAAGGGGAGTTAGACGAGAGCTGCTCAATTAACCTAGAGGACATCTCTACCTACTCTATCTCAGACCAGAGCAGGAGTAACGACCAATCCCAAGCGATTGCTGATCCAGATTATCAGGAAGTGGAGAAAAACCAAGAGGAAGAATTGGTAATAACAAATCAAAAACCAGACTGGAATAACAAACCAACAGGTCCTGTTAGACTTAACACAAGGAACCTCATTCCTATAAAACACAGCGCCATGGCGGTGGGTGAAGATCAGAAAAACCTACGTGAAACAGGTCAATGAGAGGGTCCACCACAGTGTGACGAAAAAGAAGCCCTAAGATTTAGTGGAAAAATAAGAGAGGCCACTATTTCACTTAAACAGAAAGCAGAAGCATCTCAAAATAACTCCAATAACCAACGTGTAAGGGAATATGAGATGCCACCTATTTCGTACGAGGTTGAAAAAACACCAGTGGCGGAATACAGAAAAGCATATGTAACCTCACCCCTCAAACTTGTAAAACCACCAACAAAAGTTTGTTGGGAAGGATCGGAGGATTAATGCCCTGCATAACGACCGAGGGGGAAGAGCAGAGAAATTGGATTCCAATAAAAGGAATAACATCTATCAACAAGATGGCCTTCTGTTAGAAAGACTGATAAGAACATTGGATGGCTTGATCTTGAACAGAGCCAACATTCTAAGACTATTCCACCATGTTCCATCTTTACGATTATTGGCCTCGGACGCCCTGGCAATAATTGAATTTTCAGATGACACTCGCACTGATAAGGTGACTATCTACCCCACCACATCATTCATAGCGCAACTTCTGAAAGAAGAAGCTGGTCGCTTGAGACAACTGGGGATTGATTTGACGGAGCAAATGCTCTTAATAAGATCACCAAGAAGATCTCTCCCTAAACAACGTGGCAATTATAGCCATTCCAGCAGTCAGAATACCGACAATTATAACAAGAGAGCAAACTTGAGGGAACAGGGACATGAACAAAGGCACTTGAGGGAAAATGGACAGGCCCGGAAATATCATAGTGAGGAAACAAATACATCTAACATGAAGAAAGAAGCCCCAAGAGGTGAAATCAAAGGAACAGAAGATAATTACAAGTGGCTGATGGGCCTTGTAGCAGACAAGATCAAAATTTCATAGACTGCTCAGCTGCCGGAAACCAGGCCCCTTAGTGTGGCAAGCTAGAATACCAGAGGCCACTCTCATCTGTTTGTTAAAGAGGGGACCAAAATCAAAGCTCATGACTTCACTTGTTTCCAAGAAACTTGGTTAAGGACTGTCCCATCGATCGATGGATTCTCTGTCTATTTGAATCTGGCAGTAAAAGGACCAAAGGGTCGACCGATGTCTGGCCTTATGATTCTCATAAAGGACCAGATTCAATTTACAGTCGGGGAAGAAATAATGCCAACCCCTTTTTCAAATACAGGTGGGATTACTGACTTTGGAAGACAACAAGAAAGAGAAAACTTTGGTTCTGGTTCTGGTGAACCTGTACTGGAACCTGGCGAGTATGGACAGTCTCAACTTTTCAACACAGGTTGCGGCGCAGATAGACAGATGTCGAATTAACTGGAGTGACCCCTGCTTTACATTATGTGGGGATCTAAACTATATTTGTTTAGATACAAATGGTGAACAGATGGACATTGATTCTATAAACTTGCCATCGGAAAGTAGAGGAACCATATGGAGGCAGACTATGGACCTAAAAGATCTGACAATTCTTAACGGTACTATCCCAGGAGATATACCGGGTAAGGTAACCAGGAACAGGAAAAATGGTGGACAGATCCCGGACTATATATGCATTTCGAAAAACAACAGCAGCACATGCAGATACAATGAAAGTTGAGCATATGACATCCAGTGATCATAATCTATTAAATCTGTCACTCTCTTTGGTTCTCTATCAACACATGCAACTTTACCCCACAGACATGGAAGTTACACAGGGGCTTAACAGGTTGAAAATTGAAGCCTGTCACCTAAAAATATTAAAGAAAAACCTTAACCATCTGATCACCGAGTCTGAAGAGATCAGTGAGGCTGGACATGTTTACGACCATGGTGGTTACGAAAAAGAAGATGTTGAAAAGGCAAATTGCTGATATCACCAAACAAAATCCCCCCCAAGTAGGTCTGTTAAAGAGAAAGGCCTGTCAACGATATCGAAACTGGCAGAGGCTATATAAGAAAAGTCAGCTGAGAAAAGACACAGAAGTAAAGTTATCCAAACTGAAAGCAAGAAATACGGCAGGGATGTGGGCCCTAATTAATCAATCCCATATCCCACAGGATGCTCTTATGCTAACTCCCATATCGGCTACATCCTGGTTAACGTATTTCGGCAAATTTTACAATCAGAATATTGAAAGTAACTCCACAACTCCCACTCAGCTTCAAGACCGAAAATGGAATGCCTTTGAGACCCAATCGGATGCTATTTTTGACATCATTAATAAGGCATCTAACTCTCGGGACCCGGGCCGGACGGGTTGAGCAACTTCATTCTGAAACAAGACAAAGCACAATGGGCCAACATCTTTTCCATCATTTTAGAATACATTGTCAAGTCTCCCCATATCCTGGACGTCATCAATCATCGTTCCAATTTACAAAAAAGGGTTGAGGACTGATCCATCAAACTATCGTCCCATCGCCCTGTTGGACTTTGCTTAGAAGATTTTTGCTTCTTTGATTCTGAAATCGTTGGTCAAGTGGTCACATACCTCAGGTCATCGTGATATCTGGCAAGCAGGTTTCGTGAAAGGGGTAGGGACGACATTGAACAGCTTTGTCCTAAACCTCTTGAAAGCCAGAACGGAGAGAGATAAAAACAAGAAGATATACTTGGCATTTGTAGATCTAACGCATACTTTCGACACAATAACGAGGCTGAAATTGTGGGGAAAGCTAGAGCAATGGGGCTGTCCAAGTAACCTGTAACTTTATTCAGATACCAATTTGAAAATAAGATTAAACAAGATGGGTCTTTTGACCAAAGCCCCACAGACCAACAAAGGCTTGAAGCAAGGTTGCCCACTGGCTCCCTAGCTTTTAAATCTGTTTACTTCAGACATTGACCAAGCTTTTTCGGAAATGAGATGCTTCCCTCCTACTCTTGCAAATGTCGCCATCGGAAGACTTTTGTATGTGAATGATGTGGTCCTGGCAGACCAAACCCCGATTGGCTTGCAAAGACAGCTGGAGGCACTACAAATCTACATTACATCTAACGGCCTTACGATGAACCCCAAAAAATCTATGATTCTATCGTTGGGGGAAAGAAAGGTACGAGGAGGGAAGAAAAGTCCAAAATGGTGGCTACAGTCCACACAAATCCCAGTGGTAAACGCTGTAACGTATTTGGGAGTATGTTTGAACACAAGCTCAACGGATGCCCCAAGATTGAAGTCTTTAAGGGGAAAAGCACTGAAATTAGCTGCCCAAGGGAGAATCCTTCTGAAGAGATACAGTGGATTCTCGAATCTCCATATTATCTCATTTTACCGCCTAAAGGTTGCCCTAATACTAACTTACGGAGCAGAGTCTTCCTTTAACTTCAAAATGGAAACCTGGTCGAAGATCGAAGGACTATTCTGGAAGGAAGTCCTGGGGTTACCTAGGTCCACTCCTATACAAGCTATCCATATGGAACTGAGGTTCTTAAGGCCATAGTAAATTGGAAAACCCTGTCATTCTTCAGGCAGTGTATTGAAGAAAATCCAAAGGGAGGATTTGTGGTCTTGAAAAAGGCCTTATCAGAAAGGAAGGAACCAACTCTGATGGAATGGGAGTTTAACTGTAAAACTATAATAACAGATCTAGGAGAATCTTGGAAACCCGGATAAAATTAAAAAGAAACTGTTTATCCAAGGTTGGATATTAACTCAAGAAGAAAGATCTAGGTATAAATGTTATGGGAAAGCAATTGAGGAATCATGAAAATTAAACACTATACCTAGATATTTACAACAATTTTCTAACTGGTTCTTCAGGAAACAATTCTTGCTTTTCCGATTAAATCTATTTCCTACAGATACGTCGAATGGTGGAGGAAAGAGGCAGAAAATCTAGTAACATGTAGACTATGTCAAGATCTGGAATCAATAGAAACTCTAAAGCACCTTGTGATGAGCTGTTCAGTCTTAAATACACAGCAAACAAATTCAATGACTAAGGTAATTAACAGATATGGCCGGAGATCACTTGAGGAATGGTGGAAGATCCTTTTGGCTGGTGAAAAAGTATCCATCACAGTGGACTTAGTCAAATTATTGATAGCTATCTCTGGTGCTATCAAATTGATGGTTGGTGAGGAAGTGAAAAACAACAACAAATAAGACAGTGGACGTCTCTCGTACATTATTTTGCTTACTTGGATTATGAACTGGCTGAGTGTTTTTTTATGGTTTTTTCATGTGGATTTTAATGTGGCTAAAGGTTGTCTTGGTGTGAAGAAAAGGAAATTGCCAGACATTTTGAAGTGGAGTAAACAAACCAGGCTGTGGAGGATCTGAAGAAGGACGCTGAGGCTGTGGAGACATTTTCAGCATGATATTTATTATAAAGTAAAATAAGGCATAACTCTCCCTATATCTATGGATGTTCCCTACCTATTTTACTAACTGAGGTGCTTGTCAATCAGGAGGAGTGTTCCAAAACAAGTCAGTCCATGGTCCAAATGTAATCTATCTGACAGTACCACTAATATACCTATAATATACCTAAGGACAGAAGAAGGACTCCCTTCTCATGGTTGCTGTCTTTTGTCATAAGGTTTTGTATGTTTTTTTGTTCCCCTCATGCAAATAGTCTCTGGTTATCTTCTGGATCAAGTTCTGTAACTCTTGTAGGGGACTGATAGTTTTCTTCTCCCCTTTTATGCAAACAATCTTATTTTGAATAAGTTCTGTCTCTCTTTCTTGTCAGGTTCTAGTCTCTCTTCCCAGAGTGCTGTTCCATGTATGAGCTTTGTCTTCCTGGAATCCTCAGTGTTTTTCCCAAATGTCATTATTTATTATATTCTCTTTCTGTTCTTCGGGACCTGAGTTGACTTTACCCTTTTCCCAAAGCAATGAGTTTTCAACTCTACTCCTCTCCCAGGCTGTGTATTTCATGTTGCTATGCCTTGCAAAAACATGGTTCTCATTCAACTTTTCTCATTAGCACTAGGACGAGTTTTGTTTGAGTTATAATGAATCTCTCTTTACTGTCTTGTAATCCCGTTCCCTGTATTACGTTCTATTCCGAGGGATAACGTAACTGGTACCGGTAAGATCTTGGACTCTCTTTCTGTTTCTTCTTGGCTCTGCGACTCACTTGTTGCGGCGTACGTTTCATGTGCATTTTTTCTCATCTTCTGAATCGAATGTGCGCTGTATCTCAGCTCAGGAATGGTTTTCTCCCATCAGTGGTATCAGCACTGTTGCACGGGTGGACTACCCACCACCGTTGCTGTATGGTCACGCCACCACCAAACTCTCTCTTCAATCATGTTGTGTTTTCTTCCGTTGTCATATTCCGGTCTCCCAGCTTCTTTGGCTCTGTGTTAGAGTTTGACTTGCTTACGTGGGTACTGCGTTCTGCAAGAGCTCTGCCTCCTTCTGCTCTGCTATGCAAAGGGGCCTCCCCTGATTCTCTCTGCTTTCTGGCTTTTTGCCCTCTCTCGCATCTCTCTGTCCAGTCCCTCTTGTCATATCATCCCTTTGCAGCATCTTAGGCACAGTCGATTGGAAGGACTGATTTAAAGGGATAGTTTTCGTTTTCTCTTGTGGTTAGCATAAGTTCACTTCATATTTATGGAATTGATAATGTTCTGTTATGTTAGACAAATCCATATAGTCCAAACCTTTGAGGGATCAAGGAATTGCTCACGGGAACTGGAGCCCTTGCCCCCAAGAGGGGAGTCTCGCCTGGTGAGATCCCCCTTGCCTTGACCCCTAGGGAGGGCGTTGCAGAGTGGGCTCACGTCACTTGATCACAGGAAGGGGGCTCCCCGGCGGGGAGACTGGAAAAATTCCCTCACTTCATCATAAGGCTTTACCCAACATATGCTCAAAGACATTAACCAACTCTGCATTCAGAAGAACCACACTGGTTTTCCAAGTTATCATTAGGGGTCTGATATCCCTTTGCACCAAACACCCAACACCCATATCACTGAGTTGACAATCGTATCTCATGAACTATAACGCTCAGGTGTGACATTATACAATGCTTTCCCCAAAGCCTGTTATTTTATGAGGAAATACTCATAGACACAAAAAGCCCTCTGGGGAGAATGGACAAAAATGCAAACTATTTTAATACAAGTCACAAACTGGATCGCTCTGCCAATAAAATAAATACTTACTGCAAAAAAATCCTAATAAACACAAGCATTTCAATTGCCCAATGCTGCAAAGTTGTCAACACATCCATAACTTATTGGCAGATGGTAGAAAATGATCCAGGTCAACAAGCCTTGAGACACATGAAACATTAACTCAAAAGTGATTAGATATCAGTAAATGAAGGGAAACCAGATTAAAAAAATGTCAATGACAAAAGACCAGGAAGAATGAGACGACTTTACTGAAAAGCAATTGGCAGGAATATCTGATGAAAACAACCACACCTAATTTTCTAAGGAATATTTTGGCAGCAGACATCTAGAAGCTTCAGATCTCCTTTTCATGGCTTCCTTTGAAAATCAAAGATTCCCTGCAACCAAATGATGAGTTCTCATGTAGAAGAATCAGAAATGGATTGAGGTGGAGCTGCATAAGGAAAATAGAATGGATGGCACTGCGCATACAGAAAAAGGATCAACCATGTATTCCAGAAATCACAATTATTGTAAGCAAACCCTACAACAAGAAGATGCACCCAGTTTTTCTGAAGACCTGAAAAAACACAAAAACCTTTTTCAATATGTAATTTACAATGTTCGTCTGGCACCTAGTTTGAGGAACAAAACTGAAGGTGCAGTCATTCCACTTCTAAAGCCATAAAGACAACACCCCAAAATGTAGACTATGCAGTGAACCGCTATCAGAAATAATTTTCCTCAGAAGACCAACACAGAAAAGAGGTGTCAGCAAGAATAGGGCTTAACCTTGTGTACCATTTTCATACCGAAAAAGGCTCAACCGTGTGTAACAGAAGGCACTATTATTGTAAGCAAACGCTACGACAAGAAGCATCTACTTTTTATGAGTAACATGAATAAACCACAAAAACGTTTTACAATAACTGATTTACACTACCTGTTTGGCACTTAGTTTGAGGAACAAAACTAAAGGTGCAGCCATTCCGCTTCTAAAGCCATACAAACAACAACCGACAAATGTAGACTATACAGTGAACCGCTATCAGAAATAATTTTCCACAGAAGACCAACATAGAAAACGATATTTCAGCAAGGACCAAAAAAGCCTATTCAACAGCAGAAGGCAAGTTATACAACAGTGGAGAACATTCCATCTTTTAAAAAAAAGTATCAACCCTAACCATTATTATTGACCACCCTTCAGTTATAGATAACATCAGAACAGTGATAGTATGCCCCTGCGGCAAGGCTGCCCCTAAGGGTCTTAACCACACTGATCAATGAAGTGATGCCTCAATGTAAGGAGAAACTGAACAATACCAGAACATTGCTGCTGATAAAGTGATCAACTTTAAAGACTATCAAACCAAAGCCAAAAAGGCTTCAACTTCTCTATGCAAACAAGTGAAGCTTCATCTTATGAGGTGAGGCAGTGGTCGAAGTGTACAAACATAATTAGTGGAACTATGCTTTCCTACTTGCCTGGCCTTGCTCCTCACAATCCCCATCACCATGCCCCCTCCCTCACACAATATAAACCCCGAAACACATGCGCCTGCCGTTTAAGAGAAGATTCAGTGCAGTGCACTGAAAGTGCAGGTTTCAACTTCTTCAGACCCCTTTTATTTTCAAACAACAAAATTCAGGAATAGTTGTTTTTTAAAATAAAAGTATAGGAACAGTAAAAACTTAATTTTAAAAAGAGGAGCACTGCTCGAAACTGCTCTCGCACACTTCGACCAGTGAGGTGACGCTACTACGGCTGTCTCGTCCAGAGTGGTGCAATGAGGATTTGTGTCAAATGTTCCAGAAGTACTTTGAGAAGCACTTGTATTAGTAGCAGGGTCAGGGGAAAAGTGTATGCAAATACTCCTCACTGGTTCATATATAGTGAGCTGCTTAGAGACCCCTGATGTACGGAATTGGAGGCAAAGGCGGAGCCTTTTGTATTCTGCGATGTGGCAAAAAAAAAAGTCTATTGATGGATGACACCAGGCTGTGAAAATCTGTTTGAGAAAGTGTTTGCCGACTTCCCATTTGGGTTCTTGGACTAGATCCCTGCTTTAGTTGTCTGCAAAACACTTTTGCACTCCTGGCACACGCTGAGCCTGAATGAATATGTTTCTCCTGACACACCAGTTCCAGATGTGCTGGGCGAGCGAGAGAGAGAGTTTTTGAATGTGTGCCGCCCTGGTTGTTTATGTAAAACATGACTGTGGTGTTGCCCGTGTTGATGAGAAAGCTTTTGTTTGGAAGAAGTGCCTGGAATGTGTACGGGGCCATCTTGATTGCTAACAGTTCAGCATATTTATGAGTTGTAGAGCTTGCTTTTCTGTCCATTTGCCTTGCACTTTAAGGTCTCGACAATGTGCCCCCCAACAGGCTTGTGATTGTGTTGTAATTTTAATTTGTACTGCCGGCTTGAAACATGTTTGGTTCTTCGCACCTCTATAGTGCGTTTAACACCTTTTGGGACACCACCACTAGATGCGTCCATCCGTCAGACACTTGTGATCATTAGCTCATGAGCCATGGTTGTAGGCATGCAAAAAGAATGATGAATATGCATGACACCGTCACCCTTAGAGTTTCATGGCCTTTCAAACCATTATTGGGCGACCAGCTTGTAACAAAATTGCTCGAACCTTCTCCCCAGGAAGGATAACCTATTGCCTTGTTTGTGCCTTGTTTGTGCCCAGAAGGCTCCTAGAAACTGTTTGGATTGGTTTGGAATTACGCTAGATTTGTCTTTGTTGATGGAAAACCCCAGCTGGTGTAAACAATTCTTGGTCTTTTGAGTGTTTTTGTAGCATACAGTTGCGAACTCGCCTTTTGGTAGCCAGTCGTCTAGATAAGGATGCAAAGGAATGTTCTGGTCACACCTACATGCTGCCACTACAGAGAGTACTTTTGTGAACACATGAAGTGCAGAAGCAATCACAAAAGGAAACCCCTTCCACTGGAAATGGCTTCAGTCGCCTTAAAGTGTCGATACTCGCTTTGGCCTAGGGACATTGAAAAACGAAAATATGCATCTTTCATTTTCAGTATTGTCATGTAATCCACCCTTCATAGGAGTGGAATTTCTTCTTGCAGTGTGGTCATTCTGACCTTTTGTGGCTTCACAAATATTTTCACTGGACAGAAGGTTTTTTGGTTTTGTCTTTTTTTGGACAAAAGGAAATACAGAGAACAAAGACCTGTGTTTACCTGATTATGAGGTACTGGTTCAACTGCTCCCTTCTGATAAAGCACCAGAACTCCTTTTGCAGTACAAGAAGGTGTTCCTGTGGCATTCTTCCTGTCCTTGGTGGGACGTTGCATGGTTTTCCTTGCAACTTAATAGAGTAACCCTCTTTTACTATGCTTAACACCCACTTGTTGGTGTGATCTTCTTCCATGGGTGAATGAACAGTGTTAATATTGCTCCTCCCGGGAAAGCCTGGATGGGGACTTGGACCTGGATGTCACTGCTTGGAGACAGAGGACACCCTTCTAGGGCTTTGGCCTCTACCTCGGCAACGACCATGACACTGCTGGCGCTGTAGAGTATCTGAAAGGCTGCATTCTTGTGTTTATACTGCAAGAAAGGCATGGTATCAAGAGAGATGACATAGACAACAAAAATATAGTTCAACCAAACTTTATTAATAATCAGAATGGTGTAATGCCTAACTAACTCTATGATATGGTGGGATTTCCCTGCGTAAAGAAATAAAAAAATGTCTGTCAGTAAGTCCAAAATGTCTATGTCAAAACCTATGCTTGTCCTCACAAAAAAACAACTAGTGGGGAAATGCCCTCAACCAAAAAGTCAGTGTTTCAAAACAAATGTTCAAGAAGTGGAAATACAAGTTCCTCTAAAGTTCTCTGATTCAAGTTCAACACAGTTCCAATATAACTTCCTTTCGGCACGGATTGAGCAAACTCTGAATTTATCTTCTGTAGATTTTCAAATATCACAGTTTACATCAGAGGGTTCTTCCTTCCCCAAATTCAAATGCAACAAACGTTAATACACAAGACTGTAGCCTTGGGACTGCCTTCCCCAAGACAAAGGTTCTTCAACTTTAACTCACAGGGTTCCCTTCCCAAAGAGTCACTTCCAGCAGTTAATTTGTTACTAAATATTCTTAGGTTTATAAATTCCCGAGAGAGATTATAGGGTCCACGTGACCACTCCTTTGATAAGCTTCACCAATGGTTCACTCCTCTTAGTTTCTTGTCAAATCTTTTTGTGGCTTCTGATCTAGGCACAGTTGTCAGACCACACGGTAAACCTATCACAGGTCACGCAACCAGTAACCCCACACTTGCCTATGATTGATTTTTAGTAAAGTTGATCCTAGGAAACAAAATGGTCTAGGCGCAATTGTCAGACTTCACAGTCCACCCATCACGGGTCACGCAACCATATGTTTCCCATAGCTGATATTCAATGGTTCACAATTTTAAGTCTTTCACTTTACTCTGTAGGTGTGTTTTTGGCAATGATGACGTTATACAATTTCTGTTGTGCGGGTTCATGCAGCCAGTCTTGCCAATGTCAGCAATATATATAAGTCTTCAATGTATGGGCTCAATAGCCCCTCGCATCTCGTCCAACATTCAACGTTGGTCACCTTTTTATGGTTTGTGCTCCATAGCCCCTGTTGCTACAATCTGTCAAACTTTTCATTACATTCAGCATTCATGATTGCAAATGTTCAGCTTTTTGTTCTGTTTGGTATTCAAGATTGTAAATGTTCAGCTTTTCGTTATGTTTGGTGTTCAAGATTGCAAATGGTC
Organism: Ambystoma mexicanum; assembly: GCF_040938575.1. Lineage (NCBI taxonomy): Eukaryota > Metazoa > Chordata > Amphibia > Caudata > Ambystomatidae > Ambystoma > Ambystoma mexicanum. The sequence continues at coordinate 881,678,140 of NC_090934.1, forward strand.
AACTTTTCATTACTTTAGGCATTCAAGATTTGTGAGCCTCGGGCTCAACTGCACCTCCTTGAGTTACCCGGTATCCCAAGTGTCCACTGACACTTACCGGACTGCAACTCCACTTTGATGGATGCTTCCTTCTGCGCGTCCCGGCCATCGTGCGAGGCTTCGCCTCCGCTCTTCATAGCAATCACTCTCTGCGTTCCTGACAAGGGTTCCCAGTCTGGCACTGCACTCCCGGAGGGACTTCCAGGAACCTTGTCAGCATTTTGGTGCTTCAGCTTCTCGTCTCCAGTCCTCCTGCACCTTCTGCAGCACTTACACTTCTCAAACCTCTCTCTTCCTCCTTTTTCACTCCACCTTTCATATGTTCCCTGACTGTTGATGGATTTCAGGTGGAATGAGTCATTCCTAATTGCCTAACTTTGTGTAAACTCATTAGTGTGACATGCCTGATCTTCATGGCTATATGCATCTAAGCCTCTCTTCCTCATCACAGTACCATAGTGGTTTTTACAATGAGAAATCTGCATTGCTCCTAGTTGCTTTTTCTTCTCCCAGTACTCAAAGGGAATTTACAGGGGATGATGGAATGAGACTGACAATAGCCCATAAAGGCCAAGAGAGGGGAGGTTAGGTCAATATCAGGAAAGGGGAGATACAATGTCTCGCCATCAGGTAGCGCCTCTCCAATCCCCAAGGACCCTCCACTCAGGTGATCCTCACTTGCTTGTCCACCCCCAAGGTCAGGATCCAAGAGCGATGGCCCTTCCCTGGCCACCTGAACAGAGAATCCCAGTAGAGTAGATGTGAGAGTACCTTCAGGTTTCTCACATACCCTTCCCCAATTCGTGGTGGACCTATGAGTTTCACAGGGGAACCTCAAAAGGTAGTCCACATTACCTTGCTCTCGACCTTTTTGATGTTCCACTGAGAAGCATTATGACTGAAGGTCCAAGAACCATTGCATATCTATATGGTTGGATTACTTTCTCATGCTGATCCATACTAATGGAGAGTGGTCTGTCATCAGTCTGAATTTTTGGACCAATAGATACTATTTAAGATGGAGGATGGCCCACTTTATGGCTAGAGCCTCTAACTCATGCACCTCATTATGAGGTTGGAGGTAGCCTTGCCGGTAAAACCGGCAAGGCTACCTCAAAACCGGAAAGAAAATCCGGCACCCGCGAATGGGCAATTACCGGGGTATTCCCACCCTGCCGGACCGGGTAATTGCCCTTTCGTGGGTGCCGGTGCCGGTAAATCCCCGTTCCCATTTTAACCCATAGGGCTCTATTGGAATGGGGATGCCTGTAGCAACGGCACGGTTCATTACCATGCCGGTGCTACAGGCTTGTTGTGCTCGTGGGGGCCTTTCATTCGGCCAGGCCTGGCGGAATGAAAGGTACCTGCGAGCACAACTCACAGTTTGCTGGTCCAGTAACAACAGTACCGGTAAGCTTACCGGTACTGTTGTATCCGGACCGGCAACCTCGTAATGAGGCCCAATGACTGAATAATTGTTCTCCCTAGGGAACAGTTTTTGAATAATATACAGTATGGGATGCTCCAACCCATTATTATCTTGAGATAGGACGGCACCCGGTCCCATCAAAAAGGCATCTGTTTGAAGAGTGAATTCTTTAGAGAAGTCTGCTGCTTTAAAGATGGGACTTTGACACAAGGTCTGCTTCAGTGTTATAACAGATGTCATCTTCAGTTCCCCATCTGATATTCTGAGGTTCGGCATTTTTCAATTCATCAGTTAATCGGGCAGTCTTACTAGACAAATTTGGGATGAGAAGCTTATATTAGCCTATCAATCCAAAAATGCTCTCAGGTCTCTCTTGGTCTTTGGTGGGGTGGGGGTGGGGGTTCAAGGACTTCTCGGAACTTGTCCTTTTGTGGTTGTGCACTTCCATTACCTACAAAGAACCTCAGGTATTTAACAGCTGATTGAGCTAACTTACACTTCTTAGGGTTGGCTGTTAGACCTGCATTCCTTAAGGACCTCATAATGGTGTACAGATAGAATAAATGATCCTCCCAAGTTCGACTTTGATCACAATATCATCGATATATGCCCCACAGAAATCAGAATACGTTTGTAAGATGTCATCCTTTAGTCTTTGAAAGGTTGCTCGAACCCCATGGAGAAAAAATGATAAAACCACAAACTTAAATAATCCTATGGGGTAATAAAAGCATTTTTTCCTTGTCAGGTTCAAACAGTGGAACCTGCCAATAACCTTTGGTTAAATCTAAGGTTGACAGATAGACAGTGTTACCCAGTTTATTTTTATTTAATTCAATTATAAAGTGCACCACTGCCTGTGGGCATCGAGGTGCTGTTACAGAGTACAGTAGAATGCAAATAAATTTCAGGTGTGGATATACCTAGTTACATGGGAATAGGGGAGAGGGGTGGAATGGGGAAGGCGTATACATGGTTTTAGTCAAACAACCAAGTTTTAAGAGCTTTCTGGAACGTATAGTGAAAGGGTTCTGCTCTGAAAGAGGTTGGCATGGAGTTCCAATGCCTGGCTGTGATAAAAGGGAAGCTGACCCCACCTGCTTTGGTGTGTTTAATCAATGTGTGGCATTCGGTAGATGTCAAAGGCGGAGATGGTATTTACATTTCTAAAATCTATACAGAACTTCCAACTCCCATCAAGTTTTGACACCAGCATAATGGGAGTGGACCAATGGCTAGTTGAAGGCTCTATGATATTTTCCTTCAACATCTGTCCCACTTCTTTAATAACAATCTCTTTACATTATTCTGGCAATCAATAAGGTCTCAAATGTATCACATTACATACTGAGGTGCAAATGTGGTGGAATATGCCCTTCACTCTTTCAGGTTCCTCACAGAACTCATCAGGAAATTGCTCTATTAAATCTAAAAGATTTTGTTTTTCCTTTTTTGTGAGATCACGGGGGATGAGAGTGATGTTCTCAACTTCACTCGGTACCAACCAGGATAATATAGTGGCACTAGAATCAGCAGGGTTTTCTTTCCACTGTTTCAACAGATTTACATGATAAACCTGTGTCTTCTGTCATCGATCTGGTTGTAAGACTTTATAATTACAGGTGCCTACTTGTTATATTACCTCATAAGGGCCATGCCATTTAGACACCACTAGCTTGTTCTTAGATGTAGCTAACAACACTAGGACCTTCTAGATCGCAATGAGACTTTCTGATTATAAGAAGTCTTCTGTTGCTCTTGGGCTTTGGCCATATGGGTTTGTACAAGTGATTGAACTGCTGCCATATGCTCCTTGAGTCTGACAACAGTTTGTGAAATGAGTATAGGGGCCTCTTCTCTCTCCTCCCAAGTTTCCCTGAACATGTCTAATACATTAGTGGGCTCCCTCCCACAGAGCAATTCAAAAGAAGAGCATCCAGTAGAAGCATGAGGTGTTTTCCAGACTGCAAACAATGCCCAAGGGACCATTTGGTCCCAATTTTTTCCCATCTTGATCTATCAACATCCGCAATATGGTTTTAAGAGTTTAATTAAACCTTTCCACAAGGCCATTCGTGTGAGCATGATATACAGAAGTTCTCAGTGTGGTGATATGTAACAATTCCTTAACTTCCCCCATGAGTTTACTAATAGAATTAGAGCCCCGATCCGTCAGTATCTCCTTAGGAACACCGACTTGGGAAAAGAAGGGGATTAGATGCTTTAAGATTTGTTGGGAGGTGTTAGTTCTAAGAGGAAATGCCTCAGGATACTGAGTAGTATAATCTACTATCACAAAAATATATTTGTTACACAACTTTGAAGCTTCATGAAGGTTCACAATGTTCATTTCAATTCTTGACAATGGAATTTCTATAAAGGGTAATTGATTCAATGGAGCTGGGGTGGTGTATAAGTACTTGTCTTCTGACAGATATCACATTCTTAGACAACATTTCTAATATCGGCTTGAATTCCTGGCCCATAGAATTTTGTGTTAATGTGAGTCTCATTCTTCGCATGTCCTAAGTGTCCTCCAGTTAAATGAGAATGGGCTATTTCAAGGACTACCTGTTTATGACTTCGGGGAATAACCAACTGGGTTCTTGTCACCTCATCAGAGGTAATATCCCTTCTATACACCAGCCCCTGGCTCAAGAAAAAGAAGGATCAACCTTTCTTTTTCCCCTCAGGTTCTGGAATTACCTGAAGAAAGGCATGAGATTATAGAGGATCATTCCACTGGGCAAAGGCCAAATCTAGAAGGATCTCAGGTTCTTCTTCCCATATTTTCAAAGGTGTAGGAACATTTGATGTTTCATTTGCCTCTCTGATGCCCATCCTCCCTCTCTCTGTCTCCCCCATCACAGTTTCTTCTTTAAGTTCGGGAAATGCTACTCTTTTCTAGTATCCCTTGAGAAATCTTGTCCCATGGTTGAATATGAAAAATCTCCTTCCCATGATTCTGTAACATCACTTGTATATCCCCTCTGAAATCTGGGTCAATCACCCCAGTCAGAACACCTATCCTGAATGCCCAGGTGAGTCCTGACTTGGGTGCTAATCGAATATACATTCTAGGGGATGGTATTAGAAAGAAATCTGTAGATATCAGCCTTCTTTTTCTTGGAGGAATAGATTCTGCTCTACTACTACATACATCAAAACCTACAGATCCTTTTGTGGCTATCGTAGGGTCTGAGGCTCTGTCACTCAACTTCTCATATTTCAGGGTTCCCCAACCTGTGTTGGTTGAGCTGCATCCCACTTCTGACACCATATATGAGACAGGCATGGTATCAAGAGAAATGACACAGACAACAAAAATATAGTTCAAGCAAACTTTATTAATAGTCAGGATGGTGTAACTAACCCTATGCTATGGCGGGATTTCCCTGCCTAAAGAAATCTAAAAGATGTCTATGTCAGTATGTCCAAAAGCAAAAAGTCTGTCTGTGTCAAAACCTATGCTTGTCTTCACAACTGCAACAAAACTAGTGGGAAATGCTCTCAACCAAAATGTCAATATTCCAAAACAAATGTTCAAAAAGTGGAAATATAAGTTCTCTGATTCAAGTTCAACGCAGTTCCAATATAACTTCTTTTCATCAGCAATTGGGCAACCTCTGAAATTATCTTCTGCAGATTTGTAAATATCACATTTCACTTCAGAGGGGCTCCTTTCCCCAAATTCAAATACAACTAAAGTTCACACACAATCCTGCCTTGGCCCGCCAAGCACTTGCCCCCCTAACCCATTCTTGGGAGTACGCCACTCCAGCACTTCTCCCACTACCCCTCCCCCTTGCACTTACCACCTTGTCATACATTTGCACGGTAGGATTGTGTCAAGGCCAATGTAACCGTTTTTGTTTTCTACTTTTTTGATTTCCATATCCCCCCACCATCCATTTTATCGTGTGGTGCCTGGAAACACCTATGTATAGGTACCATACAAATTTCCAATAAATACACAAATAAACAATTACCTATAGGGTGGGCGGTAGAGAGGTGTGGGCCCCATTGTTATACTCTAGCGCAACCCCTATCAATTTGTTGGTTAGGGACATCTTGAGTAAGCTCAACATGACCATCTTGTTTACTGAAAGAGGCGTGGTGTGTTTGAAGCCTGGTTTGTGTACAGTGAGGGTAATTTTGACCATAGATGCATTGAGGATTGATTCAGCAGCGAGAAGAATACCAGTGGCCCCTGATTTGTTCATACAATACTTCTTAGTGCAGTGCCACAGGTAGCTAACATGTACTGGTGGTTACCTTCAGAATTTCTGTTCAGGCCAGCCCAACCTCAAGAAGTAGTTGCAGGAATGATTATCATGCTTGACACAGAAGGAGTTCTGGTGTCGAAGGACAGGACTGTGTTAATAGCAGTTGAGTCTGATAATGGGGAGTGGCACACATTTCTGTGTATTGATCCTACCCTACCATTGAAAGATGTTTCAGATGAGGACCTTTTTGAGAATAAAGATCATGAGGGGCACATCGTGTTGGAGGTATGTGTCTGTCCCCTGTGAGATTATGATACAATATAGGCATATTTCATGTTCCATGTTACTTGTAGGTAATGCCCCCTCTTTTGTTTCAGAAGATTTGTCTGAAGTGCCTGACAAGTTGTGGACAAATAATCTGCATGACATAGGGCTTTTAAGCAGTGTTTTTCCAATATGCATCACATTAAAACCAGGTGCTGTGTTGCCCAGAGTTAGAGTTCCCTTTATCAAAGGCAGTGGAAGAGGGAATTTATGACACCATAATGGCTCTTTTGCATCAGGGTATTATAGTACCATCCAATTCTCCATGTAACACAGCTATTCACCCAGTGAAGATATCAAAGCGGGCTAGTTGGAGGATGATTCAGGACTTACGTCCTCACAATGATGTGGTGCAAGCAGAGTTTCCTGTGGTTTCAAACCCTGCTACAATATTGTGCAATATACCAGTTGAGGCAGCCCATGTTACAGTTGTGCACCAGAAGAATGCCTTTTTCTCATTCCCTTTACATCTAGACTCTCAATACCTCACAGTGTTTACAATTGCCTGGAGCCGATTACAACATACTAGACTTCCTCAAGAGTACTGTGAGTTGCTAAGCATTTTCAATAGGGTTTTACATGAGGTTTTAGAGAATATTCATGTCCCCAGTACTATTATACAATATGTGGCAAATGTATTGGTGTGGAGCACTACCGGACAACAGTGCAGGGTTGGACTCTATTGCATTGTTACAATTGTTAGCTGACAAAGGATATAAAGTGGACAAAGCAAAGTGGCTATGTTGCCAGCAGGAGGTGCATTTGGGCCAGTTGATTTCAGTACATGGTAAAGCAGCGACTCGAGCACACGCCACAGCGGTGTGCTCTACCCCTCAGCCAGTGATGGTTAAAGATATGCAAACATTTCTTGTGCTGAGTAATTACTGTAGAGCATGGATTTTTTCTGCAGGCCCTCAAAGAAGTGCAACAGACAAAATACTCTAGTATTTGGACTGACGAGATGATTACCAGTTTTCAGGAGTTGAACAATGTTATTTCCACTGCTTCTGTACTCGCAACTCCTGATTACACTAAGGAGTTATATTTTTTTCACACTCTAATTGCCAGATTATGACAGTAGTTTTGACAAAGCACAGCACTATGGCTCATAAACCTTTAGCATATTACAGTGGCATACTGGAGTCTGTTATGCAAGGACAGATTCCTTGCAAACAAGCATTAGCTGCAGCTGCCTTTGCCATTGAGAAGTCATCCGCCATTGTTATGGGGTGCTAATTGACCCTGTACGTTGAACCTGCAGTATTTGCTATATTGGAGAGGTCTAAATTTACGTGGACTACACAAAGGGCCTATGCATATGCGGTAATTCTTTCAAGCCCATCTATTCACATTGTTCATTGCAAAACAGTGAACCCTGCTACCTTTTTAACAGAACCTATTACTGATAATGAAGAGGTGCATGATTGTGTGTATTTGTGCAGTGAAGATTACCAGGCCATTATTCAGCACAGGCAGCAGAACTGATTGGCCTTATTGAAGCCCACGACGCAGTGCAAGGGTGCTGAGTTACAATTTATTCTGACTCAGCTTATGTTACAACCACTGTTCATTCATGGTTGTCTAGATGATGAGGAGAGGATTTTACAGGGCAGATGGGTCTCCAGTGCAGCACGCAGCTCTTTTGGATCAGTTGATTTATGCCCTTTCACAGCCCACACTTGCCACAGTCGTCAAGTGTGCCACCCACACAAGTGACAGAGGTTCTGTCTCCCTCAAGGACAAAGCAGCAGACACAGCAGCAGAATTGGCAGCATATTTGCCAGTACCTGACATTCCTGGGATCGGGGTTGAAAGCCTGCGATCCAAATGTTCGAGGGAGAAAAGACAGAAGATAATTTTTCTGAAATAATCTTCGGTCTTTTCTCCCCTGAACATTTACAACTTGCCCCCCCACCCACACCCCCACGCCCTTACTTAACTTGTGTTCCTGTGAAGCCTGTTCCTTTTCACTTCAGTAATCGGGAACCGGCACTGCAGGGTCCTTTTCTTTATTTCTTTTTTTTTGGAATGGCTGCAGGTTGCGGGGGAGACCCCTACAACCCCTACTTACAATATAGTGAGCAAGAGTGTAGGGGACACGCCTGCAGCATTTTTGTTTTGTTTTAAGGGCTTTTTGGGATGGCTGCAGGGGAAACCCCCACAACCCACTCTCACAATATAGTGAACAATGGTGTGGAGGACACCCCCGCAATCCATAGCACCGAACGCGTGATTTGGTCAAACTTTTCGGCCACTCAGAATTTTCTAACAGCCAAAATTAAGCCAAAGCACGCATTCAGGCTTTTAAGCTCATTTATTTTGGCCAGTTCCCATTCCCGAACATCCAGCGCTTGTGAATATGCTGTTGCAAGTCCCATATCCTGCACTGCTTTTCACTGAAATAATTAAAATACAAGGTAAGGTGCCACAAAGTGAGAAGTTGGTATGGCTGAGAAGAGGGTGTGTGCAGTCTCCGACTGATTTTGTGTGGAGACAGATTAGTATTGGAAAGGTAGTAATGCCCCGAGAATTGGCTTTTGTGGCATTTCAATTGCACTACCCATGGATATACAAGAAGATTGGTATCTGCCCAACTTTCAGGAACTACCATGTTTACGTTCCATTGCATTGTCTGTCAGACATAGTACTGGGCAAACCTTGAAAACCTTAAGAAGCACATTGCCCTGCCCTGTTGGCCCCTTTCGAGATCTTTATATAGATTTTGCAGATATGGGTGAAAGATGCAGTACTTTCCGTTACCTTATAGCTATGTTTATAGTTTATTGAGTTTATATAGCGCTTTAAGCCTGTGTCCTGTCTCACGTTGGATTGAGGCTGGCCCATGAGCACATCCTGATGCCACATCGGCCGCAAAATTCTTGCTGAGAGAATGTTCTTCAGACGGGCGGTGTGTGAGACACTTAAAAGTGACAATGTCACCCACTTCTTTAATGAGCTGTTAAAAGAAATTGCAGAATAAAACATAAAAAGTGCTCCATTTATCACCCTCAAGCCAACGGCGTTGTGAAGGAGTTAGCTGTTTGTTGAATTATAAACTTTCTAAATGATGTGTCACATTAAAGAAAAATTGGGTTAGCTGTCTCCCCGAGGCCCTGTTCAGTTTGAGGACTCAGCCCTGTAAGGACCATCACCTCTCTCTGCATGAAATAGTGATGAGGAGACGCATGCATACGCCATTGTCTCCTGTGCATAGTGAGTCTGATGCTCACAGGTCTGGGTCAATTTTGGGGGACTGTGAGGCTATGAGCGAGGAAAGCAGGGAACCCGAGGCGGATGGGCCGCACCTGAGGGAGGCTGCGCCTGCCGTGCCTCCATCCGCCATGTCTCGGAACAAGGAGGCGCCGCCGGCGCCACCGCCGCCGCGGACCGCAGCTGTGCCTCAGGCAGCGCAGCTGCGGAACGCGAAGGAGACACCGTTACAGGCCGCACGAGAGGGGAGCGCCGGAGAGGAGCCTCGGTCAACAGAGGCGCCTCGCCCGCATTCCACAATGGGGCCGCCCGAACAGCCGCAACGCCGGGCCCTCTCCCTGGGGCCCGGGACACTGGCGTTGGGGGGGAGCAGCCCCCTGAGGTGCCGCAGTGGTGGCGCACAGCCTGTGTCTTCAGGCTCCGACTCTGAGCGGCGGCGGAGCTTAGGGGGCCAAGAGCCGGGCTTGAGCCGACCGCTCAGCGTCGGAGGAGCACGTGCCCGCAGGGGATCAAAGGCATGGGGATAGCACAAGGAACCCCCTCCTTACCTGATAACATGGCAACCACGGGACCCCACATGCGGCCTGTCCGGGGTACGCCATGTTGGGAGGGTGGGGCTTATGGGGAGAGTATGCCTCAGGCACCACTCGGGTGCTGGACCAGCCAGGGAGGGGCTGGAGGTGGGGAAGGAGAGCCGGGACCAGTCAACCAAAGGAAGGAGGAGGAAGGGGAAAGGGCAGCTCTACATCTAGAGGAAGGGCTCATGGAGGATCCACCAATAGGAAGAGGGGGGAGGGTTAAAGTCCCTGATTGGTCCTTTTTCCCTCCAAGCACCGGGTATAAAGGGGACTGACCTAATGGCAGTGTTGTTACTTTTTGCAGGGAGAAGGAGAGGAGAGTGAAAGCAACTGCTGGGCCTATCCGGGTCCGAGTGTATAGGAGACACTTGACAAGGAGAGCAAGTCCGGGTTCACATCCCACCGTGAAGTAACTGCGGGATACCGAGAACCCAACCTTTGTGGTTAAACACAGAACATTAACCCGTGTTCAATAAAGGTATATCAGCATCAACCTCGGCTACTGTCCTCATTCTCACAAGTGGCGTAGTCGGCAGGATTGAGAACACCATGGAGAAAATAATCCAAACACTGTCGGAGGGGCAACAGCAGCTACAATAGCTACTCCAGCTACAGGCCCAGCAGGCGGCGGCTGACCGACAGGCCTTCCAACAGGCAATACAGATGCAGAGTACCCTTCAGTCCACGTCTCAGGACAAACATCAAGAGCCATCAGGCACCTGACGGATGCAGTGACTAGCACCCGAAACCAGCCTATAGTACCCTCTGCAGTGTTACAGAAATTTAGGGAAGGCGTGGACCCAGCCTTCTTTTTTACCACGTTTGAGAGGATAGTCCGGAACGCTCTATGGCCTGTGGACCGCTGGGGGCAATACATGCCCCCCCTGCTATCGGGCATAATGCAGGGTGCCTATCAGGCTGTTGATCCTAATGGAACCACCCCCTATGCCGAAATCAAGAAGGCGGTACTAGACCGGTTGGGGCTAGACGAGGAAGCATACAGAATGAGGCTACGGGACACCAGACTTAAACCTGGGGAGAATCCCAGGCAGCTCTTCTACTGGGTGAAGGACCTAACAGAGAAATGGCTGCAAGCACCAGGTACAGACCTACAGGAGGTATTGGACAAGGTCACCCTGGAGCAATTCATCGAAGCCCTGCCCCCTCTGATGCAAAGGTGGGTCCGACAACATCATCGACCCACCTTGGCGGAAGCCGCGGACATAGAATCAGCCTATCAAAAGGCTGTGGGGGGAATAAACCCTTTGGAACATGCCCCTCCAACTGCGACCCGATGCCCCTGGCCGAACCCTTCACCACCAAGGGCCCTAGGGCGGCACCTCATAGATGGAGACCGATGGAAGTACGTCCTACCCGAGCAGATGAGAAAAAGAGCGGTCCCGAGGGCCGGCCCACCCCTTTACCCACAGGATTTCGGCAACCGCAATGTTATGACTGTGGCGAGTGGGGCCATATAGCTCGGGTCTGCCCTAGGAAAAGAGGCGCAGAACCAATGGAAATCGGTTTCATGAAGGCGCAGCAGGGGCCACAGTGCCAGGCCCCTACAACATGGACATCCGGGTGGACGGGATTCGACCACAGCCTTAATCAACAGTGGAAGCCGGCAGACGGCGGTGCTACCAACCGCAAGTGCCTCCCCTTACCTCATTAATGTTCGTATTCCGATACGATGTATACACGGGGACGTAAGGACCTACCCTATGAAAACCGTCACAGTAGAAGTGGGCCCTAACATTTCAGAGATGAGAGCTGCCGTCCTTCCTTCCTTACCCGCTCCGGTGGTGATTGGGACCGATCTGCCCCACTTCCACCAGACCATAAAAGCCATAGAACAGGGATGGTGGGACAAAGCCCCCTTTTCCAGAGAGCCCATACTCCCCAGCCCCCCGGACGTAAGATGACCAGGACAAAGAGAAGGGAGGACCGGCTTGCTATATGCGCAGCCATGTATAACACCCAACGGATATCATGGAACCCCGATGATCATGAGGAATCCATCCGGGGAGAGACCCTGACAGACCCTACCCTGAAATATGCTCGCGAAAGAGCCACCATAGACGAGGACCCCGACCTTACCAAGGGAGCCGGGTTTTCCTCTAGGCAAGGTCTGCTCTATCGGGTCTATCAGGCAGAGGGAGGAATGCGACGGGAGCAGCTACTCCTACCCAAGTCCCACCGAGGTATCATTCTCCAACAAGCACACAATCACCCATGCGGGGCAATATGGCCTCCCTAAAAACACAGCAGAACATCCTAAAACGTTTCTACTGGCCAGGCATCTATGGGGAGGTGGCGAAATTCTATAAAGAGTGCAGGACTTGCTAGCTGACGAGTGAGGAGAGACCAGCAAAGGCACCCTTGCAACGGATGCCACTAATCACCATACCCTTCCAAAGGATAGGGATGGACCTAGTGGGCCCCCTAGAACCAGCCAGTCGAGGCTATCGATACTTGTTGGTTATTGTGGACTATGCCACCAGGTATCCCAAGGCCTTCCTCTTAAAGGGGACATCCGCTAACCAAATCTGCGACCAACTCATCCCTTATTTTTCACGGGTGGGCCTACCCACTGAAATCCTTACCGATCAGGGTACGAACTTCATGTCGGCTGTCATGCGCCAGGTCTGTGAAAGACTACAGATCACAAAGCTGCGCACCTCCGTCTACCACCCCCAAACAGATGGTTTGGTGGAGAGGTACAACCAGACTATTAAGAAAATGATGAAAAGAGTGACAGCACCGGAGGGGAAGGACTGGGATAGGGTCATACCCCTGATCCTAATGGTACTGAGGGACATGCCCCAGTCTTCAACCGGGTTCTCCCCATTTGAACTGCTGTTCGGGAGACAGCCCAGGACCATTCTAGACCTGGTCAAGGAGGACTGGGAGAATACGAAAGAAACGTCCCTGACCGAGTATGCGGAAGACCTTCGAGAGCATCTATCCACCTTAAGAAGTTTGGCGGAATCCCATCTAGGCTTAGCACAAGACCAGCAGGAGAGGGCGTATAATAAGGGAACTCGTCTAAGGAAGTTAGAACTCGGAGACAGGGTTCTAGTGTTGTTGCCCACCAGCACCAACAAAATGCTAGCGCGGTGGAGAGGCCCGTATGTGGTAAAGGACGTCATGGGACCGGTGAATTATCGAATATACCAACCCGACCGGACTCCCTTGCATAAAATATACCACATCAATCTCCTGAAGAAATGGACAGATCCTGCCCCGATCAATGTCCTGGCCACGCATGAGACAGGGGGTCCATATCCGATCAACCAGTTGCATCCAGTGCAATGGGGCGAAGCTCTGATGGAACACATGAAGAAAGAGATCCAGGAGACACTCAGGCCCCACCGCGAAGCCTTCTCCCCCTTACCCGGGAGGACCAATCTCATAGAGCACCGGATCGAAACCCAACCTGGACAAATAGTCCGGCTACAGCCTTACCGGATCCCGGAGGCCCGGAGACTGATCATTAAAAGGGAAATCGAAGAAATGATCAAACTGGATATCATCGAACCCTCCACCAGTGCTTGGTGTTCTCCCATAGTTCTCGTTCCCAAACCGGATGGGGCCGTAAGATTTTGTATGGACTTTAGGCAGCTCAATACGATCTCGCAGTATGAAGCCTATCCCATGGCTAGAATAGACGAACTACTTGAGAGACTAGGTATGCCCGTTACCTCAGCACCTTAGACCTCACCAAGGGGTACTGGCAGATCCCACTCCGGAAGTCAGACAATGAGTAAACGGCCTTTGCAATGCCTCAGGGGCTCTTTCAGTATAAGGTTCTACCCTTCGGGTTGCATGGGGCCCCGGCCACCTTCCAGAGACTAATGGATGTCCTTTTGCAACTACACGACCAGTACGCCGCAGCCTACCTTGACGACATCGTGGTCTACAGTGCATCATGGAGTGAACACCTGGTCCATCTACAGGAGGTGGTTCGCACCCTAACACGGGCCAGACTCCATATAAACCCAGGAAAGACGGTCCTCAGGGCCCGTGAAACCAAGTATCTGGGACATGTCGTGGGGGGTGGAGTGATTAAGCCCCAGGTATCTAAGATCGAGGCGATCCAGCTGATTCGGGTACCAACGACCAGAAAACAAATAAGGGTGTTTTTGGGGTTTATCGGTTATTACAGACGCTTTATTCCCAATTTCTCATCCCTGGCCGCGCCACTAACCGAGGCTCTGAAGAACGGAGGTTCCCCGGACCTGTCTAACGATCCTACAGCCGTCCTGGCAGTGGAGAAGCTGAAACGCTGCATCTCCACACATCCGGTGTTGATATGCCCCGACTTCCGGGAGCATTTCTTCCTGCAGACGGACGCCTCGGGCCTGGGGTTGGGTGCTGTCTTGACGCAAGAGACAGATGGTTTCCTATGACCAGTTTGTTTCGTGAGCCGGAAACTTCTGCCACACGAGTTGGTGTACTCCACGATTGAAAAGGAGTGCCTCGCTATCAAGTGGGCGGTGGAAACGTTGCATTATTACCTACGGTGGAGGAAGTTTACTCTATATACCGACCACGCCCCGTTGCAGTGGTTGGCGAAGCACAAAGACACGAACCAGCGGGTACTGCGTTGGATCCTGTCCCTGCAGCCCTTCGACTTTGTCACCCTACATAAGCCGGCCAGCTTCCAGATGGTGGCTGACTTCTTATCCAGATGCTCTATCCGGCTCGACCGGCCTGGATCTGTAGTGGGGGTATTTGATGCTAGGAGCGAGGACAGCAGGGAACCCGAGGCGGACGGGCCGCACCTAAGGGAGGCTGCACCTGCCGTGCCTCGATCAGTCCTGTCTCGGATGAAGGTGGCGCCGCCACCGCCATGGACCGCAGCTGTGCCTCAGGCGGCGCAGCTGCGGAATGCGAAGGAGACGCTGCCACAGGCTGCACGAGAAGGGAGCGCCGGAGAGGCGCCTCGGTCAACAGAGGCGCCTCGCCGGCGTTCCACAATGGGGCCGCCCGAACAGCCGCAATGCCGGGCCCTCTCCCTGGGGCCCGGGACACCGGCGTTGGGGGGGAGCAGCCCCCTGAGGCGCCGCAGTGGCGGCGCACAGCCTGTGTCTTCGGGCTCCAACGCTGAGCGGCGGCGGAACTTAGAGTGGGGATTCTGTTGGGGCTCCCTGCAACCGCAACTGGACTTGGGAATGGTTGACCCACATGGGAGACAGCCGCCCAAGGCCAGACACATCACCGACTATCCTAGAGCTCTGACTGGCCTGCGTTGCAGCTTTTCCCTCTGGGAAAGGACAGGGACCCTGTCAGCTCTCCCTGGGACCACCGCTGGGCATGAATCTTAACCACTGGCAATGCTCTGGGCAACCCTCCAGACCACCGTTCTTCGCCTGCCAAGCCATTACAGAAGGGGAAAGACCATATGCAAATCAGGCTTGGCCCCACCCCAAAAGGGTCAGTCCAGACCAAACTGCTAGGCCACATCCCTTCTGCACGAGACCACAAGCATCCCCAAACAAGTTTTGCCCTTGTTGGGGCTCATCAGTGAGGAGTAGCTTGGGTCTCTAGGACCAGCAGGCACGGGACCCACGTCTGGGCATACCCGTCCCACTCGGGTGACAAAGCAAAAACAAAGAGGTGATGGCTGGAAGGTTTAGAATTAATCTTAACCACTGGCAATGCTCTGGGCAACCCTCCAGACCACCGTTCTGCGCCTGCCAAGCCATTACAGAAGGGGAAAGACCATATGCAAATCAGGCTTGGCCCCACCTCAAAAGGGGCAGTCCAGCCCGAACTGCTCGGCCACATCCCTTCTACACGAGACCACAAGCATCCCCAAACATGTTTCGCCCTTGTTGGGGCTCATCAATGAGGAGTAGCTTGGGTCTCTAGGCCCAGCAGGCACGGGACCCAAGTCTGGGCATACCCGTCCCACTCGGGGTGACAAAGCAAAAACAAAGAGGTGATGGCTGGCAGGTTTAGAATGAATCTTAACCACTGGCAATGCTCTGGGCAACCCTCCAGACCACCGTTCTTCGCCTGCCAAGCCATTACAGAAGGGGAAAGACCATATGCAAATCAGGCTTATCCCCACCCCAAAAGGGGTGTGAGAGAGGGTATGCCCAGACGTGGGTCCCTTGCTCACTGCACCATAGGGAACCAAGCTGCACCTCACTGAGGAGGCCCAACAAGGCCAAAACATGTCTGGGGTTGCTTGTGTTTCCGCGCAGAGGGGACCTGGCCTAGCAGTTTGGGCTGGGCTGCTACCATTGGTGGCAGTACCTGACTGATTTGCATATGGCTGGACCCCTTTTGCAATGGCGCAGACAGGCTAAAATATGGTGGTGTGGAAGGTTGCCCAGAGCAAAGCCAGTGGTTCAGATTAATTCAAAACCTTCCACCCATCACTTTTGTGCTTACTGTTTGTCTCACTATGTGAGAGAGGGTATGCCCAGACGTGGGTCCCTTGCTCGCTGCGCCATAGGGAACCAAGCTGCACCTCACTGAGGAGGCCCAACAAGGCCGAAACATGTCTGGGGTTGCTTGTGTTTCCGTGCAGAGGGGACCTGGCCTAGCAGTTTGGGCTGGGCTGCTACCATTGGTGGCAGTACCTGACTGATTTGCATATGGCTGGACCCCTTTTGCAATGGCGCAGACACGTTAAAAAATGGTGGTGTGGAATGTTGCCCAGAGCAGAGCCAGTGGTTCAGATTAATTCAAAACCTTCCACCCATCACTTTTGTGCTTGCAGTTCCAGGGAGCACCAGCAGGGTTCCCATCTTTTCCTGGTAGGAAAAGCTGTAACGCAGGCCAGCCAGAGCTCGAGGATGGTTGAGGTTGATGTCCCAAGCCTTGGGTGCCTCTCTCCCATGTGGGTCGACCGTCCCCAAGTCCAGCAGCAGTCCAGGGAGCCCAGCAGGGTCCTGATCCCTCCCTGGAGGAAAAGGCTGTAATGCAGATCCAGGACAGTTGGGGCTGCTGTCCCTGACCTTGGGTGCCTGTCTCCCATGTGGGTTGACCCCTCCCCCCCCAAGTCCAGTGGCAGTCCCAGGGAGGCCCGGAAGGGTCCCTATCCTCCCTGGAGGCAAAAGCTGTAACGCTGCATGGACAGAACTCCAGGATGGCCGGGAGTGATGTCCCCGGCCTTGGGCGCCTGTCCCCCTTGTTGGTCGACCGTCCCCAATTTTAGCAGTGGTCCAGGGAGCCCCGGAAGTGTGCCAATCCATCCCCGAAGAGAAAAGGTTATAACGCAGCCCAGCCAGAGCTCCATGACGGTCTGGGCTGCTGCCCCTGGTGTTGGGCGCCTGTCTCCCATGTGGGTTGACCATCCTCAAGTCCAGCGGCAGTCCCAGGGAGGCCGGGCAGGGTCGCTATCTCTCCTTGCAGGGAAAAGCTTTAACGTGGCACTGCCAGAGCTACAGGACGGCCGTGGGTGATGTCCCCGACCGTGGGTGCCTGTCTACCTTGTGGGTGACCGTCCCCAATTTTAGCAGCAGTCCCAGGGTGCCATTGGAGTGTGCCAATCCCTCCCCAGAGGGAAAAGCTGTAACACAGCCCAGCCAGAGCTCCAGGACGGTTGGGGCTGCTACCCCTGGACTTGGGCACCTTTTTCCTATGTGGGTCGACTGTCCCCAAGTCCAGCGGCAGCCCCAGGAATCCCCAGCAGGGTCCCCATCCCTCCCCACAGTGCTGTGGGACCGCCGCTGAGTTTAGGGATGGACATCTCACATGGGAGACAATTGCCCAAGGCCGGGAATAGAACCACAACCGTCCTTGAGCTCTGGCCAAAGCTCTGAACAACAATAAATGTCTGAGCTACCTCAGCTCAGAACCCAATATGCACTCAACCCAAGATTGGCCCAAAAGATTCCGATGTATTAACAATCAAAAGAAATCTAGAGCTAAATATCTCATAAATAACTCAAATAAATAATTTGCAGCTCCATAATGCAGGTAATTAATATGACTGCAAGGTTGCACATTACTAAAAAAGAATGTGTAAAAACACAATGACTTCCTAACAGGACCACCAATCCTATGTGTAGTGATACATTTAGCCAACATAAAAAAACATATGTTGCCTATGGAGGCTTGTTTATCCTTAGAATGAAAACAAGTAAACAAAAACAATATTGGTCCTAGTTCACAAATTGAATACAAATTATAATACTAGTTGTGAGTAAAATAATGATATCAAAAGATGTCCTACAAGTTTCGGGGCCTCAAAGCCCCTTCGTCAGGGACACACCCTCCACCAATCTGTGAATCAGAAATACATTTAAAAACATTAGCATAACACATTAAATTAAGACATGCTAATTATTTGTTTGTTTGTTTATTTATTTGTATGGCGCACCGGGCCTGAGGGTATCTGGGTGCCTTTAGCACAGAGGTTACAAGTATACTTTTAGCTTGGTTACAGTAGATGCAATATACAACATGAAGCATAAATACATACATTTTATACAAGAAGAGTGGTTCTGCATGCTATGAAAAGAGTGATACAATGGAAATCTATCAACAACACAGACAATAGAATAGTGTGCCTGGTAAGGTAAGTGGCACAGGATACGGTAAGAGGTATCGGGTAGGGTAAGGAGGAATAAATATAGTGTTCCAGGTCAGAGGTAACTAGTCAAGAAGAGAATATGTAAAGAGCAAATCAAGAGGTTGTGTAGCCTAGTATGGGCAGGGCAGGGGCTATCCCAAATCGTTGGTAACCAGCCAGTTTATGGTTTTATGCCTGAATATGTGTAATGGTTAGTTGGTTTTCAGTGAGAGAGGTAGGGAGCTCCAGGCTTGTGCTGCCTTTACAGGGAAACTACTACCCCCTGCTTTTTTTAGTCTAAATCTAGGTACGACTAGACAGGATGAGTTGATTGACCTTGTGGGTCGTGAGGAGGATTTTTTCATGATTCTCTCAATGATGTAGGTAGGGGCTGCTTGATTGAGGCATTTGTGCATTAGCGAAACGGTTTTGAGCATGATTGTTTCCTTCGTGGAGAGCCATTTGATCTGTTTTCTTAGGTGCGATATGTGGTCTCTTTGGGAATACCATGGGCAGCTCTCATGGCGTTATTTTGCAGGATTTGTATTTTGTTAGTGATGTTGTTACTTGCTCCCAGATACAACGCATTACAATAATCCAATTTGGAGAGGATGAGGGTTCTGGCTAAGGTAGTGCAGTTATCTTTTGAAAGGAAAGGTCTACATGCCCTAATCAGTTTGCAAGTGTACGCAGCGTAGGATGCCATGGTGTTGACTTGTTTATTGAGTGAGAAGGTGGAGTCAAGGTAAAAACCTAGGGTTTTTACTTCATTAACCACTTTAATCCTATTACCGTCTATATTAAAGGCTGTGTAATTAGAGTTAAGTTTGATAAGGTTAGCTGTATTTCCAAGTATTAGGAGTTTGGTCTTGTTGTCATTGAGGCATAGGCCATGTGCAGCCATCCAGGCCTGAATGATGAGGTAAATTATATTTACCAAGGCCACGTCCTTGTCATACTCTCCCGTGAGAGGAATGAGGACCTGGGTGTCATCTGCATAGTTAGTGTAGGTGACACCCAGATCATCTAGATCATCGAACAGAGGCTTGGTAAATATATTGTACATGGTAGGGGAGGCACATGAACCTTATGGCACTCCACAGGTTATCGGGATTGGATCAGCCGCTGCAAGGGGAGAAAAGACTCTCATGGTTCTTTTGCTTAGAAACGATTTAATCCAGGTGGTAGCGTCTGGTGAGAAATGCACTGCAGATGCAAGGTGATTGCAGAGTACTTGGTGGTCGACCAGGTCGAAGGCGGCCGAGAGATTGAGGAGTAGCAGTAGTGCTACTTTTCCTTGGTCCTTGAGTGCATCAATTTGTGTTTTTAGGTCTATTAGAGCAGTTTCAGTGCTGTGGCGCGGTCTAAAGCCAGGTTGGCGATCACCGAGGATGTGGTTGTTCTCAAGGTAGTCCTGAATTTGGATGTAGGCAACTCTTGCAAGGATCTTGAGTAAAACATGTACTGTGGTAATCGGTCTGTAGTTTGTTGGGATAGACGGGTCCAGTGATTGTTTTTTCAATAGAGGTAGGTCCCAGGATTCCTTTAGGTTACTGGGTACAATGCCAGAGGTAAACGATGAGTTGATTAATTTGGTTATGAATGGTGACAGGTCTCTGGTGGCATCTTTGGTTATCTGTGCTGGACAGCTGTCTCCTTGGCATCTCAAAGGTTTTAGGGCAGAGATGATTTTTTCTACCTCGTAAGGGGAGACTTGGGTGAAGTTAAAGTGGTGAGGTGGTTTCTTAGAAGATGAGGGAGTGGTACTCTGCTGATCTCTACTGGGTAGGCTGTCTTTTTTCATTGCTATCTTACTTTGGAGGAGGTAGATTTTGTTCATAAGGGCATTCCGAATGTTGGTACACCAAAGTTTGTCTTTCAGACATTTGTCTGTCTGTGGGATGGGCAATTCCATTTCCCTTAAAATGGTAAACAGTTCCTTAGAATTAGAGCATGCTTTAGCAATTCTCTCTTTGTATGATACTTGTTTAGAGCTTATTCTTTCTTTTTTGTAGTAGGTGGCTAAGTTAATAAGGCTATTTTTATTTTCATCGGTATAGAAGAGTTTCCACAAAGTTTCCAACTTTCTTTTTTCTAGTTTCAAGGATTTTAGGTGAGGGGTGAACCAGGAGTTCAGGTGAGCTTTTGGTTTGCTTTTCCGCATCTTGAGAGGGGCGATGGTGTCTAAAGCTTTAGTGATGATGTTATTGTAAGCGTCAACTAATTTGTCTGGACTGGCTGAGTCCGATAGTGAGTTAAGGGTGGGTACGATTAGAGGTATTAGCTTATCTACAGTTATGCTTTTTTTATTCCTTCTGGGGAGGGGAGGCGCAATAGGTTTACTCTTGGCAGAAGGTTACTTAGATGGCAGTGTAAAGGATATCTGGAAGGGATCAGTCCAGGTCTGGGGGGTGATAGTTGTGATATCTACTGCACAGTTAAGGTCGGCTACCATGTAAAGGGTTCTTCGCTTGATATGCGTGACCTGGGATATTCTTTGAGGAAGTCCCATTTCCACTAGTAGGTTGGAGATAGCTAATGCATGTTGGTCATTGGAGTCATTAAAGCCTAAATTAAAATCACCTAACAGTAAGATTTGAGAGGTCAGTTTAGTATTATTAGATAGGATGGCCGAGAGGTCCTCTTCGAATGAGCCAATGGGTCCTGGAGGTCTATTGAGTAGATTTATTGTTAGGGTACCCGAGTTAGAGATGGGTAGTTTGACAGTGAGTAATTCACAGGAATTGACATTAGGAGAAGGGGTTATTCTCATGGCTAGGTTGGATTTGACTACAATGGCAATGCCTCTGCCTCTAGCATCTGCTCTGTCTACTCTTAGGATTTCGTAGTTCTCTGGTACTGCTAGTAGAATGGTAGGACCTGCCGCTGCATGGAGCCACGACTACTTTATAGCAAGGAAGTCGAGATGGTCGGTTGTGATCATATCTGCTATTGCTGTGGCATGCGCCACTACTGATCTGGAGTTTATTAACGCTCCTTTGATGTTGGCTTGGTTGGTGTCCAGGGAGGTGTCACGTTTATCCAGGCACATTTTTAGGGGTACCTCTATCATGCAGTTCTGACCTAGAGTTGTGGCAATATCTTTGTTTCTGTTGTCTGTTTTAGGTTTAGGGTTGTTTCTCAAAGTGAAGGCATTTAGATTGAAAGGGGTGTTAGGTAGAGTTTCGAAAAGTCTAGTTAGTCTCGCCCGAAGGCTGGAGTTTCTGTCTATAAGTGAGCGCAGTGTGCTTGGAAGATTCAGGTTATCAGTAAGCTAGCTAGACTTAGAGTTGGAGTGTGGTGTGTAAGTTGATCCCATGATACTAGGATGTTTGGGCACAGTAAGCTGGACAGGGGATTCAGGTCGTACATAGTGTTGGAGGTAGGCTGGCTTGGTAGATGTTGTGGAATATTTTTATTCATGCCACTGTGCCACACTGCATCCCTTTGCCAATGGGAAAAGAAAACTGTCAAAAATGGAGGAAATAATCCTCTGCGCGCCAAATCTGCAAAATTGTGCATGGTGCATAAACCACCAAAGTGCTGCACACCCTGGCACACACACAGGCAAAGCTGGTGTACAAACAGGAATCGCTGCTGTCATCTGTCATCTGTCACTGTCACTGTCACTTGAAATAAGGCCACAGAAGGGCTGACATCCGAAAATGTTCTTAAATACAGTTTCCTAATCAATGGCAACCTTCAAAGTGCTGTATTGGCGCAAAATTCAGTCATTTTCCCCAGTGAATTATTGAAAGGAAAGGTTGCTGAAATAATGGATTCTCCAGGCAGTCAGAGGAATCCAGGCCTCACTGACTGACAGATGAATCAGAAAATCAGCTGTCAAACCCAGTTTAAAAGTGTTTCTGTTTCCTGTTTATGAAGGGCTAATTCTTTTAAAATGTTTAAATCCTTTATAAACTGTACTTGTATTTTATATGTGAACTGAAAAGACTTTAATGTCTAGGAACCCAGTCTGGAGCGAATCAACATTTTTTCTGATCTGACAGTGCCTGGCCTGGGAAAACTGACATCTCTGCTTGACACTCCCTTGAGAACAGGAAGGCTAATGGCTGTTAATGGTTCCCGCATAATGAAAACAAAGAAAGCCTCAGACAATTGTCTCCTAGTTGACCCAAGGACAAAGGAAGGCTTGGACACCCATCTTCTTAAAGGAGGGGCCGGATGTGAAGGAGGTTTCTCAGTGAACTTCAAAGGACTGGCCATTTGCTCACTTTGAAAGTAAGAAAAAAAACTAGGACTGGATTTTGAATGGAAATTACTTGTTTTTGCCTCAGAACTTTATGACATTTAACATGACAGCCAAAATAAGTAGACAAGTGAAAAATACAAACGTATACATTTTAACTCATGCTAGACAGTTAAAGATGTGGTAGGAATTCGTACTACATAAGGAACCAAAGATACACAAAAACACTGATTGTGGCAAAACTATTATTGTTGCAAGCTTAAAATTGTATGTACATGATCCCCTGATCAGTGCCCAGGGATGTATCAAATTAGAAATGATTAATCCAAAGTGTTATGGGTAAAATTGATCAAAATCCATAGAATGACCAATACAGCTCTCACAACGATGGGAAGTGGATGTAAATGTAGATAATCGAGTATAAAGTATATGTGTACAATTTTATGAGGGTACATAATGGTAGAAATGTCCATTGTGAAAAACTATGTTTTGGGTAAAAATCCAGGTGGGAGTTCCTAAATCCTGTCATAAGATGACAGCTCTGTTTTAAATGCCAACCAGGACAAAGCACACGCCAGTAGCCACTCACAGACATGGGGTGTGTTTTGAAGTTCTGCCCACACCCTAAACTGGGGGTTGGCATTTGTAATGTATAAATATACAAGTTTCACTACACAAAAGACACATTGCTTCCAGAACACACTGCTTCCAGAACACACTGATTCCAGAAACCATCCAGATGTCCGCGCAGCACCTTATTGCAGAACTTTTCAACTTGTAGCTGACTCCAGAATTCTTTGAAAGATCCAGATTTCTTTGCAGAATCCAGACTCTAGCAGTGCAAAATTATTGCTAGCCTGACACAATTGCAAGCATCCCAAACTTGAAGGGATTTAATTCTGATTCAGCTTGGCTTGCTACCCTTAAGGCTTGCCTGCTGAAAACCTGCATCCTGCCATCTACTGTGTCCAGTAACCAGAAGGGGCCCTTCCAGATCCAGGCTGAGGTGCAGTCCAGTTGACCAGAACCGCCTTGCTGATCCAATTCCGCTAGAGGTGCCTTGCTGCCGGTAGACCAGATCCAATTTATTGAGCAGAGCTGACGGTCCAATTTGATAACTTCTTCTGTAAGTATTAACAGGAAGAACAGTGACCCTTAGTATATCTGCATTGTATTATCTCTTTCTCAACCCATCCCATCTTTAATTCTGAACTCCAGTATTAGAATCCTTCTTGCGCTGATTGTCTCACCTGGGTTTCAAAACCATAACTCCATAGTGATTCTGAATAACTAAAGTAAATCCCAGGAAGAAGTAGAGTATCCACAACAGGACGGGTTACGCTGATCATGTGTCTGTAAGATCTATCTGTGGCATTCTCTTTTTCATAGTCGTAATATAGAGTAATAAAACCGATCTGTCATTTTCAAAAGCACATCTCTGTTTTCCTTTTCATGCCTATTTTGCAAAAATGCCTCTCACTGAAACCTCAATAACTCCTTCAGTTTTTAAGATAGAAACAAAATGTCAACGCTCTCTGATACCTAACATCTTTAGCTACATCCACAACTAAAAAGCGCGTTGCGGAACATTGTATTTGAGGGAGGGAGGGAGGATTGCCTATAATTTTAGAAATTGTATTTCATTCCTGAAAACCTGCTGATTACTCACATTGGTGTAGAATTGCTCCTTTGTATTTAAGCAAAACTTTGCAGGGGCAACATTAACCTAAACACTATCTGCGTGCAAAACAAGACTGTTCTTTTTCCCTGTGTTTCTATTTTGCCTCCTTATAAGTGAATTCAATTGCTTTGCTTATCTTTCTGAATTGTATTGTCACCCTTTGGGTGATTGCTGCCCCATATATATCTATATTAAACCTATGTGTGATTGAATATTAAATAAATAAATAAACTTTACCTTTACAAACTAGCCTGATTCCTGGTTCAGTGTCACCTGGGGTTATTTTGAGAAGGGTGTGATATGAGTGGTATATCATTCAGAATATTGAACTTGTAGACAAAAATAAAATAAGGGTTTCATTTGTGCACTACATGCTAGGCGAGACTTGGGTGTGTGTCTGATTGAAATCCCTTACAGCTTGGGGGCTCGTGTCAGGATTCTGAATTGAAATACCACCCGTGACAGTCTAACACAGGAGACTAGCCCGGAGGGTACAGACACCTTGCTGGGCTGGCATACTGTGCTACAATGTACAAGCACCACTCAAAAGAAATACTCAAAAAGAATTGGGCCTGTTTGCAAAAGTAAATTAACCCTGAAATAAGCCATAAGAAAATTGATATTTCTGAGATGGAGACCACAGTGGAAATTACTATTGCTAGAGAACACATCCTGCACAAACTGTTTGTCAGGGGTGAGTGGCCGGAACAGGATGAACAGGTATGGCTGCAGGAAATAAAATAACAAGTCATTGCAATAGACCTGAATACATGGCAGGACAAGGGACCATTACACATCAAGCGCTTAGCGAACTGTACATGGCCCCAAAAATAAAAGAGGAGCA